>NC_064926.1:13922500-15172500 GCF_023897955.1 Schistocerca gregaria | reverse complement strand
TCAAAGCGTAGACTGTTTGACACATTACTCCCATGGAGGAAAGTGCGCATGGTGACTGTTGTATTCAATCCCGATGCAATGTCTGCGTTTCATCAACAGTCTGATAGTCCACAGATTACAGAATGCCTTCAGATGTGCATCGGAAATTACTACTGGTCTTCCAGGGACGATCAAAGCGTAGACTGTTTGAGACAATACTCCCATGGAGGAAAGTGTGTATGGTGACTATTGTTTTTAATCGCGATGAAATTTCTGTGTTTCATCAACACTCTGATAGTCCACAGATTACAGAATGCCTCCAGATGTGCACTGGAGACTACTACTGGTCTTCCAGGGGACGATCAAAGTGTAGACTGTTTGAGACATTACTCCCATGGAGGAAAGTGCGCATGGTGACTGTTGTATTCAATCCCGACGCAATTTCTGCGTTTCAGCAACAGTCTGATCGTCCACAGATTACAGAATGCCTCCAGATGTGCATCGGAAACTACTACTGGTCTTCCAGGGATCGATCAAAGAATAGACTGTTTGAGACATAACTCCCTTGGAGGAAAGTGCGCATGGTGACTGTTGTATTTAATCCCGATGAAATTTCTGTGTTTTATCAACACTCTGATAGTCCACAGATTACAGAATGCCTCCAGATGTGCACTGGAAACTACTACTGGTCTTCCAGGGAACGATCAAAGTGTAGACTGTTTGAGACATTACTCCCATGGAGGAAAGTTCGCATGGTGACTATTGTATTCAATCCCGATGCAATTTCTGTGTTTCATCAACACTCTGATAGTCCACAGATCACAGAATGCCTCCAGTTGTGAATCGGAAACTACCACTGGTCTTCGAGGGAACGATCAAAGCGTAGACTGTTAGATACATTACTAACATGGAGGAAAGTGCGCATGGTGACTGTTGTATTCAATCCTGATGCAATTTCTCTGTTTCATCAACACTCTGATAGTCCACAGATTACAGAATGCCTCCAGATGAGCATCAGAAACTACCACTGGTCTTCCAGTCAACGATCAAAGCATAGACTGTTTCAGACATTACTCCCATGGAGGAAAGTGCGCATGGTGACTGTTGTATTCAATCCCGATGCAATTTCTGTGTCTCATCAACACTCTGATAGTCCACAGATTACAGAATGCCACCAGATTTGCATCGGAAACTACTACTGGCCTTCCAGGGAACGATCAAAACGTTGACTGTTTGAGAAATTACTTACGTGAGGGAAAATGCGCATGGTGATTGTTGTATTCAATCCTGATGCAATTTCTGTGTTTCATCAACACTCTGATAGTCCACAGATTACAGAATGCCACCAGATGAACGTCGGAAATTACTACTGGTCTTCCAGGTATCGATCAAAGCGTAGACTGTTTGAGACATTACTCCCGTGGAGAAAGTGCGCATTGTGACTGTTGTATTCAATCCCGATGCAATTTCTGTGTTTCGTGGACACTCTGATAGTCCACAGGTTACAGAATACCACCAGACGTGCATCGGAAAATACTACTTGTCTTCTAGGGAACGATCAAAGCGTAGACTGTTTGAGATATTACTCCCATGGAGGAAAGTGCGCATGGTGAATATTGTATTTAATCCCGATGCAATTTCTGTGTTTCATCAACACTCTGATAGTCCACAGATTACAGAATGCCTCCAGTTGTGAATCGGAAACTATCACTGGTCTTCGAGGGAACGATCAAAGCGTAGACTGTTTGAGACATTACTCCCATGGAGGAAAGTATGCATGGTGACTGTTGTATTCAATCCCGATGCATTTTCTGTGTTTCATCAACACTCTGATAGTCCACACATTACAGAATGCCTCCAGATGTGCATTGGAATCTACTTCTGGTCTTCCAGGGAACGATCAAAGCGTAGACTGTTTGAGACATTACTCCCATGGAGGAATGTGCGCATGGTGACTGTTGTATTTAATCCCGATGAAATTTCTGTGTTTCATCAACACTCTGATAGTCCACAGATTACAGAATGCCTCCAGACGTGCATCAGAAACTACCACTGGTCTTCCAGGGAACGATCAAAGCGTAGACTGTTTGAGACATAACTCCCATGGAGGAAAGTGCGCATGGTGACTGTTGTATTCAATCCCGATGCAATTTCTGTGTTTCATCAACACTCTGACAGTCCACAGATTACATTACGCCACCAGATTTGCATCGGAAACTACTACTGGCCTTCCAGGGAACGATCAATGCGTTGACTGTTTCAGAAATTACTTATGTGGAGAAAATGCGCATGGTGCCTGTTGTATTCAATCCCGATGCAATTTCTGTGTTTCATCAACACTCTGACAGACCACAGATTACAGAATGCCACCAGATTTCCATCGGAAATTACTACAGGTCTTCCAGGGAACGATCAAAGCGTAGACTGTTTGAGACGTTACTCCCGTGGAGAAAGTGCGCATTGTGACTGTGGTATTCAATCCCGATGCAATATCTGTGTTTCATCAACACTCTGATAGTCCACAGATTACAGAATAACACCAGACGTGCATCGGAAACTTCTACTTGTCTTCCAGGGAACGATCAAAGCGTAGACTGTTTGAGACATTACTCCCATGGAGGAAAGTGAGCATGGTGACTGTTGTATTTAATCCCGATGCAATTTCTGTCTTTCATCAACACTCTGATAGTCCACAGATTACAGTATGCCTCCAGTTGTGAATCCGAAACTACCACTGGTCTTCGAGGGGACGATCAAAGCGTAGACTGTTTGAGACATTACTCCCATGGAGGAATGTGCGCATGGTGACTGTTGTATTTAATCCCGATGAAATTTCTGTGTTTCATCAACACTCTGATAGTCCACAGATCACAGAATGCCTCCAGTTGTGAATCGGAAACTATCACTGGTCTTCCAGTAATTGATCAAAACGTAGACTATTTGAGACATTGTTTCCATGGAGGAAAGTATGCATGGTGACTGATGTATTCAATTTCGATGCAATTTCTGTGTTTGATCAACACTCTGATAGTCCACAGATTACAGAATGCCTCCAGACGTGCATCGGAAACTACTTCTGGTCTTCCAGGGAACGATCAAAGCGTAGACTTGTTGAGACATTACTCCCATGGAGGAGAGTGCTCATGGTGACTGTTGTATTCAATCCCGATGCAATTTCTGTGTTTCATTAACACTCTGATAGTCCACAGATTACAGAATGCCTCCAGATGTGCATCAGAAACTACTACTGGTCTTCCAGGGAACGATCAAAGCGTAGACTCTTAGAGACATTACTCCCATGGAGGAAAGTGCGCATGGTGACTGTTGTATTCAATCCCGACGCAATTTCTGCGTTTCAGCAACAGTCTGATCGTCCACAGATTACAGAATGCCTCCAGATGTGCATCGGAAACTACTACTGGTCTTCCAGGGATCGATCAAAGAATAGACTGTTTGAGACATAACTCCCTTGGAGGAAAGTGCGCATGGTGACTGTTGTATTTAATCCCGATGAAATTTCTGTGTTTTATCAACACTCTGATAGTCCACAGATTACAGAATGCCTCCAGATGTGCACTGGAAACTACTACTGGTCTTCCAGGGAACGATCAAAGTGTAGACTGTTTGAGACATTACTCCCATGGAGGAAAGTTCGCATGGTGACTATTGTATTCAATCCCGATGCAATTTCTGTGTTTCATCAACACTCTGATAGTCCACAGATCACAGAATGCCTCCAGTTGTGAATCGGAAACTACCACTGGTCTTCGAGGGAACGATCAAAGCGTAGACTGTTAGATACATTACTAACATGGAGGAAAGTGCGCATGGTGACTGTTGTATTCAATCCTGATGCAATTTCTCTGTTTCATCAACACTCTGATAGTCCACAGATTACAGAATGCCTCCAGATGAGCATCAGAAACTACCACTGGTCTTCCAGTCAACGATCAAAGCATAGACTGTTTCAGACATTACTCCCATGGAGGAAAGTGCGCATGGTGACTGTTGTATTCAATCCCGATGCAATTTCTGTGTCTCATCAACACTCTGATAGTCCACAGATTACAGAATGCCACCAGATTTGCATCGGAAACTACTACTGGCCTTCCAGGGAACGATCAAAACGTTGACTGTTTGAGAAATTACTTACGTGAGGGAAAATGCGCATGGTGATTGTTGTATTCAATCCTGATGCAATTTCTGTGTTTCATCAACACTCTGATAGTCCACAGATTACAGAATGCCACCAGATGAACGTCGGAAATTACTACTGGTCTTCCAGGTATCGATCAAAGCGTAGACTGTTTGAGACATTACTCCCATGGAGGAATGTGCGCATGGTGACTGTTGTATTCAATCCCGATGCAATTTCTGTGTTTCATCAACACTCTGACAGTCCACAGATTACAGAATGCCACCAGATTTCCATCGGAAATTACTACAGGTCTTCCAGGGAACGATCAAAGCGTAGACTGTTTGAGACGTTACTCCCGTGGAGAAAGTGCGCATTGTGACTGTGGTATTCAATCCCGATGCAATTTCTGTGTTTCGTGGACACTCTGATAGTCCACAGGTTACAGAATACCACCAGACGTGCATCGGAAAATACTACTTGTCTTCTAGGGAACGATCAAAGCGTAGACTGTTTGAGATATTACTCCCATGGAGGAAAGTGCGCATGGTGAATATTGTATTTAATCCCGATGCAATTTCTGTGTTTCATCAACACTCTGATAGTCCACAGATTACAGAATGCCTCCAGTTGTGAATCGGAAACTATCACTGGTCTTCGAGGGAACGATCAAAGCGTAGACTGTTTGAGACATTACTCCCATGGAGGAAAGTATGCATGGTGACTGTTGTATTCAATCCCGATGCATTTTCTGTGTTTCATCAACACTCTGATAGTCCACACATTACAGAATGCCTCCAGATGTGCATTGGAATCTACTTCTGGTCTTCCAGGGAACGATCAAAGCGTAGACTGTTTGAGACATTACTCCCATGGAGGAATGTGCGCATGGTGACTGTTGTATTTAATCCCGATGAAATTTCTGTGTTTCATCAACACTCTGATAGTCCACAGATTACAGAATGCCTCCAGACGTGCATCAGAAACTACCACTGGTCTTCCAGGGAACGATCAAAGCGTAGACTGTTTGAGACATAACTCCCATGGAGGAAAGTGCGCATGGTGACTGTTGTATTCAATCCCGATGCAATTTCTGTGTTTCATCAACACTCTGACAGTCCACAGATTACAGAATGCCACCAGATTTCCATCGGAAATTACTACAGGTCTTCCAGGGAACGATCAAAGCGTAGACTGTTTGAGACGTTACTCCCGTGGAGAAAGTGCGCATTGTGACTGTGGTATTCAATCCCGATGCAATATCTGTGTTTCATCAACACTCTGATAGTCCACAGATTACAGAATAACACCAGACGTGCATCGGAAACTTCTACTTGTCTTCCAGGGAACGATCAAAGCGTAGACTGTTTGAGACATTACTCCCATGGAGGAAAGTGAGCATGGTGACTGTTGTATTTAATCCCGATGCAAATTCTGTCTTTCATCAACACTCTGATAGTCCACAGATTACAGTATGCCTCCAGTTGTGAATCCGAAACTACCACTGGTCTTCGAGGGGACGATCAAAGCGTAGACTGTTTGAGACATTACTCCCATGGAGGAATGTGCGCATGGTGACTGTTGTATTTAATCCCGATGAAATTTCTGTGTTTCATCAACACTCTGATAGTCCACAGATCACAGAATGCCTCCAGTTGTGAATCGGAAACTATCACTGGTCTTCCAGTAATTGATCAAAACGTAGACTATTTGAGACATTGTTTCCATGGAGGAAAGTATGCATGGTGACTGATGTATTCAATTTCGATGCAATTTCTGTGTTTGATCAACACTCTGATAGTCCACAGATTACAGAATGCCTCCAGACGTGCATCGGAAACTACTTCTGGTCTTCCAGGGAACGATCAAAGCGTAGACTTGTTGAGACATTACTCCCATGGAGGAGAGTGCTCATGGTGACTGTTGTATTCAATCCCGATGCAATTTCTGTGTTTCATTAACACTCTGATAGTCCACAGATTACAGAATGCCTCCAGATGTGCATCAGAAACTACTACTGGTCTTCCAGGGAACGATCAAAGCGTAGACTCTTAGAGACATTACTCCCATGGAGGAAAGTGCGCATGGTGACTGTTGTATTCAATCCCGATGCAATTTCTGTGTTTCATCAACACTCTGATAGTCCACATATTACAGAATGCCTCCAGACGAGCATCAGAAACTACCACTGGTCTTCCAGGGAACGATCAAAGCGTAGACTGTTTAAGACATAACTCCCATGGAGGAAAGTGCGCATGGTGACTGTTGTATTCAATCCCGATGCAATTTCTGTGTTTCATTAACACACTGACAGTCCACAGATTACAGAATGCCACTAGATTTGCATCGGAAACTACTACTGGCCTTCCAGGGAACGATCAAAGCGTTGACTGTTTCAGAAATTACGTATGTGGAGAAAATGCGCATGGTGCCTGTTGTATTCAATCCCGATGCAATTTCTGTGTTTCATCAACACTCTGATAGTCCACAGATTACAGAATGTATCCAGACGAGCATCAGAAACTACCACTGGTCTTCCAGGGAACGATCAAAGCGTAGACTGTTTGAGACATAACTCCCATGGAGGAAAGTGCGCATGGTGACTGTTGTATTCAATCCCGATGCAATTTCTGTGTTTCATCAACACTCTGACAGTCCACAGATTACAGAATGCCACCAGATTTTCATCGGAAATTACTACAGGTCTTCCAGGGAACGATCAAAGCGTAGACTGTTTGAGACAATACTCCCGTGGAGAAAGTCCGCATTGTGACTATTGTATTCAATCCCGATGCAATTTCTGTTTTTCATCAATACTCTGATAGTCCACAGATTACAGATTAACACCAGACGTGCATCGGAAACTTCTACTTATCTTCCAGGGAACGATCAAAGCGTAGACTGTTTGAGACATTACTCCCATGGAGGAAAGTGCGCATGGTGACTGTTGTATTTAATCCCGATGCAATTTCTGTCTTTCATCAACACTCTGATAGTCCACAGATTACAGTATGCCTCCAGTTGTGAATTTGAAACTACCACTGGTCTTCGAGGGAACGATCAAAGCGTATACTGTTTGAGACATTACTCCCATGGAGGAAAGTGCGCATGGTGACTGTTGTTTTTAATCGCGATGAAATTTCTGTGTTTCATCAACACTCTGATAGTCCACAGATTACAGAATGCCTCCAGATGTGCACTGGAGACTACTACTGGTCTTCCAGGGAACAATCAAAGTGTAGACTGTTTGAGACATTACTCCCATCGAGGAATGTGCGCATGGTAAATGTTGTATTCAATCCCGATGCAATTTCTGCGTTTCATCAACAGTCTGATAGTCCACAGATTACAGAATGCCTCCAGATGTGCATCGGAAACTACTACTGGTCTTCCAGGGATCGATCAAAGAATAGACTGTTTGAGACATTACTCCCATGGAGGAAAGTGCGCATGGTGACTGTTGTATTTTATCCCGATGAAATTTCTGTGTTTCATCAACACTCTGATAGTCCTCAAATTACAGAATGCCTCCAGATGTGCACTGGAAACTACTACTGGTCTTCCAGGGAACGATCAAAGTGTAGACTGTTTGAGACATTACTCCCATGGAGGAAAGTTCGCATGGTGACTGTTGTATTCAATCCCGATGTAATTTCTGTGTTTCATCAACACTGTGATAGTCCACGGATCACAGAATGCCTCCAGTTGTGAATCGGAAACTACCACTGGTCTCCCAGTAATTGATCAAAGCGTAGACTATTTGAGACATTGTTTCCATGGAGGAAAGTATGTATGGTGACTGTTTTATTCAATCCCGATGCAATTTCTGTGTTTCATCAACACTCTGATAGTCCACAGATTAAGGAATGCCTCCAGAAGTGCATTGGAATCTACTTCTGGTCTTCCAGGGAACGATCAAAGCGTAGATTGTTTGAGACATTACTCCCATGGAGGAAAGTGCTCATGGTGACTGTTGTATTCAATCCCGATGCAATTTCTGTGTTTCATCAACACTCTGATAGTCCACAGATAACAGAATGCCTCCAGACGTGCATCGGAAACTACTTCTGGTCTTCCAGGGAACGAACAAAGCGTTGACTGTTTGAGACATTACTCCCATGGAGGAGAGTGCTCATGGTGACTGTTGTATTTAATCCCGATGCAATTTCTGTGTTTCATTAACACTCTGATAGTCCACAGATTACAGAATGCCTCCAGATGTGCATCAGAAACTACTACTGCTCTTTCAGGGGACGATCAAAGCGTAGACTCTTAGAGACATTACTCCCATGGAGGAAAGTGCGCATGGTGACTGTTGTATTCAATCCCGATGCAATTTCTGTGTTTCATCAACACTCTGATAGTCCACAGATTACAGAATGCCTCCAGATGAGCATCAGAAACTACCACTGGTCTTCCAGTCAACGATAAAAGCATACACTGTTTGAGACATTACTCCCATGGAGGAAAGTGCGCATGGTGACTGTTTTATTCAATCCCGATGCAATTTCTGTGTTTCATCAACAGTCTCATAGTCCACAGATTACAGAATGCCACCAGATTTGCATCGGAAACTACTACTGGCCTTCCAGGGAACGATCAAAACGTTTGACTGTTTCAGAAATTACTTATGTGGAGGAAAATGCGCATGGTGAATGTTGTATTCAATCCCGATGCAATTTCTGTGTTTCATCAATACTCTGATAGTCCACAGATTACTGAATGAAACCAGATGTCCATCGGAAATTACTACTGGTCTTCCAGGGAACGATCAAATCGTAGACTGTTTGAGACATTACTCCCGAGGAGAAAGTGCGCATTGTGACTGTTGTATTCAATCCCGATGCAATTTCAGTGTTTCATCAACACTCTGATAGTCCACAGGTTACAGAATACCACCAGACGTGCATCGGAAACTACTACTTGTCTTCCAGGGAACGATCAAAGCGTAGACTGTTTGAGACATTACTCCAATGGAGGAAAATGCGCATGGTGACTGTTGTATTTAATCCCGATGCAATTTCTGTGTTTCATCAACACTCTGATAGTCCACAGATTACAGAATGAGTCCAGTTGTGAATCGGAAACTACCACTGGTCTTCGAGGGAACGATCAAAGCGTAGACTGTTTGAGACATTACTCCCATGGAGGAAAGTGCAACATGGAGACTGTTGTATTTAATCCCGATGAAATTTCTGTGTTTCATCAACACTCTGATAGTTCACAGATTACTGAATGCCTCCAGATGTGCACTGGAAACTACTACTGGTCTTCCAGGGAACGATCAAAGTGTAGACTGGTTGATACTTTACTCCCATGGAGGAAAGTGCGCATGGTGACTGTTGTATTCAATCCCGATGCAATTTCTGTGTTTCATCAACACTCTGATAGTCCACAGATTACAGAATGCCTCCAGATGTGCACTGGAGACTACTACTGGTCTTCCAGGGTACGATCAAAGTGTAGACTGTTTGAGACATTACTCCCATCGAGGAAAGTGCGCATGGTGACTGTTGTATTCAATCCTGATGCAATTTCTGCGTTTCATCAACAGTCTGATAGTCCACAGATTACAGAATGCCTCCAGATGTGCATCGGAAACTACTACTGGTCTTCCAATGAACGATCAAAGCGTAGACTGTTTGAGACATTACTCCGATGGAGGAAAGTGCGCATGGTGACTGTAGTATTCAATCCCGATGCATTTTCTGTGTTTCATCAACACTCTGATAGTCCACAGGTTACAGAATGCCTCCAGACGTGCATCGGAAACTACTTCTGGTCTTCCAGGGAACGATCAAAGCGTAGACTTGTTGAGACATTACTCCCATGGAGGAGAGTGCTCATGGTGACTCTTGTATTCAATCCCGATGATATTTCTGTGTTTCATTAACACTCTGATAGTCCACAGATTACAGACTGCCTCCAGATGTGCATCAGAAACTACTACTGGTCTTCCAGGTAACGATCAAAGCGTAGACTCTTAGAGACATTACTCCCATGGAGGAAAGTGCGCATGGTGACTGTTGTATTCAATCCCGATGCAATTGCTGTGTTTCATTAACACTCAGACAGTCCACAGATTACAGAATGCTACCAGATTTGCATCGGAAACTACTACTGGCCTTCCTGGGAACGATCAAAGCGTTGACTGTTTCAGAAATTACTTATGTCGAGAAAATGCGCATGGTGCCTATTGTATTCAATCCCGATGCAATTTCTGTGTTTCATCAACACTCTGATAGTCCACAGATTACAGAATGCTTCCAGATGTGCAACGGAAACTACTACTGGTCTTCCAGGGAACGATCAATGCGTAGACTGTTTGAGACACTACTCCCATGGAGGAAAGTGCGCATGGTGACTGTTGTATTCAATCCCGATGCAATTTCTGTGTTTCATCAACACTTTGAAGGTCCACAGATTTCAGAATGCATCCAGATGTGCATTGGAAACTACTACTGGTCTTCCAGGGAACGATCAAAGCGTAGACTAGATGAGACATTACTCCCGTGGAGGAAAGTGGCCATGGTGACTGTTGTATTCAATCCCGATGCAATTTCTTTGTTTCGTCAACTCTCTGATAGTCCACAGATTACAGAATGCCACCAGATGTGCATCGGAAACTACTACTGGTCTTCCAGGGAACGATCAAAGCGTAGACTTGTTGAGACATTACTCCCATGGAGGAGAGTGCTCATGGTGACTGTTGTATTCAATCCCGATGCAATTTCTGTGTTTCATTAACACTCTGATAGTCCACAGATTACAGAATGCCTCCAGATGTGCATCAGAAACTACTACTGGTCTTCCAGGGAACGATCAAAGCGTAGACTCTTAGAGACATTACTCCCATGGAGGAAAGTGCGCATGGTGACTGTTGTATTCAATCCCGATGCAATTTCTGTGTTTCATCAACACTCTGATAGTCCACATATTACAGAATGCCTCCAGACGAGCATCAGAAACTACCACTGGTCTTACAGGGAACGATCAAAGCGTAGACTGTTTAAGACATAACTCCCATGGAGGAAAGTGCGCATGGTGACTGTTGTATTCAATCCCGATGCAATTTCTGTGTTTCATTAACACACTGACAGTCCACAGATTACAGAATGCCACTAGATTTGCATCGGAAACTACTACTGGCCTTCCAGGGAACGATCAAAGCGTTGACTGTTTCAGAAATTACTTATGTGGAAAATATGCGCATGGTGCCTGTTGTATTCAATCCCGATGCAATTTCTGTGTTTCATCAACACTCTGATAGTCCACAGATTACAGAATGTATCCAGACGAGCATCAGAAACTACCACTGGTCTTCCAGGGAACGATCAAAGCGTAGACTGTTTGAGACATAACTCCCATGGAGGAAAGTGCGCATGGTGACTGTTGTATTCAATCCCGATGCAATTTCTGTGTTTCATCAACACTCTGACAGTCCACAGATTACAGAATGCCACCAGATTTTCATCGGAAATTACTACAGGTCTTCCAGGGAACGATCAAAGCGTAGACTGTTTGAGACATTACTCCCGTGGAGAAAGTCCGCATTGTGACTATTGTATTCAATCCCGATGCAATTTCTGTTTTTCATCAATACTCTGATAGTCCACAGATTACAGATTAACACCAGACGTGCATCGGAAACTTCTACTTATCTTCCAGGGAACGATCAAAGCGTAGACTGTTTGAGACATTACTCCCATGGAGGAAAGTGCGCATGGTGACTGTTGTATTTAATCCCGATGCAATTTCTGTCTTTCATCAACACTCTGATAGTCCACAGATTACAGTATGCCTCCAGTTGTGAATTTGAAACTACCACTGGTCTTCGAGGGAACGATCAAAGCGTATACTGTTTGAGACATTACTCCCATGGAGGAAAGTGCGCATGGTGACTGTTGTTTTTAATCGCGATGAAATTTCTGTGTTTCATCAACACTCTGATAGTCCACAGATTACAGAATGCCTCCAGATGTGCACTGGAGACTACTACTGGTCTTCCAGGGAACGATCAAAGTGTAGACTGTTTGAGACATTACTCCCATCGAGGAATGTGCGCATGGTAAATGTTGTATTCAATCCCGATGCAATTTCTGCGTTTCATCAACAGTCTGATAGTCCACAGATAACAGAATGCCTCCAGATGTGCATCGGAAACTACTACTGGTCTTCCAGGGATCGATCAAAGAATAGACTGTTTGAGACATTACTCCCATGGAGGAAAGTGCGCATGGTGACTGTTGTATTTTATCCCGATGAAATTTCTGTGTTTCATCAACACTCTGATAGTCCTCAAATTACAGAATGCCTCCAGATGTGCACTGGAAACTACTACTGGTCTTCCAGGGAACGATCAAAGTGTAGACTGTTTGAGACATTACTCCCATGGAGGAAAGTTCGCATGGTGACTGTTGTATTCAATCCCGATGTAATTTCTGTGTTTCATCAACACTGTGATAGTCCACGGATCACAGAATGCCTCCAGTTGTGAATCGGAAACTACCACTGGTCTCCCAGTAATTGATCAAAGCGTAGACTATTTGAGACATTGTTTCCATGGAGGAAAGTATGTATGGTGACTGTTTTATTCAATCCCGATGCAATTTCTGTGTTTCATCAACACTCTGATAGTCCACAGATTAAGGAATGCCTCCAGAAGTGCATTGGAATCTACTTCTGGTCTTCCAGGGAACGATCAAAGCGTAGATTGTTTGAGACATTACTCCCATGGAGGAAAGTGCTCATGGTGACTGTTGTATTCAATCCCGATGCAATTTCTGTGTTTCATCAACACTCTGATAGTCCACAGATAACAGAATGCCTCCAGACGTGCATCGGAAACTACTTCTGGTCTTCCAGGGAACGAACAAAGCGTTGACTGTTTGAGACATTACTCCCATGGAGGAGAGTGCTCATGGTGACTGCTGTATTTAATCCCGATGCAATTTCTGTGTTTCATTAACACTCTGATAGTCCACAGATTACAGAATGCCTCCAGATGTGCATCAGAAACTACTACTGCTCTTTCAGGGGACGATCAAAGCGTAGACTCTTAGAGACATTACTCCCATGGAGGAAAGTGCGCATGGTGACTGTTGTATTCAATCCCGATGCAATTTCTGTGTTTCATCAACACTCTGATAGTCCACAGATTACAGAATGCCTCCAGATGAGCATCAGAAACTACCACTGGTCTTCCAGTCAACGATAAAAGCATACACTGTTTGAGACATTACTCCCATGGAGGAAAGTGCGCATGGTGACTGTTTTATTCAATCCCGATGCAATTTCTGTGTTTCATCAACAGTCTCATAGTCCACAGATTACAGAATGCCACCAGATTTGCATCGGAAACTACTACTGGCCTTCCAGGGAACGATCAAAACGTTTGACTGTTTCAGAAATTACTTATGTGGAGGAAAATGCGCATGGTGAATGTTGTATTCAATCCCGATGCAATTTCTGTGTTTCATCAATACTCTGATAGTCCACAGATTACAGAATGAAACCAGATGTCCATCGGAAATTACTACTGGTCTTCCAGGGAACGATCAAATCGTAGACTGTTTGAGACATTACTCCCGAGGAGAAAGTGCGCATTGTGACTGTTGTATTCAATCCCGATGCAATTTCAGTGTTTCATCAACACTCTGATAGTCCACAGGTTACAGAATACCACGAGACGTGCATCGGAAACTACTACTTGTCTTCCAGGGAACGATCAAAGCGTAGACTGTTTGAGACATTACTCCAATGGAGGAAAATGCGCATGGTGACTGTTGTATTTAATCCCGATGCAATTTCTGTGTTTCATCAACACTCTGATAGTCCACAGATTACAGAATGAGTCCAGTTGTGAATCGGAAACTACCACTGGTCTTCGAGGGAACGATCAAAGCGTAGACTGTTTGAGACATTACTCCCATGGAGGAAAGTGCAACATGGAGACTGTTGTATTTAATCCCGATGAAATTTCTGTGTTTCATCAACACTCTGATAGTTCACAGATTACTGAATGCCTCCAGATGTGCACTGGAAACTACTACTGGTCTTCCAGGGAACGATCAAAGTGTAGACTGGTTGATACTTTACTCCCATGGAGGAAAGTGCGCATGGTGACTGTTGTATTCAATCCCGATGCAATTTCTGTGTTTCATCAACACTCTGATAGTCCACAGATTACAGAATGCCTCCAGATGTGCACTGGAGACTACTACTGGTCTTCCAGGGTACGATCAAAGTGTAGACTGTTTGAGACATTACTCCCATCGAGGAAAGTGCGCATGGTGACTGTTGTATTCAATCCCGATGCAATTTCTGCGTTTCATCAACAGTCTGATAGTCCACAGATTACAGAATGCCTCCAGATGTGCATCGGAAACTACTACTGGTCTTCCAATGAACGATCAAAGCGTAGACTGTTTGAGACATTACTCCCATGGAGGAAAGTGCGCATGGTGACTGTTGTATTCAATCCCGATGCATTTTCTGTGTTTCATCAACACTCTGATAGTCCACAGATTACAGAATGCCTCCAGACGTGCATCGGAAACTACTTCTGGTCTTCCAGGGAACGATCAAAGCGTAGACTTGTAGAGACATTACTCCCATGGAGGAGAGTGCTCATGGTGACTCTTGTATTCAATCCCGATGATATTTCTGTGTTTCATTAACACTCTGATAGTCCACAGATTACAGACTGCCTCCAGATGTGCATCAGAAACTACTACTGGTCTTCCAGGTAACGATCAAAGCGTAGACTCTTAGAGACATTACTCCCATGGAGGAAAGTGCGCATGGTGACTGTTGTATTCAATCCCGATGCAATTGCTGTGTTTCATTAACACTCAGACAGTCCACAGATTACAGAATGCTACCAGATTTGCATCGGAAACTACTACTGGCCTTCCAGGGAACGATCAAAGCGTTGACTGTTTCAGAAATTACTTATGTCGAGAAAATGCGCATGGTGCCTATTGTATTCAATCCCGATGCAATTTCTGTGTTTCATCAACACTCTGATAGTCCACAGATTACAGAATGCTTCCAGATGTGCAACGGAAACTACTACTGGTCTTCCAGGGAACGATCAATGCGTAGACTGTTTGAGACATTACTCCCATGGAGGAAAGTGCGCATGGTGACTGTTGTATTCAATCCCGATGCAATTTCTGTGTTTCATCAACACTTTGAAGGTCCACAGATTTCAGAATGCATCCAGATGTGCATTGGAAACTACTACTGGTCTTCCAGGGAACGATCAAAGCGTAGACTAGATGAGACATTACTCCCGTGGAGGAAAGTGGCCATGGTGACTGTTGTATTCAATCCCGATGCAATTTCTTTGTTTCGTCAACTCTCTGATAGTCCACAGATTACAGAATGCCACCAGATGTGCATCGGAAACTACTACTGGTCTTCCAGGGAACGATCAAAGCGTAGACAGCTTGAGACATTACTCCCGTGGAGGAAAGTGCGCATGGGGACTGTTGTATTCAATTCCGATGCAATTTCTGTGTTTCGTCAACACTCTGATAGTCCACAGTTTACAGAATGCCACCAGAAGTGCATCGGAAACTACTAATGGTCTTCCAGGGAACGATCAAAACCTAGACTGTTTGAGACATTACTCCCGTGGACAAAGTGCACATGGGGACTGTTGAATTCAATCCCGATGCTATTTCTGTGTTTCGTCAACACTCTGATAGCCCACAGTTTACAGAATGCCACCAGATGTGCATCGGAAACTCCTAATGGTCTTCCAGGTAACGATCAAAACCTAGACTGTTTGAGACATTACTCCCGTGGACAAAGTACGCATGGGGACTGTAGTATTCAATCCCGATGCATTTTCTGTGTTTCATCAACACTTTGAAAGTCCACAGATTACAGAATGCATCCAGATGTGCATCGGAAACTACTACTGGTCTCCCAGGGAACGATCAAAGCGTAGACTCTTTGAGACATTACTCCCGTGGAGGAAAGTGCGCATGGTGTCTGTTGTATTCAATCCCGATGCAATTTCTGTGTTTTGTCAACACTCTGATAGTCCACAAGCTACAGAATGCCACCAGATGTGCATCGGAAACTACTACTGGTGTTCCAGTTAACGATCAAAGCGTAGACTGTTTGAGACATTACTCCCGTGGAGAAAGTTTGCATGGTGTCTGTTGTATTCAATCCCGATGCAATTTCTGTGTTTTGTCAACACTCTGATAGTCCACAAGCTACAGAATGCCACCAGATGTGCATCGGAAACTACTACTGGTGTTCCAGTTAACGATCAAAGCGTAGACAGTTTGAGACATTACTCCCGTGGAGAAAGTGCGCATGGGGATTGTTGTATTGAATACCGATGCAATTTCTGTGTTTCGTCAACACTCTGATAGTCCACAGTTTACAAGATGCCACCAGATGTGCATTGGAAACTACTACTGAACTTCCAGGGAACGATCAAAGCGTAGACTGTTTGAGAAATTACTCAAGCAGAGAAAGTGCGCATTTTGACGGTTGTATTCACTCCCGATGCAATTTCTGTGTTTCGTCAACACTCTGATAGTCCACAGATTACAGAATGTCACCATATGTGCATCGGAAACTAATAGTGGTCTTCCAGGGAACGATCAAAGCGTAGACTGTTTGAGACATTACTCCCGTGGAGAAAGTGCGCATGGGGACTGTTGTATTCAATCCCGATGCAATTTCTGTGTTTCATCAACACTCTGATAGTCCACAGATTACAGAATGCCTCCAGATGAGCATCAGAAACTACCACTGGTCTTCCAGTCAACGATAAAAGCATACACTGTTTGAGACATTACTCCCATGGAGGAAAGTGCGCATGGTGACTGTTTTATTCAATCCCGATGCAATTTCTGTGTTTCATCAACAGTCTCATAGTCCACAGATTACAGAATGCCACCAGATTTGCATCGGAAACTACTACTGGCCTTCCAGGGAACGATCAAAACGTTTGACTGTTTCAGAAATTACTTATGTGGAGGAAAATGCGCATGGTGAATGTTGTATTCAATCCCGATGCAATTTCTGTGTTTCATCAATACTCTGATAGTCCACAGATTACAGAATGAAACCAGATGTCCATCGGAATTTACTACTGGTCTTCCAGGGAACGATCAAATCGTAGACTGTTTGAGACATTACTCCCGAGGAGAAAGTGCGCATTGTGACTGTTGTATTCAATCCCGATGCAATTTCAGTGTTTCATCAACACTCTGATAGTCCACAGGTTACAGAATACCACCAGACGTGCATCGGAAACTACTACTTGTCTTCCAGGGAACGATCAAAGCGTAGACTGTTTGAGACATTACTCCAATGGAGGAAAATGCGCATGGTGACTGTTGTATTTAATCCCGATGCAATTTCTGTGTTTCATCAACACTTTGAAGGTCCACAGATTTCAGAATGCATCCAGATGTGCATTGGAAACTACTACTGGTCTTCCAGGGAACGATCAAAGCGTAGACTAGATGAGACATTACTCCCGTGGAGGAAAGTGGCCATGGTGACTGTTGTATTCAATCCCGATGCAATTTCTTTGTTTCGTCAACTCTCTGATAGTCCACAGATTACAGAATGCCACCAGATGTGCATCGGAAACTACTACTGGTCTTCCAGGGAACGATCAAAGCGTAGACAGCTTGAGACATTACTCCCGTGGAGGAAAGTGCGCATGATGACTGTTGTATTCAATTCCGATGCAATTGCTGTGTTTCATTAACACTCAGACAGTCCACAGATTACAGAATGCTACCAGATTTGCATCGGAAACTACTACTGGCCTTCCAGGGAACGATCAAAGCGTTGACTGTTTCAGAAATTACTAATGTCGAGAAAATGCGCATGGTGCCTATTGTATTCAATCCCGATGCAATTTCTGTGTTTCATCAACACTCTGATAGTCCACAGATTACAGAATGCTTCCAGATGTGCAACGGAAACTACTACTGGTCTTCCAGGGAACGATCAATGCGTAGACTGTTTGAGACATTACTCCCATGGAGGAAAGTGCGCATGGTGACTGTTGTATTCAATCCCGATGCAATTTCTGTGTTTCATCAACACTTTGAAGGTCCACAGATTTCAGAATGCATCCAGATGTGCATTGGAAACTACTACTGGTCTTCCAGGGAACGATCAAAGCGTAGACTCTTAGAGACATTACTCCCGTGGAGGAAAGTGCGCATGGGGACTGTTGTATTCAATTCCGATGCAATTGCTGTGTTTCATTAACACTCAGACAGTCCACAGATTACAGAATGCTACCAGATTTGCATCGGAAACTACTACTGGCCTTCCAGGGAACGATCAAAGCGTTGACTGTTTCAGAAATTACTTATGTCGAGAAAATGCGCATGGTGCCTATTGTATTCAATCCCGATGCAATTTCTGTGTTTCATCAACACTCTGATAGTCCACAGATTACAGAATGCTTCCAGATGTGCAACGGAATCTAATACTGGTCTTCCAGGGAACGATCAATGCGTAGACTGTTTGAGACATTACTCCCATGGAGGAAAGTGCGCATGGTGACTGTTGTATTCAATCCCGATGCAATTTCTGTGTTTCATCAACACTTTGAAGGTCCACAGATTTCAGAATGCATCCAGATGTGCATTGGAAACTACTACTGGTCTTCCAGGGAACGATCAAAGCGTAGACTAGATGAGACATTACTCCCGTGGAGGAAAGTGGCCATGGTGACTGTTGTATTCAATCCCGATGCAATTTCTTTGTTTCGTCAACTCTCTGATAGTCCACAGATTACAGAATGCCACCAGATGTGCATCGGAAACTACTACTGGTCTTCCAGGGAACGATCAAAGCGTAGACAGCTTGAGACATTACTCCCGTGGAGGAAAGTGCGCATGGGGACTGTTGTATTCAATTCCGATGCAATTGCTGTGTTTCATTAACACTCAGACAGTCCACAGATTACAGAATGCTACCAGATTTGCATCGGAAACTACTACTGGCCTTCCAGGGAACGATCAAAGCGTTGACTGTTTCAGAAATTACTTATGTCGAGAAAATGCGCATGGTGCCTATTGTATTCAATCCCGATGCAATTTCTGTGTTTCATCAACACTCTGATAGTCCACAGATTACAGAATGCTTCCAGATGTGCAACGGAAACTACTACTGGTCTTCCAGGGAACGATCAATGCGTAGACTGTTTGAGACATTACTCCCATGGAGGAAAGTGCGCATGGTGACTGTTGTATTCAATCCCGATGCAATTTCTGTGTTTCATCAACACTTTGAAGGTCCACAGATTTCAGAATGCATCCAGATGTGCATTGGAAACTACTACTGGTCTTCCAGGGAACGATCAAAGCGTAGACTAGATGAGACATTACTCCCGTGGAGGAAAGTGGCCATGGTGACTGTTGTATTCAATCCCGATGCAATTTCTTTGTTTCGTCAACTCTCTGATAGTCCACAGATTACAGAATGCCACCAGATGTGCATCGGAAACTACTACTGGTCTTCCAGGGAACGATCAAAGCGTAGACAGCTTGAGACATTACTCCCGTGGAGGAAAGTGCGCATGGGGACTGTTGTATTCAATTCCGATGCAATTTCTGTGTTTCGTCAACACTCTGATAGTCCACAGTTTACAGAATGCCACCAGAAGTGCATCGGAAACTACTAATGGTCTTCCAGGGAACGATCAAAACCTAGACTGTTTGAGACATTACTCCCGTGGACAAAGTGCACATGGGGACTGTTGAATTCAATCCCGATGCTATTTCTGTGTTTCGTCAACACTCTGATAGCCCACAGTTTACAGAATGCCACCAGATGAGCATCGGAAACTCCTAATGGTCTTCCAGGTAACGATCAAAACCTAGACTGTTTGAGACATTACTCCCGTGGACAAAGTACGCATGGGGACTGTTGTATTCAATCCCGATGCATTTTCTGTGTTTCATCAACACTTTGAAAGTCCACAGATTACAGAATGCATCCAGATGTGCATCGGAAACTACTACTGGTCTCCCAGGGAACGATCAAAGCGTAGACTCTTTGAGACATTACTCCCGTGGAGGAAAGTGCGCATGGTGTCTGTTGTATTCAATCCCGATGCAATTTCTGTGTTTTGTCAACACTCTGATAGTCCACAAGCTACAGAATGCCACCAGATGTGCATCGGAAACTACTACTGGTGTTCCAGTTAACGATCAAAGCGTAGACTGTTTGAGACATTACTCCCGTGGAGAAAGTTTGCATGGTGTCTGTTGTATTCAATCCCCATGCAATTTCTGTGTTTTGTCAACACTCTGATAGTCCACAAGCTACAGAATGCCACCAGATGTGCATCGGAAACTACTACTGGTGTTCCAGTTAACGATCAAAGCGTAGACAGTTTGAGACATTACTCCCGTGGAGAAAGTGCGCATGGGGATTGTTGTATTGAATACCGATGCAATTTCTGTGTTTCGTCAACACTCTGATAGTCCACAGATTACAAGATGCCACCAGATGTGCATTGGAAACTACTACTGAACATCCAGGGAACGATCAAAGCGTAGACTGTTTGAGACATTACTCAAGCAGAGAAAGTGCGCATTTTGACGGTTGTATTCAATCCCGATGCAATTTCTGTGTTTCGTCAACACTCTGATAGTCCACAGATTACAGAATGTCACCATATGTGCATCGGAAACTACTAGTGGTCTTCCAGGGAACGATCAAAGCGTAGACTGTTTGAGACATTACTCCCGTGGAGAAAGTGCGCATGGGGACTGTTGTATTCAATCCCGATGCAATTTCTGTGTTTCATCAACACTCTGATAGTCCACAGATTACAGAATGCCTCCAGATTTGCATCAGAAACTACCACTGGTCTTCCAGTCAACGATAAAAGCATACACTGTTTGAGACATTACTCCCATGGAGGAAAGTGCGCATGGTGACTGTTTTATTCAATCCCGATTCAATTTCTGTGTTTCATCAACAGTCTCATAGTCCACAGATTACAGAATGCCACCAGATTTGCATCGGAAACTACTACTGGCCTTCCAGGGAACGATCAAAACGTTTGACTGTTTCAGAAATTACTTATGTGGAGGAAAATGCGCATGGTGAATGTTGTATTCAATCCCGATGCAATTTCTGTGTTTCATCAATACTCTGATAGTCCACAGATTACAGAATGAAACCAGATGTCCATCGGAAATTACTACTGGTCTTCCAGGGAACGATCAAATCGTAGACTGTTTGAGACATTACTCCCGAGGAGAAAGTGCGCATTGTGACTGTTGTATTCAATCCCGATGCAATTTCAGTGTTTCATCAACACTCTGATAGTCCACAGGTTACAGAATACCACCAGACGTGCATCGGAAACTACTACTTGTCTTCCAGGGAACGATCAAAGCGTAGACTGTTTGAGACATTACTCCAATGGAGGAAAATGCGCATGGTGACTGTTGTATTTAATCCCGATGCAATTTCTGTGTTTCATCAACACTCTGATAGTCCACAGATTACAGAATGAGTCCAGTTGTGAATCGGAAACTACCACTGGTCTTCGAGGGAACGATCAAAGCGTAGACTGTTTGAGACATTACTCCCATGGAGGAAAGTGCAACATGGAGACTGTTGTATTTAATCCCGATGAAATTTCTGTGTTTCATCAACACTCTGATAGTTCACAGATTACTGAATGCCTCCAGATGTGCACTGGAAACTACTACTGGTCTTCCAGGGAACGATCAAAGTGTAGACTGGTTGATACTTTACTCCCATGGAGGAAAGTGCGCATGGTGACTGTTGTATTCAATCCCGATGCAATTTCTGTGTTTCATCAACACTCTGATAGTCCACAGATTACAGAATGCCTCCAGATGTGCACTGGAGACTACTACTGGTCTTCCAGGGTACGATCAAAGTGTAGACTGTTTGAGACATTACTCCCATCGAGGAAAGTGCGCATGGTGACTGTTGTATTCAATCCCGATGCAATTTCTGCGTTTCATCAACAGTCTGATAGTCCACAGATTACAGAATGCCTCCAGATGTGCATCGGAAACTACTACTGGTCTTCCAATGAACGATCAAAGCGTAGACTGTTTGAGACATTACTCCCATGGAGGAAAGTGCGCATGGTGACTGTTGTATTCAATCCCGATGCATTTTCTGTGTTTCATCAACACTCTGATAGTCCACAGATTACAGAATGCCTCCACACGTGCATCGGAAACTACCTCTGGTCTTCCAGGGAACGATCAAAGCGTAGACTTGTTGAGACATTACTCCCATGGAGGAGAGTGCTCATGGTGACTCTTGTATTCAATCCCGATGATATTTCTGTGTTTCGTCAACACTCTGATAGTCCACAGATTACAGAATGCTTCCAGATGTGCAACGGAAACTACTACTGGTCTTCCAGGGAACGATCAATGCGTAGACTGTTTGAGACATTACTCCCATGGAGGAAAGTGCGCATGGTGACTGTTGTATTCAATCCCGATGCAATTTCTGTGTTTTATCAACACTTTGAAGGTCCACAGATTTCAGAATGCATCCAGATGTGCATTGGAAACTACTACTGGTCTTCCAGGGAACGATCAAAGCGTAGACTAGATGAGACATTACTCCCGTGGAGGAAAGTGGCCATGGTGACTGTTGTATTCAATCCCGATGCAATTTCTTTGTTTCGTCAACTCTCTGATAGTCCACAGATTACAGAATGCCACCAGATGTGCATCGGAAACAACTACTGGTCTTCCAGGGAACGATCAAAGCGTAGACAGCTTGAGACATTACTCCCGTGGAGGAAAGTGCGCATGGGGACTGTTGTATTCAATTCCGATGCAATTTCTGTGTTTCGTCAACACTCTGATAGTCCACAGTTTACAGAATGCCACCAGAAGTGCATCGGAAACTACTAATGGTCTTCCAGGGAACGATCAAAACCTAGACTGTTTGAGACATTACTCCCGTGGACAAAGTGCACATGGGGACTGTTGAATTCAATCCCGATGCTATTTCTGTGTTTCGTCAACACTCTGATAGCCCACAGTTTACAGAATGCCACCAGATGTGCATCGGAAACTCCTAATGGTCTTCCAGGTAACGATCAAAACCTAGACTGTTTGAGACATTACTCCCGTGGACAAAGGACGCATGGGGACTGTTGTATTCAATCCCGATGCATTTTCTGTGTTTCATCAACACTTTGAAAGTCCACAGATTACAGAATGCATCCAGATGTGCATCGGAAACTACTACTGGTCTCCCAGGGAACGATCAAAGCGTAGACTCTTTGAGACATTACTCCCGTGGAGGAAAGTGCGCATGGTGTCTGTTGTATTCAATCCCGATGCAATTTCTGTGTTTTGTCAACACTCTGATAGTCCACAAGCTACAGAATGCCACCAGATGTGCATCGGAAACTACTACTGGTGTTCCAGTTAACGATCAAAGCGTAGACTGTTTGAGACATTACTCCCGTGGAGAAAGTTTGCATGGTGTCTGTTGTATTCAATCCCGATGCAATTTCTGTGTTTTGTCAACACTCTGATAGTCCACAAGCTACAGAATGCCACCAGATGTGCATCGGAAACTACTACTGGTGTTCCAGTTAACGATCAAAGCGTAGACTGTTTGAGACATTACTCCCGTGGAGAAAGTTTGCATGGTGTCTGTTGTATTCAATCCCGATGCAATTTCTGTGTTTCGTCAACACTCTGATAGTCCACAGATTACAAGATGCCACCAGATGTGCATTGGAAACTACTACTGAACTTCCAGGGAACGATCAAAGCGTAGACTGTTTGAGACATTACTCAAGCAGAGAAAGTGCGCATTTTGACGGTTGTATTCAATCCCGATGCAATTTCTGTGTTTCGTCAACACTCTGATAGTCCACAGATTACAGAATGTCACCATATGTGCATCGGAAACTACTAGTGGTCTTCCAGGGAACGATCAAAGCGTAGACTGTTTGAGACATTACTCCCGTGGAGAAAGTGCGCATGGGGACTGTTGTATTCGATCCCGATGCAATTTCTGTGTTTCATCAACACTCTGATAGTCCACAAATTACAGAATGCCTACAGATGTGCACTGGAAACTACTACTGGTCTTCCAGGGAACAATCAAAGCGTAGACTGTTTGAGACATTACTCCCATGGAGGAAAGTGCGCATGGTGACTGTTGTATTCAATCCCGATGCAATTGCTGTGTTTCATCAACACTCTGATAGTCCACAGATTACAGAATGCCACCAGATTTGCATCGGAAACTACTACAGGCCTTCCAAGGAACGATCAAAACGTTTGACTGTTTCAGAAATTACTTATGTGGAGGAAAATGCGCATGGTGAATGTTGTATTCAATCCCGATGCAATTTCTGTGTTTCATCAACACTCTGATAGTCCACAGATTAAGGAATGCCTCCAGATGTGCATTGGAATCTACTTCTGGTCTTCCAAGGAACGATCAAAGCGTAGACTCTTAGATACATTACTCCCATGGAGGAAAGTGCGCATGGTGACTGTTGTATTCAATCCCGATGCAATTTCTGTGTTTCATCAACACTCTGATAGTCCACAGATTACAGAATGCCTCCAGATGAGAATCAGAAACTACCACTGGTCTTCCAGGGAACGATCAAAGCGTAGACTGTTTGAGACATTACACCCATGGAGGAAAATGCGCATGGTGAATGTTGTATTCAATCCCGATGCAATTTCTGTGTTTCATCAACACTCTGATAGTCCACAGATTAAGGAATGCCTCCAGATGTGCATTGGAATCTACTTCTGGTCTTCCAAGGAACGATCAAAGCGTAGACTCTTAGATACATTACTCCCATGGAGGAAAGTGCGCATGGTGACTGTTGTATTCAATCCCGATGCAATTTCTGTGTTTCATCAACACTCTGATAGTCCACAGATTACAGAATGCCTCCAGATGAGAATCAGAAACTACCACTGGTCTTCCAGGGAACGATCAAAGCGTAGACTGTTTGAGACATTACTCCCATGGAGGAAAGTGCGCATGGTGACTGTTGTATTTAATCCCGATGCAATTTCTGTGTTTCATCAACACTTTGAAGGTCCACAGATTACAGAATGCATATTGATGTGCATCGGAAACCACTACTGGTCTTCCTGGGAACGATCAAACCGTAGACTATTTGAGACATTACTCCCATGGAGGAAAGTGCACATGGTGACTGTTGTATTTAATCCCGATGAAATTTCTGTGTTTCATCAACACTCTGATAGTCCACAGATTACAGAATGCCTCCAGATGTGCACTGGAAACTACTACTGGTGTTCCAGGGAACGATCAAAGTGTAGACTGTTTGATACATTACTCCCATGGAGGAAAGTGCGCATGGTGACTGTTGTATTCAATCCCGGTGCAATTTCTGTGTTTCATCAACACTCTGATTGTCCACAGATCACAGAATGCCACGAGATTTGTATCGGAAACTACTACTGGTCATCCAGGGAACGATCAAGACATTATTCCCATGTAGGAAGGTGCGCATGGTGACTGTTGTATTCAATCCCGATGCAATTTCTGGTTTTCATCAACACTCTGATACTCCACAGATTACAGAATGCCTCCAGATGTGCAACGGAAACTACTACTGGTCTTCCAGGGAACGATCAAAGCGTAGACTGTTTGAGACATTACTCCCATGGAGGAAAGTGCGCATGGGGACTGTTGTACTCAATCCCGATGCAATTTCTGTGTTTCATCAACACTCTGATAGTCCACAGATTACAGATTGCCACCAGATGTGCATCGGAAACTACTACTGGTCTTCCAGGGAACAATCAAAGCGTAGACTGATTAAGACATTAATCCCGTGGAGAAAGTGCGAATGGGGACTGTTGTATTCAATCCCGATGCAATTTCTGTGTTTCATCAACACTTTGAAGGTCCACAGATTACAGAATGCATCCAGATGTGCATCGGAAACTACTACAGGGAACGATCAAAGCGTAGACTATTTGAGACAAACTCCCGTGGAGGAAAGTGCTCATGGTGGCTGTTGTATTCAATCCCGATGCAATTTCTGAGTTTTGTCAACGCTCTGATAGTCCACAGATTACAGTAAGCCACAAGATATGCATCGGAAACTACTAGTGGTCTTCCAGGGAACGATCGAATCGTAGACTGTTTGAGACATTACTCCCGTGGAGAAAGTGCGCATTTTGACTGTTGTATTTAATCCCGATGCAATTTCTGTGTTTCGTCAACACTCTGATAGTCCACAGATTATAAGATGCCACCAGATGTGCATCGGAAACTACTACTGGTCTTCCAGGGAACTATCAAAGAGTAGACTATTTGAGACATTACTCGCGTGGAGGAAAGTGCGCATGGTGACTGTTGTAAGCAATCCGGATGCAATTTCTGTGTTTCGTCAACACTCGGTTAGTCCACAGATTACAGAATGCCACCAGATGTGCATCGGAAACTACTAGTGGTCTTCCAGGGAACGATCGAAGCGTAGACTGTTTGAGACATTACTCCCGTGGAGAAAGTGCGCATTTTGACTGTTGTATTTAATCCCGATGCAATTTCTGTGTGTCGTCAACACTCTGATAGTCCACAGATTATAAGATGCCACCAGATGTGCATCGGAAACTACTACTGGTCTTCCAGGGAACGATTAAAGCGTAGACTCTTTGAGACATTACTCCCGCGGAGAAAGTGGGCATTTTGACTGTTGTATTCAATCCCGATGCAATTTCTGTGTTTCGTCAACATTCTGATAGTCCACAGACTACAGAATGCCACCAGATGTGCATCGGAAACTACTACTGGTCTTCCATGGAACGATCAAAGCGTAGACTATTTGAGACATTACTCATGTGGAGGAAAGTGCGCATGGTGACTCTTGTATTCAATCCCGATGCAATTTCTGTGTTTCATCAACACTTTGAAGGTCCACAGACTACAGAATGCATCCAGATGTGCATCGGAAATTACTACTGGTCTTCCAGGGAACGATCGAAGCGTAGACTGTTTGAGACATTACTCCCATGGAGGAAAGTGCGCATGGGGACTGTTGTATTCAATCCCGATGCAATTTCTGTGTTTCGTCAACATTCTGATAGTCCACAGACTACAGAATGCCACCAGATGTGCATCGGAAACTACTACTGGTCTTCCATGGAACGATCAAAGCGTAGACTATTTGAGACATTACTCATGTGGAGGAAAGTGCGCATGGTGACTGTTGTATTCAATCCCGATGCAATTTCTGTGTTTCATCAACACTTTGAAGGTCCACAGACTACAGAATGCATCCAGATGTGCATCGGAAACTACTACTGGTCTTCCATGGAACGATCAAAGCGTAGACAGTTTGAGACATTACTCCCGTGGAGAAAGTTTGCATGGTGTCTGTTGTATTCAATCCCGATGCAATTTCTGTGTTTTGTCAACACTCTGATAGTCCACAAGCTACAGAATGCCACCAGATGTGCATCGGAAACTACTACTGGTGTTCCAGTTAACGATCAAAGCGTAGACAGTTTGAGACATTACTCCCGTGGAGAAAGTTTGCATGGTGTCTGTTGTATTCAATCCCGATGCAATTTCTGTGTTTTGTCAACACTCTGATAGTCCACAAGCTACAGAATGCCACCAGATGTGCATCGGAAACTACTACTGGTGTTCCAGTTAACGATCAAAGCGTAGACAGTTTGAGACATTACTCCCGTGGAGAAAGTGCGCATGGGGATTGTTGTATCGAATACCGATGCAATTTCTGTGTTTCGTCAACACTCTGATAGTCCACAGATTACAAGATGCCACCAGATGTGCATTGGAAACTACTACTGAACTTCCAGGGAACGATCAAAGCGTAGACTGTTTGAGACATTACTCAAGCAGAGAATGTGCGCATTTTGACGGTTGTATTCAATCCCGATGCAATTTCTGTGTTTCGTCAACACTCTGATAGTCCACAGATTACAGAATGTCACCATATGTGCATCGGAAACTACTAGTGGTCTTCCAGGGAACGATCAAAGCGTAGACTGTTTGAGACATTACTCCCATGGATGAAAGTGCGCATGGTGTCTGTTGTATTCAATCCCGATGCAATTTCTGTGTTTCATCAACACTCTGATAGTCCACACATTACAGAATGCCCCCATATGTGCATCGGAAATTACTACTTGTCTTCCATGGAACGATCAAAGCGTAGACTGTTTGAGACATTACTCCCATGGAGGAAAGTGCGCATGGTGACTGTTGTATTCAATCCCGATGCAATTGCTGTGTTTCATCAACACTCTGACAGTCCACAGATTACAGAATGCCACCAGATTTGCATCGGAAACTACTACTGGCCTTCCAAGGAACGATCAAAACGTTTGACTGTTTCAGAAATTACTTATGTGGAGGAAAATGCGCATGGTGAATGTTGTATTCAATCCCGATGCAATTTCTGTGTTTCATCAACACTCTGATAGTCCACAGATTAAGGAATGCCTCCAGATGTGCATTGGAATCTACTTCTGGTCTTCCAAGGAACGATCAAAGCGTAGACTCTTAGATACATTACTCCCATGGAGGAAAGTGCGCATGGTGACTGTTGTATTCAATCCCGATGCAATTTCTGTGTTTCATCAACACTCTGATAGTCCACAGATTACAGAATGCCTCCAGATGAGAATCAGAAACTACCACTGCTCTTTCAGGGAACGATCAAAGCGTAGACTGTTTGAGACATTACACCCATGGAGGAAAGTGCGCATGGTGACTGTTGTATTCAATCCCGATGCTATTTCTGTGTTTCATCAACACTCTGATAGTCCACACATTACAGAATGCCACCAGATGTCCATCGGAAACTACTACTTGTCTTCCAGGGAACGATCAAAGCGTAGACTGTTTGAGACATTACTCCCATGGAGGAAAGTGCGCATGGTGACTGTTGTATTTAATCCCGATGCAATTTCTGTGTTTCATCAACACTTTGAAGGTCCACAGATTACAGAATGCATATTGATGTGCATCGGAAACCACTACTGGTCTTCCTGGGAACGATCAAACCGTAGACTATTTGAGACATTACTCCCATGGAGGAAAGTGCACATGGTGGCTGTTGTATTTAATCCCGATGAAATTTCTGTGTTTCATCAACACTCTGATAGTCCACAGATTACAGAATGCCTCCAGATGTGCACTGGAAACTACTACTGGTGTTCCAGGGAACGATCAAAGTGTAGACTGTTTGATACATTACTCCCATGGAGGAAAGTGCACATGGTGACTGTTGTATTCAATCCCGGTTCAATTTCTGTGTTTCATCAACACTCTGATTGTCCACAGATCACAGAATGCCACGAGATTTGTATCGGAAACTACTACTGGTCTTCCTGGGAACGATCAAGACATTACTCCCATGTAGGAAGGTGCGCATGGTGACTGTTGTATTCAATCTCGATGCAATTTCTGGTTCTCATCAACACTCTGATACTCCACAGATTACAGAATGCCTCCAGATGTGCAACGGAAACTACTACTGGTCTTCCAGGGAACGATCAAAGCGTAGACTGTTTGAGACATTACTCCCATGGAGGAAAGTGCGCATGGGGACTGTTGTATTCAATCCCGATGCAATTTCTGTGTTTCGTCAACACTCTGATAGTCCACAGATTACAGAATGCCACCAGATGTGCATCGGAAACTACTACTGGTCTTCCAGGGAACAATCAAAGCGTAGACTGATTGAGACATTAATCCCGTGGAGAAAGTGCGAATGGGGACTGTTGTATTCAATCCCGATGCAATTTCTGTGTTTCATCAACACTTTGAAGGTCCACAGATTACAGAATGCATCCAGATGTGCATCGGAAACTACTACAGGGAACGATCAAAGCGTAGACTATTTGAGACAAATTCCCGTGGAGGAAAGTGCTCATGGTGGCTGTTGTATTCAATCCCGATGCAATTTCTGAGTTTTGTCAACGCTCTGATAGTCCACAGATTACAGTAAGCCACAAGATACGCATCGGAAACTACTAGTGGTCTTCCAGGGAACGATCGAATCGTAGACTGTTTGAGACATTACTCCCGTGGAGAAAGTGCGCATTTTGACTGTTGTATTTAATCCCGATGCAATTTCTGTGTTTCGTCAACACTCTGATAGTCCACAGATTATAAGATGCCACCAGATGTGCATCGGAAACTACTACTGGTCTTCCAGGGAACTATCAAAGCGTAGACTATTTGAGACATTACTCGCGTGGAGGAAAGTGCGCATGGTGACGGTTGTAAGCAATCCGGATGCAATTTCTGTGTTTCGTCAACGCTCGGTTAGTCCACAGATTACAGAATGCCACCAGATGTGCATCGGAAACTACTAGTGGTCTTCCAGGGAACGATCGAAGCGTAGACTGTTTGAGACATTACTCCCGTGGAGAAAGTGCGCATTTTGACTGTTGTATTTAATCCCGATGCAATTTCTGTGTGTCGTCAACACTCTGATAGTCCACAGATTATAAGATGCCACCAGATGTGCATCGGAAACTACTACTGGTCTTCCAGGGAACGATTAAAGCGTAGACTGTTTGAGACATTACTCCCGCGGAGAAAGTGGGCATTTTGACTGTTGTATTCAATCCCGATGCAATTTCTGTGTTTCGTAAACATTCTGATAGTCCACAGACTACAGAATGCCACCAGATGTGCATCGGAAACTACTACTGGTCTTCCATGGAACGATCAAAGCGTAGACTATTTGAGACATTACTCATGTGGAGGAAAGTGCGCATGGTGACTGTTGTATTCAATCCCGATGCAATTTCTGTGTTTCATCAACACTTTGAAGTTCCACAGACTACAGAATGCATCCAGATGTGCATCGGAAATTACTACTGGTCTTCCAGGGAACGATCAAAGCGTAGACTATTTGAGACGTTACTGCCATGGAGGGAAGCGCGCATGGTGACTGTTGTATTCAATCCCGATGCAATTTCTGTGTTTTGTCAACACTCTGATAGTCCACAGACTACAGAATGCCACCAGATGTGCATCGGAAACTACTACTGGTCTTCCATGGAACGATCAAAGCGTAGACAGTTTGAGACATTACTCCCGTGGAGAAAGTGCGCATGGGGACTGTTGTATTCAATCCCGATGCAATTTCTGTGTTTCATCAACACTTTGAAGGTCCACAGATTACAGAATGCATCCAGATGTTCATCGGAAACTACTACTGGTCTTCCAGGGAACGATCAAAGCGTAGACTATTTGAGACATTACTCATGTGGAGGAAAGTGCGCATGGTGACTGTTGTATTCAATCCCGATGCAATTTCTGTGTTTCGTCAACACTCGGATAGTCCGGAGATTACAGAGTGCCACCAGATGTGCATCGGAAACTACTAGTGGTCTTCCAGGGAACGATCAAAGCGTATACTGTTTGAGACACCACTCCCGCGGAGAAAGTGCGCAATTTGACTGTTGTGTTCAATCCCGATGCAATTTCTGTGTTTCGTCAACACTCTGATAGTCCATAGATTAGAGAATGCCTCAAGATGTGCATCGGAAACTACTTCTAGTCTTCCAGGGAACGATCAAAGCGTAGGCTATTTGAGACATTACTCCCGTGAAGGAAAGTGTGCATGGTGACTGTTGTATTCAATCCCGATGCAATATCTGTGTTTCATCAACACTCTGATAGTCCACAGATTACAGAATGCCACCAGATGTGCATCGGAAACTACTACTGGTCTTCCAGGGAACGATCAAAACGTAGAAGGTTTGAGACATTACTCACGTGGAGAAAGTGCGCATGGGGAATGTTGTATTCAATCCCCATGCAATTTCTGTGTTTCATCAACACTTTGAAGGTCCACAGACTACGGAATGCATCCAGATGTGCATCGGAAATTACTACTGGTCTTCCAAGGAACGATCAAAGCGTAGACTATTTGAGACGTTACCGCCATGGATTAAAGCGCGCAGAGTGACTGTTGTATTCTATCCCGATGCAATTTCTGTGTTTCGTCAACACTCTGATATTCGACAGATTACAGAATGCCACCAGATGTGCATCGTAAACTACTACTGGTCTTCCAGGGAACTATCAAAGCGTAGACTGATTGAGACGTTACTCCCGTGGAGGAAGTGCGCATGGGGACTGTTGTATTCAATCCCGATGGAATTTCTGTGTTTCATCAACACTTTGAAGGTCCACAGATTACAGAATGCATCCAGATGTTCATCGGAAACTACTACTGGTCTTCCAGGGAACGATCAAAGCGTAGACTATTTGAGACATTACTCATGTGGAGGAAAGTGCGCATGGTGACTGTTGTATTCAATCCCGATGCAATTTTGTGTTTCGTCAACACTCGGATAGTCCGGAGATTACAGAATGCCACCAGATGTGCATCAGAAACTACTAGTGGTCTTCCAGGAAACGATCAAATCGTAGACTGTTTGAGACATTACTCCCGTGGAGAAAGTGCGCAGGGTGACTGTTGTATTTAATCCCGATGCAATTTCTGTGTTTCGTCAACACTCTGATAGTCCACAGATTATAAGATGCCACCAGATGTGCATCGGAAACTACTACTGGTCTTCCAGGGAACGATCAAAGCGTATACTGTTTGAGACACCACTCCCGCGGAGAAAGTGCGCATTGTGACTGTTGTGTTCAATCCCGATGCAAATTCTGTGTTTCGTCAACACTCTGATAGTCCATAGATTACAGAATGCCTCAAGATGTGCATCGGAAACTACTTCTGGTCTTCCAGGGAACGATCAAAGCGTAGACTCTTTGAGACATTAATCCCATGGAGGAAAGTGCTCATGGTGACTGTTGTATTCAATCCCGATGCAATTTCTGTGTTACATTAACACTCTGATAGTCCACAGATTACAGAATGCCACCAGATGTGCATCGGAAATTACTAGTGGTCTTCCAGGGAACGATCGAAGCATAGACTGTTTGAGACGTTACTCCCGTGGAGAAAGTGCGCATTTTGACTGCTGTATTTAATCCCAATGCAATTTCTGTGTTTCGTCAACACTCTGATAGTCCACAGATTATAAGATGCCACCAGATGTGCATCGGAAACTACTACTGGTCTTCCAGGGAACGATTAAAGCGTAGACTGTTTGAGACATTACTCCCGTGGAGAAAGTGGGCATTTTGACTGTTGTATTCAATCCCGATGCAATTTCTTTGTTTCGTCAGCATTCTGATAGTCCACAGACTACAGAATGCCACCAGATGTGCATCGGAAACTACTACTGGTCTTCCATGAAACGATCAAAGCGTAGACTGTTTGAGACATTACTCCCGTGGAGAAAGTGCGCATGGGGACTGTTGTATTCAATCCCGATGAAATTTCTGTGTTTCATCAACACTTTGAAGGTCCACAGACTACAGAATGCATCCAGATGTGCATCGGAAATTACTACTGGTCTTCCAGGGAACGATCAAAGCGTAGACTATTTGAGACGTTACTGCCATGGAGGAAATCGCGCATGGTGACTGTTGTATTCAATCCCGATGCAATTTCTGTGTTTTGTCAACACTCTGATAGTCCACAGACTACAGAATGCCACCAGATGTGCATCGGAAACTACTACTGGTCTTCCATGGAGCGATCAAAGCGTAGACAGTTTGAGACATTACTCCCGTGGAGAAAGTGCGCATGGGGACTCTTGTATTCAATCCCGATGCAATTTCTGTGTTTCATCAACACTTTGAAGGTCCACAGACTACGGAATGCATCCAGATGTGCATCGGAAATTACTACTGGTCTTCCAGGGAACGATCAAAGCGTAGACTATTTGAGACGTTACCGCCATGGAGGAAAGCGCGCAGAGTGACTGTTGTATTCTATCCCGATGCAATTTCTGTGTTTCGTCAACATTCTGATAGTCCACAGACTACAGAATGCCACCAGATGTGCATCGGAAACTACTACTGGTCTTCCATGGAACGATCAAAGCGTAGACTATTTGAGACATTACTCATGTGGAGGAAAGTGCGCATGGTGACTGTTGTATTCAATCCCGATGCAATTTCTGTGTTTCATCAACACTTTGAAGTTCCACAGACTACAGAATGCATCCAGATGTGCATCGGAAATTACTACTGGTCTTCCAGGGAACGATCAAAGCGTAGACTATTTGAGACGTTACTGCCATGGAGGAAAGCGCGCATGGTGACTGTTGTATTCAATCCCGATGCAATTTCTGTGTTTTGTCAACACTCTGATAGTCCACAGACTACAGAATGCCACCAGATGTGCATCGGAAACTACTACTGGTCTTCCATGGAACGATCAAAGCGTAGTCAGTTTGAGACATTACTCCCGTGGAGAAAGTGCGCATGGGGACTGTTGTATTCAATCCCGATGCAATTTCTGTGTTTCATCAACACTTTGAAGGTCCACAGATTACAGAATGCATCCAGATGTTCATTGGAAACTACTACTGGTCTTCCAGGGAACGATCAAAGCGTAGACTATTTGAGACATTACTCATGTGGAGGAAAGTGCGCATAGTGACTGTTGTATTCAATCCCGATGCAATTTCTGTGTTTCGTGAACACTCTGATAGTCCATAGATTACAGAATGCCTCAAGATGTGCATCGGAAACTACTTCTAGTCTTCCAGGGAACGATCAAAGCGTAGGCTATTTGAGACATTACTCCCGTGAAGGAAAGTGCGCATGGTGACTGTTGTATTCAATCCCGATGCAATATCTGTGTTTCATCAACACTCTGATAGTTCACAGATTACAGAATGCCACCAGATGTGCATCGGAAACTACTACTGGTCTTCCAGGGAACGATCAAAACGTAGAAGGTTTGAGACATTACTCACGTGGAGAAAGTGCGCATGGGGAATGTTGTATTCAATCCCCATGCAATTTCTGTGTTTCATCAACACTTTGAAGGTCCACAGACTACGGAATGCATCCAGATGTGCATCGGAAATTACTACTGGTCTTCCAAGGAACGATCAAAGCGTAGACTATTTGAGACGTTACCGCCATGGATTAAAGCGCGCAGAGTGACTGTTGTATTCTATCCCGATGCAATTTCTGTGTTTCGTCAACACTCTGATATTCCACAGATTACAGAATGCCACCAGATGTGCATCGTAAACTACTACTGGTCTTCCAGGGAACTATCAAAGCGTAGACTGATTGAGACGTTACTCCCGTGGAGGAAGTGCGCATGGGGACTGTTGTATTCAATCCCGATGGAATTTCTGTGTTTCATCAACACTTTGAAGGTCCACAGATTACAGAATGCATCCATATGTTCATCGGAAACTACTACTGGTCTTCCAGGGAACGATCAAAGCGTAGACTATTTGAGACATTACTCATGTGGAGGATAGTGCGCATGGTGACTGTTGTATTCAATCCCGATGCAATTTTGTGTTTCGTCAACACTCGGATAGTCCGGAGATTACAGAATGCCACCAGATGTGCATCAGAAACTACTAGTGGTCTTCCAGGAAACGATCAAATCGTAGACTGTTTGAGACATTACTCCCGTGGAGAAAGTGCGCAGGGTGACCGTTGTATTTAATCCCGATGCAATTTCTGTGTTTCGTCAACACTCTGATAGTCCACAGATTATAAGATGCCACCAGATGTGCATCGGAAACTACTACTGGTCTTCCAGGGAACGATCAAAGCGTATACTGTTTGAGACACCACTCCCGCGGAGAAAGTGCGCATTGTGACTGTTGTGTTCAATCCCGATGCAATTTCTGTGTTTCGTCAACACTCTGATAGTCCATAGATTACAGAATGCCTCAAGATGTGCATCGGAAACTACTTCTGGTCTTCCAGGGAACGATCAAAGCGTAGACTCTTTGAGACATTAATCCCATGGAGGAAAGTGCTCATGGTGACTGTTATATTCAATCCCGATGCAATTTCTGTGTTTCATTAACACTCTGATAGTCCACAGATTACAGAATGCCACCAGATGTGCATCGGAAATTACTAGTGGTCTTCCAGGGAACGATCGAAGCATAGACTGTTTGAGACATTACTCCCGTGGAGAAAGTGCGCATTTTGACTGCTGTATTTAATCCCAATGCAATTTCTGTGTTTCGTCAACACTCTGATAGTCCACAGATTATAAGATGCCACCAGATGTGCATCGGAAACTACTACTGGTCTTCCAGGGAACGATTAAAGCGTAGACTGTTTGAGACATTACTCCCGTGGAGAAAGTGGGCATTTTGACTGTTGTATTCAATCCCGATGCAATTTCTATGTTTCGTCAACATTCTGATAGTCCACAGACTACAGAATGCCACCAGATGTGCATCGGATACTACTACTGGTCTTCCATGGAACGATCAAAGCGTAGACTGTTTGAGACATTACTCCCGTGGAGAAAGTGCGCATGGGGACTGTTGTATTCAATCCCGATGCAATTTCTGTGTTTCATCAACACTTTGAAGGTCCACAGACTACAGAATGCATCCAGATGTGCATCGGAAATTACTACTGGTCTTCCAGGGAACGATCAAAGCGTAGACTATTTGAGACGTTACTGCCATGGAGGAAATCGCGCATGGTGACTGTTGTATTCAATCCCGATGCAATTTCTGTGTTTTGTCAACACTCCGATAGTCCACAGACTACAGAATGCCACCAGATGTGCATCGGAAACTACTACTGGTCTTCCATGGAACGATCAAAGCGTAGACAGTTTGAGACATTACTCCCGTGGAGAAAGTGCGCATGGGGACTGTTGTATTCAATCCCGATGCAATTTCTGTGTTTCATCAACACTTTGAAGGTCCACAGACTACGGAATGCATCCAGATGTGCATCGGAAATTACTACTGGTCTTCCAGGGAACGATCAAAGCGTAGACTATTTGAGACGTTACCGCCATGGAGGAAAGCGTGCAGAGTGACTGTTGTATTCTATCCCGATGCAATTTCTGTGTTTCGTCAACACTCTGATATTCCACAGATTACAGAATGCCACCAGATGTGCATCGGAAACTACTACTGGTCTTCCAGGGAACTATCAAAGCGTAGACTGATTGAGACGTTACTCCCGTGGAGGAAGTGATCATGGGGACTGTTGTATTCAATCCCGATGCAATTTCTGTGTTTCATCAACACTATGAAGGTCCACAGATTACAGAATGCATCCAGATGTTCATCGGAAACTACTACTGGTCTTCCAGGGAACGATCAAAGCGTAGCCTATTTGAGACATTACTCATGTGGAGGAAAGTGCGCATGGTGACTGTTGTATTCAATCCCGATGAAATTTCTGTGTTTCGTCAACACTCGGATAGTCCGGAGATTACAGAATGCCACCAGATGTGCATCGGAAACTACTAGTGGTCTTCCAGTCAACGATAAAAGCATACACTGTTTGAGACATTACTCCCGTGGAGAAAGTGCGCAGGGTGACTGTTGTATTCAATCCCAATGCAATTTCTGTGTTTCGTCAACACTCTGATAGTAAACAGATTACAAGATGCCACTAGATGTGCATCGTAAACTACTACTGGTCTTCCAGGGAACGATCAAAGCGTAGACTATTTGAGACGTTACCGCCATGGATTAAAGCGCGCAGAGTGACTGTTGTATTCTATCCCGATGCAATTTCTGTGTTTCGTCAACACTCTGATATTCCACAGATTACAGAATGCCACCAGATGTGCATCGTGAACTACTACTGGTCTTCCAGGGAACTATCAAAGCGTAGACTGATTGAGACGTTACTCCCGTGGAGGAAGTGCGCATGGGGACTGTTGTATTCAATCCCGATGGAATTTCTGTGTTTCATCAACACTTTGAAGGTCCACAGATTACAGAATGCATCCAGATGTTCATCGGAAACTACTACTGGTCTTCCAGGGAACGATCAAAGCGTAGACTATTTGAGACATTACTCATGTGGAGGAAAGTGCGCATGGTGACTGTTGTATTCAATCCCGATGTAATTTTGTGTTTCGTCAACACTCGGATAGTCCGGAGATTACAGAATGCCATCAGATGTGCATCAGAAACTACTAGTGGTCTTCCAGGAAACGATCAAATCGTAGACTGTTTGAGACATTACTCCCGTGGAGAAAGTGCGCAGGGTGACTGTTGTATTTAATCCCGATGCAATTTCTGTGTTTCGTCAACACTCTGATAGTCCACAGATTATAAGATGCCACCAGATGTGCATCGGAAACTACTACTGGTCTTCCAGGGAACGATCAAAGCGTATACTGTTTGAGACACCACTCCCGCGGAGAAAGTGCGCATTGTGACTGTTGTGTTCAATCCCGATGCAATTTCTGTGTTTCGTCAACACTCTGATAGTCCATAGATTACAGAATGCCTCAAGATGTGCATCGGAAACTACTACTGGTCTTCCAGGGAACGATCAAAGCGTAGACTCTTTGAGACATTAACCCATGGAGGAAAGTGCTCATGGTGACTGTTGTATTCAATCCCGATGCAATTTCTGTGTTTCATTAACACTCTGGTAGTCCACAGATTACAGAATGCCACCAGATGTGCATCGGAAACTACTAGTGGTCTTCCAGGGAACGATCGAAGCATAGACTGTTTGAGACATTACTCCCGTGGAGAAAGTGCGCATTTTGACTGCTGTATTTAATCCCGATGCAATTTCTGTGTTTCGTCAACACTCTGATAGTCCACAGATTATAAGATGCCACCAGATGTGCATCGGAAACTACTACTGGTCTTCCAGGGAACGATTAAAGCGTAGACTGTTTGAGACATTACTCCCGTGGAGAAAGTGGGCATTTTGACTGTTGTATTCAATCCCGATGCAATTTCTGTGTTTCGGCAACATTCTGATAGTCCACAAACTACAGAATGCCACCAGATGTGCATCGGAAACTACTACTGGTCTTCCATGGAACGATCAAAGCGTAGACTGTTTGAGACATTACTCCCGTGGAGAAAGTGCGCATGGGGACTGTTGTATTCAATCCCGATGCAATTTCTGTGTTTCATCAACACTTTGAAGGTCCACAGACTACAGAATGCATCCAGATGTGCATCGGAAATTACTACTGGTCTTCCAGGGAACGATCAAAGCGTAGACTATTTGAGACGTTACTGCCATGGAGGAAATCGCGCATGGTGACTGTTGTATTCAATCCCGATGCAATTTCTGTGTTTTGTCAACACTCTGATAGTCCACAGACTACAGAATGCCACCAGATGTGCATCGTAAACTACTACTGGTCTTCCATGGAACGATCAAAGCGTAGACAGTTTGAGACATTACTCCCGTGGAGAAAGTGCGCATGGGGACTGTTGTATTAAATCCCGATGCAATTTCTGTGTTTCATCAACACTTTGAAGGTCCACAGACTACGGAATGCATCCAGATGTGCATCGGAAATTACTACTGGTCTTCCAGGGAACGATCAAACCGTAGACTATTTGAGACGTTACCGCCATGGAGGAAAGCGCGCAGAGTGACTGTTGTATTCTATCCCGATGCAATTTCTGTGTTTCGTCAACACTCTGATATTCCACAGATTACAGAATGCCACCAGATGTGCATCGGAAACTACTACTGGTCTTCCAGGGAACTATCAAAGCGTAGACTGATTGAGACGTTACTCCCGTGGAGGAAGTGATCATGGGGACTGTTGTATTCAATCCCGATGCAATTTCTGTGTTTCATCAACACTTTGAAGGTCCACAGATTACAGAATGCATCCAGATGTTCATCGGAAACTACTACTGGTCTTCCAGGGAACGATCAAAGCGTAGACTATTTGAGACATTACTCATGTGGAGGAAAGTGCGCATGGTGACTGTTGTATTCAATCCCGATGAAATTTCTGTGTTTCGTCAACACTCGGATAGTCCGGAGATTACAGAATGCCACCAGATGTGCATCGGAAACTACTAGTGGTCTTCCAGTCAACGATAAAAGCATACACTGTTTGAGACATTACTCCCGTGGAGAAAGTGCTCAGGGTGACTGTTGTATTCAATCCCAATGCAATTTCTGTGTTTCGTCAACACTCTGATAGTAAACAGATTACAAGATGCCACTAGATGTGCATCGTAAACTACTACTGGTCTTCCAGGGAACGATCAAAGCGTATACTGTCTGAGACACCACTCCCGCGGAGAAAGTGCGCATTGTGACTGTTGTGTTCAATCCCGATGCAATTTCTGTGTTTCGTCAACACACTGATAGTCCATTGATTACAGAATGCCTCAAGATGTGCATCGGAAACTACTTCTGGTCTCCCAGGGAACGATCAAAGCGTAGACTCTTTGAGACATTAATCCCATGGAGGAAAGTGCTCATGGTGACTGTTGTATTCAATCCCGATGCAATTTCTGTGTTTCATTAACACTCTGATAGTCCACAGATTACAGAATGCATCCAGATGTGCATCGGAAACTACTACTGGTCTTCAAGGGAACTATCAAAGCGTAGACTATTTGAGACATTACTCCCGTGGAGGAAAGTGCGCATGGTGACTGTTGTAAGCAATCCCGATGCAATTTCTGTGTTTCGTCAACACTCTGATAGTCCACAGATAACCTAATGCCACCAGATGTGCAACGGAAACTACTACTGGTCTTCCTGGGAACGATCAAAGCGTAGACTGTTTGAGACATTACTCCCATGGAGGATAGTGCACATGGTGACTGTTGTATTCAATCCCGATGCAATTTCAGTGTTTCGTCAACACTCTGATAGTCGACAGATTACAGAATGCCACCAGATGTGCATCGGAAACTACTAGTGGTCTTCCATGGAACGATCAGAGCGTAGACTGATTGAGACATTACTCCCGTGGAGAGAGTGCGCATGGGGACTGTTGTATTCAATCCCGATGCAATTTCTGTGTTTCATCAACACTTTGAGGGTCCACAGATTACAGAATGCATCCAGATGTTCATCGGAAACTACTACTGGTCTTCCAAGGAAAGATCAAAGCGTAAACTATTTGAGACATTACTCCCGTGGAGGAAAGTGCGCATGGTGACTGTTGTATTCAATCCCGATGCAATGTCTGTGTTATATCAACACTTTGATAGTCCAAAGATTACGGAATGCCACCAGATGCGCATCGGAAACTACTACTGGTCTTCCAGGGAACAATCAAAGCGTAGACTGTTTGAGACATTACTCCCGTGGAGAAAGTGCGCATGGGGACTGTTGTATTCAATCCCGATGCAATTTCTGTGTTTCATCAACTCTTTGATAGTCCACACATTACAGAATGCCACCAGATGTGCATCGGAAACTACTACAGGTCTTCCAGGGAACGATCAAAGCGTAGACTGTTTGAGACATTACTCCTGTGGATGGAAAGTGCGCATGGTGACTGTTGTATTCAGTTCGGATGAAGTTTCTGTGTTTCATCAACACTCTGATAGTCCACAGATTACAGAATGCCTCCAGATGGGCATCGGAAACTACTACTGGTCTTCCTGGTAACGAACAAAGCGTAGACTGTTTGAGACATTACTCCCATGGAGGAAAGTGCGCATGGTGACTGTTCTATTCAATCCACTTGCAATTTCTGTGTTTCATCAACATTCTGATAGTCCACATATTTCAGAATGCCACCAGATGGGCATCGGAAACATATACTAGTCTCCCAGGGAACGATCAAAGCGTGGACTGTTTGAGACATTACTCTCGTGCAGGAAAGTGCGCATGGTGACTGTTTTATTCAGTCCCGATGCAATTTCTGTGTTTCATCAACACTCTGATAGTCCACAGATTACAGAATGCCTCCAGATGTGCATCGGAAACTACTACTGGTCTTCCTGGGAACGAAGAAAGCGTAGACTCTTTGAGACATTACTCCCATGGAGAAAATTGATCATGGTGACTGTTATATTCAATCCCGATGCAATTACTGTGTTTCATCAACACTCTGATAGTCCACAGATTACGGAATGCCACCAGATGTGCATCGCAAACTACTACTGGTCTTCCAGGAAACGATCAAAGCGTAGACTGTTTGAGACATTACTCCCATGGAGGTAAGTGCACATGGTGACTGTTGTATTCAATCCCGATGCAATTTCTGTGTTTCATCAGCACTCTGATAGTCCACAGATTACAGAAAACCTCCGGATATCCATCGGAAACATATACTGGTCTACCAGGGAACGATCAAAGCGTAGACTGTTTGAGACATTACTCTCGTGCAGTAAAGTGCGCATGGTGACTGTTGTATTCAGTCCCGATGCAATTTCTGTGTTTCATCAACACTCTGATAGTCCACAGATTACAGAATGCCTCCAGATGTGCATCGGAAACTATTACTGGTATTCCTGGGAACGAACAAAGCGTAGACTGTTTGAGACATTACTCCCATGGAGAAAATTGTGCATGGAGACTGTTATATTCATTCCCGATGCAATTACTGTGTTTCATCAACACTCTGATAGTCCACAGACTAGAGAATTCCTGCAGATGTGCATCGGAAACTACTTCTGGTCATCCAGGGAACGATCGAAGCGTAGACAGTTTGAGACATTACTCCCATGGAGGAAAGTAGGCATGGTGACTGTTGTATTCAATTCCGATGCAATTTCTGTGTTTCGTCAATACTCTGATAGTCCACAGATTACAGAATGCATCCAGATGTGCATCGGAAACTACAACTGGTCTTCCAGGGAACGATCAAAGCGTAGACTATTTAAGACATTACTCCCGTGGAGGAAAGTGCGCATGGTGACTGTTGTATTCAATCCCGATGCAATTTCTGTGTTTCGTCAACACTCTGATAGTCCACAGATTACGGAATGCCACCAGATGTGCATCGGAAACTACTACTGTTCTTCCAGGGAACGATCAAAGCGTAGACTGAATGAGACATTACTCCCGTGGAGAAAGTGCGCATGGGGACAGTTGTATTCAATCCCGATGCAATTTCTGTGTTTCATCAACACTTTGAAGGTCCACAGATTACAGAATGCATCCAGATGTGCATCGGAAACTACTACTGGTCTTCCAGGGAACGATCAAAGCGTAGACTGATTGAGACATTACTCCCGTGGAGAAAGTGCGCATGGGGACTGTTGTATTCAATCCCGATGCAATTTCTGTGTTTCATCAACACTTCTAAGGTCCACAGATTACAGAATGCATCCAGATGTGCATCGGAAACTACTACTGGTCTTCCTGGGAACGAAAAAAGGTTAGACTGTTTGAGACACTACTCCCATGGAGGAATGTGCGCATGGTGATTGTTGTATTCAATCCCGATGCAATTTCTTTGTTTCATCAACGCTCTGATAGTCCACAGATTACAGAATGCCTCCAGATGTGCATCAGAAACTACTACTGGTCTTCCAGGGAACGATCAAAGCGTAGACTGTTTGAGACATTACTCTCGTGCAGGAAAGTGCGCATGGTGACTGTTGTATTCAATCCCGATGCAATTTCTGTGTTTCATGAACACTCTGATAGTCCCCAGATTACAGAATGCCACCAGATGTGCATCGGAAACTACTACTGGACTTCCAGGGAATGATCAAATCGTAGACTGTTTGAAACATTACTCACGTAGAGAAAGTGCGCATGGGGACTGTTGTATTCAATCCCGATGCAATTTCTGTGTTTCATCAACACTCTGATAGTCCACAGATTACAGAATGCCACCAGACGAGCATTGGAAACTACTAGTGGTCTTCCAGGGAACGATCAAAGCGTAGACTGTTTGAGACATTACTCCCATGGAGGAAAGTGCGCATGGTGGTTGTTGTATTCAATACCGGTGCCATTTCTGTGTTTCATCAACACTCTGATAGTCCACAGATTATAGAATGCCACCAGATGTGCATCGGAAACTACTACTGGTCTTCCAGGGAACGATCGAATCGTAGACTGTTTGAGACATTACTAACGTAGAGAAAGTGCGCATGGGGACTGTTGTATTCAATCCCGATGCAATTTCTGTGTTTCATCAACACTCTGATACTCCTCAGATTACAGAATGCCTCCAAATGTGCATCGGAAACTACTACTGGTCTAACTGGGAACGATCAAAGCGTAGACTGTTTAAAACATTACTCCCATGGAGGTAAGTGCACATGGTGACTGTTGTATTCAATCCCGATGCAATTTCTGTGTTTCATCAACACTCTGATAGTCCACAGATTTCAGAATGCCAGCAGATGTGCATCTGAAGCTACTACTGGTCTTACAGGGCACGATCGAAAACGTAGATTGTTTGAGACATTACTCTCGTGGAGGAAAGTGCGCATGGTGACTGTTGTATTCAATCCCGATGCAATTTCTGTGTTTCATCAACACTCTGATAGTCCACAGATTACAGAATGCCACCAGACGTGCATCGGAAACTACTAGTGGTCTTGCAGGGAAAGATCAAAGGGTAGACTGTTTGAGACATTACTCCCGTGGAGGAAAGTGTACATGGTGACTGTTGTATTCAATCCCGATGCCATTTCTGTGTTTCATCAACACTGTGATAGTCCACAGATTATAGAATGACACCAGATGTGCATCGGAAACTACTACAACTCTTCCAGGGAACGATCAAAACGTCGACTGTTTGAGACATTACTCCCGTAGATGGAAAGTGCGCATTGTGACCGTTGTATTCAGTCCCGATGCCGTTTCTGTGTTTCATCAACACTCTGATAGACCACAGATTACAGAATGCCTTCAGATGTGCATCGGAAACTACTACTGGTCTTCCTTTGAACGATCAAAGCGTAGACTGTTTGAGACATTACTCCAATGGAGGAAAGTGCGCATGGTGACTGTTGTATTCAATCCCGATGCAATTTCTGTGTTTCATCAACACTCTCATAGTTCCACAGATTACAGAATGACCCCAGATGTGCATCGGAAACTACGACTGGTCTTCCAGGGAACGATCAAAGCGTAGACTGTTTGAGACATTACTCCCATGGAGGAAAGTGCGCATGGTGACTGTCGTATTCAATCCCGATGCAATTTGTGTGTTTCATCAACACTCTGATAGTCCACAGATTTCAGAATGCCTCCAGATGTGAATGGGAAACTACCACTGGTCTTCGAGGGAACGATCAAAGCGTAGACTGTTTGACACATTACTAACATGGAGGAAAGTGCGCTGGTGACTGTTGTATTCAATCCCGATGCAATTTTTGTGTTTGATCAACACTCTGATAGTCCACAGATTTCAGAATGCCAGCAAATGTGCATCTGAAGCTACTACTGGTCTTACTGGGCACGATCTAAGCGTAGATTGTTTGAGACATTACTCTCGTGGAGGAAAGTGCGCATGGTGACTGTTGTATTCAGACAAGATGCAATTTCTGTGTTTCATCAACACTCTGATAGTCCACAGATTACAGAATCACTCCAGATGTGCATCGGAAACTACTACTGGTCTTCCAGGGAACCATCAAAACCTAGATTGATTGTGACATTACTCCCGTGAAGAAAGTGCGCATGGGGACTGTTGTATTCAATCCCGATGCAATGTCTGTGTTTCATCAACACTCTGATAGTCCACAGATTACAGAATGCCTCCAGATGTGAATGGGAAACTACCACTGGTCTTCGAGGGAACGATCAAATCGTCGACTGTTTTACACATTACTAACATGGAGGAAAGTGTGCTGGTGACTGTTGTATTCAATCCCGATGCAAGTTCTGTGTTTCATCAAAACTCTGATAGTCCACAGATTTCAGAATGCCACCAGATGTGCATCTGAAACTACTACTGGTCTTCCAGGGAACGATCAAAGCGTAGATTGTTTGAGACATTACTCTCGTGGAGCAAAGTGCGCATGGTGACTGTTGTATTCAGTCAAGATGCAATTTCTGTGTTTCATCAACACTCTGATAGTCCACAGATTACAGAATCACTCCAGATGTGCATCGTAAACTACTACTGGTCTTCCAGGGAACCATCAAAGCGTAAACTCTTTGAGACATTACTCCCATGGAGTAAGGTGCGCATAGTGACTGTCGTATTCAATCCCGATGCAATTTCTGTGTTTCATCAACACTCTGATAGTCCACAGATTACAGAATACCTCCAGATGTGCATCGGAAACTACGACTGGTCTTCCAGGGAACGATCAAAGCGTAGACTGTTTGACACATTACTAACATGGAGGAAAGTGCGCTGGTGACTGTTGTATTCAATCCCGATGCAATTTTTGTGTTTGATCAACACTCTGATAGTCCACAGATTTCAGAATGCCAGCAAATGTGCATCTGAAGCTACTACTGGTCTTACTGGGCACGATCAATGCGTAGATTGTTTGAGACATTACTCTCGTGGAGGAAAGTGTGCATGGTGTCTGTTGTAATCAATCCCGATGCAATTTCTGTGTTTCATCAACACTCTGATAGTCCACAGATTGCAGAATACCACCAGACGTTCATCGGAAACTACTAGTGGTCTTGCAGGGAACGATCAAAGGGTAGACTGTTTGAGACATTACTCCCGTGGAGGAAAGTGTACATGGTGACTGTTGTATTCAATCCCGATGCCATTTCTGTGTTTCATCAACACTGTGATAGTCCACAGATTATAGAATGACACCAGATGTGCATCGGAAACTACTACAGCTCTTCCAGGGAACGATCAAAACGTAGACTGTTTGAGACATTACTCCCGTGGATGGAAAGTGCGCATTGTGACTGTTGTATTCAGTCCCGATGGCGTTTCTGTGTTTCATCAACACTCTGATAGTCCACAGATTACAGAATGCCTCCAGATGTGCATCGGAAACTACTACTGGTCTTCCTTTGAACGAACAAAGCGTAGACTGTTTGAGACATTACTCCCATGGAGGAAAGTGCGCATGGTGACTGTTGTATTCAATCCACTTGCAATTTCTGTGTTTCATCAACACTCTCATAGTTCCACAGATTACAGAATGACCCCAGATGTGCATCGGAAAGTACTACTGGTCTTCCAGGGAACGATCAAAGCGTAGACTGTTTGAAACATTACTCTCATGGAGGTAAGTGCACATGGTGACTGTTGTATTCAATCCCGATGCAATTTCTGTGTTTCATCAACACTTTGAAGGTCCACAGATTTCAGAATGCATCCAGATGTGCATCGGAAACTACTACAGGTCTTGCAGGGAACGATCAAAGCGTAGACTGTTTGAGACATTACTCCCGTGGAGAAAGTGCGCATAGGGACTGTTGTATTCAATCCCGATGCAATTTCTGTGTTTCATCAACACTTTGAATGTCCACAGATTACAGAATGCATCCAGATGTGCGTCGGAAACTACTACTGGTCTTCCTGGGAACGAAAAAAGCGTAGACTGTTTGAGACACCACTCCCATGGAGGAAGGTGCGCATGGTGACTGTTGTATTCAATCCCGATGCAATTTCTGTGTTTCATCAACACTTTGATAGTCCACAGATTACAGAATGCCTAAAGATGTGCATCAGAAACTACTACTGGTCTTCCAGGGAACGATCAAAGCGTAGACTGTTTGAGACATTACTCCCATGGAGGTAAGTGCACATGGTGACTGTTGTATTCAATCCCGATGCAATTTATGTGTTTCATCAACACTCTGATAGTTCACAGATTACAGAAAACCTCCAGATGTGCTTCGGAAACTACTTCTGGTTTTCCAGGGAACGATCAAAGCGTAGACTGTTTGAGACATTACTCCCATGGAGGAAAGTGCGCATTGTCACTGTTGTATTCAATCCCGATGCAATTTGTGTGTTTCATCAACACTCTGATAGTCCACAGATTACAGAATGCCTCCAGATGTGAATGGGAAACTACTTCTGGTCTTCGAGGGAACGATCAAAGCGTAGACTGTTTGACACATTACTAACATGGAGGAAAGTGCGCTGGTGACTGTTGTATTCAATCCCGATGCAATTTCTGTGTTTCATCAACACTCTGATAGTCCACAGATTTCACAATGCCACCAGATGTGCATCGGAAACTACTACTGGTCCTTCCGGGGAACGATCAAAGCGTTGACTGTTTAAAACATTACTCCCATGTCGGTAAGTGCACATGGTGACTGTTGTATTCAATCCCGATGCAATTTCTGTGTTTCATCAACACTCTGATAGTCCACAGATTTCAGAATGCCACCAGATGTGCATCGGAAACTACTACTGGTCTTCCAGGGAACGATCAAAGCGTAGACTGTTTAAAACATTACTCCCATGTCGGTAAGTGCACATGGTGACTGTTGTATTCAATCCCGATGCAATTTCTGTGTATCATCAACACTCTGATAGTCCACAGATTTCAGAATTATACCAGATGTGCATCGGAAACTACTACTGGTCTTCCAGGGAACCATCAAAGCGTAAACTCTTTGAGACATTACTCCCATGGAGTAAGGTGCGCATGGTGACTGTTGTATTCAATCCCGATGCAATTTCTGTGTTTCATCAACACTCTGATAGTCCACAGATTACAGAATGCCTCCAGATGTGAATGGGAAACTTCCAGTGGTCTTCGAGGGAAAGATGGAAGCGTAGTCTGTTTGAGACATTACTAACATGGAGGAAAGTGCGCATGGTGACTGTTGTATTCAATCCCGATGCAATTTCAGTGTTTCGTCAAGACTTTGAAGGTCCACAGATTACAGAATGCATCCAGATGTGCATCGGAAACTACTACTGGTCTTCCAGGGAACGATCAAAGCGTAGACTATTTGAGACACTAATCCCGTGGATGGAAAATGCGCATGGTGACTGTTGTATTCAATCCCGATACAATTTCTGTGTTTCGTCGACGCTCAGATAGATCACAGATTACAGAATGCCACCAGACGTGCACCGGAAACTACTACTGGTCTTCCAGGGAACGATCAAAGCGTAGACTGTTTGAGACATTAGTCCCGTGGAGTATAGTGCGCATGGTGACTGTTGTATTCAATCCCGATGCAATTTCTGTGTTTCATCAACACTCTGATAGTCCACAGATTTCAGAATGCCACCAGATGTGCATCGGAAACATATACTGGTCTCCCAGGGAACGATCAAAGCGTAGACTGTTTGAGACATTACTCTCGTGCAGGAAAGTGCGCATGGTGACTGTTGTATTCAGTCCCGATGCAACTTCTGTGTTTCATCAACACTCTGATAGTCCACAGATTGCAGAATGTCTCCAGATGTGCATCGGAAACTACTACTGGTCTTACTGGGAACGAAGAAAGCGTAGACTTCTTAAGACATAACGACCATGGAGAAAATTGCGCATGGTGACTGTTATATTCAATCCCGATGCAATTACTGTGTTTCATCAACACTCTGATAGTCCACAGACTAGAGAATTCCTGCAGATGTGCATCGGAAACTACTTCTGGTCTTCCAGGGAACGATCAAAGCGTAGACAGTTTGAGACATTACTCCCATGGAGGAAAGTGGGCATGGTGACTGTTGTATTCAATCCCGATGCAATTTCTGTGTTTCATCAACACTCTGATAGTCCACAGATTACAGAATGCATCCAGATGTGCATCGGAAACTACTACTGGTCTTCCAGGGAACGATCAAAGCGTAGACTATTTGAGACATTATTCCCATGGAGGAAAGTGCGCATGGTGACTGTTGTATTCAATCCCGATGCAATTTCTGTGTTTCATCAACACTCCGATAGTCCACAGATTACAGAATGCCAACAGATGTGCATCGGAAACTACTACTGAACTTCCAGGGAACGATCAAAGCGTAGACTGTTTGAGACATTACTCCCATGGCGGTAAGTGCATATGGTGACTGTTGTATTCATTCCCTATGCAATTTCTGTGTTTCATCAACACTTTGAAGGTCCACAGATTTCAGAATCCATCCAGATGTGCATCGGAAACTACTACTGGTCTTCCAGGGAACGATCAAATCGTAGACTGTATGAGACATTACTAACATAGAGAAAGTGTGCATGGGGACTGTTGTATTCAATCCCGATGCAATTTCTGTGTTTCATCAACACTCTGAAGTCCACAGATTACAGAATGCCACCAGACGTACATCGGAAACTACTAGTGGTCTTCCAGGGAACGATCAAGTGGTAGACTGTTTGAGACATTACTCCCGTGGAGGAAAGTGCGCATGGTGACTGTTGTATTCAATCCCGATGCAATTTCTGTGTTTCATCAACACTCTGACAGTCCACAGATTTCAGAATGCCACCAGATGTGCATCTGAAGCTACTACTGGTCTTACAGGGCACGATCAAAGCGTAGATTGTTTGAGACATTACTCTCGTGGAGGAAAGTGCGCATGGTGACTGTTGTATTCAATCCCGATGCAATTTCTGTGTTTCATCAACACTCTGAGAGTCCACAGATTACAGAATGCCACCAGACGTGCATCGGAAACTACTAGTGGTCTTCCAGGGAACGATCAAAGGGTAGACTGTTTGAGACATTACTCCCGTGGAGGAAAGTGTGCATGGTGACTGTTGTATTCAAACCCGATGCCATTTCTGTGTTTCATCAACACTCTGATAGTCCACAGATTATAGAATGACACCAGATGTGTATCGGAAACTACTACAGCTCTTCCAGGGAACGATCAAAGTATAGACTGTTTGAGACATTACTCCCATGGAGGTAAGTGCACATGGTGACTGTTGTATTCAATCCCGATGCAATTTCTGTGTTTCATCAACACTCTGATAGTTCACAGATTACAGAAAACCTCCAGATGTGCATCGGAAACTACGACTGGTCTTCCAGGGAACGATCAAAGCGTAGACTGTTTGAGACATTACTCCCATGGAGGAAAGTGCGCATTGTCACTGTTGTATTCAATCCCGATGCAATTTGTGTGTTTCATCAACACTCTGATAGTCCACAGATTACAGAATGCCTCCAGATGTGAATGGGAAACTACCACTGGCCTTCGAGGGAACGATCAAAGCGTAGACTGTTTGACACATTACTAACATGGAGGAAAGTGCGCTGGTGACTGTTGTATTCAATCCCGATCCAATTTCTGTGTTTCATCAACACACAGATAGTCCACAGATTTCAGAATGCCACCAGATGTGCATCGGAAACTACTACTGGTCTTCCAGGGAACGATCTAAGCGTAGACTGTTTAAAACATTACTCCCATGTCGGTAAGTGCACATGGTGACTGTTCTATTCAATCCAGATGCAATTTCTGTGTTTCATCAACACTGTGATAGTCCACAGATTACAGAATACCTCCAGATGTGCATCGGAAACTACGACTGGTCTTCCAGGGAACGATCAAAGCGTAGACTCTTTGAGACATTACTCCCATGGAGGAAAGTGCGCATGGTGACTGTTGTATTCAATCCCGATGCAATTTGTGTGTTTCATCAACACTCTGATAGTCCACAGATTACAGAATGCCTCCGGATGTGAATGGGAAACTACCACTGGTCTTCGAGGGAACGATGAAAGCGTAGTCTGTTTGAGACATTACTAACATGGAGGAAAGTGCGCATGGTGACTGTTGTATTCAATCCCGATGCAATTTCGGTGTTTCGTCAACACTTTGAAGGTCCACAGATTACAGAACACCTCCAGATGTGCATCGGAAACTACTACTGGTCTTCCAGGGAACGATCAAAGCGTAGACTGTTTGAGACATTAGTCCCGTGGAGTAAAGTGGGCATGGTGACTGTTGTATTCAATCCCGATGCAATTTCTGTGTTTCATCAACACTCTGGTAGTCCACAGATTTCAGAATGCCACCAGATGTGCATCGGAAACATATACTGGTCTCCCAGGGAACGATCAAAGCGTAGACTGTTTGAGACATTACTCTCGTGCAGGAGAGTGCGAATGGTGACTGTTGTATTCAGTCCCGATGCAATTTCTGTGTTTCATCAACACTCTGATAGCCCACAGATTACAGAATGCCTCCAGATGTGCATCGGAAACTACTACTGGTCTTCCTGGGAACGAACAAAGCGTAGACTGTTTGAGACATTACTCCCATGGAGAAAATTGCGCATGGTGATTGTTATATTCAATCCCGATGCAATTACTGTGTTTCATCAACACTCTGATAGTCCACAGACTAGAGAATTCCTGCAGATGTGCACCGGAAACTACTTCTGGTCTTCCAGCTAACGATCAAAGCGTAGACAGTTTGAGACATTACTCCCATGGAGGAAAGTGGGCATGGTGACTGTTGTATTCAATCCCGATGCAATTTCTGTGTTTCATCAACACTCTGATAGTCCACTGATAACAGAATGCAACCAGATGTGCATCGGAAACTACTACTGGTCTTCCAACGAACGATCAAAGCATAGACTATTTGAGACATTACTCCCGTGGAGGAAAGTGCGCATGGTGACTGTTGTATTCAAACCCGATGCAATTTCTGTGTTTCGTCAACACTCTGATAGTCCACAGATTACGGAATGCCACCAGATGTGCATCGGAAACTACTACTGGTCTTCCAGGGAACGATCAAAGCGTAGACTGAATGAGACATTACTCCCGTGGAGAAAGTGCGCATGGGGACAGTTGTATTCAGTCCCGATGCAATTTCTGTGTTTCATCAACACTTTGAAGATCCACAGATTACAGAATGCATCCAGATGTGCATCGGAAACTACTACTGGTCTTCCAGGGAACGATCAAAGCGTAGACTATTTGAGAAATTACTCCCGTGGAGGATAGTGCGCATGGTGACTGTTGTATTCAACCCGGTGCAATATCTGTGTTTCGTCAACATTCTGATAGTCCACAGATTACAGAATGCCACCAGATGTGCATCGGAAACATATACTGGTCTCCCAGGGATCGATCAAATCGTAGACTGTTTGAGACATTACTCTCGTGCAGGAAAGTGCGCATGGTGACTGTTGTATTCAGTCCCGAAGCAACTTCTGTGTTTCATCAACACTCTGATAGTCCACAGATTACAGAATGCCTCCAGATGTGCATCGGAAACTACTACTGGTCTTCCTGGGAACGAAGAAAGCGTAGACTGTTTAAGACATAACGACTATGGAGAAAATTGCGCTTGGTGACTGTTATATTCAATCCCGATGCAATTACTGTGTTTCATCAACACTCTGATAGTCCACAGACTAGAGAATTCCTGCAGATGTGCATCGGAAACTACTTCTGGTCTTCCAGGGAACGATCAAAGCGTAGAGAGTTTAAGACATTCCTCCCATGGAGGAAAGTAGGCATGGTGACTGTTGTATTCAATCCCGATGCAATTTCTGTGTTTCATCAACACTCTGATAGTCCACAGATTACAGAATGCCTCCAGATGTGCATCGGAAACTACTACTGGTCTTCCAGGGAACGATCAAAGCGTAGACTATTTGAGACATTACTCCCGTGGAGGAAAGTGCGCATGGTGACTGTTGTATTCAATCCCGATGCCATATATGTGTTTCATCAACACTCTGATAGTCCACAGATTATAGAATGCCTCCAGATGAGCATCGGAAACTACTACAGCTCTTCCAGGGAACGATCAAACCGTAGACTGTTTGAGACATTACTCCCGTTGATGGAAAGTGCGCATTGTGACTGTTGTATTCAGTCCCGATGCCGTTTCTGTGTTTCATCAACACTCTGATAGTCCACAGATTACAGAATGCCTCCAGATGTGCATCGGAAACTACTACTGGTCTTCCTGGGAACGAATAAAGCGTAGACTGTTTGAGACATTACTCCCATGGAGGAAAGTGCGCATGGTGACTGTTGTATTCAATCCCGATGCAATTTCTGTGTTTCATCAACACTCTGATAGTCCATAGATTACAGAATGCCAACAGATGTGCATCGGAAACTACTACTGAACTTCCAGGGAACGATCAAAGCGTAGACTGTTTGAGACATTACTCCCATGGAGGTAAGTGCACATGGTGACTGTTGTATTCAATCCCTATGCAATTTCTGTGTTTCATCAACACTTTGAAGGTCCACAGATTTCAGAATGCATCCAGATGTGCATCGGAAACTACTACTGGTCTTCCAGGGAACGATCAAATAGTAGACTGTTTGAGACATTACTAACGTAGAGAAAGTGCGCATGGGGACTGTTGTATTCAATCCCGTTTCAATTTCTGTGTTTCATCAACACTCTGATAGTCCACAGATTACAGAATGCCACCAGACGTGCATCGGAAACTACTACTGGTCTTCCAGGGAACGATCAAGGGGTAGACTGTTTGAGACATTACTCCCGTGGAGGAAAGTGCGCATGGTGACTGTTGTATTCAATCCCGATGCAATTTCTGTGTTTCATCAACACTCTGATAGTCCACAGATTTCAGAATGCCACCAGATGTGCATCTGAAGCTACTACTGGTGTTACAGGGCACGATCAAAGCGTAGATTGTTTGAGACATTACTCTCGTGGAGGAAAGTGCGCATGGTGACTGTTGTATTCAATCCCGATGCAATTTCTGTGTTTCATCAACACTCTGATAGTCCACAGATTACAGAATGCCACCACACGTGCATCGGAAACTACTAGTGGTCTTCCAGGGAACGATCAAAGGGTAGACTGTTTGAGACATTACTCCCGTGGAGGAAAGTGTGCATGGTGACTGTTGTATTCAATCCCGATGCCATTTCTGTGTTTCATCAACACTCTGATAGTCCACAGATTATAGAATGACACCAGATGTGCATCGGAAACTACTACAGCTCTTCCAGGGAACGATCAAAGCGTAGACTGTTTGAGAGATTACTCCCATGGAGGTAAGTGCACATGGTGACTGTTGTATTCAATCCCGATGCAATTTCTGTGTTTCATCAACACTCTGATAGTTCACAGATTACAGAAAGCCTCCAGATGTGCATCGGAAACTACGACTGGTCTTCCAGGGAACGATCAAAGCGTAGACTGTTTGAGACATTACTCCCATGGAGGAAAGTGCGCATTGTCACTGTTGTATTCAATCCCGATGCAATGTGTGTGTTTCATCAACACTCTGATAGTCCACAGATTACAGAATGCCTCCAGATGTGAATGGGAAACTACCACTGGTCTTCGCGGGAACGATCAAAGCGTAGACTGTTTGACACATTACTAACATGGAGGAAAGTGCGCTGGTGACTGTTGTATTCAATCCCGATGCAATTTCTGTGTTTCATCAACACTCTGATAGTCCACAGATAACAGAATGCATCCAGATGTGCATCGGAAACTACTACTGGTCTTCCAGGGAACGATCAAAGCGTAGACTATTTGAGACATTACTCCTATGGAGGAAAGTGCGCATGGTGACTGTTGTATTCAAACCCGATGCAATTTCTGTGTTTCGTCAACACTTAGATAGTCCACAGATTACGGAATGCCACCAGATGTGCATCGGAAACTACTACTGGTCTTCCAGGGAACGATCAAAGCGTAGACTGAATGAGACATTACTCCCGTGGAGAAAGTGCGCATGGGGACAGTTGTATTCAATCCCGAAGCAATTTCTGTGTTTCATCAACACTTTGAAGATCCACAGATTACAGAATGCATCCAGATGTGCATCGGAAGCTACTACTGGTCTTCCAGGGAACGATCAAAGCGTAGACTATTTGAGAAATATCTCCCGTGGAGGATAGTGCGCATGGTGACTGTTGTATTCAACCCGGTGCAATATCTGTGTTTCGTCAACATTCTGATAGTCCACAGATTACAGAATGCCACCAGATGTGCATCGGAAACATATACTGGTCTCCTAGGGATCGATCAAATCGTAGACTGTTTGAGACATTACTCTCGTGCAGGAAAGTGCGCATGGTGACTGTTGTATTCAGTCCCGATGCAACTTCTGTGTTTCATCAACTCTCTGATAGTCCACAGATTACAGAATGCCTCCAGATGTGCATCGGAAACTACTACTGGTCTTCCTGGGAACGAAGAAAGCGTAGACTGTTTAAGACATAACGACCATGGAGAAATTTGCGCTTGGTGACTGTTATATTCAATCCCGATGCAATTACTGTGTTTCATCAACACTCTGATAGTCCACAGACTAGAGAATTCCTGCAGATGTGCATCGGAAACTACATCTGGTCTTCCAGGGAACGATCAAAGCGTAGACAGTTTGAGACATTCCTCCCATGGAGGAAAGTGGGCATGATGACTGTTGTATTCAATCCCGATGCAATTTCTGTGTTTCATCAACACTCTGATAGTCCACAGATTACAGAATGCATCCAGATGTGCATCGGAAACTACTACTGGTCTTCCAGGGAACGATCAAAGCGTAGACTATTTGAGACATTACTCCCGTATAGGAAAGTGCGCATGGTGACTGTTGTATTCAATCCCGATGCAATTTCTGTGTTTCGTCAACACTCTGATAGTCCACAGATTACGGAATGCCACCAGATGTGCATCGGAAACTACTACTGGTCTTCCAGGGAACGATCAAAGCGTAGACTGAATGAGACATTACTCCCGTGGGGAAAGTGCGCATGGGGACAGTTGTATTCAATCCCGATGCTATTTCTGTGCTTCATCAACACTTTGAAGGTCCACAGATTACAGGATGCCACCAGATGTGCATCGGAAACTACTACTGGTCTTCCAGTGAACGATCAAATCGTAGACTGTTTGAAACATTACTCACGTAGAGAAAGTCAGCATGGGGAATGTTGTATTCAATCCCGATGCAATTTCTGTGTTTCATCAACACTCTGATAGTCCACAGATTACAGAATGCCACCAGACGAGCATCTGAAACTACTAGTGGTCTTCCAGGGAACGATCAAAGCGTGGACTGTTTGAGACATTACTCCCGTGGAGGAAAGTGCGCATGGTGACTGTTGTATTCAATCCCGATGCCATATACGTGTTTCATCAACACTCTGATAGTCCACAGATTATAGAATGCCACCAGATGTGCATCGGAAAATACTACAGCTCTTCCAGGGAACGATCAAAAAGTAGACTGTTTTAGACATTACTCCCGTTGATGTAAAGTGCGCATTGTGACTGTTGTATTCAGTCCCGATGCCGTTTCTGTGTTTCATCAACACTCTGATAGTCCACAGATTACAAAATGCCTCCAGATGTGCATCGGAAACTACTACTGGACTTCCTGGGAACGAATAAAGCGTAGACTGTTTGAGACATTACTCCCATGGAGGAAAGTGCGCATGGTGACTGTTGTATTCAATCCCGATGCAATTTCTGTGTTTCATCAACACTCTGATAGTCCATAGATTACAGAATGCCAACAGATGTGCATCGGAAACTACTACTGAACTTCCAGGGAACGATCAAAGCGTAGACTGTTTGAGACATTACTCCCATGGAGGTAAGTGCACATGGTGACTGTTGTATTCAATCCCTATGCAATTTCTGTGTTTCATCAACACTTTGAAGGTCCACAGATTTCAGAATGCATCCAGATGTGCATCGGAAACTACTACTGGTCTTCCAGGGAACGATCAAATAGTAGACTGTTTGAGACATTACTAACGTAGAGAAAGTGCGCATGGGGACTTTTGTATTCAATCCCGATGCAATTTCTGTGTTTCATCAACACTCTGATAGTCCACAGATTACAGAATGCCACCAGACGTGCATCGGAAACTACTAGTGGTCTTCCAGGGAACGATCAAGGGGTAGACTGTTTGAGACATTACTCCCGTGGAGGAAAGTGCGCATGGTGACTGTTGTATTCAATCCCGATGCAATTTCTGTGTTTCATCAACACTCTGATAGTCCACTGATTTCAGAATGCCACCAGATGTGCATCTGAAGCTACTACTGGTCTTACAGGGCACGATCAAAGCGTAGATTGTTTGAGACATTACTCTCGTGGAGGAAAGTGCGCATGGTGACTGTTGTATTCAATCCTGATGCAATTTCTGTGTTTCATCCATACTCTGATAGTCCACAGATTACAGAATGCCACCACACGTGCATCGGAAACTACTAGTGGTCTTCCAGGGAACGATCAAAGGGTAGACTGTTTGAGACATTATTCCCGTGGAGGAGAGTGTGCATGGTGACTGTTGTATTCAATCCCGATGCCATTTCTGTGTTTCATCAACACTCTGATAGTCCACAGATTATAGAATGACACCAGATGTGCATCGGAAACTACTACAGCTCTTCCAGGGAACGATCAAAGCGTAGACTGTTTGACAGATTACTCCCATGGGGGTAAGTGCACATGGTGACTGTTGTATTCAATCCCGATGATATTTCTGTGTTTCATCAACACTCTGATAGTTCTCAGATTACAGAAAACCTCCAGATGTGCATCGGAAACTACGACTGGTCTTCCAGGGAACGATCAAAGCGTAGACTGTTTGAGACATTACTCCCATGGAGGTAAGTGCCTATTGTCACTGTTGTATTCAATCCCGATGCAATGTGTGTGTTTCATCAACACTTTGATAGTCCACAGATTACAGAATGCCTCCAGATGTGAATGGGAAACTACTACTGGTCTTCGAGGGAACGATCAAAGCGTAGACTGTTTGACACATTACTAACATGGAGGAAAGTGCGCTGGTGACTGTTGTATTCAATCCCGATGCAATTTCTGTGTTTCATCAACACTCTGATAGTCCACAGATTTCAGAATGCCACCAGATGTGCATCGGAAACTACTACTGGTCTTCCAGGGAACGATCAAAGCGTAGACTGTTTAAAACATTACTACCATGTCGGTAAGTGCACATGGTGACTGTTCTATTCAATCCAGATGCAATTTCTGTGTTTCATCAACACCCTGATAGTCCACAGATTACAGAATGCCTAGAGATGTGCATCGGAAACTACTACCGGTCTTCCTGGGAACGAACAAAGCGTAGACTGTTTGAGACATTACTCCCATGGAGAAAATTGCGCATGGTGAATGTTATATTCAATCCCGATGCAATTACTGTGTTTCATCAACACTCTGATAGTCCACAGACTAGAGAATTCCTGCAGATGTGCACCGGAAACTACTTCTGGTCTTCCAGGGAACGATCAAAGCGTAGACAGTATGAGACATTACTCCCATGGAGGAATGTGGGCATGGTGACTGTTGTATTCAATCCCGATGCAATTTCTGTGTTTCATCAACACTCTGATAGTCCACAGATAACAGAATGCATCCAGATGTGCATCGGAAACTACTACTGGTCTTCCAGGGAACGATCAAAGCGTAGACTATTTGAGACATTACTATCATGGAGGAAAGTGCGCATGGTGACTGTTGTATTCAAACCCGATGCAATATCTGTGTTTCGTCAACACTCAGATAGTCCACAGATTACGGAATGCCACCAGATGTGCATCGGAAACTACTACTGGTCTTCCAGGGAACGATCAAAGCGTAGACTGAATGAGACATTACTCCCGTGGAGGAAAGTGCGCATGGTGACTGTTGTATTCAACCCGGTGCAATATCTGTGTTTCGTCAACACTCTGATAGTCCACAGATTACAGAATGCCACCAGATGTGCATCGGAAACATATACTGGTCTCCCAGGGAACGATCAAAGCGTAGACTGTTTGAGACATTACTCTCGTGCAGGAAAGTGCGCATGGTGACTGTTGTATTCAGTCCCGATGCAACTTCTGTGTTTCATCAACACTCTGATAGTCCACAGATTACAGAATGCCTCCAGATGTGCATCGGAAACTACTACTGGTCTTCCTGGGAACGAAGAAAGCGTAGACTGTTTAAGACATAACGACCATGGAGAAAATTGCGCTTGGTGACTGTTATATTCAATCCCGATGCAATTACTGTGTTTCATCAACACTCTGATAGTCCACAGACTAGAGAGTTCCTGCAGATGTGCTTCGGAAACTACTTCTGGTCTTCCAGGGAACGATCAAAGCGTAGACAGTTTGAGACATTACTCCCATGGAGGAAAGTGGGCATGGTGACTGTTGTATTCAATCCCGATGCAATGTGTGGGTTTCATCAACACTCTGATAGTCCACAAATTACAGAATGCCTCCAGATGTGAATGGGAAACTACCACTGGTCTTCGAGGGAACGATCAAAGCGTAGACTGTTTGACACATTACTAACATGGAGGAAAGTGCGCTGGTGACTGTTGTATTCAATCCCGATGCAATTCCTGTGTTTCATCAACACTCTGATAGTCCACAGATTTCAGAATGCCACCAGATGTGCATCGGAAACTACTACTGGCCTTCCAGGGAACGATCAAAGCGTAGACTGTTTAAAACATTACTACCATGTCGGTAAGTGCACATGGTGACTGTTCTATTCAATCCAGATGCAATTTCTGTGTTTCATCAACACTCTGATAGTCCACAGATTACAGAATGCCTAGAGATGTGCATCGGAAACTACTACCGGTCTTCCTGGGAACGAACAAAGCGTAGACTGTTTGAGACATTACTCCCATGGAGAAAATTTAGCATGGTGACTGTTATATTCAATCCCGATGCAATTACTGTGTTTCATCAACACTCTGATAGTCCACAGACTAGAGAATTCCTGCAGATGTGCACCGGAAACTACTTCTGGTCTTCCAGGGAACGATCAAAGCGTAGACAGTATGAGACATTACTCCCATGGAGGAAAGTGGGCATGGTGACTGTTGTATTCAATCCCGATGCAATTTCTGTGTTTCATCAACACTCTGATAGTCCACAGATAACAGAATGCATCCAGATGTGCATCGGAAACTACTACTGGTCTTCCAGGGAACGATCAAAGCGTAGACTATTTGAGACATTACTCCCATGGGGGAAAGTGCGCATGGTGACTGTTGTATTCAAACCCGATGCAATTTCTGTGTTTCTTCAACACTCAGATAGTCCACAGATTACGGAATGCCACCAGATGTGCATCGGAAACTACTACTGGTCTTCCAGGGAACGATCAAAGCGTAGACTGAATGAGACATTACTCCCGTGGAGAAAGTGCGCATGGGGACAGTTGTATTCAATCCCGATGCAATTTCTGTGTTTCATCAACACTTTGAAGATCCACAGATTACAGAATGCATCCAGATGTGCATCGGAAACTACTACTGGTCTTAAAGGGAACGATCAAAGCGTAGACTATTTGAGAAATTACTCCCGTGGAGGAAAGTGCGCATGGTGACTGTTGTATTCAACCCGGTGCAATATCTGTGTTTCGTCAACATTCTGGTAGTCCACAGATTACAGAATGCCACCAGATGTGCATCGGAAACATATACTGGTCTCCCAGGGAACGATCAAAGCGTAGACTGTTTGAGACATTACTCTCGTGCAGGAAAGTGCGCATGGTGACTGTTGTATTCAGTCCCGATGCAACTTCTGTGTTTCATCAACACTCTGATAGTCCACAGATTACAGAATGCCTCCAGATGTGCATCGGAAACTACTACTGGTCTTCCTGGGAACGAAGAAAGCGTAGACTGTTTAAGACATAACGACCATGGAGAAAATTGCGCCTGGTGACTGTTATATTCAATCCCGATGCAATTACTGAGTTTCATCAACACTCTGATAGTCCACAGACTAGAGAGTTCCTGCAGATGTGCTTCGGAAACTACTTCTGGTCTTCCAGGGAACGATCAAAGCGTAGACAGTTTGAGAAATTACTCCCATGGAGGAAAGTGGGCATGGTGACTGTTGTATTCAATCCCGATGCAATTTCTGTGTTTCATCAACACTCTGATAGTCCACAGATTACAGAATGCATCCAGATGTGCATCGGAAACTACTACTGGTCTTCCAGGGAACGATCAAAGCGTAGACTATTTGAGACATTACTCCCGTGGAGGAAAGTGCGCTTGGTGACTGTTGTATTCAATCCCGATGCAATTTCTGTGTTTCGTCAACACTCTGATAGTCCACAGATTACGGAATACCACCAGATGTGCATCGGAAACTACTACTGGGCTTCCAGGGAACGATCAAAGCGTAGACTGAATGAGACATTACTCCCGTGGAGAAAGTGCGCATGGGGACAGTTGTATTCAATCCCGATGCAATTTCTGTGTTTCATCAACACTTTGAAGGTCCACAGATTACAGAATGCCACCAGATGTGCATCGGAAACTACTACTGGTCTTCCAGGGAACGATCAAATCGTAGACTGTTTGAAACATTACTCACGTAGAGAAAGTGCGCATGGGGAATGTTGTATTCAATCCCGATGCAATTTCTGTGTTTCATCAACACTCTGATAGTCCTCAGATTACAGAATGCCACCAGACGAGCATCGGAAACTACTAGTGGTCTTCCAGGGAACGATCAAAGCGTGGACTGTTTGAGACATTACTCCCATGGAGGTAAGTGCACATGGAGACTGTTGTATTCAATCCCTAGGCAATTTCTGTGTTTCATCAACACTTTGAAGGTCCACAGATTTCAGAATGCATCCAGATGTGCATCGGAAATTACTACTGGTCTTCCAGGGAACGATCAAATAGTAGACTGTTTTAGACATTACTAACGTAGAGAAAGTGCGCATGGGGACTGTTGTATTCAATCCCGATGCAATTTCTGTGTTTCATCAACACTCTGATAGTCCACAGATTACAGAATGCCACTAGACGTGCATCGGAAACTACTAGTGGTCTTCCAGGGAACGATCAAGGGGTAGACTGTTTGAGACATTACTCCCGTGGAGGAAAGTGCGCATGGTGACTGTTGTATTCAATCCCGATGCCATATCTGTCTTTCATCAACACTCTGATAGTCCACAGATTATAGAATGCCACCAGATGTGCATCGGAAACTACTACAGCTCTTCCAGGGAACGATCAAAACGTAGACTGTTTGAGACATTACTCCCGTTGATGGAAAGTGCGCATTGTGACTGTTGTATTCAGTCCCGATGCCGTTTCTGTGTTTCATCAACACTCTGATAGTCCACAGATTACAGAATGCCTCCAGATGTGCATCGGAAACTACTACTGAACTTCCAGGGAACGATCAAAGCGTAGACTGTTTGAGACATTACTCCCATGGAGGTAAGTGCACATGAAGACTGTTGTATTCAATCCCTATGCAATTTCTGTGTTTCATCAACACTTTGAAGTTCCACAGATTTCAGAATGCATCCAGATGTGCATCGGAAACTACTACTGGTCTTCCAGGGAACGTTCAAATAGTAGACTGTTTGAGACATTACTAACGTAGAGAAAGTGCGCATGGGGACTGTTGTATTCAATCCCGATGCAATTTCTGTGTTTCATCAACACTCTGATAGTCCACAGATTACAGAATGCCACCAGACGTGCATCGGAAACTACTAGTGGTCTTCCAGGGAACGATCAAGGGGTAGACTGGTTGAGACATTACTCCCGTGGAGGAAAGTGCGCATGGTGACTGTTGTATTCAATCCCGATGCAATTTCAGTGTTTCATCAACACTCTGATAGTCCACAGATTTCAGAATGCCACCAGATGTGCATCTGAAGCTACTACTGGTCTTACAGGGCACGATCAAAGCGTAGATTGTTTGAGACATTACTCTCGTGGAGGAAAGTGCGCATGGTGACTGTTGTATTCAATCCCGATGCAATTTCTGTGTTTCATCAACACTCTGATAGTCCACAGATTACAGAATGCCACCACACGTGCATCGGAAACTACTAGTGGTCTTCCAGGGAACGATCAAAGGGTAGACTGTTTGAGACATCACCCCCGTGGAGGGAAGTGTGCATGGTGACTGTAGTATTCAATCCCGATGCCATTTCTGTGTTTCATCAACACTCTGATAGTCCACAGATTATAGAATGACACCAGATGTGCATCGGAAACTACTACAGCTCTTCCAGGGAACGATCAAAGCGTAGACTGTTTGAGAGATTACTCCCATGGAGGTAAGTGCACATGGTGACTGTTGTATTCAATCCCGATGCCATTTCTGTGTTTCATCAACACTCTGATAGTTCACAGATTACAGAAAACCTCCAGATGTGCATCGGAAACTACGACTGGTCTTCCAGGGAACGATCAAAGCGTAGACTGTTTGAGACATTACTCCCATGGAGGAAAGAGCGCATTGTCACTGTTGTATTCAATCCCGATGCAATGTGTGTGTTTCATCAACACTCTGATAGTCCACAGATTACAGAATGCCTCCAGATGTGAATGGGAAAGTACCACTGGTCTTCGAGGGAACGATCAAAGCGTAGACTGTTTGACACATTACTGACATGGAGGAAAGTGCGCTGGTGACTGTTGTATTCAATCCCGATGCAATTTCTGTTTCATCAACACTCTGATAGTCCACAGATTTCAGAATGCCACCAGATGTGCATCGGAAACTACTACTGGTCTTCCAGGGAACGATCAAAGCGTAGACTGTTTAAAACATTACTCCCATGTCGGTAAGTGCACATGGTAACTGTTCTATTCAATCCAGATGCAATTTCTGTGTTTCATCAACACTCTGATAGTCCACAGATAACAGAATGCATCCAGATGTGCATCGGAAACTACTTCTGGTCTTCCAGGGAACGATCAAAGCGTATACAGTTTGAGACATTACTCCCATTGAGGAAAGTGGGCATGGTGACTGTTGTATTCAAACCCGATGCAATTTCTGTGTTTCATCAACACTCAGATAGTCCACAGATTACGTAATGCCACCAGATGTGCATAGGAAACTACTACTGGTCTTAAAGGGAACGATCAAAGCGTAGACTGAATGAGACATTACTCCCGTGGAGAAAGTGCGCATGGCTACAGTTGTATTCAATCCCGATGCAATTTCTGTGTTTCATCAACACTTTGAAGATCCACAGATTACAGAATGCATCCAGATGTGCATCGGAAACTACTACTGGTCTTCCAGGGAACGATCAAAGCGAAGACTATTTGAGAAATTACTCCCGTGGAGGAAAGTGCGCATGGTGACTGTTGTATTCAACCCGGTGCAATATCTGTGTTTCGTCAACATTCTGATAGTCCACAGATTACAGAATGCCACCAGATGTGCATCGGAAACTACTACTGGTCTTCCAGGGAACGATCAAATCGTAGACTGTTTGAAACATTACTCACGTATAGAAAGTCCGCATGGTGACTGTTGTATTCAATCCCGATGCAATTTCTGCGTTTCATCAACACTCTGAGAGTCCACAGATTACAGAATGCCACCAGACGTGCATCGGAAACTACTAGTGGTCTTCCAGGGAACGATCAAGGTGTAGTCTGTTTGAGACATTACTCCCGTGGAGGAAAGAGCGCATGGTGACTGTTGTATTCAATCCCGACGCAGTTTCTGTGTTTCATCAACACTTTGAAGGTCCACAGATTTCAGAATGCTTCCAGATGTGCATCGGAAACTACTACTGGTCTTGCAGGGAACGATCAAATCGTAGACTGATTGAGACATTACTCCCGTGGAGAAAGTGCGCATGGGGACTGTTGTATTCAATCCCGATGCAATTTCTGTGTTTCATCAACCATTTGAAGGTCCACAGATTACAGAATGCATCCAGATGTGCATCGGAACTTACTACTGGTCTTCCTGGGAACGAAAAAAATTAGACTGTTTGAGACACTACTCCCATGGAGGAAGGTGCGCATGGTGACTGTTGTATTCAACCCCGATGCAATTTCTGTGTTTCATCAACACTCTGATAGTCCACAGATTACAGAATGCCTCCAGATGTGCATCAGAAACTACTACTGGTCATCCAGGGAACGATCAAAGAGTAGACTGTTTGAGACAATACTCCATTGGAGGTAAGTGCACATGGTGACTGTTGTATTCAATCCCGATGAAATTTCTGTGTTTCATCAACACTTTGAAGGTCCACAGAATTCAGAATGCATCCAGATGTGCATCGGAAACTACTACTGGTCTTGCAGGGAACGATCAAAGCGTAGATTGATTGTGACATTACTCCCAAGGAGAAAGTGCGCATGGGGACTGTTGTATTCAATCCCGCTGCAATTTCTGTGTTTCATCAACACTCTGATAGTCCACAGATTACAGATTGCCTCCAGATGTGAATGGGAAACTACCACTGGTCTTCGAGGGAACGATCAATGCGTAGACTGTTTGACACATTACTAACATGGAGGAAAGTGCGCTGGTGACTGTTGTATTCAATCGCGATGCAATTTCTGTGTTTCATCTACACTCTGATAGTCCACAGATTTCAGAATGCCACCAGATGTGCATCTGAAGCTACTACTGGTCTTACAGGGCACGATCAAAGCGTAGATTGTTTGAGACATTACTCTCGTGGAGGAAAGTGCGAATGGTGACTGTTGTATTCATCCCGAAGCAATTTCTGTGTTTCATCAACACTCTCATAGTTCCACAGATTACAGAATGACCCCAGATGTGCATCGGAAACTACTACTGGTCTTCCAGGGAACGATCAAAGCGTAGACCGTTTGAAACATTACTCCCATGGAGGTAAGTGCACATGGTGACAGTTGTATTCAATCCCGATGCAATTTCTGTGTTTCATCAACACTTTGAAGGTCCACAGATTTCAGAATGCATCCAGATGTGCATCGGAAACTACTACTGGTCTAGCAGGGAACGATCAAAGCGTAGACTGATTGAGACATTACTCCCGCGGAGAAAGTGCGCATAGGGACTGTTGTACTCAATCCCGATGCAATTTCTGTGTTTCATCAACACTTTGAAGGTCCACAGATTACAGAATGCATCCAGATGTGCGTCGGAAACTACTACTGGTCCTCATGGGAACGAAAAAAGCGTAGACTGTTTGAGACACTACTCCCATGGAGGAAGGTGCGCATGGTGACTGTTGTATTCAATCCCGATGCAATTTCTGTGTTTCATCAACACTCTGATACTCCTCAGATTACAGAATGGTTCCAAATGTGCATCGGAAACTACTACTGGTCTTCCTGGGAACGATAAAAGCGTAGACTGTGTAAAACTTTACTCCCATGGAAGTAAGTGCACATGGTGACTGTTCTATTCAATCCCGATGCAATTTCTGTGTTTCATCAACACTCTGATAGTCCACAGATTACAGAATACCTCCAGATGTGCATCGGAAACTAGGACTGGTCTTCCAGAGAACGATCAAAGCGTAGACTCTTTGAGACATTACTCCCATGGAGGAAAGTGCGCATGGTGACTGTTGTATTCAATCCCGATGCAATTTCTGTGTTTCATCAACACTCTGATAGTCCACAGATTACAGAATGCCTCCAGATGTGAATGGGAAAGTACCACTGGTCTTCGAGGGAACGATGAAAGCGTAGTCTGTTTGAGACATTACTAACATGGAGGAAAGTGCGCATGGTGACTGTTGTATTCAATCCCGATGCAATTTCGGTGTTTCGTCAACACTTTGAAGGTCCACAGATTACAGAATGCATCCAGATGTGCATCGGAAACTACTACTGGTCTTCCAGGGAACGATCAAAGCGTAGACTATTTGAGACACTAATCCCGTGGATGGAAAATGCGCATGGTGACTGTTGTATTCAATCCCGATGCAATTTCTGTGTTTCGTCAACGCTCAGATAGACCACAGATTACAGAATGCCACCAGACGTGCATCGGAAACTACTACTGGTCTTCCAGGGAACGATCAAAGCGTAGACTGTTTGAGACAATAGTCCCGTGGAGTAAAGTGCGCATGGTGACTGTTGTATTCAATCCCGATGCAATTTCTGTGTTTCATCAACACTCTGATAGTCCACAGATTTCAGAATGTCTCCAGATGTGCATCGGAAACTACTACTGGACTTCCTGGGAACGATCAAAGCGTAGACTGTTTAAGACATAACGACCATGGAGAAAATTGCGCATGGTGACTGTTATATTCAATCCCGATGCAATTACTGTGTTTCATCAACACTCTGATAGTCCACAGACTAGAGAATTCCTGCAGATGTGCATCGGAAACTACTTCTGGTCTTCCAGGGAACGATCAAAGCGTAGACAGTTTGAGACATTACTCCCACGGAGGAAAGTGGGCATGGTGACTGTTGTATTCAATCCCGATGCAATTTCTGTGTTTCATCGACACTCTGATAGTCCACAGATTACAGAATGCATCCAGATGTGCATCGGAAACTACTACTGGTCTTCCAACGAACGATCAAAGCGTAGACTATTTGAGACATTACTCCCGTGGAGGAAAGTGCGCATGGTGACTGTAGTATTCAATCCCGATGCAATATCTGTGTTTCGTCAACACTCTGATAGTCCACAGATTACGGAATGCCACCAGATGTGCATCGGAAACTACTACTGGTCTTCCAGGGAACGATCAAAGCGTAGACTGAATGAGACATTACTCCCGTGGAGAAAGTGCGCATGGGGACAGTTGTATTCAATCCCGATGCAATTTCTGTGTTTCATCAACACTTTGGAGGTCCACAGATTACAGAATGCATCCAGATGTGCATCGGAAACTACAACTGGTCTTCCAGGAAACGGTCAAAGCGTAGACTATTTGAGACATAACTCCCGTGGAGGAAAGTGCGTATGGTGACTGTTGTATTCAACCACGTGCAATATCTGTGTTTCGTCAACATTCTGATAGTCCACAGATTACAGAATGCCACCAGATGTGCATCGGAAACTACCACTGGTCTTCCAGGGAACGATCAAATCGTGGACTGTTTGAAAAATTACTCACGTAGAGAAAGTGCGCATGGGGAATGTTGTATTCAATCCCGATGCAATTTCTGTGTTTCATCATCACTCTGATAGTCCACAGTTTACAGAATGCCACCAGACGAGCATCGGAAACTACTAGTGGTCTTAAGGGAACGATCAAATCGTAGACTGTTTGAGACATTACTCCCGTGGAGGAAAGTGCGCATGGTGACTGTTGTATTCAATCCTGATGCAATTTCTGTGTTTCATCAACACTCTGATAGTCCACAGATTTCAGAATGAAACCAGATGTGCATCTGAAGCTACTACTGCTCTTACAGGGCACGATCAAAGCGTAGATTGTTTGAGACATTACTCCCATGTCGGTAAGTGCACATGGTGACTGTTCTACTCAATCCAGATGCAATTTCTGTGTTTCATCAGCACTCTGATTGTCCACAGACTAGAGAATTCCTGCAGATGTGCACCGGAAACTACTTCTGGTCTTCCAGGGAACGATCAAAGCGTAGACTGTTTGAGACATTACTCCCATGGAGGTAAGTGCACATGGGGACTGTTGTATTCAATCCCTATGCAATTTCTGTGTTTCATCAACACTTTGAAGGTCCACAGATTTCAGAATCCATCCAGATGTGCATCGGAAACTACTACTGGTCTTCCAGGGAATGATCAAATCGTAGACTGTTTGAGACATTACTAACGTAGAGAAAGTGTGCATGGGGACTGTTGTATTCAATCCCGATGCAATTTCTGTGTTTCATCAACACTCTGATATTCCACAGATTACAGAATGCCAACAGATGTGCATCGGAAACTACTACTGAACTTCCAGGGAACGATCAAAGCGTAGACTGTTTGAGACATTACTCCCATGGAGGTAAGTGCACATGGTGACTGTTGTATTCAAACCCTATGCAATTTCTGTGTTTCATCAACACTTTGAAGGTCCACAGATTTCAGAATCCATCCAGATGTGCATCGGAAACTACTACTGGTCTTCCAGGGAACGATCAAATCGTAGACTGTTTGAGACATTACTAACGTAGAGAAAGTGTGCATGGGGACTGTTGTATTCAATCCCGATGCAATGTCTGTGTTTCATCAACACTCTGATAGTCCACAGATTACAGAATGCCACCAGACGTGCATCGGTAACTACTAGTGGTCTTCCAGGGAACGATCAAGGGGTAGACTGTTTGAGACATTACTCCCGTGGAGGAAAGTGCGCATGGTGACTGTTGTATTCAATCCCGATGCAATTTCTGTGTTTCATCCACACTCTGATAGTCCACAGATTTCAGAATGCCACCAGATGTGCATCGGAAACTACTACTGGTCTTCCAGGGAACGATCAAAGCGTAGACTGTTTGAGATATTACTCCCATGGAGGTAAGTGCACATGGTGACTGTTGTATTCAATCCCGATGCAATTTCTGTGTTTCATCAACACTCTGATAGTTCACAGATTACAGAAAACCTCCAGATGTGCATCGGAAACTACGACTGGTCTTCCTGGGAACGATCAAAGCGTAGACTGTTTGAGACATTACTCCCATGGAGGAAAGTGCGCATTGTCACTGTTGTATTCAATCCCGATGCAATTTGTGTGTTTCATCAACACTCTGATAGTCCACAGATTACAGAATGCCTCCAGATGTGAATGGGAAACTACCACTGGTCTTCGAGGGAACGATCAATGCGTAGACTGTTTGACATATTACTAACATGGAGGAAAGTGCGCTGGTGACTGTTGTATTCAATCGCGACGCAATTTCTGTGGTTCATCAACACTCTGATAGTCCACAGATTTCAGAATGCCACCAGATGTGCATCGGAAACTACTACTGGTCTTCCAGGGAACGATCAAAGCGTAGACTGTTTAAAACATTACTCCCATGTCGGTAAGTGCACATGGTGACTGTTCTATTCAATCCAGATGCAATTTCTGTGTTTCATCAACACTCTGATAGTCCACAGATTACAGAATACCTCCAGATGTGCATCGGAAACTACGACTGGTCTTCCAGGGAACGATCAAAGCGTAGACTCTTTGAGACATTACTCCCATAGAGGAAAGTGCGCATGGTGACTGTTGTATTCAATCCCGATGCAATTTCTGTGTTTCATCAACACTCTGATAGTCCACAGATTTCAGAATGCCACCGGATGTGCATCAAAAACATATACTGGTCTCCCATTGAACGATCAAAGCGTAGACTGTTTGAGACATTACTCTCGTGCAGGAAAGTGCGCATGGTGACTGTTGTATTCAGTTCCGATGCAATTTCTGTGTTTCATCAACACTCTGATAGTCCACAGACTAGAGAATTCCTGCAGATGTGCACCGGAAATTACTTCTGGTCTTCCAGGGAACGATCAAAGCGTAGACTGTTTGAGACATTACTCCCATGGAGGAAAGTGGGCATGGTGACTGTTGTATTCAATCCCGATGCAATTTCTGTGTTTCATCAACACTCTGATAGTCCACAGATAACAGAATGCATCCAGATGTGCATCGGAAACTACTACTGGTCTTCCAACGAACGATCAAAGCGTAGACTATTTGAGACATTACTCCCGTGGAGGAAAGTGCGCATGGTGACTGTTGTATTCAAACCCGATGCAATTTCTGTGTTTCGTCAACACTCTGATAGTCCACAGATTACGGAATGCCACCAGATGTGCATCGGAAACTACTACTGGTCTTCCAGGGAACGATCAAAGCGTAGACTGAATGGGACATTACTCCCGTGGAGAAAGTGCGCATGGGGACAGTTGTATTCAATCCCGATGCAATTTCTGTGTTTCATCAACACTTTGAAGATCCACAGATTACAGAATGCATCCAGATGTGCATCGGAAACTACTACTGGTCTTCCAGGGAACGATCAAAGCGTAGACTACTTGAGAAATTACTCCCGTGGAGGATAGTGCGCATGGTGACTGTTGTATTCAACCCGGTGCAATTTCTGTGTTTCGTCAAAACTCTGATAGTCCACAGATTACGGAATGCCACCAGTTGTGCATCGGAAACTACTACTGGTCTTCCAGGGAACGATCAAAGCGTAGACTGAATGAGGCATTACTCCCGTGGAGAAAGTGCGCATGGGGACAGTTGTATTCAATCCCGATGCAATTTCTGTGTTTCATCAACACTCTGATAGTCCACAGATTACAGAATGCCACCAGACGAGCATCGGAAACTACTACTGGTCTTCCTGGGAACGAACAAAGCGTAGACTGTTTGAGACATTACTCCCATGGAGAAAATTGCGCATGATGACTGTTATATTCAATCCCGATGCAATTACTGTGTTTCATCAACACTCTGATAGTCCACAGACTAGAGAATTCCTGCAGATGTGCACCGGAAACTACTTCTGGTCTTCCAGGGAACGATCAAAGCGTAGACAGTTTGAGACATTACTCCCATGGAGGAAAGTGGGCATGGTGACTGTTGTATTCAATCCCGATGCAATTTCTGTGTTTCATCAACACTCTGATAGTCCACAGATAACAGAATGCATCCAGATGTGCATCGGAAACTACTACTGGTCTTCCAACGAACGATCAAAGCGTAGACTATTTGAGTAATTACTCGCGTGGAGGAAAGTGCGCATGGTGACTGTTGTATTCAACCCGGTGCAATATCTGTGTTTCGTCAATATTCTGATAGTCCACAGATTACAGAATGCCACCAAATGTGCATCGGAAACTACTACTGGTCTTCCAGGGAACGATCAAATCGTAGACTGTTTGAAACATTACTCACGTAGAGAAAGTGCGCATGGGGAATGTTGTATTCAATCCCGATGCAATTTCTGTGTTTCATCAAGACTCTGATAGTCCACAGATTACAGAATGCCACCAGACGAGCATCGGAAACTACTAGTGGTCTTCCAGGGAACGATCATAGCGTAGACTGTTTGAGACATTACTCCCATGGAGGAAAGTGCGGATGGTGACTGTTGTATTCAATCCCGATGCCATATCTGTGTTTCATCAACACTCTGATAGTCCACAGGTTATAGAATGCCACCAGATGTGCATCGGAAACTACTACAGCTCTTCCAGGGAACGATCAAAACGTAGACTGTTTGAGACATTACTCCCGTTGATGGAAAGTGCACATTGTGACTGTTGTATTCAGTCCCGACGCCGTTTCTGTGTTTCATCAACACTCTGATAGTCCACAGTTTACACAATGCCTCCAGATGTGCATCGGAAACTACTACTGGTCTTCCTGGGAACGAATATAGCGTAGACTGTTTGAGACATTACTCCCATGGAGGAAAGTGCGCATGGTGACTGTTGTATTCAATCCCGATGCAATTTCTGTGTTTCATCAACACTCTGATAGTCCACAGATTACAGAATGCCAACAGATGTGCATCGGAAACTACTACTGAACTTCCAGGGAACGATCAAAGCGTAGACTGTTTGAGACATTACTCCCATGGAGGTAAGTGCACATGGTGACTGTTGTATTCAATCCCTATGCAATTTCTGTGTTTCATCAACACTTTGAAGGTCCACATATTTCAGAATGCATCCAGATGTGCATCGGAAACTACTACTGGTCTTCCAGGGAACGATCAAATAGTAGACTGTTTGAGACATTACTAACGTAGAGAAAGTGCGCATGGGGACTGTTGTATTCAATCCCGATGCAATTTTTGTGTTTCATCAACACTCTGATAGTCCACAGATTTCAGAATGCCACCAGATGTGCATCTGAAGCTACTACTGGTCTTACAAGGCACGATCAAAGCGTAGATTGTTTGAGACATTACTCTCGTGGAGGAAAGTGCTCATGGTGACTGTTGTATTCAATCCCGATGCAATTTCTGTGTTTCACAACACTTTGAAGGTCCACAGATTACAGAATGCCCCCAGATGTGCATCGGAAACTGCTACTGGTCTTCCAGGGACGATAAAAGCGTAAACCGTTCGAAGCATTACTCCCATGGAGGAAAGTGCACATGGTGACTGTTGTATTCGATCCCGATGCAATTTCTGTGTTTCATCAACACTCTGATATTCCACAAATTACAGAATGCCAACAGATGTGCATCGGAAACTACTACTGAACTTCCAGGGAACGATCAAAGCGTAGACTGTTTGAGACATTACTCCCATGGAGGTAAGTGCACATGGTGACTGTTGTATTCAAACCCTATGCAATTTCTGTGTTTCATCAACACTTTGAAGGTCCACAGATTTCAGAATCCATCCAGATGTGCATCGGAAACTACTACTGGTCTTCCAGGGAACGATCAAATCGTAGACTGTTTGAGACATTACTAACGTAGAGAAAGTGTGCATGGGGACTGTTGTATTCAATCCCGATGCAATGTCTGTGTTTCATCAACACTCTGATAGTCCACAGATTACAGAATGCCACCAGACGTGCATCGGAAACTACTAGTGGTCTTCCAGGGAACGATCAAGGGGTAGACTGTTTGAGACATTACTCCCGTGGAGGAAAGTGCGCATGGTGACTGTTGTATTCAATCCCGATGCAATTTCTGTGTTTCATCCACACTCTGATAGTCCACAGATTTCAGAATGCCACCAGATGTGCATCGGAAACTACTACTGGTCTTCCAGGGAACGATCAAAGCGTAGACTGTTTGAGATATTACTCCCATGGAGGTAAGTGCACATGGTGACTGTTGTATTCAATCCCGATGCAATTTCTGTGTTTCATCAACACTCTGATAGTTCACAGATTACAGAAAACCTCCAGATGTGCATCGGAAACTACGACTGGTCTTCCAGGGAACGATCAAAGCGTAGACTGTTTGAGACATTACTCCCATGGAGGAAAGTGCGCATTGTCACTGTTGTATTCAATCCCGATGCAATTTGTGTGTTTCATCAACACTCTGATAGTCCACAGATTACAGAATGCCTCCAGATGTGAATGGGAAACTACCACTGGTCTTCGAGGGAACGATCAATGCGTAGACTGTTTGACATATTACTAACATGGAGGAAAGTGCGCTGGTGACTGTTGTACTCAATCCCGACGCAATTTCTGTGGTTCATCAACACTCTGATAGTCCACAGATTTCAGAATGCCACCAGATGTGCATCGGAAACTACTACTGGTCTTCCAGGGAACGATCAAAGCGTAGACTGTTTAAAACATTACTCCCATGTCGGTAAGTGCACATGGTGACTGTTCTATTCAATCCAGATGCAATTTCTGTGTTTCATCAACACTCTGATAGTCCACAGATTACAGAATACCTCCAGATGTGCATCGGAAACTACGACTGGTCTTCCAGGGAACGATCAAAGCGTAGACTCTTTGAGACATTACTCCCATAGAGGAAAGTGCGCATGGTGACTGTTGTATTCAATCCCGATGCAATTTCTGTGTTTCATCAACACTCTGATAGTCCACAGATTTCAGAATGCCACCAGATGTGCATCAAAAACATATACAGGTCTCCCATTGAACGATCAAAGCGTAGACTGTTTGAGACATTACTCTCGTGCAGGAAAGTGCGCATGGTGACTGTTGTATTCAGTTCCGATGCAATTTCTGTGTTTCATCAACACTCTGATAGTCCACAGACTAGAGAATTCCTGCAGATGTGCACCGGAAATTACTTCTGGTCTTCCAGGGAACGATCAAAGCGTAGACTGTTTGAGACATTACTCCCATGGAGGAAAGTGGGCATGGTGACTGTTGTATTCAATCCCGATGCAATTTCTGTGTTTCATCAACACTCTGATAGTCCACAGATAACAGAATGCATCCAGATGTGCATCGGAAACTACTACTGGTCTTCCAACGAACGATCAAAGCGTAGACTATTTGAGACATTACTCCCGTGGAGGAAAGTGCGCATGGTGACTGTTGTATTCAAACCCGATGCAATTTCTGTGTTTCGTCAACACTCTGATAGTCCACAGATTACGGAATGCCACCAGATGTGCATCGGAAACTACTACTGGTCTTCCAGGGAACGATCAAAGCGTAGACTGAATGGGACATTACTCCCGTGGAGAAAGTGCGCATGGGGACAGTTGTATTCAATCCCGATGCAATTTCTGTGTTTCATCAACACTTTGAAGATCCACAGATTACAGAATGCATCCAGATGTGCATCGGAAACTACTACTGGTCTTCCAGGGAACGATCAAAGCGTAGACTACTTGAGAAATTACTCCCGTGGAGGATAGTGCGCATGGTGACTGTTGTATTCAACCCGGTGCAATTTCTGTGTTTCGTCAAAACTCTGATAGTCCACAGATTACGGAATGCCACCAGTTGTGCATCGGAAACTACTACTGGTCTTCCAGGGAACGATCAAAGCGTAGACTGAATGAGGCATTACTCCCGTGGAGAAAGTGCGCATGGGGACAGTTGTATTCAATCCCGATGCAATTTCTGTGTTTCATCAACACTCTGATAGTCCACAGATTACAGAATGCCACCAGACGAGCATTGGAAACTACTACTGGTCTTCCTGGGAACGAACAAAGCGTAGACTGTTTGAGACATTACTCCCATGGAGAAAATTGCGCATGGTGACTGTTATATTCAATCCCGATGCAATTACTGTGTTTCATCAACACTCTGATAGTCCACAGACTAGAGAATTCCTGCAGATGTGCACCGGAAACTACTTCTGGTCTTCCAGGGAACGATCAAAGCGTAGACAGTTTGAGACATTACTCCCATGGAGGAAAGTGGGCATGGTGACTGTTGTATTCAATCCCGATGCAATTTCTGTGTTTCATCAACACTCTGATAGTCCACAGATAACAGAATGCATCCAGATGTGCATCGGAAACTACTACTGGTCTTCCAACGAACGATCAAAGCGTAGACTATTTGAGTAATTACTCGCGTGGAGGAAAGTGCGCATGGTGACTGTTGTATTCAACACGGTGCAATATCTGTGTTTCGTCAATATTCTGATAGTCCACAGATTACAGAATGCCACCAAATGTGCATCGGAAACTACTACTGGTCTTCCAGGGAACGATCAAATCGTAGACTGTTTGAAACATTACTCACGTAGAGAAATTGCGCATGGGGAATGTTGTATTCAATCCCGATGCAATTTCTGTGTTTCATCAAGACTCTGATAGTCCACAGATTACAGAATGCCACCAGACGAGCATCGGAAACTACTAGTGGTCTTCCAGGGAACGATCATAGCGTAGACTGTTTGAGACATTACTCCCATGGAGGAAAGTGCGCATGGTGACTGTTGTATTCAATCCCGATGCCATATCTGTGTTTCATCAACACTCTGATAGTCCACAGGTTATAGAATGCCACCAGATGTGCATCGGAAACTACTACAGCTCTTCCAGGGAACGATCAAAACGTAGACTGTTTGAGACATTACTCCCGTTGATGGAAAGTGCACATTGTGACTGTTGTATTCAGTCCCGACGCCGTTTCTGTGTTTCATCAACACTCTGATAGTCCACAGTTTACACAATGCCTCCAGATGTGCATCGGAAACTACTACTGGTCTTCCTGGGAACGAATATAGCGTAGACTGTTTGAGACATTACTCCCATGGAGGAAAGTGCGCATGGTGACTGTTGTATTCAATCCCGATGCAATTTCTGTGTTTCATCAACACTCTGATAGTCCACAGATTACAGAATGCCAACAGATGTGCATCGGAAACTACTACTGAACTTCCAGGGAACGATCAAAGCGTAGACTGTTTGAGACATTACTCCCATGGAGGTAAGTGCACATGGTGACTGTTGTATTCAATCCCTATGCAATTTCTGTGTTTCATCAACACTTTGAAGGTCCACATATTTCAGAATGCATCCAGATGTGCATCGGAAACTACTACTGGTCTTCCAGGGAACGATCAAATAGTAGACTGTTTGAGACATTACTAACGTAGAGAAAGTGCGCATGGGGACTGTTGTATTCAATCCCGATGCAATTTTTGTGTTTCATCAACACTCTGATAGTCCACAGATTTCAGAATGCCACCAGATGTGCATCTGAAGCTACTACTGGTCTTACAAGGCACGATCAAAGCGTAGATTGTTTGAGACATTACTCTCGTGGAGGAAAGTGCTCATGGTGACTGTTGTATTCAATCCCGATGCAATTTCTGTGTTTCATCAACACTCTGATAGTCCACAGATTACAGAATGCCACCACACGTGCATCGGAAACTACTAGTGGTCTTCCAGGGAACGATCAAAGGGTAGACTGTTTGAGACATTACTCCCGTGGACGAAAGTGTGCATGGTGACTGTTGTATTCAATCCCGATGCCATTTCTGTGTTTCATCAACACTCTGATAGTCGTCAGATAATAGAATGACACCAGATGTGCATCGGAAACTACTACAGCTCTTCCAGGGAACGATCAAAGCGTAGACTGTTTGAGAGATTACTCCCATGGAGGTAAGTGCACATGGTGACTGTTGTCTTCAATCCCGATGCAATTTCTGTGTTTCATCAACACTCTGATAGTTCACAGATTACAGAAAACCTCCAGATGTGCATCGGAAACTACGACTGGTCTTCCAGGGAACGATCAAAGCGTAAACTGTTTGAGACATTACTCCCATGGAGGAAAGTGCGCATTGTCACTGTTGGGTTCAATCCCGATGCAATGTGTGTGTTTCATCAACACTCTGATAGTCCACAGATTACAGAATGCCTCCAGATGTGAATGGGAAACTACCACTGGTCTTCGAGGGAACGATCAAAGCGTAGACTGTTTGACACATTACTAACATATAGGAAAGTGCGCTGGTGACTGTCGTATTCAATCCCGATGCAATTTCTGTGTTTCATCAACACTCTGATAGTCCACAGATTTCAGAATGCCACCAGATGTGCATCGGAAACTACTAGTGGTCTTCCAGGGAACGATCAAAGCGTAGACGGTTTAAAACATTACTCCCATGTCGGTAAGTGCACATGCTGACTGTTCTATTCAATCCAGATGCAATTTCTGTGTTTCATCAACACTCTGATAGTCCACAGACTAGAGAATTCCTGCAGATGTGCACCGGAAACTACTTCTGGTCTTCCAGGGAACGATCAAAGCGTAGACAGTTTGAGACATTACTCCCATGGAGGAAAGTGGGCATGGTGACTGTTGTATTCAATCCCGATGCAATTTGTGTGTTTCATCAACACTCTGATAGTCCACAGATAACAGAATGCATCCAGATGTGCATCGGAAACTACTACTGGTCTTCCAGGGAACGATCAAAGCGTAGACTATTTGAGACATTACTCCCGTGGAGGAAAGTGCGCATGGTGACTGTTGTATTCAAACCCGATGCAATTTCTGTGTTTCGTCAACACTCAGATAGTCCACAGATTACGGAATGCCACCAGATGTGCATCGGAAAATACTACTGGTCTTCCAGGGAACGATCAAAGCGTAGACTGAATGAGACATTACTCCCGTGGAGAAAGTGCGCATAGGGACAGTTGTATTCAATCCCGATGCAATTTCTGTGTTTCATCAACACTTTGAAGATCCACAGATTACAGAATGCATCCAGATGTGCATCGGAAACTACTACTGGTCTTCCAGGGAACGATCAAAGCGTAGACTGTTTGAGACATTACTCCCGTGGAGGAAAGTGCGCATGGTGACTGTTGTATTCAATCCCGATGCCATTTCTGTGTTTCATCAACACTCTGATAGTCCACAGATTATAGAATGCCACCAGATGTGCATCGGAAACTACTACAGCTCTTCCAGGGAACGATCAAAACGTAGACTGTTTGAGACATTACTCCCGTTGATGGAAAGTGCGCATTGTGACTGTTGTATTCAGTCCCGATGCCGTTTCTGTGTTTCATCAACACTCTGATAGTCCACAGATTACAGAATGCCTCCAGATGTGCATCGGAAACTACTACTGGTCTTCCTTTGAACGAACAAAGCGTAGACTGTTTGAGACATTACTCCCATGGAGGAAAGTGCGCATGGTGACTGTTGTATTCAAACCCGATGCAATTTCTGTGTTTCTTCAACACTCTGATAGTCCACACATTACAGAATGCCTCCAGATGTGCATCGGAAACTACTACTGGCCTTCCAGGGAACGATCAAACCGTAGACTATTTGAAAGATTACTCCCATAGAGGTAAGTGCACATGGTGACTGTTGTATTCAATCCCGATGCAATTTCTGTGTTTCATCAACACTTTGAAGGTCTACAGATTTCAGAATGCATCCAGATGTGCATCGGAAACTACTACTGGTCTTGCAGGGAACGATCAAATCGTAGACTGATTGAGACATTACTCCATTGGAGGTAAGTGCACATGGTGACTGTTGTATTCAATCCCGATGAAATTTCTGTGTTTCATCAACACTTTGAAGGTCCACAGATTACAAAATGCATCCAGATGTGCATCGGAAACTACTACTGGTCTTCCTGGGAACGAAAAAAGATTAGACTCTTTGAGACACTACTCCCATGGAGGAAGGTGCGCATGGTGACTGTTGTATTCAACCCCGATGCAATTTCTGTGTTTCATCAACACTCTGATAGTCCACAGATTACAGAATGCCTCCTGATGTGCATCAGAAACTACTACTGCTCTTCCAGGGAACGATCAAAGCGTAGACTGTTTGAGACATTACTCCATTGGAGGTAAGTGCACATGGTGACAGTTGTATTCAATCCCGATGAAATTTCTGTGTTTCATCAACACTTTGAAGGTCCACAGAATTCAGAATGCATCCAGATGTGCATCGGCAACTACTACTGGTCTTGCAGGGAACGATCAAAGCGTAGATTGATTGTGACATTACTCCCGTGGAGAAAGTGCGCATGGGGACTGTTGTATTCAATCCCGATGCAATTTCTGTGTTTCATCAACACTCTGATAGTCCACAGATTACAGAATGCCTCCAGATGTGAATGGGAAACTACCACTGGTCTTCGATTGAACGATCAAAGCTTAGACTGTTTTACACATTACTAACATGGAGGAAAGTGCGCTGGTGACTGTTGTATTCAATCCCGATGCATGTTCTGTGTTTCATCAACACTCTGATAGTCCACAGATTTCATAATGCCAACAGATGTGCATCTGAAACTACTACGGGTCTTCCAGGGAACGATCAAAGCGTAGAGTGTTTGAGACATTACTCTCGTGGAGGAAAGTGCGCATGGTGACTGTTGTATTCAGTCCCGATGCAATATCTGTGTTTCATCAACACTCTGATAGTCCACAGATTACAGAATCACTCCAGATGTGCATCGGAAACTACTACTGGTCTTCCAGGGAACCATCAAAGCGTAAACTCTTTGAGACATTACTCCCATGGAGTAAGGTGCGCATGGTGACTGTTGTATTCAATCCCGACGCAATTTCTGTGTTTCATCAACACTCAGATAGTCCACAGATTACAGAATGCCTCCAGATGTGAATGGGAAACTACCACTGGTCTTCGAGGGAACGATCAAAGCGTAGACTGTTTGACACATTACTAACATGGAGGAAAGTGCGCTGGTGACTGTTGTATTCAATCCCGATGCAATTTCTGTGTTTCATCAACACTCTGATAGTCCACAGATTTCAGAATGCCACCAGATGTGCATCTGAAGCTACTACTGGTCTTACAGGGCACGATCAAAGCGTAGATTGTTTGAGACATTACTCTCGTGGAGGAAAGTGCGAATGGTGACTGTTGTATTCAATCCCGATGCAATTTCTGTGTTTCATCAACACTCTGATAGTCCACAGATTACAGAATGCCACCAGACGTGCATCGGAAACTACTAGTGGTCTTCCAGGACCCGATCAAAGGGTAGACTGTTTGAGACATTACTCCCGTGGAGGAAAGTGTGCATGGTGACTGTTGTAATCAATCCCGATGGCATGTCTGTGTTTCATCAACACTCTGATAATCCACAGATTATAGAATGACATCAGATGTGCATCGGAAACTACTACAGCTCTTCCAGGGAACGATCAAAACGTAGACTGTTTGAGACATTACTCCCGTGGATGGAAAGTGCGCATTGTGACTGTTGTATTCAGTCCCGATGCCGTTTCTCTGTTTCATCAACACTCTGATAGTCCACAGATTACAGAATGCCTCCAGATGTGCATCGGAAACTACTACTGGTCTTTCTTTGAACGAACAAAGCGTAGACTGTTTGAGACATTACTCCCATGGAGGAAAGTGCGCATGGTGACTGTTATATTCAATCCCGATGCAATTTCTGTGTTTCATCAACACTCTCATAGTTCCACAGATTACAGAATGACCCCAGATGTGCATCGGAAACTACTACTGGTCTTCCAGGGAACGATCAAACCGTAGACGGTTTGAAACATTACTCCCATGGAGGTAAGTGCACATGGTGACAGTTGTATTCAATCCCGATGCAATTTCTGTGTTTCATCAACACTTTGAAGGTCCACAGATTTCTGAATGCATCCAGATGTGCATCGGAAACTACTACTGGTCTTTCAGGGAACGATCAAATCGTAGACTGATTGAGACATTACTCCCGTGGAGAAAGTGGGCATAGGGACTGTTGTATTCAATCCCGATGCAATATCTGTGTTTCATCAACACTTTGAAGGTCCACAGATTACAGAATGCATCCAGATGTGCGTCGGAAACTACTACTGGTCCTCCTGGGAACGAAAAAAGCGTAGACTGTTTGAGACACTACTCCCATGGAGGAAGGTGCGCATGGTGACTGTTGTATTCAATCCCGATGCAATTTCTGTGTTTCATCAACACTTTGATAGTCCACAGATTACAGAATGCCTCCAGATGTGCATCAGAAACTACTACTGGTCTTCCAGGGAACGATCAAAGCGTAGACTGTTTGAGACATTACTCCCATGGAGGTAAGTGCACATGGTGACTGTTGTATTCAATCCGGATGCAATTTCTGTGATTCATCAACACACTGATAGTTCACAGATTACAGAAAACCTCCAGATGTGCATCGGAAACTACGACTGGTCTTCCAGGGAACGATCAAAGCGTAGACTGTTTGAGACATTACTCCCATGGAGGAAAGTGCGCATTGTCACTGTTGTATTCAATCCCGATGCAATTTGTGTGTTTCATCAACACTCTGATAGTCCACAGACTACAGAATCACTCCAGATGTGCATCGGAAACTACTACTGGTCTTTCTTTGAACGAACAAAGCGTAGACTGTTTGAGACATTACTCCCATGGAGGAAAGTGCGCATGGTGACTGTTATATTCAATCCCGATGCAATTTCTGTGTTTCATCAACACTCTCATAGTTCCACTGATTACAGAATGACCCCAGATGTGCATCGGAAACTACTACTGGTCTTCCAGGGAAGGATCAAAGCGTAGACTGTTTGAGACATTACTAACATGGAGGAAAGTGCGCATTGTCACTGTTGTATTCAATCCCGATGCAATTTGTGTGTTTCATCAACACTCTGATAGTCCACAGATTACAGAATCACTCCAGATGTGCATCGGAAACTACTACTGGTCTTTCTTTGAACGAACAAAGCGTAGACTGTTTGAGACATTACTCCCGTGGAGGTAAGTGCACAAGGTGACTGTTGTATTTAATCCCGATGCAATTTCTGTGTTTCATCAAAACTTTGAAGGTCCACAGATTTCAGAATGCATCCAGATGTGCATCGGAAACTATTACTGGTCTTCCAGGGAACGATCAAATCGTAGACTGTTTGAGACATTACTAACGTAGAGAAAGTGCGCATGGGGACTGTTGTATTCAATCCCGATGCAATTTCTGCGTTTCATCAACACTCTGAGAGTCCACAGATTACAGAATGCCACCAGACGTGCATTGGAAACTACTAGTGGTCTTCCAGGGAACGATCAAGGGGTAGACTGTTTGAGACATTACTCCCATGGAGGAAAGTGGGCATGGTGACTGTTGTATTCAATCCCGATGCCATTTCTGTGTTTCATCAACACTCTGATAGTCCACAGATTATAGAATGCCACCAGATGTGCATCGGAAACTACTACAGCTCTTCCAGGGAACGATTAAATCGTAGACTGTTTGAGACATTACTCCCGTTGATGGAAAGTGCGCATTGTGACTGTTGTATTCAGTCCCGAAGCCGTTTCTGTGTTTCATCATCACTCTGATAGTCCACAGATTACAGAATGCCTCCAGATGTGCATCGGAAACTACTACTGGTCTTCCTTTGAACGAACAAAGCGTAGACTGTTTGAGACATTACTCCCATGGAGGAAAGTGCGCATGGTAACTGTTGTATTCAATCCCGATGCAATTTCTGTGTTTCATCAACACTCTAATAGTTCCACAGTTTACAGAATGCCTCCAGATGTGCATCGGAAACTACTACTGGCCTTCCAGGGAACGATCAAACCGTAGACTGTTTGAAACATTACTCCCATAGAGGTAAGTGCACATGGTGACTGTTGTATTCAATCCCGATGCAATTTCTGTGTTTCATCAACACTTTGAAGGTCTACAGATTTCAGAATGCATCCCGATGTGCATCGGAAACTACTACTGGTCTTGCAGGGAACGATTAAATCGTAGACTGATTGAGACATTACTCCATTGGAGGTAAGTGCACATGGTGACTGTTGTATTCAATCCCGATGAAATTTCTGTGTTTCATCAACACTTTGAAGGTCCACAGATTGCAAAATGCATCCAGATGTGCATCGGAAACTACTACTGGTCTTCCTGGGAACGAAAAAAGATTAGACTGTTTGAGACACTACTCCCATGGAGGAAGGTGCGCATGGTGACTGTTGTATTCAACCCCGATGCAATTTCTGTGTTTCATCAACACTCTGATAGTCCACAGATTACAGAATGCCTCCTGATGTGCATCAGAAACTACTACTGCTCTTCCAGGGAACGATCAAAGCGTAGACTGTTTGAGACATTACTCCATTGGAGGTAAGTGCACATGGTGACAGTTGTATTCAATCCCGATGAAATTTCTGTGTTTCATCAACACTTTGAAGGTCCACAGAATTCAGAATGCATCCAGATGTGCATCGGAAACTACTACTGGTCTTGCAGGGAACGATCAAAGCGTAGATTGATTGTGACATTACTCCCGTGGAGAAAGTGCGCATGGGGACTGTTGTATTCAATCCCGATGCAATTTCTGTGTTTCATCAACACTCTGATAGTCCACAGATTACAGAATGCCTCCAGATGTGAATGGGAAACTACCACTGGTCTTCGATTGAACGATCAAAGCTTAGACTGTTTTACACATTACTAACATGGAGGAAAGTGCGCTGGTGACTGTTGTATTCAATCCCGATGCATGTTCTGTGTTTCATCAACACTCTGAAAGTCCACAGATTTCATACTGCCACCAGATGTGCATCTGAAACTACTACGGGTCTTCCAGGGAACGATCAAAGCGTAGAGTGTTTGAGACATTACTCTCGTGGAGGAAAGTGCGCATGGTGACTGTTGTATTCAGTCCCGATGCAATATCTGTGTTTCATCAACACTCTGATAGTCCACAGATTACAGAATCACTCCAGATGTGCATCGGAAACTACTACTGGTCTTCCAGGGAACCATCAAAGCGTAAACTCTTTGAGACATTACTCCCATGGAGTAAGGTGCGTGGGAGCCTGTTGTATTCAATCCCGATGCAATTTCTGTGTTTCATCAACACTCTGATAGTCCACAGATTACAGAATGCCACCAGACGTGCATCGGAAACTACTAGTGGTCTTCCAGGGAACGATCAAAGGGTAGACTGTTTGAGACATTACTCCCGTGGAAGGAAGTGTGCATGGTGACTGTTGTAATCAATCCCGATGGCATTTCTGTGTTTCATCAACACTCTGATAATCCACAGATTATAGAATGACATCAGATGTGCATCGGAAACTACTACAGCTCTTCCAGGGAACGATCAAAACGTAGACTGTTTGAGACATTACTCCCGTGGATGGAAAGTGCGCATTGTGACTGTTGTATTCAGTCCCGATGCCGTTTCTCTGTTTCATCAACACTCTGATAGTCCACAGATTACAGAATGCCTCCAGATGTGCATCGGAAGCTACTACTGGTCTTTCTTTGAACGAACAAAGCGTAGACTGTTTGAGACATTACTCCCATGGAGGAAAGTGCGCATGGTGACTGTTATATTCAATCCCGATGCAATTTCTGTGTTTCATCAACACTCTCATAGTTCCACAGATTACAGAATGACCCCAGATGTGCATCGGAAACTACTACTGGTCTTCCAGGGAACGATCAAACCGTAGACTGTTTGAAACATTACTCCCATGGAGGTAAGTGCACATGGTGACAGTTGTATTCAATCCCGATGCAATTTCTGTGTTTCATCAACACTTTGAAGGTCCACAGATTTCAGAATGCTTCCAGATGTGCATCGGAAACTACTACTGGTCTTTCAGGGAACGATCAAATCGTAGACTGATTGAGACATTACTCCCGTGGAGAAAGTGCGCATAGGGACTGTTGTATTCAATCCCGATGCAATATCTGTGTTTCATTAACACTTTGAAGGTCCACAGATTACAGAATGCATCCAGATCTGCGTCGGAAACTACTACTGGTCCTCCTGGGAACGAAAAAAGCGTAGACTGTTTGAGACACTACTCCCATGGAGGAAGGTGCGCATGGTGACTGTTGTATTCAATCCCGATGCAATTTCTGTGTTTCATCAACACTTTGATAGTCCACAGATTACAGAATGCCTCCAGATGTGCATCAGAAACTACTACTGGTCTTCCAGGGAACGATCAAAGCGTAGACTGTTTGAGACATTACTCCCATGGAGGTAAGTGCACATGGTGACTGTTGTATTCAATCCGGATGCAATTTCTGTGATTCATCAACACACTGATAGTTCACAGATTACAGAAAACCTCCAGATGTGCATCGGAAACTACGACTGGTCTTCCAGGGAACGATCAAAGCGTAGACTGTTTGAGACATTACTCCCATGGAGGAAAGTGCGCATTGTCTCTGTTGTATTCAATCCCGATGCAATTTGTGTGTTTCATCAACACTCTGATAGTCCTCAGATTACAGAATCACTCCAGATGTGCATCGGAAACTACTACTGGTCTTTCTTTGAACGAACAAAGCGTAGACTGTTTGAGACATTACTCCCATGGAGGAAAGTGCGCATGGTGACTGTTATATTCAGTCCCGATGCAATTTCTGTGTTTCATCAACACTCTCATAGTTCCACTGATTACAGAATGACCCCAGATGTGCATCGGAAACTACTACTGGTCTTCCAGGGAAGGATCAAAGCGTAGACTGTTTGAGACATTACTCCCATGGAGGAAAGTGCGCATTGTCACTGTTGTATTCAATCCCGATGCAATTTGTGTGTTTCATCAACACTCTGATAGTCCACAGATTACAGAATCACTCCAGATGTGCATCGGAAACTACTACTAGTCTTTCTTTGAACGAACAAAGCGTAGACTGTTTGAGACATTACTAACGTAGAGAAAGTGCGCATGGGGACTGTTGTATTCAATCCCGATGCAATTTCTGCGTTTCATCAACACTCTGAGAGTCCACAGATTACAGAATGCCACCAGACGTGCATCGGAAACTACTAGTGGTCTTCCAGGGAACGATCAAGTGGTAGACTGTTTGAGACATTACTCCCGTGGAGGAAAGTGGGCATGGTGACTGTTGTATTCAATCCCGATGCCATTTCTGTGTTTCATCAACACTCTGATAGTCCACAGATTATAGAATGCCACCAGATGTGCATCGGAAACTACTACAGCTCTTCCAGGGAACGATTAAAACGTAGACTGTTTGAGACATTACTCCCGTTGATGGAAAGTGCGCATTGTGACTGTTGTATTCAGTCCCGATGCCGTTTCTGTGTTTCATCAACACTCTGATAGTCCACAGATTACAGAATGCCTCCAGATGTGCATCGGAAACTACTACTGGTCTTCCTGGGAACGAAAAAAGATTAGACTGTTTGAGACACTACTCCCATGGAGGAAAGTGCGCATGGTGACTGTTGTATTCAATCCCGATGCATTTTCTGTGTTTAATCAACAGTCTGATAGTCCACAGATTTCAGAATGCCACCAGATGTGCATCGGAAACTACTAGTGGTCTTCCAGGGAACGATCAAAGCGTAGACTATTTGAGACATTACTCCCGTGGAGGAAAGTGCGAATGGTGACTGTTGTATTCAATCCCGATTCAATTTCTGTGTTTCGTCAACACTCTGATAGTCCACAGATTACAGAATGCCACCAGATGTGCATCGGAAACTACTACTGGTCTTCCAGGGAACGATCAAAGCGTAGACTGTTTGAGACATTACCCCCGTGGAGGGAAGTGCGCATAGTGACTGTTGTGTTCAATCCCGATGCAATTTCTGTGTTTCATCAACACTCTGATAGTCCACAGATTACAGAATGCCACCTGATGTGCATCGGAAACTACTACTGGTCTTCCAGCTAACGATCAAAGCGTAGACTCTTTGAGACATTACTCCCCTGGAGGAAAGTGCGCATAGTGACTGTTGTATTCAATCCCGATGCAATTTCTGTTTTTCATCAACACTTTGAAGGTCAACAGATTTAGAATGCCACCAGACATGCAAAATAAACTACTACTGGTCTTCCAGGGAATGATCAAGTCGTAGACGGTTTGTGACATTACTCCCGTTTAGGAAAGTGCGCATCGTGACTGTTGTATTCAATCACGATGCAATTTCTGTGTTTCATCGACATTCTGATAGTCCACAGATTACAGAATGCCACCAGATGTGCATCGGAAACTACTACTGGTCTTCCAGGGAACGATCAAAACGTAGACTGTTTGAGTCATTACTCCCGTGGAGGATAGAGCGCATGGTGACTGTTGTATTCAGTCTCGATGCAATTTCTGTGTTTCATCAACACTCTGATAGCCCACAGATTACAGAATGCCTCCAGATGTGCATCGGAAACTACTACTGGTCTTCCTGGGATCGATCAAATTGTAGACTGTTTGAGACATGACTCCCATGGAGGAAAGTGCGCAAGGGGACTGTTGCATTCAATCCCGATGCAATTTCTATGTTTCATCAACACTCTGATAGTCCACAGATTACAGTATGCCTCCAGATGTGCAACGGAAACTACTACTGGTCTTCCAGGGAGCGATCGAGTCGTAGAATGTTAGAGACATTACTCAAATGGAGGAAAGTGCGCATTGTGACTGTTATATTCAGTCCCGATGCAATTTCTGTGTTTCATCAACACTCTGATAGTCCACAGATTACAGAATGCCACCTGATGTGAATCGGAAACTACTACTGGTCTTCCAGGGAACGATCAAAGCGTAGACTATTTGAGACATTACTCCCGTGGAGGAAAGTGCGCATGGCGACTGTTGTATTCAATCCCGATGCAATTTTCTGTTTCATCAACACTCTGATAGTCCACAGATTACAGAACGCCTCCAGATGTGCATCGGAAACTACTACTGGTCTTCCAGGGAACGATCAAAGCGTAATCTATTTAAAACATTACTCCCATGGAGGAAAGTGCGCATGGTGACTGTTGTATTCAATCCCGATGCATTTTCTGTGTTTAATCAACAGTCTGATAGTCCACAGATTTCAGAATGCCACCAGATGTGCATCGGAAGCTACTAGTGGTCTTCCAGGGAACGATCAAAGCGTAGACTATTTGAGACATTACTCCCGTGGAGGTAAGTGCGAATGGTGACTGTTGTATTCAATCCCGATTCAATTTCTGTGTTTCGTCAACACTCTGATAGTCCACAGATTACAGAATGCCACCAGATGTGCTTCGGAAACTACTACTGGTCTTCCAGGGAACGATCAAAGCGTAGACTGTTTGAGACATTACCCCCGTGGAGGGAAGTGCGCATAGTGACTGTTGTGTTCAATCCCGATGCAATTTCTGTGTTTCATCAACACTCTGATAGTCCACAGATTACAGAATGCCACCTGATGTGCATCGGAAACTACTACTGGTCTTCCAGCTAACGATCAAAGCGTAGACTCTTTGAGACATTACTCCCCTGGAGGAAAGTGCTCATAGTGACTGTTGTATTCAATCCCGATGCAATTTCTGTTTTTCATCAACACTTTGAAGGTCAACAGATTTAGAATGCCACCAGACATGCAAAATAAACTACTACTGGTCTTCCAGGGAATGATCAAGTCGTAGACGGTTTGTGACATTACTCCCGTTTAGGAAAGTGCGCATCGTGACTGTTGTATTCAATCACGATGCAATTTCTGTGTTTCATCGACATTCCTATAGTCCACAGATTACAGAATGCCACCAGATGTGCTTCGGAAACTACTACTGGTCTTCCAGGGAACGATCAAAACGTAGACTGTTTGTGTCATTACTCCAGTGGTGGAAAGTGCGCATGGTGACTGTTGTATTCAACCCCGATGCAATTTCTGTGTTTCATCAACACTCTGATAGTCCACAGATTACAGAATGCCTCCTGATGTGCATCAGAAACTACTACTGCTCTTCCAGGGAACGATCAAAGCGTAGACTGTTTGAGACATTACTCCATTGGAGGTAAGTGCACATGGTGACAGTTGTATTCAATCCCGATGAAATTTCTGTGTTTCATCAACACTTTGAAGGTCCACAGAATTCAGAATGCATCCAGATGTGCATCGGAAACTACTACTGGTCTTGCAGGGAACGATCAAAGCGTAGATTGATTGTGACATTACTCCCGTGGAGAAAGTGCGCATGGGGACTGTTGTATTCAATCCCGATGCAATTTCTGTGTTTCATCAACACTCTGATAGTCCACAGATTACAGAATGCCTCCAGATGTGAATGGGAAACTACCACTGGTCTTCGATTGAACGATCAAAGCTTAGACTGTTTTACACATTACTAACATGGAGGAAAGTGCGCTGGTGACTGTTGTATTCAATCCCGATGCATGTTCTGTGTTTCATCAACACTCTGAAAGTCCACAGATTTCATACTGCCACCAGATGTGCATCTGAAACTACTACGGGTCTTCCAGGGAACGATCAAAGCGTAGAGTGTTTGAGACATTACTCTCGTGGAGGAAAGTGCGCATGGTGACTGTTGTATTCAGTCCCGATGCAATATCTGTGTTTCATCAACACTCTGATAGTCCACAGATTACAGAATCACTCCAGATGTGCATCGGAAACTACTACTGGTCTTCCAGGGAACCATCAAAGCGTAAACTCTTTGAGACATTACTCCCATGGAGTAAGGTGCGTGGGAGCCTGTTGTATTCAATCCCGATGCAATTTCTGTGTTTCATCAACACTCTGATAGTCCACAGATTACAGAATGCCACCAGACGTGCATCGGAAACTACTAGTGGTCTTCCAGGGAACGATCAAAGGGTAGACTGTTTGAGACATTACTCCCGTGGAAGGAAGTGTGCATGGTGACTGTTGTAATCAATCCCGATGGCATTTCTGTGTTTCATCAACACTCTGATAATCCACAGATTATAGAATGACATCAGATGTGCATCGGAAACTACTACAGCTCTTCCAGGGAACGATCAAAACGTAGACTGTTTGAGACATTACTCCCGTGGATGGAAAGTGCGCATTGTGACTGTTGTATTCAGTCCCGATGCCGTTTCTCTGTTTCATCAACACTCTGATAGTCCACAGATTACAGAATGCCTCCAGATGTGCATCGGAAGCTACTACTGGTCTTTCTTTGAACGAACAAAGCGTAGACTGTTTGAGACATTACTCCCATGGAGGAAAGTGCCATGGTGACTGTTATATTCAATCCCGATGCAATTTCTGTGTTTCATCAACACTCTCATAGTTCCACAGATTACAGAATGACCCCAGATGTGCATCGGAAACTACTACTGGTCTTCCAGGGAACGATCAAACCGTAGACTGTTTGAAACATTACTCCCATGGAGGTAAGTGCACATGGTGACAGTTGTATTCAATCCCGATGCAATTTCTGTGTTTCATCAACACTTTGAAGGTCCACAGATTTCAGAATGCTTCCAGATGTGCATCGGAAACTACTACTGGTCTTTCAGGGAACGATCAAATCGTAGACTGATTGAGACATTACTCCCGTGGAGAAAGTGCGCATAGGGACTGTTGTATTCAATCCCGATGCAATATCTGTGTTTCATTAACACTTTGAAGGTCCACAGATTACAGAATGCATCCAGATCTGCGTCGGAAACTACTACTGGTCCTCCTGGGAACGAAAAAAGCGTAGACTGTTTGAGACACTACTCCCATGGAGGAAGGTGCGCATGGTGACTGTTGTATTCAATCCCGATGCAATTTCTGTGTTTCATCAACACTTTGATAGTCCACAGATTACAGAATGCCTCCAGATGTGCATCAGAAACTACTACTGGTCTTCCAGGGAACGATCAAAGCGTAGACTGTTTGAGACATTACTCCCATGGAGGTAAGTGCACATGGTGACTGTTGTATTCAATCCGGATGCAATTTCTGTGATTCATCAACACACTGATAGTTCACAGATTACAGAAAACCTCCAGATGTGCATCGGAAACTACGACTGGTCTTCCAGGGAACGATCAAAGCGTAGACTGTTTGAGACATTACTCCCATGGAGGAAAGTGCGCATTGTCTCTGTTGTATTCAATCCCGATGCAATTTGTGTGTTTCATCAACACTCTGATAGTCCTCAGATTACAGAATCACTCCAGATGTGCATCGGAAACTACTACTGGTCTTTCTTTGAACGAACAAAGCGTAGACTGTTTGAGACATTACTCCCATGGAGGAAAGTGCGCATGGTGACTGTTATATTCAGTCCCGATGCAATTTCTGTGTTTCATCAACACTCTCATAGTTCCACTGATTACAGAATGACCCCAGATGTGCATCGGAAACTACTACTGGTCTTCCAGGGAAGGATCAAAGCGTAGACTGTTTGAGACATTACTCCCATGGAGGAAAGTGCGCATTGTCACTGTTGTATTCAATCCCGATGCAATTTGTGTGTTTCATCAACACTCTGATAGTCCACAGATTACAGAATCACTCCAGATGTGCATCGGAAACTACTACTAGTCTTTCTTTGAACGAACAAAGCGTAGACTGTTTGAGACATTACTAACGTAGAGAAAGTGCGCATGGGGACTGTTGTATTCAATCCCGATGCAATTTCTGCGTTTCATCAACACTCTGAGAGTCCACAGATTACAGAATGCCACCAGACGTGCATCGGAAACTACTAGTGGTCTTCCAGGGAACGATCAAGTGGTAGACTGTTTGAGACATTACTCCCGTGGAGGAAAGTGGGCATGGTGACTGTTGTATTCAATCCCGATGCCATTTCTGTGTTTCATCAACACTCTGATAGTCCACAGATTATAGAATGCCACCAGATGTGCATCGGAAACTACTACAGCTCTTCCAGGGAACGATTAGAACGTAGACTGTTTGAGACATTACTCCCGTTGATGGAAAGTGCGCATTGTGACTGTTGTATTCAGTCCCGATGCCGTTTCTGTGTTTCATCAACACTCTGATAGTCCACAGATTACAGAATGCCTCCAGATGTGCATCGGAAACTACTACTGGTCTTCCTGGGAACGAAAAAAGATTAGACTGTTTGAGACACTACTCCCATGGAGGAAAGTGCGCATGGTGACTGTTGTATTCAATCCCGATGCATTTTCTGTGTTTAATCAACAGTCTGATAGTCCACAGATTTCAGAATGCCACCAGATGTGCATCGGAAACTACTAGTGGTCTTCCAGGGAACGATCAAAGCGTAGACTATTTGAGACATTACTCCCGTGGAGGAAAGTGCGAATGGTGACTGTTGTATTCAATCCCGATTCAATTTCTGTGTTTCGTCAACACTCTGATAGTCCACAGATTACAGAATGCCACCAGATGTGCATCGGAAACTACTACTGGTCTTCCAGGGAACGATCAAAGCGTAGACTGTTTGAGACATTACCCCCGTGGAGGGAAGTGCGCATAGTGACTGTTGTGTTCAATCCCGATGCAATTTCTGTGTTTCATCAACACTCTGATAGTCCACAGATTACAGAATGCCACCTGATGTGCATCGGAAACTACTACTGGTCTTCCAGCTAACGATCAAAGCGTAGACTCTTTGAGACATTACTCCCCTGGAGGAAAGTGCGCATAGTGACTGTTGTATTCAATCCCGATGCAATTTCTGTTTTTCATCAACACTTTGAAGGTCAACAGATTTAGAATGCCACCAGACATGCAAAATAAACTACTACTGGTCTTCCAGGGAATGATCAAGTCGTAGACGGTTTGTGACATTACTCCCGTTTAGGAAAGTGCGCATCGTGACTGTTGTATTCAATCACGATGCAATTTCTGTGTTTCATCGACATTCTGATAGTCCACAGATTACAGAATGCCACCAGATGTGCATCGGAAACTACTACTGGTCTTCCAGGGAACGATCAAAACGTAGACTGTTTGAGTCATTACTCCCGTGGAGGATAGAGCGCATGGTGACTGTTGTATTCAGTCTCGATGCAATTTCTGTGTTTCATCAACACTCTGATAGCCCACAGATTACAGAATGCCTCCAGATGTGCATCGGAAACTACTACTGGTCTTCCTGGGATCGATCAAATTGTAGACTGTTTGAGACATGACTCCCATGGAGGAAAGTGCGCAAGGGGACTGTTGCATTCAATCCCGATGCAATTTCTATGTTTCATCAACACTCTGATAGTCCACAGATTACAGTATGCCTCCAGATGTGCAACGGAAACTACTACTGGTCTTCCAGGGAGCGATCGAGTCGTAGAATGTTAGAGACATTACTCAAATGGAGGAAAGTGCGCATTGTGACTGTTATATTCAGTCCCGATGCAATTTCTGTGTTTCATCAACACTCTGATAGTCCACAGATTACAGAATGCCACCTGATGTGAATCGGAAACTACTACTGGTCTTCCAGGGAACGATCAAAGCGTAGACTATTTGAGACATTACTCCCGTGGAGGAAAGTGCGCATGGCGACTGTTGTATTCAATCCCGATGCAATTTTGTGTTTCATCAACACTCTGATAGTCCACAGATTACAGAACGCCTCCAGATGTGCATCGGAAACTACTACTGGTCTTCCAGGGAACGATCAAAGCGTAATCTATTTAAAACATTACTCCCATGGAGGAAAGTGCGCATGGTGACTGTTGTATTCAATCCCGATGCATTTTCTGTGTTTAATCAACAGTCTGATAGTCCACAGATTTCAGAATGCCACCAGATGTGCATCGGAAGCTACTAGTGGTCTTCCAGGGAACGATCAAAGCGTAGACTATTTGAGACATTACTCCCGTGGAGGTAAGTGCGAATGGTGACTGTTGTATTCAATCCCGATTCAATTTCTGTGTTTCGTCAACACTCTGATAGTCCACAGATTACAGAATGCCACCAGATGTGCTTCGGAAACTACTACTGGTCTTCCAGGGAACGATCAAAGCGTAGACTGTTTGAGACATTACCCCCGTGGAGGGAAGTGCGCATAGTGACTGTTGTGTTCAATCCCGATGCAATTTCTGTGTTTCATCAACACTCTGATAGTCCACAGATTACAGAATGCCACCTGATGTGCATCGGAAACTACTACTGGTCTTCCAGCTAACGATCAAAGCGTAGACTCTTTGAGACATTACTCCCCTGGAGGAAAGTGCTCATAGTGACTGTTGTATTCAATCCCGATGCAATTTCTGTTTTTCATCAACACTTTGAAGGTCAACAGATTTAGAATGCCACCAGACATGCAAAATAAACTACTACTGGTCTTCCAGGGAATGATCAAGTCGTAGACGGTTTGTGACATTACTCCCGTTTAGGAAAGTGCGCATCGTGACTGTTGTATTCAATCACGATGCAATTTCTGTGTTTCATCGACATTCCTATAGTCCACAGATTACAGAATGCCACCAGATGTGCTTCGGAAACTACTACTGGTCTTCCAGGGAACGATCAAAACGTAGACTGTTTGTGTCATTACTCCAGTGGTGGAAAGTGCGCATGGTGACTGTTGTATTCAGTCTCGATGCAATTTCTGTGTTTCATCAACACCCTGATAGCCCACAGAATACAGAATGCCTCCAGATGTGCATCGGAAACTACTACTGGTCTTCCTGGGAACGATCAAATTGTAAACTGTTTGAGACATGACTCCCATGGAGGAAAGTGCGCAAGGGGACTGTTGCATTCAATCCCGATGCAATTTCTATGTTTCATCAACACTCTGATAGTCCACAGATTACAGTATACCTCCACATGTGCAATGGAAACTACTACTGGCCTTCCAGGGAGCGATCGAGTCGTAGACTGTTAGAGACATTACTCAAATGGAGGAAAGTGTGCATTGTGACTGTTGTATTCAATCCCGATGCAATTTCTGTGCTTCATCAACACTTTGAAGGTCCACAGATTACAGAATGCATCCAGAAGTGCATCGGAAACTACTACTGGTCTTCCAGGGAAAGATCAAAGTGTAGACTCTTTGAGACATTACTCCCGTGGGGGAAAGTGGGCATGGTGACTGTTGCATTCAATCCCGATGCAATTTCTGTGTTTCGTCAAAACCCTGATAGTCCACAGATTACAGAATGATAACAGACGTACATCGCAAAATACTAGTGGTCTTCCAGGGAACGATCAAAGGGTAGACTGTTTGAGACATTACTCCCGTGGACGAAAGTGTGCATGGTGACTGTTGTATTCAATCCCGATGCCATTTCTGTGTTTCATCAACACTCTGATAGTCCACAGATTATAGAATGCCACCAGATGTGCATCGGAAACTACTACAGCTCTTCCAGGGAACGATCAAAACGTAGACTGTTTGAGACATTACTCCCGTGGATGGAAAGAACGCATTGTGACTGTTGTATTCAGTGCCGATGCCTTTACTGTGTTTCATCAACACTCTGATAGTTCACAGATTACAGAATGCCTCCAGATGTGCATCGGAAACCACTACTGGTCTTTCTTTGAACGAACAAAGCGTAGACTGTTTGAGACATTACTCCCATGGAGGAAAGTGCGCATGGTGACTGTTGTATTTAATCCCGATGCAATTTCTGTGTTTCATCAACACTCTGATAGTTCCACAGATTACAGAATGCCTCCAGATGTGCATCGGAAACTACTACTGGTCTTCCAGGGAACGATCAAAGCGTAGACTGTTTGAAACATTACTCCCATGGAGGTAAGTGCACATGGTGACTGTTGTATTCAATCCCGATGCAATTTCTGTGTTTCATCAACACTTTGAAGGACCACAGATTACAGAATGCATCCAGATGTGCATCGGAAACTACTACTGGTCTTCCAGGGAACGATCAAAGCGTAGACTATTTGAGACATTACTCCCGTGGAGGAAAGTGCGCATGGTGACTTTTGTATTCAATCCAGATGCAATTTTGTGTTTCATCAACACTCTGATAGTCCACAGATTACAGAACGCCTCCATATGTGCATCGGAAACTACTACTGGCCTTCCAGGGAACGATCAAAGCGTAAACTATTTTAAACATTACTCCCATGGAGGAAAGTGCGCATGGTGACTGTTGTATTCAATCCCTATGCATTTTCTGTGTTTAATCAACAGTCTGATAGTCCACAGATTACAGAATTCCACCAGATGTGCATCGGAAACTACTACTGGTCTTCCAGGGAACGATCAAAGCGTAGACTATTTGAGACATTACTCCCGTGGAGGAAAGTGCGAATGGTGACTGTTGTATTCAATCCCGATTCAATTTCTGTGTTTCGTCAACACTCTGATAGTCCACAGATTACAGAATTCCACCAGATGTGCATCGGAAACTACTACTGGTCTTCCAGGGAACGATCAAAGCGTAGACTGTTTGAGACATTACCAACGTGGAGGGAAGTGCGCATAGTGACTGTTGTGTTCAATCCCGATGCAATTTCAGTGTTTCATCAACACTCTGATAGTCCACAGATTACAGAATGCCACCTGATGTGCATCGGAAACCACTACTTGTCTTCCAGCTAACGATCAAAGCGTAGACTCTTTGAGACATTACTCCCCTGTAGGAAAGTGCGCATACTGACTGTTGTATTCAATCCCGATGCAATTTCTGTTTTTCATCAACACTTTGAAGGTCAACAGATTTAGAATGCCACCAGACATGCAAAATAAACTACTACTGGTCTTCCAGGGAATGATCAAGTCGTAGACGGTTTGTGACATTACTCCCGTTTAGGAAAGTGCGCATCGTGACTGTTGTATTCAATCACGATGCAATTTCTGTGTTTCATCGACATTCTGATAGTCCACAGATTACAGAATGCCACCAGATGTGCATCAGAAACTATTACTGGTCTTCCAGGGAACGATCAAAACGTAGACTGTTTGAGTCATTACTCCCGTGGAGGATAGTGCGCATGGTGACTGTTGTATTCAGTCTCGATGCAATATTTGTGTTTCATCAACACTCTGATAGCCCACAGTTTACAGAATGCCTCCAGATGTGCATCGGAAACTACTACTGGTCTTCCTGGGAACGATCAAATTGTAGACTGTTTGAGACATGACTCCCATGGAGGAAAGTGCGCAAGGGGACTGTTGCATTCAATCCCGATGCAATTTCTATGTTTCATCAACACTCTGATAGTCCCCAGATTACAGTATGCATCCAGATGTGCAACGGAAACTACTACTGGTCTTCCAGGGAGCGATCGAGTCGTAGACTGTTATAGACATTACTCAAATGGAGGAAAGTGCGCATTGTGACTGTTATATTCAGTCCCGATGCAATTTCTGTGTTTCATCAACACTCTGATAGTCCACATATTACAGAATGCCACCTGATGTGAATCGGAAACTACTACTGGTCTTCCAGGGAACGATCAAAGCGTAGACTATTTGAGACATTACTCCCGTGGAGGAAAGTGCGCATGGTGACTGTTGTATTCAATCCCGATGCAATTTTGTGTTTCATCAACACTCTGATAGTCCACAGATTACAGAATGCCACCTGATGTGCATCGGAAACTACTACTGGTCTTCCAGCTAACGATCAAAGCGTAGACTCTTTGAGACATTACTCCCCTGGAGGAAAGTGCTCATAGTGACTGTTGTATTCAATCCCGATGCAATTTTTAATTTCATCAACACTTTGAAGGTCAACAGATTTAGAATGCCACCAGACATGCAAAATAAACTACTACTGGTCTTCCAGGGAATGATCAAGTCGTAGACGGTTTGTGACATTACTCCCGTTTAGGAAAGTGCGCATCGTGACTGTTGTATTCAATCACGATGCAATTACTGTGTTTCATCGACATTCCTATAGTCCACAGATTACAGAATGCCACCAGATGTGCTTCGGAAACTACTACTGGTCTTCCAGGGAACGATCAAAACGTAGACTGTTTGAGTCATTACTCCCGTGGTGGAAAGTGCGCATGGTGACTGTTGTATTCAGTCTCGATGCAATTTCTGTGTTTCATCAACACTCTGATAGCCCACAGATTACAGAATGCCTCCAGATGTGCATCGGAAACTACTACTGGTCTTCCTGGGAACGATCAAATTGTAGACTGTTTGAGACATGACTCCCATGGAGGAAAGTGCGCAAGGGGACTGTTGCATTCAATCCCGATGCAATTTCTATGTTTCATCAACACTCTGATAGTCCACAGATTACAGTATACCTCCACATGTGCAATGGAAACTACTACTGGTCTTCCAGGGAGCGATCGAGTCGTAGACTGTTAGAGACATTACTCAAATGGAGGAAAGTGTGCATTGTGACTGTTGTATTCAATCCCGATGCAATATCTGTGCTTCATCAACACTTTGAAGGTCCACAGATTACAGAATGCATCCAGAAGTGCATCGGAAACTACTACTGGTCTTCCAGGGAAAGATCAAAGTGTAGACTCTCTGAGACATTACTCCCGTGGGGGAAAGTGGGCATGGTGACTGTTGCATTCAATCCCGATGCAATTTCTGTGTTTCGTCAAAACCCTGATAGTCCACAGATTACGGAATGATAACAGACGTGCATCGCAAAATACTAGTGGTCTTCCAGGGAACGATCAAAGGGTAGACTGTTTGAGACATTACTCCCGTGGACGAAAGTGTGCATGGTGACTGTTGTATTCAATCCCGATGCCATTTCTGTGTTTCATCAACACTCTGATAGTCCACAGATTATAGAATGCCACCAGATGTGCATCGGAAACTACTACAGCTCTTCCAGGAAACGATCAAAACGTAGACTGTTTGAGACATTACTCCCGTGGATGGAAAGAACGCATTGTGACTGTTGTATTCAGTCCCGATGCCTTTTCTGTGTTTCATCAACACTCTGATAGTTCACAGATTACAGAATGCCTCCAGATGTGCATCGGAAACTACTACTGGACTTTCTTTGAACGAACAAAGCGTAGACTGTTTGAGACATTACTCCCATGGAGGAAAGTGCGCATGGTGACTGTTGTATTTAATCCCGATGCAATTTCTGTGTTTCATCAACACTCTGATAGTTCCACAGATTACAGAATGCCTCCAGATGTGCATCGGAAACTACTACTGGTCTTCCAGGGAACGATCAAAGCGTAGACTGTTTGAAACATTACTCCCATGGAGGTAAGTGCACATGGTGACTGTTGTATTCAATCCCGATGCAATTTCTGTGTTTCATCAACACTTTGAAGGACCACAGATTACAGAATGCATCCAGATGTGCATCGGAAACTACTACTGGTCTTCCAGGGAACGATCAAAGCGTAGACTATTTGAGACATTACTCCCGTGGAGGAAAGTGCGCATGGTGACTGTTGTATTCAATCCCGAAGCAATTTTGTGTTTCATCAACACTCTGATAGTCCACAGATTACAGAACGCCTCCAGATGTGCATCGGAAACTACTACTGGTCTTCCAGGGAACGATCAAAGCGTAAACAATTTAAAACATTCCTCCCATGGAGGAAAGTGCGCATGGTGACTGTTGTATTCAATCCCGATGCATTTTCTGTGTTTAATCAACAGTGTGATAGTCCACAGATTTCAGAATGCCACCAGATGTGCATCGGAAATTACTAGTGGTCTTCCAGGGAACGATCAAAGCGTGGACTATTTGAGACATTACTCCCGTGGAGGTAAGTGCGCATGGTGACTGTTGTATTCAATCCCGATTCAATTTCTGTGTTTCGTCAACACTCTGATAGTCCACAGATGCAGAATGCCACCAGATGTGCTTCGGAAACTACTACTGGTCTTCCAGGGAACGATCAAAGCGTAGACTGTTTGAGACATTACCCCCGTGGAGGGAAGTGCGCATAGTGACTGTTGTGTTCAATCCCGATGCAATTTCTGTGTTTCATCAACACTCTGATAGTCCACAGATTACAGAATGCCACCTGATGTGAATCGGAAACTACTACTGGTCTTCCAGGGAACGATCAAAGCGTAGACTATTTGAGACATTACTCCCGTGGAGGAAAGTGCGCATGGTGACTGTTGTATTCAATCCCGATGCAATTTTGTGTTTCATCAACACTCTGATAGTCCACAGATTACAGAATGCCACCTGATGTGCATCGGAAACTACTACTGGTCTTCCAGCTAACGATCAAAGCGTAGACTCTTTGAGACATTACTCCCCTGGAGGAAAGTGCTCATAGTGACTGTTGTATTCAATCCCGATGCAATTTCTAATTTCATCAACACTTTGAAGGTCAACAGATTTAGAATGCCACCAGACATGCAAAATAAACTACTACTGGTCTTCCAGGGAATGATCAAGTCGTAGACGGTTTGTGACATTACTCCCGTTTAGGAAAGTGCGCATCGTGACTGTTGTATTCAATCACGATGCAATTTCTGTGTTTCATCGACATTCCTATAGTCCACAGATTACAGAATGCCACCAGATGTGCTTCGGAAACTACTACTGGTCTTCCAGGGAACGATCAAAACGTAGACTGTTTGAGTCATTACTCCCGTGGTGGAAAGTGCGCATGGTGACTGTTGTATTCAGTCTCGATGCAATTTCTGTGTTTCATCAACACTCTGATAGCCCACAGATTACAGAATGCCTCCAGATGTGCATCGGAAACTACTACTGGTCTTCCTGGGAACTATCAAATTGTAGACTGTTTGAGACATGACTCCCATGGAGGAAAGTGCGCAAGGGGACTGTTGCATTCAATCCCGATGCAATTTCTATGTTTCATCAACACTCTGATAGTCCACAGATTACAGTATACCTCCACATGTGCAATGGAAACTACTACTGGTCTTCCAGGGAGCGATCGAGTCGTAGACTGTTAGAGACATTACTCAAATGGAGGAAAGTGTGCATTGTGACTGTTGTATTCAATCCCGATGCAATATCTGTGCTTCATCAACACTTTGAAGGTCCACAGATTACAGAATGCATCCAGAAGTGCATCGGAAACTACTACTGGTCTTCCAGGGAAAGATCAAAGTGTAGACTCTCTGAGACATTACTCCCGTGGGGGAAAGTGGGCATGGTGACTGTTGCATTCAATCCCGATGCAATTTCTGTGTTTCGTCAAAACCCTGATAGTCCACAGATTACAGAATGATAACAGACGTGCATCGCAAAATACTAGTGGTCTTCCAGGGAACGATCAAAGGGTAGACTGTTTGAGACATTACTCCCGTGGACGAAAGTGTGCATGGTGACTGTTGTATTCAATCCCGATGCCATTTCTGTGTTTCATCAACACTCTGATAGTCCACAGATTATAGAATGCCACCAGATGTGCATCGGAAACTACTACAGCTCTTCCAGGGAACGATCAAAACGTAGACTGTTAGAGACATTACTCAAATGGAGGAAAGTGCGCATTGTGACTGTTGTATTCAATCCCGATGCAATTTCTGTGTTTCATCAACACTCTGATAGTTCACAGATTACAGAATGCCTCCAGATGTGCATCGGAAACTACTACTGGTCTTTGTTTGAACGAACAAAGCGTAGACTGTTTGAGACATTACTCCCATGGAGGAAAGTGCGCATGGTTACCGTTGTATTTAATCCCGATGCAATTTCTGTGTTTCATCAACACTCTGAAAGTTCCACAGATTACAGAATGCCTCCAGATGTGCATCGGAAACTACTACTGGTCTTCCAGGGAACGATCAAAGCGTAGACTGTTTGAAACATTACTCCCATGGAGGTAAGTGCACATGGTGACTGTTGTATTCAATCCCGATGCAATTTCTGTGTTTCATCAACACTTTGAAGGACCACAGATTACAGAATGCATCCAGATGTGCATCGGAAACTACTACTGGTCTTCCAGGGAACGATCAAAGCGTAGACTATTTGAGACATTACTCCCGTGGAGGAAAGTGCGCATGGTGACTGTTGTATTCAATCCAGATGCAATTTTGTGTTTCATCAACACTCTGATAGTCCACAGATTACAGAACGCCTCCATATGTGCATCGGAAACTACTACTGGTCTTCCAGGGAACGATCAAAGCGTAAACTATTTAAAACATTACTCCCATGGAGGAAAGTGCGCATGGTGACTATTGTATTCAATCCCGATGCATTTTCTGTGTTTAATCAACAGTCTGATAGTCCACAGATTTCAGAATGCCACCAGATGTGCATCGGAAACTACTAGTGGTCTTCCAGGGAACGATCAAAGCGTAGACTATTTGAGACATTACTCCCGTGGAGGAAAGTGCGAATGGTGACTGTTGTATTCAATCCCGATTCAATTTCTGTGTTTCGTCAACACTCTGATAGTCCACAGATTACAGAATTCCACCAGATGTGCATCGGAAACTACTACTGGTCTTCCAGGGAACGATCAAAGCGTAGACTGTTTGAGACATTATCCCCGTGGAGAAAAGTGCGCATAGTGACTGTTGTGTTCAATCACGATGCAATTTCTGTGTTTCATCAATACTCTGATAGTCCACAGATTACAGAATGCCACCTGATGTGCATCGGAAACCACTACTTGTCTTCCAGCTAACGATCAAAGCGTAGACTCTTTGAGACATTACTCCCCTGGAGGAAAGTGCGCATAGTGACTGTTGTATTCAATCCCGATGCAATTTCTGTTTTTCATCAACACTTTGAAGGTCAACAGATTTAGAATGCCACCAGACATGCAAAATAAACTACTACTGGTCTTCCAGGGAATGATCAAGTCGTAGACGGTTTGTGACATTACTCCCGTTTAGGAAAGTGCGCATCGTGACTGTTGTATTCAATCACGATGCAATTTCTGTGTTTCATCGACATTCTGATAGTCCACAGATTACAGAATGCCACCAGATGTGCATGGGAAACTACTACTGGTCTTCCAGGGAACGATCAAAACGTAGACTGTTTGAGTCATTACTCCCGTGGAGGAAAGTGCGCAAGGGGACTGTTGCATTCAATCCCGATGCAATTTCTATGTTTCATCAACACTCTGATAGTCCCCAGATTACAGTATGCCTCCAGATGTGCAACGGAAACTACTACTGGTCTTCCAGGGAGCGATCGAGTCGTAGACTGTTAGAGACATTACTCAAATGGAGGAGAGTGCGCATTGTGACTGTTATATTCAGTCCCGATGCAATTTCTGTGTTTCATCAACACTCTGATAGTCCACAGATTACAGAATGCCACCTGATGTGAATCGGAAACTACTACTGGTCTTCCAGGGAACGATCAAAGCGTAGACTATTTGAGACATTACTCCCGTGGAGGAAAGTGCGCATGGTGACTGTTGTATTCAATCCCGATGCAATTTTGTGTTTCATCAACACTCGGATAGTCCACAGATTACAGAACGCCTCCAGATGTGCATCGGAAACTACTACTGGTCTTCCAGGGAACGATCAAAGCGTAAACAATTTAAAACATTACTCCCATGGAGGAAAGTGCGCATGGTGACTGTTGTATTCAATCCCGATGCATTTTCTGTGTTTAATCAACAGTGTGATAGTCCACAGATTTCAGAATGCCACCAGATGTGCATCGGAAATTACTAGTGGTCTTCCAGGGAACGATCAAAGTGTGGACTATTTGAGACATTACTCCCGTGGAGGTAAGTGCGCATGGTGACTGTTGTATTCAATCCCGATTCAATTTCTGTGTTTCGTCAACACTCTGATAGTCCACAGATTACAGAATGCCACCAGATGTGCTTCGGAAACTACTACTGGTCTTCCAGGGATCGATCAAAGCGTAGACTGTTTGAGACATTACCCCCGTGGAGGGAAGTGCGCATAGTGACTCTTGTGTTCAATCGCGATGCAATTTCTGTGTTTCATCAACACTCTGATAGTCCACAGATTACAGAATGCCACCTGATGTGCATCGGAAACTACTACTGGTCTCCCAGCTAACGATCAAAGCGTAGACTCTTTGAGACATTACTCCCCTGGAGGAAAGTGCGCATAGTGACTGTTGTATTTTTAATCCCGATGCAATTTCTGTTTTTCATCAACACTTTGAAGGTCAACAGATTTAGAATGCCACCAGACATGCAAAATAAACTACTACTGGTCTTCCAGGGAATGATCAAGTCGTAGACGGTTTGTGACATTACTCCCGTTTAGGAAAGTGCGCATCGTGACTGTTGTATTCAATCACGATGCAATTTCTGTGTTTCATCGACATTCTGATAGTCCACAGATTACAGAATGCCACCAGATGTGCTTCGGAAACTACTACTGGTCTTCCAGGGAACGATCAAATTGTAGACTGATTGAGACATGACTCCCATGGAGGAAAGTGCGCAAGGGGACTGTTGCATTCAATCCCGATGCAATTTCTATGTTTCATCAACACTCTGATAGTCCACAGATTACAGTATGCCTCCAGATGTGCAACGGAAACTACTACTGGTCTTCCAGGGAGCGATCGAGTCGTAGACTGTTAGAGACATTACTCAAATGGAGGAAAGTGCGCATTGTGACTGTTGTATTCAATCCCGATGCAATTTCTGTGCTTCATCAACACTTTGAAGGTCCACAGATTACAGAATGCATCCAGAAGTGCATCGGAAACTACTACTGGTCTTCCAGGGAAAGATCAAAGTGTAGACTCTTTGAGACATTACTCCCGTGGGGGAAAGTGGGCATGGTGACTGTTGTATTCAATCCCGATGCAATTTCTGTGTTTCATCAACACCCTGATAGTCCACAGATTACAGAATTATAACAGACGTGCATCGCAAAATACTAGTGGTCTTCCAGGGAACGATCAAAGGGTAGACTATTTGAGACATTACTCCCGTGGACGAAAGTGTGCATGGTGACTGTTGTATTCAATCCCGATGCCATTTCTGTGTTTCATCAACACTCTGATAGTCCACAGATTATAGAATGCCACCAGATGTGCATCGGAAACTACTACAGCTCTTCCAGGGAACGATCAAAACGTAGACTGTTTGAGACATTACTCCCGTGGATAGAAAGAACGCATTGTGACTGTTGTATTCAGTCCCGATGCCGTTTCTGTGTTTCATCAACACTCTGATAGTTCACAGATTACAGAATGCCTCCAGATGTGCATCGGAAACTACTACTGGTCTTTCTTTGAACGAACAAAGCGTAGACTGTTTGAAACATTACTCCCATGGAGGAAAGTGCGCATGGTGACTGTTGTATTTAATCCCGATGCAATTTCTGTGTTTCATCAACACTCTGATAGTTCCACAGATTACAGAATGCCTCCAGATGTGCATCGGAAACTACTACTGGTCTTCCAGTGAACGATCAAAGCGTAAACTATTTAAAACATTACTCCCATGGAGGAAAGTGCGCATGGTTACTGTTGTATTCAATCCCGATGCAATTTCTGTGTTTCATCAACACTTTGAAGGACCACAGATTACAGAATGCATCCAGATGTGCATCGGAAACTACTACTGGTCTTCGAGGGAACGATCAAAGCGTAGACTGATTGAGACATTACTTCCGTGGAGAAAGTGCGCATAGGGACTGTTGTATTCAATCCCGATGAAATTTCTGTGTTTCATCAACACTTCGAAGGTCCACAGATTACAGAATGCATCCAGATGTGCATCGGAGACTACTACTGGTCTTCGAGGGAACGATAAAAGCGTAGACTGTTTGACACATTACTAACATTGAGGAAAGTGCGCTGGTGACTGTTGTATTCAATCCCGATGCAATTTCTGTTTTTCATCAACACTCTGATAGTCCACAGATTACAGAACGCCTCCAGATGTGCATCGGAAACTACTACTGGTCTTCCAGTGAACGATCAAAGCGTAAACTATTTAAAACATTACTCCCATGGAGGAAAGTGCGCATGGTGACTGTTGTATTCAATCCCGATGCATTTTCTGTGTTTAATCAACAGTCTGATAGTCCACAGATTACAGAATGAATCCAGATGTGGATCGGATACTACTTCTGGTCTTCCAGGGAACGATCAAAGCGTAGACTGTTTGAGACATTACTCCCGTGGTGGAAAATGCGCATGGTGACTGTTGTAGTCAATCCCGATGCAATTTCTGTGTTTCATCAACACTCTGATAGTCCACAGATTTCAGAATGCCACCAGATGTGCATCGGAAACTACTACTGGTCTTCCAGGGAACGATCAAAGCGTAGATTGTTTGAGACATTACTCTCGTGGAGGAAAGTGCGCATGGTGACTGTTTTTTTCAGTCCCGATGCAATTTCTGTGTTTCATCAACACTCTGATAGTCCACAGATTACAGAATGATTCCAGATGTGCATCGGAAACTACAACTGGTCTTCCTGGGAACGATAAAATTGTAGACTGTTTGAGACATTACTCCCATGGAGGAAAGTGCGCATGGTAACTGTTGTATTCAATCCCGATGCAATTTCTGTGTTTCATCAACACTTTGAAGGACCACAGATTACAGACTGCATCCAGATGTGCATCGGAAACTACTACTGGTCTTCCAGGGAACGATCACAGCGTAGACTATTTGAGACATTACTCCCGTGGAGGAAAGTGCGCATGGTGACTCTTGTATTCAATCCCGATGCAATATCTGTGTTTCGTCAACACTCTGATAGTCCACAGATTACAGAATGCCTCCAGATGTGAATGGGAAACTACCACTGGTCTTCGAGGGATCGATCAAAGCGTAGACTGTTTGACACATAACTAACATGGAGGAAAGTGCGCTGGTGACTTTGATATTCAATCGCGATGCAATTTCTGTGTTTCATCAACACTTTGATATTCCACAGATTTCAGAATGCCACCAGATGTGCATTGGAAACTACTAGTGTTCTTCCAGGGAACGATCAAAGCGTAGATTGTTTGAGACATTACTCTCGTGGAGGAAAGTGCGCTTGGTGACTGTTGTATTCATTCCCGATACAATTTCTGTGTTTCATCAACACTCTGATAGTCCACAGATTACAGAATGCCTCCAGATGTGCATCGGAAACTACTACTGGTCTTCCTGGGAACGATAAAAGCGTAGACTGTTTGAGACATTACTCCCATGGAGGAAAGTGCGCATGGTGAGTGTTGTATTCAATCCCGATGCATTTTCTGTGTTTAATCAACTGTCTGATAGTCCACAGATTTCAGAATGCCACCAGATGTGCATCGTAAACTACTAGTGGTCTTCCAGGGAACGATCAAAGCGTAGATTATTTGAGACATTACTCCCGTGGAGCAAAGTGCGAATGGTGACTGTTGTATTCAATCCCGATGCATTTTCTGTGTTTAATCAACAGTCTGATAGTCCACAGATTACAGAATGCCTCCAGATGTGCATCGGAAACTACTACTGGTCTTCCAGGGAACGATCAAAGCGTAAACTATTTAAAACATTACTCCCATGGAGGAAAGTGCGCATGGTGACTGTTGTATTCAATCCCGATGCATTTTCTGTGTTTAATCAACCGTCTGATAGTCCACAGATTACAGAATGAATCCAGATGTGGATCGGATACTACTTCTGGTCTTCCAGGGAACGATGAAAGCATAGACTGTTTGAGACATTACTCCCGTGGTGGAAAATGCGCATGGTGACTGTTGTAGTCAATCCCGATGCAATTTCTGTGTTTCATCAACACTCTGATAGTCCACAGATTTCAGAATGCCACCAGATGTGCATCGGAAACTACTACTGGTCTTCCAGGGAACGATAAAATTGTAGACTGTTTGAGACATTACTCCCATGGAGGAAAGTGCGCATGGTGACTGTTGTATTCAATCCCGATGCAATTTCTGTGTTTCATCAACACTTTGAAGGACCACAGATTACAGACTGCATCCAGATGTGCATCGGAAACTACTACTGGTCTTCCAGGGAACGATCAAAGCGTAGACTATTTGAGACATTACTCCCGGGGAGGAAAGTGCGCATGGTGACTCTTGTATTCAATCCCGATGCAATATCTGTGTTTCGTCAACACTCTGATAGTCCACAGATTACAGAATGCCTCCAGATGTGAATGGGAAACTACCACTGGTCTTCGAGGGATCGATCAAAGAGTAGACTGTTTGACACATAACTAACATGGAGGAAAGTGCGCTGGTGACTTTGATATTCAATCGCGATGCAATTTCTGTGTTTCATCAACACTTTGATATTCCACAGATTTCAGAATGCCACCAGATGTGCATTGGAAACTACTAGTGGTCTTCCAGGGAACGATCAAAGCGTAGATTGTTTGAGACATTACTCTCGTGGAGGAAAGTGCGCTTGGTGACTGTTGTATTCATTCCCGATACAATTTCTGTGTTTCATCAACACTCTGATAGTCCACAGATTACAGAATGCCTCCAGATGTGCATCGGAAACTACTACTGGTCTTCCTGGGAACGATAAAAGCGTAGACTGTTTGAGACATTACTCCCATGGAGGAAAGTGCGCATGGTGAGTGTTGTATTCAATCCCGATGCATTTTCTGTGTTTAATCAACTGTCTGATAGTCCACAGATTTCAGAATACCTCCAGATGTGCATCGGAAACTACGACTGGTCTTCCTGGGAACGATAAAAGTGTTGACTGTTTGAGACATTACTCCCAAGGAGGAAAGTGCGCATGGTGACTGTTGTATTCAACCCCGATGCAATTTCTGTGTTTCATCAACACTTTGAAGGTCCACAGATTACAGAATGCATCCAGATGTGCATCGGAAACTACTACTGGTCTTCCAGGGAAGGATCATATCGTAGACTGTATGAGACATTACTCCCATGGAGGAAATTGGGCATGGTGACTGTTGTATTCAATCCCGATGCAATTTCAGTGTTTCAACAACACTCTGATAGTCCACAGATTACAGAATGCCTCCAGATGTGAATGGGAAACTAGCACTGGTCTTCGAGGGATCGATCAAAGCGTAGACTGTTTGACACATTACTAACATGGAGGAAGGTGCGCTGGTGACTGTTGTATTCAATGCCGATGCAATTTTTGTGTTTCATTAACACTCTGATAGTCCACAGATTTCAGAACGCCACCAGATGTGCATCGGAAACTACTACTGGTCTTCCAGGGAACGATCATAGCGTAGATTGTTTGAGACATTACTCTCGTGGAGGAATGTGCGCATGGTGACGGTGGTATTCAGTCCCGATGCAATATTTGTGTTTCATCAACACTCTGAAAGTCCACAGATTACAGAATGATTCCAGATGTTCATCGGAAACTACTACTGGTCTTCCTGGGAACGATAAAAGTGTTGACTGTTTGAGACATTACTCCCAAGGAGGAAAGTGCGCATGGTGACTGTTGTATTCAATCCCGATGCAATTTCTGTGTTTCATCAACACTTTGAAGGTCCACAGCTTACAGAATTCCTCCACATGTGCATCGAAAACTACTTCTGGTCTTCCAGGGAACGATCAAAGCGTAGACAGTTTGAGACATTACTCCAATGGAGGAAAGTGCTCATGGTGACTGTTGTATTCAATCCCGATGGAATTTCTGTGTTTCATCAACACTCTGATAGTCCACAGATTACAGAACGCCTCCAGATGTGCATCGGAAACTACTACTGGTCTTCCAGGGAACGATCAAAGCGTAAACTATTTAAAACATTACTCCCATGGAGGAAAGTGCGCATGGTGACTGTTGTATTCAATCCCGATGCATTTTCTGTGTTATCAACAGTCTGATACTCCACAGATTTCAGAATGCCACCAGATGTGCATCGGAAACTACTAGCGGTCTTCCAGGGAACGATCAAATAATAGACTATTTGAGACATTACTCCCGTGGAGGAAAGTGCGAATGGTGACTGTTGTATTCAATCCCGATTCAATTTCTGTGTTTCGTCAACACTCTGATAGTCCACAGATAACAGAATGCCACCAGATGTGCATCGGAAACTACTACTGGTCATCCAGGGAACGATCAAAGTGTAGACTGTATGAGACATTACCCCCGTGGAGGAAAGTGCGCATAGTGACTGTTGTGTTCAATCCCGATGCAATTTCTGTGTTTCATCAACACTCTGATAGTCCACAGATTACAGAATGCCACCAGATGTGCATCGGAAACTACTACTGGTCTTCCAGCTAACGATCAAAGCGTAGACTCTTTGAGACACTACTCCCCTGGAGGAAAGTGTGCATAGTGACTGTTGTATTCAATACCGATGCAATTTCTGTTTTTCATTAACACTTTGAACGTCAACAGATTTAGAATGCCACCAGACATGCAACGGAAACTACTACTGGTCCTCAAGGGAATGATCAAGTCGTAGACGGTTTGTGACATTGCTCCCGTGGAGGAAAGTGAGCATCGTGACTGTTGTATTCAATCACGATGCAATTTCTGTGTTTCATCGACATTCTGATAGTCCACAGATTACAGAATGCCACAAGATGTGCATCGGAAACTACTACTGGTCTTACCGGGAACGATCAAAGTGTAGACTGTTTGAGACATTACTCCCGTGGAGGAAAGTGCGCATGGTGACTGTTGTATTCAGTCCCGATGCAATTTCTGTGTTTCAACAACACTCTGATAGCCCACAGATTACAGAATGCCTCCAGATGTGCATCAGAAACTACTACTGGTCTTCCTGGGAACGATAAAACCGTAGACTGTTTGAGACATGACTCCCATGGAGGAAAGTGCGCAAGGGGACTGTTGCATTCAATCCCGATGCCATTTCTATGTTTCATCAACACTCTGATAGTCCACAGATTACAGTATGCCTCTAGATGTGCAACGGAAACTACTACTGGTCTTCCAGGGACGATCAAAGCGTAGACTGTTAGAGACATTACTCAAATGGAGGAAAGTGCGCATTGTGACTGTTGTATTCAATCCCGATGCAATTTCTGTTTTTCATCAACACTTTGAAGGTCAACAGATTTTGAATGCCACCAGACATGCATCGGAAACTACTACTGGTCTTCCTGGGAACGATAAAAGCGTAGACTGTTTGAGACATTACTCCCATGGAGGAAAGTTCGCATGGTGACTGTTGTATTCAATCCCGATGCAATTTCTGTGTTTCATCAACACTCTGATAGTCCACAGCTTACAGAATTCCTCCAGATGTGCATCGAAAACTACTTCTGGTCTTCCTGGGAACGATAAAACCGTAGACTGTTTGAGACATGACTCCCATGGAGGAAAGTACGCATGGTGACTGTTGTATTCAATCCCGATGCAATTTCTGTGTTTCATCAACACTTTGAAGGTCCACAGATTACAGAATGCCTCCACATGTGCATCGGAAACTACTACTGGTCTTGCAGGGAACGATCAAAGCGTAGACTCTTTGAGACATTTCTCCCATGGAGGAAAGTGCGCATGGTGACTGTTGTATTCAATCCCGATGCAATTTGTGTGTTTCATCAACACTCTGATAGTCCACAGATTACAGAATGCCTCCAGATGTGGATGGGAAACTCCCACTGGTCTTCGAGGGAACGATCAAAGCGTAGACTGTTTGACACATTACTAACATGGAGGAAGGTGCGCTGGTGACTGTTGTATTCAATCCCGATGCAATTTTTGTGTTTCATCAACACTCTGATAGTCCACAGATTTCAGATCGCCACCAGATGTGCATCGGAAACTACTACTGGTCTTCCAGGGAACGATCAAAGCGTAGATTGTTTGAGACATTACTCTCGTGGAGGAATGTGCGCATGGTGACGGTGGTATTCAGTCCCGATGCAATATTTGTGTTTCATCAACACTCTGAAAGTCCACAGATTACAGAATGATTCCAGATGTGCATCGGAAACTACTACTGGTCTTCCTGGGAACGATAAAAGTGTTGACTGTTTGAGACATTACTCCCAAGGAGGAAAGTGCGCATGGTGACTTTTGTATTCAATCCCGATGCAATTTCTGTGTTTCATCAACACTTTGAAGGTCCACAGATAACAGAATGCATCCAGATGTGCATCGGAAGCTACTACTGGTCTTCCAGGGAAGGATCATATCGTAGACTGTATGAGACATTACTCCCATGGAGGAAAGTGGGCATGGTGACTGTTGTATTCAATCCCGATGCAATTTCAGTGTTTCAACAACACTCTGATAGTCCACAGATTCCAGAATGCCTCCAGATGTGAATGGGAAACTACCACTGGTCTTCGAGGGATCGATCAAAGCGTAGACTGTTTGACACATAACTAACATGGAGGAAAGTGCTCATGGTGACTGTTGTATTCAATCCCGATGCAATTTCTGTGTTTCATGAACACTCTGATAGTCCACAGATTACAGAACGCCTCCAGATGTGCATCGGAAACTACTACTGGTCTTCCAGGGAACGATCAAAGCGTAAACTATTTAAAGCATTACTCCCATGGAGGAAAGTGCACATGGTGACTGTTGTATTCAATCCCGATGCATTTTCTGTGTTTAATCAACAGTCTGATAGTCCACAGATTTCAGAATGCCACCAGATGTGCATCGGAAACTACTAGCGGTCTTCCAGGGAACGATCAAAGAATAGACTATTTGAGACATTACTCCCGTGGAGGAAGGTGCGAATGGTGACTGTTGTATTCAATCCCGATTCAATTTCTGTGTTTCGTCAACACTCTGATAGTCCACAGATTACAGAATGCCACCAGATGTGCATCGGAAACTACCACTGGTCTTCCAGGGAACGATCAAAGCGTAGACTATTTGAGACATTACTCCCCTGGAGGAAAGTGCGCATAGTGACTGTTGTATTCAATCGCGATGCAATTTCTGTTTTTCATTAACACTTTGAACGTCAACTGATTTAGAATGCCACCAGACATGCAACGGAAACTACTACTGGTCCACCAGGGAATGATCAAGTCGTAGACGGTTTGTGACATTACTCCCGTGGAGGAAAGTGAGCATCGTGACTGTTGTATTCAATCACGATGCAATTTCTGTGTTTCATCGACATTCTGATAGTCCACAGATTACAGAATGCCACCAGATGTGCATCGGAAACTACTACTGGTCTTCCCGGGAACGATCAAAACGTAGACTGTTTGAGACATTACTCCCGTGGAGGAAAGTGCGCATGGTGACTGTTGTATTCAGTCCCGATGCAATTTCTGTGTTTCAACAACACTCTGATAGCCCACAGATTACAGAATGCCTCCAGATGTGCATCGGAAACTACTACTGGTCTTCCTGGGAACGATCAAAACGTAGACTGTTTTAGACATGAGTCCCATGGAGGAAAGTGCGCATAGTGACTGTTGTATTCAATCCCGATGCAATTTCTGTTTTTCATCAACACTTTGAAGGTCAACAGATTGAGAATGCCACCAGACATGCATCGGAAACTACTACTGGTCTTCCAGGGAACGATCAAGTCGTAGACTGTTTGTGACATTACTCCCGTGGAAGAAAGTGCGCATCGTGACTGTTGTATTCAATGACGATGCAATTTCTGTGTTTCAACAACATTCTGATAGTCCACAGATTACAGAATGCCACCAGATGTGCATCGGAAACCACTACTGGTCTTCCAGGGAACGATCAAAACGTAGACTGTTTGAGACATTACTCCCGTGGAGGAAAGTGCGCATGGTGACTGTTGTATTCAGTCCCGATGCAATTTCTGTGTTTCATCAACACTCTGATAGTCCACAGATTACAGAATGCTTCCAGATGTGCATCGGAAACTACTACTGGTCTTCCTGGGAACGATCAAAACGTAGACTGTTTGAGACATTACTCCCATGGAGGAAAGTGCGCATGGGGACTGTTGTATTCAATCCCGATGCAATTAGTGTGTTTCATCAACACTCTGATAGTCCACAGATTACAGAATGCCTCCAGATGTGAATGGGAAACTACCACTGGTCTTCGAGGGAACGATCAAAGCGTAGACCGTTTGACACATTACTAACATGGAGGAAAGTGCGCTAGTGACTGTTGTATTCAATCCCGATGCAATTTCTGTGTTTCATCAACACTCTGATAGTCCACAGATTTCAGAATGCCACCAGTTGTGCATCGGAAACTACTACTGGTCTTCCAGGGAACGATCAAAGCGTAGAATGTTTGAGACATTACTCTCGTGGAGGAAAGTGTGCATGGTGACTGTTGTATTCAGTCTCGATGCAATTTCTGTGTTTCATCAACTCTCTGATAGTCCACAGATTACAGAATCACTCCAGATGTGCATCGGAAACTACTACTGGTCTTCCAGGGAACCATCAAGGCGTGAACTCTTTGAGACATTACTCCCATGGAGTAAGGTGCGCATGGTGACTGTTGTATCCAATCCTGATGCAATTTCTGTGTTTCATCAACACTCTGATACTCCTCAGATTACAGAATGCCTCCAAATGTGCATCGGAAACTACTACTGGTCTTCCTGGGAACGATCAAAACGTAGACTGTTTAAAACATTACTCCCATGGAAGTAAGTGCACATGGTGACTGTTCTATTCAATCCCGATGCAATTTCTGTGTTTCATCAACACTCTGATAGTCCACAGATTACGGAATACCTCCAGATGTGCATCGGAAACTACGACTGGTCTTCCAGGGAACGATCAAAGCGTAGACTCTTTGAGACATTACTCCCATGGAGAAAAGTGCGCATGGTGACTTTTGTATGCAATCCCGATGCAATTTGTGTGTTTCATCAACACTCTGATAGTCCACAGATTACAGAATGCCTCCAGATGTGAATGGGAAACTACCACTGGTCTTCGAGGGAACGATCAAAGCGTACACAGTTTTACACATTACTAACGTGAAGGAAAGTGCGCTGGTGACTGTTGTATTCAATCCCGATGCAATTTCTGTGTTGTATCAACACTCTGATAGTCCACAGATTTCAGAACGCCAGGAGATGAGCATCGCGAAACTACTACTGGTCTTCCAGGGAACGAACAAAGCGCAGATTGTTTGAGACATTACTCTCGTGGAGGAAACTGCGCATTGTGACGGTTGTATTCAGTCCCGATGCAATATTTGTGTTTCATCAACACTCTGATAGTCCACAGCTTACAGAATTCCTCCAGATGTGCATCGAAAACTACTTCTGGTCTTCCAGGGAACGATCAAAGCGTACACAGTTTGAGACATTACTCCAATGGAGGAAAGTGCTCATGGTTACTGTTGTATTCAATCCCGATGCAATTTCTGTGTTTCATCAACTCTCTGATAGTCCACAGATTACAGAACGCCTCCAGATGTGCATCGGAAACTACTACTGGTCTTCCAGGGAACGATCAAAGCGTAAACTATTTAAAACATTACTCCCATGGAGGAAAGTGCGCATGGTGACTGTTGTATTCAATCCCGATGCTTTTTCTGTGTTTAATCAACAGTCTGATAGTCCACAGATTTCAGAATGCCACCAGATGTGCATCGGAAACTACTAGCGGTCTTCCAGGGAACGATCAAAGAATAGACTATTTGAGACATTACTCCCGTGGAGGAAAGTGCGAATGGTAACTGTTGTATTCAATCCCGATTCAATTTCTGTGTTTCGTCAACACTCTGATAGTCCACAGATTAGAGAATGCCACCAGATGTGCATCGGAAACTACTACTGGTCTTCCAGGGAACGATCAACTCGTAGACTGTTTGAGACATTACCCCCGTGGATTAAAGTGCGCATAGTGACTGTTGTGTTCAATCCCGATGCAATTTCTGTGTTTCATCAACACTCTGATAGTCCACAGATTACAGAATGCCAAAAGATGTGCATCGGAAACTACTACTGGTCTTCCAGCTAACGATCAAAGCGTAGACTCTTTGAGACATTACTCCCCTGGAGGAAAGTGCGCATAGTGACTGTTGTATTCAATCCCGATGCAATTTCTGTTTTTCATTAACACTTTGAAGGTCAACAGATTTAGAATGCCACCAGACATGCAACGGAAACTACTACAGGTCCACCAGGGAATGATCAAGTCGTAGACGGTTTGTGACATTACTCCTGTGGAGGAAAGTTAGCATCGTGACTGTTGTATTCAATCACGATGCAATTTCTGTGTTTCATCGACATTCTGATAGTCCACAGATTACAGAATGCCACCAGATGTGCATCGGAAACTACTACTGGTCTTCCCGGGAACGATCAAAACGTAGACTGTTTGAGACATTACTCCCGTGGAGGAAAGTGCGCATGTGACTGTTGTATTCAGTCCCGATGCAATTTCTGTGTTTCATCAACACTCTGATAGCCCACAGATTACAGAATGCCTCCAGATGTGCATCGGAAACTACTACTGGTCTTCCTGGGAACGATCCAAACGTAGACTGTTTGAGACATGACTCCCATGGAGGAAAGTGCGCAAGGGGACTGTTGCATTCAATCCCGATGCCATTTCTATGTTTCATCAACACTCTGATAGTCCACTGATTACAGTATGCCTCTAGATGTGCAACGGAAACTACTACTGGTCTTCCAGGGAACGATCATAGCGTAGACTGCTAGAGACATTACTCAAATGGAGGAAAGTGCGCATTGTGACTGTTGTATTCAATCCCGATGCAATTACTGTGCTTCATCAACACTTTGAAGGTCCACAGATTACAGAATGCATCCAGATGTGAATCGCAAACTACTACTGGTCTTCCAGCTAACGACCAAGGCGTAGATTGTTTGGGACATTGCTCCCATGGAGGAAAGTGCGCATAGTGACTGTTGTATTCAATCCCGATGCAATTTGTGTGTTTACTCAACACTCTGATAGTCCACAGATTACAGAATGCCTCCAGATGTGAATGGGAAACTACCACTGGTCTTCGAGGGATCGATCAAAGCGTAGACCGTTTGACACTTTACTAACATGGAGGAAAGTGCGCTGGTGACTGTTGTATTCAATCCCGATGCAATTTCTGTGTTTCATCAACACTCTGATAGTCCACAGATTTCAGAATGCCACCAGATGTGCATCGGAAACTACTACTGGTCTTCCAGGGAACGATCAAAGCGTAGATTGTTTGAGACATTACTCTCGTGGAGGAAAGTGCTCATGGTGACTGTTGTATTCAGTCCCGATGCAATATCTGTGTTTCATCAACAGTCTGATAGTCCACAGATTTCAGAATGCCACCAGATGTGCATCGGAAACTACTAGCGGTCTTCCAGGGAACGATCAAAGAATAGACTATTTGAGACATTACTCCCGTGGAGGAAAGTGCGAATGGTAACTGTTGTATTCAATCCCGATTCAATTTCTGTGTTTCGTCAACACTCTGATAGTCCACAGATTAGAGAATGCCACCAGATGTGCATCGCAAACTACTACTGGTCTTCCAGGGAACGATCAACTCGTAGACTGTTTGAGACATTACCCCTGTGGATTAAAGTGCGCATAGTGACTGTTGTGTTCAATCCCGATGCAATTTCTGTGTTTCATCAACACTCTGATAGTCCACAGATTACAGAATGCCAAAAGATGTGCATCGGAAACTACTACTGGTCTTCCAGCTAACGATCAAAGCGTAGACTCTTTGAGACATTACTCCCCTGGAGGAAAGTGCGCATAGTGACTGTTGTATTCAATCCCGATGCAATTTCTGTTTTTCATTAACACTTTGAAGGTCAACAGATTTAGAATGCCACAAGACATGCAACGGAAACTACTACTGCTCCACCAGGGAATGATCAAGTCGTAGACGGTTTGTAACATTACTCCTGTGGAGGAAAGTTAGCATCATGACTGTTGTATTCAATCACGATGCAATTTCTGTGTTTCATCGACATTCTGATAGTCCACAGATTACAGAATGCCACCAGATGTGCATCGGAAATTACTACTGGTCTTCCCGGGAACGATCAAAACGTAGACTGTTTGAGACATTACTCCCGTGGAGGAAAGTGCGCATGTTGACTGTTGTATTCAGTCCCGATGCAATTTCTGTGTTTCATCAACACTCTGATAGCCCACAGATTACAGAATGCCTCCAGATGTGCATCGGAAACTACTACTGGTCTTCGTGGGAACGATCCAAACGTAGACTGTTTGAGACATGACTCCCATGGAGGAAAGTGCGCAAGGGGACTGTTGCATTCAATCCCGATGCCATTTCTATGTTTCATCAACACTCTGATAGTCCACAGATTACAGTATGCCTCTAGATGTGCACGGAAACTACTACTGGTCTTCCAGGGAACGATCAAAGCGTAGACTGCTAGAGACATTACTCAAATGGAGGAAAGTGCGCATTGTGACTGTTGTATTCAATCCCGATGCAATTTCTGTGCTTCATCAACACTTTGAAGGTCCACAGATTACAGAATGCATCCAGATGTGAATCGCAAACTACTACTGGTCTTCCAGCTAACGACCAAGGCGTAGACTGTTTGAGACATTGCTCCCATGGAGGAAAGTGCGCATAGTGACTGTTGTATTCTATCCCGATGCAATTTCTGTTTTTCATCAACACTTTGAAGGTCAACAGATTTAGAATGCCACCAGACATGCATCGGAAACTACTACTGGTCGTCCAGGGAACGATCAGGTCGTAGACTGTTTGTGACATTACTCCCGTGGAAGAAAGTGCGCATCGTGACTGTTGTATTCAATCACGATGCAATTTCTGTGTTTCATCGACATTCTGATAGTCCACAGATTACAGAATGCCACCAGATGTGCATGGGAAACTACTACTGGTCTTCCAGGGAACGATCAAAACGTAGACTGTTTGAGACATTACTCCCGTGGAGGAAAGTGCGCATGGTGACTGTTGTATTCAGTCCCGATGCAATTTCTGTGTTTCATCAACACTCTGATAGTCCACAGATTACAGAATGCCTCCAGATGTGCATCGGAAACTACTACTGGTCTTCCTGGGAACGATCAAAACGTAGACTGTATGAGACATTACTCCCATGGAGGAAAGTGCGCATGGGGACTGTTGTATTCAATCCCGATGCAATTTGTGTGTTTACTCAACACTCTGATAGTCCACAGATTACAGAATGCCTCCAGATGTGAATGGGAAACTACCACTGGTCTTCGAGGGAACGATCAAAGCGTAGACCGTTTGACACTTTACTAACATGGAGGAAAGTGCGCTGGTGACTGTTGTATTCAATCCCGATGCAATTTCAGTGTTTCATCAACACTCTGATAGTCCACAGATTTCAGAATGCCACCAGATGTGCATCGGAAACTACTACTGGTCTTCCAGGGAACGATCAAAGCGTAGATTGTTTGAGACATTACTCTCGTGGAGGAAAGTGTGCATGGTGACTGTTGTATTCAGTCCCGATGCAATTTCTGTGTTTCATCAACACTCTGATAGTCCACAGATTACAGAATCACTCCAGATGTGCATCAGAAACTACTACTGGTCTTCCAGGGAACCATCAAAGCGTAAACTCTTTGAGACATTACTCCCATGGAGTAAGGTGCGCATGGTGACTGTTGTATTCAATCCCGATGCAATTTCTGTGTTTCATCAACACTCTGATACTCCTCAGATTACAGAATGCCTCCAAATGTGCATCGGAAACTACTACTGGTCTTCCTGGGAACGATCAAAACGTAGACTGTTTAAAACATTACTCCCATGGAAGTAAGTGCACATGGTGACTGTTCTATTCAATCCCGATGCAATTTCTGTGTTTCATCAACACTCTGATAGTCCACAGATTACAGAATACCTCCAGATGTGCATCGGAAACTACGACTGGTCTTCCAGGGAACGATCAAAGCGTAGACTCTTTGAGACATTACTCCCATGGAGGAAAGTGCGCATGGTGACTGTTGTAAGCAATCCTGGTGCAATTTGTGTGTTTCATCAACACTCTGATAGTCCACAGATTACAGAATGCCTCCAGATGTGCATCGGAAACTACTACTGGTCTGCCTGGGAACGATAAAAGCGTAGACTGTTTGAGACATTACTCCCATGGAGGAAAGTGCGCATGGTGACTGTTGTATTCAATCGCGATGCAATTTCTGTGTTTCATCAACACTCTGATAGTCCACAGATTACAGAACGCCTCCAGATGTGCATCGGAAACTACTACTGGTCTTCCAGGGAACGATCAAAGCGTAAACTATTTAAAACATTACTCCAATTGAGGAAAGTGCGCATGGTGACTGTTGTATTCAATCCCTATGCATTTTCTATGTTTAATCAACTGTCTGATAGTCCACAGATTTCAGAATGCCACCAGATGTGCATCGGAAACTACTAGTGGTCTTCCAGGGAACGATCAAAGCGTAGATTATTTGAGACATTACTCCCGTGGAGCAATGTGCGAATGGTGACTGTTGTATTCAATCCCGATTCAATTTCTGTGTTTCGTCACACTCTGATAGTCCACAGATTACAGAATGCCACCAGATGTGCATCGGAAACTACTACTGGTCTTCCTGGGAACGATCAAAGCGTAGACTGTTTGACACATTACTAACATGGAGGAAAGTGCGCTGGTGTGTGTTGTATTCAATCGCGATGCAATTTGTGTGTTTCATCAACACTCTGATAGTCCACAAATTACAGAATGCCTCCAGATGTGAATGGGAAACTACCACTGGTCTTCGAGGGAACGATCAAAGCGTAGACCGTTTGACACATTACTAACATGGAGGAACGTGCGCTGGTGACTGTTGTATTCAATCCCGATGCAATTTCTGTGTTTCATCAACACTCTGATAGTCCAGAGATTTCAGAATGCCACCAGATGTGCATCGGAAACTACTACTGGTCTTCCAGGGACCGATCAAAGCGTAGATTGTTTGAGACATTACTCCCATGGAGGTAAGTGCACATGGTGACTGTTGTATTCAATCCCGTTGCAATTTCTGTGTTTCATCAACACTCTGATAGTCCACAGATTACAGAACGCCTCCAGATGTGCATCAGAAACTACTACTGATCTTCCAGGGAACGATCAAAGCGTAAACTATTTAAAACATTACTCCCATGGAGAAAAGTGCGTATGGTGACTGTTGTATTCAATCCCGATGCATTTTCTGTGTGTAATCAACAGTCTGATAGTCCATAGATTACAGAATGCCTCCAGATGTGGATCGGATACTACTTCTGGTCTTCCAGGGAACGATCAAAGCGTAGACTGTTTGAGACATTACCCCCATGGAGTAAGGTGCGCATGGTGACTGTTGTATTCAATACCGATGCAATTTCTGTGTTTCATCAACACTCTGATACTCTTCAGATTACAGAATGCCTCCAAATGTGCATCGGAAACTACTACTGGTCTTCCTGGGAACGATCAAAGCGTAGACTGTTTAAAACATTACTCCCATGGAAGTAAGTGCACATGGTGATTGTTGTATTCAATCCCGATGCAATTTCTGAGTTTCATCAACACTCTGATAGTAAACAGATTACAGAATACCTCCAGACGTGCATCGGAAACTACGACTGGTCTTCCAGGGAACGATCAAAGCGTAGACTCTTTGAGACATTACTCCCATGGAGGAAAGTGCGCATGGTGACTGTTGTATTCAATCCCGATGCAATTTTTGTGTTTCATCAACACTCTGATAGTCCGCAGATTTCAGAACGCCACCAGATGTGCATCGGAAACTACTACTGGTCTTCCAGGGAACGATCAAGGCGTAGATTGTTTGAGACATTACTCTCGTGGAGGAATGTGCGCATGGTGACGGTGGTATTCAGTCCCGATGCAATATTTGTGTTTCATCAACACTCTGAGAGTCCACAGATTACAGAATGATTGCAGATGTGCATCGGAAACTACTACTGGTCTTCCTGGGAACGATAAAAGTGTTGACTGTTTGAGACATTACTCCCAAGGAGGAAAGTGCGCATGGTGACTGTTGTATTCAATCCCGATGCAATTTCTGTGTTTCATCAACACTTTGAAGGTCCACAGATTACAGAATGCATCCAGATGTGCATCGGAAACTACTACTGGTCTTCCAGGGAAGGATCAAAGCGTAGACTATTTGAGACATTACTCCCGTGGAGGAAAGTGCGCATGGTGACTGTTGTATTCAATCCCGATGCAATATCTGTGTTTCGTCAAAAATCTGATAGTCCACAGATTACAGAATGCCTCCAGATGTGAATGGGAAACTACACCTGGTCTTCGAGGGATCGATCAAAGCGTAGACTGTTTGACACATAACTAACATGGAGGAAAGTGCGCTGGTGACTTTTATAATCAATCCCGATGCAATTTCTGTGTTTCATCAACACTCTGATAGTCCACAGATTTCAGAATGCCACCAAATGTGCATCGGAAACTACTAGTGGTCTTCCAGGGAACGATCAAAGCGTAGATTGTTTGAGACATTACTCTCGTGGAGGAAAGTGCGCTTGGTGACTGTTGTATTCAGTCCCGATGCAATTTCTGTGTTTCATCAACACTCTGATAGTCCACAGCTTACAGCATTCCTCCCGATGTGCATCGAAAACTACTTCTTGTCTTCCAGGGAACGATCAAAGCGTAGACAGTTTGAGACATTACTCCAATGGAGGAAAGTGCTCATGGTGACTGTTGTATTCACTCCCGATGCAATTTCTGTGTTTCATCAACACTCTGATGTCCACAGATTACAGAACGAATCCAGATGTGCATCGGAAACTACTACTGGTCTTCCAGGGAACGATCAAAGCGTAAACTATTTAAAACATTACTCCCATGGAGGAAAGTGCGCATGGTGACTGTTGTATTCAATCGCGATGCATTTTCTGTGTTTAATCAACAGTCTGATAGTCCACAGATTTCAGAATGCCACCAGATGTGCATCGGAAACTACTAGCGGTCTTCCAGGGAACGATCAAAGAATAGACTATTTGAGACGTAACTCTCGTGGAGGAAAGTGCGAATGGTAACTGTTGTATTCAATCCCGATTCAATTTCTGTGTTTCGTCAACACTCTGATAGTCCACAGATTACAGAATGCCACCAGATGTGCATCGGAAACTACTACTGGTCTTCCAGGGAACGATCAAAGCGTAGACTGTTTAAGACATTACCCCCGTGGAGGAAAGTGCGCATAGTGACTGTTGTATTCAATCCCGATGCAATTTCTGTTTTTCATTAACACTTTGAAGGTCAACAGATTTAGAATGCCACCAGACATGCAACGGAAACTACTACTGGTCCTCCAGGGAATGATCAAGTCGTAGACGGTTTGTGACATTACTCTCGTCGAGGAAAGTGAGCATCGTGACTGTTGTATTCAATCACGATGCAATTTCTGTGTTTCATCGACATTCTGATAGTCCACAGATTACAGAATGCCACCAGACGTGCATCGGCAACTACTACAGGTTTTCCCGGGAACGATCAAAACGTAGACTGTTTGAGACATTACTCCCGTGGAGGAAATTGCGCGTGGTGACTGTTGTATTCAGTCCCGATGCAATTTCTGTGTTTCAACAACACTCTGATAGCCCACAGATTACAGAATGCCTCCAGATGTGCATCGGAAACTACTACTGGTCTTCCTGGGAACGATCAAAACGTAGACTGTTTGAGACATGACTCCCATGGAGGAAAGTGCGCAAGGGGACTGTTGCATTCAATCCCGATGCCATTTCTATTTTTCATCAACACTCTGATAGTCCACAGATTACAGTATGCCTCTAGATGTGCAACGGAAACTGCTACTGGTCTTCCAGGGAACGATCAAAGCGTAGACTGTTAGAGACATTACTCAAATGGAGGAAAGTGCGCATTGTGACTGTTGTATTCAATCCCGATGCAATTTCTGTGCTTCATCAACACTTTGTAGGTCCACAGATTACAGAATGCATCCAGATGTGAATCGCAAACTACTACTGGTCTTCCAGCTAACGACCAAGGTGTAGACTGTTTGAGACATTACTCCCATGGAGGAAAGTGCGCATAGTGACTGTTGTATTCAATCCCGATGCAATTTCTGTTTTTCATCAACACTTTGAAGGTCAACAGATTTAGAATGCCACCAGACATGCATCGGAAACTACTACTGGTCTTCCAGGGAACGATCAAGTCGTAGACTGTTTGTGACATTACTCCCGTGGAAGAATGTGCGCATCGTGACTGTTGTATTCAATGACGATGCAATTTCTGTGCTTCATCAACACTTTGAAGGTCCACAGATTACAGAATGCATCCAGATGTGCATCGGAAACTACTACTTGTCTTCCAGGGAACGATCAAACCGTAGACTGTTTGAGACATTACTCCCATGGAGGAAAGTGCGCATGGGGACTGTTGCAATAAATCCCGATGCAATATCTATGTTTCATCAACACTCTGATAGTCCACAGATTACAGAATGCTTCCAGATGTGCAACGGAAACTACTACTGGTCTTCCAAGGAACGATCAAAGCGTAGACTGTTTGAGACATTACTCCCATGGATGAAAGTGCGCATGGTGACAGTTGTATTCAATCACGATGCAATTTCTGTGTTTCATCAACACTCTGATAGTCCACAGATTTCAGAATGCCACCAGATGTGCATCGGAAACTACCAGTGGTCTTCCAGGGAACGATCAAAGCGTAGATTGTTTGAGACATTACTCTCGTGGAGGAAAGTGCGCTTGGTGACTGTTGTATTCAGTCCCGATGCAATTTCTGTGTTTCATCAACACTCTGATAGTCCACAGCTTACAGAATTCCTCCAGATGTGCATCGAAAACTACTTCTGGTGTTCCAGGGAACGATCAAAGCGTAGACAGTTTGAGACATTACTCCAATGGAGGAAAGTGCTCATGGTGACTGTTGTATTCACTCCCGATGCAATTTCTGTGTTTCATCAACACTCTGATAGTCCACAGATTACAGAACGCCTCCAGATGTGCATCGGAAACTACTACTGGTCTTCCTGGGAACGATCAAAACGTAGACTGTTTGAGACATGACTCCCATGGAGGAAAGTGCGCAAGGGGACTGTTGCATTCAATCCCGATGCCATTTCTATGTTTCATCAACACTCTGATAGTCCACAGATTACAGTATGCCTCTAGATGTGCAACGGAAACTACTACTGGTCTTCCAGGGAACGATCAAAGCGTAGACTGTTAGAGACATTACTCAAATGGAGGAAAGTGCGCATTGTGACTGTTGTATTCAACCCCGATGCAATTTCTGTGCTTCATCAACACTTTGTAGGTCCACGGATTACAGAATGCATCCAGATGTGAATCGCAAACTACTACTGGTCTTCCAGCTAACGATCAAGGCGTAGACTGTTTGAGACATTACTCCCATGGAGGAACGTGCGCATAGTGACTGCTGTATTCAATCCCGATGCAATTTCTGTTTTTCATCAACACTTTGAAGGTCAACAGATTTAGAACGCCACCAGACATGCATCGGAAACTACTACTGGTCTTCCAGGGAACGATCAAGTCGTAGACATTTTGTGACATTACTAACGTGGAAGAAAGTGCGCATCGTGACTGTTGTATTCAATCACGATGCAATTTCTGTGTTTCATCAACATTCTGATAGTGCACTGATTACAGATTACCGCCAGATGTGCATCGGAAACTACTACTGGTCTTCCAGGGAACGATCAAAACGTAGACTGTTTGAGACATTACTCCCGTGGAGGAAAGTGCGCATGGTGACTGTTGTATTCAGTCCCGATGCAATTTCTGTGTTTCATCAACACTCTGATAGTCCACAGATTACAGAATGCCTCCAGATGTGCATCGGAAACTACTGCTGGTCTTCCTGGGAACGATCAAAACGTAGACTGTTTGAGACATTACTCCCATGGAGGAAAGTGCGAATGGGGACTGTTGCAATCAATCCCGATGCAATTTCTATGTTTCATCAACACTCTGATAGTTCACAGATTACAGGATGCCTCCACATGTGCAACGAAAACTACTACTGGTCTTCCAGGGAACGATCAAAGCGTAGACGGTTTGAGACATTACTCAAATGGAGGAAAGTGCGCATGGTGACTGTTGTATTCAGTCCCGATGCAATTCCTGTGTTTCATCAACACTCTGATAGGCCACAGATTACAGAATGCCACCAGACGTGCATCGGAAACTACTACTGGTCTTCCAAGGAACGATCAAAGCGTAGACTGTTTGAGACATTACTCCCATGGATGAAAGTGCGCATGGTGACAGTTGTATTCAATCACGATGCAATTTCTGTGTTTCATCAACACTCTGATAGTCCACAGATTACAGAATGCCTTCAGATATGCATCGGAAACTACTACTGGTCTTCCAAGGAAAGGTCAAAGCGTAGACTGTTTGAGACATTACTCCCTTGGGGGAAAGTGCGCATGGGGACTGTTGCATTCTGTCCCGATGCAATTTCTGTGTTTCATCAACACTCTGATAGTCCACAGACTACAGTATGCCTCCAGATATGCAACGGAAACTACTACTGGTCTTCCAGGGAACGATCAAAGCGTAGACTGTTTGAGACATTACTAACATGGAGGAAAGTGCGCATGGTGACTGTTGTATTCATTACGGATGCAATTTCTGTGTTTCATCAACTCTTTGAAGGTCCACAGATTACAGAATGCCACCAGATGTGCATCGGAAGTTACTACTGGTCTTCCAGATAACAATCAAAGCATAGACTGTTTGAGACATTACTCCCATGGAGGAAAGTGCGCATAGTAACTGTTGTATTCAATCCCGATGCAATTTCTGTTTTTCATCAACACTTTGAAGATCAACAGATTACAGAATGCCACCAGACATGCATCGGAAACTACTACTGGTCTTCCAGGTAACGATCAAAGCGTAGACTGTTTGAGACATTACTCCCATGGAGGAAAGTGCGCATGGGGACTGTTGCATTCTATCCCGATGCAATTTCCGTGTTTCATCAACACTCTGATAGTCCACAGACTACAGTATGCCTCCAGATGTGCAACGGAAACTACTACTGGTCTTCCAGGGAACGATCAATCCGTAGACTGTTAGAGACATTACTCGCATGGAGGAAAGTGCATGTGGTGAATGTTGTATTCAAACCCGATGCAATGCCCTGTGTTTCATCAACACTCTGATAGTCCACAGATTACAGAATGCATCCAGATGTGCATCGGAAACTACTTCTGGTCTTCCAGGGAACGATCAAAGCGTAAACAGTCTGAGACATTATTCCCATGGAGGAAAGTGCTCATGGTGACTGTTGTATTCAATCCCGATGCAATTTCTATGTTTCATCAACACTCTGATAGTAGACAGATTTCAGAATGCCACCAGATGTGCATCGGAAACTACTACTGGTCTTCCAGGGACGATCAGAGCGTATACTGTTTGAGACATTACTCCCGTGGAGGAAAGTGGGCATAGTGACTGTTGTATTCAATCCCGATGCAATTTCTGTGTTTCATCAACACTCTGATAGTCCACAGATTACAGAATGCCCCCAGATGTGCATCGGAAACTACTACTGGTCTTCCAGGGAACGATCAAAGCGTAATCTGTTTGAGACATTACTCCCATGGAGGAAAGTGTGCATGGTGTCTGTTGTATTCAATCCCGATGCAATTTCTGTGTTTCATCAACACTCAGATAGTCCACATATTACAGAATGCCTCCAGATGTGCATCGGGAAATACTACTGGTCTTCCAGGGAACGATCAAAGCGTAGACTGTTAGAGACATTACTAGCATGGAGGAAAGTGCGCATGGTGAATGTTGTATTGAATCCAGATGCAATTTCTGTGTTTCATCAACACATTGAAGGTCCAAAGATTACAGAATGCCTCCAGATGTGCATTGCAAACTACTACTGGTCTTCCAGGAAACGATCAAAGCGTAAACTGTTTGAGACATTACTCCCATGGAGGAAAGTGCGCATGGTGAGTGTTGTATCCAATCCTGATGCAATTTCTGTGTTTCATCAACACTCTGATAGTCCACACATTACAGAATGTCCCCAGATGTGCATCGGAAACTACTACTGGCCTTCCAGGGAACGATCAAAGCGTAAACTCTTTGAGACATTACTCCCATGGAGGGAAGTGCGCATGGTGACTGTTATATTCAATCCCGATGCAATTTCTGTGTTTCATCAACACTCTGATAGTGCACAGATTACAGAATGCCTCCAGATGTGCCTCGGAAACTGCTACATGTCTTCCAGGGAACGATCAAAGCGTAGACTGTTTGTGACATTACTCCCATGGAGGAAAGTGCGCATGGTTACTGTTGTATTCAATCCTGATGCAATATCTGTGTTTCATCAACACTCTCATAGCCAGACATTACAGAATGCCCCCAGATGTGCGTCGGAAACTACTACTGGTCCTCCAGGGAGCGATCAAAGCGTAAACTCTTTGAGACATTACTCCCATGGAAAAAAGTGCGCATGGTGACTGTTGTATTCAATCCCGCAGCAATTCCTGTGTTTCATTAAGACTTTGAAGGTCCACAGATTACAGAATGCCTCCAGATGTGCATCTGAAACTACTACTGGTATTGCAGGGAACGATCAAAGCGTAGACTGTTAGAGACATTACTCCCATGGAGGAAAGTGCGCATGGTGCCTGTTGTATTCAATCCCGAGGCAAGTTCTGTGTTTCATCAACACTCTGATAGTCCACAGTTTACAGAATGCCTCCAGATGTCCACCGGACACTACTACTGGTCTTCCAGGGAACGATCAAATCGTAGACTGTTTGAGACATTACTCCCATGGAGGGAAGTTCGCTTTGTGACTGTTGTATTCAATCCCGCGGCAATTCCTGTGTTTCATCAACACTTTGAAGGTCCACAGATTACAGAATGCCACCAGATGTGCATCGGAAACTACTACTGGTATTGCAGAGAACGATCAACGCGTAGACTGTTAGAGACATTACTCCAATGGAGGAAAGTGCGCATGGTGACTGTTGTATTGAATCCCGATGCAATTTCTGTGATTCATCAACACTTTGAAGGTCCAAAGATTACAGAATGCCTCCAGATGTGCATCGGAAGCTACTACTGGTCTTGCAGGGATCGATCAAAGCGTAGACTGTTTGAGACATTACTGCCATGGATGAAAGTGCGCATGGTGTCTGTTGTATTCAATCCCGAAGCAATTTCTGTGTTTCATCAACACTCTGATAGTCCACACATTACAGAATGCCCCCATATGTGCATCGGAAATTACTTCTTGTCTTCCATGGAACGATCAAAGCGTAGATTGATTGAGACATTACTCCCATGGAGGAAAATGCGCATGATGACTGTTCTATTCAATCCCGAGGCAATTTCTGTGTTTCATCAACACTTTGAAGGTCCACAGATTACAGAATGCCTCCAGATGTGCATCGTAAACTACTACTGGTCTTGCAATGAACGATCAAAGCGTACACTGTTTGAGACATTACCCCCATGGAGGAAAGTGCGCATGGTGACTGTTGTATTGAATCCTGATGCAATCTCTGTGTTTCATCAACACCTTGAAGGTCATCAGATTTCGGAATGCCTCCAGATGTGCATCGGAAAATACTACTGGACCTCCAGGAAACGATCAAAGCGTAGACTGTTTGAGACATTACTCCCAATGAGGAATGTGGACATGGTGACTGTTGTATTCAATCCCGATGCAATTTCAGTGTTTCATCAACACTCTGGTAGTCCACAGATTACAGAATGACACCAGATGTGCGTCGGAAAATACTACTGGTCTTCCAGGGAACGATCAAAGCGTAAACTGTTTGAGACATTACTCCCATGGAGGAAAGTGCGCATGGTGACTCTTGTATTCAATCCTGATGCAGTTTCTGTGTTTCATCAACACTCCGATAGTCCACACATTACAGAATGTCCCCAGATGTGCATCGGAAGCTACTACTGGTCTTGGAGGGAACGATCAAAGCGTAAACTGTTTGAGAAATTATTCCCATGGTGGAAAGTGCGCATGGTGACTGTTGTATTCAATCCTGATGCAATTTCTGTGTTTCATCAACACTCTCATAGCCAGACATTACAGAATGCCCCCAGATGTGCGTCGGAAACTACTACTGGTCTTCCAGGGAACGATCAAAGCGTAAACTCTTTGAGACATTACTCCCATGGAAGAAAGTGCGCATGGTGACGGTTGTATTCAATCCCGCGACAATTCCTGAGTTTCACCAACACTTTGAAGGTCCACAGATTAGAGAATGCCTCCAGATGTGCATCGGAAACTACTACTGGTATTGCAGGGAACGATCAAAGCGTAGACTGTTAGAGACATTACTCCCATGGAGGAAAGTGCGCATGGTGTCTGTTGTATTCAATCCCGAGGCAAGTTCTGTGTTTCATCAACACTCTGACAGTCCACAGATTACAGAATGCCTACAGATATCCACCGGACACTACTACTGGTCTTCCAGGGAACGATCAAATCGTAGACTGTTTGAGACATTACTCCCATGGAGGAAAGTGCGCATGGTGACTGTTGTATTCAATCCCGCGGCAATTCCTGTGTTTCATCAACACTTTGAAGGTCCACAGATTACAGAATGCCTCCAGATGTGCATCGGAAGCTACTACTGGTATTGCAGGGAACGATCAAAGCGTAGACTGTTAGAGACATTTCTCCCATGGAGGAAAGTGCGCATGGTGACTGTTGTATTGAATCCCGATGCAATTTCTGTGTTTCATCAACACTTTGAAGGTCCAAAGATTACACAATGCCTCCACATGTGCATCGGGAACTACTACTGGTCTTCCAGGAAACGATCAAACCGCAGACTGTTTGAGACATTACTCCCATGGAGGAAAGTGCGCATGGTGACTGTTGTATTCAAACCCGAGGCAATTTCTGTGTTTCATCAACACTTTGAATGTCCACAGATTACAGATTGCCTCCAGATTTTCATCGGATGCTACTACTGGTCTTGCAGGGATCGATCAAAGCGTAGACTGTTTGAGACATTACTCCCATGGAGAAAAGTGCGCATGGTGTCTGTTGTATTCAATCCCGATGCAATTTCTGTGTTTCATCAACACTCTGATAGTCCACACATTACAGAATGCCCCCATATGTGCATCGGAAATTACTACTTGTCTTCCATGGAACGATCAAAGCGTAGACTGTTTGAGACATTACTCCCATGGAGGAAAGTGCGCATGATGACTTTTGTATTCAATCCCGATGCAATTTCTGTGTTTCATCAACACCTTGAAGGTCCACAGATTACAGAATGCCTCCAGATGTGCATCGGAAAATACTACTGGTCCTCCAGGAAACGATCAAAGCGTAGACTGTTTGAGACATTACTCCCATGGAGGAAAGTGCGCATGGTGACTGTTGTATTCAATCCTGATGCAATTTCTGTGTTTCATCAACACACTGATAGTCCACACATTACAGAATGCCCCCAGATGTGCATCGGAAACTACTACTGGTCTTCCAGGGAACGATGAAAGCGTAGACTGTTTGAGACATTACTCCCATGGAAGAAAGTGCACATGGTGACTGTTCTATTCAATCCCGATGCAATATCTGTGTTTCATCAACCCTTTGAAGGTCCACAGATTACAGAATGCCTCCAGATGTGCTTCGGAAACTACTACTGGTCTTGGAGGGAACGATCAAAGCCTATACTGTTTGAGACATTATTCCCATGGAGGAAAGTGCGCATGGTGACTGTTGTATTCAATCCTGATGCAATTTCGGTGTTTCATCAACACTCTGATAGTCCACACATTACAGAATGTCCCCAGGTGTGCATCGGAAACTACTACTGGTCTTCCAGGGAACGATCAAAGCGTAGACTGTTTGAGACATTACTCCCATGGAGGAAAGTGCGTATGGTGACTGTTGTATTCAATGCCGATGCAATTTCTGTGTGTCATCAACACTCTGATAGTCCACAGATTACTGAATGCCTCCAGATGTGCCTCGGAAACTACTACTGGTCTTCCAGGGAACGATCAAAGCGGTGACTGTTTGTGACATTACTCCCATGGAGGAAAGTGCGCATGGTGACTGTTGTATTCAATCCCGAGGCAAGTTCTGTGTTTCATCAACACTCTGATAGTCCGCAGATTACAGAATGCCTCCAGATGTCCACCGGACACTACTACTGGTCTTCCAGGGAACGATCAAATCGTAGACTGTTTGAGACATTACTCCCATGGAGGAAAGTGCGCATGGTGACTGTTGTAATCTATCCCGCGGCAATTCCTGTGTTTCATCAACACTTTGAAGGTCCACAGATTACAGAATGCCTCCAGATGTGCATCGGAAACTACTACTGGTATTGCAGGGAACGATCAAAGCGTAGACTGTTAGAGACATTACTCCCATGGGGAAAAGTGCGCATGGTGACTGTTGTATTGAATCCCGATGCAATTTCTGTGTTTCATCAACACTTTGAAGGTCCAAAGATTACAGAATGCCTCCAGATGTGCATCGGGAACTACTACTGGTCTTCCAGGAAACGATCAAACCGCAGAATGTTTGAGACATTACTCCCCTGGAGGAAAGTGCGCATGGTGACTGTTGTATTCAAACCCGAGGCAATTTCTGTGTTTCATCAACACTTTGAATGTTTACAGATTACAGATTGCCTCCAGATGTTCATCGGAAGCAACTACTGGTCTTGCAGGGATCGATCAAAGCGTAGACTGTTTGAGACATTACTCCCATGGATGAAAGTGCGCATGGTGTCTGTTGTATTCAATCCCGATGCAATTTCTGTGTTTCATCAACACTCTGATAGTCCACACATTACAGAATGCCCCCATATGTGCATCGGAAATTACTACTTGTCTTCCATGGAACGATCAAAGCGTAGACTGTTTGAGACATTACTCCCATGGAGGAAAGTGCGCATGATGACTGTTGTATTCAATCCCGAGGCAATTTCTGTGTTTCATCAACACTTTGAAGGTCCACAGATTACAGAATGCCTCCAGATCTGCATCGGAAACTACTACTGGTCTTGCAGGGAACGATCAAAGCGTAGACTGTTTGAGACATTACTCCCATGGAGGAAAGTGCGCATGGTGACTGTTGTATTCAATCCTGATGCAATTTCTGTGTTTCATCAACACTCTGATAGTCCACACATTACAGAATGCCCCAAGATGTGCATCGGAAACTACTACTGGTCTTCCAGGGAACGATGAAAGCGTAGACTGTTTGAGACATTACTCCCATGGAAGAAAGTGCGCATGGTGACTGTTGTATTCAATCCCGATGCAATTTCTGTGTTTCATCAACACTCTGGTAGTCCACAGATTACAGAATGACACCAGATGTACGTCGGAAACTACTACTGGTCATCCAGGGAACGATCAAAGCGTAAACTGTTTGAGACATTACTCCCATGGAGGAAAGTGCGCATGGTGACTCTTGTATTCAATCCTGATGCAGTTTCTGTGTTTTATCAACACTCTGATAGTCCACACATTACAGAATGTCCCCAGATGTGCATCGGAAGCTACTACTGGTCTTGGAGGGAACGATCAAAGCCTAAACTGTTTGAGACATTATTCCCATGGAGGAAAGTGCGCATGGTGACTGTTGTATTCAATCCTGATGCAATTTCTGTGTTTCATCAACACCCTGATAGTCCACACATTACAGAATGTCCCCAGGTGTGCATCGGAAACTACTACTGGTCTTCCAGGGAACGATCAAAGCGTAGAATGTTTGTGACATTACTCCCATGGAGGAAAGTGCGCAAGGTGTCTGTTGTATTCAATCCCGATGCTATTTCTGTGTTTCATCATTACTCTGATAGTCCACACATTACAGAATGCCCCCAGATGTGCATCGGAAACTACTACTGGTCTTCCTGGGAACGATGAAAGCGTAGACTGTTTGAGACATTACTCCCATGGAAGAAAGTGCGCATGGTGACTGTTGTATTCAATGCCGATGCAATTTCTGTGTCTCATCAATACTCTGATAGTCCACTGATTACAGAATGCCTCCAGATGTGCATCGGGAACTACTACTGGTCTTCCAGGAAACGATCAAACCGCAGACTGTTTGAGACATTACTCCCATGGAGGAAAGTGCGCATGGTGACTGTTGTATTCAAACCCGAGGCAATTTCTGTGTTTCATCAACACTTTGAATGTCCACACATTACAGATTGCCTCCAGATGTTCATCGGAAGCTACTACTGGTCTTGCAGGGATCGATCAAAGCGTAGACTGTTTGAGACATTACTCCCATGGATGAAAGTGCGCATGGTGTCTGTTGTATTCAATCCCGATGCAATTTCTGTGTTTCATCAACACTCTGATAGGCCACACATTACAGAATGCCCCCATATGTGCATCGGAAATTACTACTTGTCTTCCATGGAACGATCAAAGCTTAATCTGTTTGAGACATTACTCCCATGGAAGAAAGTGCGCATGGTGACTGTTGTATTCAATCCCGCGGCAATTCCTGTGTTTCATTAAGACTTTGAAGGTCCACAGATTACAGAATGCCTCCAGATGTGCATCGGAAGCTACTACTGGTATTGCAGGGAACGATCAAAGCGTAGACTGTTAGAGACATTACTCCCATGGAGGAAAGTGCGCATGGTGACTGTTGTATTGAATCCCGATGCAATTTCTGTGTTTCATCAACACTTTGAAGGTCCAAAGATTACACAATGCCTCCAGATGTGCATCGGGAACTACTACTGGTCTTCCAGGAAACGATCAAACCGCAGACTGTTTGAGACATTACTCCCATGGAGGAAAGTGCGCATGGTGACTGTTGTATTCAATCCCGCGGCAATTCCTGTGTTTCATCAACACTTTGAAGGTCCACAGATTACAGAATGCCTCCAGATGTGCATCGGAAGCTACTACTGGTATTGCAGGGAACGATCAAAGCGTAGACTGTTAGAGACATTACTCCCATGGAGGAAAGTGCGCAAGGTGACTGTTGTATTGAATCCCGATGCAATTTCTGTGTTTCATCAACACTTTGAAGGTCCAAAGATTACACAATGCCTCCAGATGTGCATCGGGAACTACTACTGGTCTTCCAGGAAACGATCAAACCGCAGACTGTTTGAGACATTACTCCCATGGAGGAAAGTGCGCATGGTGACTGTTGTATTCAAACCCGAGGCAATTTCTGTGTTTCATCAACACTTTGAATGTCCACAGATTACAGATTGCCTCCAGATTTTCATCGGAAGCTACTACTGGTCTTGCAGGGATCGATCAAAGCGTAGACTGTTTGAGACATTACTCCCATGGAGAAAAGTGCGCATGGTGTCTGTTGTATTCAATCCCGATGCAATTTCTGTGTTTCATCAACACTCTGATAGTCCACACATTACAGAATGCCCCCATATGTGCATCGGAAATTACTACTTGTCTTCCATGGAACGATCAAAGCGTAGACTGTTTGAGACATTACTCCCATGGAGGAAAGTGCGCATGATGACTGTTGTATTCAATCCCGATGCAATTTCTGTGTTTCATCAACACCTTGAAGGTCCACAGATTACAGAATGCCTCCAGATGTGCATCGGAAAATACTACTGGTCCTCATGGAAACGATCAAAGCGTAGACTGTTTGAGACATTACTCCCATGGAGGAAAGTGCGCATGGTGACTGTTGTATTCAATCCTGATGCAATTTCTGTGTTTCATCAACACTCTGATAGTCCACACATTACAGAATGCCCCCAGATGTGCATCGGAAACTACTACTGGTCTTCCAGGGAACGATGAAAGAGTAGACTGTTTGAGACATTACTCCCATGGAAGAAAGTGCACATGGTGACTGTTGTATTCAATCCCGATGCAATATCTGTGTTTCATCAACCCTTTGAAGGTCCACAGATTACAGAATGCCTCCAGATGTGCTTCGGAAACTACTACTGGTCTTGGAGGGAACGATCAAAGCCTATACTGTTTGAGACATTATTCCCATGGAGGAAAGTGCGCATGGTGACTGTTGTATTCAATCCTGATGCAATTTCTGTGTTTCATCAACACTCTGATAGTCCACACATTACAGAATGTCCCCAGGTGTGCATCGGAAACTACTACTGGTCTTCCAGGGAACGATCAAAGCGTAGACTGTTTGAGACATTACTCCCATGGAGGAAAGCGCGTATGGTGACTGTTGTATTCAATGCCGATGCAATTTCTGTGTGTCATCAACACTCTGATAGGCCACAGATTACTGAATGCCTCCAGATGTGCCTCGGAAACTACTACTGGTCTTCCGGGGAACGATCAAAGCGGTGACTGTTTGTGACATTACTCCCATGGAGGAAAGTGCGCATGGTGACTGTTGTATTCAATCCCGAGGCAAGTTCTGTGTTTCATCAACACTCTGATAGTCCGCAGATTACAGAATGCCTCCAGATGTCCACCGGACACTACTACTGGTCTTCCAGGGAACGATCAAATCGTAGACTGTTTGAGACATTACTCCCATGGAGGAAAGTGCGCATGGTGACTGTTGTATTCTATCCCGCGGCAATTCCTGTGTTTCATCAACACTTTGAAGGTCCACAGATTACAGAATGCCTCCAGATGTGCATCGGAAAATACTACTGGTATTGCAGGGAACGATCAAAGCGTAGACTGTTAGAGACATTACTCCCATGGGGAAAACTGCGCATGGTGACTGTTGTATTGAATCCCGATGCAATTTCTGTGTTTCATCAACACTTTGAAGGTCCAAAGATTACAGAATGCCTCCATATGTGCATCGGGAACTACTACTGGTCTTCCAGGAAACGATCAAACCGCAGAATGTTTGAGACATTACTCCCATGGAGGAAAGTGCGCATGGTGACTGTTGTATTCAATCCCGAGGCAAGTTCTGTGTTTCATCAACACTCTGATAGTCCGCAGATTACAGAATGCCTCCAGATGTCCACCGGACACTACTACTGGTCTTCCAGGGAACGATCAAATCGTAGACTGTTTGAGACATTACTCCCATGGAGGAAAGTGCGCATGGTGACTGTTGTAATCTATCCCGCGGCAATTCCTGTGTTTCATCAACACTTTGAAGGTCCACAGATTACAGAATGCCTCCAGATGTGCATCGGAAACTACTACTGGTATTGCAGGGAACGATCAAAGCGTAGACTGTTAGAGACATTACTCCCATGGGGAAAAGTGCGCATGGTGACTGTTGTATTGAATCCCGATGCAATTTCTGTGTTTCATCAACACTTTGAAGGTCCAAAGATTACAGAATGCCTCCAGATGTGCATCGGGAACTACTACTGGTCTTCCAGGAAACGATCAAACCGCAGAATGTTTGAGACATTACTCCCCTGGAGGAAAGTGCGCATGGTGACTGTTGTATTCAAACCCGAGGCAATTTCTGTGTTTCATCAACACTTTGAATGTTTACAGATTACAGATTGCCTCCAGATGTTCATCGGAAGCAACTACTGGTCTTGCAGGGATCGATCAAAGCGTAGACTGTTTGAGACATTACTCCCATGGATGAAAGTGCGCATGGTGTCTGTTGTATTCAATCCCGATGCAATTTCTGTGTTTCATCAACACTCTGATAGTCCACACATTACAGAATGCCCCCATATGTGCATCGGAAATTACTACTTGTCTTCCATGGAACGATCAAAGCGTAGACTGTTTGAGACATTACTCCCATGGAGGAAAGTGCGCATGATGACTGTTGTATTCAATCCCGAGGCAATTTCTGTGTTTCATCAACACTTTGAAGGTCCACAGATTACAGAATGCCTCCAGATCTGCATCGGAAACTACTACTGGTCTTGCAGGGAACGATCAAAGCGTAGACTGTTTGAGACATTACTCCCATGGAGGAAAGTGCGCATGGTGACTGTTGTATTCAATCCTGATGCAATTTCTGTGTTTCATCAACACTCTGATAGTCCACACATTACAGAATGCCCCAAGATGTGCATCGGAAACTACTACTGGTCTTCCAGGGAACGATGAAAGCGTAGACTGTTTGAGACATTACTCCCATGGAAGAAAGTGCGCATGGTGACTGTTGTATTCAATCCCGATGCAATTTCTGTGTTTCATCAACACTCTGGTAGTCCACAGATTACAGAATGACACCAGATGTACGTCGGAAACTACTACTGGTCATCCAGGGAACGATCAAAGCGTAAACTGTTTGAGACATTACTCCCATGGAGGAAAGTGCGCATGGTGACTCTTGTATTCAATCCTGATGCAGTTTCTGTGTTTTATCAACACTCTGATAGTCCACACATTACAGAATGTCCCCAGATGTGCATCGGAAGCTACTACTGGTCTTGGAGGGAACGATCAAAGCCTAAACTGTTTGAGACATTATTCCCATGGAGGAAAGTGCGCATGGTGACTGTTGTATTCAATCCTGATGCAATTTCTGTGTTTCATCAACACCCTGATAGTCCACACATTACAGAATGTCCCCAGGTGTGCATCGGAAACTACTACTGGTCTTCCAGGGAACGATCAAAGCGTAGAATGTTTGTGACATTACTCCCATGGAGGAAAGTGCGCAAGGTGTCTGTTGTATTCAATCCCGATGCTATTTCTGTGTTTCATCATTACTCTGATAGTCCACACATTACAGAATGCCCCCAGATGTGCATCGGAAACTACTACTGGTCTTCCTGGGAACGATGAAAGCGTAGACTGTTTGAGACATTACTCCCATGGAAGAAAGTGCGCATGGTGACTGTTGTATTCAATGCCGATGCAATTTCTGTGTCTCATCAATACTCTGATAGTCCACTGATTACAGAATGCCTCCAGATGTGCATCGGGAACTACTACTGGTCTTCCAGGAAACGATCAAACCGCAGACTGTTTGAGACATTACTCCCATGGAAGATAGTGCGCATTTTGACTGTTGTATTCAAACCCGAGGCAATTTCTGTGTTTCATCAACACTTTGAATGTCCACACATTACAGATTGCCTCCAGATGTTCATCGGAAGCTACTACTGGTCTTGCAGGGATCGATCAAAGCGTAGACTGTTTGAGACATTACTCCCATGGATGAAAGTGCGCATGGTGTCTGTTGTATTCAATCCCGATGCAATTTCTGTGTTTCATCAACACTCTGATAGGCCACACATTACAGAATGCCCCCATATGTGCATCGGAAATTACTACTTGTCTTCCATGGAACGATCAAAGCTTAATCTGTTTGAGACATTACTCCCATGGAAGAAAGTGCGCATGGTGACTGTTGTATTCAATCCCGCGGCAATTCCTGTGTTTCATTAAGACTTTGAAGGTCCACAGATTACAGAATGCCTCCAGATGTGCATCGGAAGCTACTACTGGTATTGCAGGGAACGATCAAAGCGTAGACTGTTAGAGACATTACTCCCATGGAGGAAAGTGCGCATGGTGACTGTTGTATTGAATCCCGATGCAATTTCTGTGTTTCATCAACACTTTGAAGGTCCAAAGATTACACAATGCCTCCAGATGTGCATCGGGAACTACTACTGGTCTTCCAGGAAACGATCAAACCGCAGACTGTTTGAGACATTACTCCCATGGAGGAAAGTGCGCATGGTGACTGTTGTATTCAATCCCGCGGCAATTCCTGTGTTTCATCAACACTTTGAAGGTCCACAGATTACAGAATGCCTCCAGATGTGCATCGGAAGCTACTACTGGTATTGCAGGGAACGATCAAAGCGTAGACTGTTAGAGACATTACTCCCATGGAGGAAAGTGCGCAAGGTGACTGTTGTATTGAATCCCGATGCAATTTCTGTGTTTCATCAACACTTTGAAGGTCCAAAGATTACACAATGCCTCCAGATGTGCATCGGGAACTACTACTGGTCTTCCAGGAAACGATCAAACCGCAGACTGTTTGAGACATTACTCCCATGGAGGAAAGTGCGCATGGTGACTGTTGTATTCAAACCCGAGGCAATTTCTGTGTTTCATCAACACTTTGAATGTCCACAGATTACAGATTGCCTCCAGATTTTCATCGGAAGCTACTACTGGTCTTGCAGGGATCGATCAAAGCGTAGACTGTTTGAGACATTACTCCCATGGAGAAAAGTGCGCATGGTGTCTGTTGTATTCAATCCCGATGCAATTTCTGTGTTTCATCAACACTCTGATAGTCCACACATTACAGAATGCCCCCATATGTGCATCGGAAATTACTACTTGTCTTCCATGGAACGATCAAAGCGTAGACTGTTTGAGACATTACTCCCATGGAGGAAAGTGCGCATGATGACTGTTGTATTCAATCCCGATGCAATTTCTGTGTTTCATCAACACCTTGAAGGTCCACAGATTACAGAATGCCTCCAGATGTGCATCGGAAAATACTACTGGTCCTCATGGAAACGATCAAAGCGTAGACTGTTTGAGACATTACTCCCATGGAGGAAAGTGCGCATGGTGACTGTTGTATTCAATCCTGATGCAATTTCTGTGTTTCATCAACACTCTGATAGTCCACACATTACAGAATGCCCCCAGATGTGCATCGGAAACTACTACTGGTCTTCCAGGGAACGATGAAAGAGTAGACTGTTTGAGACATTACTCCCATGGAAGAAAGTGCACATGGTGACTGTTGTATTCAATCCCGATGCAATATCTGTGTTTCATCAACCCTTTGAAGGTCCACAGATTACAGAATGCCTCCAGATGTGCTTCGGAAACTACTACTGGTCTTGGAGGGAACGATCAAAGCCTATACTGTTTGAGACATTATTCCCATGGAGGAAAGTGCGCATGGTGACTGTTGTATTCAATCCTGATGCAATTTCTGTGTTTCATCAACACTCTGATAGTCCACACATTACAGAATGTCCCCAGGTGTGCATCGGAAACTACTACTGGTCTTCCAGGGAACGATCAAAGCGTAGACTGTTTGAGACATTACTCCCATGGAGGAAAGCGCGTATGGTGACTGTTGTATTCAATGCCGATGCAATTTCTGTGTGTCATCAACACTCTGATAGGCCACAGATTACTGAATGCCTCCAGATGTGCCTCGGAAACTACTACTGGTCTTCCAGGGAACGATCAAAGCGGTGACTGTTTGTGACATTACTCCCATGGAGGAAAGTGCGCATGGTGACTGTTGTATTCAATCCCGAGGCAAGTTCTGTGTTTCATCAACACTCTGATAGTCCGCAGATTACAGAATGCCTCCAGATGTCCACCGGACACTACTACTGGTCTTCCAGGGAACGATCAAATCGTAGACTGTTTGAGACATTACTCCCATGGAGGAAAGTGCGCATGGTGACTGTTGTATTCTATCCCGCGGCAATTCCTGTGTTTCATCAACACTTTGAAGGTCCACAGATTACAGAATGCCTCCAGATGTGCATCGGAAAATACTACAGGTATTGCAGGGAACGATCAAAGCGTAGACTGTTAGAGACATTACTCCCATGGGGAAAACTGCGCATGGTGACTGTTGTATTGAATCCCGATGCAATTTCTGTGTTTCATCAACACTTTGAAGGTCCAAAGATTACAGAATGCCTCCATATGTGCATCGGGAACTACTACTGGTCTTCCAGGAAACGATCAAACCGCAGAATGTTTGAGACATTACTCCCATGGAGGAAAGTGCGCATGGTGACTGTTGTATTCAAACCCGAGGCAATTTCTGTGTTTCATCAACACTTTGAATGTTTACAGATTACAGATTGCCTCCAGATGTTCATCGGAAGCTACTACTGGTCTTGCAGGGATCGATCAAAGCGTAGACTGTTTGAGACATTACTCCCATGGATGAAAGTGCGCATGGTGTCTGTTGTATTCAATCCCGATGCAATTTCTGTGTTTCATCAACACTCTGATAGTCCACACATTACAGAATGCCCCCATATGTGCATCGGAAATTACTACTTGTCTTCCATGGAACGATCAAAGCGTAGACTGTTTGAGACATTACTCCCATGGAGGAAAGTGCGCATGATGACTGTTGTATTCAATCCCGAGGCAATTTCTGTGTTTCATCAACACTTTGAAGGTCCACAGATTACAGAATGCCTCCAGATCTGCATCGGAAACTACTACTGGTCTTGCAGGGAACGATCAAAGCGTAGACTGTTTGAGACATTACCTCCATGGAGGAAAGTGCGCATGGTGACTGTTGTATTCAATCCCGATGCAATTTCTGTTTTTCATCAACACCTTGAAGGTCCACAGATTACAGAATGCCTCCAGATGTGCATCGGAAAATACTACTGGTCCTCCAGGAAACGATCAAAGCGTAGACTGTTTGAGACATTACTCCCACGGAAGAAAGTGCACATGGTGACTGTTGTATTCAATCCCGATGCAATTTCTGTGTTTCATCAACCCTTTGAAGGTCCACAGATTACAGAATGCCTCCAGATGTGCTTCGGAAACTACTACTGGTCTTGCAGGGAACGATCAAAGCGTAGACTGTTTGAGACATTACTCCCATGGAGGAAAGTGCGCATGGTGACTGTTGTATTCAATCCTGATGCAATTTCTGTGTTTCATCAACACTCTGATAGTCCACACATTACAGAATGCCCCAAGATGTGCATCGGAAACTACTACTGGTCTTCCAGGGAACGATGAAAGCGTAGACTGTTTGAGACATTACTCCCATGGAAGAAAGTGCGCATGGTGACTGTTGTATTCAATCCCGATGCAATTTCTGTGTTTCATCAACACTCTGGTAGTCCACAGATTACAGAATGACACCAGATGTACGTCGGAAACTACTACTGGTCATCCAGGGAACGATCAAAGCGTAAACTGTTTGAGACATTACTCCCATGGAGGAAAGTGCGCATGGTGACTCTTGTATTCAATCCTGATGCAGTTTCTGTGTTTCATCAACACTCTGATAGTCCACACATTACAGAATGTCCCCAGATGTGCATCGGAAGCTACTACTGGTCTTGGAGGGAACGATCAAAGCCTAAACTGTTTGAGACATTATTCCCGTGGAGGAAAGTGCGCATGGTGACTGTTGTATTCAATCCTGATGCAATTTCTGTGTTTCATCAACACCCTGATAGTCCACACATTACAGAATGTCCCCAGGTGTGCATCGGAAACTACTACTGGTCTTCCAGGGAACGATCAAAGCGTAGAATGTTTGTGACATTACTCCCATGGAGGAAAGTGCGCATGGTGTCTGTTGTATTCAATCCCGATGCTATTTCTGTGTTTCATCATTACTCTGATAGTCCACACATTACAGAATGCCCCCAGATGTGCATCGGAAACTACTACTGGTCTTCCTGGGAACGATGAAAGCGTAGACTGTTTGAGACATTACTCGCATGGAAGAAAGTGCGCATGGTGACTGTTGTATTCAATGCCGATGCAATTTCTGTGTTTCATCAACACTCTGATAGTCCACTGATTACAGAATGCCTCCAGATGTGCATCGGGAACTACTACTGGTCTTCCAGGAAACGATCAAACCGCAGACTGTTTGAGACATTACTCCCATGGAGGAAAGTGCGCATGGTGACTGTTGTATTCAAACCCGAGGCAATTTCTGTGTTTCATCAACACTTTGAATGTCCACAGATTACAGATTGCCTCCAGATGTTCATCGGAAGCTACTACTGGTCTTGCAGGGATCGATCAAAGCGTAGACTGTTTGAGACATTACTCCTATGGATGAAAGTGCGCATGGTGTCTGTTGTATTCAATCCCGATGCAATTTCTGTGTTTCATCAACACTCTGATAGGCCACACATTACAGAATGCCCCCATATGTGCATCGGAAATTACTACTTGTCTTCCATGGAACGATCAAAGCTTAATCTGTTTGAGACATTACTCCCATGGAAGAAAGTGCGCATGGTGACTGTTGTATTCAATCCCGCGGCAATTCCTGTGTTTCATTAAGACTTTGAAGGTCCACAGATCACAGAATGCCTCCAGATGTGCATCGGAAACCACTACTGGTATTGCAGGGAACGATCAAAGCGTAGACTGTTAGAGACATTAATCCCATGGAGGAAAGTGCGCATGGTGACTGTTGTATTGAATCCCGATGAAATTTCTGTGTTTCATCAACACTTTGAAGGTCCAAAGATTACAGAATGCCTCCAGATGTCCATCGGAAGCTACTACTGGTCTTGCAGGGATCTATCAAAACGTAGACTGTTTGAGGCATTACTCCCATGGATGAAAATGCGCATGGTGTCTGTTGTATTCAATCCCGATGCAATTTCTGTGTTTCATCAACACTCTGATAGTCCACACATTACAGAAGGCCCCCATATGTGCATCGGAAATTACTTCTTGTCTTCCATGGAACGATCAAAGCGTAGACTGTTTGAGACATTACTCCCATGGAGGAAAATGCGCATGATGACTGTTGTATTCAATCCCGAGGCAATTTCTGTGTTTCATCAATACTTTGAAGGTCCACAGATTATAGAATGCCTCCAGATGTGCATCGTAAACCACTACTGGTCTTGCAATGAACGATCAAAGCGTAGACTGTTTGAGACATTACCCCCATGGAGGAAAGTGCGCATGGTGACTGTTGTATTCAATCCCGATGCAATTTCTGTGTTTCACCAACACCTTGAAGGTCCACAGATTTCAGAATGCCTCCAGATGTGCATCGGAAAATACTACTGGTCCTCCAGGAAACGATCAAAGCGTAGACTGTTTGAGACATTACTCCCAATGAGGAAAGTGCACATGGTGACTGTTGTATTCAATCCCGATGCAATTTCTGTGTTTCATCAACACTTTGAAGGTCCACAGATTACAAAATGCCTCCAGATGTGCTTCGGAAACTACTACTGGTCAGAAAGGGAACGATCAAAGCGTAGACTGATTGTGACATTACCCCATGGAGGAAAGTGCGCATGGTGACTGTTGTATTCAATCCCGATGCAAATTCTGTATTTCATCAACACTCTGGTAGTCCACAGATTACAGAATGACACCAGATGTGCGTCGGAAATTACTACTGGTCTTCCAGGGAACGATCAAAGCGTAAACTGTTTGAGACATTACTCCCATGGAGGAAAGTGCGCATGGTGACTCTTGTATTCAATCCTGATGCAGTTTCTGTGTTTCATCAACACTCTGATAGTCCACACATTACAAAATGTCCCCAGATGTGAATCGGAAGCTACTACTGGTCTTGGAGGAAACGATCAAAGCGTAAACGGTTTGAGACATTATTCCCATGGTGGAAAGTGCGCATGCTGACTGTTGTATTCAATCCTGATGCAATTTCTGTGTTTCATCAACACTTTGAAGGTCCACAGATTACAGAATGCCTCCAGATGTGCATCGGAAACTACTACTGGTATTGCAGGGAACGATCAAAGCGTAGACGGTTAGAGACATTACTCCCATGGAGGAAAGTGCGCATGGTGTCTGTGGTATTCAATCCCGAGGCAATTTCTGTGTTCATCAACACTCTGATAGTCCACAGATTACAGAATGCCCCCAAATGTGCGTCGGAAACTACTACTGGTCTTCCAGGGAACGATCAAAGCGTAATCTATTTGAGACATTACTCCCATGGAGGAAAGTGCGCATGGTGTCTGTTGTATTCAATCCCGATGCAATTTCTGTGTTTCATCAACACTCTGATAGTCCACATATTACAGAATGCCTCCAGATGTGCATCGGAAAATACGACTGGTCTTCCAGGGAACGATCAAAGCGTAAACTCTTTGAGACATTACTCCCATGGAAGAAAGTGCGCATGGTGTCTGTTGTATTCAATCCCGCGGCAATTCCTGTGTTTCATCAACACTTTGAAGGTCCACAGATTAGAGAATGCCTCCAGATGTGCATCGGAAACTACTACTGGTATTGCAGGGAACCATCAAAGCGTAGACTGTTAGAGACATTACTCCCATGGAGGAAAGTGCGCATGGTGACTGTTGTATTGAATCCCGATGCAATTTCTGTGTTTCATCAACACTTTGAAGGTCCAAAGATTACACAATGCCTCCAGATGTGCATCGGGAACTACTACTGGTCTTCCAGGAAACGATCAAACCGCAGACTGTTTGAGACATTACTCCCATGGAGGAAAGTGCGCATGGTGACTGTTTTATTCAAACCCGATGCAATTTCTGTGTTTCATCAACACTTTGAATGTCCACAGATTACAGATTGCTTCCAGATGTTTATCGGAAGCTACTACTGGTCTTGCAGGGATCGATCAAAGCGTAGACTGTTTGAGACATTACCCCATGGAGGAAAGTGCGCATGGTGACTGTTGTATTCAATCCCGATGCAATTTCTGTGTTTCATCAACCCTTTGAAGGTCCACAGATTACAGAATGCCTCCAGATGTGCATCGGAAACTACTACTGGTCTTGCAGGGAACGATCAAATCGTAGACTGTTTGAGACGTTACCCCATGGAGGAAAGTGCGCATGGTGACTGTTGTATTCAATCCCGATGCAATTTCTGTGTTTCATCAACACCTTGAAGGTCCGCAGATTACAGAATGCCCCCAGATGTGCATCGGAAAATACTACTGGTCCTCCAGGAAACGATCAAAGCGTAGACTGTTTGAGACATTACTCCCAATGAGGAAAGTGCGCATGGTGACTGTTGTATTCAATCCCGATGCAATTTCTGTGTTTCATCAACACTTTGAAGGTCCACAGATTACAGAATGCCTCCAGATGTGCATCGCAAACTACTACTGGTCTGGTAGGGAACGATCAATGCGTAGAGTGTTTGAGACATTACTCCCATGGAGGAAAAGGTCGCATGGTGACTGTTGTATTCAATCCTGATGCAATTCCTGTGTTTCATCAACACTCTGATAGTCCACACATTACAGAATGCCCCCAGATGTGCATCGGAAACTACTACTGGTCTTCCAGGGAACGATGAAAGCGTAGACTGTATGAGACATTACACCCATGGAAGAAAGTGCACATGGTGACTGTTGTATTCAATCCCGATGCAATTTCTGTGTTTTATCAACCCTTTGAAGGTCCACAGATTACAGAATGCCTCCAGATGTGCTTCGGAAACTACTACTGGTCTTGCAGGGAACGATCAAAGCGTAGACTGTTTGAGATATTACCCCATGGAGGAAAGTGCGCATGGTGACTGTTGTATTCAATCCCGATGCAATTCCTGTGTTTCATCAACACTCTGGTAGTCCACAGATTACAGAATGACACCAGATGTGCGTCGGAAACTACTACTGGTCTTCCAGGGAACGATCAAAGCGTAAACTGTTTGAGACATTACTCCCATGGAGGAAAGTGCGCATGGTGACTGTTGTATTCAATACCGTTGCAATTTCTGTGTTTCATCAACACTCTGATAGTCCACACATTACAGAATGCCCCCAGATTTGCGTCGGAAACTACTACTGGTCATCCAGGGAACGATCAAAGCTTAATCTGTTTGAGACATTACTCCCATGGAGGAAAGTGCGCATGGTGTCTGTTGTATTCAATCCCGATGCAATTTCTGTGTTTCATCAACACTCTGATAGTCCACTGATTACAGAATTCCTCCAGATGTGCATTTGAAACTACTGCTGGTCTTCCAGGGAACGATCAAAGCCTAGACTGTTTGAGACATTACTCCCATGGAGGAAAGTGCGCATGGTGACTGTTGTATTCAATCCGGCGGCAATTCCTGTGTTTCACCAACACTTTGAAGGTCCACAGATTACACAATGCCTCTAAATGTGCATCGGAAACTACTACTGGTCCTCCAGGAAACGATCAAAGCGTAGACTGTTTGAGACATTACTCCCATGGATTATAGTGCGCATGGTGACTGTTGTATTCAATCCCGCGGCAATTTCTGTGTTTCACCAACACTTTGAAGGTCCACAGTTTACAGAATGCCTCCAGATGTGCATCGTAAACCACTACTGGTCTTGCAATGAACGATCAAAGCGTAGACTGTTTGAGACATTACCCCCATGGAGGAAAGTGCGCATGGTGACTGTTGTATTCAATCCGGATGCAATTTCTGTGTTTCACCAACACCTTGAAGGTCCACAGATTTCAGAATGCCTCCAGATGTGCATCGGAAAATACTACTGGTCCTCCAGGAAACGATCAAAGCGTAGACTGTTTGAGACATTACTCCCAATGAGGAAAGTGCACATGGTGACTGTTGTATTCAATCCCGATGCAATTTCTGTGTTTCTTCAACACTTTGAAGGTCCACAGATTACAAAATGCCTCCAGATGTGCTTCGGAAACTACTACTGGTCTTGCAGGGAACGATCAAAGCGTAGACTGTTTGTGACATTACCCCATGGAGGAAAGTGCGCATGGTGACTGTTGTATTCAATCCCGATGCAAATTCTGTGTTTCATCAACACTCTGGTAGTCCACAGATTACAGAATGACACCAGATGTGCGTCGGAAATTACTACTGGTCTTCCAGGGAACGATCAAAGCGTAAACGGTTTGAGACATTATTCCCATGGTGGAAAGTGCGCATGCTGACTGTTGTATTCAATCCTGATGCAATTTCTGTGTTTCATCAACACTTTGAAGGTCCACAGATTACAGAATGCCTCCAGATGTGCATCGGAAACTACTACTGGTATTGCAGGGAACGATCAAAGCGTAGACGGTTAGAGACATTACTCCCATGGAGGAAAGTGCGCATGGTGTCTGTGGTATTCAATCCCGAGGCAATTTCTGTGTTCATCAACACTCTGATAGTCCACAGATTACAGAATGCCCCCAAATGTGCGTCGGAAACTACTACTGGTCTTCCAGGGAACGATCAAAGCGTAATCTATTTGAGACATTACTCCCATGGAGGAAAGTGCGCATGGTGTCTGTTGTATTCAATCCCGATGCAATTTCTGTGTTTCATCAACACTCTGATAGTCCACATATTACAGAATGCCTCCAGATGTGCATCGGAAAATACGACTGGTCTTCCAGGGAACGATCAAAGCGTAAACTCTTTGAGACATTACTCCCATGGAAGAAAGTGCGCATGGTGTCTGTTGTATTCAATCCCGCGGCAATTCCTGTGTTTCATCAACACTTTGAAGGTCCACAGATTAGAGAATGCCTCCAGATGTGCATCGGAAACTACTACTGGTATTGCAGGGAACCATCAAAGCGTAGACTGTTAGAGACATTACTCCCATGGAGGAAAGTGCGCATGGTGTCTGTTGTATTCAATCCCGAGGCAAGTTCTGTGTTTCATCAACACTCTGACAGTCCACAGATTACAGAATGCCTACAGATATCCACCGGACACTACTACTGGTCTTCCAGGGAACGATCAAATCGTAGACTGTTTGAGACATTACTCCCATGGAGGAAAGTGCGCATGGTGACTGTTGTATTCAATCCCGCGGCAATTCTTGTGTTTCATCAACACTTTGAAGGTCCACAGATTACAGAATGCCTCCAGATGTGCATCGGAAGCTACTACTGGTATTGCAGGGAACGATCAAAGCGTAGACTGTTAGAGACATTACTCCCATGGAGGAAAGTGCGCATGGTGACTGTTGTATTGAATCCCGATGCAATTTCTGTGTTTCATCAACACTTTGAAGGTCCAAAGATTACACAATGCCTCCAGATGTGCATCGGGAACTACTACTGGTCTTCCAGGAAACGATCAAACCGCAGACTGTTTGAGACATTACTCCCATGGAGGAAAGTGCGCATGGTGACTGTTTTATTCAAACCCGATGCAATTTCTGTGTTTCATCAACACTTTGAATGTCCACAGATTACAGATTGCTTCCAGATGTTTATCGGAAGCTACTACTGGTCTTGCAGGGATCGATCAAAGCGTAGACTGTTTGAGACATTACCCCATGGAGGAAAGTGCGCATGGTGACTGTTGTATTCAATCCCGATGCAATTTCTGTGTTTCATCAACCCTTTGAAGGTCCACAGATTACAGAATGCCTCCAGATGTGCATCGGAAACTACTACTGGTCTTGCAGGGAACGATCAAATCGTAGACTGTTTGAGACGTTACCCCATGGAGGAAAGTGCGCATGGTGACTGTTGTATTCAAACCCGATGCAATTTCTGTGTTTCATCAACACCTTGAAGGTCCGCAGATTACAGAATGCCCCCAGATGTGCATCGGAAAATACTACTGGTCCTCCAGGAAACGATCAAAGCGTAGACTGTTTGAGACATTACTCCCAATGAGGAAAGTGCGCATGGTGACTGTTGTATTCAATCCCGATGCAATTTCTGTGTTTCATCAACACTTTGAAGGTCCACAGATTACAGAATGCCTCCAGATGTGCATCGCAAACTACTACTGGTCTGGTAGGGAACGATCAATGCGTAGAGTGTTTGAGACATTACTCCCATGGAGGAAAAGGTCGCATGGTGACTGTTGTATTCAATCCTGATGCAATTCCTGTGTTTCATCAACACTCTGATAGTCCACACATTACAGAATGCCCCCAGATGTGCATCGGAAACTACTACTGGTCTTCCAGGGAACGATGAAAGCGTAGACTGTATGAGACATTACACCCATGGAAGAAAGTGCACATGGTGACTGTTGTATTCAATCCCGATGCAATTTCTGTGTTTTATCAACCCTTTGAAGGTCCACAGATTACAGAATGCCTCCAGATGTGCTTCGGAAACTACTACTGGTCTTGCAGGGAACGATCAAAGCGTAGACTGTTTGAGATATTACCCCATGGAGGAAAGTGCGCATGGTGACTGTTGTATTCAATCCCGATGCAATTCCTGTGTTTCATCAACACTCTGGTAGTCCACAGATTACAGAATGACACCAGATGTGCGTCGGAAACTACTACTGGTCTTCCAGGGAACGATCAAAGCGTAAACTGTTTGAGACATTACTCCCATGGAGGAAAGTGCGCATGGTGACTGTTGTATTCAATACCGTTGCAATTTCTGTGTTTCATCAACACTCTGATAGTCCACACATTACAGAATGCCCCCAGATTTGCGTCGGAAACTACTACTGGTCATCCAGGGAACGATCAAAGCTTAATCTGTTTGAGACATTACTCCCATGGAGGAAAGTGCGCATGGTGTCTGTTGTATTCAATCCCGATGCAATTTCTGTGTTTCATCAACACTCTGATAGTCCACTGATTACAGAATTCCTCCAGATGTGCATTTGAAACTACTGCTGGTCTTCCAGGGAACGATCAAAGCCTAGACTGTTTGAGACATTACTCCCATGGAGGAAAGTGCGCATGGTGACTGTTGTATTCAATCCGGCGGCAATTCCTGTGTTTCACCAACACTTTGAAGGTCCACAGATTACACAATGCCTCTAAATGTGCATCGGAAACTACTACTGGTCCTCCAGGAAACGATCAAAGCGTAGACTGTTTGAGACATTACTCCCATGGATTATAGTGCGCATGGTGACTGTTGTATTCAATCCCGCGGCAATTTCTGTGTTTCACCAACACTTTGAAGGTCCACAGTTTACAGAATGCCTCCAGATGTGCATCGTAAACCACTACTGGTCTTGCAATGAACGATCAAAGCGTAGACTGTTTGAGACATTACCCCCATGGAGGAAAGTGCGCATGGTGACTGTTGTATTCAATCCCGATGCAATTTCTGTGTTTCACCAACACCTTGAAGGTCCACAGATTTCAGAATGCCTCCAGATGTGCATCGGAAAATACTACTGGTCCTCCAGGAAACGATCAAAGCGTAGACTGTTTGAGACATTACTCCCAATGAGGAAAGTGCACATGGTGACTGTTGTATTCAATCCCGATGCAATTTCTGTGTTTCTTCAACACTTTGAAGGTCCACAGATTACAAAATGCCTCCAGATGTGCTTCGGAAACTACTACTGGTCTTGCAGGGAACGATCAAAGCGTAGACTGTTTGTGACATTACCCCATGGAGGAAAGTGCGCATGGTGACTGTTGTATTCAATCCCGATGCAAATTCTGTGTTTCATCAACACTCTGGTAGTCCACAGATTACAGAATGACACCAGATGTGCGTCGGAAATTACTACTGGTCTTCCAGGGAACGATCAAAGCGTAAACTGTTTGAGACATTACTCCCATGGAGGAAAGTGCGCATAGTGACTCTTGTATTCAATCCTGATGCAGTTTCTGTGTTTCATCAACACTCTGATAGTCAACACATTACAAAATGTCCTCAGATGTGAATCGGAAGCTACTACTGGTCTTGGAGGGAACGATCAAAGCGTAAACGGTTTGAGACATTATTCCCATGGTGGAAAGTGCGCATGCTGACTGTTGTATTCAATCCTGATGCAATTTCTGTGTTTCATCAACACTTTGAAGGTCCACAGATTACAGAATGCCTCCAGATGTGCATCGGAAACTACTACTGGTATTGCAGGGAACGATCAAAGCGTAGACGGTTAGAGACATTACTCCCATGGAGGAAAGTGCTCATGGTGTCTGTGGTATTCAATCCCGAGGCAATTTCTGTGTTCATCAACACTCTGATAGTCCACAGATTACAGAATGCCCCCAGATGTGCGTCGGAAACTACTACTGGTCTTCCAGGGAACGATCAAAGCGTAATCTGTTTGAGACATTACTCCCATGGAGGAAAGTGCGCATGGTGTCTGTTGTATTCAATCCCGATGCAATTTCTGTGTTTCATCAACACTCTGATAGTCCACATATTACAGAATGCCTCCAGATGTGCATCGGAAAATACGACTGGTCTTCCAGGGAACGATCAAAGCGTAAACTCTTTGAGACATTACTCCCACGGAAGAAAGTGCGCATGGTGTCTGTTGTATTCAATCCCGCGGCAATTCCTGTGTTTCATCAACACTTTGAAGGTCCACAGATTAGAGAATGCCTCCAGATGTGCATCGGAAACTACTACTGGTATTGCAGGGAACCATCAAAGCGTAGACTGTTAGAGACATTACTCCCATGGAGGAAAGTGCGCATGGTGTCTGTTGTATTCAATCCCGAGGCAAGTTCTGTGTTTCATCAACACTCTGACAGGCCACAGATTACAGAATGCCTACAGATATCCACTGGACACTACTACTGGTCTTCCAGGGAACGATCAAATCGTAGACTGTTTGAGACATTACTCCCATAGAGGAAAGTGCGCATGGTGACTGTTGTATTCAATCCCGCGGCAATTCTTGTGTTTCATCAACACTTTGAAGGTCCACAGATTACAGAATGCCTCCAGATGTGCATCGGAAGCTACTACTGGTATTGCAGGGAACGATCAAAGCGTAGACTGTTAGAGACATTACTCCCATGGAGGAAAGTGCGCATGGTGACTGTTGTATTGAATCCCGATGCAATTTCTGTGTTTCATCAACACTTTGAAGGTCCAAAGATTACACAATGCCTCCAGATGTGCATCGGGAACTACTACTGGTCTTCCAGGAAACGATCAAACCGCAGACTGTTTGAGACATTACTCCCATGGAGGAAAGTACGCATGGTGACTGTTGTATTCAAACCCGATGCAATTTCTGTGTTTCATCAACACTTTGAATGTCCACAGATTACAGATTGCTTCCAGATGTTTATCGGAAGCTACTACTGGTCTTGCAGGGATCGATCAAAGCGTAGACTGTTTGAGACATTACCCCATGGAGGAAAGTGCGCATGGTGACTGTTGTATTCAATCCCGATGCAATTTCTGTGTTTCATCAACCCTTTGAAGGTCCACAGATTACAGAATGCCTCCAGATGTGCATCGGAAACTACTACTGGTCTTGCAGGGAACGATCAAATCGTAGACTGTTTGAGACGTTACCCCATGGAGGAAAGTGCGCATGGTGACTGTTGTATTCAATCCCGATGCAATTTCTGTGTTTCATCAACACCTTGAAGGTCCACAGATTACAGAATGCCCCCAGATGTGCATCGGAAAATACTACTGGTCCTCCAGGAAACGATCAAAGCGTAGACTGCTTGAGACATTACTCCCAATGAGGAAATTGCGCATGGTGACTGTTGTATTCAATCCCGATGCAATTTCTGTGTTTCATCAACACTTTGAAGGTCCACAGATTACAAAATGCCTCCAGATGTGCATCGCAAACTACTACTGGTCTGGTAGGGAACGATCAATGCGTAGAGTGTTTGAGACATTACTCCCATGGAGGAAAAGGTCGCATGGTGACTGTTGTATTCAATCCTGATGCAATTCCTGTGTTTCATCAACACTCTGATAGTCCACACATTACAGAATTCCCCCAGATGTGCATCGGAAACTACTACTGGTCTTCCAGGGAACGATGAAAGCGTAGACTGTATGAGACATTACACCCATGGAAGAAAGTGCACATGGTGACTGTTGTATTCAATCCCGATGCAATTTCTGTGTTTCATCAACCCTTTGAAGGTCCACAGATTACAGAATGCCTCCAGATGTGCTTCGGAAACTAGTACTGGTCTTGCAGGGAACGACCAAATCGTAGACTGTTTGAGACATTACTTCCATGGAGGAAAGTGCGCATGGTGACTGTTGTATTCAATCCTGATGCAATTTCGGTGTTTCATCAACACTCTGATGGTCCACTCATTACAGAATGCCCCCGGATATGCATCGGAAACTACTACTGGTCTTCGAGGGTACGATCAAAGCGTAAACTCTTTGAGGCATGACTCCCATGGAGTAAAGTGCGCATGGTGACTGTTTTATTCAATCCCGATGCAATTTCTGTGTTTCATCAACCCTTTGAAGGTCCACAGATTACAGAATGCCTCCAGATGTGCTTCGGAAACTACTACTGGTCTTGCAGGGAACGATCAAAGCGTAGACTGTTTGAAACATTACCCCATGGAGGAAAGTGCGCATGGTGACTGTGGTATTCAATCCCGATGCAATTTCTATGTTTTATCAACACTTTGGTAGTCCAAAGATTACAGAATGACACCAGATGTGCGTCGGAAACTACTACTGGTCTTCCAGGGAACGATCAAAGCGTAAACTGTTTGAGACATTACTCCCATGGAGGTAAGTGCGCATGGTGACTCTTGTATTCAATCCTGATGCAGTTTCTGTGTTTCATCAACACTCTGATAGTCCACACATTACAGAATGTCCCCAGATGTGCATCGGAAACTACTACTGGTCTTCCAGGGAACGATTAAAGCGTAGACTGATTGAGACATTACTCCCATGGAGGAAAGTGCGCATGGTGACTGTTGTATTCAATGCCGATGCAATTTCTGTGTCTCATCAACACTCCGATAGTCCACAGATTACAGAATGCCTGCAGATGTGCCTCGGAAACTACTACTGGTCTTCCAGGGAACGATCAAATCGTAGACTGTTTGTGACATTACTCCCATGGAGGAAAGTGCGCATGGTGACTGTTGTATTCAATACCGTTGCAATTTCTGTGTTTCATCAACACTCTGATAGTCCGCCCATTACAGAATGCCCCCAGATGTGCGTCGGAAACTACTACTGGTCTTCCAGGGAACGATCAAAGCTTAATCCGTTTGAGACATTACTCCCATGGAGGAAAGTGCGCATGGTGTCTGTTGTATTCAATCCCGATGCAATTTCTGTGTTTCATCAACACTCTGATAGTCCACTGATTACAGAATGCCTCCAGATGTGCATCGGAAACTACTACTGGTCTTGCAGGGAACGATCAAAGCGTAGACTGTTAGAGACATTACTCCCATTGAGGAAAAAGCACATGGTGACTGTTGTATTGAATCCCGATGCAATATCTGTGTTTCATCAACACTTTGAAACTCCAAAGATTACAGAATGCCTCCAGATGTGCATCGGAAACTACTACTGGTCTTCCAGGAAACGATCAAAACGTACACTGTTTGAGACATTACTCCCATGGACGAAAGTGCGCATGGTGACTGTTGTATTCAATCCTCACGCAATTTCTGTGTTTCATCAACACTCTGATAGTTCACACATTACAGAATGCCCCCAGATGTGCATCGGAAACTACTACTGGTCTTCCAGGGAACGATCAAAGCGTAGACTGATTGAGACATTACTACCATGGAGGAAAGTGTGCATGGTAACTGTTGTATTCAATCCCGCGGCAATTTCTGTGTTTCACCAACACTTTGAAGGTCCACAGATTACAGAATGCCTCCAGATGTGCGTCGGAAACTACTACTGGTCTTGCAGGGAACGATCAAATCGTAGACTATTTGAGACATTACTCCCATGGAGGATAGTGCGCATAGTGAATGTTGTATTCAATCCCGATTCAATTTCTGTGTTTCATCAAAACTTTGAAAGTCCACAGATTACAGGATGCCTCTAGATGTGCATCGGAAACTACCACTGGCCCTCCAGGAAACGATCAAAGCGTAGACTGTTTGAGACATTACTCCCATGGAGGATAGTGCGCATGGTGACTGTTGTATTCAATCCCGCGGCAATTTATGTGTTTCACCAACACTTTGAAGGTCCACAGATTACAGAATGCCTCCAGATGTGCATCGAAAACTAGTACTGGTCTTGCAGGGAACGATCAAATCGTAGACTGTTTGAGACATTACTTCCATGGAGGAAAGTGCGCATGGTGAGTGTTGTATTCAATCCTGATGCAATTTCGGTGTTTCATCAACACTATGATAGTCCACACATTACAGAATGTCCCCAGATGTACATCGGAAACTACTACTGGTCTTCCAGGGAACGATCAAAGCGTAAACTGTTTGAGACATTACTCCCATGGAGGAAAGTGCGCATGGTGACTGTTGTATTCAATCCCGATGCAATTTTTGTGTGTCATCAACACTCTGATAGTCCACAGATTACAGAATGCCTCCAGATGTGCCTCGGATACTACTACTGGTCCTCCAGGGAACGATCAAAGCGTAGACTGTTTGTGACATTACCCCATGGAGGAAATTGCGCATGGTGACTGTTTTATTCAATCCTGATGCAATTTCTGTGTTTCATCAACACTCTGATAGTCCACACATTACAGAATGCCCCCAGATGTGCGTCGGAAACTACTACTGGCCTTCCAGGGAACGATCAAAGGGTAAACTGTTTGAGACATTACTCCCATGGAGGAAAGTGTGCATGGTGTCTGTTGTATTCAATCCCGATGCAATTTCTGTGTTTCATCAACACTCTGATAGACCACAGATTACAGAATGTCTCCAGATGTCCATCGGAAGATACTACTGGTCTTCCAGGGAACGATCAAATCGTAGACTGTTTGAGACATTACTCCCATGGAGGAAATTGCGCATGGTTACTGTTGTATTCAATCCAGCGGCAATTCCTGTGTTTAATCAACACTTTGAAGGTCCACAGATTACAGAATATCTCCAGATGTGCATCGGAGACTACTACTGGTCTTGCAGGGAACGATCAAAGCGTAGGCTGTTTGAGACATTACTCCCATGGATTAAAGAGCGCATGGTGACTGTTGTATTCAATCCCGATGCAATTTCTGTGTTTCATTAACACTCTGATAGTCCACACATCACAGAATGCCCACAGATGTGCATTGGAACTACTACTGGTCTTCCAGGGAACGAACAAAGCCTAAACTCTTTGTGACATTACTCCCATGGAGGAAAGTGCGCATGGTGTCTGTTGTATTCAATCCCGAGGCAAGTTCTGTGTTTCATCAACACTCTGATAGTCCACAGATTACAGAATGCCTCCAGATGTCCACCGGACACTACTACTGGTCTTCCAAGGAACGATCAAATCGTAGACTGTTTGAGACATTACTCCCATGGAGGAAAGTGCGCATGGTGACTGTTGTATTCAAACCTGAGGCAATTTCTGTGTTTCATCAACACTTTGAATGTCCACAGATTACAGATTGCCTGCAGATGTTCATCGGAAGCTACTACTGGTCTTGCAGGGGTCGATCAAAGCGTAGACTGTTTGAGACATTACTCCCATGGATGAAAGTGCGCATGATGACTGTTGTATTCAATCCCGAGGCAATATCTGTATTTCATCAACACTTTGAAGGTCCACAGATTACAGAATGCCACCAGATGTGCATCGGTAACTACTACTGGTCTTGCAGGGAACTATCAAAGCGTGGACTGTTAGAGACATTACCCCCATGGAGGAAAGTGTGCATGGTGACTGTTGTATTCAATCCCGATGCAATTTCTGTGTTTCATCAACACTTTGAAGGTCCACAGATTACAGAATGCCTCCAGATGTGCATCGCAAACTACTACTGGTCTGGCAGGGAACGATCAATGCGTAGAGTGTTTGAGACATTACTCCCATGGAAGAAAGTGCACATGGTGACTGTTGTATTGAATCCCGATGCAATATCTGTGTTTCATCAACACTTTGAAACTCCAAAGATTACAGAATGCCTCCAGATGTGCATCGGAAACTACTACTGGTCTTCCAGGAAACGATCAAAACGTACACTGTTTGAGACATTACTCCCATGGACGAAAGTGCGCATGGTGACTGTTGTATTCAATCCTCACGCAATTTCTGTGTTTCATCAACACTCTGATAGTTCACACATTACAGAATGCCCCCAGATGTGCATCGGAAACTACTACTGGTCTTCCAGGGAACGATCAAAGCGTAGACTCATTGAGACATTACTACCATGGAGGAAAGTGTGCATGGTAACTGTTGTATTCAATCCCGCGGCAATTTCTGTGTTTCACCAACACTTTGAAGGTCCACAGATTACAGAATGCCTCCAGATGTGCGTCGGAAACTACTACTGGTCTTGCAGGGAACGATCAAATCGTAGACTATTTGAGACATTACTCCCATGGAGGATAGTGCGCATAGTGAATGTTGTATTCAATCCCGATTCAATTTCTGTGTTTCATCAAAACTTTGAAAGTCCACAGATTACAGGATGCCTCTAGATGTGCATCGGAAACTACCACTGGCCCTCCAGGAAACGATCAAAGCGTAGACTGTTTGAGACATTACTCCCATGGAGGATAGTGCGCATGGTGACTGTTGTATTCAATCCCGCGGCAATTTATGTGTTTCACCAACACTTTGAAGGTCCACAGATTACAGAATGCCTCCAGATGTGCATCGGAAACTAGTACTGGTCTTGCAGGGAACGATCAAATCGTAGACTGTTTGAGACATTACTTCCATGGAGGAAAGTGCGCATGGTGAGTGTTGTATTCAATCCTGATGCAATTTCGGTGTTTCATCAACACTATGATAGTCCACACATTACAGAATGTCCCCAGATGTACATCGGAAACTACTACTGGTCTTCCAGGGAACGATCAAAGCGTAAACTGTTTGAGACATTACTCCCATGGAGGAAAGTGCGCATGGTGACTGTTGTATTCAATCCCGATGCAATTTTTGTGTGTCATCAACACTCTGATAGTCCACAGATTACAGAATGCCTCCAGATGTGCCTCGGATACTACTACTGGTCCTCCAGGGAACGATCAAAGCGTAGACTGTTTGTGACATTACCCCATGGAGGAAATTGCGCATGGTGACTGTTTTATTCAATCCTGATGCAATTTCTGTGTTTCATCAACACTCTGATAGTCCACACATTACAGAATGCCCCCAGATGTGCGTCGGAAACTACTACTGGCCTTCCAGGGAACGATCAAAGGGTAAACTGTTTGAGACATTACTCCCATGGAGGAAAGTGTGCATGGTGTCTGTTGTATTCAATCCCGATGCAATTTCTGTGTTTCATCAACACTCTGATAGACCACAGATTACAGAATGTCTCCAGATGTCCATCGGAAGCTACTACTGGTCTTCCAGGGAACGATCAAATCGTAGACTGTTTGAGACATTACTCCCATGGAGGAAATTGCGCATGGTTACTGTTGTATTCAATCCAGCGGCAATTCCTGTGTTTAATCAACACTTTGAAGGTCCACAGATTACAGAATATCTCCAGATGTGCATCGGAGACTACTACTGGTCTTGCAGGGAACGATCAAAGCGTAGGCTGTTTGAGACATTACTCCCATGGATTAAAGAGCGCATGGTGACTGTTGTATTCAATCCCGATGCAATTTCTGTGTTTCATTAACACTCTGATAGTCCACACATCACAGAATGCCCACAGATGTGCATTGGAACTACTACTGGTCTTCCAGGGAACGAACAAAGCCTAAACTCTTTGTGACATTACTCCCATGGAGGAAAGTGCGCATGGTGTCTGTTGTATTCAATCCCGAGGCAAGTTCTGTGTTTCATCAACACTCTGATAGTCCACAGATTACAGAATGCCTCCAGATGTCCACCGGACACTACTACTGGTCTTCCAAGGAACGATCAAATCGTAGACTGTTTGAGACATTACTCCCATGGAGGAAAGTGCGCATGGTGACTGTTGTATTCAAACCTGAGGCAATTTCTGTGTTTCATCAACACTTTGAATGTCCACAGATTACAGATTGCCTGCAGATGTTCATCGGAAGCTACTACTGGTCTTGCAGGGGTCGATCAAAGCGTAGACTGTTTGAGACATTACTCCCATGGATGAAAGTGCGCATGATGACTGTTGTATTCAATCCCGAGGCAATATCTGTATTTCATCAACACTTTGAAGGTCCACAGATTACAGAATGCCACCAGATGTGCATCGGTAACTACTACTGGTCTTGCAGGGAACTATCAAAGCGTGGACTGTTAGAGACATTACCCCCATGGAGGAAAGTGTGCATGGTGACTGTTGTATTCAATCCCGATGCAATTTCTGTGTTTCATCAACACTTTGAAGGTCCACAGATTACAGAATGCCTCCAGATGTGCATCGCAAACTACTACTGGTCTGGCAGGGAACGATCAATGCGTAGAGTGTTTGAGACATTACTCCCATGGAAGAAAGTGCACATGGTGACTGTTGTAATCAATCCCAATGCAATTTCTGTGTTTCATCAACCCTTTGAAGGTCCACAGATTACAGAATGACACCAGGTGTGCATCGGAAACTACTACTTGTCTTCCTGGGAACGATCAAAACGTAGAGTGTTTGAGACATTACTCGCATCTAGGAAAGTGCGCATGGTGCCTGTTGTATTCAATCCCGATACAATTTCTGTGTTTCATCAACACTCTGATAGGCCACACATTACAGAATGCCCACAGATGTGCATCGTAAACTACTACTGGTCTTCCAGGGTACGATCAAAGCGTAAACTGTGAGACATTACTCCCATGCAGGAAAGTGCGCATGGTGACTGTTGTATTCAATCCTGATGCAATTTCTGTGTTTCATCAACATTCTGATAGTCTACACATTACAGAATGCATCCAGATGTCCAATGGAAGCTACTACTGGTCTTCCAGGGAACGATCAAATCGTAGACTGTTTGAGACATTACTCCCATGGAGGAAATTGCGCATGGTTACTGTTGTATTCAATCCAGCGGCAATTCCTGTGTTTAATCAACACTTTGAAGGTCCACAGATTACAGAATATCTTCAGATGTGCATCGGAAACTACTACTGGTCTTGCAGGGAACGATCCAAGCGTAGGCTCCTTGAGACATTACTCCCATGGATTAAAGTGCGTATGGTGACTGTTGTATTCAATCCCGATGCAATTTCTGTGTTTCATTAACACTCTGATAGTCCACACATCACAGAATGCCCACAGATGTGCATCGGAACTACTACTGGTCTTCCAGGGAACGAACAAAGCCTAAACTCTTTGTGACATTACTCCCATGGAGGAAAGTGCGCATGGTGTCTGTTGTACTCAATCCCGAGGCAAGTTCCGTGTTTCATCAACTCTCTGATAATCCACAGATTACAGAATGCCTCCAGATGTCCACCGGACACTACTACTGGTCTTCCAGGGAACGATCAAATCGTAGACTGTTTGAGACATTACTCCCATGGAGGAAAGTGCGCATGGTGACTGTTGTATTGAAACCTGAGGCAATTTCAGTGTTTCATCAACACTTTGAATGTCCACAGATAACAGATTGCCTCCTGATGTTCACCGGAAGCTACTACTGGTCTTGCAGGGATCGATCAAAACGTAGACTGTTTTGAGACATTACTCCCATGGATGAAAGTGCGCATGATGACTGTTGTATTCAATCCCGAGGCAATATCTGTGTTTCATCAACACTTTGAAGGTCCACAGATTACAGAATGCCTCCAGATGTGCTTCGGAAACTACTACTGGTCTTGCAGGGAACGATCAAAGCGTAGACTGTTTGAGACATTACCCCCATGGAGGAAAGTGCGCATGGTGACTGTTGTATTCAATCCCGATGCCATTTCTGTGTTTCATCAACACCTTGAAGGTCCACAGATTACAGAATGCCTCCAGATGTGCATCGGAAAATACTACTGGTCATCCAGGAAACGATCAAAGCGTAGACTGTTTGAGACATTACCCCCATGGAGGAAAGTGCGCATGGTGACTCTTGTATTCAATCCTGATGAAGTTTCTGTGTTTCATCAAGAATCTGATAGTCCACAGATTACAGAATGTCCCCAGATGTGCATCGGAAGCTACTACTGGTCTTGGAGGGAACGATCAAAGCGTAGACTGTTTGAGACATTACTCCCATGGAGGAAAGTGCGCATGGTGACTGTTGTATTCAATGCCGATGCAATTTCTGTGTTTCATCAACACTCTGATAGTCCACAGATTACAGAATGCCTCCAGATGTGCCTCGGAAACTACTACTGGTCTTCCAGGGAACGTTCAAAGCGTAGACTGTTTGTGACATTACTCCCATGGAGAAAAGTGCGCATGGTGACAGTTGTATTCAATACCGTTGCAATTTCTGTGTTTCATCAACACTCTGATAGTCCGCCCATTACAGAATGCCCCCAGATGTGCGTCGGAAACTACTACTGGTCTTCCAGGAAACGATCAAAGCGTAAACTGTTTGAGACATTACTCCCATGGAGGAAAGTGCCATGGTGATTCTTGTATTCAATCCTGATGCATTTTCTGTGTTTCATCAACACTCTGATAGTCCACACATTAAAGAATGTCCCCAGATGTGCATCGGAAGCTACTACTGGTCTTGGAGCGAACGATCAAAGCGTAAACTGTTTGAGACATTATTCCCATGGAGGAAAGTGCGCATGGTGACTGTTGTATTCAATCCTGATGCAATTTCTGTGTTTCATCAACACTCTGATAGTCCACACATTACAGAATGTCCCCAGATGTGCATCGGAAACTACTACTGGTCTTCCAGGGAACGATCAAAGCGTAGACTGTTAGAGACATTACTCCCATGGAGGAAAGTGCGCATGGTGATTGTTGTATTCAATGCCGATGCAATTTCTGTGTTTCATCAACACTCTGATAGTCCACAGATTACAGAATGGCTCCAGATGTGCCTCGGAAACTACTACTGGTCTTCCAGTGAACGTTCAAAGCGTAGACTGTTTGTGACATTACTCCCATGGAGGAAAGTGCGCATGGTGTCTGTTGTATTCAATACCGTTGCAATTTCTGTGTTTCATCAACACTCTGATAGTCCGCCCATTACAGAATAACCCAGATGTGCGTCGGAAACTACTACTGGTCTTCCAGGGAACGATCAAAGCTTAATCTGTTTGAGACATTACTCCCATGGAGGAAAGTGCGCATGGTGTCTGTTGTATTCAATCCAAATGCAATTTCTGTGTTTCATCAACACTCTGATAGTCCACTGATTACAGAATGCCTCCAGATGTGCATCAGAAACTACTACTGGTCTTCCAGGGACGATCAAAGCCTAGATTGTTTGAGACATTACTCCCATGGAGGAAAGTGCTCATGGTGACTGTTGTATTCAATCCGGCGGCAATTCCTGTGTTTCATCAACACTTTGAAGGTCCAAAGAATACAGAATGCCTCCAGATGTGCATGGGAAACTACTACTGGTCTTCCAGGAAACGATCAAACCGTACACTGTTTGAGACATTACTCTCATGGCCGAAAGTGCGCATGGTGACTGTTGTATTCAATCCTGACGCAATTTTTGTGTTTCATCAACACTCTGATAGTTCACACATTACAGAATGCCCCCAGATGTGCATCGTAAACTACTACTGGTCTTCTATGGAACGATCAAGGAATAGACTGATTGAGACATTACTCCCATGGAGGAAAGTGCGCATGGTAACTGTTGTATTCAATCCTGATGCAATTCCTGTGTTTCATCAACACTCTGATAGTCCACACATTACAGAATGTCCCCAGATGTGCATCGGAAACTACTACTGGTCTTCCAGGGAACGATCAAAGCGTAAACTGTTTGAGACATGACTCCCATGGATTAAAGTGGGCATGGTGACTCTTGTATTCAATCCTGATGCAGTTTCTGTGTTTCATCAACACTCTGATAGTCCACACATTACAGAATGTCCCCAGATGTGCATGGGAAACTACTACTGGTCTTGGAGGGAACGATCCAAGCGTAAACCGTTTGAGACATTATTCCCATGGAGGAAAGTGCGCATGGTGTCTGTTGTATTCAATCCAAATGCAATTTCTGTGCTTCATCAACACTCTGATAGCCTACTGATTACAGAATGCCTCCAGATGTGCATCAGAAACTACTACTGGTCTTCCAGGGAACGATCAAAGCCTAGAATGTTTGAGACTTTACTCCCATGGAGGAAAGTGCTCATGGTGACTGTTGTATTCAATTCGGCGGCAATTCCTGTGTTTTATCAACACTTTGAAGGTCCACAGATTACAGAATGCCTCCAGATGTGCATCGGAAACTAGTACTGGTCTTGCAGGGAACGATCAAATCGTAGACTGTTTGAGACATTACTTCCATGGAGGAAAGAGCGCATGATGAGTGTTGTATTCAATCCTGATGCAATTTCGGTGTTTCATTAACACTCTGATAGTCCACTCATTACAGAATGCCCCCAGATGTGAATCGGAAACTACTACTGGTCTTCCAGGGAACGATCAAAGCGTAAACTGTTTGAGACATGACTCCCATGGATTAAAGTGCGCATGGTGACTCTTGTATTCAATCCTGATGCAGTTTCTGTGTTTCATCAACACTCTGATAGTCCACACATTACAGAATGTCCCCAGATGTGCATCGGAAACTACTACTGGTCTTCCAGGCAACGATCAAAGCGTAGACTGATTGAGACATTACTCCCATGGAGGAAAGTGCGCATAGTGACTGTTGTATTCAATCCCGATTCAATTTCTGTGTTTCATCAACACTTTGAAAGTCCACAGATTACAGAATGCCTCTAGATGTGCATTGGAAACTACTACTGGTCCTCCAGGAAACGATCAAAGCGTAGACTAATTGAGACATTACTCCCATGGAGGAAAGTGCGCATGGTAACTGTTGTATTCAATCCCGCGGCAATTTCTGTGTTTCACCAACACTTTGAAGGTCCACAGATTACAGAATGCCTCCAGATGTGCATCGGAAACTAGTACTGGTCTTGCAGGGAACGATCAAATCGTAGACTGTTTGAGACATTACTTCCATGGAGGAAAGTGCGCATGGTGACTCTTGTATTCAATCCTGATGCAGTTTCTGTGTTTCATCAACACTCTGATAGTCCACACGTTACAGAATGTCCCCAGATGTGCATGGGAAACTACTACTGGTCTTGGAGGGAACGATCCAAGCGTAAACCGTTTGAGACATTATTCCCACGGAGGAAAGTGCGCATGGTGTCTGTTGTATTCAATCCAAATGCAATTTCTGTGCTTCATCAACACTCTGATAGCCTACTGATTACAGAATGCCTCCAGATGTGCATCAGAAACTACTACTGGTCTTCCAGGGAACGATCAAAGCCTAGAATGTTTGAGACATTACTCCCATGGAGGAAAGTGCTCATGGTGACTGTTGTATTCAATCCGGCGGCAATTCCTGTGTTTTATCAACACTTTGAAGGTCCACAGATTACAGAATGCCTCCAGATGTGCATTGGAAACTACTGCTGGTCCTCCAGGAAACGATCAAAGCGTAGACTGATTGAGACATTACTCCCATGGAGGAAAGTGCGCATGGTAACTGTTGTATTCAATCCCGCGGCAATATCTGTGTTTCACCAACACTTTGAAGGTCCACAGATTACAGAATGCCTCCAGATGTGCATCGGAAACTAGTACTGGTCTTGCAGGGAACGATCAAATCGTAGACTGTTTGAGACATTACTTCCATGGAGGAAAGTGCGCATGATGAGTGTTGTATTCAAACCTGATGCAATTTCGGTGTTTCAATAACACTCTGATAGTCCACTCATTACAGAATGCCCCCAGATGTGCATTGGAAACTACTGCTGGTCCTCCAGGAAACGATCAAAGCGTAGACTGATTGAGACATTACTCCCATGGAGGAAAGTGCTCATGGTGACTGTTGTATTCAATCCGGCGGCAATTCCTGTGTTTTATCAACACTTTGAAGGTCCACAGATTACAGAATGCCTCCAGATGTGCATCGGAAACTACTACTGGTCTTGCAGGGAACGATCAAAGCGTAGACTGTTAGAGACATTACTCCCATTGAGGAAAAAGAACATGGTGACTGTTGTATTGAATCCCGGTGCAATATCTGTGTTTCATCAACACTTTGAAGGTCCAAAGATTACAGAATGCCTCCAGATGTGCATCGGAAACTACTACTGGTCTTCCAGGAAACGATCAAACCGTACACTGTTTGAGACATTACTCCCATGGACGAAAGTGCGCATGGTGACTGTTGTATTCAATCCTGACGCAATTTCTGTGTTTCATCAACACTCTGATAGTTCACACATTACAGAATGCCCCCAGATGTGCATTGGAAACTACTACTGGTATTCTATGGAACGATCAAAGCGTAGACTGATTGAGACATTACTCCCATGGAGGGAAGTGCGCATGGTAACTGTTGTATTCAATCCTGATGCAATTTCTGTGTTTCATCAACACTCTGATAGTCCACACATTACAGAATGTCCCCAGATGTGCATCGGAAACTACTACGGGTCTTCCAGGGAACGATCAAAGCGTAGACTGATTGAGACATTACTCCCATGGAGGAAAGTGCGCATAGTGACTGTTGTATTCAATCCCGATTCAATTTCTGTGTTTCATCAACACTTTGAAAGTCCACAGATTACAGAATGCTTCTAGATGTGCATTGGAAACTACTACTGGTCCTCCAGGAAACGATCAAAGCGTAGACTAATTGAGACATTACTCCCATGGAGGAAAGTGCGCATGGTAACTGTTGTATTCAATCCCGCGGCAATTTCTGTGTTTCACCAACACTTTGAAGGTCCACACATTACAGAATGCCTCCAGATGTGCATCGGAAACTAGTACTGGTCTTGCAGGGAACGATCAAATCGTAGACTGTTTGAGACATTACTTCCATGGAGGAAAGTGCGCATGATGAGTGTTGTATTCAATCCTGATGCAATTTCGGTGTTTCATTAACACTCTGATAGTCCACTCATTACAGAATGCCCCCAGATGTGCATCGGAAACTACTACTGGTCTTCCAGGGAACGATCAAAGCGTAAACTGTTTGAGACATGACTCCCATGGATTAAAGTGCGCATGGTGACTCTTGTATTCAATCCTGATGCAATTTAGGTGTTTCATTAACACTCTGATAGTCCACTCATTACAGAATGCCCCCAGATGTGCATCGGAAACTACTACTGGTCTTCCAGGGAACGATCAAAGCGTAAACTGTTTGAGACATTATTCCCATGGAGGAAAGTGCGCATGGTGACTGTTGTATTCAATCCTGATGCAATTTCTGTGTTTCATCAACACTCTGATAGTCCACACATTACAGAATGTCCCCAGATGTGCATCGGAAACTACTACTGGTCTTCCAGGCAACGATCAAAGCGTAGACTGATTGAGACATTACTCCCATGGAGGAAAGTGCGCATAGTGACTGTTGTATTCAATCCCGATTCAATTTCTGTGTTTCATCAATACTTTGAAAGTCCACAGATTACAGAATGCCTCTAGATGTGCATTGGAAACTACTACTGGTCCTCCAGGAAACGATCAAAGCGTAGACTGATTGAGACATTACTCCCATGGAGGAAAGTGCGCATGGTAACTGTTGTATTCAATCCCGTGGCAATTTCAGTGTTTCACCAACACTTTGAAGGTCCACAGATTACAGAATGCCTCCAGATGTGCATCGGAAACTAGTACTGGTCTTGCAGGGAACGATCAAATCGTAGACTGTTTGAGACATTACTTCCATGGAGGAAAGTGCGCATGGTGACTCTTGTATTCAATCCTGATGCAGTTTCTGTGTTTCATCAACACTCTGATAGTCCACACGTTACAGAATGTCCCCAGATGTGCATGGGAAACTACTACTAGTCTTGGAGGGAACGATCCAAGCGTAAACCGTTTGAGACATTATTCCCACGGAGGAAAGTGCGCATGGTGTCTGTTGTATTCAATCCAAATGCAATTTCTGTGTTTCATCACCACTCTGATAGTCTACTGATTACAGAATGCCTCCAGATGTGCATCAGAAACTACTACTGGTCTTCCAGGGAACGATCAAAGCCTAGATTGTTTGAGACATTAGTCCCATGGAGGAAAGTGCTCATGGTGACTGTTGTATTCAATCCGGCGGCAATTCCTGTGTTTTATCCACACTTTGAAGGTCCACAGATTACAGAATGCCTCCAGATGTGCATCTGAAACTACTACTGGTCTTGCAGGGAACGATCAAAGCGTAGACTGTTAGAGACATTACTCCCATTGAGGAAAAAGAACATGGTGACTGTTGTATTGAATCCCGGTGCAATATCTGTGTTTCATCAACACTTTGAAGGTCCAAAGATTACAGAATGCCTCCAGATGTGCATCGGAAACTACTACTGTTCTTCCAGGAAACGATCAAACCGTACACTGTTTGAGGCATTACTCTCATGGACGAAAGTGCGCATGGTGACTGTTGTATTCAATCCTGACGCAATTTCTGTGTTTCATCAACACTCTGATAGTTCACACATTACAGAATGCCCCCAGATGTGCATTGGAAACTACTACTGGTATTCTATGGAACGATCAAAGCGTAGACTGATTGAGACATTACTCCCATGGAGGAAAGTGCGCATGGTGACTGTTGTATTCAATGCCGATGCAATTTCTGTGTTTCATCAACACTTTGAAAATCCACAGATTACAGAATGCTTCTAGATGTGCATTGGAAACTACTACTGGTCCTCCAGGAAACGATCAAAGCGTAGACTAATTGAGACATTACTCCCATGGAGGAAAGTGCGCATGGTAACTGTTGTATTCAATCCCGCGGCAATTTCTGTGTTTCACCAACACTTTGAAGGTCCACAGATTACAGAATGCCTCCAGATGTGCATCGGAAACTAGTACTGGTCTTGCAGGGAACGATCAAATCGTAGACTGTTTGAGACATTACTTCCATGGAGGAAAGTGGGCATGATGAGTGTTGTATTCAATCCTGATGCAATTTCGGTGTTTCATTAACACTCTGATACTCCACTCATTACAGAATGCCCCCAGATGTGCATCGGAAACTACTGCTGGTCTTCCAGGGAACGATCAAAGCGTAAACTGTTTGAGGCATGACTCCCATGGATTAAAGTGCGCATGGTGACTCTTGTATTCAATCCTGATGCAGTTTCTGTGTTTCATCAACACTCTGATAGTCCACACATTACAGAATGTCCCCAGATGTGCATGGGAAACTACTACTGGTCTTGGAGGGAACGATCCAAGCGTAAACTGTTTGAGACATTATTCCCATGGAGGAAAGTGCGCATGGTGACTGTTGTATTCAATCCTGATGCAATTTCTGTGTTTCATCAACACTCTGATAGTCCACACATTACAGAATGTCCCCAGATGTGCATCGGAAACTACTACTGGTCTTCCAGGGAACAATCAAAGCGAAGACTGATTGAGACATTACTCCCATGGAGGAAAGTGCGCATGGTGACTGTTGTATTCAATGCCGATGCAATTTCTGTGTTTCATCAACACTCTGATAGTCCACAGATTACAGAATGCCTCCAGATGTGCCTCGGAAACTACTACTGGTCTTCCAGGGAACGATCAAAGCGTAGACTGTTTGTGACATTACTCCCATGGAGGAAAGTGCGCATGGTGACTGTTGTATCCAATACCGTTGCAATATCTGTGTTTCATCAACACTCTGATAGTCCGCCCATTACAGAATGCCCCCAGATGTGCGTCGGGAACTTCTACTGGTCTAAGAGGGAACGATCAAATCTTAATCTGTTTGAGACATTACTCCCATGGAGGAAAGTGCGCATGGTGTCTGTTGTATTCAATCCCGCGGCAATTTCTGTGTTTCACCAACACTTTGAAGGTCCACAGATTACAGAATGCCTCCAGATGTGCATCTGAAACTAGTACTAGTCTTGCAGGGAACGATCAAATCGTAGACTGTTTGAGACATTACTTCCATGGAGGAAAGTGCGCATGGTGACTCTTGTATTCAATCCTGATGCAGTTTTTGTGTTTCATCAACACTCTGATAGTCCACACATTACAGAATGTCCCCAGATGTGCATGGAAACTACTACTGGTCTTGGAGGGAACGATCAAAGCGTAAAATGTTTGAGACATTATTCCCATGGAGGAAAATGCGCATGGTGACTGTTGTATTCAATCCTGATGCAATTTCTGTGTTTCATCAACACTCTGATAGTCCACACATTACAGAATGTCCCCAGATGTGCATCGGAAACTACTACTGGTCTTGCAGGGAACGATCAAAGCGTAGACTGATTGAGACATTACTCCCATGGAGGAAAGTGCGCATGGTGACTGTTGTATTCAATGCCGATGCAATTTCTGTGTTTCATCAACACTCTGATAGTCCACAGATTACAGAATGCCTCCAGATGTGCCTCGGAAACTACTACTGGTCTTCCAGGGAACGATCAAAGCGTAGACTGTTTGTGACATTACTCCCATGGAGGAAAGTGCGCATGGTGACTGTTGTATTCAATACCGTTGCAATTTCTGTGTTTCATCAACACTCTGATAGTCCGCCCATTACAGAATGCCCCCAGATGTGCGTCGGAAACTACTACTGGTCTTCCAGGGAACGATCAAAGCTTAATCTGCTTGAGACATTACACCCATGGAGGAAAGTGCGCATGGTGTCTGTTGTATTTAATCCAGCGGCAATTCCAGTGTTTCATCAACACTTTAAAAGTCCACAGATTACAGAATGCCTCCAGATGTGCAGCGGAAACTACTACTGGTCTTCCAGGAAACGATCAAACCGTACACTGTTTGAGACATTACTCCCATGGATGAAAGTGCGTATGGTGACTGTTGTATTCAATCCTGACGCAATTTCTGTGTTTCATCAACACTCTGATAGTTCACACATTACAGAATGCCCCCAGATGTAAATCGGAAACTACTACTGGTCTTGCAGGGAACGATCAAATCGTAGACTGTTTGAGACATTACTCCCATGGAGGATAGTGCGCATAGCGACTGTTGTATTCAATCCCGATTCAATTTCTGTGTTTCATCAACACTTTGAAAGTCCACAGATTACAGAATGCCTCTAGATGTGCATCGGAAACTACTACTGGTCCTCCAGGAAACGATCAAAGCGTATTCTGTTCGAGACATTACTCCCATGGAGGATAGTGCGCATGGTGACTGTTGTATTCAATCCCGCGGCAATTTCTGTGTTTCACCAACACTTTGAAGGTCCACAGATTACAGAATGCCTCCAGATGTGCATCGGAAACTAGTACTGGTCTTGCAGGGAACGATCAAATCCTAGACTGTTTGAGACATTACTTCCATGGAGGAAAGTGCGCATGGTGAGTGTCGTATTCAATCCTGATGCAATTTCGGTGTTTCATCAACACTCTGATAGTCCACTCATTACCGAATGCCCCCAGATGTGCATCGGAAACTACTACTGGTCTTCCAGGGTACGATCAAAGCGTAAACTCTTTGAGGCATGACTCCCATGGAGTAAAGTGGGCATGGTGACTGTTGTATTCAATCCCGATGCAATTTCTGTGTTTCATCAACAATCTGATAGGTCACACGTTACAGAATGCCCACAGATGTGCATCGTAAACTACTACTGGTCTTCCAGGGAACGGTCAAAGCGTAAACTCTTTGAGACATTACTCCCATGGAGGAAAGTGCGCATGGTGACTGTTGTATTCAATCCTGATCCAATTTCTGTGTTTCATCAACACTCTGATAGTCCACACGTTACAGAATGTCCCCAGATGTACATCGGAAACTACTACTGGTCTTCCAGGGAACGATCAAAGCGTAAACTGTTTGAGACATTACTCCCATGGAGGAAAGTGTGCATGGTGTCTGTTGTATTCAATCCCGATGCAATTTCTGTGTTTCATCAACACTCTGATAGTCCACAGATTACAGAATGCCTCCAGATATCCATCGGAAGCTACTACAGGTCTTCCAGGGAACGATCAAATCGTAGACTGTTTGAGACATTACTCCCATGGAGGAAATTGCGCATGGTTACTGTTGTATTCAATCCAGCGGCAATTCCTGTGTTTCATCAACACTTTGAAGGTCCACAGATTACAGAATATCTCCAGATGTGCATCGGAAACTACTACTGGTCTTGCAGGGAAAGATCAAAGCTTAGGCTGTTTGAGACATTACTCCCATGGATTAAAGTGCGGATGGTGACTGTTGTATTCAATCCCGATGCAATTTCTGTGTTTCATTAACACTCTGATAGTCCACACATCACAGAATGCCCACAGATGTGCATCGGAAAATACAACTGGTCTTCCAGGGAACGATCAAAGCGTAAACTCTTTGAGACATTACTCCCATGGAAGAAAGTGCGCATGGTGACTGTTGTATTCAATCCCGCGGCAATTCCTGTGTTTCATCAACACTTTGAAGGTCCACAGATTAGAGAATGCCTCCAGATGTGCATCGGAAACTACTACTGGTATTGCAGGGAACGATCAAAGCGTAGACTGTTAGAGACATTACTCCCATGGAGGAAAGTGCGCATGGTGTCTGTTGTATTCAATCCCGAGGCAAGTTCTATGTTTCATCAACACTCTGATAGTCCACAGATTACAGAATGCCTCCAGATGTCCACCGGACACTACTACTGGTCTTCCAGGGAACGATCAAATCGTAGACTGTTTGACACATTACTCCCATGGAGGAAAGAGCGCATGGTGACAGTTGTATTCAATCCAGCGGCAATTCCTGTGTTTCATCAACACTTTGAAGGTCCACAGATTACAAAATGCCTCCAGATGTCCATCGGAAACTACTACTGGTATTGCAGGGAACGATCAAAGCGTAGACTGTTAGAGACATTACTCCCATGGAGGAAAGTGCGCATGGTGACTGTTGTATTGAATCCCGATGCAATTTCTGTGTTTCATCAACACTTTGAAGGTCCAAAGATTACAGAATGCCTCCAGATGTGCATCGGGAACTACTACTGGTCTTCCATTAAACGATCAAACCGCAGACTGTTTGAGACATTACTCCCAATGAGGAAAGTGCGCATGGTGACTGTTGTATTCAATCCCGATGCAATTTCTGTGTTTCATCAACACTTTGAAGGTCCACAGATTACAGAATGCCTCCAGATGTGCATCGCAAACTACTACTTGTCTGGCAGGGAACGATCAATTCGTAGACTGTTTGAGACATTACTCCCATGGAAGAAAGTGCACATGGTGACTGTTGTATTTAATAACGATGCAATTTCTGTGTTTCATCAAACCTTTGAAGGTCCACAGATTACAGAATGCCTCCTGATGTGCTTCGGAAACTACTACTGGTCCTGCAGGGAACGATCAAAGCGTAGACTGTTTGAGACATTACCCCATGGAGGAAAGTGCGCATGGTGACTGTTGTACTCTATCCCAATGCAATTTCTGTGTTTCATCAACACTCTGGTGGTCCACAGATTACAGAATGACACCAGATGTGCGTCGGAAACTACTACTGGTCTCCCAGGGAACGATCAAAGCGTAAACTGTTTGTGACATTACTCCCAAGGAGGAAAGTGCGCATGGTGACTGTTGTATCCAATACCGTTGCAATATCTGTGTTTCATCAACACTCTGATAGTCCGCCCATTACAGAATGCCCCCAGATGTGCGTCGGGAACTACTACTGGTCTAAGAGGGAACGATCAAAGCTTAATCTGTTTGAGACATTACTCCCATGGAGGAAAGTGCGCATGGTGTCTGTTGTATTCAATCCCGCGGCAATTTCTGTGTTTCACCAACACTTTGAAGGTCCACAGATTACAGAATGCCTCCAGATGTGCATCTGAAACTAGTACTAGTCTTGCAGGGAACGATCAAATCGTAGACTGTTTGAGACATTACTTCCATGGAGGAAAGTGCGCATGGTGACTCTTGTATTCAATCCTGATGCAGTTTTTGTGTTTCATCAACACTCTGATAGTCCACACATTACAGAATGTCCCCAGATGTGCATGGAAACTACTACTGGTCTTGGAGGGAACGATCAAAGCGTAAAATGTTTGAGACATTATTCCCATGGAGGAAAATGCGCATGGTGACTGTTGTATTCAATCCTGATGCAATTTCTGTGTTTCATCAACACTCTGATAGTCCACACATTACAGAATGTCCCCAGATGTGCATCGGAAACTACTACTGGTCTTGCAGGGAACGATCAAAGCGTAGACTGATTGAGACATTACTCCCATGGAGGAAAGTGCGCATGGTGACTGTTGTATTCAATGCCGATGCAATTTCTGTGTTTCATCAACACTCTGATAGTCCACAGATTACAGAATGCCTCCAGATGTGCCTCGGAAACTACTACTGGTCTTCCAGGGAACGATCAAAGCGTAGACTGTTTGTGACATTACTCCCATGGAGGAAAGTGCGCATGGTGACTGTTGTATTCAATACCGTTGCAATTTCTGTGTTTCATCAACACTCTGATAGTCCGCCCATTACAGAATGCCCCCAGATGTGCGTCGGAAACTACTACTGGTCTTCCAGGGAACGATCAAAGCTTAATCTGCTTGAGACATTACACCCATGGAGGAAAGTGCGCATGGTGTCTGTTGTATTTAATCCAGCGGCAATTCCAGTGTTTCATCAACACTTTAAAAGTCCACAGATTACAGAATGCCTCCAGATGTGCAGCGGAAACTACTACTGGTCTTCCAGGAAACGATCAAACCGTACACTGTTTGAGACATTACTCCCATGGATGAAAGTGCGTATGGTGACTGTTGTATTCAATCCTGACGCAATTTCTGTGTTTCATCAACACTCTGATAGTTCACACATTACAGAATGCCCCCAGATGTAAATCGGAAACTACTACTGGTCTTGCAGGGAACGATCAAATCGTAGACTGTTTGAGACATTACTCCCATGGAGGATAGTGCGCATAGCGACTGTTGTATTCAATCCCGATTCAATTTCTGTGTTTCATCAACACTTTGAAAGTCCACAGATTACAGAATGCCTCTAGATGTGCATCGGAAACTACTACTGGTCCTCCAGGAAACGATCAAAGCGTATTCTGTTCGAGACATTACTCCCATGGAGGATAGTGCGCATGGTGACTGTTGTATTCAATCCCGCGGCAATTTCTGTGTTTCACCAACACTTTGAAGGTCCACAGATTACAGAATGCCTCCAGATGTGCATCGGAAACTAGTACTGGTCTTGCAGGGAACGATCAAATCCTAGACTGTTTGAGACATTACTTCCATGGAGGAAAGTGCGCATGGTGAGTGTCGTATTCAATCCTGATGCAATTTCGGTGTTTCATCAACACTCTGATAGTCCACTCATTACCGAATGCCCCCAGATGTGCATCGGAAACTACTACTGGTCTTCCAGGGTACGATCAAAGCGTAAACTCTTTGAGGCATGACTCCCATGGAGTAAAGTGGGCATGGTGACTGTTGTATTCAATCCCGATGCAATTTCTGTGTTTCATCAACAATCTGATAGGTCACACGTTACAGAATGCCCACAGATGTGCATCGTAAACTACTACTGGTCTTCCAGGGAACGGTCAAAGCGTAAACTCTTTGAGACATTACTCCCATGGAGGAAAGTGCGCATGGTGACTGTTGTATTCAATCCTGATCCAATTTCTGTGTTTCATCAACACTCTGATAGTCCACACGTTACAGAATGTCCCCAGATGTACATCGGAAACTACTACTGGTCTTCCAGGGAACGATCAAAGCGTAAACTGTTTGAGACATTACTCCCATGGAGGAAAGTGTGCATGGTGTCTGTTGTATTCAATCCCGATGCAATTTCTGTGTTTCATCAACACTCTGATAGTCCACAGATTACAGAATGCCTCCAGATATCCATCGGAAGCTACTACAGGTCTTCCAGGGAACGATCAAATCGTAGACTGTTTGAGACATTACTCCCATGGAGGAAATTGCGCATGGTTACTGTTGTATTCAATCCAGCGGCAATTCCTGTGTTTCATCAACACTTTGAAGGTCCACAGATTACAGAATATCTCCAGATGTGCATCGGAAACTACTACTGGTCTTGCAGGGAAAGATCAAAGCTTAGGCTGTTTGAGACATTACTCCCATGGATTAAAGTGCGGATGGTGACTGTTGTATTCAATCCCGATGCAATTTCTGTGTTTCATTAACACTCTGATAGTCCACACATCACAGAATGCCCACAGATGTGCATCGGAAAATACAACTGGTCTTCCAGGGAACGATCAAAGCGTAAACTCTTTGAGACATTACTCCCATGGAAGAAAGTGCGCATGGTGACTGTTGTATTCAATCCCGCGGCAATTCCTGTGTTTCATCAACACTTTGAAGGTCCACAGATTAGAGAATGCCTCCAGATGTGCATCGGAAACTACTACTGGTATTGCAGGGAACGATCAAAGCGTAGACTGTTAGAGACATTACTCCCATGGAGGAAAGTGCGCATGGTGTCTGTTGTATTCAATCCCGAGGCAAGTTCTATGTTTCATCAACACTCTGATAGTCCACAGATTACAGAATGCCTCCAGATGTCCACCGGACACTACTACTGGTCTTCCAGGGAACGATCAAATCGTAGACTGTTTGACACATTACTCCCATGGAGGAAAGAGCGCATGGTGACAGTTGTATTCAATCCAGCGGCAATTCCTGTGTTTCATCAACACTTTGAAGGTCCACAGATTACAAAATGCCTCCAGATGTCCATCGGAAACTACTACTGGTATTGCAGGGAACGATCAAAGCGTAGACTGTTAGAGACATTACTCCCATGGAGGAAAGTGCGCATGGTGACTGTTGTATTGAATCCCGATGCAATTTCTGTGTTTCATCAACACTTTGAAGGTCCAAAGATTACAGAATGCCTCCAGATGTGCATCGGGAACTACTACTGGTCTTCCATTAAACGATCAAACCGCAGACTGTTTGAGACATTACTCCCAATGAGGAAAGTGCGCATGGTGACTGTTGTATTCAATCCCGATGCAATTTCTGTGTTTCATCAACACTTTGAAGGTCCACAGATTACAGAATGCCTCCAGATGTGCATCGCAAACTACTACTTGTCTGGCAGGGAACGATCAATTCGTAGACTGTTTGAGACATTACTCCCATGGAAGAAAGTGCACATGGTGACTGTTGTATTTAATCCCGATGCAATTTCTGTGTTTCATCAAACCTTTGAAGGTCCACAGATTACAGAATGCCTCCTGATGTGCTTCGGAAACTACTACTGGTCCTGCAGGGAACGATCAAAGCGTAGACTGTTTGAGACATTACCCCATGGAGGAAAGTGCGCATGGTGACTGTTGTACTCTATCCCAATGCAATTTCTGTGTTTCATCAACACTCTGGTGGTCCACAGATTACAGAATGACACCAGATGTGCGTCGGAAACTACTACTGGTCTCCCAGGGAACGATCAAAGCGTAAACTGTTTGTGACATTACTCCCAAGGAGGAAAGTGCGCATGGTGACTGTTGTATCCAATACCGTTGCAATATCTGTGTTTCATCAACACTCTGATAGTCCGCCCATTACAGAATGCCCCCAGATGTGCGTCGGGAACTACTACTGGTCTAAGAGGGAACGATCAAAGCTTAATCTGTTTGAGACATTACTCCCATGGAGGAAAGTGCGCATGGTGTCTGTTGTATTCAATCCCGCGGCAATTTCTGTGTTTCACCAACACTTTGAAGGTCCACAGATTACAGAATGCCTCCAGATGTGCATCTGAAACTAGTACTAGTCTTGCAGGGAACGATCAAATCGTAGACTGTTTGAGACATTACTTCCATGGAGGAAAGTGCGCATGGTGACTCTTGTATTCAATCCTGATGCAGTTTTTGTGTTTCATCAACACTCTGATAGTCCACACATTACAGAATGTCCCCAGATGTGCATGGGAAACTACTACTGGTCTTGGAGGGAACGATCAAAGCGTAAAATGTTTGAGACATTATTCCCATGGAGGAAAATGCGCATGGTGACTGTTGTATTCAATCCTGATGCAATTTCTGTGTTTCATCAACACTCTGATAGTCCACACATTACAGAATGTCCCCAGATGTGCATCGGAAACTACTACTGGTCTTGCAGGGAACGATCAAAGCGTAGACTGATTGAGACATTACTCCCATGGAGGAAAGTGCGCATGGTGACTGTTGTATTCAATGCCGATGCAATTTCTGTGTTTCATCAACACTCTGATAGTCCACAGATTACAGAATGCCTCCAGATGTGCCTCGGAAACTACTACTGGTCTTCCAGGGAACGATCAAAGCGTAGACTGTTTGTGACATTACTCCCATGGAGGAAAGTGCGCATGGTGACTGTTGTATTCAATACCGTTGCAATTTCTGTGTTTCATCAACACTCTGATAGTCCGCCCATTACAGAATGCCCCCAGATGTGCGTCGGAAACTACTACTGGTCTTCCAGGGAACGATCAAAGCTTAATCTGCTTGAGACATTACACCCATGGAGGAAAGTGCGCATGGTGTCTGTTGTATTTAATCCAGCGGCAATTCCAGTGTTTCATCAACACTTTAAAAGTCCACAGATTACAGAATGCCTCCAGATGTGCAGCGGAAACTACTACTGGTCTTCCAGGAAACGATCAAACCGTACACTGTTTGAGACATTACTCCCATGGATGAAAGTGCGTATGGTGACTGTTGTATTCAATCCTGACGCAATTTCTGTGTTTCATCAACACTCTGATAGTTCACACATTACAGAATGCCCCCAGATGTAAATCGGAAACTACTACTGGTCTTGCAGGGAACGATCAAATCGTAGACTGTTTGAGACATTACTCCCATGGAGGATAGTGCGCATAGCGACTGTTGTATTCAATCCCGATTCAATTTCTGTGTTTCATCAACACTTTGAAAGTCCACAGATTACAGAATGCCTCTAGATGTGCATCGGAAACTACTACTGGTCCTCCAGGAAACGATCAAAGCGTATTCTGTTCGAGACATTACTCCCATGGAGGATAGTGCGCATGGTGACTGTTGTATTCAATCCCGCGGCAATTTCTGTGTTTCACCAACACTTTGAAGGTCCACAGATTACAGAATGCCTCCAGATGTGCATCGGAAACTAGTACTGGTCTTGCAGGGAACGATCAAATCCTAGACTGTTTGAGACATTACTTCCATGGAGGAAAGTGCGCATGGTGAGTGTCGTATTCAATCCTGATGCAATTTCGGTGTTTCATCAACACTCTGATAGTCCACTCATTACCGAATGCCCCCAGATGTGCATCGGAAACTACTACTGGTCTTCCAGGGTACGATCAAAGCGTAAACTCTTTGAGGCATGACTCCCATGGAGTAAAGTGGGCATGGTGACTGTTGTATTCAATCCCGATGCAATTTCTGTGTTTCATCAACAATCTGATAGGTCACACGTTACAGAATGCCCACAGATGTGCATCGTAAACTACTACTGGTCTTCCAGGGAATGGTCAAAGCGTAAACTCTTTGAGACATTACTCCCATGGAGGAAAGTGCGCATGGTGACTGTTGTATTCAATCCTGATCCAATTTCTGTGTTTCATCAACACTCTGATAGTCCACACGTTACAGAATGTCCCCAGATGTACATCGGAAACTACTACTGGTCTTCCAGGGAACGATCAAAGCGTAAACTGTTTGAGACATTACTCCCATGGAGGAAAGTGTGCATGGTGTCTGTTGTATTCAATCCCGATGCAATTTCTGTGTTTCATCAACACTCTGATAGTCCACAGATTACAGAATGCCTCCAGATGTCCATCGGAAGCTACTACAGGTCTTCCAGGGAACGATCAAATCGTAGACTGTTTGAGACATTACTCCCATGGAGGAAATTGCGCATGGTTACTGTTGTATTCAATCCAGCGGCAATTCCTGTGTTTCATCAACACTTTGAAGGTCCACAGATTACAGAATATCTCCAGATGTGTATCGGAAACTACTACTGGTCTTGCAGGGAAAGATCAAAGCTTAGGCTGTTTGAGACATTACTCCCATGGATTAAAGTGCGGATGGTGACTGTTGTATTCAATCCCGATGCAATTTCTGTGTTTCATTAACACTCTGATAGTCCACACATCACAGAATGCCCACAGATGTGCATCGGAAAATACAACTGGTCTTCCAGGGAACGATCAAAGCGTAAACTCTTTGAGACATTACTCCCATGGAAGAAAGTGCGCATGGTGACTGTTGTATTCAATCCCGCGGCAATTCCTGTGTTTCATCAACACTTTGAAGGTCCACAGATTAGAGAATGCCTCCAGATGTGCATCGGAAACTACTACTGGTATTGCAGGGAACGATCAAAGCGTAGACTGTTAGAGACATTACTCCCATGGAGGAAAGTGCGCATGGTGTCTGTTGTATTCAATCCCGAGGCAAGTTCTATGTTTCATCAACACTCTGATAGTCCACAGATTACAGAATGCCTCCAGATGTCCACCGGACACTACTACTGGTCTTCCAGGGAACGATCAAATCGTAGACTGTTTGACACATTACTCCCATGGAGGAAAGAGCGCATGGTGACAGTTGTATTCAATCCAGCGGCAATTCCTGTGTTTCATCAACACTTTGAAGGTCCACAGATTACAAAATGCCTCCAGATGTCCATCGGAAACTACTACTGGTATTGCAGGGAACGATCAAAGCGTAGACTGTTAGAGACATTACTCCCATGGAGGAAAGTGCGCATGGTGACTGTTGTATTGAATCCCGATGCAATTTCTGTGTTTCATCAACACTTTGAAGGTCCAAAGATTACAGAATGCCTCCAGATGTGCATCGGGAACTACTACTGGTCTTCCATTAAACGATCAAACCGCAGACTGTTTGAGACATTACTCCCAATGAGGAAAGTGCGCATGGTGACTGTTGTATTCAATCCCGATGCAATTTCTGTGTTTCATCAACACTTTGAAGGTCCACAGATTACAGAATGCCTCCAGATGTGCATCGCAAACTACTACTTGTCTGGCAGGGAACGATCAATTCGTAGACTGTTTGAGACATTACTCCCATGGAAGAAAGTGCACATGGTGACTGTTGTATTTAATCCCGATGCAATTTCTGTGTTTCATCAAACCTTTGAAGGTCCACAGATTACAGAATGCCTCCTGATGTGCTTCGGAAACTACTACTGGTCCTGCAGGGAACGATCAAAGCGTAGACTGTTTGAGACATTACCCCATGGAGGAAAGTGCGCATGGTGACTGTTGTACTCTATCCCAATGCAATTTCTGTGTTTCATCAACACTCTGGTGGTCCACAGATTACAGAATGACACCAGATGTGCGTCGGAAACTACTACTGGTCTCCCAGGGAACGATCAAAGCGTAAACTGTTTGAGACATTACTCCCATGGAGGAAAGTGCGCATGGTGACTCTTGTATTCAATCCTGATGCAGTTTCTGCGTTTCATCAACACTCTGATAGTCCACACATTACAGAATGTCCCCAGATGTGCATCGGAAGCTACTACTGGTCTTGGAGGGAACGATCAAAGCGTAAACTGTTTGAGACATTATTCCCATGGAGGAAAGTGCGCATGGTGACTGTTGTATTCAATCCTGATGCAATTTCTATGTTTCATCAACACTCTGATAGTCCACACATTACAGAATGTCCCCAGATGTGCATCGGAAACTACTACTCGTCTTCCAGGGAACGATCAAAGCGTAGACTGTTTGAGACATTACTCCCATGGAGGAAAGTGCGCATGGTGACTGTTGTATTCAATGCCGATGCAATTTCTGTGTTTCATCAACACTCTGATAGTCCACAGATTACAGAATGCCTCCAGATGTGCCTCGGAAACTACTACTGGTCTTCCAGGGAACGATCAAAGCGTAGACTGTTTGTGACATTACTCCCATGGAGGAAAGTGCGCATGGTGACTGTTGTATTCAATACCGTTGCAATTTCTGTGTTTCATCAACACTCTGATAGTCCGCCCATTACAGAATGCCCCCAGATGTGCGTCGGAAACTACTACTGGTCTTCCAGGGAACGATCAAAGCTTAATCTGCTTGAGACATTACACCCATGGAGGAAAGTGCGCATGGTGTCTGTTGTATTTAATCCAGCGGCAATTCCAGTGTTTCATCAACACTTTAAAAGTCCACAGATTACAGAATGCCTCCAGATGTGCAGCGGAAACTACTACTGGTCTTCCAGGAAACGATCAAACCGTACACTGTTTGAGACATTACTCCCATGGATGAAAGTGCGTATGGTGACTGTTGTATTCAATCCTGACGCAATTTCTGTGTTTCATCAACACTCTGATAGTTCACACATTACAGAATGCCCCCAGATGTAAATCGGAAACTACTACTGGTCTTGCAGGGAACGATCAAATCGTAGACTGTTTGAGACATTACTCCCATGGAGGATAGTGCGCATAGCGACTGTTGTATTCAATCCCGATTCAATTTCTGTGTTTCATCAACACTTTGAAAGTCCACAGATTACAGAATGCCTCTAGATGTGCATCGGAAACTACTACTGGTCCTCCAGGAAACGATCAAAGCGTATTCTGTTCGAGACATTACTCCCATGGAGGATAGTGCGCATGGTGACTGTTGTATTCAATCCCGCGGCAATTTCTGTGTTTCACCAACACTTTGAAGGTCCACAGATTACAGAATGCCTCCAGATGTGCATCGGAAACTAGTACTGGTCTTGCAGGGAACGATCAAATCCTAGACTGTTTGAGACATTACTTCCATGGAGGAAAGTGCGCATGGTGAGTGTCGTATTCAATCCTGATGCAATTTCGGTGTTTCATCAACACTCTGATAGTCCACTCATTACCGAATGCCCCCAGATGTGCATCGGAAACTACTACTGGTCTTCCAGGGTACGATCAAAGCGTAAACTCTTTGAGGCATGACTCCCATGGAGTAAAGTGGGCATGGTGACTGTTGTATTCAATCCCGATGCAATTTCTGTGTTTCATCAACAATCTGATAGGTCACACGTTACAGAATGCCCACAGATGTGCATCGTAAACTACTACTGGTCTTCCAGGGAACGGTCAAAGCGTAAACTCTTTGAGACATTACTCCCATGGAGGAAAGTGCGCATGGTGACTGTTGTATTCAATCCTGATCCAATTTCTGTGTTTCATCAACACTCTGATAGTCCACACGTTACAGAATGTCCCCAGATGTACATCGGAAACTACTACTGGTCTTCCAGGGAACGATCAAAGCGTAAACTGTTTGAGACATTACTCCCATGGAGGAAAGTGTGCATGGTGTCTGTTGTATTCAATCCCGATGCAATTTCTGTGTTTCATTAACACTCTGATAGTCCACACATCACAGAATGCCCACAGATGTGCATCGGAAAATACAACTGGTCTTCCAGGGAACGATCAAAGCGTAAACTCTTTGAGACATTACTCCCATGGAAGAAAGTGCGCATGGTGACTGTTGTATTCAATCCCGCGGCAATTCCTGTGTTTCATCAACACTTTGAAGGTCCACAGATTAGAGAATGCCTCCAGATGTGCATCGGAAACTACTACTGGTATTGCAGGGAACGATCAAAGCGTAGACTGTTAGAGACATTACTCCCATGGAGGAAAGTGCGCATGGTGTCTGTTGTATTCAATCCCGAGGCAAGTTCTATGTTTCATCAACACTCTGATAGTCCACAGATTACAGAATGCCTCCAGATGTCCACCGGACACTACTACTGGTCTTCCAGGGAACGATCAAATCGTAGACTGTTTGACACATTACTCCCATGGAGGAAAGAGCGCATGGTGACAGTTGTATTCAATCCAGCGGCAATTCCTGTGTTTCATCAACACTTTGAAGGTCCACAGATTACAAAATGCCTCCAGATGTCCATCGGAAACTACTACTGGTATTGCAGGGAACGATCAAAGCGTAGACTGTTAGAGACATTACTCCCATGGAGGAAAGTGCGCATGGTGACTGTTGTATTGAATCCCGATGCAATTTCTGTGTTTCATCAACACTTTGAAGGTCCAAAGATTACAGAATGCCTCCAGATGTGCATCGGGAACTACTACTGGTCTTCCATTAAACGATCAAACCGCAGACTGTTTGAGACATTACTCCCAATGAGGAAAGTGCGCATGGTGACTGTTGTATTCAATCCCGATGCAATTTCTGTGTTTCATCAACACTTTGAAGGTCCACAGATTACAGAATGCCTCCAGATGTGCATCGCAAACTACTACTTGTCTGGCAGGGAACGATCAATTCGTAGACTGTTTGAGACATTACTCCCATGGAAGAAAGTGCACATGGTGACTGTTGTATTTAATCCCGATGCAATTTCTGTGTTTCATCAAACCTTTGAAGGTCCACAGATTACAGAATGCCTCCTGATGTGCTTCGGAAACTACTACTGGTCCTGCAGGGAACGATCAAAGCGTAGACTGTTTGAGACATTACCCCATGGAGGAAAGTGCGCATGGTGACTGTTGTACTCTATCCCAATGCAATTTCTGTGTTTCATCAACACTCTGGTGGTCCACAGATTACAGAATGACACCAGATGTGCGTCGGAAACTACTACTGGTCTCCCAGGGAACGATCAAAGCGTAAACTGTTTGAGACATTACTCCCATGGAGGAAAGTGCGCATGGTGACTCTTGTATTCAATCCTGATGCAGTTTCTGCGTTTCATCAACACTCTGATAGTCCACACATTACAGAATGTCCCCAGATGTGCATCGGAAGCTACTACTGGTCTTGGAGGGAACGATCAAAGCGTAAACTGTTTGAGACATTATTCCCATGGAGGAAAGTGCGCATGGTGACTGTTGTATTCAATCCTGATGCAATTTCTATGTTTCATCAACACTCTGATAGTCCACACATTACAGAATGTCCCCAGATGTGCATCGGAAACTACTACTCGTCTTCCAGGGAACGATCAAAGCGTAGACTGTTTGAGACATTACTCCCATGGAGGAAAGTGCGCATGGTGACTGTTGTATTCAATGCCGATGCAATTTCTGTGTTTCATCAACACTCTGATAGTCCACACATTACAGAATGTCCCCAGATGTGCGTCGGAAACTACTACTGTTCTTCCAGGGAACGATCAAAGCGTAGACCGTTTAAGACATTACTCCCATGGAGGAATGTGCGCATGGTGACTGTTGTATTCAATCCCGATGCAATTTCTGTGTTTCATCAACACTCTGGTAGTCCACAGATTACAGAATGACACCAGATGTGGGTAGGAAACTACTACTGGTCTTCCAGGGAACGATCAAAGTGTAAACTGTTTGAGACATTACTCCCATGGAGGAAAGTGCGCATGGTGACTCTTGTATTCAATCCTGATGCAGTTTCTGTGTTTCATCAACACTCTGATAGTCGACACATTACAGAATGTCCCCAGATGTGCATCGGAAGCTACTACTGGTCTTGGAGGGAACGATCAAAGCGTAAACTGTTTGAGACATTATTCCCATGGTGGAAAGTGCGCATGGTGACTGTTGTATTCAATCCTGATGCAATTTCTGTGTTTCATCAACACTCTGATAGTCCACAGATTACAGAATGCCTCCAGATGTGCCTCGGAAACTACTACTGGTCTTCCAGTGAACGTTCAAAGCGTAGACTGTTTGTGACATTACTCCCATGGAGGAAAGTGATCATGGTGACTGTTGTACTCAATACCGTTGCAATATCTGTCTTTCATCAACACTCTGATAGTCCGCCCATTACAGAATGCCCCCAGATGTGCGTCGGAAACTACTACTGGTCTTCCAGGGAACGATCAAAGCTTAATCTGTTTGAGACATTACTCCCATGGAGGAAAGTGCGCATGGTGTCTGTTGTATTCACTCCCGATGCAATTTCTGTGTTTCATCAACACTCTGATAGTCCACTGATTACAGAGTGCCTCCAGATGTGCATCAGAAACTTTTACTGGTCTTCCAGGGAACGATCAAAGCCTAGATTGTTTGAGACATTACTCCCATGGAGGAAAGTGCTCATGGTGACTGTTGTATTCAATCCGGCGGCAATTCCTGTGTTTCATCGACACTTTGAAGGTCCACAGATTACAGAATGCCTCCGGATGTGCATCGGAAACTACTACTGGTCGTCCAGGAAACGATCTAACCGTACACTGTTTGAGACATTACTCCCATGGACGAAAGTGCGCATGGTGACTGTTGTATTAAATCCTGACGCAATTTCTGTGTTTCATCAACGCTCTGATAGTTCACACATTACAGAATGCCCCCAGATGTGCATCGGAAACTACTACTGGTCTTCTAGGGAACGATCAAAGCGTAGACTGATTGAGACATTACTCCCATGGAGGAAAATTGCGCATGGTAACTGTTGTAATCAATCCCGCGGCAATTTCTGTGTTTCACCAACACTTTGAAGGTCCACAGTTTACAGAATGCCTCCAGATGTGCATCGGAAACTACTACTGGTCTTGCAGGGAACGATCAAACCGTAGATTGTTTGAGACATTACTCCCATGGAGGATAGTGCGCATAGTGACTGTTGTATTCAATCCCGATTCAAATTCTGTGTTTCATCAACACTTTGAAAGTCCACAGATTACAGAATGCCTCTAGATGTGCATCGGAAACTACTACTGGTCCTCCAGGAAACGATCAAAGCGTATTTTGTTTGAGACATTACTCCCATGGAGGATAGTGCGCATGGTGACTGTTGTATTCAATCCCGCGGCAATTTCTGTGTTTCACCAACACTTTGAAGGTCCACAGATTACAGAATGCCTCCAGATGTGCATCGGAAACTAGTACTGGTCTTCCAGGGAACGATCAAAGCGTAAACTCTTTGAGACATTACTCCCATGGAGGAAAGTGCGCATGGTGACTGTTGTATTCAATCCTGATCCAATTTCTGTGTTTCATCAACACTCTGATAGTCCACACGTTACAGAATGTCCCCAGATGTACATCGGAAACTACTACTGGTCTTCCAGGGAACGAACAAAGCGTAAACTGTTTCAGACATTACTCCCATGGAGGAAAGTGTGCATGGTGTCTGTTGTATTCAATCCCGACGCAATTTCTTTGTTTCATCAACACTCTGATAGTCCACACATTACAGAATGTCCCCAGATGTGCATCGGAAACTACTACTCGTCTTCCAGGGAACGATCAAAGCGTAGACTGTTTGAGACATTACTCCCATGGAGGAAAGTGCGCATGGTGACTGTTGTATTCAATGCCGATGCAATTTCTGTGTTTCATCAACACTCTGATAGTCCACACATTACAGAATGTCCCCAGATGTGCGTCGGAAACTACTACTGTTCTTCCAGGGAACGATCAAAGCGTAGACCGTTTAAGACATTACTCCCATGGAGGAATGTGCGCATGGTGACTGTTGTATTCAATCCCGATGCAATTTCTGTGTTTCATCAACACTCTGGTAGTCCACAGATTACAGAATGACACCAGATGTGGGTAGGAAACTACTACTGGTCTTCCAGGGAACGATCAAAGTGTAAACTGTTTGAGACATTACTCCCATGGAGGAAAGTGCGCATGGTGACTCTTGTATTCAATCCTGATGCAGTTTCTGTGTTTCATCAACACTCTGATAGTCGACACATTACAGAATGTCCCCAGATGTGCATCGGAAGCTACTACTGGTCTTGGAGGGAACGATCAAAGCGTAAACTGTTTGAGACATTATTCCCATGGTGGAAAGTGCGCATGGTGACTGTTGTATTCAATCCTGATGCAATTTCTGTGTTTCATCAACACTCTGATAGTCCACAGATTACAGAATGCCTCCAGATGTGCCTCGGAAACTACTACTGGTCTTCCAGTGAACGTTCAAAGCGTAGACTGTTTGTGACATTACTCCCATGGAGGAAAGTGATCATGGTGACTGTTGTACTCAATACCGTTGCAATATCTGTCTTTCATCAACACTCTGATAGTCCGCCCATTACAGAATGCCCCCAGATGTGCGTCGGAAACTACTACTGGTCTTCCAGGGAACGATCAAAGCTTAATCTGTTTGAGACATTACTCCCATGGAGGAAAGTGCGCATGGTGTCTGTTGTATTCACTCCCGATGCAATTTCTGTGTTTCATCAACACTCTGATAGTCCACTGATTACAGAGTGCCTCCAGATGTGCATCAGAAACTTTTACTGGTCTTCCAGGGAACGATCAAAGCCTAGATTGTTTGAGACATTACTCCCATGGAGGAAAGTGCTCATGGTGACTGTTGTATTCAATCCGGCGGCAATTCCTGTGTTTCATCGACACTTTGAAGGTCCACAGATTACAGAATGCCTCCGGATGTGCATCGGAAACTACTACTGGTCGTCCAGGAAACGATCTAACCGTACACTGTTTGAGACATTACTCCCATGGACGAAAGTGCGCATGGTGACTGTTGTATTAAATCCTGACGCAATTTCTGTGTTTCATCAACGCTCTGATAGTTCACACATTACAGAACGCCCCCAGATGTGCATCGGAAACTACTACTGGTCTTCTAGGGAACGATCAAAGCGTAGACTGATTGAGACATTACTCCCATGGAGGAAAATTGCGCATGGTAACTGTTGTATTCAATCCCGCGGCAATTTCTGTGTTTCACCAACACTTTGAAGGTCCACAGTTTACAGAATGCCTCCAGATGTGCATCGGAAACTACTACTGGTCTTGCAGGGAACGATCAAACCGTAGATTGTTTGAGACATTACTCCCATGGAGGATAGTGCGCATAGTGACTGTTGTATTCAATCCCGATTCAAATTCTGTGTTTCATCAACACTTTGAAAGTCCACAGATTACAGAATGCCTCTAGATGTGCATCGGAAACTACTACTGGTCCTCCAGGAAACGATCAAAGCGTATTTTGTTTGAGACATTACTCCCATGGAGGATAGTGCGCATGGTGACTGTTGTATTCAATCCCGCGGCAATTTCTGTGTTTCACCAACACTTTGAAGGTCCACAGATTACAGAATGCCTCCAGATGTGCATCGGAAACTAGTACTGGTCTTCCAGGGAACGATCAAAGCGTAAACTCTTTGAGACATTACTCCCATGGAGGAAAGTGCGCATGGTGACTGTTGTATTCAATCCTGATCCAATTTCTGTGTTTCATCAACACTCTGATAGTCCACACGTTACAGAATGTCCCCAGATGTACATCGGAAACTACTACTGGTCTTCCAGGGAACGAACAAAGCGTAAACTGTTTCAGACATTACTCCCATGGAGGAAAGTGTGCATGGTGTCTGTTGTATTCAATCCCGACGCAATTTCTTTGTTTCATCAACACTCTGATAGTCCACAGTTTACAGAACGCCTCCAGATGTCCATCGGGAGCTACTACTCGTCTTCCAGGGAACGATCAAATCGTAGACTGTTTGAGACATTACTCCCATGGAGGAAATTGCGCATGGTTACTGTTGTATTCAATCCAGTGGCAACTCCTGCGTTTCATCAACACTTTGAAGGTCCACAGATTACAGAATATCTCCAGATGTGCATCGGAAACTACTACTGGTCTTGCAGGGAACGATCAAAGCTTAGGCTGTTTGAGACATTACTCCCATGGATTAAAGTGCGCATGGTGACTGTTGTATTCATCCCAATTGCAATTTCTGTGTTTCATTAACACTCTGATAGTCCACACATCACAGAATGCCCACAGACGTTCATCGGAACTACTACTGGTCTTCCAGGGAACGAACAAAATCTAAACTCTTTGAGACATTACTCCCATGGAGGAAAGTGCGCATGGTGACTGTTGTATTCAATCCTGATGCAATTTCTGTGTTTCATCAACACTCTCATAGCCAGACATTACAGAATGCCCCCAGATGTGCGTCGGAAACTACTACTGGTCTTCCAGGGAACGATCAAAGCGTTAATTCTTTGAGACATTACTCCCATGGAAGAAAGTGCGCATGGTGACTGTTGTATTCAATCCCGCGGCAATTCCTGTGTTTCATCAACACTTTGAAGGTCCACAGATTACAGAATGCCTCCAGATGTGCATCGGAAACTACTACTGGTATTGCAGGGAACGATCAAAGCGTAGACTGTTAGAGACATTACTCCCATGGAGGAGAGTGCGCATGGTGTCTGTTGTATTCAATCCCGAGGCAAGTTCTGTGTTTCATCAACACTCTGATAGTCCACAGATTACAGGATGCCTCCAGATGTCCACCGGACACTACTACTGGTCTTCCAGGGAACGATCAAATCGTAGACTGTTAGAGACATTACTCCCATGGAGGAATGTGCGCATGGTGACTGTTGTATTGAATCCCGATGCAATTTATGTGTTTCATCAACACTTTGAAGGTCCAAAGATTACAGAATGCCTCCAGATGTGCATCGGGAACTACTACTGGTCTTCCAGGAAACGATCAAACCGCAGACTGTTTGAGACAATACTCCCATGGAGGAAAGTGCGCATGGTGACTGTTGTATTCAAACCCGAGGCAATTTCTGTGTTTCATCAACCCTTTGAATGTCCACAGATTACAGATTGCTTCCAGATGTTCATCGGAAACTACTACTGGTCTAGCAGGGATCGATCAAAGCGTAGACTGTTTGAGACATTACTCCCATGGATGAAAGTGCGCATGGTGTCTGTTGTATTCAATCCCGATGCAATATCTGTGTTTCATCAACACTCTGATAGTCCACACATTACAGAATGCCCCCATATGTGCATCGGAAATTACTACTTGTCTTCCATGGAACGATCAAAGCGTAGACTGTTTGAGACATTACTCCCATGGAGGATAATGCGCATGATGACTGTTGTATTCAATCCCGATGCAATATCTGTGTTTCATCAACACTTTGAAGGTCCACAGATTACAGAATGTCTCCAGATGTGCATCGGAAACTACTACTGGTCTTGCAGGGAACGATCAAAGCGTAGACTGTTTGAGACATTACCCCCATGGAGGAAAGTGCGCATGGTGACTGTTGTATTCAATCCCGATGCAATTTCTGTGTTTCATCAACACCTTGAAGGTCCACAGATTACAGAATGCCTCCAGATGTGCATCGGAAAATACTACTGGTCCTCCAGGAAACGATCAAAGCGTAGACTGTTTGAGACATTACTCCCAATGAGGAAAGTGCGCATGGTGACTGTTGTATTCAATCCAGATGCAATTTCTGTGTTTCATCATCCCTTTGAAGGTCCACAGATTACAGAATGCCCCCAGATGTGCTTCGGAAACTACTACTGGTCTTGCAGAGAACGATCAAAACGTAGACTGTTTGAGACATTACTCCCATGGAGGAAAGTGCGCATGGTGACTGTTGTATTCAATCCCGATGCAATTTCTGTGTTTCATCAACCCTTTGAAGGTCCACAGATTACAGAATGCCTCCAGATGTGCTTCGGAAACTACTACTGGTCTTGCAGGGAACGATCAAAGCGTACACTGTTTGAGACATTACCCCATGGAGGAAAGTGCGCATGGTGACTGTTGTATTCAATCCCGATGCAATATCTGTGTTTCATCAACACTCTGGTAGTCCACAGATTACAGAATGACACCAGATGCGCGTCGGAAACTACTACTGGCCTTCCAGGGAACGATCAAAGCGTAGACTGTTAGAGACATTACTCCTATTGAGGAAAAAGCACATGGTGACTGTTGTATTGAATCCCGATGCAATATCTGTGTTTCATCAACACTTTGAAGGTCCAAAGATTACAGAATGCCTCCAGATGTGCATCGGAAACTACTACTGGTCGTCCAGGAAACGATCAAACCGTACACTGTTTGAGACATTACTCCCATGGACGAAAGTGCGCATGGTGACTGTTGTATTAAATCCTGACGCAATTTCTGTGTTTCATCAACACTCTGATAGTTCACACATTACAGAATGCCCCCAGATGTGCATCGGAAACTACTACTGGTCTTCTAGGGAACGATCAAAGCGTAGACTGATTGAGACATTACTCCCATGGAGGAAAGTGCGCATGGTAACTGTTGTATTCAATCCCGCGGCAATTTCTGTGTTTCACCAACACTTTGAAGGTCGACAGATTACAGAATGCCTCCAGATGTGCATCGGAAACTACTACTGGTCTTGGAGGGAACGATCAAATCGTAGACTGTTTGAGACATTACTCCCATGGAGGATAGTGCGCTTAGTGACTGTTGTATTCAATCCCGATTCAATTTCTGTGTTTCATCAACACTTTGAAAGTCCACAGATTACAGAATGCCTCTAGATGTGCATTGGAAACTACTACTGGTCCTCCAGGAAACGATCAAAGCGTAGACTTTTTGAGACATTACTCCCATGGAGGATAGTGAGCATGGTGACTGTTGTATTCAATCCCGCGGCAATTTCTGTGTTTTACCAACACTTTGAAGGTCCACAGATTACAGAATGCCTCCAGATGTGCATCGGAAACTAGTACTGGTCTTGCAGGGAACGATCAAATCGTAGACTGTTTGAGACATTACTTCCATGGAGGAGAGTGCGCATGACGATTGTTGTATTCAATCCTGATGCAGTTTCTGTGTTTCATCAACACTCTGATAGTCCACACATTACAGAATGTCCCCAGATGTGCATCGAAAGCTACTACTGGTCTTGGAGGGAACGATCAAAGCGTAAACTGTTTGGGACATTATTCCCATGGAGGAAAGTGCGCATGGTGACTCTTGTATTCAATCCTGATGCAGTTTATGTGTTTCATCAACACTCTGATAGTCCACACATTACAGAATGCAACCAGATGTGCGTCGGAAACTACTACTGGTCTTCCAGGGAACGATCAAAGCTTAATCTCTTTGAGACAATACTCCCATGGAGGAAAGTGCGCATGGTGTCTGTTGTATTCAATCCCGATGCAATTTCTGTGTTTCATCAACACTCTGATAGTCCACTGATTACAGAATGCCTCCAGATGTGCATCGGAAACTACTACTGGTCTTCCAGGGAACGATCAAAGCCTAGACTGTTTGAGACATTACTCCCATGGAGGAAAGTGCGCATGGTTACTGTTGTATTCAATCCAGCGGCAACTCCTGCGTTTCATCAACACTTTGAAGGTCCACAGATTACAGAATATCTCCAGATGTGCATCGGAAACTACTACTGGTCTTGCAGGGAACGATCAAAGCTTAGGCTGTTTGAGACATTACTCCCATGGATTAAAGTGCGCATGGTGACTGTTGTATTCAATCCCGATGCAATTTCTGTGTTTAATTAACACTCTGATAGTCCACACATCACAGAATGCCCACAGATGTTCATCGGAACTACTACTGGTCTTCCAGGGAACGAACAAAGCCTAAACTCTTTGAGACATTACTCCCATGGAGGAAAGCGCGCATGGTGACTGTTGTATTCAATCCTGATGCAATTTCTGTGTTTCATCAACACTCTCATAGAAAGACATTACAGAATGCCAGCAGATGTGCGTCGGAAACTACTACTGGTCTTCCAGGGAACGATCAAAGCGTAAACTCTTTGAGACATTACTCCCATGGAAGAAAGTGCGCATGGTGACTGTTGTATTCAATCCCGCGGCAAATCCTGTGTTTCATCAACACTTTGAAGGTCCACAGATTAGAGAATGCCTCCAGATGTGCATCGGAAGCTACTACTGGTATTGCAGGGAACGATCAAAGCGTAGACTGTTAGAGACATTACTCCCATGGAGGAGAGTGCGCATGGTGTCTGTTGTATTCAATCCCGAGGCAAGTTCTGTGTTTCATCAACACTCTGATAGTCCACAGATTACAGAATGCCTCCAGATGTCCACCGGACACTACTACTGGTCTTCCAGGGAACGACCAAAGCGTAGACTGTTAGAGACATTACTCCCATGGAGGAAAGTGCGCATGGTGACTGTTGTATTGAATCCCGATGCAATTTCTGTGTTTCATCAACACTTTGAAGGTCCAAAGATTACAGAATGCCTCCAGATGTGCATCGGGAACTACTACTGGTCTTCCAGGAAACGATCAAACCGCAGACTGTTTGAGACAATACTCCCATAAAGGAAAGTGCGCATGGTGACTGTTGTATTCAAACCCGAGGCAATTTCTGTGTTTCATCAACACGTTGAATGTCCACAGATTACAGATTGTCTCCAGATGTTCATCGGAAACTACTACTGGTCTTGCAGGGATCGATCAAAGCGTAGACTGTTTGAGACATTACTCCCATGGATGAAAGTGCGCATGGTGTCTGTAGTATTCAATCCCGATGCAATTTCTGTGTTTCATCAACACTCTGATAGTCCACACATTACAGAATGCCCCCATATGTGCATCGGAAATTACTACTTGTCTTCCATGGAACGATCAAAGCGTAGACTGTTTGAGACATTACTCCCATGGAGGATAATGCGCATGATGACTGTTGTATTCAATCCCGAGGCAATATCTGTGTTTCATCAACACTTTGAAGGTCCACAGATTACAGAATGCCTCCAGATGTGCATCGGGAACTACTACTGGTCTTGCAGGGATCGATCAAAGCGTAGACTGTTTGAGACATTACCCCCATGGAGGAAAGTGCGCATGGTGACTGTTGTATTCAATCCCGATGCAATTTCTGTGTTTCATCAACACCTTGAAGGTCCACAGATTACAGAATGCCTCCAGATGTGCATCGGAAAATACTACTGGTCCTCCAGGAAACGATCAAAGCGTAGACTGTTTGAGACATTACTCCCAATGAGGAAAGTGCTCATGGTGACTGTTGTATTCAATCCCGATGCAATTTCTGTGTTTCATTAACACTTTGAAGGTCCACAGATTACAGAATGCCTCCAGATGTGTATCGCAAACTACTACTGGTCTGGCAGGGAACGATCAATGCGTAGACTGTTTGAGACATTACTCCCATGGAAGAAAGTGCACATGGTGACTGTTGTATTCAATCCCGATGCAATTTCTGTGTTTCATCAACCCTTTGAAGGTCCACAGATTACAGAATGCCTCCAGATGTGCTTCGGAAACTACTAGTGGTCTTACAGGGAACGATCAAAGCGTAGACTTTTTCAGACATTACTCCCATGGAGGAAAGTGCGCATGGTGACTGTTGTATTCAATCCCGATGCAATTTCTGTGTTTCATCAACCCTTTAAGGTCCACAGATTACAGAATGCCTCCAGATGTGCTTCGGAAACTACTACTGGTCTTGCAGGGAACGATCAAAGCGTAGACTGTTTGAGACATTACCCCATGGAGGAAAGTGCGCATGGTGACTGTTGTATTCAATCCCGATGCAATATCTGTGTTTCATCAACACTCTGGTAGTCCACAGATTACAGAATGACACCAGATGCGCGTCGGAAACTACTACTGGTCTTCCAGGGAACGATCAAAGCGTAAACTGTTTGAGACATTACTCCCATGGAGGAAAGTGCGCATGGTGACTCTTGTATTCAATCCTGATGCAGTTTCTGTGTTTCATCAACACTCTGATAGTCCACACATTACAGAATGTCCCCAGATGTGCATCGAAAGCTACTACTGGTCTTGGAGGGAACGATCAAAGCGTAAACTATTTGAGACATTATTCCCATGGAGGAAAGTGCGCATGGTGACTCTTGTATTCAATCCTGATGCAGTTTATGTGTTTCATCAACACTCTGATAGTCCACACATTACAGAATGCAACCAGATGTGCGTCGGAAACTACTACTGGTCTTCCAGGGAACGATCAAAGCTTAATCTGTTTGAGACAATACTCCCATGGAGGAAAGTGCGCATGGTATCTGTTGTATTCAATCCCGATGCAATTTCTGTGTTTCATCAACACTCTGATAGTCCACTGATTACAGAATGCCTCCAGATGTGCATCGGAAACTACTACTGGTCTTCCAGGGAACGATCAAAGCCTAGACTGTTTGAGACATTACTCCCATGGAGGAAAGTGCGCATGGTTACTGTTGTATTCAATCCAGCGGCAACTCCTGCGTTTCATCAACACTTTGAAGGTCCACAGATTACAGAATATCTCCAGATGTGCATCGGAAACTACTACTGGTCTTGCAGGGAACGATCAAAGCTTAGGCTGTTTGAGACATTACTCCCATGGATTAAAGTGCGCATGGTGACTGTTGTATTCAATCCCGATGCAATTTCTGTGTTTAATTAACACTCTGATAGTCCACACATCACAGAATGCCCACAGATGTTCATCGGAACTACTACTGGTCTTCCAGGGAACGAACAAAGCCTAAACTCTTTGAGACATTACTCCCATGGAAGAAAGTGCGCATGGTGACTGTTGTATTCAATCCCGCGGCAATTCCTGTGTTTCATCAACACTTTGAAGGTCCACAGATTAGAGAATGCCTCCAGATGTGCATCGGAAGCTACTACTGGTATTGCAGGGAACGATCAAAGCGTAGACTGTTAGAGACATTACTCCCATGGAGGAGAGTGCGCATGGTGTCTGTTGTATTCAATCCCGAGGCAAGTTCTGTGTTTCATCAACACTCTGATAGTCCACAGATTACAGAATGCCTCCAGATGTCCACCGGACACTACTACTGGTCTTCCAGGGAACGATCAAAGCGTAGACTGTTAGAGACATTACACCCATGGAGGAAAGTGCGCATGGTGACTGTTGTATTGAATCCCGATGCAATTTCTGTGTTTCATCAACACTTTGAAGGTCCAAAGATTACAGAATGCCTCCTGATGTGCATCGGGAACTACTACTGGTCTTCCAGGAAACGATCAAACCGCAGACTGTTTGAGACAATACTCCCATAAAGGAAAGTGCGCATGGTGACTGTTGTATTCAAACCCGAGGCAATTTCTGTGATTCATCAACACTTTGAATGTCCACAGATTACAGATTGCCTCCAGATGTTCATCGGAAGCTACTACTGGTATTGCAGGGAACGATCAAAGCGTAGACTGTTAGAGACATTACTCCCAATGAGGAAAGTGCTCATGGTGACTGTTGTATTCAATCCCGATGCAATTTCTGTGTTTCATTAACACTTTGAAGGTCCACAGATTACAGAATGCCTCCAGATGTGTATCGCAAACTACTACTGGTCTGGCAGGGAACGATCAATGCGTAGACTGTTTGAGACATTACTCCCATGGAAGAAAGTGCACATGGTGACTGTTGTATTCAATCCCGATGCAATTTCTGTGTTTCATCAACCCTTTGAAGGTCCACAGATTACAGAATGCCTCCAGATGTGCTTCGGAAACTACTAGTGGTCTTACAGGGAACGATCAAAGCGTAGACTTTTTCAGACATTACTCCCATGGAGGAAAGTGCGCATGGTGACTGTTGTATTCAATCCCGATGCAATTTCTGTGTTTCATCAACCCTTTAAGGTCCACAGATTACAGAATGCCTCCAGATGTGCTTCGGAAACTACTACTGGTCTTGCAGGGAACGATCAAAGCGTAGACTGTTTGAGACATTACCCCATGGAGGAAAGTGCGCATGGTGACTGTTGTATTCAATCCCGATGCAATATCTGTGTTTCATCAACACTCTGGTAGTCCACAGATTACAGAATGACACCAGATGCGCGTCGGAAACTACTACTGGTCTTCCAGGGAACGATCAAAGCGTAAACTGTTTGAGACATTACTCCCATGGAGGAAAGTGCGCATGGTGACTCTTGTATTCAATCCTGATGCAGTTTCTGTGTTTCATCAACACTCTGATAGTCCACACATTACAGAATGTCCCCAGATGTGCATCGAAAGCTACTACTGGTCTTGGAGGGAACGATCAAAGCGTAAACTATTTGAGACATTATTCCCATGGAGGAAAGTGCGCATGGTGACTCTTGTATTCAATCCTGATGCAGTTTATGTGTTTCATCAACACTCTGATAGTCCACACATTACAGAATGCAACCAGATGTGCGTCGGAAACTACTACTGGTCTTCCAGGGAACGATCAAAGCTTAATCTGTTTGAGACAATACTCCCATGGAGGAAAGTGCGCATGGTATCTGTTGTATTCAATCCCGATGCAATTTCTGTGTTTCATCAACACTCTGATAGTCCACTGATTACAGAATGCCTCCAGATGTGCATCGGAAACTACTACTGGTCTTCCAGGGAACGATCAAAGCCTAGACTGTTTGAGACATTACTCCCATGGAGGGAAGTGCGCATGGTTACTGTTGTATTCAATCCAGCGGCAACTCCTGCGTTTCATCAACACTTTGAAGGTCCACAGATTACAGAATATCTCCAGATGTGCATCGGAAACTACTACTGGTCTTGCAGGGAACGATCAAAGCTTAGGCTGTTTGAGACATTACTCCCATGGATTAAAGTGCGCATGGTGACTGTTGTATTCAATCCCGATGCAATTTCTGTGTTTAATTAACACTCTGATAGTCCACACATCACAGAATGCCCACAGATGTTCATCGGAACTACTACTGGTCTTCCAGGGAACGAACAAAGCCTAAACTCTTTGAGACATTACTCCCATGGAAGAAAGTGCGCATGGTGACTGTTGTATTCAATCCCGCGGCAATTCCTGTGTTTCATCAACACTTTGAAGGTCCACAGATTAGAGAATGCCTCCAGATGTGCATCGGAAGCTACTACTGGTATTGCAGGGAACGATCAAAGCGTAGACTGTTAGAGACATTACTCCCATGGAGGAGAGTGCGCATGGTGTCTGTTGTATTCAATCCCGAGGCAAGTTCTGTGTTTCATCAACACTCTGATAGTCCACAGATTACAGAATGCCTCCAGATGTCCACCGGACACTACTACTGGTCTTCCAGGGAACGATCAAAGCGTAGACTGTTAGAGACATTACACCCATGGAGGAAAGTGCGCATGGTGACTGTTGTATTGAATCCCGATGCAATTTCTGTGTTTCATCAACACTTTGAAGGTCCAAAGATTACAGAATGCCTCCTGATGTGCATCGGGAACTACTACTGGTCTTCCAGGAAACGATCAAACCGCAGACTGTTTGAGACAATACTCCCATAAAGGAAAGTGCGCATGGTGACTGTTGTATTCAAACCCGAGGCAATTTCTGTGATTCATCAACACTTTGAATGTCCACAGATTACAGATTGCCTCCAGATGTTCATCGGAAACTACAACTGGTCTTGCAGGGATCGATCAAAGCGTAGACTGTTTGAGACATTACTCCCATGGATGAAAGTGCGCATGGTGTCTGTTGTATTCAATCCCGATGCAATTTCTGTGTTTCATCAACACTCTGATAGTCCACACATTACAGAATGCCCCCATATGTGCATCGGAAATTACTACTTGTCTTCCATGGAACGATCAAAGCGTAGACTGTTTGAGACATTACTCCCATGGAGGATAATGCGCATGATGACTGTTGTATTCAATCCCGAGGCAATATCTGTGTTTCATCAACACATTGAAGGTCCACAGATTACAGAATGCCTCCAGATGTGCATCGGGAACTACTACTGGTCTTGCAGGGATCGATCAAAGCGTAGACTGTTTGAGACATTACCCCCATGGAGGAAAGTGCGCATGGTGACTGTTGTATTCAATCCCGATGCAATTTCTGTGTTTCATCAACACCTTGAAGGTCCACAGATTACAGAATGCCTCCAGATGTGCATCGGAAAATACTACTGGTCCTCCAGGAAACGATCAAAGCGTAGACTGTTTGAGACATTACTCCCAATGAGGAAAGTGCGCATGGTGACTGTTGTATTCAATCCCGATGCAATTTCTGTGTTTCATTAACACTTTGAAGGTCCACAGATTACAGAACGCCTCCAGATGTGTATCGCAAACTACTACTGGTCTGGCAGGGAACGATCAATGCGTAGACTGTTTGAGACATTACTCCCATGGAAGAAAGTGCACATGGTGACTGTTGTATTCAATCCCGATGCAATTTCTGTGTTTCATCAACCCTTTGAAGGTCCACGGATTACAGAATGCCTCCAGATGTGCTTCGAAAACTACTAGTGGTCTTACAGGGAACGATCAAAGCGTAGACTGTTTGAGACATTACTCCCATGGAGGAAAGTGCGCATGGTGACTGTTGTATTCAATCCCGATGCAATTTCTGTGTTGTATCAACCCTTTGAAGGTCCACAGATTACAGAATGCCTCCAGATGTGCTTCGGAAACTACTACTGGTCTTGCAGGGAACGATCAAAGCGTAGACTGTTTGAGACATTACCCCATGGAGGAAAGTGCGCATGGTGACTGTTGTATTCAATCCCGATGCAATATCTGTGTTTCATCAACACTCTGGTAGTCCACAGATTACAGAATGACACCAGATGCGCGTCGAAAACTACTACTGGTCTTCCAGGGAACGATCAAAGCGTAAACTGTTTGAGACATTACTCCCATGGAGGAAAGAGCGCATGGTGACTCTTGTATTCAATCCTGATGCAGTTTCTGTGTTTCATCAACACTCTGATAGTCCACACATTACAGAATGTCCCCAGATATGCATCGGAAACTACAACTGGTCTTGGAGGGAACGATCAAAGCGTAAACTGTTTGAGACATTATTCCCATGGAGGAAAGTGCGCATGGTGACTGTTGTATTCAATCCTGATGCAATTTCTGTGTTTCATCAACACTCTGATAGTCCACAGATTACAGAATGCCTCCAGATGTGCATCGGAAACTACTACTGGTCTTCCAGTGAACGTTCAAAACGTAGACTGTTTGTGACATTACTCCCATGGAGGAATGTGCGCATGGTGACTGTTGTATTCAATACCGTCGCAATTTCAGTGTTTCATCAACACTCTGATAGTCCGCCCATTACAGAATGCCCCCAGATGTGCGTCGGAAACTACTACTGGTCTTCCAGGGAACGATCAAAGCTTAATCTGTTTGAGACATTACTCCCATGGAGGAAAGTGCGCATGGTGTCTGTTGTATTCAATCCCGATGCAATTTCTGTGTTTCATCAACACTCTGATAGTCCACTGATTACAGAATGCCTCCAGATGTGCATCGGAAACTACTACTGGTCTTCCAGTGAACGTTCAAAACGTAGACTGTTTGTGACATTACTCCCATGGAGGAAAGTGCGCATGGTGACTGTTGTATTCAATACCGTCGCAATTTCAGTGTTTCATCAACACTCTGATAGTCCGCCCATTACAGAATGCCCCCAGATGTGCGTCGGAAACTACTACTGGTCTTCCAGGGAACGATCAAAGCGTAAACTCTTTGAGACATTACTCCCATGGAGGAAAGAGCGCATGGTGACTCTTGTATTCAATCCTGATGCAGTTTCTGTGTTTCATCAACACTCTGATAGTCCACACATTACAGAATGTCCCCAGATATGCATCGGAAGCTACAACTGGTCTTGGAGGGAACGATCAAAGCGTAAACTGTTTGAGACATTATTCCCATGGAGGAAAGTGCGCATGGTGACTGTTGTATTCAATCCTGATGCAATTTCTGTGTTTCATCAACACTCTGATAGTCCACAGATTACAGAATGCCTCCAGATGTGCATCGGAAACTACTACTGGTCTTCCAGTGAACGTTCAAAACGTAGACTGTTTGTGACATTACTCCCATGGAGGAAAGTGCGCATGGTGACTGTTGTATTCAATACCGTCGCAATTCCTGTGTTTCATCAACACTTTGAAGGTCCACAGATTACAGAATGCCTCCAGATGTACATCGGAAACTACTACTGGTCTTGCAGGGAACGATCAAAGCGTAGACTGTTAGAGACATTACTCCCATTGAGGAAAAAGCACATGGTGACTGTTGTATTGAATCCGGATGCAATATCTGTGTTTCATCAACACTTTGAAGGTCCAAAGATTACAGAATGCCTCCAGATGTGCATCGGAAACTACTACTGGTCGTGCAGGAAACGTTCAAACCGTACACTATTTGAGACATTACTCCCATGGACGAAAGTGCGCATGGTGACTGTTGTATTAAATCCTGACGCAATTTCTGTGTTTCAACAACACTCTGATAGTCCACAGATTACAGAATGCCTCCAGATGTCCACCGGACACTACTACTGGTCTTCCAGGGAACGATCAAATCGTAGACTGTTAGAGACATTACTCCCATGGAGGAATGTGCGCATGGTGACTGTTGTATTGAATCCCGATTCAATTTCTGTGTTTCATCAACACTTTGAAGGTCCAAAGATTACAGAATGCCTCCAGATGTGCATCGGGAACTACTACTGGTCTTCCAGGAAACGATCAAATCGCAGACTGTTTGAGACAATACTCCCATGGAGGAAAGTGCGAATGGTGACTGTTGTATTCAAACCCGAGGCAATTTCTGTGTTTCATCAACCCTTTGAATGTCCACAGATTACAGATTGCTTCCAGATGTTCATCGGAAACTACTACTGGTCTTGCAGGGATCGATCAAAGCGTAGACTGTTTGAGACATTACTCCCATGGATGAAAGTGCGCATGGTGTCTGTTGTATTCAATCCCGATGCAATTTCTGTGTTTCATCAACACTCTGATAGTCCACACATTACAGAATGCCCCCATATGTGCATCGGAAATTACTACTTGTCTTCCATGGAACGATCAAAGCGTAGACTGTTTGAGACATTACTCCCATGGAGGATAATGTGCATTATGACTGTTGTATTCAATCCCGAGGCAATATCTGTGTTTCATCAACACTTTGAAGGTCCACAGATTACAGAATGCCTCCAGATGTGCATCGGAAACTACTACTGGTCTTGCAGGGAACGATCAAAGCGTAGACTGTTTGAGACATTACCCCCATGGAGGAAAGTGCGCATGGTGACTGTTGTATTCAATCCCGATGCAATTTCTGTGTTTCATCAACACCTTGAAGGTCCACAGATTACAGAATGCCTCCAGATGTGCATCGGAAAAAACTACTGGTCCTCCAGGAAACGATCAAAGCGTAGACTGTTTGAGACATTACTCCCAATGAGGAAAGTGCGCATGGTGACTGTTGTATTCAATCCCGATGCAATTTCTGTGTTTCATCATCCCTTTGAAGGTCCACAGATTACAGAATGCCTCCAGATGTGCTTCGGAAACTACTACTGGTCTTGCAGAGAACGATCAAAGCGTAGACTGTTTGAGACATTACTCCCATGGAGGAAAGTGCGCATGGTGACTGTTGTATTCAATCCTGATGCAGTTTCTGTGTTTCATCAACACTCTGATAGTCCACAGATTACAGAATGTACCCAGATGTGCATCGGAAGCTACAACTGGTCTTGGAGGGAACGATCAAAGCGTAAACTGTTTGAGACATTATTCCCATGGAGGAAAGTGCGCATGGTGACTGTTGTATTCAATCCTGATGCAATTTGTGTGTTTCATCAACACTCTGATAGTCCACAGATTACAGAATGCCTCCAGATGTGCCTCGGAAACTACTACTGGTCTTCCAGTGAACGTTCAAAACGTAGACTGTTTGTGACATTACTCCCATGGACGAAAGTGCGCATGGTGACTGTTGTATTCAATACCGTTGCAATTTCTGTGTTTCATCAACACTCTGATAGTCCGCCCATTACAGAATGCCCCCAGATGTGCATCGGAAACTACTACTGGTCTTCCAGGGAACGATCAAAGCTTAATCTGTTTGAGACATTACTCCCATGGAGGAAAGTGCGCATGGTGTCTGTTGTATTCAATCCCGATGCAATTTCTGTGTTTCATCAACACTCTGATAGTCCACTGATTACAGAATGCCTCCAGATGTGCATCAGAAACTACTACTGGTCTTCCAGGGAACGATCAAAGCCTAGATTGTTTGACAATACTCCCGTGGAGGAAAGTGCTCATGGTGACTGTTGTATTCAATCCGGATGAAATTCCTGTGTTTCATCAACACTTTGAAGGTCCACAGATTACAGAATGCCTCCAGATGTGCATCGGAAACTACTACTGGTCTTGCAGGGAACGATCAAAGCGTAGACTGTTAGAGACATTACTCCCATTGAGGAAAAAGCACATGGTGACTGTTGTATTGAATCCCGATGCAATATCTGTGTTTCATCAACACTTTGAAGGTCCAAAGATTACAGAATGCCTTCAGATGTGCATCGGAAACTACTACTGGTCGTCCAGGAAACGATCAAACCGTACACTGTTTGAGACATTACTCCCATGGACGAAAGTGCGCATGGTGACTGTTGTATTAAATCCTGACGCAATTTCTGTGTTTCATCAACACTCTGATAGTTCACACATTACAGAATGCCCCCAGATGTGCATCGGAAACTACTACTGGTCTTCTAGGGAACGATCAAAGCGTAGACTGATTGAGACATTACCCCCATGGAGGAAAGTGCGCATGGTGACTGTTGTATTCAATCCCGATGCAATTTCTGTGTTTCATTAACACTTTGAAGGTCCACAGATTACAGAACGCCTCCAGATGTGTATCGCAAACTACCACTGGTCTGGCAGGGAACGATCAATGCGTAGACTGTTTGAGACATTACCCCCATGGAGGAAAGTGCGCATGGTGACTGTTGTATTAAATCCTGACGCAATTTCTGTGTTTCATCAACACTCTGATAGTTCACACATTACAGAATGCCCCCAGATGTGCATCGGAAACTACTACTGGTCTTCTAGGGAACGATCAAAGCGTAGACTGATTGAGACATTACCCCCATGGAGGAAAGTGCGCATGGTGACTGTTGTATTCAATCCCGAGGCAATATCTGTGTTTCATCAACACTTTGAAGGTCCACAGATTACAGAATGCCTCCAGATGTGCATCGGGAACTACTACTGGTCTTGCAGGGATCGATCAAAGCGTAGACTGTTTGAGACATTACCCCCATGGAGGAAAGTGCGCATGGTGACTGTTGTATTCAATCCCGATGCAATTTCTGTGTTTCATCAACACCTTGAAGGTCCACAGATTACAGAATGCCTCCAGATGTGCATCGGAAAATACTACTGGTCCTCCAGGAAACGATCAAAGCGTAGACTGTTTGAGACATTACTCCCAATGAGGAAAGTGCGCATGGTGACTGTTGTATTCAATCCCGATGCAATTTCTGTGTTTCATTAACACTTTGAAGGTCCACAGATTACAGAACGCCTCCAGATGTGTATCGCAAACTACTACTGGTCTGGCAGGGAACGATCAATGCGTAGACTGTTTGAGACATTACTCCCATGGAAGAAAGTGCACATGGTGACTGTTGTATTCAATCCCGATGCAATTTCTGTGTTTCATCAACCCTTTGAAGGTCCACAGATTACAGAATGCCTCCAGATGTGCTTTGAAAACTACTAGTGGTCTTACAGGGAACGATCAAAGCGTAGACTGTTTGAGACATTACTCCCATGGAGGAAAGTGCGCATGGTGACTGTTGTATTCAATCCCGATGCAATTTCTGTGTTTCATCAACCCTTTGAAGGTCCACAGATTACAGAATGCCTCCAGATGTGCTTCGGAAACTACTACTGGTCTTGCAGGGAACGATCAAAGCGTAGACTGTTTGAGACATTACCCCATGGAGGAAAGTGCGCATGGTGACTGTTGTATTCAATCCCGATGCAATATCTGTGTTTCATCAACACTCTGGTAGTCCACAGATTACAGAATGACACCAGATGCGCGTCGAAAACTACTACTGGTCTTCCAGGGAACGATCAAAGCGTAAACTGTTTGAGACATTACTCCCATGGAGGAAAGAGCGCATGGTGACTCTTGTATTCAATCCTGATGCAGTTTCTGTGTTTCATCAACACTCTGATAGTCCACACATTACAGAATGTCCCCAGATATGCATCGGAAACTACAACTGGTCTTGGAGGGAACGATCAAAGCGTAAACTGTTTGAGACATTATTCCCATGGAGGAAAGTGCGCATGGTGACTGTTGTATTCAATCCTGATGCAATTTCTGTGTTTCATCAACACTCTGATAGTCCACAGATTACAGAATGCCTCCAGATGTGCATCGGAAACTACTACTGGTCTTCCAGTGAACGTTCAAAACGTAGACTGTTTGTGACATTACTCCCATGGAGGAAAGTGCGCATGGTGACTGTTGTATTCAATACCGTCGCAATTTCAGTGTTTCATCAACACTCTGATAGTCCGCCCATTACAGAATGCCCCCAGATGTGCGTCGGAAACTACTACTGGTCTTCCAGGGAACGATCAAAGCTTAATCTGTTTGAGACATTACTCCCATGGAGGAAAGTGCGCATGGTGTCTGTTGTATTCAATCCCGATGCAATTTCTGTGTTTCATCAACACTCTGATAGTCCACTGATTACAGAATGCCCCCAGATGTGCATCGGAAACTACTACTGGTCTTCCAGTGAACGTTCAAAACGTAGACTGTTTGTGACATTACTCCCATGGAGGAAAGTGCGCATGGTGACTGTTGTATTCAATACCGTCGCAATTTCAGTGTTTCATCAACACTCTGATAGTCCGCCCATTACAGAATGCCCCCAGATGTGCGTCGGAAACTACTACTGGTCTTCCAGGGAACGATCAAAGCGTAAACTCTTTGAGACATTACTCCCATGGAGGAAAGAGCGCATGGTGACTCTTGTATTCAATCCTGATGCAGTTTCTGTGTTTCATCAACACTCTGATAGTCCACACATTACAGAATGTCCCCAGATATGCATCGGAAGCTACAACTGGTCTTGGAGGGAACGATCAAAGCGTAAACTGTTTGAGACATTATTCCCATGGAGGAAAGTGCGCATGGTGACTGTTGTACTCAATCCTGATGCAATATCTGTGTTTCATCAACACTCTGATAGTCCACAGATTACAGAATGCCTCCAGATGTGCATCGGAAACTACTACTGGTCTTCCAGTGAACGTTCAAAACGTAGACTGTTTGTGACATTACTCCCATGGAGGAAAGTGCGCATGGTGACTGTTGTATTCAATACCGTCGCAATTCCTGTGTTTCATCAACACTTTGAAGGTCCACAGATTACAGAATGCCTCCAGATGTGCATCGGAAACTACTACTGGTCTTGCAGGGAACGATCAAAGCGTAGACTGTTAGAGACATTACTCCCATTGAGGAAAAAGCACATGGTGACTGTTGTATTGAATCCGGATGCAATATCTGTGTTTCATCAACACTTTGAAGGTCCAAAGATTACAGAATGCCTCCAGATGTGCATCGGAAACTACTACTGGTCGTGCAGGAAACGTTCAAACCGTACACTGTTTGAGACATTACTCCCATGGACGAAAGTGCGCATGGTGACTGTTGTATTAAATCCTGACGCAATTTCTGTGTTTCAACAACACTCTGATAGTCCACAGATTACAGAATGCCTCCAGATGTCCACCGGACACTACTACTGGTCTTCCAGGGAACGATCAAATCGTAGACTGTTAGAGACATTACTCCCATGGAGGAATGTGCGCATGGTGACTGTTGTATTGAATCCCGATTCAATTTCTGTGTTTCATCAACACTTTGAAGGTCCAAAGATTACAGAATGCCTCCAGATGTGCATCGGGAACTACTACTGGTCTTCCAGGAAACGATCAAATCGCAGACTGTTTGAGACAATACTCCCATGGAGGAAAGTGCGCATGGTGACTGTTGTATTCAAACCCGAGGCAATTTCTGTGTTTCATCAACCCTTTGAATGTCCACAGATTACAGATTGCTTCCAGATGTTCATCGGAAACTACTACTGGTCTTGCAGGGATCGATCAAAGCGTAGACTGTTTGAGACATTACTCCCATGGATGAAAGTGCGCATGGTGTCTGTTGTATTCAATCCCGATGCAATTTCTGTGTTTCATCAACACTCTGATAGTCCACACATTACAGAATGTCCCCAGATATGCATCGGAAGCTACAACTGGTCTTGGAGGGAACGATCAAAGCGTAAACTGTTTGAGACATTATTCCCATGGAGGAAAGTGCGCATGGTGACTGTTGTATTCAATCCTGATGCAATTTCTGTGTTTCATCAACACTCTGATAGTCCACAGATTACAGAATGCCTCCAGATGTGCATCGGAAACTACTACTGGTCTTCCAGTGAACGTTCAAAACGTAGACTGTTTGTGACATTACTCCCATGGAGGAAAGTGCGCATGGTGACTGTTGTATTCAATACCGTCGCAATTCCTGTGTTTCATCAACACTTTGAAGGTCCACAGATTACAGAATGCCTCCAGATGTGCATCGGAAACTACTACTGGTCTTGCAGGGAACGATCAAAACGTAGACTGTTAGAGACATTACTCCCATTGAGGAAAAAGCACATGGTGACTGTTGTATTGAATCCGGATGCAATATCTGTGTTTCATCAACACTTTGAAGGTCCAAAGATTACAGAATGCCTCCAGATGTGCATCGGAAACTACTACTGGTCGTGCAGGAAACGTCAAACCGTACACTGTTTGAGACATTACTCCCATGGACGAAAGTGCGCATGGTGACTGTTGTATTAACTCCTGACGCAATTTCTGTGTTTCAACAACACTCTGATAGTCCACAGATTACAGAATGCCTCCAGATGTCCACCGGACACTACTACTGGTCTTCCAGGGAACGATCAAATCGTAGACTGTTAGAGACATTACTCCCATGGAGGAATGTGCGCATGGTGACTGTTGTATTGAATCCCGATTCAATTTCTGTGTTTCATCAACACTTTGAAGGTCCAAAGATTACAGAATGCCTCCAGATGTGCATCGGGAACTACTACTGGTCTTCCAGGAAACGATCAAATCGCAGACTGTTTGAGACAATACTCCCATGGAGGAAAGTGCGCATGGTGACTGTTGTATTCAAACCCGAGGCAATTTCTGTGTTTCATCAACCCTTTGAATGTCCACAGATTACAGATTGCTTCCAGATGTTCATCGGAAACTACTACTGGTCTTGCAGGGATCGATCAAAGCGTAGACTGTTTGAGACATTACTCCCATGTATGAAAGTGCGCATGGGGTCTGTTGTATTCAATCCCGATGCAATTTCTGTGTTTCATCAACACTCTGATAGTCCACACATTACAGAATGCCCCCATATGTGCATCGGAAATTACTACTTGTCTTCCATGGAACGATCAAAGCGTAGACTGTTTGAGACATTACTCCCATGGAGGATAATGCGCATGATGACTGTTGTATTCAATCCCGAGGCAATATCTGTGTTTCATCAACACTTTGAAGGTCCACAGATTACAGAATGCCTCCAGATGTGCATCGGAAACTACTACTGGTCTTGCAGGGAACGATCAAAGCGTAGACTGTTTGAGACATTACCCCCATGGAGGAAAGTGCGCATGGTGACTGTTGTATTCAATCCCGATGCAATTTCTGTGTTTCATCAACACCTTGAAGGTCCACAGATTACAGAATGCCTCCAGATGTGCATCGGAAAAAACTACTGGTCCTCCAGGAAACGATCAAAGCGTAGACTGTTTGAGACATTACTCCCAATGAGGAAAGTGCGCATGGTGACTGTTGTATTCAATCCCGATGCAATTTCTGTGTTTCATCATCCCTTTGAAGGTCCACAGATTACAGAATGCCTCCAGATGTGCTTCGGAAACTACTACTGGTCTTGCAGAGAACGATCAAAGCGTAGACTGTTTGAGACATTACTCCCATGGAGGAAAGTGCGCATGGTGACTGTTGTATTCAATCCCGATGCAATTTCTGTGTTTCATCAACCCTTTGAAGGTCCACAGATTACAGAATGCCTCCAGATGTGCTTCGGAAACTACTACTGGTCTTGCAGGGAACGATCAAAGCGTACACTGTTTGAGACATTACCCCATGGAGGAAAGTGCGCATGGTGACTGTTGTATTCAATCCCGTTGCAATATCTGTGTTTCATCAACACTCTGGTAGTCCACAGATTACAGAATGACACCAGATGCGCGTCGGAAACTACTACTGGCCTTCCAGGGAACGATCAAAGCGTAAACTGTTTGAGACATTACTCCCATGGAGGAAAGAGCGCATGGTGACTCTTGTATTCAATCCTGATGCAGTTTCTGTGTTTCATCAACACTCTGATAGTCCACAGATTACAGAATGTACCCAGATGTGCATCGGAAGCTACAACTGGTCTTGGAGGGAACGATCAAAGCGTAAACTGTTTGAGACATTATTCCCATGGAGGAAAGTGCGCATGGTGACTGTTGTATTCAATCCTGATGCAATTTGTGTGTTTCATCAACACTCTGATAGTCCACAGATTACAGAATGCCTCCAGATGTGCCTCGGAAACTACTACTGGTCTTCCAGTGAACGTTCAAAACGTAGACTGTTTGTGACATTACTCCCATGGAGGAAAGTGCGCATGGTGACTGTTGTATTCAATACCGTTGCAATTTCTGTGTTTCATCAACACTCTGATAGTCCGCCCATTACAGAATGCCCCCAGATGTGCATCGGAAACTACTACTGGTCTTCCAGGGAACGATCAAAGCTTAATCTGTTTGAGACATTACTCCCATGGAGGAAAGTGCGCATGGTGTCTGTTGTATTCAATCCCGATGCAATTTCTGTGTTTCATCAACACTCTGATAGTCCACTGATTACAGAATGCCTCCAGGTGTGCATCAGAAACTACTACTGGTCTTCCAGGGAACGATCAAAGCCTAGATTGTTTGACAATACTCCCGTGGAGGAAAGTGCTCATGGTGACTGTTGTATTCAATCCGGATGAAATTCCTGTGTTTCATCAACACTTTGAAGGTCCACAGATTACAGAATGCCTCCAGATGTGCATCGGAAACTACTACTGGTCTTGCAGGGAACGATCAAAGCGTAGACTGTTAGAGACATTACTCCCATTGAGGAAAAAGCACATGGTGACTGTTGTATTGAATCCCGATGCAATATCTGTGTTTCATCAACACTTTGAAGGTCCAAAGATTACAGAATGCCTCCAGATGTGCATCGGAAACTACTACTGGTCGTCCAGGAAACGATCAAACCGTACACTGTTTGAGACATTACTCCCATGGACGAAAGTGCGCATGGTGACTGTTGTATTAAATCCTGACGCAATTTCTGTGTTTCATCAACACTCTGATAGTTCACACATTACAGAATGCCCCCAGATGTGCATCGGAAACTACTACTGGTCTTCTAGGGAACGATCAAAGCGTAGACTGATTGAGACATTACTCCCATGGACGAAAGTGCGCATGGTAACTGTTGTATTCAATCCCGCGGCAATTTCTGTGTTTCACCAACACTTTGAAGGTCCACAGATTACAGAATGCCTCCAGATGTGCATCGGAAACTACTACTGGTCTTGCAGGGAACGATCAAATCGTAGACTGTTTGAGACATTACTCCCATGGAAGATAGTGCGCATAGTGACTGTTGTATTCAATCCCGCGGCAATTTCTGTGTTTTACCAACACTTTGAAGGTCCACAGATTACAGAATGCCTCCAGATGTGCATCGGAAACTAGTACTGGTCTTGCAGGGAACGATCAAATCGTAGACTGTTTGAGACATTACTTCCATGGAGGAAAGTGCGCATGACGATTGTTGTATTCAATCCTGATGCAATTTCTGTGTTTCATCAACACTCTGATAGTCCACACATTACAGAATGTCCCCAGATGTGCATCGAAAGCTACTACTGGTCGTGGAGGGAACGATCAAAGCGTAAACTGTTTGAGACATTATTCCCATGGAGGAAAGTGCGCATGGTGACTCTTGTATTCAATCCTGATGCAGTTTCTGTGTTTCATCAACACTCTGATAGTCCACACATTACAGAATGCAACCAGATGTGCGTCGGAAACTACTACTGGTCTTCCAGGGAACGATCAAAGCTTAATCTGTTTGAGACAATACTCCCATGGAGGAAAGTGCGCATGGTGTCTGTTGTATTCAATCCCGATGCAATTTCTGTGTTTCATCAACACTCTGATAGTCCACTGATTACAGAATGCCTCCAGATGTGCATCGGAAACTACTACTGGTCTTCCAGGGAACGATCAAAGCCTAGACTGTTTGAGACATTACTCCCATGGAGGAAAGTGCACATGGTTACTGTTGTATTCAATCCAGCGGCAACTCCTGCGTTTCATCAACACTTTGAAGGTCCACAGATTACAGAATATCTCCAGATGTGCATCGGAAACTACTACTGGTCTTGCTGGGAACGATCAAAGCTTAGGCTGTTTGAGACATTACTCCCATGGATTAAAGTGCGCATGGTGACTGTTGTATTCAATCCCGATGCAATTTCTGTGTTTAATTAACACTCTGATAGTCCACACATCACAGAATGCCCACAGATGTTCATCGGAACTACTACTGGTCTTCCAGGGAACGAACAAAGCCTAAACTCTTTGAGACATTACTCCCATGGAGGAAAGTGCGAATGGTGACTGTTGTATTCAATCCTGATGCAATTTCTGTGTTTCATCAACACTCTCATAGCCAGACATTACAGAATGCCACCAGATGTGCATTGGAAACTACTACTGGTCTTCCAGGGAACGATCAAAGAGTAAACTCTTTGAGACATTACTCCCATGGAAGAAAGTGCGCATGGTGACTGTTGTATTCAATCCCGCGGCAATTCCTGTGTTTCATCAACACTTTGAAGGTCCACAGATTAGAGAATGCCTCCAGATGTGCATCGGAAACTACTACTGGTATTGCAGGGAACGATCAAAGCGTAGACTGTTAGAGACATTACTCCCATGGAGGAGAGTGCGCATGGTGTCTGTTGTATTCAATCCCGAGGCAAGTTCTGTGTTTCATCAACACTCTGATAGTCCACAGATTACAGAATGCCTCCAGATGTCCACCGGACACTACTACTGGTCTTGCAGGGAACGATCAAATCGTAGACTGTTTGAGACATTACTCCCATGGAGGATAGTGCGCATAGTGACTGTTGTATTCAATCCCGATTCAATTTCTGTGTTTCATCAACACTTTGAAAGTCCACAGATTACAGAATGCCTCTAGATGTGCATTGGAAACTACTACTGGTCCTCCAGGAAACGATCAAAGCGTAGACTTTTTGAGACATTACTCCCATGGAGGATAGTGACCATGGTGACTGTTGTATTCAATCCCGCGGCAATTTCTGTGTTTTACCAACACTTTGAAGGTCCACAGATTACAGAATGCCTCCAGATGTGCATCGGAAACTAGTACTGGTCTTGCAGGGAACGATCAAATCGTAGACTGTTTGAGACATTACTTCCACGGAGGAAAGTGCGCATGACGATTGTTGTATTCAATCCTGATGCAATTTCGGTGTTTCATTAACACTCTGATAGTCCACTCATTACTGAAAGCCCCCAGATGTGCATCGGAGACTACTACTGGCCTTCCAGGGAACGATCAAAGCGTAAACTGTTTGAGACATTACTCCCATGGAGGAAAGTGCGCATGGTGACTCTTGTATTCAATCCTGATGCAGTTTCTGTGTTTCATCAACACTCTGATAGTCCACACATTACAGAATGTCCCCAGATGTGCATCGAAAGCTACTACTGGTCTTGGAGGGAACGATCAAAGCGTAAACTGTTTGAGACATTATTCCCATGGAGGAAAGTGCGCATGGTGACTCTTGTATTCAATCCTGATGCAGTTTCTGTGTTTCATCAACACTCTGATAGTCCACACATTACAGAATGCAACCAGATGTGCGTCGGAAACTACTACTGGTCTTCCAGGGAACGATCAAAGCTTAATCTGTTTGAGACAATACTCCCATGGAGGAAAGTGCGCATGGTGTCTGTTGTATTCAATCCCGATGCAATTTCTGTGTTTCATCAACACTCTGATAGTCCACTGATTACAGAATGCCTCCAGATGTGCATCGGAAACTACTACTGGTCTTCCAGGGAACGATCAAAGCCTAGACTGTTTGAGACATTACTCACATGGAGGAAAGTGCGCATGGTTACTGTTGTATTCAATCCAGCGGCAACTCCTGCGTTTCATCAACACTTTGAAGGTCCACAGATTACAGAATATCTCCAGATGTGCATCGGAAACTACTACTGGTCTTGCAGGGAACGATCAAAGCTTAGGCTGTTTGAGACATTACTCCCATGGATTAAAGTGCGCATGGTGACTGTTGTATTCAATCCCGATGCAATTTCTGTGTTTAATTAACACTCTGATAGTCCACACATCACAGAATGCCCACAGATGTTCATCGGAACTACTACTGGTCTTCCAGGGAACGAACAAAGCCTAAACGCTTTGAGACATTACTCCCATGGAGGAAAGTGCGCATGGTGACTGTTGTATTCAATCCTGATGCAATTTCTGTGTTTCATCAACACTCTCATAGCCAGACATTACAGAATGCCACCAGATGTGCATTGGAAACTACTACTGGTCTTCCAGGGAACGATCAAAGAGTAAACTCTTTGAGACATTACTCCCATGGAAGAAAGTGCGCATGGTGACTGTTGTATTCAATCCCGCGGCAATTCCTGTGTTTCATCAACACTTTGAAGGTCCACAGATTAGAGAATGCCTCCAGATGTGCATCGGAAACTACTACTGGTATTGCAGGGAACGATCAAAGCGTAGACTGTTAGAGACATTACTCCCATGGAGGAGAGTGCGCATGGTGTCTGTTGTATTCAATCCCGAGGCAAGTTCTGTGTTTCATCAACACTCTGATAGTCCACAGATTACAGAATGCCTCCAGATGTCCACCGGACACTACTACTGGTCTTCCAGGGAACGATCAAATCGTAGACTGTTTGAGACATTACTCCAATGGAGGAAAGTGCGCATGGTGACTGTTGTATTCAATCCCGCGGCAATTCCTGTGTTTCATCAACACTTGGAAGGTCCACAGATTACAAAATGCCTCCAGATGTGCATCGGAAACTACTACTGGTATTGCAGGGAACGATCAAAGCGTAGACTGTTAGAGACATTACTCCCATGGAGGAAAGTGCGCATGGTGACTGTTGTATTGAATCCCGATGCAATTTCTGTGTTTCATCAACACTTTGAAGGTCCAAAGATTACAGAATGCCTCCAGATGTGCATCGGGAACTACTACTGGTCTTCCAGGAATCGATCAAACCGCAGACTGTTTGAGACAATACTCCCATAAAGGAAAGTGCGCATGGTGACTGTTGTATTCAAACCCGAGGCAATTTCTGTGTTTCATCAACACTTTGAATGTCCACATATTACAGATTGCCTCCAGATGTTCATCGGAAACTACTACTGGTCTTGCACGGATCGATCAAAGCGTAGACTGTTTGAGACATTACTCCCATGGATGAAAGTGCGCATGGTGTCTGTTGTATTCAATCCCGATGCAATTTCTGTGTTTCATCAACACTCTGATAGTCCACACATTACAGAATGCCCCCATATGTGCATCGGAAATTACTACTTGTCTTCCATGGAACGATCAAAGCGTAGACTGTTTGAGACATTACTCCCATGGAGGATAATGCGCATGATGACTGTTGTATTCAATCCCGATGCAGTTTCTGTGTTTCATCAACACCTTGAAGGTCCACAGATTATAGAATGCCTCCAGATGTGCATCGGAAAATACTACTGGTCCTTCAGGAAACGATCAAAGCGTAGACTGTTTGAGACATTACTCCCAATGAGGAAAGTGCGCATGGTGACTGTTGTATTCAATCCCGATGCAATTTCTGTGTTTCATTAACACTTTGAAGGTCCACAGATTACAGAATGCCTCCAGATGTGTATCGCAAACTACTACTGGTCTGGCAGGTAACGATCAATGCGTAGACTGTTTGAGACATTACTCCCATGGAAGAAAGTGCACATGGTGACTGTTGTATTCAATCCCGATGCAATTTCTGTGTTTCATCAACCCTTTGAAGGTCCACAGATTACAGAATGCCTCCAGATGTGCTTCGGAAACTACTAGTGGTCTTACAGGGAACGATCAAAGCGTAGACTGTTTGACACATTACTCCCATGGAGGAAAGTGCGCATGGTGACTGTTGTATTCAATCCCGATGCAATTTCTGTGTTTCATCAACCCTTTGAAGGTCCACAGACTACAGAATGCCTCCAGATGTGCTTCGGAAACTACTACTGGTCTTGCAGGGAACGATCAAAGCGTACACTGTTTGAGACATTACCCCATGGAGGAAAGTGCGCATGGTGACTGTTGTATTCAATCCCGATGCAATATCTGTGTTTCATCAACACTCTGGTAGTCCACAGATTACAGAATGACACCAGATGCGCGTCGGAAACTACTACTGTTCTTCCAGGGAACGATCAAAGCGTAAACTGTTTGAGACATTACTCCCATGGAGGAAAGAGCGCATGGTGACTCTTGTATTCAATCCTGATGCAGTTTCTGTGTTTCATCAACACTCTGATAGTCCACACATTACAGAATGTCCCCAGATATGCATCGGAAGCTACGACTGGTCTTGGAGGGAACGATCAAAGCGTAAACTGTTTGAGACATTATTTCCATGGAGGAAAGTGCGCGTGGTGACTGTTGTATTCAATCCTGATGCAATTTCTGTGTTTCATCAACACTCTGATAGTCCACAGATTACAGAATGCCTCCAGATGTGCATCGGAAACTACTACTGGTCTTCCAGTGAACGTTCAAAACGTAGACTGTTTGTGACATTACTCCCATGGAGGAAAGTGCGCATGGTGACTGTTGTATTCAATACCGTCGCAATTTCAGTGTTTCATCAACACTCTGATAGTCCGCCCATTACAGAATGCCCCCAGATGTGCGTCGGAAACTACTACTGGTCTTCCAGGGAACGATCAAAGCTTAATCTGTTTGAGACATTACTCCCATGGAGGAACGTGCGCATAGTGACTGTTGTATTCAATCCCGATTCAATTTCTGTGTTTCATCAACACTTTGAATGTCAACAGATTACCCAATGCCCCTAGATGTGCATTGGAAACTACTACTGGTCCTCCAGGAAACGATCAAAGCGTAGACTGTTTGAGACATTACTCCCATGGAGGATAGTGAGCATGGTTTCTGTTGTATTCAATCCCGCGGCAATTTCTGTGTTTCACCAACACTTTGAAGGTCCACAGATTACAGAATGCCTCCAGATGTGCATCGGAAACTAGTACTGGTCTTGCAGGGAACGATCAAATCGTAGACGGTTTGAGACATTACTTCCATGGAGGAAAGTGCGCATGACGAGTGTTGTATTCAATCCTGATGCAATTTCGGTGTTTCATTAACACTCTGATTGTCCACTCATTACAGAAAGCCCCCAGATGTGCATCGGAAACTACTACTGGCCTTCCAGGGAACGATCAAAGCGTAAACTGTTTGATACATTACTCCCATGGAGGAAAGTGGTCATGGTGACTCTTGTATTCAATCCTGATGCAGTTTCTGTGTTTCATCAACACTCTGATAGTCCACACATTACAGAATGTACCCAGATGTGCATCGAAAGCTACTACTGGTCTTGCAGGGAACGATCAAATCGTACACTGTTTGAGACATTACTCCCATGGAGGAAAGTGCGCATGGTGTCTGTTGTATTCAATCCTGATGCAATTTCTGTGTTTCATCAACACTCTGATAGTCCACTGATTACAGAATGCCTCCAGATGTGCATCGGAAACTACTACTGGTCTTCCAGGGAACGATCAAAGCCTAGACTGTTTGAGACATTACTCCCATGGAGGAAAGTGCGCATGGTGACTGTTGTATTCAATCCGGCTTCAATTTCAGTGTTTCATCAACACTTTGAAAGTCCACAGATAACAGAATGCCTCCAGATGTGCATCGGAAACTACTACTGGTCTTGCAGGGAACGATCAAAGCGTAGACTGATAGAGACATTATTATCATTGAGGAAAAAGCACATGGTGACTGTTGTATTGAATCCCGATGCAATATCTGTGTTTCATCAACACTTTGAAGGTCCAAAGATTACAGAATGCCTCCAGATGTGCATCGGAAACTACTACTGGTCTTCCAGGAAACGATCAAACCGTACACTGTTTGAGACATTACTCCCATGGACGAAAGTGCGCACGGTGACTGTTGTATTCAATCCTGACGCAATTTCTGTGTTTCATCAACACTCTGATAGTTCACACATTACAGAATGCCCCCAGATGTGCATCGGAAACTACTACTGGTCTTCCAGGGAACGATCAAAGCGTAGACTGATTGAGACATTACTCCCATGGTGGAAAGTGCGCATGGTAACTGTTGTATTCAATCCCGCGGCAATTTCTGTGTTTGACCAACACTTTGAAGGTCCACAGATTACAGAATGCCTCCAGATGTGCATCGGAAACTACTACTGGTCTTGCAGGGAACGATCAAATCGTAGACTCTTTGAGACATTACTCCCATGGAGGATAGTGCGCATAGTGACTGTTGTATTAAATCCCGATTCAATTTCTGTGTTTCATCAACACTTTAAAAGTCCACAGATTACAGAATGCCTCTAGATGTGCATCGGAAACTACTACTGGTCCTCCAGGAAACGTTCAAAGCGTAGACTGTTTGAGACATTACTCCCATGGAGGATAGTGCGCATGGTGACTGTTGTATTCAATCCCGCGGCAATTTCTGGGTTTCACCAACACATTGAAGGTCCACAGATTACAGAATGCCTCCAGATGTGCATCGGAAACTAGTACTGGTCTTGCAGGGAACGATCAAATCGTAGACTGTTTGAGACATTACTTCCATGGAGGAAAGTGCGCATGGTGAGTGTCGTATTCAATCCTGATGCAATTTCGGTGTTTCATCAAGACTCTGATAGTCCACTCATTACAGAATGCCCCCAGATGTGCATCGGAAACTACTACTGGTCTTCCAGGGTACGATCCAAGCGTAAACTCTTTGAGGCATGACACCCATGGAGTAAAGTGCGCATGGTGACTGTTGTATTCAATCCCGATGCAATTTCTGTGTTTCATCAACACTCTGATAGTCTACAGATTACAGAATGACACCAGATGTGCATCGGAAACTACTACTTGTCTTCCAGGGAACGATCAAAGCGTAGACTGTTTGAGACATTACTCGCATCTAGGAAAGTGCGCATGGTGACTGTTGTATTGAATCCCGATGCAATTTCTGTGTTTCATCAACACTCTGATAGTCCACACATTACAAAATGTCCCCAGATGTACATCGGAAACTACTACTGGTCTTCCAGGGAACGATCAAAGCGTAAACTGTTTGAGACATTACTCCAATGGAGGAAAGTGTGCATGGTGTCTGTTGTATTCAATCCCTATGCAATTTCTGTGTTTCATCAACACTCTGATAGTCCACAGATTACAGAATGCCTCCAGATGTCCATCGGAAGCTACTACTGGTCTTCCAGGGAACGATCAAATCGTACACTGTTTGAGACATTACTCCCATGGAGGAAATTGCGCATGGTTACTGTTGTATTCAATCCAGCGGCAATTCCTGTGTTTCATCAACACTTTCAAGGTCCACAGATTACAGAATGTCTCCAGATGTTCATCGGAAACTACTACTGGTCTTGCAGGGAACGATCAAAGCGTAGACTGTTAGAGACATTACTCCCATTGAGGAAAAAGCACATGGTGACTGTTGTATTGAATCCCGATGCAATATCTGTGTTTCATCAACACTTTGAAGGTCCACAGATTACAGAATGCCTCCAGATGAGCATCGGAAACTACTACTAGTCTTGCAGGGAACGATCAAAGCGTAGACTGTTTGAGACATTACTCCCATGGATTAAAGTGCGCATGGTGACTGTTGTATTCAATCCCGATGCAATTTCTGTGTTTCATTAACACTCTGATAGTCCACACATCACAGAATGCCCACAGATGTGCATCGGAAACTACTACTGGTCTTCCAGGGAACGATCAAAGCGTAAACTCTTTGAAACATTACTCCCATGGAGGAAAGTGCGCATGGTGACTGTTGTATTCAATCCTGATGCAATTACTGTGTTTCATCAACACTGTGATAGTCCACACATTACAGAATGCCCCAACATGTGCATCGGAAACTACTACTAGTCTTCCATTGAACGATCAAAACGTAAACTGTTTGAGACATTACTCCCATAGAGGAAAGTGCGCATGATGACTGTTGTATTCAATCCCGATGCAATTTCTGTGTTTGAACAATACTCTGATAGTTTTCAGATTTCAGAATGCCTCCAGATGTGCATCGGAAACTACTACTGGTCTTCCAGGGGACGATCAAACCGTAGACTGTTTGGGACATTACTCCTATGGAGGAAAGTGCGCATGGTGACTGTTGTATTCAATCCCGAGGCAATTTCTGTGTTTCATCAACACCTTGAAGGTCCACAGATTACAGAATGCCTCCAGATGTGCATCGGAAAATACTACAGGTCCTGCAGGAAACTATCAAAAGCGTAGACTGTTTGAGACATTACACCCATGGAGGAAAGTGCGAATTGTGACTGTTGTATTCAATCCCGATGCAATTTCTGTGTTTCATCAACACTCTGATAGTCCACACAATACAGAATGCCTCCAGATGTGCATCGGAAACTTCTACAGGTCTTCCAGGGAACGATTAAAGAGTAAACTGTTTGAGACATTACTCCCATGGAGGAAAGTGTGCATTTGACTGTTGAATTCAATCCTGATGCAATTTCTGTGTTTCATCAACACTCTGATAGTCCACACATTACAGAATGTCAGAAGATGTGCATCGGAAACTACTACTTGTCTTCCAGGGTACGATCAAAGCGTAGGCTGTCTGAGATATAACTCCCATGGAGGAAAGTGCGCATGGTGACTGTTGTATTCAATCCCGATTCAATTTCTGTGTTTCATCAACACTCTGATAGTCCGCACATTACAGAATGGAAACAGATGTGCATCAGAAACTACCACTGGTCTTCCAGGGAACGATCAAAGCGTAAACTGTTCGAGACATTACTACAATGGAGGAAAGTGCGCATGGTGACTGTTGTATTCAATCCTGATGCAATTTCTGTGAATCATCAACACTCTGATAGTCCACACATTACAGAATGCCCCCAGATGTGCATCGGAAACTACTACTGGTCTTCCAGGGAACGATCAAGCGTAAAATGTTTGAGACATTACTCCCATGGAGGAATGTGCGCATGGTGACTGTTGTATTCAATCCTGATGCAATTTCTGTGTTTCATCAACACTCTGATAGTCCGCACATTACAGAATGGAAACAGATGTGCATCAGAAACTACTACTGGTCTTCCAGGGAACGATCAAAGCGTAAACTGTTTGAGACAATACTACCATGGAGGGAAGTGCGCATGGTGACTGTTGTATTCAATCCTGATGCAATTTCTGTGATTCATCAATACTCTGATAGTCCACACACTACAGAATGCCCCCAGATGTGCATCGGAAACTACTACTGGTCTTCCAGGGAACGATCAAAGCGTGAACAGTTTGAGATATTACTCCCATGGAGGATAGTGCACATGGTGACTGTTGTATTCAATCTCGATGCAATTTCTGTGTTTCATCAACACTCTGATAGTCCACAGATTACAGAATGCCTCCAGATGTGCATCGGAAACTACTACTGGTCTTGCAGGGAACGATCAAAGCGTAGACTGTTTGAGACATTACTCCTATGGAGGAAAATGCGCATGATGACTGTTGTATCCAATCCCGATGCAATTTCTGTGTTTCATCAACACTCTGATAGTCCACACATTACAGAATGCCTGCAAGATGTGCATCGGAAACTACTACTGGTCTTCCAGGGAACGATCAAAAGCGTAAACTGTTTGAGACATTATTCCCATGGAGGAAAGTGCGCATGGTGACTGTTGTATTCAATCCTGATGCAATTTCTGTGTTTCATCAACACTCTGATAGTCCACACATTACAGAATGTCAGAAGATGTGCATCGGAAACTACTACTGGTCTTCCAGGGAAAGATCAAAGCGTAGACTGTTTAAGACATTACTCCCATGGAGGAAAGTGCCCATGGTGACTGTTGTATTCAATCCCGATTCAATTTCTGTGTTTCATCAACACTTTGAATGTCCACAGATTACAGAATGCCTCCAGATGTGCATCGGAAACTACTACTGGTCTTGCAGGGAACGATCAAAGCGTAGACTGTTTGAGACATTACTCCCATGGAGGAAAGTGCGCATGGTGACTGTTGTATTCAATCTCGATGCAATTTCTGTGTTGCATCAACACTCTGATAGTCAACAGAATACAGAATGCCTCCAGATGTGCATCGGAAACTACTACTGGTCTTGCAGGGAACGATCAAAGCGTAGACTGTTTGAGACATTACTCCTATGGAGGAAAATGTGCATGATGACTGTTGTATCCAATCCCGATGCAATTTCTGTGTTTCATCAACACTCTGATGGTCCACACATTACAGAATGCCCACAGATTTCCATCGGAAACTACTACTGGTCTTCCAGGGAACGATCAAAAGCGTAAACTGTTTGAGACATTATTCCCATGGAGGAAAGTGCGCATGGTGACTGTTGTATTCAATCCCGATGCAATTTCTGTGTTTCATCAACACTCTCATAGTCCACACATTACAGAATGCCATAAGATGTGCATCGGAAACTTCTACTGGTCTTCCAGGGAAAGATCAAAGCGTAGACTGTTTGAGACATCACTCCCATGGAGGAAACTGCGCATGGTGACTGTTGTATTCAATCAATATTCAATTTCTGTGTTTCATCAACACTTTGAAGGTCCACACATTACAGAATGCCCACAGATGTGCATCGGAAACTACTACTGGTCTTGCAGGGAACAATCAAAGAGTAGACTGTTTGAGACATTACTCCCATTGAGGAAAGTGCGCATGGTGACTGTTGTATTCAATCCCGATGCAATTTCTGTGTTTCATCAACACTCTGATAGTCCACACATTACAGAATGTCCCCAGATGTACATCGGAAACTACTACTGGTCTTCCAGTGAACGATCAAAGCGTAAACTGTTTGAGACATTACTCCCATGGAGGAAAGTGCGCATGGTGACTGTTGTATTCAATCCCGATGCAATTTCTGTATGTCATCAACAATCTGATAGTCCACAGATTACAGAACGCCTCCAGATGTGCATCGGAAACTACTACTGGTCTTGCAGGGAAGGATCAAAGCGTAGACTGTTTGAGACATTACTCCTATGGAGGAAAATGCGCATGATGAATGTTGTATCCACTCCCGATGCAATTTCTGTGTTTTATCAACACTCTGATAGTCCACACATTACAGAATGCCCACAGATGTGCATCGGAAACTACTACTGGTCTTCCAGGGAACGATCAAAAGCGTAAACTGTTTGAGACATTATTCCCATGGAGGAAAGTGCGCATGGTGACTGTTGTATTCAATCCTGATGCAATTTCTGTGCTTCATCAACACTCTGATAGTCCACATATTGCAGAATGTCAGAAGATGTGCATCGGAAACTACTACTGGTCTTCCAGGGAAAGATCAAAGCGTAGACTGTTTGAGACATTACTCCCATGGAGGAAAGTGCGCATGGTGACTGTTGTATTCAATCCCGATTCAATTTCTGTGTTTCATCAACACTTTGAAGGTCCACAGATTACAGAATGCCCCCAGATGTGCATCGGAAATTGCTACTGGTCTTCCAGGGAACGATCAAAGCGTAAACCGTTCGAGGCATTACTCCCATGAAGGAAAGTGCACTTGGTGACTGTTGTATTCAATCCCGATGCAATTTCTGTGTTTCATCAACACTCTGATAGTCCACAGATAACAGAATGCCTCCAGATGTGCTTCGGAAACTAGTACTGGTCTTGCAGGGAACGATCAAATCGTAGACTGTTTGAGACATTACTTCAATGGAGGAAAATGCGCATGGTGTGTGTTGTATTCAATCCTGATGCAATTTCGGTGTTTCATCAACACTCTGATGGTCCACTCATTACAGAATGCCCCCAGATGTGCATCGGAAACTACTACTGGTCTTCCAGGGTACGATCAAAGCGTAAACTGTTTGAGGCATGACTCCCATGGAGTAAAGTGCGCATGGTGACTGTTGTATTCAATCCCGACACATTTTCTGTGTTTCATCAACGCTTTGTAGGTCCGCAGATTACAGAATGCCTCCAGATGTGCATCGGAAACTACTACTGGTCTTTGCAGGGAACGATCAAAGCGTAGGCTGATTGAGACATTACTCCCATGGATTAAAGTGCGCATGGTGACTGTTGTATTCAATCCCGATGCAATTTTTGTGTTTCATTAACACTCTGATAGTCCACACATCACAGAATGCCCACAGATGTGCATCGGAAACTAATACTGGTCTTCCAGGGAACGATCAAAGCGTAAACTCTTTGAGACATTACTCCCATGGAGGAAAGTGCGCATGGTGACTGTTGTATTCAATCCTGATGCAATTTCTGTGTTCATCAACACCCTGATAGTCCACACATTACAGAATGCCACAACATGTGCATCAGAAACTACTACTAGTCTTCCAGGGAACGATCAAAAGCGTAAACTGTTTGAGACATTATTCCCATGGAGGAAAGTGCGCATAATGACTGTTGTATTCAATCCTGATGCAATTTCTGTGTTTCATCAACACTCTGATAGTCCACACATTACAGAATGTCAGAAGATGTGCATCGGAAACTACTACTGGTCTTCCAGAGAAAGATCAAATCGTAGACTGTTTGAGACATTACTCCCATGGAGGAAAGTGCGCATGGTGACTGTTGTATTCAATCCCGATTCAATTTCTGTGTTTCATCAACACTTTGAAGGTCCACAGATTACAGAATGCCCCCAGATGTGCATCGGAAACTGCTACTGGTCTTCCAGGGAACGATCAAAGCGTAAACCGTTCGAGGCATTACTCCCATGAAGGAAAGTGCACTTGGTGACTGTTGTATTCAATCCCGATGCAATTTCTGTGTTTCATCAACACTCTGATAGTCCACAGATAACAGAATGCCTCCAGATGTGCATCGGAAACTACTACTGGTCTTCCAGGGAACGATAAAAGCGTAGACTGTTTGAGACATTACTCCTATGGAGGAAAATGCGCATGATGACTGTTGTATCCAATCCCGATGCAATTTCTGTGTTTCATCAACACTCTGATAGTCCACACATTACAGCATGCCCACAGATGTGCATCGAAAACTACTGCTGGTCTTCCAGGGAACGATCAAAAGCGTAAACTGTTTGAGACATTATTCCCATAGAGGAAATTGCGCATGGTGACAGTTGTATTCAATCCTGATGCAATTTCTGTGATTCATCAACACTCTGATAGTACACACATTACAGAATGCCCCCAGATGTGCATCGGAAACTACTACTGGTCTTCCAGGGAACGATCAAAGCGTAAAATGTTTGAGACATTCCTCCCATGGAGGAAAGTGTGCATGGTGACTTTTGTATTCAATCCTGATGCAATTTCTGTGTTTCATCAACACTCTGATAGTCCACACATTACAGAATGCTCCCAGATGAGCAACGGAAACTACTACTGGTCTTCCAGGGAACGATCAAAGCGTAAACTGTTTCAGATATTATTCCCATGGAGAAAAGTGCACATGGTGACTGTTGTATTCAATCTCGATGCAATTTCTGTGTTTCATCAACACTCTGATAGTCCACAGATTACAGAATGCCTCCAGATGTGCTTCGGAAACTACTACTGGTCTTGCAGGGAACGATAAGAGCGTAGACTGTTTGAGACATTACTCCTATGGAGGAAAATGCGCATGATGACTGTTGTATCCAATCCCGATGCAATTTCTGTGTTTCATCAATACTCTGATAGTCCACATATTACAGAATGCCCACAGATGTGCATCGGAAACTACTACTGGTCTTCCAGGAAACGATCAAATGCGTAAACTGTTTGAGACATTATTCCCATGGAGGAAAGTGCGCATGGTGACTGTTGTATTCAATCCTGATGCAATTTCTGTGTTTCATCAACACTCTGATAGTCCACACATTACAGAATGTCAGAAGATGTGCATCGGAAACTACTACTGGTCTTCCAGGGAAAGATCAAAGCGTAGACTGTTTGAGACATTACCCCTATGGAGGAAAGTGCGCATGGTGACTGTTGTATTCAATCCCGATTCAATTTATGTGTTTCATCAACACTTTGAAGGTCCACAGATTACAGAATGCCCCCAGATTTGCATCGGAAACTGCTACTGGTCTTCCAGGGAACGATCAAAGCGTAAACCGTTCGAGGCATTACTCCCATGAAGTAAAGTGCACTTGGTGACTGTTGTATTCAATCCCGATGCAATTTCTGTGTTTCATCAACACTCTGATAGTCCACATATTACAGAATGCCCACAGATGTCCATCGGAAACTACTACTGGTCTTCCAGGAAACGATCAAAAGCGTAAACTGTTTGAGACATTATTCCCATGGAGGAAAGTGCGCATGGTGACTGTTGTATTCAATCCTGATGCTATTTCTGTGTTTCATCAACACTCTGATAGTCCACACATTACACAATGTCAGACGATGTGCATCAGAAACTACTACTGGTCTTCCAGGGAACGATAAAAGCGTAGACTGTTTTAGACATTACTCCCATGGAGGAAAGTGCGCATGGTGTGTGTTGTATTCAATCCTGATGCAATTTCGGTGTTTCATCAACACTCTGATAGTCCACTCACTACAGAATGCCCCCAGATGTGCATCGGAAACTACTACTGGTCTTCCAGGGTACGATCAAAGCGTAAACTGTTTGAGGCATGACTCCCATGGAGTAAAGTGTGCATGGTGACTGTTGTATTCAATCCCGATGCAATTTCTTTGTTTCATCAACACTCTGATAGTCTACAGATTACAGAATGACACCAGATGTGCATCGGAAACTACTACTTGTCTTCCAGGGAACGATCAAATCGTAGACTGTTTGAGACATTACTCGCATCTAGGAAAGTGCGCATGGTGACTGTTGTATTCAATCCCGATACATTTTCTGTGTTTCATCAACGCTTTGAAGGTCCACAGATTACAGAATGCCTCTAGATGTGCATCGGAAACTACTACTGGTCTTGCAGGGAACGATCAAAGCGTAGGCTGATTGAGACATTACTCCCATGGATTAAAGTGCGCATGGTGACTGTTGTATTCAATCCCGATGCAATTTTTGTGTTTCATTAACACTCTGATAGTCCACACATCACAGAATGCCCACAGATGTGCATCGGAAACTACTACTGGTCTTCCAGGGAACGATCAAAGCGTAAACTCTTTGAGACATTACTCCCATGGAGGAAAGTGCGCATGGTGACTGTTGTATTCAGTCCTGATGCAATTTCTGTGTTTCATCAACACTCTGATAGTCCACACATTACAGAATGCCCCAACATGTGCATCGGAAACTACTACTAGTCTTCCGTTGAACGATCAAAGCGTAAACTGTTTGAGACATTACTCGCATGGAGGAAAGTGCGCATGATGACTGTTGTATTCAATCCCGATGGAATTTCTGTGTTTCATTAACACTCTGGTAGTCCACACATCACAGAATGCCCACAGATGTGCATTGGAACTACTACAGGTATTCCAGGGAACGATCAAAGCGCAAACCCTTTGAGACATTACTCCCATGGAGCAAAGTGCGCATGGTGACTGTTGTATTCAATCCTGATGCAATTTCTGTGTTTCATCAACACTCTGATAGTCCACACATTACAGAATGCCCCAACATGTGCATCGGAAACTACTACTAGTCTTCCATTGAACGATCAAAGCGTAAACTGTGTGAGACATTACGCCCATGGAGGAAAGTGCGCATGATCACTGTTGTAATCAATCACTTTGCAATTTCTGTGTCTGAACAACACTCTGATAGTTTTCAGATTACAGAATGCCTCCAGATGTGCATCGGAAACTACTACTGGTCTTCCAGGGGACGATCAAACCGTAGAGTGTTTGAGACATTATTCCTATGGAGGATAATGCGCATGATGACTGTTGTATTCAATCCCGAGGCAATTTCTTTGTTTCATCAACACTTTGAAGGTCCACCGATTACAGAATGCCTCCAGATGGGCATCGTAAAACTACTACTGGTCTTGTAGGGAACGGTCAAAGCGTAGACTGTTTGAGACATTACTCCCATGGAGGAAAGTGCGCATGGTGACTGTTGTATACAATCCAGATGAGAATTCTGTGTTTCACCAACACTCTGATAGTCCACACATTTCAGAATGGTAAAAGATGTGCATTGGAAACTACTACTTGTCTTCCAGGGAACGATCAAAGAGTAGCCTGTTTGAGACATTACTCCCATGGAGGAAAGTGCGCATGGTGACTGTTGTATTCAATCGCGATGCAATTTGTGTGTTTCATCAACACCTTGAAGGTCCACAGATTACAGAATGCCTCCAGATGTGCATCGGAAAATACTACTGGTCCTCCAGGAAACGATCAAAGCGTAGACTGTTTGAGACATTACACCCATGGAGGAAAGTGCGAATTGTGACTGTTGTATTCAATCCCGATGCAATTTCTGTGTTTCATCAACACTCTGATAGTCCACACACTGCAGAATGCCTCCAGATGTGCATCGGAAACTACTACAGGTCTTCCAGGGAACGATTAAAAGCGTAAACTGTGTGAGACATTACTCCCATGGAGGAAAGTGCGCATTTGACTGTTGTATTCAATCCAGATGCAATTTCTGTGTTTCATCAACACTCTGATAGTCCACACATTACAGAATGTCAGAAGATGTGCATCGGAAACTACTACTGGTCTTGCAGGGAACGATCAAAGCGTAGACTGTTTGAGATATAACTCCCATGGAGGAAAGTGCCCATGGTGACTCTTGTATTCGATCCCGATTCGATTTCTGTGTTTCATCAACACTCTGATAGTCCACAGATTACAGAATGCCTCCAGATGTGAATCGAAAACTACTACTGGTCTTCCAGGGAACGATTAAAGCGTAGACTGTTTGAGATATTACTCCTATGGAGGAAAGTGCGCATGGTGAGTGTTGTATTCAATCCCGATGCAATTTCTGTGTTTCATCAACACTCTGATAGTCCACACATTACAGAATGCCTCCAGATGTGCATCGGAAACTACTACAGGTCTTCCAGGGAACGATTAAAGCGTAAACTGTTTGAGACATTACTCCCATGGAGTAAATTGCGCATGGTTACTGTTGAATTCAATCCAGCGGCAATTCCTGTGTTTCATCAACACTTTGAAGGTCCACAGATTACAGAATATCTCCAGATGTGCATCGGAAACAACTACTGGTCTTGCAGGGAACGATCAAACCGTAGACTGTTTGAGACATTACACCCATGGAGGAAATTGCGAATTGTGACTGTTGCATTTAATCCCGATGCATATTTCTGTGTTTCATCAACACTCTGATAGTCCACACATTACAGAATGTCCCAACATGTACATCGGAAACTACTACTAGTCTTCCATTGAACGATCAGAGCGTAAACTGTTTGAGACATTACTCCCATGGAGGAAATCCCGATGCAATTTCTGTGTTTTAACAACACTCTGATAGTTTTCAGATTACAGAATGCCTCCAGATGTGCATCGGAAACTACTACTGGTGTTCCAGGGGACGATCAAACCGTAGACTGTTTTAGACATTACTCCTATGGAGGAAAATGCGCATGATGACTGTTGTATTCAATCCCGAGGCAATTTCTATGTTTTATCAACACTCTGATAGTCCACACATTACAGAATGTCATAAGATGTGCATCGGAAACTACTACTGGTCTTGCAGGAAACGATGAGACATTACTCCCATGGAGGAAAATGCGCATGGTGACTGTTCTATTCAATCCCGATGCAATTTCTGTGTTTCATCACAACTCTGATAGTCCGCACATTACAGAATGGCCCCAGATGTGCATTAGAAACTACTACTGGTCTTCCAGGGAACGATCAAAGCGTAGACTGTTTGAGACATTACTCCCAAGGAGGAAATTGCGCATGGTTACTGTTGTATTCAATCCAGCGGCAATTCCTGTGTTTCATCAACACTTTGAAGGACCACAGATTACAGAATATCTCCAAATGTGCATCGGAAACTACTACTGGTCTTGCAGGGAACGATCAAAGCGTAGGCTGTTTGAGACATTACCCCCATGGATTAAAGTGCACATGGTGACTGTTGTATTCAATCCCGATGCAATTTCTGTGTTTCATTAACACTCTGGTAGTCCATACATCACAGAATGCCCACAGATGTGCATTGGAACTACTACAGGTATTCCAGGGAACGATCAAAGCGCAAACTCTTTGAGACATTACTCCCATGGAGCAAAGTGCGCATGGTGACTGTTGTATTCAATCCTGATGCAATTTCTGTGTTTCATCAACACTCTGATAGTCCACACATTACAGAATGCCCCAACATGTGCATCGGAAACTACTACTAGTCTTCGATTGAACGATCAAAGCGTAAATTGTGTGAGACATTACTCCCATGGAGGAAAGTGCGCATGATGACTGTTGTAATCAATCACTTTGCAATTTCTGTGTCTGAACAACACTCTGATAGTTTTCAGATTACAGAATGCCTCCAGATGTGCATCGGAAACTACTACTGGTCTTCCAGGGGACGATCAAACCGTAGAGTGTTTGAGACATTACTCCTATGGAGGATAATGCGCATGATGACTGTTGTATTCAATCCCGTGGCAATTTCTTTGTTTCATCAACACTTTGAAGGTCCACCGATTACAGAATGCCTCCAGATGGGCATCGTAAAACTACTACTGGTCTTGTAGGGAACGGTCAAAGCGTAGACTGTTTGAGACCTTACTCCCATGGAGGAAAGTGCGCATGGTGACTGTTGTATACAATCCAGATGAGAATTCTGTGTTTCACCAACACTCTGATAGTCCACACTTTTCAGAATGGTACCAGATGTGCATTGGAAACTACTACTTGTCTTCCAGGGAACGATCAAAGAGTAGCCTGTTTGAGACATTACTCCCATGGAGGAAAGTGCGCATGGTGACTGTTGTATTCAATCGCGATGCAATTTGTGTGTTTCATCAACACCTTGAAGGTCCATAGATTACAGAATGCCTCCAGATGTGCATCGGAAAATACTACTGGTCCTCCAGGAAACGATCAAAGCGTAGACTGTTTGAGACATTACACCCATGGAGGAAAGTGCGAATTGTGACTGTTGTATTCAATCCCGATGCAATTTCTGTGTTTCATCAACACTCTGATAGTCCACACATTGCAGAATGCCTCCAGATGTGCATCGGAATTTACTACAGGTCTTCCAGGGAACGATTAAAAGCGTAAACTGTGTGAGACATTACTCCCATGGAAGAAAGTGCGCATTTGACTGTTGTATTCAATCCAGATGCAATTTCTGTGTTTCATCAACACTCTGATAGTCCACACATTACAGAATGTCAGAAGATGTGCATCGGAAACTACTACTGGTCTTCCAGGGAACGATCAAAGCGTAGACTGTTTGAGATATAACTCCCATGGAGGAAAGTGCCCATGGTGACTCTTGTATTCGATCCCGATTCAATTTCTGTGTTTCATCAACACTCTGATAGTCCACAGATTACAGAAAGCCTCCAGATGTGCATCGAAAACTACTACTGGTCTTCCAGGGAACGATCAAAGCGTAGACTGTTTGAGATATTACTCCTATGGAGGAAAGTGCGCATGGTGAGTGTTGTATTCAATCCCGATGCAATTTCTGTGTTTCATCAACACTCTGATAGTCCACACATTACAGAATGGCCCCAGATGTGCATCAGAAACTACTACTGGTCTTCCAGGGAACGATCAAAGCGTAAACTGTTCGAGACATTACTACCATGGAGGAAAGTGCGCATGGTGACTGTTTTATTCAATCCTGAAGCAGTTTCTGTGATTCATCAACACTCTGATAGTCCACACATTACAGAATGCCTCCAGATGTGCATCGGAAAATACTACTGGTCCTGCAGGAAACGATCAAAGCGTAGACTGTTAGAGACATTACTCCCATGAAGGAATGTGCGCATGGTGATTGTATTGAATCCCGATGCAATTTCTGTTTTTATTCAACACTTTGAAGGTCCAAAGATTACAGAATGCCTCCAGATGTGCATCGCAAACTACTGCTGGTCTTGCAGGGAACGAACAAAGCGTAGACTGTTTGAGACATTACTCCCATGGAGAAAATTGCGAATGGAGTCTGTTGTATTGAATCCCGATGCAATTTCTGTGTTTCATCAACACCATGAAAGTAAACAGATTACAGAATGCCTCCAGATGGGCATCGGAAACTACTACTAGTCTTGCAGGGAACGATCAAAGCGTAGCCTGTTTGAGACATTACTCCCATGGATTAAAGTGCGCATGGTGACTGTTGTATTCAATCCCGCTGCAGTTTCTGTGTTTCATTAACACTCTGATAGTCCACACATCACAGAATGCCCACAGTTGTGCATCGGAAACTACTACTGGTCTTCCAGGGAACGATCAAAGCGTAAACTCTTTGAAACATTACTCCCATGGAGGAAAGTACGCATGGTGACTGTTGTATTCAATCCTGATGCAATATCTGTGTTTCATCAACACTCTGATAGTCCACACATTACAGAATGCCCCAACATGTGCATCGGAAACTACTACTAGTCTTCCATTGAACGATCAAAGCATAAACTGTTTGAGACATTACTCCCATGGAAGAAAGTGCGCATGATGACTGTCGTATTCAATCCCGATGCAATTTCTGTGTTTGCCCAATACTCTGATAGTTTTCAGATTACAGAATGCCTCCAGATGTGCATCGGAAACTACTACTGGTCTTCCAGGGGACGATCAAACCGTAGACTGTTTGGGACATTACTCCTATTGAGGAAAATGCGCATGATGACTGTTGTATTCAATCCAGAGGCAATTTCTGTGTTTCATCAACACTCTCAATGTCCACCGATTACAGAATGCCTCCAGATGGGCATCGGAAACTACTACTGGTCTTGTAGGGAACGGTCAAAGCGTAGACTGTTTGAGACATTACTCGCATTGAGGAATGTGCGCATGGTGACTGTTGTATTCAATCCCGATGCAATTTCTAAGTTTCATCAACACCTTGAAGGTCCACAGATTACAGAATGCCTCCAGATGTGCATCGAAAATACTACTGGTCCTCCAGAAACGATCAAAGCGTAGACTGTTTGAGACATTACTCCTATGGAGGAAAATGCGCATGATGACTGTTGTATTCAATCCCGATGCAATTTCTGTGTTTCATCAACACTCTGATAGTCCACACATTACAGAATGCCCACAGATGTGTATCGGAAACTACTACTGGTCTTCCAGGGAACGATCAAAGCGTAAACTGTTTGAGACATTATTCCCATGGAGAAAAGTGCGCATGGTGACTGTTGTATTCAATCCTGATGCAATTTCTGTGTTTCATCAACACTCTGATAGTCCACACATTACAGAATGTCAGAAGATGTGCATCGGAAACTACTACTGGTCTTCCAGGGAAAGATCAAAGCGTAGATTGTTTGAGACATTACTCCCATGGAGGAAAGTGCGCATGGTGACTGTTGTATTCAATCCCGAATCAATTTCTGTGTTTCATCATCACTTTGAAGGTCCACAGATTACAGAATGCCCCCAGATGTGCATCGGAAACTGCTACTGGTCTTCCAGGGAACAATCAAAGCGTAAACCGTTCGAGGCATTACACCCATGAAGGAAAGTGCACTTGGTGACTGTTGTATTCAATCCCGATGCAATTTCTGTGCTTCATCAACACTCTGATAGTCCACAGATAACAGAATGCCTCCAGATGTGCATCGGAAACTACTACTGGTCTTCCAGGGAACGATAAAAGCGTAGACTGTTTGAGACATTACGTCCATGGAGGAAAGTGCGCATGGTGAGTGTTGTATTCAATCCTGATGCATTTTCGGTGTTTCATCAACACTCTGATAGTCCTCCCATTACAGAATGCCCCCAGATGTGCATCGGAAACTACTACTGGTCTTCCAGGGAACGATGAAAGCGTAAACTGTAAGAGACATTACACCCATGGAGGAAAGTGCGCATGGTGACTGTTGTCTTCAATCCCGATGCACTTTCTGTGTTTCATCAACACTCTGATAGTCCACACATTACAGAATGGCACCAGATGTGCATTGTAAACTACTACTTGTCTTCCAGGGAACGATCAAAGAGTAGACTGTTTGAGACATTACTCCCACGGAGGAAAGTGCGCATGGTGACTGTTGTATTCAAACCCGATGTAATTTCTGTGTTTCATCAACACCTTGAAGGTCCACAGATTACAGAATGCCTCCAGATGTGCATTGGAAAATACTACTGGTCCTCCAGGAAACGATCAAAGCGTAGACTGTTTGAGACATTACACCCATGGAGGAAAGTGTGAATTGTGACTGTTGTATTCAATCCCGATGCAATTTCTGTGTATCATCAACACTCTGATAGTCCACACATTACAGAATGCCTCCAGATGTGCATCAGAAACTACTACAGGTCTTCCAGGGAACGATTAAAGCGTAAACTGTTTGAGACATTACTCCCATGGAGGAAAGTGCGCATTTGACTGTTGTATTCAATCCTGATGCAATTTCTGTGTCTCATCAACACTCTGATAGTCCACACATTACAGAATGTCAGAAGATGTGCATCGGAAACTACTACTGGTCTTGCAGGAAACGATCAGATCGTAGACTGTTTGAGACATTACTTCCATGGAGGAATGTGCGCATGGTGAGTGTTGTATTCAATTCTGATGCAATTTCGGTGTTTCATCAACACTCTGATAGTCCACTGATTACAGAATGCCCCCAGATGTGCATCGGAAACTACTACTGGTCTTCCGGTTATCGATCAAAGCGTAGACTCTTTGAGACATTACTCCCATGGAGGAAAGTGTGCATGGTTACTGTTGAATTCAACCCAGCGGCAATTCCAGTGTTTCATCAACACTTTGAAGGTCCACAGATTACAGAATATCTCCAGATGTGCATCGGAAACTACTACTGGTCTTGCAGGGAACGATGAAAGCGTAGACTGTTAGAGACATTACTCCCATGGAGGAAAGTGCGCATGGTGATTGTTGTATTGAATCCCGATGCAATTTCTGTGTTTATTCAACACTTTGAAGGTCCAAAGATTACAGAATGCCTCCTGATGTGCATCGGAAACTATTACTGGTATTGCAGGGAACGAACAAAGCGTACACTGTTTGAGACATTACTCCCATGGAGGAAGGTGCACATGGAGTCTGTTGTATTGAATCCCGATGCAATTTCTGTGTTTCATCAACACCTTGAAGGTCCACAGATTACAGAATGCCTCCAGATGAGCATCGGAAACTACTACTAGTCTAACAGGGAACGATCAAAGAGTAGACTCTTTGAGACATTACTCCCATGTTTTAAAGTGCGCATGGTGACTGTTGTATTCAATGCCGATGCAATTTCTGTGTTTCATTAACACTCTGATAGTCCACACATCACCGAATTCCCACAGATGTGCATCGGAAACTACTACTGGTATTCCAGGGAACGATCAAAGCGTAAACTCTTTGAGACATTACTCCCATGGAGGAAAGTGCGCATGGTGACTGTTGTATTCAATCCTGATGCAATATCTGTGTTTCATCAACACTCTGATAGTCCACACATTACAGAATGCCCCAACATGTGCATCGGAAACTACTACTAGTCGTCCATTGAACGATAAAAGCGTAACTGTTTGAGACATTACTCCCATGGAGGAAAGTGCGCATGATGACTGTTGTATTCAATCCCGATACAATATCTGTGTTTGAACAACACTCTGATAGTTTACTGATTACAGAATGCCTATAGATGTGGATCGGAAACTACTACTGGTCTTCCTGGGGACGATCAAACCGTAGACTGTTTGAGACATTACTCCAATGTAGGAAAATGCGCATGATGACTGTTGTATCCAATCCCGAGGCAATATCTGTGTTTCATCAACACTTCAAAGGTCCACCGATTACAGAATGCCTCCAGATGGGCATCGGAAACTGCTACTGGTCTTGCAGGGAACGGTAAAAGCGTAGACTGTTTGAGACATTACTCCCATGGAGGAAAGTGCGCATAGTGACTGTTGTATACAATCCAGATGCAATTTCTGTGTTTCATCAACACTCTGATAGTCCACACATTACAGAATGGCACCAGATGTGCATTGGGAACTACTACTAGTCTTCCAGGGAACGATCAAAGCGTAGACTGTTTGAGATATAACTATCATGGAGGAAAGTGCGCATTGTGACTCTTGTATTCGATCCCGATTCAATTTCTGTGTTTCATCAACACTCTGATATTCCACAGATTACAGAAAGCCTCGAAATGTGCATCGAAAACTACTACTGGTCTTCCAGGGAACGATCAAAGCGTAAACTGTTTGAGACATTACTCCCATGGAGGAAAGTGCGCATGGTGACTGTTGTATTCAATCCCGATGCAATTTCTGTGTTTCATCAACACTCTGATAGTCCACACATTACAGAATGCCCACAGATGTGCATCGGAAACTCTACTGGTCTTCCAGGGAACGATGAAAGCGTAAACTGTTTGAGACATTATTCCCATGGAGGAAAATGTGCATGGTGACTGTTTTATTCAATCCTGATGCAATCTCTGTGTTTCATCAACACTCTGATAGTCCACACATTACAGAATGTCAGAAGATGTGCATCGGAAACTACTACTGGTCTTCCAGGGAAAGATCAAAGCGTAGACTGTTTGAGACATTACTCCCATGGAGGAAAGTGCGCATGGTGACTGTTGTACTCAATCCTGATGCAATTTCTGTGTTTCATCAACACTCTGATAGTCCACACATTACAGAATATCTCCAGATGTGCATCGGAAACTACTACTGGTCTTGCAGGGAACGATCAAAGCGTAGACTGTTTGTGACATTACCCCATGGAGGAAAGTGCGCATGGTGAGTGTTGTATTCAATCCTGATGCAATTTCTGTGTTTCATCAACACTCTGCTAGTCCACACATTACAGAATGCCTCCAGATGTGCGTCGGAAACTACTACTGGCCTTCCAGGGAACGATCAAAGCGTAAACTGTTTGAGACATTTCTCCCATGAAGGAAAGTGTGCATGGTGTCTGTTGTATTCAATCCCGATTCAATTTCTGTGTTTCACAACACTTTGAAGGTCCACAGATTACAGAATGCCCCCAGATGTGCATCGGAAACTGCTACTGGTCTTCCAGGGACGATAAAAGCGTAAACCGTTCGAAGCTTTACTCCCATGGAGGAAAGTGCACATGGTGACTGTTGTATTCGATCCCGATGCAATTTCTGTGTTTCATCAACACTCTGATAGTCCACAGATTACAGAATGCCTCCAGATGTGCATCGGAAACTACTACTGGTCTTGCAGGGAACGATCAAAGCGTAGACTGTTAGAGACATTACTCCCATGGAGGAAAGTGCGCATGGTGATTGTTGTATTGAATCCCGATGCAATTTCTGTGTTTATTCAACACTTTGAAGGTCCAAAGATTACAGAATGCCTCCTGATGTGCATCGGAAACTATTACTGGTCTTGCAGGGAACGAACAAAGCGTACACTGTTTGAGACATTACTCCCATGGAGGAAGGTGCACATGGAGTCTGTTGTATTGAATCCCGATGCAATTTCTGTGTTTCATCAACACCTTGAAGGTCCACAGATTACAGAATGCCTCCAGATGAGCATCGGAAACTACTACTAGTCTAACAGGGAACGATCAAAGAGTAGACTCTTTGAGACATTACTCCCATGATTTAAAGTGCGCATGGTGACTGTTGTATTCAATGCCGATGCAATTTCTGTGTTTCATTAACACTCTGATAGTCCACACATCACCGAATTCCCACAGATGTGCATCGGAAACTACTACTGGTATTCCAGGGAACGATCAAAGCGTAAACTCATTGAGACATTACTCCCATGGAGGAAAGTGCGCATGGTGACTGTTGTATTCAATCCTGATGCAATTTCTGTGTTTCATCAACACTCTGATAGTCCACACATTACAGAATGCCCCAACATGTGCATCGGAAACTACTACTAGTCGTCCATTGAACGATAAAAGCGTAAAGTGTTTGAGACATTACTCCCATGGAGGAAAGTGCGCATGATGACTGTTGTATTCAATCCCGATACAATATCTGTGTTTGAACAACACTCTGATAGTTTACAGATTACAGAATGCCTATAGATGTGGATCGGAAACTACTACTGGTCTTCCTGGGGACGATCAAACCGTAGACTGTTTGAGACATTACTCCAATGTAGGAAAATGCGCATGATGACTGTTGTATCCAATCCCGAGGCAATGTCTGTGTTTCATCAACACTTCAAAGGTCCACCGATTACAGAATGCCTCCAGATGGGCATCGGAAACTGCTACTGGTCTTGCAGGGAACGGTAAAAGCGTAGACTGTTTGAGACATTACTACCATGGAGGAAAGTGCGCATGGTGACTGTTGTATTCGATCCCGATTCAATTTCTGTGTTTCATCAACACTCTGATATTCCACAGATTACAGAAAGCCTCGAGATGTGCATCGAAAACTACTACTGGTCTTCCAGGGAACGATGAAAGCGTAGACTGTTTGAGACATTATTCCCATGGAGGAAAGTGCGCATGGTGAGTGTTGTATTCAATCCCGATGCAATTTCTGTGTTTCATCAACACTCTGATAGTCCACACATTACAGAAAGTCAGAAGATGTGCATCGGAAACTACTACTGGGCTTGCAGGAAACGATCAAAGCGTAGACTGTTTGAGACATTACTACCATGGAGGAAAGTGCGCATGGTGACTGTTGTATTCAATCCTGATGCAATTTCTGTGTTTCATCAACACTCTGATGGTCCACACATTACAGAATGCCCCCAGATGTCAATCGGAAACTACTACTGATCTTCCAGTGAACGATCAAAGCGTAAAATGTTTGAGACATTACTCCCATGGAGGAAAGTGCACATGGTGACTGTTGTATTCAATCTCGATGCAATTTCTGTGTTTCATTAACACTCTGATAGTCCACAGATTACAGAATGCCTCCTGATGTGCATCGGAAACTACTACTGGTCTTGCAGGGTACGATCAAAGCGTAAACTGTTTGAGACATTACTCCCATGGAGGAAAGTGCGCATGGTGACTGTTGTATTCAATCCCGATGCAATTTCTGTGTTTCATCAACACTCTGATAGTCCACACATTACAGAATGCCCACAGATGTGCATCGGAAACTCTACTGGTCTTCCAGGGAACGATGAAAGCGTAAACTGTTTGAGACATTATTCCCATGGAGGAAAATGTGCATGGTGACTGTTTTATTCAATCCTGATGCAATCTCTGTGTTTCATCAACACTCTGATAGTCCACACATTACAGAATGTCAGAAGATGTGCATCGGAAACTACTACTGGTCTTCCAGGGAAAGATCAAAGCGTAGACTGTTTGAGACATTACTCCCATGGAGGAAAGTGCGCATGGTGACTGTTGTATTCAATCCTGATGCAATTTCTGTGTTTCATCAACACTCTGATAGTCCACACATTACAGAATATCTCCAGATGTGCATCGGAAACTACTACTGGTCTTGCAGGGAACGATCAAAGCGTAGACTGTTTGTGACATTACCCCATGGAGGAAAGTGCGCATGGTGAGTGTTGTATTCAATCCTGATGCAATTTCTGTGTTTCATCAACACTCTGCTAGTCCACACATTACAGAATGCCTCCAGATGTGCGTCGGAAACTACTACTGGCCTTCCAGGGAACGATCAAAGCGTAAACTGTTTGAGACATTTCTCCCATGAAGGAAAGTGTGCATGGTGTTTGTTGTATTCAATCCCGATGCAATTTCGGTGTTTATTCAACACTTTTAAGGTCCAAAGATTACAGAATGCCTCCTGATGTGCATCGGAAACTATTACTGGTCTTGCAGGGAACGAACAAAGCGTAGACTGTTTGAGACATTACTCCCATGGAGGAAAGGACAAATGGAGTCTGTTGTATTGAATCCCGATGCAATTTCTGTGTTTCATCAACACCTTGAAGGTCCACAGATTACAGAATGCCTCAAGATGAGCATCGGAAACTACTACTAGTCTTGCAGGGAACGATCAAAGCGTAGACTCTTTGAGACATTACTCCCATGATTGAAAGTGCGCATGGTGACTGTTGTATTCAATGCCGATGCAATTTCTGTGTTTCATTAACACTCTGATAGTCCACACATCACCGAATTCCCACAGATGTGCATCGGAAACTACTACTGGTTTTCCAGGGAACGATCAAAGCGTAAACTCTTTGAGACATTACTCCCATGGAGGAAAGTGCGCATGGTGACTGTTGTATTCAATCCTGATGCAATTCCTGTGTTTCATCAACACTCTGATAGTCCACACATTACAGAATGCCCCAACATGTGCATCGGAAACTACTACTAGTCTTCCATTGAACGATAAAAGCGTAAACTGTTTGAGACATTACTCCCATGGAGGAAAGTGCGCATGATGACTGTTTATTCAATCCCGACACAATATCTGTGTTTGAACAACACTCTGGTAGTTTACAGATTACAAAATGCCTCCAGATGTGCATCGGAAACTACTAATGGTCTTCCTGGGGACGATCAAACCGTAGACTGTTTGAGACATTACTCCTATGGAGGAAAATGCGCATGATGACTGTTGTATTCAATCCCGAGGCAATTTCTGTGTTTCATTAACACTTCGAAGGTCCACCGATTACAGAATGCCTCCAGATGGGCATCGGAAACTACTACTGGTCTTGCAGGGAACGGTAAAAGCGTAGACTGTTTGAGACATTACTCCCATGGAGGAAAGTGCGCATAGTGACTGTTGTATACAATCCAGATGCAATTTCTGTGTTTCATCAACACTCTGATAGTCCACACATTACAGAATGGCACCAGATGTGCATTGGGAACTACTACTTGTCTTCCAGGGAACGATCAAAGCGTAGACTGTTTGAGATATAACTCCCATGGAGGAAAGTGCGCATTGTGACTCTTGTATTCGATCCCGATTCAATTTCTGTGTTTCATCAACACTCTGATAGTCCACAGATTACAGAAAGCCTCGAGATGTGCATCGGAAACTACTACTGGTCTTCCAGGGAACGATCAAAGCGTAAAATGTTTGAGACATTACCCCATGGACTAAAGTGCGCATGGTGAGTGTTGTATTCAATCCTGATGCAATTTCTGTGTTTCATCAACACTCTGATAGTCCACTGATTAAAGAATGCCTCCAGATGTGTATCGGAAACTACTACTGGTCTTCCGGGGAACGATCAAAGCGTAGACTGTTTGGGACATTACTCCCATGGAGGAAAGTGTGCATGGTTACTGTTGTATTCAACCCAGCGGCAATTCCAGTATTTCATCAACACTTTGAAGGTCCACAGATTACAGAATATCTCCAGATGTGTATCGGAAACTACTACTGGTCTTGCAGGGAACGATCAAAGCGTAGACTGTTAGAGACATTACTCCCATGGAGGAAAGTGCGCATGGTGATTGTTGTATTGAATCCCGAAGCAATTTCTGTGTTTATTCAACACTTTGAAGGTCCAAAGATTACAGAATGCCCCAACATGTGCATCGGAAACTACTACTAGTCTTGCATTGAACGATAAAAGCGTAAACTGTTTGAGACATTATTCCCATGGAGGAAAGTGCGCATGATGACTGTTGTATTCAATCCCGATACAATTTCTGTGTTTGAACAACACTCTGATAGTTTACAGATTACAGAATGCCTCCAGATGTGCTTCGGAAACTACTACTGGTCTTCCTGGGGACGATCTAATCGTAGACTGTTTGAGACACTACTCCTATGGAGGAAAATGCGCATGATGACTGTTGTATTCAATCCCGAGGCAATTTCTGTGTTTCATCAACACTTCGAAGGTCCACCGATTACAGAATGCCTCCAGATGGGCATCGGAAACTACTACTGGTCTTGCAGGGAACGGTAAAAGCGTAGACTGTTTGAGACATTACTCCCATGGAGGAAAGTGCGCATAGTGACTGTTGTATACAATCCAGATGCAATTTCTGTGTTTCATCAACACTCTGATAGTCCACACATTACAGAATGGTACCAGATGTGCATTGGGAACTACTACTTGTCTTCCAGGGAACGATCAAAGAGTAGACTGTTTGAGATATAACTCCCATGGAGGAATGTGCGCATTGTGACTCTTGTATTCGATCCCGATTCAATTTCTGTGTTTCATCAACACTCTGATAGTCCACACATTACAGAATGGCCCCAGATGTGCATCAGAAACTACTACTGGTCTTCCAGTGAACGATCAAAGCGTAAAATGTTTGAGACATTACTCCCATGGAGGAAAGTGCACATGGTGAGTGTTGTATTCAATTTCGATGCAATTTCTGTGTTTCATTAACACTCTGATAGTCCACAGATTACAGAATGCCTCCTGATGTGCATCGGAAACTACTACTGGTCTTGCAGGGAACGATCAAAGCGTAAACTGTTTGAGACATTACTCCCATGGAGGAAAGTGCGCATGGTGACTGTTGTATTCAATCCCGATGCAATTTCTGTGTTTCATCAACACTCTGATAGTCCACACATTACAGAATGCCCACAGATGTGCATCGGAAACTCTACTGGTCTTCCAGGGAACGATGAAAGCGTAAACTGTTTGAGACATTATTCCCATGGAGGAAAATGTGCATGGTGACTGTTTTATTCAATCCTGATGCAATCTCTGTGTTTCATCAACACTCTGATAGTCCACACATTACAGAATGTCAGAAGATGTGCATCGGAAACTACTACTGGTCTTCCAGGGAAAGATCAAAGCGTAGACTGTTTGAGACATTACTCCCATGGAGGAAAGTGCGCATGGTGACTGTTGTATTCAATCCTGATGCAATTTCTGTGTTTCATCAACACTCTGATAGTCCACACATTACAGAATATCTCCAGATGTGCATCGGAAACTACTACTGGTCTTGCAGGGAACGATCAAAGCGTAGACTGTTTGTGACATTACCCCATGGAGGAAAGTGCGCATGGTGAGTGTTGTATTCAATCCTGATGCAATTTCTGTGTTTCATCAACACTCTGCTAGTCCACACATTACAGAATGCCTCCAGATGTGCGTCGGAAACTACTACTGGCCTTCCATTGAACGATCAAAGCGTAAACTGTTTGAGACATTTCTCCCATGAAGGAAAGTGTGCATGGTGTTTGTTGTATTCAATCCCGATGCAATTTCTGTGTTTATTCAACACTTTGAAGGTCCAAAGATTACAGAATGCCTCCTGATGTGCATCGGAAACTATTACTGGTCTTGCAGGGAACGAACAAAGCGTAGACTGTTTGAGACATTACTCCCATGGAGGAAAGGACAAATGGAGTCTGTTGTATTGAATCCCGATGCAATTTCTGTGTTTCATCAACACCTTGAAGGTCCACAGATTACAGAATGCCTCAAGATGAGCATCGGAAACTACTACTAGTCTTGCAGGGAACGATCAAAGCGTAGACTCTTTGAGACATTACTCCCATGATTGAAAGTGCGCATGGTGACTGTTGTATTCAATGCCGATGCAATTTCTGTGTTTCATTAACACTCTGATAGTCCACACATCACCGAATTCCCACAGATGTGCATCGGAAACTACTACTGGTTTTCCAGGGAACGATCAAAGCGTAAACTCTTTGAGACATTACTCCCATGGAGGAAAGTGCGCATGGTGACTGTTGTATTCAATCCTGATGCAATTCCTGTGTTTCATCAACACTCTGATAGTCCACACATTACAGAATGCCCCAACATGTGCATCGGAAACTACTACTAGTCTTCCATTGAACGATAAAAGCGTAAACTGTTTGAGACATTACTCCCATGGAGGAAAGTGCGCATGATGACTGTTTATTCAATCCCGACACAATATCTGTGTTTGAACAACACTCTGGTAGTTTACAGATTACAAAATGCCTCCAGATGTGCATCGGAAACTACTAATGGTCTTCCTGGGGACGATCAAACCGTAGACTGTTTGAGACATTACTCCTATGGAGGAAAATGCGCATGATGACTGTTGTATTCAATCCCGAGGCAATTTCTGTGTTTCATTAACACTTCGAAGGTCCACCGATTACAGAATGCCTCCAGATGGGCATCGGAAACTACTACTGGTCTTGCAGGGAACGGTAAAAGCGTAGACTGTTTGAGACATTACTCCCATGGAGGAAAGTGCGCATAGTGACTGTTGTATACAATCCAGATGCAATTTCTGTGTTTCATCAACACTCTGATAGTCCACACATTACAGAATGGCACCAGATGTGCATTGGGAACTACTACTTGTCTTCCAGGGAACGATCAAAGCGTAGACTGTTTGAGATATAACTCCCATGGAGGAAAGTGCGCATTGTGACTCTTGTATTCGATCCCGATTCAATTTCTGTGTTTCATCAACACTCTGATAGTCCACAGATTACAGAAAGCCTCGAGATGTGCATCGGAAACTACTACTGGTCTTCCAGGGAACGATCAAAGCGTAAAATGTTTGAGACATTACCCCATGGACTAAAGTGCGCATGGTGAGTGTTGTATTCAATCCTGATGCAATTTCTGTGTTTCATCAACACTCTGATAGTCCACTGATTAAAGAATGCCTCCAGATGTGTATCGGAAACTACTACTGGTCTTCCGGGGAACGATCAAAGCGTAGACTGTTTGGGACATTACTCCCATGGAGGAAAGTGTGCATGGTTACTGTTGTATTCAACCCAGCGGCAATTCCAGTATTTCATCAACACTTTGAAGGTCCACAGATTACAGAATATCTCCAGATGTGTATCGGAAACTACTACTGGTCTTGCAGGGAACGATCAAAGCGTAGACTGTTAGAGACATTACTCCCATGGAGGAAAGTGCGCATGGTGATTGTTGTATTGAATCCCGAAGCAATTTCTGTGTTTATTCAACACTTTGAAGGTCCAAAGATTACAGAATGCCCCAACATGTGCATCGGAAACTACTACTAGTCTTGCATTGAACGATAAAAGCGTAAACTGTTTGAGACATTATTCCCATGGAGGAAAGTGCGCATGATGACTGTTGTATTCAATCCCGATACAATTTCTGTGTTTGAACAACACTCTGATAGTTTACAGATTACAGAATGCCTCCAGATGTGCTTCGGAAACTACTACTGGTCTTCCTGGGGACGATCTAATCGTAGACTGTTTGAGACACTACTCCTATGGAGGAAAATGCGCATGATGACTGTTGTATTCAATCCCGAGGCAATTTCTGTGTTTCATCAACACTTCGAAGGTCCACCGATTACAGAATGCCTCCAGATGGGCATCGGAAACTACTACTGGTCTTGCAGGGAACGGTAAAAGCGTAGACTGTTTGAGACATTACTCCCATGGAGTAAAGTGCGCATAGTGACTGTTGTATACAATCCAGATGCAATTTCTGTGTTTCATCAACACTCTGATAGTCCACACATTACAGAATGGTACCAGATGTGCATTGGGAACTACTACTTGTCTTCCAGGGAACGATCAAAGAGTAGACTGTTTGAGATATAACTCCCATGGAGGAATGTGCGCATTGTGACTCTTGTATTCGATCCCGATTCAATTTCTGTGTTTCATCAACACTCTGATAGTCCACACATTACAGAATGGCCCCAGATGTGCATCAGAAACTACTACTGGTCTTCCAGTGAACGATCAAAGCGTAAAATGTTTGAGACATTACTCCCATGGAGGAAAGTGCACATGGTGAGTGTTGTATTCAATCTCGATGCAATTTCTGTGTTTCATTAACACTCTGATAGTCCACAGATTACAGAATGCCTCCTGATGTGCATCGGAAACTACTACTGGTCTTGCAGGGAACGATCAAAGCGTAAACTGTTTGAGACATTACTCCCATGGAGGAAAGTGCGCATGGTGACTGTTGTATTCAATCCCGATGCAATTTCTGTGTTTCATCAACACTCTGATAGTCCACACATTACAGAATGCCCACAGATGTGCATCGGAAACTCTACTGGTCTTCCAGGGAACGATGAAAGCGTAAACTGTTTGAGACATTATTCCCATGGAGGAAAATGTGGATGGTGACTGTTTTATTCAATCCTGATGCAATCTCTGTGTTTCATCAACACTCTGATAGTCCACACATTACAGAATGTCAGAAGATGTGCATCGGAAACTACTACTGGTCTTCCAGGGAAAGATCAAAGCGTAGACTGTTTGAGACATTACTCCCATGGAGGAAAGTGCGCATGGTGACTGTTGTATTCAATCCTGATGCAATTTCTGTGTTTCATCAACACTCTGATAGTCCACACATTACAGAATATCTCCAGATGTGCATCGGAAACTACTACTGGTCTTGCAGGGAACGATCAAAGCGTAGACTGTTTGTGACATTACCCCATGGAGGAAAGTGCGCATGGTGAGTGTTGTATTCAATCCTGATGCAATTTCTGTGTTTCATCAACACTCTGCTAGTCCACACATTACAGAATGCCTCCAGATGTGCGTCGGAAACTACTACTGGCCTTCCATTGAACGATCAAAGCGTAAACTGTTTGAGACATTTCTCCCATGAAGGAAAGTGTGCATGGTGTTTGTTGTATTCAATCCCGATGCAATTTCTGTGTTTATTCAACACTTTGAAGGTCCAAAGATTACAGAATGCCTCCTGATGTGCATCGGAAACTATTACTGGTCTTGCAGGGAACGAACAAAGCGTAGACTGTTTGAGACATTACTCCCATGGAGGAAAGGACAAATGGAGTCTGTTGTATTGAATCCCGATGCAATTTCTGTGTTTCATCAACACCTTGAAGGTCCACAGATTACAGAATGCCTCAAGATGAGCATCGGAAACTACTACTAGTCTTGCAGGGAACGATCAAAGCGTAGACTCTTTGAGACATTACTCCCATGATTGAAAGTGCGCATGGTGACTGTTGTATTCAATGCCGATGCAATTTCTGTGTTTCATTAACACTCTGATAGTCCACACATCACCGAATTCCCACAGATGTGCATCGGAAACTACTACTGGTTTTCCAGGGAACGATCAAAGCGTAAACTCTTTGAGACATTACTCCCATGGAGGAAAGTGCGCATGGTGACTGTTGTATTCAATCCTGATGCAATTCCTGTGTTTCATCAACACTCTGATAGTCCACACATTACAGAATGCCCCAACATGTGCATCGGAAACTACTACTAGTCTTCCATTGAACGATAAAAGCGTAAACTGTTTGAGACATTACTCCCATGGAGGAAAGTGCGCATGATGACTGTTTATTCAATCCCGACACAATATCTGTGTTTGAACAACACTCTGGTAGTTTACAGATTACAAAATGCCTCCAGATGTGCATCGGAAACTACTAATGGTCTTCCTGGGGACGATCAAACCGTAGACTGTTTGAGACATTACTCCTATGGAGGAAAATGCGCATGATGACTGTTGTATTCAATCCCGAGGCAATTTCTGTGTTTCATTAACACTTCGAAGGTCCACCGATTACAGAATGCCTCCAGATGGGCATCGGAAACTACTACTGGTCTTGCAGGGAACGGTAAAAGCGTAGACTGTTTGAGACATTACTCCCATGGAGGAAAGTGCGCATAGTGACTGTTGTATACAATCCAGATGCAATTTCTGTGTTTCATCAACACTCTGATAGTCCACACATTACAGAATGGCACCAGATGTGCATTGGGAACTACTACTTGTCTTCCAGGGAACGATCAAAGCGTAGACTGTTTGAGATATAACTCCCATGGAGGAAAGTGCGCATTGTGACTCTTGTATTCGATCCCGATTCAATTTCTGTGTTTCATCAACACTCTGATAGTCCACAGATTACAGAAAGCCTCGAGATGTGCATCGGAAACTACTACTGGTCTTCCAGGGAACGATCAAAGCGTAAAATGTTTGAGACATTACCCCATGGACTAAAGTGCGCATGGTGAGTGTTGTATTCAATCCTGATGCAATTTCTGTGTTTCATCAACACTCTGATAGTCCACTGATTAAAGAATGCCTCCAGATGTGTATCGGAAACTACTACTGGTCTTCCGGGGAACGATCAAAGCGTAGACTGTTTGGGACATTACTCCCATGGAGGAAAAAGGTGCATGGTTACTGTTGTATTCAACCCAGCGGCAATTCCAGTATTTCATCAACACTTTGAAGGTCCACAGATTACAGAATATCTCCAGATGTGTATCGGAAACTACTACTGGTCTTGCAGGGAACGATCAAAGCGTAGACTGTTAGAGACATTACTCCCATGGAGGAAAGTGCGCATGGTGATTGTTGTATTGAATCCCGATGCAATTTCTGTGTTTATTCAACACTTTGAAGGTCCAAAGATTACAGAATGCCCCAACATGTGCATCGGAAACTACTACTAGTCTTGCATTGAACGATAAAAGCGTAAACTGTTTGAGACATTATTCCCATGGAGGAAAGTGCGCATGATGACTGTTGTATTCAATCCCGATACAATTTCTGTGTTTGAACAACACTCTGATAGTTTACAGATTACAGAATGCCTCCAGATGTGCTTCGGAAACTACTACTGGTCTTCCTGGGGACGATCTAACCGTAGACTGTTTGAGACACTACTCCTATGGAGGAAAATGCGCATGATGACTGTTGTATTCAATCCCGAGGCAATTTCTGTGTTTCATCAACACTTCGAAGGTCCACCGATTACAGAATGCCTCCAGATGGGCATCGGAAACTACTACTGGTCTTGCAGGGAACGGTAAAAGCGTAGACTGTTTGAGACATTACTCCCATGGAGGAAAGTGCGCATAGTGACTGTTGTATACAATCCAGATGCAATTTCTGTGTTTCATCAACACTCTGATAGTCCACACATTACAGAATGGTACCAGATGTGCATTGGGAACTACTACTTGTCTTCCAGGGAACGATCAAAGAGTAGACTGTTTGAGATATAACTCCCATGGAGGAATGTGCGCATTGTGACTCTTGTATTCGATCCCGATTCAATTTCTGTGTTTCATCAACACTCTGATAGTCCACAGATTACAGAAAGCCTCGAGATGTGCATCGAAAACTACTACTGGTCTTCCAGGGAACGATCAAAGCGTAGACTGTTTGAGACATTATTCCCATTGAGAAAAGTGCGCATGGTGAGTGTTGGATTCAATCCCGATGCAATTTCTGTGTTTCATCAACACTCTGATAGTCCACACATTACAGAATGTCAGAAGATGTGCATCGGAAACTACTACTGGTCTTGCGGGAAACGATCAAAGCGTAGACTGTTTGAGACATTACTCCCATGGAGGAAAGTGGGCATGGTGACTGTTCTATTCCATCCCGATGCAATTTCTGTGTTTCATCAACACTCTGATAGTCCACACATTACAGAATGGCCCCAGATGTGCATCAGAAACTACTACTGGTCTTCCAGGGAACGATCAAAGTGTAAACTGTTTGTGACGTTACTACCATGGAGGAAAGTGCGCATGGTGACTGTTGTATTCAATCCTGATGCAATTTCTGTGTTTCATCAACACTCTGATGGTCCACACATTACCGAATGCCCCCAGATGTGCATCGGAAACTACTACTGGTCTTCCAGGGAACGATCAAAGCGTAAAATGTTTGAGACATTACTCCCATGGAGGAAAGTGCGCATGGTGACTGTTGTATTCAATCCTGATGCAATATCTGTGTTTCATCAACACGCTGATAGTCCACACATTACAGAATGCTCCCAGATGAGCAACGGAAACTACTACTTGTCTTCCAGGGAACGATCAAAGCGTAAACTGTTTGAGATATTACTCTCATGGAGGAAAGTGCACATGGTGACTGTTGTATTCAATACCGATGCAATTTCTGTGTTTCATTACACTCTGATAGTCCACACATTACAGAATGCCTAGAGATGTGCATCGGAAACTACTACAGGTCTTCCAGGGAACGATTAAAGCGTAAACTGTTTGAGACATTACTCCCATGGAGGAAAGTGCGCATTTGACTGTTGTATTCAATCCTGATGCAATTTCTGTGTTTCATCAACACTCTGATAGTCCACACGTTACAGAATGTCAGAAGATGTGCATCGGAAACTACTACTGGTCTTCCAGGGAACGATCAAAGCGTACACTGTTTGAGATATAACTCACATGGAGGAAAGTGCGCATGGTGAGTCTTGTACTCGATCCCGATTCAATTTCTGTGTTTCATTACACTCTGATAGTCCACACATTACAGAATGCCTAGAGATGCGCATCGGAAACTACTACAGGTCTTCCAGGGAACGATCAAAGCGTAGACTGTTTGAGACATTCTTCCCAAGGAGGAAAGTGCGCATGGTGAGTGTTGTATTCAATCCCGATGCAATTTCTGTGTTTCATCAACACTCTGATAGTCCACACATTACAGAATGTCAGAAGATGTGCATCGGAAACTACTACTGGTCTTGCAGGAAACGATCAAAGCGTAGACTGTTTGAGACATAACTCCCATGGAGGAAAGTGCGCATGGTGACTGTTCTATTCAATCCCGATGCAAATTCTGTGTTTCATCAACACTCTGACAGTCCACACATTACAGAATGCCCACAGATGTGCATCGGAAACTACTACTGGTCTTCCAGGGAACGATCAAAGCGTAAACTGTTTGAGACATTACTCCCATGGAGGAAAGTGCGCATGGTGACTGTTGTATTCAATCCCGATGCAAATTCTGTGTTTCATCAACACTCTGACAGTCCACACATTACAGAATGCCCACAGATGTGCATCGGAAACTACTACTGGTCTTCCAGGGAACGATCAAAGCGTAAACTGTTTGAGACATTATTCCCATGGAGGAAAGTGTGCATGGTGACTGTTGTATTCAACTACGATGCAGTTTCTGTGTTTCATCAACACTCTGATAGTCCACACATCACAGAATGCCCACAGATGTGCATCGGAAACTACTACTGGTCTTCCAAGGAACGATCAAAGCGTAAACTGTTTGATACAATACGCCCATGGAGGGAAGTGCGCATGGTGACTGTTGGATTCAATCCTGATGCAATTTCTGTGATTCATCAACACTCTGATAGTCAACACATTACAGAATGTCCCCAGATGTGCATAGGAAACTACTACTGGTCTTGCAGGGAACGATCAAATCGTAAACTGTTTGAGATATTACTCCCATGGAGGAAAGTGCGCATGGTCACTGTTGTATTCAATCCCGATGCAATTTCTGTGTTTGATCAACACTCTGATAGTCCACAGATCACAGAATGAATCCAGATGTGCCTCGGAAACTACTACTGGTCTTGCAGGGAACGATCAAAGCGTAGACTGTTTGAGACATTACTCCCATGGAGGAAAGTGCGCATGGTGACTGTTGTATTCAATACCGATGCAATTTCTGTGTTTCATTACACTCTGATAGTCCACACATTACAGAATGCCTAGAGATGTGCATCGGAAACTACTACAGGTCTTCCAGGGAACGATTAAAGCGTAAACTGTTTGAGACATTACTCCCATGGAGGAAAGTGCGCATTTGACTGTTGTATTCAATCCTGATGCAATTTCTGTGTTTCATCAACACTCTGATAGTCCACACGTTACAGAATGTCAGAAGATGTGCATCGGAAACTACTACTGGTCTTCCAGGGAACGATCAAAGCGTACACTGTTTGAGATATAACTCCCATGGAGGAAAGTGCGCATGGTGAGTCTTGTACTCGATCCCGATTCAATTTCTGTGTTTCATTACACTCTGATAGTCCACACATTACAGAATGCCTAGAGATGCGCATCGGAAACTACTACAGGTCTTCCAGGGAACGATCAAAGCGTAGACTGTTTGAGACATTCTTCCCAAGGAGGAAAGTGCGCATGGTGAGTGTTGTATTCAATCCCGATGCAATTTCTGTGTTTCATCAACACTCTGATAGTCCACACATTACAGAATGTCAGAAGATGTGCATCGGAAACTACTACTGGTCTTGCAGGAAACGATCAAAGCGTAGACTGTTTGAGACATAACTCCCATGGAGGAAAGTGCGCATGGTGACTGTTCTATTCAATCCCGATGCAATTTCTGTGTTTCATCAACACTCTGATAGTCCACACACTACAGAATGGCCCCAGATGTGCATCAGAAACTACTACTGGTCTTCCAGGGAACGATCAAAGCGTAAACTGTATGAGACATTACTACCATGGAGGAAAGTGCGCATGGTGACTGTTGTATTCATTCCTGATGAAATTTCTGTGTTTCATCAACACTCTGATAGACCACACATTACAGAATGCCCACAGATGTGCATCGGAAACTACTACTCTTCTTCCAGGGAACAATCAAAGCGTAAAATGTTTGAGACATTACTCCCATGTAGGAAAGGGCGCATGGTGACTGTTGTATTCAATCCTGATGCAATTTCTGTGTTTCATCAACACTCTGATAGTCCACACATTACAGAATGCTCCCAGATGAGCAACGGAAACTACTACTGGTCTTCCAGGGAACGATCAAAGCTTAAACTGTTTGAGACATTACTCCCATGGAGGAAAGTGCGCATGGTGATTGTTGTATTCAATCCCGATGCAATTTCTGTGATTCATCAACACTCTGATAGTCCACAGATTACAGAATGCCTCCAGATGTGCATCGGAAACTACTACTGGCCTTCCAGGGAACGATCAAAGCGTAGACTGTTTGTGACATTACTCCCATGGAGGAAATTGCGCATGGTGACTGTTGTATTCAATCCCGATGCAATTCCTGTCTTTCATCAACACTTTGAAGGTCCACAGATTACAGAATGCCTCCAGATGTGCATCGGAAACTACTACTGGCCTTGCTGGGAACGATCAAAGCGTAGACTGTTTGAGACATTACTCCCATGGAGGAAAGTACGCATGGTGACTGTTTTATTCACCCTGATGCAGTTTAAGTGTTTCATCAACACTCTGATAGTCCACACATTACAGAATGCTCACAGATGTACATCGGAAACTACTACTGGTCTTGCACAGAACGATCAAAGCGTACACTATTTCAGACATTACTCCCATGGAGGAAAGTGCGCATGGTGACTGTTGTATTCAATCCTGATGCAATTTCTGTGGTTCATAAACACTCTGATAATCCACACATTACAGAATGTCAGAATATGTGCATCGGAAACCACTACTGGTCTTCCAGTGAAAGATCAAAGCGTAGACTGTTTGAGACATTACTCCCATGGAGGAAAGTGCGCATGGTGACTGTTGTATTCAATCCCGATTCAATTTCTGTGTTTCATCAACACTCTGATAGTCCACAGATTACGGAATGCCTCCAGATGTACATCGGAAACTTCTACTGGTCTTCCAGGGAAAGATCAAAGCGTAGACTGTTTGAGACATTACTCCCATGGAGGAAAGTGCGCATGGTGACTGTTGTATTCAATCCCGATGCAATTTCTGTGTTTCATCAACACTTTGAACGTCCACAGATTACAGAATGCCTCCAGATGTGCATCGGAAACTACTACTTGTCTTGTAGGGAACGATCAAAGCGTAGACTGTTTGAGACATTACATCCATGGAGGAAAGTGGGCATGGTGACTGTTGTATTCATTCCCGATGCAGTTTCTGTGTTTCATCAACACTCTGATAATCCACACATTACAGAATGCCAACAGATGTGCATCGGAAACTACTACTGGTCTCCCAGGGAACGATCAAATCGTAAACTGTTTGAGACATTACTCCCATGGACTAAAGTAGGCATGGTGACTGTTGTATTCAATCCCGATGCAATTTCTGTGTTTCATCAACACTCTGATAGTCCACAGATTACAGAATGATGCCAGATGTGCATCGGAAACTACTACTGATCTTGCAGGGAACGATCAAAGCGTAGACTGTTTGAGACATTACTCCTATGGAGGAAAGTGCGCATGGTGACTGTTGTATTCAATCCCGATGCAATTTCAGTGTTTCATCAACACTCTGATAGTCCACACATTACAGAATGCCCACAGAAGTGCATCGGAAACTACTACTGGTCTTCCAGTGAACGATCAAAGCGTAAACTGTTTAAGACATTACTCCCATGGAGGGAAGTGCGCATGGTGCCTGTTGGATTCAATACTGATGCAATTTCTGTGATTCATCAACACTCTGATAGTCAACACATTACAGAATGTCCCCAGATGTGCATCGGAAACTACTACTGGTCTTGCAGGGAACGATCTAAGCGTAAACAGTTTGAGACATTACTCCCATGCAGGAAAGTGCGCATGGTGACTGTTGTAATCAATCCCGATGCAATTCCTGTCTTTCATCAACACTTTGAAGGTCCACAGATTACAGAATGCCTCCAGATGTGCATCGGAAACTACTACTGGCCTTGCTGGGAACGATCAAAGCGTAGACTGTTTGAGACATTACTCCCATGGAGGAAAGTGCGCATGGTGACTGTTTTATTCACCCTGATGCAGTTTCTGTGTTTCATCAACACTCTGATAGTCCACACATTACAGAATGCCCACAGATGTACATCGGAAACTACTACTGGTCTTGCACAGAACGATCAAAGCGTAAACTGTTTGAGACATTACTCCCATGGAGGAAAGTGCGCATGGTGACTGTTGTATTCAATCCTGATGCAATTTCTGTGGTTCATAAACACTCTGATAGTCCACACATTACAGAATGTCAGAATATGTGCATCGGAAACCACTACTGGTCTTCCAGGGAAAGATCAAAGCGTGGACTGTTTGAGACATTACTCCCATGGAGGAAAGTGCGCATGGTGACTGTTGTATTCAATCCCGATTCAATTTCTGTGTTTCATCAACACTCTGATAGTCCACAGATTACGGAATGCCTCCAGATGTGCATCGGAAACTACTACTGGTCTTCCAGGGAAAGATCAAAGCGTAGACTGTTTGAGACATTACTCCCATGGAGGAAAGTGCGCATGGTGACTGTTGTATTCAAGCCCGATGCAATTTCTGTGTTTCATCAACACTTTGAACGTCCACAGATTACAGAATGCCTCCAGATGTGCATCGGAAACTACTACTTGTCTTGTAGGGAACGATCAAAGCGTAGACTGTTTGAGACATTACATCCATGGAGGAAAGTGGGCATGGTGACTGTTGAATTCATTCCCGATGCAGTTTCTGTGTTTCATCAACACTTTGATAGTCCACACATAACAGAATGCCCACAGATGTGCATCGGAAACTACTACTGGTCTCCCAGGGAACGATCAAATCGTAAACTGTTTGAGACATTACTCCCATGGAGGAAAGTGGGCATGGTGACTGTTGTATTCAATCCCGATGCAATTTCTGTGTTTCATTAACACTCTGATAGTCCACACATTACAGAATGCCCCCAGATGTGCATCGGAAACTGCTATTGGTGTTCCAGTGAACGATCAAAGCGTAAACTGTTTAAGACATTACTCCCATGGAGGGAAGTGCGCATGGTGACTGTTGGATTCAATCCTGATGCAATTTCTGTGATTCATCAACACTCTGATAGTCAACACATTACAGAATGTCCCCAGATGTGCATCGGAAACTACTACTGGTCTTGCAGGGAACGATCTAAGCGTAAACAGTTTGAGACATTACTCCCACGCAGGAAAGTGCGCATGGTGACTGTTGTATTCAATCCCGATGCAATTTCTGTGTTTCATCAACACTCTGATAGTCCACAGATCACAGAATGCCTCCAGATGTGCCTGGGAAACTACTACTGGTCTTGCAGGGAACGATCAAAGCGTAGACAGTTTGAGACATTACAACCATGGAGGAATGTGCGCATGGTGACTGTTGTATTCAATCCCGATGTAATTACTATGTTTAATCAACATTCTGATACTCCACATATTACAGAATGCCTCCAGATGTGCAACAGAAACTACTACTGATCTTCCTGGGAACGAACAAAGCGTAAACTGTTTCAGACATTACTCCCATGGAGGAAAGTGCGCATGGTGACTGTTGTATTCAATCCCGATGCAATTTCTGTGTTTCATCAACACTCTGATAGTCCACAGATAACAGAATGCCTACAGATGTGCCTCGGAAACTACTACTCACCTTCCAGGGAACGATCAACGCGTAGACTGTTTGTGACACTACTCCCATCGAGGAAAGTGCGCATGGTGACTGTTGTATTCAATCCTGAAGCAATTTCTCTGTTTCATCAACACTCTGATAGTCCACAGATTACAGAATGATACCAGATGTGTATCGGAAACTATTACTTGTCCTCCAGGGAACGATCAAAGCGTAGACTGTTTGAGACAATACTCCCATGGAGGAAAGTGCGCATGGTGACTGTTGTATTCAATCCCGATGCAATTTCTGTGTTTCATCAACACCTTGAAGTTCCACAGATTACAGAATGCCTCCAGATGTGCATCGGACAATACTACTGGGCCTCCAGGAAACGATCAAAGCGTAGCCTATTTGAGACATTACTCCCATGGAGGAAAGTGCGCATGGTGACTGTTGTATTCAATCCCGACGCAATTTTTGTGTTTCATCAACACTCTGATAGTCCACACATTACAGAACGCTCCGAGATGAGCAACGGAAACTACTACTGGTCTTCCAGGGAACGATCAAAGCGTAAACTGTTTGAGACATTACTCCCATAGAGGAAAGTGCACATGGTGACTGTTGTATTCAATCCCGATGCAATTTCTGTGTTTTATCAACACTCTGATAGTCCACAGATTACAGAATGCCTCCAGATGTGCATCGGAAACTATTACTGATCTTGCAGGGAACGATCAAAGCGTAGACTGTTTGAGACATTACTCCCATGGAGGGAAGTGCGCATGGTGACTGTTGTATTCAACCCCGATGCAATTTCTGTGTTTCATCAACACTCTGATAGTCCACAGATCACACAATGCCTCCAGATGTGCCTCGGAAACTACTACTGGCCTTCCTGGGAACGATCAAAGCGTAGACTGTTTGTGACATTACTCCCATGGAGGAAAGTGCGCTTGGTGACTGTTGTATTCAATCCTGAAGCAATTTCTGTGTTTCATCAACACTCGGATAGTCCACACATTACAGAATGGCCCCAGATGTGCTTCGGAAACTACTACTGGTCTTCCAGGGAACGATCAAAGCGTAAATTGTTTGAGACATTACTCCCATGGAGGAAATTGTACTTGGTGACTGTTGTATTCACTCCCGATGCAATTCCTGTGTTTCATCAACACTTTGAAGGTCCACAGATTACAGAATGCCTCCAGATGTGCATCGGAAACTACTACTGGTCTTGCAGGGAACGATCAAAGCGTAGACTGTTTGAGACATTACTCCCATGGAGGAAAGTGCGCATGGTGACTGTTGTATTCAATCCCGATGCAATTTCTGTGTTTCATCAAAACTTTGAAGTTCCACAGATTACAGAATGCCGCCAGATGTGCATCGGAAGCTACTACTGGTCCTCTAGGAAACGATCAAAGCGTAGACTATTTGAGACACTACTCCCATGGAGGAAAGTGCGCATTGTGACTGTTGTATTCAATCCCGATGCAATTTCTGTGTTTCATTAACACTCTGATAGTCCACACATTACAGAATGCCCCCAGATGTGCATCGGAAACTACTACTGGTCTTCCAGGGAACGATCAAAGCGTAAAATGTTTGAGACATTAGTCCCATGGAAGATGGTGCGCATGGTGTCTGTTGGATTTAAACCTGATGCAATTTCTGTGATTCATCAACACTCTGATAGTCAACACATTACGGAATGTCCCCAGATGTGCATCGGAAACTACTACTGGTCTTCCAGGGAGCGATCAAAGCGTAAACTGTTTGAGACATTACTCCCATGCAGGAAAGTGCGCATGGTGACTGTTGTATTCAATCCCGATGCAATTTCTGTGTTTCATCAACACTCTGATAGTCCACAGATTACAGAATGCCTCCAGATGTGCCTCGGAAACTACTACTGGTCTTCCAGGGAACGATCACAGCGTAGACTGTTTGTGACATTACTCCCACGGAGGAAAGTGCGCATGGTGAATGTTTTATTCAATCCTGAAGCAATTTCTGTGTTTCATCAACACTCTGATAGTCCACAGATAACAGAATGATACCAGATGTGTATCGGAAACTATTACTTGTCCTCCAGGGAACGATCAAAGCGTAGACTGTTTGAGACGTTAATCCCATGGAGGAAAGTGCGCATGGTGACTGTTGTATTCAATCCCGTTGCAATTTCTGTGTTTCATCAACACTTTGAAGTTCCACAGATTACAGAATGCCTCCAGATGTGCATCGGACAATACTACTGGTCCTCCAGGAAACGATCAAAGCGTAGCCTATTTGAGACATTACTCCCATGGAGGAAAGTGCACATGGTGACTGTTGTATTCAATCCCGACGCAATTTCTGTGTTTCATCAACACTCTGATAGTCCACACATTACAGAATGCTCCGAGATGAGCAACGGAAACTACTACTGGTCTTCCAGGGAACGATCAAAGCGTAAACTGTTTGAGACATTACTCCCATAGAGGAAAGTGCACATGGTGACTGTTGTATTCAATCCCGATGCAATTTCTGTGTTTCATCAACACTCTGATAGTCCACAGATTACAGAATGCCTCCAGATGTGCATCGGAAACTATTACTGATCTTGCAATGAACGATCAAAGCGTAGACTATTTGAGACATTATCCCATGGAGGGAAGTGTGCATGGTGACTGTTGTATTCAATCCCGATGCAATTTCTGTGTTTCATCAACACTCTGATAGTCCACAGATCACACAATGCCTCCAGATGTGCCTCGGAAACTACTACTGGCCTTCCAGGGAACGATCAAAGCGTAGACTGTTTGTGACATTACTCCCACGGAGGAAAGTGCGCATGGTGAATGTTGTTTTCAATCCTGAAGCAATTTCTGTGTTTCATCAACACTCTGATGGTCCACAGATAACAGAATGATACCAGATGTGTATCGGAAACTATTACTTGTCCTCCAGGGAACGATCAAAGCGTAGACTGTTTGAGACATTACTCCCATGGAGGAAAGTGCGCATGGTGACTGTTGTATTCAATCCCGTTGCAATTTCTGTGTTTCATCAACACTTTGAAGTTCCACAGATTACAGAATGCCTCCAGATGTGCATCGGACAATACTACTGGTTCTCCAGGAAACGATCAAAGCGTAGACTATTTGGGACATTATTCCCATGGAGGAAAGTGCGCATGGTGACTGTTGTATTCAATCCCGACGCAATTTCTGTGTTTCATCAACACTCTGATAGTCCACACATTACAGAATGCTCCGAGATGAGCAACGGAAACTACTACTGGTCTTCCAGGGAACGATCAAAGCGTAAACTCTTTGAGACATTACTCCCATAGAGGAAAGTGCACATGGTGACTGTTGTATTCAATCACGATGCAATTTCTGTGTTTCAACAACACCCTGATAGTCCACAGATTACAGAATGCCTCCAGATGTGCATCGGAAACTACTACTGATGTTGCAGGGAATGATCAAAGCGTAGACTGTTTGAGACATTACTCTCCTGGAGGAAAGTGCGCATGGTGCATGTTGTATTCAATCCCGATGCAATTTCTGTGTTTCTTCAACACTTTGAAGGTCCACAGATTACAGAATGCCTCCAGATGTGCATCGGAAACTACTACTGGTCTTGCAGGGAACGATCAAAGCGTAGACTGTTTGAGACATTACAATAATGGAGTAAAGTGCGCATGGTGACTGTTGTATTCAATCCCGATGCAGTTTCTATGTTTCATCAACACTCTGATAGTCCACACATTACAGAATGCCCACAGATGTGCATCGGAAACTACTACTGGTCTTCCAGGGAACGATCAAAGCGTAAACTGTTTGAGACATTACTCCCATGGAGGGAAGTGCGCATGGTCACTGTTGGATTCAATCCTGATGCAATTTCTGTGATTCATCAACACTCCGATAGTCCACACATTACAGAATGTCCCCAGATGTGCATCGGAAACTACTACTGGTCTTCCAGGGAACGATCAAAGCGTGAACTGTTTGAGACATTACTCCAATGGAGGAAAGTCCGCATGGTGACTGTAGTATTCAATTCCGATGCTATTTCTGTGTTTCATCAACACTCTGGTATTCCACAGATTACAGAATGCTTCCAGATGTGCATCGGAAACTACTACTGGTCTTCCAGGGAACGATAAAAGCGTAGAATGTTTGAGACATTACTCCCATGGAGGAAAGTGCGCTTGGTGACTGTTGTATTCAGTCCCGATGCAATTTCTGTGTTTCATCAACACTCTGATAGTCCACACATTACAGAATGCCCACAGATGTGCATCGGAAACTACTACTGGTCTTCCAGGGAACGATCAAAGCGTAAACTGTTTGAGACATTACCCCCATGGAGGAAAGTGCGCATGGTGACTGTTGTATTCAATCCTGATGCAATTTCTGTGTTTCATCAACACTCTGATAGTCCACACTTTACAGAATGTCAGAAGATGAGCATCGGAAACTACTACTGGTCTTCCAGGGAAAGATCAAATGGTAGACTGTTTGAAACATTACTCCCACGGAGGAAAGTGCGCATAGTGACTGTTGTATTCAATCCCGATTCAATTTCTGTGTTTCATCAACACTTTGAAGGTCCACAGATTACAGAATGCCCCCAGATGTGCATCGGAAACTGCTACTGGTCTTCCAATGACGATAAAAGCGTAAACCGTTCGAAGCATTACTCCCATGGAGGAAAGTGCACATGGTGACTGTTGTATTCGATCCCGATGCAATTTCTGTGTTTCATCAACACTCTGATAGTCCACAGATTACAGAATGCCTCCAGATGTGCATCGGAAACTACTACTGGTCTTCCAGGGAACGATCAAAGCGTAGACTGTTTGAGACACTACTCCCATGGAGGAAAGTGCGCATGGTGACTGTTGTATTCAATCTCGATAAAATTTCTGTGTTTCATCAACACTCTGATAGTCCACACATTACAGAATGCCCACAGAAGTGCATCGGAAACTACTACTGGTCTTCCAGGGAACGATCAAAGCGTAAACTGTTTGAGACATTACTCCCATGGAGGAAAGTGCACATGGTGACTGTTGTATTCAATCCCGATGCAATTTCTGTGTTTCATCAACACTTTGAAGGCCCACAGATTACAGAATGCCTCCAGATGTGCATCGGAATGTTCTACTGGTCTTGCAGGGAACGATCAAAGCGTAGACTGTTTGAGACATTACAACAATGGAGGAAATTGCGCATGGTGACTGTTGTATTCAATCCCGATGCAGTTTCTATGTTTCATCAACACTCTGATAGTCCACACATTACAGAATGCCCACACATGTGCATCGGAAACTACTACTGGTCTTCCAGGGAACGATCAAAGCGTAAAATGTTAGAAACATTACTCCCATGGAGGAAAGTGCGCATGGTAACTGTTGCATTCAATCCCGATGCAATTTCTGTGATTCATCAACACTCTGATAGTCCACAGATTACAGAATGCCTCCAGATGTGCATCGGAAACTACTACTGGTCTTGCACAGAACGATCAAAGCGTAAACTGTTTGAGACATTACTCCCATGGAGGAAAGTGCGCATGGTGACTGTTGTTTTCAATGACGATGCAATTTCTTTGTTTCATCAACACTCTGATTGTCCACAGATTACAGAATGATACCAGATGTGTATCGGAAACTACTACTTGTCTTCCAGGGAACGATCAAAGCTTAATCTGTTTGAGACATTACTCCCATGGAGGAAAGTGCGCATGGTGACTGTTGTATTCAATCCCGATGCAATTTCTGTGTTTCATCAACACTTTGAAGTTCCACAGATTATAGAATGCCTCCAGAGGTGCATCGGACAATACTATTGGTCCTCCAGGAACGATCAAAGCGTAGACTATTTGAGACATTACTCCCATGGAGGGAAGTGCGCGTGGTCACTGTTGGATTCAATCCTGATGCAATTTCTATGTTTCATCAACACTCCGATAGTCCACACATTACAGAATGCCTCCAGATGTGCATCGGAAACTACTACTGGTCTTGCACAGAACGATCAAAGCGTAAACTGTTTGAGACATTACCCCCATGGAGGAAAGTGCGCATGGTGACTGTTGTATTCAATCCTGATGCAATTTCTGTGTTTCATCAACACTCTGATAGTCCACACATTACAGAATGTCAGAAGATGTGCATCGGAAACTACTACTGGCCTTCCAGGGAAAGATCAAATGGTAGACTGTTTGAAACATTACTCCCACGGAGGAAAGTGCGCATAGTGACTGTTGTATTCAATCCCGATTCAATTTCTGTGTTTCATCAACACTTTGAAGGTCCACAGATTACAGAATGCCTCCAGATGTGCATCGGAAACTGCTACTGGTCTTCCAGGGACGATAAAAGCGTAAACCGTTCGAAGCATTACACCCATGGAGGAAAGTGCACATGGTGACTGTTGTATTCGATCCCGATGCAATTTCTGTGTTTCATCAACACTCTGATAGTCCACAGATTACAGAATGCCTCCAGATGTGCATCGGAAACTACTACTGGTCTTCCAGGGAACGATAAAAGCGTAGACTGTGTGAGACATTAATCCCATGGAGGAAAGTGCGCATGGTGACTGTTGTATTCAATCCCGACGCAATTTCTGTGTTTCATCAACTCTTTGAAGGTCCACAGATTACAGAATGCCTCCAGATGTGCATCGGAAACTACTACTGGTCTTGCAGGGAACGATCAAAGCGTAGACTGTTTGAGACACTACTCCCATGGAGGAAAGTGCGCATGGTGACTGTTGTATTCAATCTCGATGCAATTTCTGTGTTTCATCAACACTCTGATAGTCCACAAATTACAGAATGCCCACAGATGTGCATCGGAAACTACTACTGGTCTTCCAGGGAACGATCAAATCGTAAACTGTTTGAGACATTACTCCCATGGAGGAAAGTGCACATGGTGACTGTTGTATTCAATCCCGATGCAATTTCTGTGTTTCATCAACACTTTGAAGGCCCACAGATTACATAATGCCTCCAGATGTGCATCGGAATGTTCTACTGGTCTTGCAGGGAACGATCAAAGCGTAGACTGTTTGAGACATTACAACAATGGAGGAAAGTGCGCATGGTGACTGTTGTATTCAATCCCGATGCAGTTTCTATGTTTCATCAACACTCTGATAGTCCACACATTACAGAATGCCCACACATGTGCATCGGAAACTACTACTGGTCTTCCAGGGAACGATCAAAGCGTAAAATGTTAGAGACATTACTCCCATGGAGGAAAGTGCGCATGGTGACTGTTGTATTCAATCCCGATGCAATTTCTGTGATTCATCAACACTCTGATAGTCCACAGATTACAGAATGCCTCCAGATGTGCATCGGAAACTACTACTGGTCTTGCACAGAACGATCAAAGCGTAAACTGTTTGAGACATTACTCCCATGGAGGAAAGTGCGCATGGTGTCTGTTGTTTTCAATGACGATGCAATTTCTTTGTTTCATCAACACTCTGATAGTCCACAGATTACAGAATGATACCAGATGTGTATCGGAAACTACTACTTGTCTTCCAGGGAACGATCAAAGCTTAATCTGTTTGAGACATTACTCCCATGGAGGAAAGTGCGCATGGTAACTGTTGTATTCAATCCCGATGCAATTTCTGTGTTTCATCAACACTTTGAAGTTCCACAGATTATAGAATGCCTCCAGAGGTGCATCGGACAATACTATTGGTATTCCAGGAACGATCAAAGCGTAGACTATTTGAGACATTACTCCCATGGAGGAAAGTGCGCATGGTGACTGTTGTATTCAATCCCGATGCAATTTCTGTGTTTCATCAACACTCTGATAGTCCACACATTACAGAATGCTCCCAGATGAGCAACGGAAACTACTACTGATCTTCCAGGGAACGATCAAAGCGTAAACTGTTTGAGACATTACTCCCATAGAGGAAAGTGCACATGGTGACTGTTGTATTCAATCCCGATGCAATTTCTGTGTTTCATCAACACTCTGATAGTCCATAGATTACAGAATGCCTCCAGATGTACATCGGAAACTACTACTGATCTTGCAGGGAACGATCAAAGCGTAGATTGTTTGAGACATTACTACCATGGAGGAAAACGCGCATGGTGAATGTTGTATTCAATCCCCATGCAACTTCTGTGTTTCATCAACACTCTGATAGTCCACACATTACAGAATGCCCACAAAAGAGCATTGGAAACTACCACTGCTCTTCCAGGGAACGATCAAAGCGTAAACTGTTTGAGACATTACTCCCATGGAGGAAAGTGCGCATGGTGACTGTTGTATTCAATCCCAAGGCAATTTCTGTGTTTCATCAACAGTCTGATAGTCAATAGATTACAGAATGCCTCCAGATGTGCATCGGAAACTACTACTGGGCTTCCAGGGAACGATCAAAGCGTAGACTCTTAGAGACATTACTCCCATGGAGGAAAGTGCGCATGGTGACTGTTGTATTCAATCCCGATGCAGTTTCTGTGTTTCATCAACACTCTGATAGTCCACACATTACAGAATGCCCAGAGATGTGCATCGGAAACTACTACTTGTCTTCCAGGGAACGATCAAAGCGTAGACTGTTTGAGACATTACTACCATGGAGGAAACTGCGCATGGTGACTGTTGTATTCAATCCCGATGCAATTTCTGTGTTTCATCAACACTCTGATAGTCCACAGATTACAGAATGCCTCCAGATGTGCATCGGAAACTACTACTGATCTTGCAGGGAACGATCAAAGCATAGACTGTTTGTGACATTACTCCCCTGGAGGAAAGTGCGCATGGTGACTGTTGTATTCAATCCCGATGCAATTTCTGCGTTTCATCAACACTCTGATAGTCCACAGATTACAGAATGCCTCCAGATGTGCATCGGAATCTACTACTGGTCTTCCAGGGAACGATAAAAGCGTAGAATGTTTGAGACATTACAATCATGGATTAAAGTGCGCATGGTGACTGTTGTATTCAATCCCGATGCAGTTTCTATGTTTCATCAACACTCTGATAGTCCACACATTACAGAATGCCCACAGATGTGCATTGGAAACTACTACTGGTCTTCCAGGGAACGATCAAAGCGTAAACTGTTTGAGACATTACTCCCATGGAGGGAAGTGCACTGTTGGATTCAATCCTGATGCAATTTCTGTGATTCATCAACACTCCGTTAGTCCACACATTACAGAATGTCCCCAGATGTGCATCGGAAACTACTACTGGTCTTCCAGGGAACGATAAAAGCGTGAACTGTTTGAGACATTACTCCAATGGAGGAAAGTCCGCATGGTGACTGTAGTATTCAATCCCGATGCAATTTCTGTGTTTCATCAACACTCTGATAGTCCACAGATTACAGAATGCCTCCAGATGTGCATCGGAATCTACTAATGGTCTTCCAGGGAACGATAAAAGCGTAGAATGTTTGAGACATTACTCCCATGGAGGAAAGTGCGCTTGGTGACTGTTGTATTCAATCCCGATGCAATTTCTGTGTTTCATCAACACTCTGATAGTCCACACATTACAGAATGCCCACAGATGTGCATCGGAAACTACTACTGGTCTTCCAGGGAACGATCAAAGCGTAAACTGTTTGAGACATTACTCCCATGGAGGAAAGTGCGCATGGTGACTGTTGTATTCAATCCTGATGCAATTTCTGTGTTTCATCAACACTCTGATAGTCGACACATTACAGAATGTCAGAAGATGTGCATCGGAAACTACTACTGGTCTTCCAGGGAAAGATCAAAAGGTAGACTGTTTGAAACATTACTCCCACGGAGGAAAGTGCGCATGGTGACTGTTGTATTCAATCCCGATTCAATTTCTGTGTTTCATCAACACTTTGAAGGTCCACAGATTACAGAATGCCCCCAGATGTGCATCGGAAACTGCTACTGGTCTTCCAGGGACGATAAAAGCGTAAACCGTTCGAAGCATTACTCCCATGGAAGAAAGTGCACATGGTGACTGTTGTATTCGATCCCGATGCAATTTCTGTGTTTCATCAACACTCTGATAGTCCACAGATTACAGAATGCCTCCAGATGTGCATCAGAAACTACTACTGGTCTTCCAGGGAACGATAAAAGCGTAGACTGTTTGAGACATTAATCCCATGGAGGAAAGTGCGCATGGTGACTGTTGTATTCAATCCCGACGCAATTTCTGTGTTTCATCAACACTCTGATAGTCCACACATTACAGAATGCCCACAGAAGTGCATCTGAAACTACTACTGGTCTTCCAGGGAACGATCAAAGCGTAAACTGTTTGAGACATTACTCCCATGGAGGAAAGTGCACATGGTGACTGTTGTATTCAACCCCGATGCAATTTCTGTGTTTCGTCAACACTTTAAAGGCCCACAGATTACAGAATGCCTCCAGATGTGCATCGGAATGTTCTACTACTCTTGCAGGGAACGATCAAAGCGTAGACTGTTTGAGACATTACAACAATGGAGGAAAGTGCGCATGGTGACTGTTGTATTCAATCCCGATGCAGTTTCTATGTTTCATCACCACTCTGATAGTCCACACATTACAGAATGCCCACACATGTGCATCGGAAACTACTACTGGTCTTGCACAGAACGATCAAAGCGTAAACTGTTTGAGACATTACTCCCATGGAGGAAAGTGCGCATGGTGACTGTTGTTTTCAATGACGATGCAATTTCTTTGTTTCATCAACACTCTGATAGTCCACAGATTACAGAATGATACCAGATGTGCATCGGAAACTACTACTTGTCTTCCAGGGAACGATCAAAGCTTAATCTGTTTGAGACATTACTCCCATGGAGGAAAGTGCGCATGGTGACTGTTGTATTCAATCCCGATGCAATTTCTGTGTTTCATCAACACTTTGAAGTTCCACAGATTATAGAATGCCTCCAGAGGTGCATCGGACAATACTATTGGTCCTCCAGGAACGATCAAAGCGTAGACTATTTGAGATATTACTCCCATGGAGGAAAGTGCGCATGGTGACTGTTGTATTCAATCCCGATGCAGTTTCTGTGTTTCATCAACACTCTGATAGTCCACACATTACTGAATGCCCACAGATGTGCATCGGAAACTACTACTGGTCTTCCAGGGAACGATCAAAGCGTAAAATGTTTGAGACATTACTCCCATGGAGGAAAGTGCGCACAGTGACTGTTGTATTCAATCCTGATGCAATTTCTGTGTTTAATCAACACTCTGATAGTCCACACATTACAGAATGCTCCCAGATGAGCAACGGAAACTACTACTGATCTTCCAGGGAACGATCAAAGCGTAAACAGTTTGAGACATTACTCCCATAGAGGAAAGTGCACATGGTGACTGTTGTATTCAATCCCGATGCAATTTTTGTGTTTCATCAACACTCTGATAGTCCATAGATTACAGAATGCCTCCAGATGTGCATCGGAAACTACTACTGATCTTGCAGGGAACGATCAAAGCGTAGATTGTTTGAGACATTACTACCATGGAGGAAAATGCGCATGGTGAGTGTTGTATTCAATCCCCATGCAATTTCTGTGTTTCATCAACACTCTGATAGTCCACACATTACAGAATGCCCACAAAAGTGCATTGGAAACTACTACTGCTCTTCCAGGGAACGATCAAAGCGTAAACTGTTTGAGACATTACTCCCACGGAGGGAAGTGCGCATGGTGACTGTTGTATTCAATCCCAATGCAATTTCTGTGTTTCATCAACAGTCTGATAGTCAATAGATTACAGAATGCCTCCAGATGTGCATCGGAAACTACTACTGGGCTTCCAGGGAACGATCAAAGCGTATACTCTTAGAGACATTACTCCCATGGAGGAAAGTGCGCATGGTGACTGTTGTATTCAATCCCGATGCAGTTTCTGTGTTTCATCAACACTCTGATAGTCCACACATTACAGAATGCCCACAGATGTGCATCGGAAACTACTACTTGTCTTCCAGGGAACGATCAAAGCGTAGACTGTTTGAGACATTACTACCATGGAGGAAACTGCGCATGGTGACTGTTGTATTCAATCCCGATGCAATTTCTGTGTTTCATCAACACTCTGATAGTCCACAGATTACAGAATGCCTCCAGATGTGCATCGGAAACTACTACTGATCTTGCAGGGAACGATCAAAGCATAGACTGTTTGTGACATTACTCCCCTGGAGGAAAGTGCGCATGGTGACTGTTGTATTCAATCCCGATGCAATTTCTGCGTTTCATCAACACTTTGAAGGTCCACAGATTACAGAATGCCTCCAGATGTGCATCGGAAACTACTACTGGTCTTGCAGGGAACGATCAAAGCGTAGACTGTTTGAGACATTACAATCATGGAGTAAAGTGCGCATGGTGACGTATTCAATCCCGATGCAGTTTCTATGTTTCATCAACACTCTGATAGTCCACACATTACAGAATGCCCACAGATGTGCATCGGAAACTACTACTGGTCTTCCAGGGAACGATAAAAGCGTAAACCGTTCGAAGCATTACTCCCATGGAAGAAATTGCACATGGTGACTGTTGTATTCGATCCCGATGCAATTTCTGTGTTTCATCAACACTCTGATAGTCCACAGATTACAGAATGCCTCCAGATGTGCATCGGAAACTACTACTGGTCTTCCAGGGAACGATAAAAGCGTAGACTGTATGAGACATTAATCCCATGGAGGAAAGTGCGCATAGTGACTGTTGTATTCAATCCCGACGTAATTTCTGTGTTTCATCAACTCTTTGAAGGTCCACAGATTACAGAATGCCTCCAGATGTGCATCGGAATGTTCTACTGGTCTTGCAGGAAACGATCAAAGCGTAGACTGTTTGAGACATTACAACAATGGAGGAAAGTGCGCATGGTGACTGTTGTATTCAATCCCAATGCAATTTCTGTGTTTCATCAACAGTCTGATAGTCAATAGATTACAGAATGCCTCCAGATGTGCATCGGAAACTACTACTGGGCTTCCAGGGAACGATCAAAGCGTATACTCTTAGAGACATTACTCCCATGGAGGAAAGTGCGCATGGTGACTGTTGTATTCAATCCCGATGCAGTTTCTGTGTTTCATCAACACTCTGATAGTCCACACATTACAGAATGCCCACAGATGTGCATCGGAAACTACTACTTGTCTTCCAGGGAACGATCAAAGCGTAGACTGTTTGAGACATTACTACCATGGAGGAAAGTGCGCATGGTGACTGTTGTTTTCAATGACGATGCAATTTCTTTGTTTCATCAACACTCTGATAGTCCACAGATTACAGAATGATACCAGATGTGCATCGGAAACTACTACTTGTCTTCCAGGGAACGATCAAAGCTTAATCTGTTTGAGACATTACTCCCATGGAGGAAAGTGCGCATGGTGACTGTTGTATTCAATCCCGATGCAATTTCTGTGTTTCATCAACACTTTGAAGTTCCACAGATTATAGAATGCCTCCAGAGGTGCATCGGACAATACTATTGGTCCTCCAGGAACGATCAAAGCGTAGACTATTTGAGACATTACTCCCATGGAGGAAAGTGCGCATGGTGACTGTTGTATTCAATCCCGATGCAATTTCTGTGTTTCATCAACACTCTGATAGTCCACACATTACAGAATGCCCACAGATGTGCATCGGAAACTACTACTGGTCTTCCAGGGAACGATCAAAGCGTAAAATGTTTGAGACATTACTCCCATGGAGGAAAGTGCGCACAGTGACTGTTGTATTCAATCCTGATGCAATTTCTGTGTTTCATCAACACTCTGATAGTCCACACATTACAGAATGCTCCCAGATGAGCAACGGAAACTACTACTGATCTTCCAGGGAACGATCAAAGCGTAAACTGTTTGAGACATTACTCCCATAGAGGAAAGTGCACATGGTGACTGTTGTAATCAATCCCGATGCAATTTCTGTGTTTCATCAACACTCTGATAGTCCATAGATTACAGAATGCCTCCAGATGTGCATCGGAAACTACTACTGGGCTTCCAGGGAACGATCAAAGCGTATACTCTTAGAGACATTACTCCCATGGAGGAAAGTGCGCATGGTGACTGTTGTATTCAATCCCGATGCAGTTTCTGTGTTTCATCAACACTCTGATAGTCCACACATTACAGAATGCCCACAGATGTGCATCGGAAACTACTACTTGTCTTCCAGGGAACGATCAAAGCGTAGACTGTTTGAGACATTACTACCATGGAGGAAACTGCGCATGGTGACTGTTGTATTCAATCCCGATGCAATTTCTGTGTTTCATCAACACTCTGATAGTCCACAGATTACAGAATGCCTCCAGATGTGCATCGGAAACTACTACTGATCTTGCAGGGAACGATCAAAGCATAGACTGTTTGAGAATTACTCCCATGGAGGAAAGTGCGCATGTTGACTGTTGTATTCAATCCCGATGCAATTTCTGTGTTTCATCAACACTCTGATAGTCCACAGATTACAGAAAGCCAAAGATGTTCATCGGAAACTACTACTGTTCTTCCAGGGAACGATCAAAGCGTAGAATGTTTGAGACATTACTCCAATGGAGGTAACTGCGCAAGGAGACTGTTGTATTCAATCCCGATGTAATTTCTGTATTTCATCAACACTCTGATAGTCCACAGATTACAGAATGCCCCCAGATGTGCATCGGAAACTGCTACTGGTCTTCCAGGGACGATAAAAGCGTAAACCGTTCGAAGCATTACTCCCATGGAAGAAAGTGCACATGGTGACTGTTGTATTCGATCCCGATGCAATTTCTGTGTTTCATCAACACTCTGATAGTCCACAGATTACAGAATGCCTCCAGATGTGCATCAGAAACTACTACTGGTCTTCCAGGGAACGATAAAAGCGTAGACTGTTTGAGACATTAATCCCATGGAGGAAAGTGCGCATGGTGACTGTTGTATTCAATCCCGACGCAATTTCTGTGTTTCATCAACACTCTGATAGTCCACACATTACAGAATGCCCACAGAAGTGCATCTGAAACTACTACTGGTCTTCCAGGGAACGATCAAAGCGTAAACTGTTTGAGACATTACTCCCATGGAGGAAAGTGCACATGGTGACTGTTGTATTCAACCCCGATGCAATTTCTGTGTTTCGTCAACACTTTAAAGGCCCACAGATTACAGAATGCCTCCAGATGTGCATCGGAATGTTCTACTACTCTTGCAGGGAACGATCAAAGCGTAGACTGTTTGAGACATTACAACAATGGAGGAAAGTGCGCATGGTGACTGTTGTATTCAATCCCGATGCAGTTTCTATGTTTCATCACCACTCTGATAGTCCACACATTACAGAATGCCCACACATGTGCATCGGAAACTACTACTGGTCTTGCACAGAACGATCAAAGCGTAAACTGTTTGAGACATTACTCCCATGGAGGAAAGTGCGCATGGTGACTGTTGTTTTCAATGACGATGCAATTTCTTTGTTTCATCAACACTCTGATAGTCCACAGATTACAGAATGATACCAGATGTGCATCGGAAACTACTACTTGTCTTCCAGGGAACGATCAAAGCTTAATCTGTTTGAGACATTACTCCCATGGAGGAAAGTGCGCATGGTGACTGTTGTATTCAATCCCGATGCAATTTCTGTGTTTCATCAACACTTTGAAGTTCCACAGATTATAGAATGCCTCCAGAGGTGCATCGGACAATACTATTGGTCCTCCAGGAACGATCAAAGCGTAGACTATTTGAGATATTACTCCCATGGAGGAAAGTGCGCATGGTGACTGTTGTATTCAATCCCGATGCAGTTTCTGTGTTTCATCAACACTCTGATAGTCCACACATTACTGAATGCCCACAGATGTGCATCGGAAACTACTACTGGTCTTCCAGGGAACGATCAAAGCGTAAAATGTTTGAGACATTACTCCCATGGAGGAAAGTGCGCACAGTGACTGTTGTATTCAATCCTGATGCAATTTCTGTGTTTAATCAACACTCTGATAGTCCACACATTACAGAATGCTCCCAGATGAGCAACGGAAACTACTACTGATCTTCCAGGGAACGATCAAAGCGTAAACAGTTTGAGACATTACTCCCATAGAGGAAAGTGCACATGGTGACTGTTGTATTCAATCCCGATGCAATTTTTGTGTTTCATCAACACTCTGATAGTCCATAGATTACAGAATGCCTCCAGATGTGCATCGGAAACTACTACTGATCTTGCAGGGAACGATCAAAGCGTAGATTGTTTGAGACATTACTACCATGGAGGAAAATGCGCATGGTGAGTGTTGTATTCAATCCCCATGCAATTTCTGTGTTTCATCAACACTCTGATAGTCCACACATTACAGAATGCCCACAAAAGTGCATTGGAAACTACTACTGCTCTTCCAGGGAACGATCAAAGCGTAAACTGTTTGAGACATTACTCCCACGGAGGGAAGTGCGCATGGTGACTGTTGTATTCAATCCCAATGCAATTTCTGTGTTTCATCAACAGTCTGATAGTCAATAGATTACAGAATGCCTCCAGATGTGCATCGGAAACTACTACTGGGCTTCCAGGGAACGATCAAAGCGTATACTCTTAGAGACATTACTCCCATGGAGGAAAGTGCGCATGGTGACTGTTGTATTCAATCCCGATGCAGTTTCTGTGTTTCATCAACACTCTGATAGTCCACACATTACAGAATGCCCACAGATGTGCATCGGAAACTACTACTTGTCTTCCAGGGAACGATCAAAGCGTAGACTGTTTGAGACATTACTACCATGGAGGAAACTGCGCATGGTGACTGTTGTATTCAATCCCGATGCAATTTCTGTGTTTCATCAACACTCTGATAGTCCACAGATTACAGAATGCCTCCAGATGTGCATCGGAAACTACTACTGATCTTGCAGGGAACGATCAAAGCATAGACTGTTTGTGACATTACTCCCCTGGAGGAAAGTGCGCATGGTGACTGTTGTATTCAATCCCGATGCAATTTCTGCGTTTCATCAACACTTTGAAGGTCCACAGATTACAGAATGCCTCCAGATGTGCATCGGAAACTACTACTGGTCTTGCAGGGAACGATCAAAGCGTAGACTGTTTGAGACATTACAATCATGGAGTAAAGTGCGCATGGTGACGTATTCAATCCCGATGCAGTTTCTATGTTTCATCAACACTCTGATAGTCCACACATTACAGAATGCCCACAGATGTGCATCGGAAACTACTACTGGTCTTCCAGGGAACGATAAAAGCGTAAACCGTTCGAAGCATTACTCCCATGGAAGAAATTGCACATGGTGACTGTTGTATTCGATCCCGATGCAATTTCTGTGTTTCATCAACACTCTGATAGTCCACAGATTACAGAATGCCTCCAGATGTGCATCGGAAACTACTACTGGTCTTCCAGGGAACGATAAAAGCGTAGACTGTATGAGACATTAATCCCATGGAGGAAAGTGCGCATAGTGACTGTTGTATTCAATCCCGACGTAATTTCTGTGTTTCATCAACTCTTTGAAGGTCCACAGATTACAGAATGCCTCCAGATGTGCATCGGAATGTTCTACTGGTCTTGCAGGAAACGATCAAAGCGTAGACTGTTTGAGACATTACAACAATGGAGGAAAGTGCGCATGGTGACTGTTGTATTCAATCCCAATGCAATTTCTGTGTTTCATCAACAGTCTGATAGTCAATAGATTACAGAATGCCTCCAGATGTGCATCGGAAACTACTACTGGGCTTCCAGGGAACGATCAAAGCGTATACTCTTAGAGACATTACTCCCATGGAGGAAAGTGCGCATGGTGACTGTTGTATTCAATCCCGATGCAGTTTCTGTGTTTCATCAAGACTCTGATAGTCCACACATTACAGAATGCCCACAGATGTGCATCGGAAACTACTACTTGTCTTCCAGGGAACGATCAAAGCGTAGACTGTTTGAGACATTACTACCATGGAGGAAAGTGCGCATGGTGACTGTTGTTTTCAATGACGATGCAATTTCTTTGTTTCATCAACACTCTGATAGTCCACAGATTACAGAATGATACCAGATGTGCATCGGAAACTACTACTTGTCTTCCAGGGAACGATCAAAGCTTAATCTGTTTGAGACATTACTCCCATGGAGGAAAGTGCGCATGGTGACTGTTGTATTCAATCCCGATGCAATTTCTGTGTTTCATCAACACTTTGAAGTTCCACAGATTATAGAATGCCTCCAGAGGTGCATCGGACAATACTATTGGTCCTCCAGGAACGATCAAAGCGTAGACTATTTGAGACATTACTCCCATGGAGGAAAGTGCGCATGGTGACTGTTGTATTCAATCCCGATGCAATTTCTGTGTTTCATCAACACTCTGATAGTCCACACATTACAGAATGCCCACAGATGTGCATCGGAAACTACTACTGGTCTTCCAGGGAACGATCAAAGCGTAAAATGTTTGAGACATTACTCCCATGGAGGAAAGTGCGCACAGTGACTGTTGTATTCAATCCTGATGCAATTTCTGTGTTTCATCAACACTCTGATAGTCCACACATTACAGAATGCTCCCAGATGAGCAACGGAAACTACTACTGATCTTCCAGGGAACGATCAAAGCGTAAACTGTTTGAGACATTACTCCCATAGAGGAAAGTGCACATGGTGACTGTTGTAATCAATCCCGATGCAATTTCTGTGTTTCATCAACACTCTGATAGTCCATAGATTACAGAATGCCTCCAGATGTGCATCGGAAACTACTACTGGGCTTCCAGGGAACGATCAAAGCGTATACTCTTAGAGACATTACTCCCATGGAGGAAAGTGCGCATGGTGACTGTTGTATTCAATCCCGATGCAGTTTCTGTGTTTCATCAACACTCTGATAGTCCACACATTACAGAATGCCCACAGATGTGCATCGGAAACTACTACTTGTCTTCCAGGGAACGATCAAAGCGTAGACTGTTTGAGACATTACTACCATGGAGGAAACTGCGCATGGTGACTGTTGTATTCAATCCCGATGCAATTTCTGTGTTTCATCAACACTCTGATAGTCCACAGATTACAGAATGCCTCCAGATGTGCATCGGAAACTACTACTGATCTTGCAGGGAACGATCAAAGCATAGACTGTTTGTGACATTACTCCCCTGGAGGAAAGTGCGCATGGTGACTGTTGTATTCAATCCCGATGCAATTTCTGCGTTTCATCAACACTTTGAAGGTCCACAGATTACAGAATGCCTCCAGATGTGCATCGGAAACTACTACTGATCTTGCAGGGAACGATCAAAGCGTAGATTGTTTGAGACATTACTACCATGGAGGAAAATGCGCATGGTGACTGTTGTATTCAATCCCCATGCAATTTCTGTGTTTCATCAACACTCTGATAGTCCACACATTACAGAATGCCCACAAAAGTGCATTGGAAACTACTACTGCTCTTCCAGGGAACGATCAAAGCGTAAACTGTTTGAGACATTACTCCCATGGAGGAAAGTGCGCATGGTGACTGTTGTATTCAATCCCAATGCAATTTCTGTGTTTCATCAACAGTCTGATAGTCAATAGATTACAGAATGCCTCCAGATGTGCATCGGAAACTACTACTGGGCTTCCAGGGAACGATCAAAGCGTATACTCTTAGAGACATTACTCCCATGGAGGAAAGTGCGCATGGTGACTGTTGTATTCAATCCCGATGCAGTTTCTGTGTTTCATCAACACTCTGATAGTCCACACATTACAGAATGCCCACAGATGTGCATCGGAAACTACTACTTGTCTCCCAGGGAACGATCAAAGCGTAGACTGTTTGAGACATTACTACCATGGAGGAAACTGCGCATGGTGACTGTTGTATTCAATCCCGATGCAATTTCTGTGTTTCATCAACACTCTGATAGTCCACAGATTACAGAATGCCTCCAGATGTGCATCGGAAACTACTACTGATCTTGCAGGGAACGATCAAAGCATAGACTGTTTGTGACATTACTCCCCTGGAGGAAAGTGCGCATGGTGACTGTTGTATTCAATCCCGATGCAATTTCTGCGTTTCATCAACACTTTGAAGGTCCACAGATTACAGAATGCCTCCAGATGTGCATCGGAAACTACTACTGGTCTTGCAGGGAACAATCAAAGCGTAGACTGTTTGAGACATTACAATCATGGAGTAAAGTGCACATGGTGACGTATTCAATCCCGATGCAGTTTCTATGTTTCATCAACACTCTGATAGTCCACACATTACAGAATGTCAGACGATGTGCATCGGAAACTACTACTGGTCTTCCAGGGAAAGATCAAAAGGTAGACTGTTTGAAACATTACTCCCACGGAGGAAAGTGCGCATGGTGACTGTTGTATTCAATCCCGATTCAATTTCTGTGTTTCATCAACACTTTGAAGGTCCACAGATTACAGAATGCCCCCAGATGTGTATCGAAAACTGCTACTGGTCTTCCAGGGACGATAAAAGCGTAAACCGTTCGAAGCATTACTCCCATGGAAGAAAGTGCACATGGTGACTGTTGTATTCGATCCCGATGCAATTTCTGTGTTTCATCAACACTCTGATAGTCCACAGATTACAGAATGCCTCCAGATGTGCATCGGAAACTACTACTGGTCTTCCAGGGAACGATAAAAGCGTAGACTGTTTGAGACATTAATCCCATGGGGGAAAGTGCGCATGGTGACTGTTGTATTCAATCCCGACGCAATTTCTGTGTTTCATCAACCCTTTGAAGGTCCACAGATTACAGAATGCCTCCAGATGTGCATCGGAAACTACTACTGGTCTTGCAGGGAACGATCAAAGTGTAGACTGTTTGAGACACTACTCCCATGGAGGAAAGTGCGCATGGTGACTGTTGTATTCAATCTCGATGCAATTTCTGTGTTTCATCAACACTCTGATAGTCCACACATTACAGAATGCCCACAGAAGTGCATCGGAAACTACTACTGGTCTTACAGGGAACGATCAAAGCGTAAACTGTTTGAGACATTACTCCCATGGAGGAATGTGCACATGGTGACTGTTGTATTCAATCCCGATGCAATTTCTGTGTTTCATCAACACTTTGAAGGCCCACAGATTAAAGAATGCCTCCAGATGTGCATCGGAATGTTCTACTGGTCTTGCAGGGAACGATCAAAGCGTAGACTGTTTGAGACATTACAACAATGGAGGAAAGTGCGCATGGTGACTGTTGTATTCAATCCCGATGCAATTTCTATGTTTCATCAACACTCTGATAGTCCACACATTACAGAATGCCCACACATGTGCATCGGAAACTACTACTGGTCTTCCAGGGAACGATCAAAGCGTAAAATGTTAGAGACATTACTCCCATGGAGGAAAGTGCGCATGGTGACTGTTGTATTCAATCCCGATGCGATTTCTGTGATTCATCAACACTCTGATAGTCCACAGATTACAGAATGCCTCCAGATGTGCATCGGAAACTACTACTGGTCTTGCACAGAACGATCAAAGCGTAAACTGTTTGAGACATTACTCCCATGGAGGAAAGTGCGCATGATGACTGTTGTTTTCAATGACGATGCAATTTCTTTGTTTCATCAACACTCTGATAGTCCACAGATTACAGAATGATACCAGATGTGCATCGGAAACTACTACTTGTCTTCCAGGGAACGATCAAAGCTTAATCTGTTTGAGACATTACTCCCATGGAGGAAAGTGCGCATGGTGACTTTTGTATTCAATCCCGATGCAATTTCTGTGTTTCATCAACACTTTGAAGTTCCACAGATTATAGAATGCCTCCAGAGGTGCATCGGACAATACTATTGGTCCTCCAGGAACGATCAAAGCGTAGACTATTTGAGACATTACTCCCATGGAGGAAAGTGCGCATGGTGACTGTTGTATTCAATCCCGATGCAATTTCTGTGTTTCATCAACACTCTGATAGTCCACACATTACAGAATGCCCACAGATGTGCATCGGAAACTACTACTGGTCTTCCAGGGAACGATCAAAGCGTAAAATGTTTGAGACATTACTCCCATGGAGGAAAGTGCGCACAGTGACTGTTGTATTCAATCCTGATGCAGTTTCTGTGTTTCATCAACACTCTGATAGTCCACACATTACAGAATGCTCCCAGATGAGCAACGGAAACTACTACTGATCTTCCAGGGAACGATCAAAGCGTAAACTGTTTGAGACATTACTCCCATAGAGGAAAGTGCACATGGTGACTGTTGTATTCAATCCCGATGCAATTTCTGTGTTTCATCAACACTCTGATAGTCCATAGATTACAGAATGCCTCCAGATGTGCATCGGAAACTACTACTGAACTTGCAGGGAACGATCAAAGCGTAGATTGTTTGAGACATTACTACCATGGAGGAAACTGCGCATGGTGACTGTTGTATTCAATCCCGATGCAGTTTCTGTGTTTCATCAACACTCTGATAGTCCACACATTACAGAATGCCCACAGATGTGCATCGGAAACTACTACTTGTCTTCCAGGGAACGATCAAAGCGTAGACTGTCTGAGACATTACTACCATGGAGGAAACTGCGCATGGTGACTGTTGTATTCAATCCCGATGCAATTTCTGTGTTTCATCAACACTCTGATAGTCCACAGATTACAGAATGCCTCCAGATGTGCATCGGAAACTACTACTGATCTTGCAGTGTACGATCAAAGCATAGACTGTTTGTGACATTACTCCCCTGGAGGAAAGTGCGCATGGTGACTGTTGTATCTAATCCCGATGCAATTTCTGCGTTTCATCAACACTTTGAAGGTCCACAGATTACAGAATGCCTCCAGATGTGCATCGGAAACTACTACTGGTCTTGCAGGGAACGATCAAAGCGTAGACTGTTTGAGACATTACAATCATGGAGTAAAGTGCGCATGGTGACGTATTCAATCCCGATGCAGTTTCTATGTTTCATCAACACTCTGATAGTCCACACATTACAGAATGCCCACAGATGTGCATCGGAAACTACTACTGGTCTTCCAGGAACGATCAAAGCGTAAACTGTTTGAGACATTACTCCCATGGAGGGAAGTGCGCATGGTCACTGTTGGATTCAATCCAGATGCAATTTCTATGATTCATCAACACTCCGATAGTCCACACATTACAGAATGTCCCCAGATGTGCATCGGAAACTACTACTGGTCTTCCAGGGAACGATCAAAGCGTGGACTCTTTGAGACATTACTCCCATGGAGGAAAGTCCGCATGGTGACTGTAGTATTCAATCCCGATGCAATTTCTGTGTTTCATCAACACTCTGATAGTCCACAGATTACAGAATGCCTCCAGATGTGCATCGGAATCTACTACTGGTCTTCCAGGGAACGATAAAGGCGTAGAATGTTTGAGACATTACTCCCATGGCGGAAAGTGCCCATGGTGACTGTTGTATTCACTCCCGATGCAATTCCTTTGTTTCATCAACACTTTGAAGGTCCACAGATTACAGAATGCCTCCAGATGTGCATCGGAAACTACTACTGGTCTTGCAGGGAACGATCAAAGCGTAGACTGTTTGAGACATTACTCCCATGGAGGAAAGTGCGCATGGTGACTCTTGTATTCAATCCCGATGCAATTTCTGTGTTTCATCAACACTCTGATAGTCCACACATTATAGAATGCTCCGAGATGAGCAACGGAAACTACTACTGGTCTTCCAGGGAACGATCAAAGCGTAAACTGTTTGAGACATTACTCTAATTGAGGAAAGTGCACATGGTGACTGTTGTATTCAATCCCGATGCAATTTCTGTGTTTTATCAACACTCTGATAGTCCACAGATTACAGAATGCCTCCAGATGTGCATCGGAAACTATTACTGATCTTGCAATGAACGATCAAAGCGTAGACTGTTTGAGACATTACTCCCATGGAGGGAAGTGCGCATGGTGACTGTTGTATTCAATCCCGATGCAATTTCTGTGTTTCATCAACACTCTGATAGTCCACAGATCACACAATGCCTCCAGATGTGCCTCGGAAACTACTACTGGCCTTCCAGGGAACGATCAAAGCGTAGACTGTTTGTGACATTACTCCCATGGAGGAAAGTGCGCTTGGTGACTGTTGTATTCAATCCTGAAGCAATTTCTGTGTTTCATCAACACTCGGATAGTCCACACATTACAGAATGGCCCCAGATGTGCTTCGGAAACTACTACTGGTCTTCCAGGGAACGATCAAAGCGTAAACTGTTTGAGACATTACTCCCATGGAGGAAATTGTACATGGTGACTGTTGTATTCACTCCCGATGCAATTCCTGTGTTTCATCAACACTTTGAAGGTCCACAGATTACAGAATGCCTCCAGATGTGCATCGGAAACTACTACTGGTCTTGCAGGGAACGATCAAAGCGTAGACTGTTTGAGACATTACTCCCATGGAGGAAAGTGCGCATGGCGACTGTTGTATTCAATCCCGATGCAATTTCTGTGTTTCATCAAAACTTTGAAGTTCCACAGATTACAGAATGCCACCAGATGTGCATCGGAAGCTACTACTGGTACTCTAGGAAATGATCAAAGCGTAGACTATTTGAGACATTACTCCCATGGAGGAAAGTGCGCATTGTGACTGTTGTATTCAATCCCGATGCAATTTCTGTGTTTCATTAACACTCTGATAGTCCACACATTACAGAATGCCCCCAGATGTGCATCGGAAACTACTACTGGTCTTCCAGGGAACGATCAAAGCGTAAACTGTTTGAGACATTACTCTGATAGAGGAAAGTGCACATGGTGACTGTTGTATTCAATCCCGATGCAATTTCTGTGTTTCAACAACCCTCTGATAGTCCACAGATTACAGAATGCCTCCAGATGTGCATCGGAAACTACTACTGATCTTGCAGGGAATGATCAAAGCGTAGACTGTTTGAGACATTACTCCCCTGGAGGAAAGTGCGCATGGTGCATGTTGTATTCAATCCCGATGCAATTTCTGTGTTTCTTCAACACTTTGAAGGTCCACAGATTACAGAATGCCTCCAGATGTGCATCGGAAACTACTACTGGTCTTGCAGGGAACGATCAAAGCGTAGACTGTTTGAGACATTACAATCATGGAGTAAAGTGCGCATGGTGACTGTTGTATTCAATCCCGATGCAGTTTCTATGTTTCATCAACACTTTGATAGTCCACACATTACAGAATGCCCACAGATGTGCATCGGAAACTACTATTGGTCTTCCAGGGAACGATCGAAGCGTAAACTGTTTGAGACATTACTCCCATGGAGGGAAGTGCGCATGGTCACTGTTGGATTCAATCCTGATGCAATTTCTGTGATTCATCAACACTCCGATAGTCCACACATTACAGAATGTCCCCAGATGTGCATCGGAAACTACTACTGGTCTTCCAGGGAACGATCAAAGCGTGAACTGTTTGAGACATTACTCCAATGGAGGAAAGTCCGCATGGTGACTGTAGTATTCAATCCCGATGCAATTTCTGTGTTTCATCAACACTCTGATAGTCCACAGATTACAGAATGCCTCCAGATGCGCATCGGAAACTACTACTGGTCTTCCAGGGAACGATAAAAGCGTAGAATGTTTGAGACATTACTCCCATGGAGGAAAGTGCGCTTGGTGACTGTTGTATTCAATCCCGATGCAATTTCTGTGTTTCATCAACACTCTGATAGTCCACACATTACAGAATGCCCACAGATGTGCATCGGAAACTACTACTGGTCTTCCAGGGAACGATCAAAGCGTAAACTGTTTGAGACATTACTCCCATGGAGGAAAGTGCGCATGGTGACTGTTGTATTCAATCCTGATGCAATTTCTGTGTTTCATCAACACTCTGATAGTCCACACATTACAGAATGTCAGAAGATGTGCATCGGAAACTACTGCTGGTCTTCCATCGAAAGATCAAAAGGTAGACTGTTTGAAACATTACTCCCACGGAGGAAAGTGCGCATGGTGACTGTTGTATTCAATCCCGATTCAATTTCTGTGTTTCACAACACTTTGAAGGTCCACAGATTACAGAATGCCCCCAGATGTGCATCGGAAACTGCTACTGGTCTTCCAGGGACGATAAAAGCGTAAACCGTTCGAAGCATTACTCCCATGGAGGAAAGTGCACATGGTGACTGTTGTATTCGATCCCGATGCAATTTCTGTGTTTCATCAACACTCTGATAGTCCACAGATTACAGAATGCCTCCAGATGTGCATCGGAAACTACTACTGGTCTTCCAGGGAACGATAAAAGCGTAGACTTTTTTGAGACATTAATCCCATGGAGGAAAGTGCGCATGGTGACTGTTGTATTCAATCCCGACGCAATTTCTGTGTTTCATCAACTCTTTGAAGGTCCACAGATTACAGAATGCCTCCAGATGTGCATCGGAAACTACTACTGGTCTTGCAGGGAACGATCAAAGCGTAGACTGTTTGAGACACTACTCCCATGGAGGAAAGTGCGCATGGTGACTGTTGTATTCAATCTCGATGCAATTTCTGTGTTTCTTCAACACTCTGATAGTCCACACATTACAGAATGCCCACAGAAGTGCATCGGAAACTACTACTGGTCTTCCAGGGAACGATCAAAGCGTAAACTGTTTGAGACATTACTCCCATGGAGGAAAGTGCACATGGTGACTGTTGTATTCAATCCCGATGCAATTTCTGTGTTTCATCAACACTTTGAAGGCCCACAGATTACAGAATGCCTCCACATGTGCATCGGAATGTTCTACTGGTCTTGCAGGGAACGATCAAAGCGTAGACTGTTTGAGACATTACAACAATGGAGGAAAGTGCGCATGGTGACTGTTGTATTCAATCCCGATGCAGTTTCTATGTTTCATCAACACTCTGATAGTCCACACATTACAGAATGCCCACACATGTGCATCGGAAACTACTACTGGTCTTCCAGGGAACGATCAAAGCGTAAAATGTTAGAGACATTACTCCCATGGAGGAAAGTGCGCATGGTGACTGTTGTATTCAATCCCGATGCAATTTCTGTGATTCATCAACACTCTGATAGTCCACAGATTACAGAATGCCTCCAGATGTGCATCGGAAACTACTACTGGTCTTGCACAGAACGATCAAAGCGTAAACTGTTTGAGACATTACTCCCATGGAGGAAAGTGCGCATGGTGACTGTTGTTTTCAATGACGATGCAATTTTTTTGTTTCATCAACACTCTGATAGTCCACAGATTACAGAATGATACCAGATGTGCATCGGAAACTACTACTTGTCTTCCAGGGAACGATCAAAGCTTAATCTGTTTGAGACATTACTCCCATGGAGGAAAGTGCGCATGGTGACTGTTGTATTCAATCCCGATGCAATTTCTGTGTTTCATCAACACTTTGAAGTTCCACAGATTATAGAATGCCTCCAGAGGTGCATCGGACAATACTATTGGTCCTCCAGGAACGATCAAAGCGTAGACTATTTGAGACATTACTCCCATGGAGGAAAGTGCGCATGGTGACTGTTGTATTCAATCCCGATGCAATTTCTGTGTTTCATCAACACTCTGATAGTCCATAGATTACAGAATGCCTCCAGATGTGCATCGGAAACTACTACTGATCTTGCAGGGAACGATCAAAGCGTAAACTGTTTGAGACATTACTCCCACGTAGGAAAGTGCACATGGTGACTGTTGTATTCAATCCCGATGCAATTTCTGTGTTTCATCAACACTCTGATAGTCCATAGATTACAGAATGCCTCCAGATGTGCATCGGAAACTACTACTGATCTTGCAGGGAACGATCAAAGCGTAAACTGTTTGAGACATTACTCCCATGGAGGAGAGTGCGCATGGTGACTGTTGTATTCAATCCCAATGCAATTTCTGTGTTTCATCAACAGTCTGATAGTCAATAGATTACAGAATGCCTCCAGATGTGCATCGGAAACTACTACTGGGCTTCCAGGGAACGATCAAAGCGTAGACTCTTAGAGACATTACTCCCATGGAGGAAAGTGCGCATGGTGACTGTTGTATTCAATCCCGATGCAGTTTCTGTGTTTCATCAACTCTCTGATAGTCCACACATTACAGAATGCCCACAGATGTGCATCGGAAACTACTACTTGTCTTCCAGGGAACGATCAAAACGTAGACTGTTAGAGACATTACTACCATGGAGGAAACTCCGCATGGTGACTGTTGTATTCAATCCCGATGCAATTTCTGTGTTTCATCAACACTCTGATAGTCCACAGATTACAGAATGCCTCCAGATGTGCATCGGAAACTACTACTGATCTTGCAGGGAACGATCAAAGCATAGACTGTTTCTGACTTTACTCCCCTAGAGGAAAGTGCGCATGGTGACTGTTGTATTCAATCCCGATGCAGTTTCTGCGTTTCATCAACACTTTGAAGGTCCACAGATTACAGAATGCCTCCAGATGTGCATCGGAAACTACTACTGGTCATGCAGGGAACGATCAATGCGTAGACTGTTTGAGACATTACAATCATGGAGTAAAGTGCGCATGGTGACTGTTGTATTCAATCCCGATGCAGTTTCTATGTTTCATCAACACTCTGATAGTCCACACATTACAGAATGCCCACAGATGTGCATCGGAAACTACTACTGGTCTTCCAGGGAACGATCAAAGCGTAAACTGTTTGAGACATTACTCCCATGGAGGGAAGTGCGCATGGTCACTGTTGGATTCAATCCAGATGCAATTTCTGTGATTCATCAACACTCCGATAGTCCACACATTACAGAATGTCCCCAGATGTGCATCGGAAACTACTACTGGTCTTCCAGGGAACGATCAAAGCGTGGACTGTTTGAGACATTACTCTCATGGAGGAAAGTCCGCATGGTGACTGTAGTATTCAAGCCCGATGCAATTTCTGTGTTTCATCAACACTCTGATAGTCCACAGATTACAGAATGCCTCCAGATGTGCATCGCAATCTACTACTGGTCTCCCAGGGAACGATAAAAGCGTAGAATGTTTGAGACATTACTCCCATGGAGGAAAGTGCGCATGGTGACTGTTGTATTCAATCCCGATGCAATTTCTGTGTTTCATCAACACTCTGATAGTCCACACATTACAGAATGCCCACAGATGTGCTTCGGAAACTACTACTGGTCTTCCAGGGAACGATCAAAGCGTAAACTGTTTGAGACATTACTCCCATGGAGGAAAGTGCGCATGGTGACTGTTGTATTCAATCCTGATGCAATTTCTGTGTTTCATCAACACTCTGATAGTCCACACATTACAGAATGCCCACAGATGTGCATCGGAAACTACTACTGGTCTTCCAGGGAACGATCAAAGCGTAAACTGTTTGAGACATTACTCCCATGGAGGAAAGTGCGCATGGTGACTGTTGTATTCAATCCCAATGCAATTTCTGTGCTTCATCAACAGTCTGATAGTCAATAGATTACAGAATGCCTCCAGATGTGCATCGGAAACTACTACTGGTCTTCCAGGGAACGATCGAAGCGTAGACTCTTAGAGACATTACTCCCATGGAGGAAAGTGCGCATGGTGACTCTTGTATTCAATCCCGATGCAGTTTCTGTGTTTCATCAACACTCTGATAGTCCACACATTACAGAAAGCCCACAGATGTGCATCGGAAACTACTACTGGTGTTCCAGGGAACGATAAAAGCGTAGAATGTTTGAGACATTACTCCCATGGAGGAAAGTGCGCATGGTGACTGTTGTATTCAATCCCGATGCAATTTCTGTGTTTCATCAACACTCTGATAGTCCACACATTACAGAATGCCCACAGATGTGCATCGGAAACTACTACTGGTCTTCCAGGGAACGATCAAAGCGTAAACTGTTTGAGACATTACTCCCATGGAGGAAAGTGCGCATGGTGACTGTTGTATTCAATCCTGATGCAATTTCTGTGTTTCATCAACACTCTGATAGTCCACACTTTACAGAATGTCAGAAGATGTGCATCGGAAACTACTACTTGTCTTCCAGGGAAAGATCAAAGGGTAGACTGTTTGAGACATTACTCCCATGGAGGAAAGTGCGCATGGTCACTGTTGGATTCAATCCCGATGCAATTTCTGTGTTTCATCAACACTCTGATAGTCCACAGATTACAGAATGCCTCCAGATGTGCATCGGAAACTACTACTGGTGTTCCAGGGAACGATAAAAGCGTAGACTGTTTGAGACATTACTCCCATGGAGGAAAGTGCGCATGGTGACTGTTGTATTCAATCCCGATTCAATTTCTGTGTTTCATCAACTCTTTGAAGGTCCACAGATTACAGAATGCCTCCAGATGTGCATCGGAAACTACTACTGGTCTTGCAGGGAACGATCAAAGCGTATACTGTTTGAGACATTACTCCCATGGAGGAAAGTGCGAATGGTGATTGTTGTGTTCAATCCTGATGCAGTTTCTGTGCTTCATCAACACTCTGATAGTCCACACATTACAGAATGCCCACAGATGTGCATCGGAAACTACTACTGGTCTTCCAGGGAACGATCAAAGCGTAAACTTTTTGATATATTACTCCCATGGAGGAAAGTGCGCATGGTGACTGTTGCATTCAATCCCGATGCAATTTCTGTGTTTCATCAACACTCTGATAGTCCACACATTACAGAATGCCTCCAGATGTGCATCGGAAACTACTACTGATCTTGCAGGGAACGATCAAAGCGTAGACTGTTTGAGACATTACTCCCATGGAGGAAAGTGTGCATGGTGACTGTTGTATTCAATCTCGATGCAATTTCTGTGTTTCATCAACACTCTGATAGTCCACACATTACAGAATGCCCACAGAAGTGCATCGGAAACTACTACTGGTCTTCCAGGGAACGATCAAAGCGTAAACTGTTTGAGACATTACTCCCATGGTGGAAAGTGCACATGGTGACTGTTGTATTCAATCCCGATGCAATTTCTGTGTTTCATCAACACTTTGAAGGTCCACAGATTACAGAATGCCTCCAGATGTGCATCGGAAACTACTACTGATCTTGCAGGGAACGATCAAAGCGTAGACTGTTAGATACATTACTCCCATGGAGGAAAGGGCGCATGGTGACTGTTGTATTCAATCCCGATGCAATATCTGTGATTCATCAACTCACTGATAGTCCACAGATTACAGAATGCCTCCAGATGTGCATCGGAAACTACTACTGGTCTTGCACAGAACGATCAAAGCGTAAACTGTTTGAGACATTACTCCCATGGAGGAAAGTGCGCATGATGACTGTTGTTTTCAATGACGATGCAATTTCTTTGTTTCATTAACACTCTGATAGTCCACAGATTACAGAATGATACCAGATGTGCATCGGAAACTACTACTTGTCTTCCAGGGAACGATCAAAGCTTAATCTGTTTGAGACATTACTCCCATGGAGGAAAGTGCGCATGGTGACTGTTGTATTCAATCCCGATGCAATTTCTGTGTTTCATCAACACTTTGAAGTTCCACAGATTATAGAATGCCTCCAGAGGTGCATCGGACAATACTATTGGTCCTCCAGGAACGATCAAAGCTTAGACTATTTGAGACATTACTCCCATTTAGGAAAGTGCGCATGGTGACTGTTGCATTCATTCACGATGCAATTTCTGTGTTTCATCAACACTCTGATAGTCCACACATTACAGAATTCCCACAGATGTGCATCGGAAACTACTACTGGTCTTCCAGGGAACGATCAAAGCGTAAAATGTTTGAGACATTACTCCCATGGAGGAAAGTGCGCACAGTGACTGTTGTATTCAATCCTGATGCAATTTCTGTGTTTCATCAACACTCTGATAGTCCACACATTAGAGAATGCTCCCAGATGAGCAACGGAAACTACTACTGATCTTCCAGGGAACGATCAAAGCGTAAACTGTTTGAGACATTACTCCCATAGAGGAAAGTGCACATGGTGACTGTTGTATTCAATCCCGATGCAATTTCTGTGTTTCATCAACACTCTGATAGTCCACAGATTACAGAATGCCCACAGATGGGCATCGGAAACTACTACTGGTCTTCCAGGGAATGATCAAAGCGTAAACTGTTTGAGACATTACTCCCATGGAGGAAAGTGCACATGGTGACTGTTGTATTCAATCCCGATGCAATTTCTGTGTTTCATCAACACTTTGAAGGTCCACAGATTACAGAATTCCTCGAGATGTGCATCGGAAACTACTACTGATCTTGCAGGGAACGATCAAAGCGTAGACTGTTAGAGACATTACTCCCATGGAGGAAAGTGCGCATGGTGACTGTTGTATTCAATCCCGATGCAATTTCTGTGATTCATCAACACTCTGATAGTCCACAGATTACAGAATGCCTCCAGATGTGCATCGGAAACTACTACTGGTCTTGAACAGAACGATCAAAGCGTAAACTGTTTTAGATATTACTCCCAAGGAGGAAAGTGCGCATGGTGACTATTGTTTTCAATGACGATGCAATTTCTTTGTTTCATTAACACTCTGATAGTCCACAGATTACAGAATGATACCAGATGTGCATCGGAAACTACTACTTGTCTTCCAAGGAACGATCAAAGCTTAATCTGTTTGAGACATTACTCCCATGGAGGAAAGTGCGCATGGTGACTGTTGTATTCAATCCCGATGCAATTTCTGTGTTTCATCAACACTTTGAAGTTCCACAGATTATAGAATGCCTCCAGAGGTGCATCGGACAATACTATTGGTCCTCCAGGAACGATCAAAGCGTAGACTATTTGAGACATTACTCCCATTTAGGAAGGTGCGCATGGTGACTGTTGTATTCAATCCCGATGCAATTTCTGTGTTTCATCAACACTCTGATAGTCCACACATTACAGAATGCCCACAGATGTGCATCGGAAACTACTACTGGTCTTCCAGGGAACGATCAAAGCGTAAACTGTTTGAGACATTACTCCCATGGAGGAAAGTGCGCATGGTGACTGTTGTATTCAATCCTGATGCAATTTCTGTGTTTCATCAACACTCTGATAGTCCACACATTACAGAATGTCAGAAGATGTGCATCGGAAACTACTACTGGTGTTCCAGGGAACGATAAAAGCGTAGACTGTTTGAGACATTACTCCCATGGCGGAAAGTGCGCATGGTGACTGTTGTATTCAATCCCGATTCAATTTCTGTGTTTCATCAACTCTTTGAAGGTCCACAGATTACAGAATGCCTCCAGATGTGCATCGGAAACTACTACTGGTCTTGCAGGGAACGATCAAAGCGTATACTGTTTGAGACATTACTCCCATGGAGGAAAGTGCGCATGGTGACTGTTGTGTTCAATCCTGATGCAGTTTCTGTGCTTCATCAAAACTCTGATAGTCCACACATTACAGAATGCCCACAGATGTGCATCGGAAACTACTACTGGTCTTCCAGGGAACGATCAAAGCGTAAACTTTTTGAGATATTACTCCCATGGAGGAAAGTGCGCATGGTGACTGTTGTATTCAATCCCGATGCAATTTCTGTGTTTCATCAACACTCTGATAGTCCACAGATTACAGAATGCCTCCAGATGTGCATCGGAAACTACTACTGATCTCGCAGGGAACGATCAAACTTTTTGAGATATTACTCCCATGGAGGAAAGTGCGCATGGTGACTGTTGTATTCAATCCCGATGCAATTTCTGTGTTTCATCAACACTCTGATAGTCCACAGATTACAGAATGCCTCCAGACGTGCATCGGAAACTACTACTGATCTTGCAGGGAACGATCAAAGCGTAGACTGTTCGAGACATTACTCCCATGGATGAAAGTGCGCATGGTGACTGTTGTATTCAATCTCGATGCAATTTCTGTGTTTCATCAACACTCTGATAGTCCACACATTACAGAATGCCCACAGAAGTGCATCGGAAACTACTACTGGTCTTCCAGGGAACGATCAAAGCGTAAACTGTTTGAGACATTACTCCCATGGTGGAAAGTGCACATGGTGACTGTTGTATTCAATCCCGATGCAATTTCTGTGTTTCATCAACACTTTGAAGGTCCACAGATTACAGAATGCCTCCAGATGTGCATCGGAAACTACTACTGATCTTGCAGGGAACGATCAAAGCGTAGACTGTTAGAGACATTACTCCCATGGAGGAAAGGGCGCATGGTGACTGTTGTATTCAATCCCGATGCAATTTCTGTGATTCATCAACTCACTGATAGTCCACAGATTACAGAATGCCTCCAGATGTGCATCGGAAACTACTACTGGTCTTGCACAGAACGATCAAAGCGTAAACTGTTTGAGACATTACTCCCATGGAGGAAAGTGCGCATGGTGACTGTTGTGTTCAATCCTGATGCAGTTTCTGTGCTTCATCAAAACTCTGATAGTCCACACATTACAGAATGCCCACAGATGTGCATCGGAAACTACTACTGGTCTTCCAGGGAAAGATCAAAGCGTAAACTTTTTGAGATATTACTCCCATGGAGGAAAGTGCGCATGGTGACTGTTGTATTCAATCCCGATGCAATTTCTGTGTTTCATCAACACTCTGATAGTCCACAGATTACAGAATGCCTCCAGATGTGCATCGGAAACTACTACTGATCTCGCAGGGAACGATCAAACTTTTTGAGATATTACTCCCATGGAGGAAAGTGCGCATGGTGACTGTTGTATTCAATCCCGATGCAATTTCTGTGTTTCATCAACACTCTGATAGTCCACAGATTACAGAATGCCTCCAGATGTGCATCGGAAACTACTACTGATCTTGCAGGGAACGATCAAAGCGTAGACTGTTTGGGACATTACTCCCATGGATGAAAGTGCGCATGGTGACTGTTGTATTCAATCTCGATGCAATTTCTGTGTTTCATCAACACTCTGATAGTCCACACATTACAGAATGCCCACAGAAGTGCATCGGAAACTACTACTGGTCTTCCAGGGAACGATCAATGCGTAAACTGTTTGAGACATTACTCCCATGGTGGAAAGTGCACATGGTGACTGTTGTATTCAATCCCGATGCAATTTCTGTGTTTCATCAACACTTTGAAGGTCCACAGATTACAGAATGCCTCCAGATGTGCATCGGAAACTACTACTGATCTTGCAGGGAACGATCAAAGCGTAGACTGTTAGAGACATTACTCCCATGGAGGAAAGGGCGCATGGTGACTGTTGTATTCAATCCCGATGCAATTTCTGTGATTCATCAACTCACTGATAGTCCACAGATTACAGAATGCCTCCAGATGTGCATCGGAAACTACTACTGGTCTTGCACAGAACGATCAAAGCGTAAACTGTTTGAGACATTACTCCCATGGAGGAAAGTGCGCATGATGACTGTTGTTTTCAATGACGATGCAATTTCTTTGTTTCATTATCACTCTGATAGTCCACAGATTACAGAATGATACCAGATGTGCATCGGAAACTACTACTTGTCTTCCAGGGAACGATCAAAGCTTAATCTGTTTGAGACATTACTCCCATGGAGGAAAGTGCGCATGGTGACTGTTGTATTCAATCCCGATGCAATTTCTGTGTTTCATCAACACTTTGAAGTTCCACAGATTATAGAATGCCCACAGAGGTGCATCGGACAATACTATTGGTCCTCCAGGAACGATCAAAGCTTAGACTATTTGAGACATTACTCCCATTTAGGAAAGTGCGCATGGTGACTGTTGCATTCAATCACGATGCAATTTCTGTGTTTCATCAACACTCTGATAGTCCACACATTACAGAATTCCCACAGATGTGCATCGGAAACTACTACTGGTCTTCCAGGGAACGATCAAAGCGTAAAATGTTTGAAACATTACTCCCATGGAGGAAAGTGCGCACAGTGATTGTTGTATTCAATCCTGATGCAATTTCTGTGTTTCATCAACACTCTGATAGTCCACACATTAGAGAATGCTCCCAGATGAGCAACGGAAACTACTACTGATCTTCCAGGGAACGATTAAAGCGTAAACTGTTTGAGACATAACTCCCATAGAGGAAAGTGCGCATGGTGACTGTTGTATTCAATCCCGATGCAATTTCTGTGTTTCATCAACACTTTGAAGTTCCACAGATTATAGAATGCCTCCAGAGGTGCATCGGACAATACTATTGGTCCTCCAGGAACGATCAAAGCGTAGACTATTTGAGACAATACTCCCATTTAGGAAAGTGCGCATGATGACTGTTGTATTCAATCCCGATGCAATTTCTGTGTTTCATCAACACTCTGATAGTCCACACATTACGGAATGTCCCCAGATGTGCATCGGAAACTACTACTGGTCTTCCAGGGAGCGATCAAAGCGTAAACTGTTTGAGACATTACTCCCATGGAGAACAGTGCGCATGGTGACTGTTGTATTCAATCCCGATGCGATTTCTGTGTTTCATCAACACTCTGATAGTCCACAGATTACAGAATGCCTCCAGATGTGCCTCGGAAACTACTACTGGCCTTCCAGGGAACGATCAAAGCGTAGACTGTTTGTGACATTACTCCCACGGAGGAAAGTGCGCATGGTGAATGTTGTATTCAATCCTGAAGCAATTTTTGTGTTTCATCAACACTCTGATAGTCCACAGATTACAGAGTGATACCAGATGTGTATCGGAAACTATTACTTGTCCTCCAGGGAACGATCAAAGCGTAGACTGTTTGAGACATTACTCCCATGGAGGAAAGTGCGCATGGTGACTGTTGTATTCAATCCCGTTGCAATTTCTGTGTTTCATCAACTCTTTGAAGTTCCACAGATTACAGAATGCCTCCAGATGTGCATCGGACAATACTACTGGTCCTCCAGGAAACGATCAAAGCGTAGACTATTTGGGACATTATTCCCATGGAGGAAAGTGCGCATGGTGACTGTTGTATTCAATCCCGACGCAATTTCTGTGTTTCATCAACACTCTGATAGTCCACACATTACAGAATGCTCCGAGATGAGCAACGGAAACTACTACTGGTCTTCCAGGGAACGATCAAAGCGTAAACTGTTTGAGACATTACTCCCATAGAGGAAAGTGCACATGGTGACTGTTGTATTCAATCCCGTTGCAATTTCTGTGTTTCATCAACACTCTGATAGTCCACAGATTACAGAATGCCTCCAGGTGTGCATCGGAAACTACTACTGATCTTGCACTGAACGTTAAAAGCGTAGACTGTTTGAGACATTACTCCCCTGGAGGAAAGTGCGCACAGTGACTGTTGTATTGAATCCCGATGCAATTTCTGTGTTTCTTCAACACTTTGAAGGTCCACAGATTGCAGAATGCCTCCAGATGTGCATCGGAAACTACTACTGGTCTTGCAGGGAACGATCAAAGCGCAGACTGTTTGAGACATTACAATCATGGAGTAAAGTGCGCATGGTGACTGTTGTATTCAATCCTGATGCAGTTTCTATGTTTCATCAACACTCTGATAGTCCACACATTACAGAATGCCCACATATGATCATCAGGAAACTACTACTGGTCTTCCAGGGAACGATAAAAGCGTAAGCCGTTCGAAGCATTACTCCCAAGGAGGAAAGTGCACATGGTGACTGTTGTATTCGATCCCGATGCAATTTCTGTGTTTCATCAACACTCTGATAGTCCACAGATTACAGAATGCCTCCAGATGTGCATCGGAAACTACTACTGGTCTTCCAGGGAACGATAAAAGCGTAGACTGTTTGAGACATTAATCCCATGGAGGAAAGTGCGCATGGTGACTGTTGTATTCAATCCCGACGCAATTTTTGTGTTTCATCAACTCTTTTAACGTCCACAGATTACAGAATGCCTCCAGATGTGCATCGGAAACTTCTACTGGTCTTGCAGGGAACGATCAAAGCGTAGACTCTTTGAGACATTACTCCCATAGAGGAAAGTGCGCATGGTGACTGTTGTATTCAATCGCGATGCAATTTCTGTGTTTCATCAACACTCTGATAGTCCACACATTACAGAATGCCCACAGATGTGCATCGGAAACTACTACTGGTCTTCCAGGGAACGATCAAAGCGTAAAATGTTTGAGACATTACTCCAATGGAGGAAAGTTCGCACAGTGACTGTTGTATTCAATCCTGATGCAATTTCTGTGTTTCATCAACACTCTGATAGTCCACACATTACAGAATGCTCCCAGATGAGCAACGGAAACTACTACTGATCTTCCAGGGAACGATCAAAGCGTAAGCTGTTTGAGACATTACTCCCATAGAGGAAAGTGCACATGGTGACTGTTGTATTCACTCCCGATGCAATTTCTGTGTTTCATCAACACTCTGATAGCCCACAGATTACAGAACGCCCACAGATGTGCATCGGAAACTACTACTGGTCTTCCAGGGAACGATCAAAGCTTAATCTGTTTGAGACATTACTCCCATGGAGGAAAGTGCGCATGGTGACTGTTGTATTCAATCCCGATGCAATTTCTGTGTTTCATCAACACTTTGATGTTCCACAGATTATAGAATGCCTCCAGAGGTGCATCGGACAATACTATTGGTCCTCCAGGAACGATCAAAGCGTAGACTATTTGAGACATTACTCCCATTTAGGAAAGTGCGCATGGTGACTGTTGTATTCAATCCCGATGCAATTTCTGTGTTTCATCAACACTCTGATAGTCCACCCATTACGGAATGTCCCCAGATGTGCATCGGAAACTACTACTGGTCTTCCAGGGAGCGATCAAAGCGTAAACTGTTTGAGACATTACTCCCATGGAGGAAAGTGCGCATGGTGACTGTTGTATTCAATCCCGATGCAATTTCTGTGTTTCATCAACACTCTGATAGTCCACAGATTACAGAATGCCTCCAGATGTGCCTCGGAAACTACTACTGGCCTTCCAGGGAACGATCAAAGCGTAGACTGTTTGTGACATTACTCCCACGGAGGAAAGTGCGCATGGTGAATGTTGTATTCAATCCTGAAGCAATTTCTGTGTTTCATCAACACTCTGATAGTCCACAGGTTACAGAGTGATACCAGATGTGTATCGGAAACTATTACTTGTCCTCCAGGGAACGATCAAAGCGTAGACTGTTTGAGACATTACTCCCATGGAGGAAAGTGCGCATGGTGTCTGTTGTATTCAATCCCGTTGCAATTTCTGTGTTTCATGAACACTTTGAAGTTCCACAGATTACAGAATGCCTCCAGATGTGCATCGGACAATACTACTGGTCCTCCAGGAAACGATCAAAGCGTAGACTATTTGGGACATTATTCCCATGGAGGAAAGTGCGCATGGTGACTGTTGTATTCAATCCCGACGCAATTTCTGTGTTTCATCAACACTCTGATAGTCCACACATTACAGAATGCTCCGAGATGAGCAACGGAAACTACTACTGGTCTTCCAGGGAACGATCAAGGTGTAAACTGTTTGAGACATTACTCCCATAGAGGAAAGTGCACATGGTGACTGTTGTATTCAATCCCGATGCAATTACTGTGTTTCATCAACACTCTGATAGTCCACAGATTACAGAATGCCTCCAGATGTGCATCGGAAACTACTACTGATCTTGCACTGAACGATCAAAGCGTAGACTGTTTGAGACATTACTCCCCTGGAGGAAAGTGCGCATGGTGACTGTTGTATTCAATCCCGATGCAATTTCTGTGTTTCTTCAACACTTTGAAGGTCCACAGATTACAGAATGCCTCCAGATGTGCATCGGAAACTACTACTGGTCTTGCAGGGAACGATCAAAGCGTAGACTGTTTGAGACATTACAATCATGGAGTAAAGTGCGCATGGTGACTGTTGTATTCAATCCCGATGCAGTTTCTATGTTTCATCAACACTCTGATAGTCCACACATTACAGAATGCCTACAGATGTGCATCGGAAACTACTACTGGTCTTCCAGGGAACGATCAAAGCGTAAACTGTTTGAGACATTACTCCCATGGAGGAAAGTCCGCATGGTGACTGTAGTATTCAATCCCGATGCAATTTCTGTGTTTCATCAACACTCTGATAGTCCACAGATTACAGAATGAATCCAGATGTGCATCGGAAACTACTACTGGTCTTCCAGGGAACGATAAAATCGTAGAATGTTTGAGACATTACTCCCATGGAGGAAAGTGCGCATGGTGACTGTTATATACAATACCGATGCAATTTCTGTGTTTCATCAACACTCTGATAGTCCACACATTACAGAATGCCCACATATGTGCATCGGAAACTACTACTGGTCTTCCAGGGAACGATAAAAGCGTAAGCCGTTCGAAGCATTACTCCCATGGAGGAAAGTGCACATGGTGACTGTTGTATTCGATCCCGATGCAATTTCTGTGTTTCATCAACACTCTGATAGTCCACAGATTACAGAATGCCTCCAGATGTGCATCGGAAACTACTACTGGTCTTCCGGGGAACGATAAAAGCGTAGACTGTTTGAGACATTAATCCCATGGAGGAAAGTGCGCATGGTGACTGTTGTATTCAATCCCGACGCAATTTCTGTGTTTCATCAACTCTTTGAACGTCCACAGATTACAGAATGCCTCCAGATGTGCATCGGCAACTTCTACTGGTCTTGCAGGGAACGATCAAAGCGTAGACTGTTTGAGACATTACTCCCATAGAGGAAAGTGCGCAAGGTGACTGTTGTATTCAATCCCGATGCAATTTCTGTGTTTCATCAACACTCTTATAGTCCACACATTACAGAATGCCCACAGATGTGCATCGGAAACTACTACGGGTCTTCCAGGGAACGATCAAAGCGTAAAATGTTTGAGACATTACTCCCATGGAGGAAAGTGCGCACAGTGACTGTTGTATTCAATCCTGATGCAATTTCTGTGTTTCATCAACACTCTGATAGTCCACACATTACAGAATGCTCCCAGATGAGCAACGGAAACTACTACTGATCTTCCAGGGAACGATCAAAGCGTAAACTGTTTGAGACATTATTCCCATAGAGGAAAGTGCACATGGTGACTGTTGTATTCAATCCCGATGCAATTTCTGTGTTTCATCAACACTCTGATAGTCCATAGATTACAGAATGCCTCCAGATGTGCATCGGAAACTACTACTGATCTTGCAGGGAACGATGAAAGCGTAGACTGTTTGAGACATTACTACCATGGAGGAAAATGCGCATGATGAATGTTGTATTCAATCCCGATGCAATTTCTGTGTTTCATCAACACTCTGATAGTCCACACATTACAGAATGCCCACAAAAGTGCATTGGAAACTACTACTGGTCTTCCAGGGAACGATCAAAGCGTAAACTGTTTGAGACATTACTCCCATGGAGGAACGTGCGCATGGTGACTGTTGTATTCAATCCCAATGCAATTTCTGTGTTTCATCAACAGTCTGATAGTCAATAGATTACAGAATGCCTCCAGATGTGCATCGGAACTACTACTTGTCTTCCAGGGAACGATCAAAGCTTAATCTGTTTGAGACATTACTCCCATGGAGGAAAGTGCGCATGGTGACTGTTGTATTCAATCCCGATGCAATTTCTGTGTTTCATCAACACTTTGATGTTCCACAGATTATAGAATGCCTCCAGAGGTGCATCGGACAATACTATTGGTCCTCCAGGAACGATCAAAGCGTAGACTATTTGAGACATTACTCCCATTTAGGAAAGTGCGCATGGTGACTGTTGTATTCAATCCCGATGCAATTTCTGTGTTTCATCAACACCCTGATAGTCCACACATTACGGAATGTCCCCAGATGTGCATCGGAAACTACTACTGGTCTTCCAGGGAGCGATCAAAGCGTAAAGTGTTTGAGACATTACTCCCATGGAGGAAAGTGCGCATTGTGACTGTTGTATTCAATCCCGATGCAATTTCTGTGTTTCATCAACACTCTGAAAGTCCACAGATTACAGAATGCCTCCAGATGTGCCTCGGAAACTACTACTGGCCTTCCAGGGAACGATCAAAGCGTAGACTGTTTTTGACATTACTCCCACGGAGGAAAGTGCGCATGGTGAATGTTGTATTCAATCCTGAAGCAATTTCTGTGTTTCATCAACACTCTGATAGTCCACAGGTTACAGAGTGATACCAGATGTGTATCGGAAACTATTACTTGTCCTCCAGGGAACGATCAAAGCGTAGACTGTTTGAGACATTACTCCCATGGAGGAAAGTGCGCATGGTGACTGTTGTATTCAATCCCGTTGCAATTTCTGTGTTTCATGAACACTTTGAAGTTCCACAGATTACAGAATGCCTCCAGATGTGCATCGGACAATACTACTGGTCCTCCAGGAAACGATCAAAGCGTAGACTATTTGGGACAATATTCCCATGGAGGAAAGTGCGCATGGTGACTGTTGTATTCAATCCCGACGCAATTTCTGTGTTTCATCAACACTCTGATAGTCCACACATTACAGAATGCTCCGAGATGAGCAACGGAAACTACTACTTGTCTTCCAGGGAACGATCAAAGTGTAAACTGTTTGAGACATTACTCCCATAGAGAAAAGTGCACATGGTGACTGTTGTATTCAATCCCGATGCAATTACTGTGTTTCATCAACACTCTGATAGTCCACAGATTACAGAATGCCTCCAGATGTGCATCGGAAACTACTACTGATCTTGCACTGAACGATCAAAGCGTAGACTGTTTGAGACATTACTCCCCTGGAGGAAAGTGCGCATGGTGACTGTTGTATTCAATCCCGATGCAATTTCTGTGTTTCTTCAACACTTTGAAGGTCCACAGATTACAGAATGCCTCCAGATGTGCATCGGAAACTACTACTGGTCTTGCAGGGAACGATCAAAGCGTAGACTGTTTGAGACATTACAATCATGGAGTAAAGTGCGCATGGTGACTGTTGTATTCAATCCCGATGCAGTTTCTATGTTTCATCAACACTCTGATAGTCCACACATTACAGAATGCCTCCAGATGTGCATCGGAAACTACTACTGGTCTTCCAGAGAACGATCAAAGCGTAAACTGTTTGAGACATTACTCCCATGGAGGAAAGTCCGCATGGTGACTGTAGTATTCAATACCGATGCAATTTCTGTGTTTCATCAACACTCTGATAGTCCACAGATTACAGAATGCCTCCAGATGTGCATCGGAAACTACTACTGGTCTTCCGGGGAACGATAAAAGCGTAGACTGTTTGAGACATTACAATCATGGAGTAAAGTGCGCATGGTGACTGTTGTATTCAATCCCGATGCAGTTTCTATGTTTCATCAACACTCTGATAGTCCACACATTACAGAATGCCCCCAGATGTGCATCGGAAACTACTACTGGTCTTCCAGGGAACGATCAAAGCGTAAACTGTTTGAGACATTACTCCCATGGAGGAAAGTCCGCATGGTGACTGCAGTATTCAATACCGATGCAATTTCTGTGTTTCATCAACACTCTGATAGTCCACAGATTACAGAATGCCTCCAGATGTGCATCGGAAACTACTACTGATCTTGCACTGAACGATAAAATCGTAGAATGTTTGAGACATTACTCCCATGGAGGAAAGTGCGCATGGTGACTGTTGTATTCAATACCGATGCAATTTCTGTGTTTCATCAACACTCTGATAGTCCACACATTACAGAATGCCCACATATGTGCATCGGAAACTACTACTGGTCTGCCAGGGAACGATAAAAGCGTAAGCCGTTCGAAGCATTACTCCCATGGAGGAAAGTGCACATGGTGACTGTTGTATTCGATCCCGATGCAATTTCTGTTTTTCATCAACACTCTGATAGTCCACAGATTACAGAATGCCTCCAGATGTGCATCGGAAACTACTACTGGTCTTGCGGGGAACGATAAAAGCGTAGACTGTTTGAGACATTAATCCCATGGAGGAAAGTGCGCATGGTGACTGTTGTATTCAATCCCGACGCAATTTCTGTGTTTCATCAACTCTTTGAACGTCCACAGATTACAGAATGCCTCCAGATGTGCATCGGAAACTTCTACTGGTCTTGCAGGGAACGATCAAAGCGTAGACTGTTTGAGACATTACTCCCATGGAGGAAAGTGCGCAAGGTGACTGTTGTATTCAATCCCGATGCAATTTCTGTGTTTCATCAACACTCTTATAGTCCACACATTACAGAATGCCCACAGATGTGCATCGGAAACTACTACTGGTCTTCCAGGGAACGATCAAAGCGTTAAATGTTTGAGACATTACTCCCATGGAGGAAAGTGCGCACAGTGACTGTTGTATTCAATCCTGATGCAATTTCTGTGTTTCATCAACACTCTGATAGTCCACACATTACAGTATGCTCCCAGATGAACAACGGAAACTACTACTGATCTTCCAGGGAACGATCAAAGCGTAAACTGTTTGAGACATTACTCCCATAGAGGAAAGTGCACATGGTGACTGTTGTATTCAATCCCGATGCAATTTCTGTGTTTCATCAACACTCTGATAGTCCATAGATTACAGAATGCCTCCAGATGTGCATCGGAAACTACTACTGATCTTGCAGGGAACGATGAAAGCGTAGACTGTTTGAGACAATACTACCATGGAGGAAAATGCGCATGATGAAGGTTGTATTCAATCCCGATGCAATTTCTGTGTTTCATCAACACTCTGATAGTCCACACATTACAGAATGCCCACAAAAGAGCATTGGAAACTACTACTGGTCTTCCAGGGAACGATCAAAGCGTAAACTGTTTGAGACATTACTCCCATTGAGGAACGTGCGCATGGTGACTGTTGTATTCAATCCCAATGCAATTTCTGTGTTTCATCAACAGTCTGATAGTCAATAGATTACAGAATGCCTCCAGATGTGCATCGGAAACTACTACTGGGTTTCCAGGGAACGATCAAAGCGTAGACTCTTAGAGACATTACTCCCATGGAGGAAAGTGCGCATGGTGACTGTTGTATTCAATCCCGATGCGGTTTCTGTGTTTCATCAACACTCTGATAGTCCACACATTACAGAATGCCCACAGATGTGCATCGGAAACTACTACTGATCTTCCAGGGAACGATCAAAGCGTAAACTGTTTGAGACATTACTCCCATAGAGGAAAGTGCACATGGTGACTGTTGTATTCAATCCCGATGCAATTTCTGTGTTTCATCAACACTCTGATAGTCCACAGATTACAGAATGCCTCCAGATGTGCATCGGAAACTACTACTGATCTTGCACTGAACGATCAAAGCGAAGACTGTTTGAGACATTACTCCCCTGGAGGAAAGTGCGCATGGTGACTGTTGTATTCAATCCCGATGCAATTTCTGTGTTTCTTCAACACTTTGAAGGTCCACAGATTACAGAATGCCTCCAGATGTGCATCGGAAACTACTACTGGTCTTGCAGGGAACGATCAAAGCGTAGACTGTTTGAGACATTACAATCATGGAGTAAAGTGCGCATGGTGACTGTTGTATTCAATCCCGATGCAGTTCCTATGTTCCATCAACACTCTGATAGTCCACACATTACAGAATGCCCACAGATGTGCATCGGAAACTACTACTGGTCTTCCAGGGAACGATCAAAGCGTAAACTGTTAGAGACATTACTCCCATGGAGGAAAGTCCGCATGGTGACTGTAGTATTCAATCCCGATGCAATTTCTGTGTTTCATCAACACTCTGATAGTCCACAGATTACAGAATGCCTCCAGATGTGCATCGGAATCTACTACTGGTCTTCCAGGGAACGATAAAATCGTAGAATGTTTGAAACACTACTCCCATGGAGGAAAGTGCGCATGGTGACTGTTGTATTCAATACCGATGCAATTTCTGTGTTTCATCAACACTCTGATAGTCCACACATTACAGAATGCCCACATATGTGCATCGGAAACTACTACTGGTCTTCCAGGGTACGATCAAAGCGTAAACTGTTTGAGACATTACTCCCATGGAGGAAAGTGCGCATGGTGACTGTTGTATTCAATCCTGATGCAATTTCTGTGTTTCATCAACACTCCGATAGTCCACACATTACAGCATGTCCCCAGATGTGCATCGGAAACTACTACTGGTCTTCCAGGGAACGATCAAAGCGTGAACTGCTTGAGACATTACTCCCATGGAGGAAAGTCCGCATGTTGACTGTAGTATTCAATCCCGATGCAATTTCTGTGTTTCATCAACACTCTGATAGTCCACAGATTACAGAATGCCTCGAGATGTGCATCGGAAACTACTACTGATCTTGCACTGAACGATCAAAGCGTAGACTGTTTGAGACATTACTCCCCTGGAGGAAAGTGCGCATGGTGACTGTTGTATTCAATCCCGATGCAATTTTTGTGTTTCTTCAACACTTTGAAGGTCCACAGATTACAGAATGTCTCCAGATGTGCATCGGAAACTACTACTGGTCTTGCAGGGAACGATCATAGCGTAGACTGTTTGAGACATTACAACCATGGAGTAAAGTGCGCATGGTGACTGTTGTATTCAATCACGATGCAGTTTCTATGTTTCATCAACACTCTGATAGTCCACACATTACAGAATGCCCACAGATGTGCATCGGAAACTACTACTGGTCTTCCAGGGAACGATCAAAGCGTAAACTGTTTGAGACATTACTCCCATGGAGGAAAGTCCGCATGGTGACTGTAGTATTCAATCCCGATGCAATTTCTGTGTTTCATTAACACTCTGATAGTCCACAGATTACAGAATGCCTCCAGATGTGCATCGGAAACTACTACTGGTCTTCCAGGGAACGATAAAATCGTAGAATGTTTGAGACATTACTCCCATGGAGGAAAGTGCGCATGGTGACTGTTGTATTCAATACCGATGCAATTTCTGTGTTTCATCAACACTCTGATAGTCCACACATTACAGAATGCCCACATATGTGCATCGGAAACTACTACTGGTCTTCCAGGGAACGATCAAAGCGTAAACTGTTTGAGACATTACTCCCATGGAGGAAAGTGCGCATGGTGACTGTTGTATTCAATCCTGATGCAATTTCTGTGTTCAATCAACACTCCGATAGTCCACACATTACAGAATGTCCCCAGATGTGCATCGGAAACTACTACTGGTCTTCTAGGGAACGATCAAAGCGTGAACTGTTTGAGACATTACTCCCATGGAGGAAAGTCCGCATGGTGACTGTAGTATTCAATCCCGATGCAATTTCTGTGTTTCATCAACACTCCGATAGTCCACACATTACAGAATGTCCCCAGATGTGCATCGGAAACTACTACTGGTCTTCTAGGGAACGATCAAAGCGTGAACTGTTTGAGACATTACTCCCATGGAGGAAAGTCCGCATGGTGACTGTAGTATTCAATCCCGATGCAATTTCTGTGTTTCATCAACACTCTGATAGTCCACAGATTACAGAATGCCTCCAGATGTGCATCGGAAACTACTACTGGTCTTCCAGGGAACGATAAAATCGTAGAATGTTTGAGACATTACTCCCATGGAGGAAAGTGCGCATGGTGACTGTTGTATTCAATCCCGATGCAATTTCTGTGTTTCATCAACACTCTGATAGTCCATAGATTACAGAATGCCTCCAGATGTGCATCGGAAACTACTACTGATCTTGCAGGGAACGATCAAAGCGTAGACTGTTTGAGACATTACTACCATGGAGGCAAATGCGCATGATGAATGTTGTATTCAATCCCGATGCAATTTCTGTGTTTCATCAACACTCTGATAGTCCACACATTACAGAATGCCCACAAAAGTGCATTGGAAACTACTGCTGGTCTTCCAGGGAACGATCAAAGCGTAAACTGTTTGAGACATTACTCCCATGGAGGAAGTGCGCATGGTGACTGTTGTATTCAATCCTGATGCAATTTCTGTGTTTCATCAACACTCCGATAGTCCACACATTACAGAATGTCCCCAGATGTGCATCGGAAACTACTACTGGTCTTCTAGGGAACGATCAAAGCGTGAACTGTTTGAGACATTACTCCCATGGAGGAAAGTCCGCATGGTGACTGTAGTATTCAATCCCGATGCAATTTCTGTGTTTCATCAACACTCTGATAGTCCACAGATTACAGAATGCCTGCAGATGTGCATCGGAAACTACAACTGGTCTTCCAGGGAACGATCAAAGCGTAGACTCTTAGAGACATTACTCCCATGGAGGAAAGTGCGCATGGTTACTGTTGTATTCAATCCCGATGCAGTTTCTGTGTTTCATCAACACTCTGATAGTCCACACATTACAGATTGCCCACAGATGTGCATCGGAAACTACTACTGGTCTTCCAGGGAACGATCAAAGCGTAGACTGTTTGAGACATTACTACCATGGAGGAAACTGCACATTGTGACTGTTGTATTTAATCCCGATGCAATTTCTGTGTTTCATCAACACTGTGATAGTCCACAAATTACAGAATGCCTCCAGATGTGCATCGGAAACTACTACTGATCTTGCAGGGAACGATCAAAGCGTAGACTGTTTGAGACATTACTCCCCTGGAGGAAAGTGCGCATGGTGACTGTTGTATTCAATCCCGATGCAATTTCTGTGTTTCATCAACACTTTGAAGGTCCACAGATTACAGAATGCCTCCAGATGTGCATCGGAACATACTACTGGTCTTGCAGGGAACGATCAAAGCGTAGACTGTTTGAGACATTACAATCATGGAGTAAAGTGCGCATGGTGACTGTTGTATTCAATCCCGATGCAGTTTCTATGTTTCATCAACACTCTGATAGTCCACACATTACAGAATGCCCACAGATGTGCATCGGAAACTACTACTGGTCTTCCAGGGTACGATCAAAGCGTAAACTTTTTGAGACATTACTCCCATGGAGGGAAGTGCGCATGGTGACTGTTGGATTCAATCCTGATAAAATTTCTGTGTTTCATCAACACTCTGATAGTCCACACATTACAGAATGTCGCCAGATGTGCATCGGAAACTACTACTGGTCTTCCAGGGAAAGATCAAAGGGTAGACTGTTTGAGACATTACTCCCATGGAGGAAAGTGCGCATGGTGTCTGTTGTATTCAATCCCGATTCAATTTCGGTGTTTCATCAACACTTTGAAGGTCCACAGATTACAGAATGCCCCCAGATGTGCATCGGAAAATGCTACTGGTCTTCCAGGGACGATAAAAGCGTAAACCGTTCGAAGCATTACTCCCATGGAGGAAAGTGCACATGGTGACTGTTGTATTCGATCCCGATGCAATTTCTGTGTTTCATCAACACTCTGATAGTCCACAGAATACAGAATGCCTAAAGATGTGCATCGGAAACTACTACTGGTCTTCCAGGGAACGATAAAAGCGTAGACTGTTTGAGACATTAATCCCATGGAGGAAAGTGCGCATGGTGACTGTTGTATTCAATCCCGACGCAATTTCTGTGTTTCATCAACTCTTTGAAGGTCCACAGATTACAGAATGCCTCCAGATGTGCATCGGAAACTACTACTGGTCTTGCAGGGAACGATCAAAGCGTATACTGTTTGAGACATTACTCCCATGGAGGGAAGTGCGCATGGTGACTGTTGGATTCAACCTGATGCAATTTCTGGGTTTCATCAACACTCTGATAGTCCACACATTACAGAATGCCCCCAGATGTGCATCGGAAAATGCTACTGGTCTTCCAGGGACGATAAAAGCGTAAACCGTTCGAAGCATTACTCCCATGGAGGAAAGTGCACATGGTGACTGTTGTATTCGATCCCGATGCAATTTCTGTGTTTCATCAACACTCTGATAGTCCACACATTACAGAATGCCCACAGATGTGCATCGGAAACTACTACTGGTCTTCCAGGGAACGATCAAAGCGTAAAATGTTTGAGACATTACTCCCATGGAGGAAAGTGCGCACAGTGACCGTTGTATTCAATCCTGATGCAATTTCTGTGTTTCATCAACACTCTGATAGTCCACACATTACAGAATGTTCCCAGATGAGCAACGGAAACTACTACTGATCTTCCATGGAACGATCAAAGCGTAAACTGTTTGAGACACTAATCCCATAGAGGAAAGTGCACATGGTGACTTTTGTATTCAATCCCGATGCAATTTCTGTGTTTCATCAACACTCTGATAGTCTACAGATTACAGAATGCCCACAGATGTGCATCGGAAACTACTACTGGTCTTCCAGGGAACGATCAAAGCGTAGACTCTTAGAGACATTACTCCCATGGAGGAAAGTGCGCATGGTGACTGTTGTATTCAATCCCGATGCAGTTTCTGTGTTTCATCAACACTCTGATAGTCCACACATTACAGAATGCCCACAGATGTGCATCGGAGACTACTACTGGTCTTCCAGGAACGATCTAAGCGTAAACTGATGAAACATTACTTCCATGGAGGGAAGTGCGCATGGTGACTGTTGGATTCAATCCTGATGCTATTTCTGTGATTCACCAACACTCTGATAGTCCACACATTACAGACTGTCCCCAGATGTGCATCGGAAACTACTACTGGTCTTCCAGGGAAGGTTCAAAGCGTAAACTGTTTGAGACATTACTCCCATGGAGGAAAGTCCGCATGGTGACTGTTGTATTCAATCCCGATGCTATTTCTGTGTTTCATCAACACTCTGATAGTTTACAGATTACAGAATGACTCCAGATGTGCATCGGAAACTACTACTGGTCTTCCAGGGAACGATAAAAGCGTAGAATGTTAGAGACATTACTCCTATGGAGGAAAGTGCGCATGGTGACTGTTGTACTCAATCCCGATGCAATTTCTGTGTTTCATCAACACTCTGATAGTCCACACATTACAGAATGCCAACAGATGTGCATCGGAAACTACTACTGGTCTTCCTTGGAACGATGAAAGCGTAAACTGTTTGAGACATTACTCCCATGGAGGAAAGTGCGCATGGTGACTGTTGTATTCAATCCTGAAGCAATTTCTTTGTTTCATCAACACTCTGATAGTCCACACATTACAGAATGTCAGAAGATGTGCATCTTTAACTTCTACTGGTCTTCCAGGGAAAGATAAAAGCGTAGACTGTTTGAAACATTACTCCCATGGAGGAAAGTGCGCATGGTGACTGTTGTATTCCACCCCGATTTCATTTCTGTGTTTCATCAACACTTTGATAGTCCACAGATTACGGAATGCTTCCAGATGTGCATCGGAAACTACTACTGGGTTTCCAGGGAACGATAAAAGCGTAGACGGTTTGAGACATTACTCCCATGGAGGAAAGTGCGCATGGTGACTGTTGTATTCAATCCCGACGCAATTTCTGTTTTCATCAACTCTTTGAAGGTCCACAGATTACAGAATGCCTGCAGATGTGCATCGGAACATACTACTGGTCTTGCAGGGAACGATCAAAGCGTAGACTGTTTGAGACATTACTCCCCTGGGTAAAAGTGCGCATGGTGACTGTTGTATTCAATCCCGATGCAGTTTCTGTGCTTCATCAACACTCTGATAGTCCACACATTACAGAATGCCCACAGACGTGCATCGGAAATTACTACTGGTCTTCCAGGGAACGATCAAAGCGTAAACTTTTTGAGACATTACTCAAATGGAGGGAAGTGCGCATGGTGACTGTTGGATTCAATCCTGATGCAATTTCTGTGATTCATCAACACTCTGATAGTCCACACATTACAGAATGTCCCCAGATGTGCATCGGAACCTACTACTGGTCTTCCAGGGAACGATCAAAGCGTAAACTGTTTGAGACATTAGTCCCATGGAGGAAAGTGCGCATGGTGACTGTTGTATTCAATCCCGATGCAATTTCTGTGTTTCATCAACACTCTGATAGTTTACAGATTACAGAATGAATCCAGATGTGTCTCGGAAACTACTACTGGCCTTCCAGGGAACGATCAAATCGTAGACTGTTTGTGACATTACTCCCCTTGGAGGAAAGTGCGCATGGTGACTGTTGTATTCAATCCTGAAGCAATTTCTGTGTTTCATCAACAAACTATTAGTCCACACATTACAGAATGGCCCCAGATGTGCGTCGGAAACCACTACTGGTCTTCCAGGGAACGATCAAAGCGTAAACTGTTTGAGACATTACTCCCATGGAGGAAATTGCGCATGGTGACTGTTGTATTCAATCCCGATGCAATTCCTGTGTTTCATCAACACTTTGAAGGTGCACAGATCACAGAATGAGTCCACATGTGCATCGGAAACTACTACTGGTCTTGCAGGGAACGATCAAAGCGTAGACTGTTTGAGACATTAGTCCCATGGTGGAAAGTGCGCATTGTGACCGTTGTATTTAATCCTGATGCAATTTCTGTGTTTCATCAACACTCTGATAGTCCACACATTACAGAATGTCAGATGATGTGCATCGGAAACTACTACTGGTCATCCAGGGAAAGATCAAATCGTAGACTGAGACATTACTCCCATGGAGGAAAGTGCCCATAGTGATTGTTGTATTCAATCCCGATTCAATTTCTGTGTCTCATCAACACTTTGAAGGTCCACAGATTACAGAATGCCTCCAGATGTGCATCGGAAACTATTACTGGTCTTCCAGGGAACGATAAAGTCGTAGACTGTTTGAGACATTACTACCTTGGAGGAAAGTGCGCATGGTGACTGTTGTATTCAATCCCGATGCAATTTCTGTGTTTCATCAACATTTTGAACGTCCACAGATTACAGAATGCCTCCAGACGTGCATCGGAAATTACTACTGGTCTTCCAGGGAACGATCAAAGCGTAAACTTTTTGAGACATTACTCAAATGGAGGGAAGTGCGCATGGTGACTGTTGTATTCAATCCCGATGTAGTTTCTGTGTTTTATCAACACTCTGATAGTCCACACATTACAGAATGCCCACAGATGTGCATCGGAATCTACTACTGGTCTTGCACAGAACGATCAAAGCGTAAACTGTTTGAGACATTACTCCCATGGAGGAAAGTGCGCATGGTGACTGTTGTATTCAATCCCGATGCAATTTCTTTGTTTCATCAGCACTCTGATAGTCCACAGATTACAGAATGATACCAGATGTGCATCGGAAACTCCTACTTGTCTTCCAGGGAACGATCAAAGCGTAGACTGTTTGAGACATTACTCCCATGGAGGAAAGTGCGCATGGTGACTGTTGTATTCAATCCCGATGCAATTTCTGTGTTTCATCAACACTTTGAAGTTCCACAGATTATAGAATGCCTCCAGATGTGCATCGGACAATACTACTGGTCCTCCAGGAAACGATCACAGCGTAGACTATTTGAGACATTACTCCCATGGAGAAAAGTGCGCATGGTGACTGTTGTATTCAATCCCGATGCAATTTCTGTGTTTCATCAACACTCTGATAGTCCACACATTACAGAATGCCCACAGATGTGCATCGGAAACTACTACTGGTCTTCCAAGGAACGATCAAAGCGTAAAATGTTTGAGACATTACTCCCATGGAGGAAAGCGCGCATTGTGACCGTTGTATTCAATCCTGATGCAATTTCTGTGTTTCATCAACACTCTGATAGCCCACACATTACAGAATGTCCGAAGATGTGCATCGAAAACTACCACTGGTCATCCAGGGAAAGATCAAAGCGTAGACTGTTTGAGACATTACTCCCATGGAGGAAAGTGCCCATGGTGACTGTTGCATTCAATCCCGATTCAATTTCAGTGTCTCATCAACACTTTAAAGGTCCACAGATTACAGAATACCCCCAGATGTGCATCGGAAACTGCTACTGGTCTTCCAGGGAACGATCAAAGCGTAAACCGTTGGAGGCATTACTCCCATGGAGTTAAGTGCACATGGTGACTGTTGTATTCAATCCCGATGCAATTTCTTTGTTTCATCAACACTCTGATAGTCCACAGATTACAGAATGCCTCCAGATGTGCATCGGAAACTACTAATGGTCTTCCAGGGAACGATAAAAGCGTAGACTGTTGGAGACATTACTCCCATGGAGGAAAGTGCGCATGCTGACTGTTGTATTCAATCCCGATGCAATTTCTGTGTTTCATCAACACTTTGAAGGTCCACAGATTACAGAATGCCTCCAGATGTGCATCGGAAACTACTACTGGTCTTGCAGGGAACGATCAAAGCGTAGACTGTTTGAGACATTACAACCATGGGGGAAAGTGCGCATGGTTACTGTTGTATTCAATCCCGATGCAGTTTCTGTGTTTTATCAACACTCTGATAGTCCACACATTACAGAATGCCCACAGATGTGCATCGGAAACTACCACTGGTCTTCCAGGGAACGATCAAAGCGTAAACTGTTTGAGACATTACTCCCATGGAGGAAAGTCCGCATGGTGACTGTTGTATTCAATCCCGATGCAATTTCTGTGTTTCATCAACACTCTGATAGTCCACAGATTACAGAATGCCTCCAGATGTGCATCGGAAACTACTACTGGTCTTCCAAGGAACGATAAAAACGTAGAATGTTTGAGACATTACTCCCATGGAGGAAAGTGCGCATGGTGACTGTTGTATTCAATCCCGATGCAATTTCTGTGTTTCATCAACACTCTTATAGTCCACACATTACAGAATGTCAGAAGATGTGCATCGGAAACTACTACTGGTCTTCCAGGGAAAGATCAAAGCGTAGACTGTTTGAAACATTACTCCCATGGAGGAAAGTGCGCATGGTGACTGTTGTATTCAATCCCGATGCAATTTCTGTGTTTCATCAACACTCTGATAGTCCACACATTACAGAATGCCCACAGATGTGCATCGGAAACTACTACTGGTCTTCCAAGGAACGATCAAAGCGTAAACTGTTTGAGACATTACTCCCATAGAGGAAAGTGCACGTGGTGACTGTTGTATTCAATCCCGATGCCATTTCTGTGTTTCATCAACACTCTGATAGTCCATAGATTGCAGAGTGCCTCCAGATGTGCATCGGAAACTACTACTGATCTTGCAGGGAACGATCAAAGCGTAGACTGTTTGAGACATTACTACCATGGAGGAAAGTGCGCATGGTGACTGTTGTATTCAATCCTGATGCAATTTCTGTGTTTTATCAACACTGTGATAGTCCACACATTACAGAATGCCTCCAGATGTGCATCGGAAACTACTACTGATCTTGCAGGGAACGATCAAAGCGTAGACTGTTTGAGACATTACACCCATGGAGGAAAGCGCCCATTGTGACCATTGTATTCAATCCTGATGCAATTTCTGTGTTTCATCAACACTCTGATAGTCCACACATTACAGAATGTCCGAAGATGTGCATCGAAAACTACTACTGGTCATCCAGGGAAAAAGATCAAAGCGTAGACTGTTTGAGACATTACTCCCATGGAGGAAAGTGCCCATGGTGACTGTTGCATTCAATCCCGATTCAATTTCAGTGTCTCATCAACACTTTAAAGGTCCACAGATTACAGAATACTCCCAGATGTGCATCGGAAACTGCTACTGGTCTTCCAGGGAACGATCAAAGCGTAAACTGTTCGAGGCATTACTCCCATGGAGTTAATTGCACATGGTGACTGTTGTATTCAATCCCGATGCAATTTCTTTGTTTCATCAACACTCTGATAGTCCACAGATTACAGAATGCCTCCAGATGTGCATCGGAAACTACTAATGGTCTTCCAGGGAACGATAAAAGCGCAGACTGTTGGTGACATTACTCCCATGGAGGAAGTGCGCATGGTGACTGTTGTATTCAATCCCGATGCAATTTCTGTGTTTCATCAACACTTTGAAGGTCCACAGATTACAGAATGCCTCCAGATGTGCATCGGAAACTACTACTGGTCTTGCAGGGAACGATCAAAGCGTAGACTGTTTGAGACATTACAACAATGGAGGAAAGTGCGCATGGTGACTGTTGTATTCAATCCCGATGCAGTTTCTGTGTTTCATCAACACTCTGATAGTCCACACATTACAGAATGCCCACAGATGTGCATCGGAAACTACTACTGGTCTTCCAGGGAACGATCAAAGCGTAGACTGTTTGAGACATTACTACCATGGAGGAAACTGCGCATGGTGACTGTTGTATTTAATCCCGATGCAATTTCTGTGTTTCATCAACACTGTGATAGTCCACAAATTACAGAATGCCTCCAGATGTGCATCGGAAACTACTACTGATCTTGCAGGGAACGATCAAAGCGTAGACTGTTTGAGACATTACTCCCCTGGAGGAAAGTTCGCATGGTGACTGTTGTATTCAATCCCGATGCAATTTCTGTGTTTCATCAACACTTTGAAGGTCCACAGATTACAGAATGCCTCCAGATGTGCATCGGAACATACTACTGGTCTTGCAGGGAACGATCAAAGCGTAGACTGTTTGAGACATTACAATCATGGAGTAAAGTGCGCATGGTGACTGTTGTATTCAATCCCGATGCAGTTTCTATGTTTCATCAACACTCTGATAGTCCACACATTACAGAATGCCCACAGATGTGCATCGGAAACTACTACTGGTCTTCCAGGGAACGATCAAAGCGTAAACTGTTTGAGATATTACTCCCATGGAGGAAAGTGCGCATGGTGACTGTTGTATTTAATCCCGATGCAATTTCTGTGTTTCATCAACACTGTGATAGTCCAAAAATTACAGAATGCCTCCAGATGTGCATCGGAAACTACTACTGATCTTGCAGGGAACGATCAAAGCGTAGACTGTTTGAGACATTACTCCCCTGGAGGAAAGTGCGCATGGTGACTGTTGCATTCAATCCCGATGCAATTTCTGTGTTTCATCAACACTTTGAAGGTCCACAGATTACAGAATGCCCCCAGATGTGCATCGGAAAATGCTACTGGTCTTCCAGGGACGATAAAAGCGTAAACCGTTCGAAGCATTACTCCCATGGAGGAAAGTGCACATGGTGACTGTTGTATTCGATCCCGATGCAATTTCTGTGTTTCATCAACACTCTGATAGTCCACAGATTACAGAATGCCTAAAGATGTGCATCGGAAACTACTACTGGTCTTCCAGGGAACGATAAAAGCGTAGACTGTTTGAGACATTAATCCCATGGAGGAAAGTGCGCATGGTGACTGTTGTATTCAATCCCGACGCAACTTCTGTGTTTCATTAACTCTTTGAAGGTCCACAGATTACAGAATGAATCCAGATGTGCATCGGAAACTACTACTGGTCTTGCAGGGAACGATCAAAGCGTATACTGTTTGAGACATTACTCCCATGGAGGGAAGTGCGCATGGTGACTGTTGGATTCAACCTGATGCAATTTCTGGGTTTCATCAACACTCTGATAGTCCACACATTACAGAATGTCCCCAGATGTGCATCGGAAACTACTACTGGTCTTCCAGGGAACGATCAAAGCGTAAACTGTTTGAGATATTACTCCCATGGAGGAAAGTGCGCATGGTGACTGTTGTATTCAATCCCGATGCAATTTCTGTGTTTCATCAACACTCTGATAGTCCACAGATTACAGAATGCCTCCAGATGTGCATCGGAAACTACTACTGATCTTGCAGGGAACGATCAGAACGTAGACTGTTTGAGACATTACTCCCATGGAGGAAAGTGCGCATGGTGACTGTTGTATTCAATCTCGATACAATTTCTTTGTTTCATCAACACTCTGATAGTCCACACATTACAGAATGCCCACAGAAGTGCATCGGAAACTACTACTGGTCTTCCAGGGAACGATCAAAGCGTAAACTGTTTGAGACATTACTCCCATGGAGGAAAGTGCACATGGTGACTGTTGTATTCAATCCCGATGCATTTTCTGTGTTTCATCAACTCTTTGAAGGTCCACAGATTACAGAATGCCTCCAGATGTGCATCGGAAACTACTACTGATCTTGCAGGGAACGATCAAAGCGTAGACTGTTAGAGACATTACTCCCATGGAGGAAAGTGCGCATGGTGACTGTTGTATTCAATCCCGATGCAATTTCTGTGATTCATCAACACTCTGATAGTCCACAGATTACAGAATGCCTCCAGATGTGCATCGGAAACTACTACTGGTCTTGCACAGAACGATCAAAGCGTAAACTGTTTGAGACATTACTCCCATGGAGGAAAGTGCGCATGGTGACTGTTGTTTTCAATGACGATGCAATTTCTTTGTTTCATTAACACTCTGATGGTCCACAGATTACAGAATGATACCAGATGTGCATCGGAAACTACTACTTGTCTTCCAGGGAACGATCAAAGCTTAATCTGTTTGAGACATTACTCCCATGGAGGAAAGTGCACATGGTGACTGTTGTATTCAATCCCGATGCAATTTCTGTGTTTCATCAACACTTTGAAGTTCCACAGATTTTAGAATGCCTCCAGAGGTGCATCGGACAATACTATTGGTCCTCCAGGAACGATCAAAGCGTAGACTATTTGAGACATTACTCCTATTTAGGAAAGTGCGCATGGTAACTGTTGATTTCAATCCCGATGCAATTTCTGTGTTTCATCAACACTCTGATAGTCCACACATTACAGAATGCAAACAGATGTGCATCGGAAACTACTACTGGTCTTCCAGGGAACGATCAAAGCGTAAAATGTTTGAGACATTACTCCCATGGAGGAAAGTGCGCACAGTGACTGTTGTATTCAATCCTGATGCAATTTCTGTGTTTCATCAACACTCTGATAGTCCACACATTACAGAATGTTCCCAGATGAGCAACGGAAACTACTACTGATCTTCCATGGAACGATCAAAGCGTAAACTGTTTGAGACATTAATCCCATAGAGGAAAGTGCACATGGTGACTTTTGTATTCAATCCCGATGCAATTTCTGTGTTTCATCAACACTCTGATAGTCTACAGATTACAGAATGCCCACAGATGTGCATCGGAAACTACTACTGGTCTTCCAGGGAACGATCAAAGCGTAGACTCTTAGAGACATTACTCCCATGGAGGAAAGTGCGCATGGTGACTGTTGTATTCAATCCCGATGCAGTTTCTGTGTTTCATCAACACTCTGATAGTCCACACATTACAGAATGCCCACAGATGTGCATCGGAGACTACTACTGGTCTTCCAGGGAACGATCTAAGCGTAAACTGATGAAACATTACTTCAATGGAGGGAAGTGCGCATGGTGACTGTTGGATTCAATCCTGATGCTATTTCTGTGATTCACCAACACTCTGATAGTCCACACATTACAGACTGTCCCCAGATGTGCATCGGAAACTACTACTGGTCTTCCAGGGAAGGATCAAAGCGTAAACTGTTTGAGACATTACTCCCATGGAGGAAAGTCCGCATGGTGACTGTTGTATTCAATCCCGATGCTATTTCTGTGTTTCATCAACACTCTGATAGTTTACAGATTACAGAATGACTCCAGATGTGCATCGGAAACTACTACTGGTCTTCCAGGGAACGATAAAAGCGTAGAATGTTAGAGACATTACTCCCATGGAGGAAAGTGCGCATGGTGACTGTTGTACTCAATCCCGATGCAATTTCTGTGTTTCATCAACACTCTGATAGTCCACACATTACAGAATGCCAACAGATGTGCATCGGAAACTACTACTGATCTTGCACTGAACGATAAAATCGTAGAATGTTTGAGACATTACTCCCATGGAGGAAAGTGCGCATGGTGACTGTTGTATTCAATACCGATGCAATTTCTGTGTTTCATCAACACTCTGATAGTCCACACATTACAGAATGTCAGAAGATGTGCATCTTTAACTTCTACTGGTCTTCCAGGGAAAGATAAAAGCGTAGACTGTTTGAAACATTACTCCAATGGAGGAAAGTGCGCATGGTGACTGTTGTATTCCATCCCGATTTCATTTCTGTGTTTCATCAACACTTTGATAGTCCACAGATTACGGAATGCTTCCAGATGTGCATCGGAAACTACTACTGGGTTTCCAGGGAACGATAAAAGCGTAGACGGTTTGAGACATTACTCCCATGGAGGAAAGTGCGCATGGTGACTGTTGTATTCAATCCCGACGCAATTTCTGTTTTCATCAACTCTTTGAAGGTCCACACATTACAGAATGCCCACAGAAGTGCATCGGAAACTACTACTGGTCTTCCAGGGAACGATCAAAGCGTAAACTGTTTGAGACATTACTCCCATGGAGGAAAGTGCACATGGTGACTGTTGTATTCAATCCCGATGCAATTTCTGTGTTTCATCAACACTCTGATAGTCCACACATTACAGAATGCCCACAGATGTGCATCGGAAGCTACTACTGGTCTTCCAGGGAACGATCAAAGCGTAAAATGTTTGAGACATTACTCCGTTGGAGGAAAGTGCGCACAGTGACTGTTGTATTCAATCCTGATGCAATTTCTGTGTTTCATCAACACTCTGATAGTCCACACATTACAGAATGTTCCCAGATGAGCAACGGAAACTACTACTGATCTTCCAGGGAACGATCAAAGCGTAAACTGTTTGAGACATTAATCCCATAGAGGAAAGTGCACATGGTGACTTTTGTATTCAATCCCGATGCAATTTCTGTGTTTCATCAACACTCTGATAGTCTACAGATTACAGAATGCCCACAGATGTGCATCGGAAACTACTACTGGTCTTCCAGGGAACGATCAAAGCGTAGACTCTTAGAGACATTACTCCCATGGAGGAAAGTGCGCATGGTGACTGTTGTATTCAATCCCGATGCAGTTTCTGTGTTTCATCAACACTCTGATAGTCCACACATTACAGAATGCCCACAGATGTGCATCGGAGACTACTACTGGTCTTCCAGGGAACGATCTAAGCGTAAACTGATGAAACATTACTTCCATGGAGGGAAGTGCGCATGGTGACTGTTGGATTCAATTCTGATGCTATTTCTGTGATTCACCAACACCCTGATAGTCCACACATTACAGACTGTCCCCAGATGTGCATCGGAAACTACTACTGGTCTTCCAGGGAAGGATCAAAGCGTAAACTGTTTGAGACATTACTCCCATGGAGGAAAGTCCGCATGGTGACTGTTGTATTCAATCCCGATGCTATTTCTGTGTTTCATCAACACTCTGATAGTTTACAGATTACAGAATGACTCCAGATGTGCATCGGAAACTACTACTGGTCTTCCAGGGAACGATAAAAGCGTAGAATGTTAGAGACATTACTCCTATGGAGGAAAGTGCGCATGGTGACTGTTGTACTCAATCCCGATGCAATTTCTGTGTTTCATCAACACTCTGATAGTCCACACATTACAGAATGCCAACAGATGTGCATCGGAAACTACTACTGGTCTTCCTTGGAACGATGAAATCGTAAACTGTTTGAGACATTACTCCCATGGAGGAAAGTGCGCATGGTGACTGTTGTATTCAATCCTGAAGCAATTTCTGTGTTTCATCAACACTCTGATAGTCCACACATTACAGAATGTCAGAAGATGTGCATCTTTAACTTCTACTGGTCTTCCAGGGAAAGATAAAAGCGTAGACTGTTTGAAACATTACTCCCATGGAAGAAAGTGCGCATGGTGACTGTTGTATTCCATCCCGATTTCATTTCTGTGTTTCATCAACACTTTGATAGTCCACAGATTACGGAATGCTTCCAGATGTGCATCGGAAACTACTACTGGGTTTCCAGGGAACGATAAAAGCGTAGACGGTTTGAGACATTACTCCCATGGAGGAAAGTGCGCATGGTGACTGTTGTATTCAATCACGACGCAATTTCTGTTTTCATCAACTCTTTGAAGGTCCACAGATTACAGAATGCCTGCAGATGTGCATCGGAACATACTACTGGTCTTGCAGGGAACGATCAAAGCGTAGACTGTTTGAGACATTACTCCCCTGGGTAAAAGTGCGCATGGTGACTGTTGTATTCAATCCCGATGCAGTTTCTGTGCTTCATCAACACTCTGATAGTCCACACATTACAGAATGCCCACAGATGTGCATCGGAAATTACTACTGGTCTTCCAGGGAACGATCAAAGCCGAAACTTTTTGAGACATTACTCAAATGGAGGGAAGTGCGCATGGTGACTGTTGGATTCAATCCTGATGCAATTTCTGTGATTCATCAACACTCTGATAGTCCACACATTACAGAATGTCCCCAGATGTGCATCGGAACCTACTACTGGTCTTCCAGGGAACGATCAAAGCGTAAACTGTTTGAGACATTGATCCCATGGAGGAAAGTGCGCATGGTGACTGTTGTATTCAATCCCGATGCAATTTCTGTGTTTCATCAACACTCTGATAGTTTACAGATTACAGAATGAATCCAGATGTGACTCGGAAACTACTACTGGCCTTCCAGGGAACGATCAAATCGTAGACTGTTTGTGACATTACTCCCCTTGGAGGAAAGTGCGCATGGTGACTGTTGTATTCAATCCTGAAGCAATTTCTGTGTTTCATCAACAAACTATTAGTCCACACATTACAGAATGGCCCCAGATGTGCGTCGGAAACTACTACTGGTCTTCCAGGGAACGATCAAAGCGTAAACTGTTTGAGACATTACTCCCATGGAGGAAATTGCGCATGGTGACTGTTGTATTCAATCCCGATGCAATTCCTGTGTTTCATCAACACTTTGAAGGTGCACAGATCACAGAATGAGTCCACATGTGCATCGGAAACTACTACTGGTCTTGCAGGGAACGATCAAAGCGTAGACTGTTTGAGACATTACTCCCATGGTGGAAAGTGCGCATTGTGACCGTTGTATTTAATCCTGATGCAATTTCTGTGTTTCATCAACACTCTGATAGTCCACACATTACAGAATGTCCGAAGATGTGCATCGAAAACTACTACTGGTCATCCAGGGAAAGATCAAAGCGTAGACTGTTTGAGACATTACTCCCATGGAGGAAAGTGCCCATGGTGACTGTTGCATTCAATCCCGATTCAATTTCAGTGTCTCATCAACACTTTAAAGGTCCACAGATTACAGAATACCCCCAGATGTGCATCGGAAACTGCTACTGGTCTTCCAGGGAACGATCAAAGCGTAAACCGTTCGAGGCATTACTCCCATGGAGTTAAGTGCACATGGTGACTGTTGTATTCAATCCCGATGCAATTTCTTTGTTTCATCAACACTCTGATAGTCCACAGATTACAGAATGCCTCCAGATGTGCATCGGAAACTACTAATGGTCTTCCAGGGAACGATAAAAGCGTAGACTGTTGGAGACATTACTCCCATGGAGGAAAGTGCGCATGCTGACTGTTGTATTCAATCCCGATGCAATTTCTGTGTTTCATCAACACTTTGAAGGTCCACAGATTACAGAATGCCTCCAGATGTGCATCGGAAACTACTACTGGTCTTGCAGGGAACGATCAAAGCGTAGACTGTTTGAGACATTACAACCATGGGGGAAAGTGCGCATGGTTACTGTTGTATTCAATCCCGATGCAGTTTCTGTGTTTTATCAACACTCTGATAGTCCACACATTACAGAATGCCCACAGATGTGCATCGGAAACTACCACTGGTCTTCCAGGGAACGATCAAAGCGTAAACTGTTTGAGACATTACTCCCATGGAGGAAAGTCCGCATGGTGACTGTTGTATTCAATCCCGATGCAATTTCTGTGTTTCATCAACACTCTGATAGTCCACAGATTACAGAATGCCTCCAGATGTGCATCGGAAACTACTACTGGTCTTCCAAGGAACGATAAAAACGTAGAATGTTTGAGACATTACTCCCATGGAGGAAAGAGCGCATGGTGACTGTTGTATTCAATCCCGATGCAATTTCTGTGTTTCATCAACACTCTTATAGTCCACACATTACAGAATGTCAGAGGATGTGCATCGGAAACTACTACTGGTCTTCCAGGGAAAGATCAAAGCGTAGACTGTTTGAAACATTACTCCCATGGAGGAAAGTGAGCATGGTGACTGCTGTATTCAATCCCGATTCAATTTCTGTGTTTCATCAACACTCTGATAGTCCACACATTACAGAATGCCCACAGATGTGCATCGGAAACTACTACTGGTCTTCCAAGGAACGATCAAAGCGTAAACTGTTTGAGACATTACTCCCATAGAGGAAAGTGCACATGGTGACTGTTGTATTCAATCCCGATGCAATTTCTGTGTTTCATCAACACTCTGATAGTCCATAGATTGCAGAATGCCTCCAGATGTGCATCGGAAACTACTACTGATCTTGCAGGGAACGATCAAAGCGTAGACTGTTTGAGACATTACTACCATGGAGGAAAGTGCGCATGGTGACTGTTGTATTCAATCCTGATGCAATTTCTGTGTTTCATCAACACTCTGATAGTCCACAGATTAGGGAATGCATCCAGATGTGCATCGGAAACTACTACTGGTCTTCCAGGGAACGATAAAAGGGTAGACTGTTTGACACATAACTCAACTGGAGGAAAGTGCGCATGGTGACTTTTCTATTCAATCCCGATGCAATTTCTGTGTTTTATCAACACTGTGATAGTCCACACATTACAGAATGCCTCCAGATGTGCATCGGAAACTACTACTGATCTTGCAGGGAACGATCAAAGCGTAGACTGTTTGAGACATTACACCCATGGAGGAAAGCGCCCATTGTGACCGTTGTATTCAATCCTGATGCAATTTCTGTGTTTCATCAACACTCTGATAGTCCACACATTACAGAATGTCCGAAGATGTGCATCGAAAACTACTACTGGTCATCCAGGGAAAAAGATCAAAGCGTAGACTGTTTGAGACATTACTCCCATGGAGGAAAGTGCCCATGGTGACTGTTGCATTCAATCCCGATTCAATTTCAGTGTCTCATCAACACTTTAAAGGTCCACAGATTACAGAATACTCCCAGATGTGCATCGGAAACTGCTACTGGTCTTCCAGGGAACGATCAAAGCGTAAACTGTTCGAGGCATTACTCCCATGGAGTTCAGTGCACATGGTGACTGTTGTATTCAATCCCGATGCAATTTCTATGTTTCATCAACACTTTGAAGGTCCACAGATAACAGAATGCCTCCAGATGTGCATCGGAAACTACTACTGGTCTTGCAGGGAACGATCAAAGCGTAGGCTGTTTGACACATTACAACCATGGAGGAAAGTGCGCAAGGTGACTGTTGTATTCAATCCCGATGCAGTTTCTGTGTTTTATCAACACTCTGATAGTCCACACATTACAGAATGACCACAGATGTGCATCGGAAACTACCACTGGTCTTCCAGGGAACGATCAAACCGTAAACTGTTTGAGACATTACTCCCAATGAGGGAAGTGCGCATGGTGAATGTTGGACTCAATCCTGATGCAATTTCTGGGATTCACCAACACTCTGATAGTCCACACATTACAGAATGTCCCCAGATGTGCATCGGAAACTACTACTGGTCTACCAGGGAACGATCAAAGCGTAAACTGTTTGATTCATTACTCCCATGGAGGAAAGTCCGCATGGTGACTGTTGTATTCAATCCCGATGCAATTTCTGTGTTTCATCAACTCTCTGATAGTCCACAGATTACAGAACGCCTCCAGATGTGCATCGGAAACTACTACTGGTCTTCCAAGGAACGATATAAGCGTAGAATGTTTGAGACATTACTCCCATGGAGGAAAGTGCGCATGGTGACTGTTGTATTCAATCCCGATGCAATTTCTGTGTTTCATCAACACTCTGATAGTCCACACATTACAGAATGCCCGCAGATGTGCATCGGAAACTACTACTGGTCTTCCAGGGAACGATCAAAGCGTAAACTCTTTAAGACATTACTCCCATGGAGGAAAGTGCGCATGGTGACTGTTGTATTCCATCCTGATGCAATTTCTGTGTTTCATCAACTTTCTTATAGTCCACACATTACAGAATGTCAGAAGATGTGCATCGGGAACTACTACGGGTCTTCCAGGGAAAGATTAAAGCGTAGACTGTTTGAAACATTACTCCCATGGAGGAAAGTGCGTAAGGTGACTGTTGTATTCAATCCCAATTCAATTTCTGTGTTTCATCAACACTTTGAAGGCCCACAGATTACAGAATGCCCCCAGATGTGCATCGGAAACTGCTACTGGTCTTCCAATGACGATAAAAGCGTAAACCGTTCGAGGCATTACTCCCATGGAGGAAAGTGCACATGGTGACTGTTGTATTCAATCCCGATGCAATTTCTGTGTTTCATCAACACTCCGATAGTCCACTGATTACAGAATGCCTCCAGATGTGCATCGGAAACTACTACTGGTCTTCCAGGGAACGATATAAGCGTAGACTGTTTGAGACATTACTACCATGGAGGAAAGTGCGCATTGTGACTGTTGTATTCAATCCCAACGCAATTTCTGTGTTTCATCAACTCTTTGAAGGTCCACAGATTACAGAATGCCTCCAGATGTGCATCGGAAACTACTACTGGTCTTGCAGGGAACGATCAAAGCGTAGACTGTTTGAGACATTACTCCCATGGAGGAAAGTGCGCATGGTGACTGTTGTATTCAATCCCGATGCAGTTTCTGTGCTACATCAACACTCTGATAGTCCACACATTACAGAAGTCCCACAGATGTGCATCGGAAACTACTACTGGTCTTCCAGGGAACGATCAAAGCGTAAACTTTTTGAGACATTACTCCCATGGAGGGAAGTGCACATGGTGACTGTTGGATTCAATCCTGATGCAATTTCTGTGATTCATCAACATTCTGATAGTCCACACATTACAAAATGCCCCCAGATGTGCATCGGAAACTACTACTGGTCTTCCAGGGAACGATCATAGCGTAAACTGTTTGAGATATTACTCCCATGGAGGAAAGTGCGCATGGTGACTGTTGTATTCAATCCCGATGCAATTTCTGTGTTTCATCAACACTCTATTACCCCACAGATTACAGAATGCCTCCAGATTTGACTCGGAATCTACTACTGGCCTTCCAGGGAACGATCAAATCGTAGACCGTTTGTGACATTACTCCCCTCGGAGGAAAGTGCGCATGGTGACTGTTGTATTCAATCCTGAAGCAATTTCTGTGTTTCATCAACAGTCTGATAGTCCACACATTACAGAATGGCCCCAGATGTGCGTCGGAAACTACTACTGGTCTTCCAGGGAACGATCAAAGCGTAAACTGTTTCAGACATTACTCCCGTGGAGGAAATTGCGCATGGTGACTGTTGTATTCAACCCCGATGTAATTCCTGTGTTTCATCAACACTTTGAAGGTCCACAGATTACAGAATGCCTCCACATGTGCATCGGAAACTACTACTGGTCTTGCAGGGAACGATCAAAGCGTAGATTGTTTGAGACATTACTCCCATGGTGGGAAGTGCGCATTTTGTCTGTTGTATTCAATCCTGATGTAATTTCTGCGATTCATCAACACTCTGATAGTCCACACATTACAGAATGTCAGAAGATGTGCATCGGAAACTTCTACTGGTCATCCAGGGAAAGATGAAAGCGTATACTGTTTGAGACATTACTCCCATGGAGGAAAGTGCCCATTGTGACTGTTGCATTCAATCCCGATTCAATTTCTGTGTCTCATCAACACTTTGAAGGTCCACAGATTACAGAATTCCCCAGATGTGCATCGGAAACTGCTACTGGTCTTCCAGGGAACGATAAATGCGTAAACCGTTCGAGGCATTACTCCCATGGAGGAAAGTGCACGTGGTGACTGTTGTATTCAATCCCGATGCAATTTCTGTGTTTCATCAACACTCCGATAGTCCACAGATTACAGAATGCCTCCAGATGTGCATCGGAAACTACTACTGGTCTTCCAGGGAACGATAAAAGCGTAGACTGTTTGAGACATTACTCCCATGGAGGAAAGTGCGCATGGTGACTGTTGTATTCAATCCCGACGCAATTTCTGTGTTTCATCAACTCTTTGAAGGTCCACAGATTACAGAATGCCTCCAGATGTGCATCGAAAACTACTACTGGTCTTGCAGGGAACGATCAAAGCGTAGACTGTTTGAGACATTACTCCCATGGAGGAAAGTGCGCATGGTGACTGTTGTATTCAATCCCGATGCAGTTTCTGTGCTTCATCAACACTCTGATAGTCCACACATTACAGAAGTCCCACAGATGTGCATCGGAAATTACTACTGGTCTTCCAGGGAACGATCAAAGCGTAAACTTTTTGAGACATTACTCCCATGGAGGGAAGTGCGCATGGTGACTGTTGGATTCAATCCTGATGCAATTTCTGTGATTCATCAACACTCTGATAGTCCACACATTACAGAATGTCCCCAGATGTGCATCGGAAACTACTACTGGTCTTCCAGGAAACGATCAAAGCGTAAACTGTTTGAGATATTACTCCCATGGAGGAAAGTGCGCATGGTGACTGTTGTATTCAATCCCGATGCAATTTCTGTGTTTCATCAACACTCTGATAGTCCACAGATTACAGAATGCCTCCAGATGTGCATAGGAAACTACTACTGGCCTTCCAGGGAACGATCAAATCGTAGACTGTTTGTGACATCACTCCCCTCGGAGGAAAGTGCGCATGGTGACTGTTGTATTCAATCCTGAAGCAGTTTCTGTGTTTCATCAACACTCGGATAGTCCACACATTACAGAATGGCCCCAGATGTGCGTCGGAAACTACTACTCGTCTTCCAGGGAACGATCAAAGCGTAAGCTGTTTGAGACATTACTCCCGTGGAGGAAATTGCGCATTGTGACTGTTGTATTCAATCCCGATGCAATTCCTGTGTTTCATCAACACTTTGAAGGTCCACAGATTACAGAATGCCTCCACATGTGCATCGGAAACTACTAGTGGTATTGCAGGGAACGATCAAAGCGTAGATTGTTTGAGACATTACTCCCATGGAGGAAGTGCGCATTTTGTCTGTTGTATTCAATCCTGATGTATTTTCTGTGATTCATCAACACTCTGATAATCCACACATTACAGAATGTCAGAAGATGTGCATCGGAAACTACTACTGGTCATCCAGAGAAAGATTAAAACGTATACTGTTTGAGACATTACTCCCATGGAGGAAAGTGCCCATTGTGACTGTTGCATTCAATCCCGATTCAATTTCTGTGTCTCATCAACACTTAGAAGTTCCACAGATTACAGAATTCCCCCAGATGTGCATCGGAAACTGCTACTGGTCTTCCAGGGAACGATCAAAGCGTAAACCATTCGAGGCATTACTCCCATGGAGGAAAGTGCACATGGTGACTGTTGTATTCAATCCCGATGCAATTCCTGTGTTTCATCAACACTTTGAAGGTCCACAGATTACAGAATGCCTCCACATGTGCATCGGAAACTACTACAGGTCTTGCAGGGAACGATCAAAGCGTAGATTGTTTGAGACATTACTCCCATGGTGGGAAGTGCGCATTTTGTCTGTTGTATACAATCCTGATGTAATTTCTGCGATTCATCAACACTCTGATAGTCCACACATTACAGAATGTCAGAAGATGTGCATCGGAAACTACTACTGGTCATCCAGGGAAAGATGAAAGCGTATACTGTTTGAGACATTACTCCCATGGAGGGAAGTGCCCATTGTGACTGTTGCATTTAATCCCGATTCAATTTCTGTGTCTCATCAACACTTTGAAGGTCCACAGATTACAGAATGCCCCCAGATGTGCATCGGAAACTGCTACTGGTCTTCCAGGGAACGATAAATGCGTAAACCGTTCGAGGCATTACTCCCATGGAGGAAAGTGCACATGGTGACTGTTGTATTCAATCCCGATGCAATTTCTGTGTTTCATCAACACTCCGATAGTCCACAGATTACAGAATGCCTCCAGATGTGCATCGGAAACTACTACTGGTCTTGCAGGGAACGATCAAAGCGTAGACTGTTTGAGACATTACTCCCATGGAGGAAAGTGCGCATGGTGACTGTTGTATTCAATCCCGATGCAGTTTCTGTGCTTCATCAACACTCTGATAGTCCACACATTACAGAAGTCCCACAGATGTGCATCGGAAACTACTACTGGTCTTCCAGGGAACGATCAAAGCGTAAACTTTTTGAGACATTACTCCCATGGAGGGAAGTGCGCATGGTAACTGTTGGACTCAATGCTGATGCAATTTCTGTGATTCATCAACACTCTGATAGTCCACACAATACAGAATGTCCCCAGATGTGCACTGCAAACTACTACTGGTCTTCCAGGGAACGATCAAAGCGTAAACTGTTTGAGACATTACTCCAATGGAGGAAAGTGCGCATGGTGACTGTTGTATTCAATCCCGATGCAATTTCTGTGTTTCATCAACACTCTGATAGTCCACAGATTACAGAATGCCCCCAGATGTGCATCGGAAACTGCTACTGGTTATCCAGGGAACGATCAAAGCGTAAACCGTTCGAGGCATTACTCCCATGGAGGAATGTGCACATGGTGACTGTTGTATTCAATCCCGATGCAATTTCTGTGTTTCATCAACACTCTGATAGTCCACAGATTACGGAATGCCTCCAGATGTCCATCGGAAACTACTACTGGTCTTCCAGGGAACGATAAAAGCGTAGACTGTTTGAGACATTACTCCCATTGAGGAAAGTGCGCATGGTGACTGTTGTATTCAATCCCGATGCAATTTCTGTGTTTCATCAACACTTTGAAGGTCCACAGATTACAGAATGCTTCCAGATGTGCATCGGAAACTACTACTGGTCTTGCAGGGAACGATCAAAGCGTAGACTGTTTGAGACATTACTCCGATGGGGGAAAGTACGCATGGTGACTGTTGTATTCAATACCGATGCAATTTCTGTGTTTCATCAACACTCTGATAGTCCATAGATAACAGAATGCCCACAGATGTGCATCGGAAACTACTACCGGTCTTCCAGGGAACGATCATAGCGTAAAATGTTTGAGACATTACTCCCATGGAGGAAAGTGCGCATTGTAACCGTTGTATTCAATCCTGATGCAATTTCCGTGTTTCATCAACACTCTGATAGTCCACAGATTACAGAATGCCTCCAGATGTGCATCGGAAACTACCACTGGTCTTCCAGGGAACGATCAAACCGTAAACTGTTTGAGACATTACTCGAATGGAGGGAAGTGCGCATGGTGACTGTTGGACTCGATGCTGATGCAATTTCTGTGATTCATCAACACTCTGATAGTCCACACATTACAGAATGTCCCCAGATGTGCATTGCAAACTACTACTGGTCTTCCAGGGAACGATCAAAGCGTAAACTGTTTGAGACATTACTCCCATGGAGGAAAGTGCGCATGGTGACTGTTGTATTCAATCCTGATGCAATCTCTGTGTTTCATCAACACTCTGATAGTCCACACATTACAGAATGCCTCCAGATGTGCATCGAAAACTACCACTGGTCTTCCAGGGAACGATCAAACCGTAAACTGTTTGAGACATTACTCCAATGGAGGGAAGTGCGCATGGTGACTGTTGGACTCAATGCTGATGCAATGTCTGTGTTTCATCAACACTCTGATAGTCCACACATTACAGAATGGCCCCAGATGTGCGTCGGAACCTACTACTGGTCTTCCAGGGAACGATCAAAACGTTAACTGTTTGAGACATTACTCCCATGGAGGAAATTGCGCATGGTGACTGTTGCATTCAATCCCGATGCAATACCTGTGTTTTATCAACACTTTGAAGGTCCACAGATTACAGAATGCCTCCACATGTGCATCGGAAACTACTACTGGCCTTGCAGGGAACGATCAAAGCGTAGACTGTTTGAGACATTACTCCCATGGAGGAAAGTGCTAATGGTGTCCGTTGTATTCAATCCTGATGTAATTTCTGTGTTTCATCAACACTCTGATAGTCCACACATTACAGAATGCCTCCAGATGTGCATCGGAAACTACTACTGATCTTGCAGGGAACGATCAAAGCGTAGACTGTTTGAGACATTACTCCCATGGAGGAAATTGCGCATGGTGACTGTTGTATTCAATCCCGATTCAATTTCTGTGTCTCATCAACACTTTAAAGGTCCACAGATTACAGAATGCCCCCAGATGTGCATCGGAATCTGCTACTGGTCTTCCAGGGAACGATCAAAGCGTAAACCGTTCGAGGCATTACTCCCATGGAGGAAAGTGCACATGGTGACTGTTGTATTCAATCCCGATGCAATTTCTGTGTTTCATCTAAACTCTGATAGTCCACAGATTACAGAATGCCTCCAGATGTGCATCGGAAACTACTACTGGTCTTCCAGGGAACGATAAAAGCGTAGACTGTTTGAGACATTACTCCCATGGAGGAAAGTGCGCATTGTAACCGTTGTATTCAATCCTGATGCAATTTCCGTGTCTCATCATCACTCTGATAGTCCACAGATTACAGAATGCCTCCAGGTGTGCATCGGAAACTACTACTGATCTTGCAGGGAACGATCAAAGCGTAGACTGTTTGAGACATTACTCCGATGGGGGAAAGTACGCATGGTGACTGTTGTATTCAATACCGATGCAATTTCTGTGTTTCATCAACACTCTGATAGTCCATAGATAACAGAATGCCCACAGATGTGCATTGGAAACTACTACTGGTCTTCCAGGGAACGATCATAGCGTAAAATGTTTGAGACATTACTCCCATGGAGGAAAGTGCGCATTGTAACCGTTGTATTCAATCCTGATGCAATTTCCGTGTTTCATCAACACTCTGATAGTCCACAGATTACAGAATGCCTCCAGATGTGCATCGGAAACTACCACTGGTCTTCCAGGGAACGATCAAACCGTAAACTGTTTGAGACATTACTCCCATGGAGGGAAGTGCGCATGGTGACTGTTGGACTCGATGCTGATGCAATTTCTGTGATTCATCAACACTCTAATAGTCCACACATTACAGAATGTCCCCAGATGTGCATTGCAAACTACTACAGGTCTTCCAGGGAGCGATCAAAGCGTATACTGTTTGAGACATTACTCCCATGGAGGAAAGTGCGCATGGTGACTGTTGTATTCAATCCTGATGCAATCTCTGTGTTTCATCAACACTCTGATAGTCCACACATTACAGAATGCCTCCAGATGTGCATCGGAAACTACCACTGGTCTTCCAGGGAACGATCAAACCGTAAACTGTTTGAGCCATTACTCCAATGGAGGGAAGTGCGCATGGTGACTGTTGGACTCAATGCTGATGCAATGTCTGTGTTTCATCAACACTCTGATAGTCCACACATTATAGAATGGCCCCAGATGTGCGTCGGAACCTACTACTGGTCTTCCAGGGAACGATCAAAGCGTTAACTGTTTGAGACATTACTCCCATGGAGGAAATTGCGCATGGTGACTGTTGCATTCAATCCCGATGCAATTCCTGTGTTTCATCAACACTTTGAAGGTCCACAGATTACAGAATGCCTCCACATGTGCATCGGAAACTACTACTGGCCTTGCAGGGAACGATCAAAGCGTAGACTGTTTGAGACATTACTCCCATGGAGGAAAGTGCTAATGGTGTCCGTTGTATTCAATCCTGATGTAATTTCTGTGTTTCATCAACACTCTGATAGTCCACACATTACAGAATGCCTCCAGATGTGCATCGGAAACTACTACTGATCTTGCAGGGAACGATCAAAGCGTAGACTGTTTGAGACATTACTCCCTTGGAGGAAATTGCGCATGGTGACTGTTGTATTCAATCCCGATTCAATTTCTGTGTCTCATCAACACTTTGAAGGTCCACAGATTACAGAATGCCCCCAGATGTGCATCGGAATCTGCTACTGGTCTTCCAGGGAACGATCAAAGTGTAAACCGTTCGAGGCATTACTCCCATGGAGGAAAGTGCACATGGTGACTGTTGTATTCAATCCCGATGCAATTTCTGTGTTTCATCAACACTTTGAAGGTCCACAGATTACAGAATGCCTCCAGAAATGAATCGGAAACTACTACTGGTCTTGCAGGGAACGATCAAAGCGTAGACTGTTTGAGACATTACAACCATGGAGGAAAGAGCGCATGGTGACTGTTGTATTCAATCCCGATGCAGTTTCTGTGTTTTATCAACACTCTGATAGTCCACACATTACAGAATGCCCACAGATGTGCATCGGAAACTACCACTGGTCTTCCAGGGAACGATCAAACCGTAAATTGTTTGAGACATTACTCCCAAGGAGGGAAGTGTGCATGGTGACTGTTGGACTCGATGCTGATGCAATTTCTGTGTTTCATCAACACTCTGATAGTCCACACATTATAGAATGCCCCCAGATGTGCATCGGAAACTACTACTTGTCTTCCAGGGAAAGATCAAAGAGTAGACTGTTTGAGACATTACTCCCATGGAGGAAAGTGCGCATGGTGACTGTGGTATTAAATCCCGATTCAATTTCTCTGTTTCATCAACACTTTGAAGGTCCACAGATTACAGAATGCACCCAGATGCGCATCGGAAACTACTACTGGTCTTCCAGGGAACGATCAAAGCGTAAACCGTTCGAGGTATTACTCCCATGGAGGAAAGTGCGCATGGTGACTGTTGTATTCAATCCCGATGCAGTTTCTGTGTTTCATCAACACTCTGATAGTCCACACATTACAGAATGTCCCCAGATGTGCATCGGAAACTACTACTGGTCGTCCAGGGAGCGATAAAAGCGCAAACTGTTTAAGACATTACTCCCATGGAGGGAAGTGCGCATGGTAACTGTTGGACTCAATGCTGATGCAGTTTCTGTGATTCATCAACACTCTGATAGTCCACACAATACAGAATGTCCCCAGATGTGCATTGCAAACTACTACTGGTCTTCCAGGGAACGATCAAAGCGTAAACTGTTTGAGACATTACTCCAATGGAGGAAAGTGCGCATGGTGACTGTTGTATTCAATCCCGATGCAATTTCTGTGTTTCATCAACACTCTGATAGTCCACAGATTACAGAATACCCCCAGATGTGCATCGGAAACTGCTACTGGTTATCCAGGGAACGATCAAAGCGTAAACCGTTCGAGGCATTACTCCCATGGAGGAATGTGCACATGGTGACTGTTGTATTCAATCCCGATGCAATTTCTGTGTTTCATCAACACTCTGATAGTCCACAGATTACAGAATGCCTCCAGATGTGCATCGGAAACTACTACTGGTCTTCCAGGGAACGATAAAAGCGTAGACTGTTTGAGACATTACTTCCATTGAGGAAAGTGCGCATGGTGACTGTTGTATTCAATCCCGATGCAATTTCTGTGTTTCATCAACACTTTGAAGGTCCACAGATTACAGAATGCCTCCAGATGTGCATCGGAAACTACTACTGGTCTTGCAGGGAACGATCAAAGCGTACACTGTTTGAGACATTACAGCCATGGAGGAAAGTGCGCATGGTGACTGTTGTATTCAATCCCGATGCAGTTTCTGTGTTTTATCAACACTCTGATAGTCCACACATTACAGAATGCCTCCAGATATGCATCGGAAACTACCACTGGTCTTCCAGGGAACGATCAAACCGTAAACTGTTTGAGCCATTACTATAATGGAGGGAAGTGCGCATGGTGACTGTTGGACTCAATGCTGATGCAATGTCTCTGCTTCATCAACACTCTGGTAGTCCACACATTACAGAATGGCCCCAGATGTGCGTCGGAAACTACTACTGGTCTTCCAGGGAACGACAAAAGCGTAAACTGTTTGAGACATTACTCCCATGGAGGAAATTGCGCATGGTAACTGTTGGACTCAATGCTGATGCAATTTCTGTGATTCATCAACACTCTGATAGTCCACACATTACAGAATGTCCCCAGATGTGCATTGCAAACTACTACTGGTCTTCCAGGGAACGATCAAAGCGTAAACTGTTTGAGACATTACTCCCATGGATTAAAGTGCGCATGGTGACTGTTGTATTCAATCCCGATGCAATTTCTGTGTTTCATCAACACTCTGATAGTCCACAGATTACAGAATGCCCCCAGTTGTGCATCGGAAACTGCTACAGGTTTTCCAGGGAACGGTCAAAGCGTAAACCGTTCGAGGCATTACTCCCATGGAGGAAAGTGCACATGGTGACTGTTGTATTCAATCCCGATGCAATTTCTGTGTTTCATCAACACTCTGATGGTCCACAGATTACAGAATGCCCCCAGAAGTGCATCGGAAACTGCTACTGGTTATCCAGGGAACGATCAAAGCGTAAACCGTTCGAGGCATTACTCCCATGGAGGAATGTGCACATGGTGACTGTTGTATTCAATCCCGATGCAATTTCTGTGTTTCATCAACACTCTGATAGTCCACAGATTACAGAATGCCTCCAGATGTGCATCGGAAACTACTACTGGTCTTCCAGGGAACGATAAAAGCGTAGACTGTTTGAGACATTACTCCCATTGAGGAAAGTACGCATGGTGACTGTTGTATTCAATCCCGATGCAATTTCTGTGTTTCATCAACACTTTGAAGGTCCACAGATTACAGAATGCCTCCAGATGTGCATCGGAAACTACTACTGGTCTTGCAGGGAACGATCAAAGCGTAGACTTTTTGAGACATTACTCCGATGGGGGAAAGTACGCATGGTGACTCTTGTATTCAATACCGATGCAATTTCTGTGTTTCATCAACACTCTGATAGTCCATAGATAACAGAATGCCCACAGATGTGCATCGGAAACTACTACCGGTCTTCCAGGGAACGATCATAGCGTAAAATGTTTGAGACATTACTCCCATGGAGGAAAGTGCGCATTGTAACCGTTGTATTCAATCCTGATGCAATTTCCGTGTTTCATCAACACTCTGATAGTCCACAGATTACAGAATGCCTCCAGATGTGCATCGGAAACTACCACTGGTCTTCCAGGGAACGATCAAACCGTAAACTGTTTGAGCCATTACTCCAATGGAGGGAAGTGCGCATGGTGACTGTTGGACTCAATGCTGATGCAATGTCTGTGTTTCATCAACACTCTGATAGTCCACACATTATAGAATGGCCCCAGATGTGCGTCGGAACCTACTACTGGTCTTCCAGGGAACGATCAAAGCGTTAACTGTTTGAGACATTACTCCCATGGAGGAAATTGCGCATGGTGACTGTTGCATTCAATCCCGATGCAATTCCTGTGTTTCATCAACACTTTGAAGGTCCACAGATTACAGAATGCCTCCACATGTGCATCGGAAACTACTACTGGCCTTGCAGGGAACGATCAAAGCGTAGACTGTTTGAGACATTACTCCCATGGAGGAAAGTGCACATGGTGACTGTTGTATTCAATCCCGATGCAATTTCTGTGTTTCATCAACACTTTGAAGGTCCACAGATTACAGAATGCCTCCAGAAATGAATCGGAAACTACTACTGGTCTTGCAGGGAACGATCAAAGCGTAGACTGTTTGAGACATTACAACCATGGAGGAAAGTGCGCATGGTGACTGTTGTATTCAATCCCGATGCAGTTTCTGTGTTTTATCAACACTCTGATAGTCCACACATTACAGAATGCCCACAGATGTGCATCGGAAACTACCACTGGTCTTCCAGGGAACGATCAAACCGTAAATTGTTTGAGACATTACTCCCATGGAGGGAAGTGCGCATGGTGACTGTTGGACTCGATGCTGATGCAATTTCTGTGTTTCATCAACACTCTGATAGTCCACACATTATAGAATGCCCCCAGATGTGCATCGGAAACTACTACTTGTCTTCCAGGGAAAGATCAAAGAGTAGACTGTTTGAGACATTACTCCCATGGAGGAAAGTGCGCATGGTGACTGTGGTATTAAATCCCGATTCAATTTCTCTGTTTCATCAACACTTTGAAGGTCCACAGATTACAGAATGCACCCAGATGCGCATCGGAAACTACTACTGGTCTTCCAGGGAACGATCAAAGCGTAAACCGTTCGAGGTATTACTCCCATGGAGGAAAGTGCGCATGGTGACTGTTGTATTCAATCCCGATGCAGTTTCTGTGTTTCATCAACACTCTGATAGTCCACACATTACAGAATGTCCCCAGATGTGCATCGGAAACTACTACTGGTCGTCCAGGGAGCGATAAAAGCGCAAACTGTTTAAGACATTACTCCCATGGAGGGAAGTGCGCATGGTAACTGTTGGACTCAATGCTGATGCAGTTTCTGTGATTCATCAACACTCTGATAGTCCACACAATACAGAATGTCCCCAGATGTGCATTGCAAACTACTACTGGTCTTCCAGGGAACGATCAAAGCGTAAACTGTTTGAGACATTACTCCAATGGAGGAAAGTGCGCATGGTGACTGTTGTATTCAATCCCGATGCAATTTCTGTGTTTCATCAACACTCTGATAGTCCACAGATTACAGAATGCCCCCAGATGTGCATCGGAAACTGCTACTGGTTATCCAGGGAACGATCAAAGCGTAAACCGTTCGAGGCATTACTCCCATGGAGGAATGTGCACATGGTGACTGTTGTATTCAATCCCGATGCAATTTCTGTGTTTCATCAACACTTTGAAGGTCCACAGATTACAGAATGCCTCCAGATGTGCATCGGAAACTACTACTGGTCTTGCAGGGAACGATCAAAGCGTACACTGTTTGAGACATTACAGCCATGGAGGAAAGTGCGCATGGTGACTGTTGTATTCAATCCCGATGCAGTTTCTGTGTTTTATCAACACTCTGATAGTCCACACATTACAGAATGCCTCCAGATATGCATCGGAAACTACCACTGGTTTTCCAGGGAACGATCAAACCGTAAACTGTTTGAGCCATTACTATAATGGAGGGAAGTGCGCATGGTGACTGTTGGACTCAATGCTGATGCAATGTCTCTGCTTCATCAACACTCTGGTAGTCCACACATTACAGAATGGCCCCAGATGTGCGTCGGAAACTAATACTGGTCTTCCAGGGAACGACAAAAGCGTAAACTGTTTGAGACATTACTCCCATGGAGGAAATTGCGCATGGTAACTGTTGGACTCAATGCTGATGCAATTTCTGTGATTCATCAACACTCTGATAGTCCACACATTACAGAATGTCCCCAGATGTGCATTGCAAACTACTACTGGTCTTCCAGGGAACGATCAAAGCGTAAACTGTTTGAGACATTACTCCCATGGATTAAAGTGCGCATGGTGACTGTTGTATTCAATCCCGATGCAATTTCTGTGTTTCATCAACACTCTGATAGTCCACAGATTACAGAATGCCCCCAGTTGTGCATCGGAAACTGCTACTGGTTTTCCAGGGAACGGTCAAAGCGTAAACCGTTCGAGGCATTACTCCCATGGAGGAAAGTGCACATGGTGACTGTTGTATTCAATCCCGATGCAATTTCTGTGTTTCATCAACACTCTGATGGTCCACAGATTACAGAATGCCCCCAGAAGTGCATCGGAAACTGCTACTGGTTATCCAGGGAACGATCAAAGCGTAAACCGTTCGAGGCATTACTCCCATGGAGGAATGTGCACATGGTGACTGTTGTATTCAATCCCGATGCAATTTCTGTGTTTCATCAACACTCTGATAGTCCACAGATTACAGAATGCCTCCAGATGTGCATCGGAAACTACTACTGGTCTTCCAGGGAACGATAAAAGCGTAGACTGTTTGAGACATTACTCCCATTGACGAAAGTACGCATGGTGACTGTTGTATTCAATCCCGATGCAATTTCTGTGTTTCATCAACACTTTGAAGGTCCACAGATTACAGAATGCCTCCAGATGTGCATCGGAAACTACTACTGGTCTTGCAGGGAACGATCAAAGCGTAGACTGTTTGAGACATTACTCCGATGGGGGAAAGTACGCATGGTGACTCTTGTATTCAATACCGATGCAATTTCTGTGTTTCATCAACACTCTGATAGTCCATAGATAACAGAATGCCCACAGATGTGCATCGGAAACTACTACCGGTCTTCCAGGGAACGATCATAGCGTAAAATGTTTGAGACATTACTCCCATGGAGGAAAGTGCGCATTGTAACCGTTGTATTCAATCCTGATGCAATTTCCGTGTTTCATCAACACTCTGATAGTCCACAGATTACAGAATGCCTCCAGATGTGCATCGGAAACTACCACTGGTCTTCCAGGGAACGATCAAACCGTAAACTGTTTGAGACATTACTCCCATGGAGGGAAGTGCGCATGGTGACTGTTGGACTCGATGCTGATGCAATTTCTGTGATTCATCAACACTCTGATAGTCCACACATTACAGAATGTCCCCAGATGTGCATTGCAAACTACTACTGGTCTTCCAGGGAACGATCAAAGCGTAAACTGTTTGAAACATTACTCCCATGGAGGAAAGTGCGCATGGTGACTGTTGTATTCAATCCTGATGCAATCTCTGTGTTTCATCAACACTCTGATAGTCCACACATAACAGAATGCCTCCAGATGTGCATCGAAAACTACCACTGGTCTTTCAGGGAACGATCAAACCGTAAACTGTTTGAGACATTACTCCAATGGAGGGAAGTGCGCATGGTGACTGTTGGACTCAATGCTGATGCAATGTCTGTGTTTCATCAACACTCTGATAGTCCACACATTACAGAATGGCCCCAGATGTGCGTCGGAACCTACTACTGGTCTTCCAGGGAACGATCAAAACGTTAACTGTTTGAGACATTACTCCCATGGAGGAAATTGCGCATGGTGACTGTTGCATTCAATCCCGATGCAATTCCTGTGTTTCATCAACACTTTGAAGGTCCACAGATTACAGAATGCCTCCACATGTGCATCGGAAACTACTACTGGCCTTGCAGGGAACGATCAAAGCGTAGACTGTTTGAGACATTACTCCCATGGAGGAAAGTGCTAATGGTGTCCGTTGTATTCAATCCTGATGTAATTTCTGTGTTTCATCAACACTCTGATAGTCCACACATTACAGAATGCCTCCAGATGTGCATCGGAAACTACTACTGATCTTGCAGGGAACGATCAAAGCGTAGACTGTTTGAGACATTACTCCCTTGGAGGAAATTGCGCATGGTGACTGTTGTATTCAATCCCGATTCAATTTCTGTGTCTCATCAACACTTTGAAGGTCCACAGATTACAGAATGCCCCCAGATGTGCATCGGAATCTGCTACTGGTCTTCCAGGGAACGATCAAAGTGTAAACCGTTCGAGGCATTACTCCCATGGAGGAAAGTGCACATGGTGACTGTTGTATTCAATCCCGTTGCAATTTCTGTGTTTCATCAACACTTTGAAGGTCCACAGATTACAGAATGCCTCCAGAAATGAATCGGAAACTACTACTGGTCTTGCAGGGAACGATCAAAGCGTAGACTGTTTGAGACATTACAACCATGGAGGAAAGTGCGCATGGTGACTGTTGTATTCAATCCCTATGCAGTTTCTGTGTTTTATCAACACTCTGATAGTCCACACATTACAGAATGCCCACAGATGTGCATCGGAAACTACCACTGGTCTTCCAGGGAACGATCAAACCGTAAATTGTTTGAGACATTACTCCAATGGAGGGAAGTGCGCATGGTGACTGTTGGACTCGATGCTGATGCAATTTCTGTGTTTCATCAACACTCTGATAGTCCACACATTATAGAATGCCCCCAGATGTGCATCGGAAACTACTACTTGTCTTCCAGGGAAAGATCAAAGAGTAGACTGTTTGAGACATTACTCCCATGGAGGAAAGTGCGCATGGTGACTGTGGTATTAAATCCCGATTCAATTTCTCTGTTTCATCAACACTTTGAAGGTCCACAGATTACAGAATGCACCCAGTTGCGCATCGGAAACTACTACTGGTCTTCCAGGGAACGATCAAAGCGTAAACCGTTCGAGGTATTACTCCCATGGAGGAAAGTGCGCATGGTGACTGTTGTATTCAATCCCGATGCAGTTTCTGTGTTTCATCAACACTCTGATAGTCCACACATTACAGAATGTCCCCAGATGTGCATCGGAAACTACTACTGGTCGTCCAGGGAGCGATAAAAGCGCAAACTGTTTGAGACATTACTCCCATGGAGGGAAGTGCGCATGGTAACTGTTGGACTCAATGCTGATGCAGTTTCTGTGATTCATCAACACTCTGATAGTCCACACAATACAGAATGTCCCCAGATGTGCATTGCAAACTACTACTGGTCTTCCAGGGAACGATCAAAGCGTAAACTGTTTGAGACATTACTCCAATGGAGGAAAGTGCGCATGGTGACTGTTGTATTCAATCCCGATGCAATTTCTGTGTTTCATCAACACTCTGATAGTCCACAGATTACAGAATGCCCCCAGATGTGCATCGGAAACTGCTACTGGTTATCCAGGGAACGATCAAAGCGTAAACCGTTCGAGGCATTACTCCCATGGAGGAATGTGCACATGGTGACTGTTGTATTCAATCCCGATGCAATTTCTGTGTTTCATCAACACTCTGATGGTCCACAGATTACAGAATGCCTCCAGATGTGCATCGGAAACTACTACTGGTCTTCCAGGGAACGATAAAAGCGTAGACTGTTTGAGACATTACTCCCATTGAGGAAAGTGCGCATGGTGACTGTTGTATTCAATCCCGATGCAATTTCTGTGTTTCATCAACACTTTGAAGGTCCACAGATTACAGAATGCCTCCAGATGTGCATCGGAAACTACTACTGGTCTTGCAGGGAACGATCAAAGCGTACACTGTTTGAGACATTACAGCCATGGAGGAAAGTGCGCATGGTGACTGTTGTATTCAATCCCGATGCAGTTTCTGTGTTTTATCAACACTCTGATAGTCCACACATTACAGAATGCCTCCAGATATGCATCGGAAACTACCACTGGTTTTCCAGGGAACGATCAAACCGTAAACTGTTTTAGCCATTACTATAATGGAGGGAAGTGCGCATGGTGACTGTTGGACTCAATGCTGATGCAATGTCTCTGCTTCATCAACACTCTGGTAGTCCACACATTACAGAATGGCCCCAGATGTGCGTCGGAAACTACTACTGGTCTTCCAGGGAACGATAAAAGCGTAAACTGTTTGAGACATTACTCCCATGGAGGAAATTGCGCATGGTAACTGTTGGACTCAATGCTGATGCAATTTCTGTGATTCATCAACACTCTGATAGTCCACACATTACAGAATGTCCCCAGATGTGCATTGCAAACTACTACTGGTCTTCCAGGGAACGATCAAAGCGTAAACTGTTTGAGACATTACTCACATGGATTAAAGTGCGCATGGTGACTGTTGTAATCAATCCCGATGCAATTTCTGTGTTTCATCAACACTCTGATAGTCCACAGATTACAGAATGCCCCCAGTTGTGCATCGGAAACTGCTACTGGTTTTCCAGGGAACGGTCAAAGCGTAAACCGTTCGAGGCATTACTCCCATGGAGGAAAGTGCACATGGTGACTGTTGTTTTCAATCCCGATGCAATTTCTGTGTTTCATCAACACTCTGATCGTCTACAGATTACAGAATGCCTCCAGATGTGCATCGGAAACTACTACTGGTCTTCCAGGAACGATAAAAGCGTAGACTGTTTGAGACATTACTCCCATGGAGGAAAGTGCGCATTGTAACTGTTGTATTCAATCCTGATGCAATTTCCGTGTTTCATCAACACTCTGATAGTCCACAGATTACAGAATGCCTCCAGATGTGCATCGGAAACTACTACTGATCTTGCAGGGAACGATCAAAGCGTAGACTGTTTGAGACATTACTCCGATGGGGGAAAGTACGCATGGTGACTGTTGTATTCAATACCGATGCAATTTCTGTGTTTCATCAACACTCTGATAGTCCATAGATAACAGAATGCCCACAGATGTGCATCGGAAACTACTACCGGTCTTCCAGGGAACGATCATAGCGTAAAATGTTTGAGACATTACTCCCATGGAGGAAAGTGCGCATTGTAACCGTTGTATTCAATCCTGATGCAATTTCCGTGTTTCATCAACACTCTGATAGTCCACAGATTACAGAATGCCTCCAGATGTGCATCGGAAACTACCACTGGTCTTCCAGGGAACGATCAAACCGTAAACTGTTTGAGACATTACTCCCATGGAGGGAAGTGCGCATGGTGACTGTTGGACTCGATGCTGATGCAATTTCTGTGATTCATCAACTCTCTGATAGTCCACACATTACAGAATGTCCCCAGATGTGCATTGCAAACTACTACTGGTCTTCCAGGGAACGATCAAAGCGTAAACTGTTTGAGACATTACTCCCATGGAGGAAAGTGCGCATGGTGACTGTTGTATTCAATCCTGATGCAATCTCTGCGTTTCATCAACACTCTGATAGTCCACACATTACAGAATGCCTCCAGATGTGCATCGGAAACTACCACTGGTCTTCCAGGGAACGATCAAACCGTAAACTGTTTGAGACATAACTCCATTGGAGGGAAGTGCGCATGGTGACTGTTGGACTCAATGCTGATGCAATGTCTGTGTTTCATCAACACTCTGATAGTCCACACATTACAGAATGGCCTCAGATGTGCGTCGGAACCTACTACTGGTCTTCCAGGGAACGATCATAGCGTAAACTGTATGAGACATTACTCCCATGGAGGGAAGTGCGCATGGTGACTGTTGGACTCAATGCTGATGCAATTTCTGTGATTCATCAACACTCTGATAGTCCACACATTACAGATTGTCCCCAGATGTGCATTGCAAACTACTACTGGTCTTCCAGGGAACGATCAAAGCGTAAACTGATTGAGACATTACTCCCATGGAGGAAAGTGCGCATGGTTACTGTTGTATTCAATCCCGATGGAATTTCTGTGTTTCATCAACACTCTGATAGTCCACAGATTACAGAATGCCCCCAGATGTGCATCGGAAACTGCTACTGGTTATCCAGGGAACGATCAAAGCGTAAACCGTTCGAGGCATTACTCCCATGGAGGAATGTGCACATGGTGACTGTTGTATTCAATCCCGATGCAATTTCTGTGTTTCATCAACACTCTGATAGTCCACAGATTACAGAATGCCTCCAGATGTGCATCAGAAACTACTACTGGTCTTCCAGGGAACGATAAATGCGTAGACTGTTTGAGACATTACTCCCATTGAGGAAAGTGCGCATGGTGAATGTTGTATTCAATCCCGATGCAATTTCTGTGTTTCATCAACACTTTGAAGGTCCACAGATTACAGAATGCCTCCAGATGTGCATCGGAAACTACTACTGGTCTTGCAGGGAACGATCAAAGCGTACACTGTTTGAGACATTACAGCCAAGGAGGAAAGTGCGCATGGTGACTGTTGTATTCAATCCCGATGCAGTTTCTGTGTTTTATCAACACTCTGATAGTCCACACATTACAGAATGCCTCCAGATATGCATCGGAAACTACCACTGGTTTTCCAGGGAACGATCAAACCGTAAACTGTTTGAGACATTACTATAATGGAGGGAAGTGCGCATGGTGACTGTTGGACTCAATGCTGATGCAATGTCTCTGCTTCATCAACACTCTGGTAGTCCACACATTACAGAATGGCCCCAGATGTGCGTCGGAAACTACTACTGGTCTTCCAGGAACGATAAAAGCGTAGACTGTTTGAGACATTACTCCCATGGAGGAAAGTGCGCATTGTAACCGTTGTATTCAATCCTGATGCAATTTCCGTGTTTCATCAACACTCTGATAGTCCACAGATTACAGAATGCCTCCAGATGTGCATCGGAAACTACTACTGATCTTGCATTGAACGATCAAAGCGTAGACTGTTTGAGACATTACTCCGATGGGGGAAAGTACGCATGGTGACTGTTGTATTCAATACCGATGCAATTTCTGTGTTTCATCAACACTCTGATAGTCCATAGATAACAGAATGCCCACAGATGTGCATCGGAAACTACTACCGGTCTTCCAGGGAACGATCATAGCGTAAAATGTTTGAGACATTACTCCCATGGAGGAAAGTGCGCATTGTAACCGTTGTATTCAATCCTGATGCAATTTCCGTGTTTCATCAACACTCTGATAGTCCACAGATTACAGAATGCCTCCAGATGTGCATCGGAAACTACCACTGGTCTTCCAGGGAACGATCAAACCGTAAACTGTTTGAGACATTACTCCCATGGAGGGAAGTGCGCATGGTGACTGTTGGACTCGATGCTGATGCAATTTCTGTGATTCATCAACACTCTGATAGTCCACACATTACAGAATGTCCCCAGATGTGCATTGCAAACTACTACTGGTCTTCCAGGGAACGATCAAAGCGTAAACTGTTTGAGACATTACTCCCATGGAGGAAAGTGCGCATGGTGACTGTTGTATTCAATCCTGATGCAATCTCTGCGTTTCATCAACACTCTGATAGTCCACACATTACAGAATGCCTCCAGATGTGCATCGGAAACTACCACTGGTCTTCCAGGGAACGATCAAACCGTAAACTGTTTGAGACATTACTCCAATGGAGGGAAGTGCGCATGGTGACATTTGGACTCAATGCTGATGCAATGTCTGTGTTTCATCAACACTCTGATAGTCCACACATTACAGAATGGCCCCAGATGTGCGTCGGAACCTACAACTGGTCTTCCAGGGAACGATCAAAGCGTTAACTGTTTGAGACATTACTCCCATGGAGGAAATTGCGCATGGTGACTGTTGCATTCAATCCCGATGCAATTCCTGTGTTTCATCAACACTTTGAAGGTCCACAGATTACAGAATGCCCCCAGATGTGCATCGGAATCTGCTACTGGTCTTCCAGGGAACGATCAAAGCGTAAACCGTTCGAGGCATTGCTCCCATGGAGGAAAGTGCACATGGTGACTGTTGTATTCAATCCCGATGCAATTTCTGTGTTTCATCTAAACTCTGATAGTCCACAGATTACAGAATGCCTCCAGATGTGCATCGGAAACTACTACTGGTCTTCCAGGGAACGATAAAAGCGTAGACTGTTTGAGACATTACTCCCATGGAGGAAAGTACGCATGGTGACTGTTGTATTCAATCCCGATGCAATTCCTGTGTTTCATCAACACTTTGAAGGTCCACAGATTACAGAATGCCTCCAGAAATGAATCGGAAACTACTACTGGTCTTGCAGGATACGATCAAAGCGTAGACTGTTTGAGACATTACAACCATGGAGGAAAGTGCGCATGGTGACTGTTGTATTCAATCCCGATGCAGTTTCTGTGTTTTATCAACACTCTGATAGTCCACACATTACAGAATGCCCCCAGATGTGCATCGGAAACTACTTCTTGTCTTCCAGGGAGAGATCAAAGAGTAGACTGTTTGAGACATTACTCCCATGGAGGAAAGTGCGCATGGTGACTGTGGTATTCAATCCCGATTCAATTTCTCTGTTTCATCAACACTTTGAAGGTCCACAGATTACAGAATGCCCCCAGATGTGCATCGGAAACTACTACTGGTCTTCCAGGGAACGATCAAAGCGTAAACCGTTCGAGACATTACTCCCATGGAGGAAAGTGCGCATGGTGACTGTTGTATTCAATCCCGATGCAGTTTCTGTGTTTCATCAACACTCCGATAGTCCATACATTACAGGATGACCACAGATGTGTATCGGAAACTTCTACTTGTCTTCCAGGGAGCGATCAAAGCGTAGACTGTTTGAGACATTACTCCCATGAAGGAAAGTGCGCATGGTGACTGATGTATTCAATCCCGATGCAATATCTGTGTTTCATCAACACTCTGATAGTCCACAGATTACAGAATGCCCACAGATGTGCATCGGAAACTACTACTGGTCTTCCAGGGAACGATCAAAGTGTAAACTGTTTGAGACATTACTCCCATGGACTAAAGTGCGCATGGTGACTGTTGTATTCAATACTGATGCAATTTCTGTGTTTCATCAACACTCTGATAGTCCACACATTACAGAATGTCAGAAGATGTGCATCGGAAACTACTACTTGTCTTCCAGGGAAAGATCAAAGCGTAGAATGTTTGAGACATTACTCCCATGGGGGAAAGTGCGCATGGTGACTGTTGTATTCAATCCCGATTCAATATATTTGTTTCATCAACACTTTGAAGGTCCACAGATTACAGAATGCACCCAGATGTGCATCGGAAACTACTACTTGTCTTCCAGGGAACGATCAAAGCGTAAACCGTTAGAGGCATTACTCCCATGGAGGAAAGTGCGCATGGTGACTGTTGTATTCAATCCCGATGCAGTTTCTGTGATTCATCAACACTCTGATAGTCCACACAATACAGAATGTCCCCAGATGTGCATTGCAAACTACTACTGGTCTTCCAGGGAACGATCAAAGCGTAAACTGTTTGAGACATTACTCCAATGGAGGAAAGTGCGCATGGTGACTGTTGTATTCAATCCCGATGCAATTTCTGTGTTTCATCAACACTCTGATAGTCCACAGATTACAGAATGCCCCCAGATGTGCATCGGAAACTGCTACTGGTTATCCAGGGAACGATCAAAGCGTAAACCGTTCGAGGCATTACTCCCATGGAGGAATGTGCACATGGTGACTGTTGTATTCAATCCCGATGCAATTTCTGTGTTTCATCAACACTCTGATAGTCCACAGATTACAGAATGCCTCCAGATGGGCATCGGAAACTACTACTGGTCTTCCAGGGAACGATAAAAGCGTAGACTGTTTGAGACATTACTCCCATGGAGGAAAGTGCGCATGGTGACTGTTGTATTCAATCCCGATGCAATTTCTGTGTTTCATCAACACTTTGAAGGTCCACAGATTACGGAATGCCTCCAGATGTGCATCGGAAACTTTTACTGGTCTTGCAGGGAACGATCAAAGCGTAGACTGTTTGAGACATTACAGCCATGGAGGAAAGTGCGCATGGTGACTGTTGTATTCAATCCCGATGCAGTTTCTGTGTTTTATCAACACTCTGATAGTCCACACATTACAGAATGCCTCCAGATATGCGTCGGAAACTACCACTGGTTTTCCAGGGAACGATCAAACCGTAAACTGTTTGAGACATTACTCCCATGGAGGAAAGTGCGCATTGTAACCGTTGAATTCAATCCTGATGCAATTTCCGTGTTTCATCAACACTCTGATAGTCCAGAGATTACAGAATGCCTCTAGATGTGCATCGGAAACTACCACTGGTCTTCCAGGGAACGATCAAACCGTAAACTGTTTGAGACGTTACTCCCATGGAGGGAAGTGCGCATGGTGACTGTTGGACTCGATGCTGATGCAATTTCTGTGATTCATCAACACTCTGATAGTCCACACATTACAGAATGTCCCCAGATGTGCATTGCAAACTACTACTGGTCTTCCAGGGAACGATCAAAGCGTAAACTGTATGAGACATTACTCCCATGGAGGAAAGTGCGCATGGTGACTGTTGTATTCAATCCTGATGCAATCTCTGTGTTTCATCAACACTCTGATAGTCCACACATTACAGAATGCCTCCAGATGTGCATCGGAAACTACCACTGGTCTTCCAGGGAACGATCAAACCGTAAACTGTTTGAGACATTACTCCAATGGAGGGAAGTGCGCATGGTGACTGTTGGACTCAATGCTGATGCAATGTCTGTGTTTCATCAACACTCTGATAGTCCACACATTACAGAATGGCCCCAGATGTGCGTCGGAACCTACTACTGGTCTTCCAGGGAACGATCAAAGCGTTAACTGTTTGAGACATTACTCCCATGGAGGAAATTGCGCATGGTGACTGTTGCATTCAATCCCGATGCGATTCCTGTGTTTCATCAACACTTTGAAGGTCCACAGATTACAGAATGCCTCCACATGTGCATCGAAAACTACTACTGGCCTTGCAGGGAACGATCAAAGCGTAGACTGTTTGAGACATTACTCCCATGGATGAAAGTGCTAATGGTGTCCGTTGTATTCAATCCTGATGTAATTTCTGTGTTTCATCAACACTCTGATAGTCCACACATTACAGAATGCCTCCAGATGTGCATCGGAAACTACTACTGATCTTGCAGGGAACGATCAAAGCGTAGACTGTTTGAGACATTACTCCCATGGAGGAAATTGCGCATGGTGACTGTTGTATTCAATCCCGATTCAATTTCTGTGTCTCATCAACACTTTGAAGGTCCACAGATTACAGAATGCCCCCAGATGTGCATCGGAAACTGCTACTGGTCTTCCAGGGAACGATCAAAGCGTAAACCGTTCGAGGCATTACTCCCATGGAGGAAAGTGCACATGGTGACTGTTGTATTCAATTCCGATGCAATTTCTGTGTTTCATCTAAACTCTGATAGTCCACAGATTACAGAATGCCTCCAGATGTTTATCGGAAACTACTACTGGTCTTCCAGGGAACGATAAAAGCGTAGACTGTTTGAGACATTACTCCCATGGAGGAAAATACGCATGGTGACTGTTGTATTCAATCCCGATGCAATTTCTGTGTTTCATCAACACTTTGAAGGTCCACAGATTACAGAATGCCTCCAGAAATGAATCGGAAACTACTACTGGTCTTGCAGGGAACGATCAAAGCGTAGACTGTTTGAGACATTACAACCTTTGAGGAAAGTGCGCATGGTGACTGTTGTATTCAATCCCGATGCAGTTTCTGTGTTTTATCAACACTCTGATAGTCCACACATTACAGAATGCCCACAGATGTGCATCGGAAACTACCACTGGTCTTCCAGGGAACGATCAAACCGTAAATTGTTTGAGACATTACTCCTATGGAGGGAAGTGCGCATGGTGACTGTTGGACTCGATGCTGATGCAATTTCTGTGTTTCATCAACACTCTGATAGTCCACACATTATAGAATGCCCCCAGATGAGCATCGGAAACTACTACTTGTCATCCAGGGAAAGATCAAATAGTAGACTGTTTGAGACATTACTCCCATGGAGGAAAGTGCGCATGGTGACTGTGGTATTCAATCCCGATTCAATTTCTCTGTTTCATCAACACTTTGAAGGTCCACAGATTACAGAATGCCCCCAGATGTGCATCGGAAACTACTACTGGTCTTCCACGGAACGATCAAAGCGTAAACCGTTCGAGACATTACTCCCATGGAGGAAAGTGCGCATGGTGACTGTTGTATTCAATCCCGATGCAGTTTCTGTGTTTCATCAACACTCTGATAGTCCATACATTACAGAATGACCACAGATGTGCATCGGAAACTTCTACTGGTCTTCCAGGGAGCGATCAAAGCGTAGACTGTTTGAGACATTACTCCCATGAAGGAAAGTGCGCATGGTGACTGATGTATTCAATCCCGATGCAATTTCTGTGTTTCATCAACACTCTGATAGTCCACAGATTACAGAATGCCCGCAGATGTGCATCGGAAACTACTACTGGTCTTCCAGGGAACGATCAAAGTGTAAACTGTTTGAGACATTACTCCCATGGAGGAAAGTGCGCATGGTGACTGTTGTATTCAATACTGATGCAATTTCTGTGTTTCATCAACACTCTGATAGTCCACACATTACAGAATGTCAGGAGATGTGCATCGGAAACTACTACTTGTCTTCCAGGGAAAGATCAAAGCGTAGAATGTTTGAGACATTACTCCCATAGAGGAAAGTGCGCATGGTGACTGTTGTATTCAATCCCGATTCAATATCTTTGTTTCATCAACACTTTGAAGGTCCACAGATTACAGAATGCACCCAGATGTGCATCGGAAACTGCTACTGGTTATCCAGGGAACGATCAAAGCGTAAACCGTTAGAGGCATTACTCCCATGGAGGAAAGTGCGCATGGTGACTGTTGTATTCAATTCCGATGCAGTTTCTGTGATTCATCAACACTCTGATAGTCCACACAATACAGAATGTCCCCAGATGTGCATTGCAAACTACTACTGGTCTTCCAGGGAACGATCAAAGCGTAAACTGTTTGAGACATTACTCCAATGGAGGAAAGTGCGCATGGTGACTGTTGTATTCAATCCCGATGCAATTTCTGTGTTTCATCAACACACTGATAGTCCACAGATTACAGAATGCCCCCAGATGTGCATCGGAAACTGCTACTGGTTATCCAGGGAACGATCAAAGCGTAAACCGTTCGAGGCATTACTCCCATGGAGGAATGTGCACATGGTGACTGTTGTATTCAATCCCGATGCAATTTCTGTGTTTCATCAACACTCTGATAGTCCACAGATTACAGAATGCCTCCAGATGTGCATCGGAAACTACTACTGGTCTTCCAGGGAACGATAAAAGCGTAGACTGTTTGAGACATTACTCCCATGGAGGAAAGTGCGCATGGTGACTGTTGTATTCAATCCCGATGCAATTTCTGTGTTTCATCAACACTTTGAAGGTCCACAGATTACGGAATGCCTCCAGATGTGCATCGGAAACTACTACTGGTCTTGCAGGGAACGATCAAAGCGTAGACTGTTTGAGACATTATAGCCATGGAGGAAAGTGCGCATGGTGACTGTTGTATTCAATCCCGATGCAGTTTCTGTGTTTTATCAACACTCTGATAGTCCACACATTACAGAATGCCTCCAGATATGCATCGGAAACTACCACTGGTTTTCCAGGGAACGATCAAACCGTAAACTGTTTGAGACATTACTCCCATGGAGGAAAGTGCGCATTGTAACCGTTGTATTCAATCCTGATGCAATTTCCGTGTTTCATCAACACTCTGATAGTCCACAGATTACAGAATGCCTCTAGATGTGCATCGGAAACTACCACTGGTCTTCCAGGGAACGATCAAACCGTAAACTGTTTGAGACATTACTCCCATGGAGGGAAGTGCGCATGGTGACTGTTGGACTCGATGCTGATGCAATTTCTGTGATTCATCAACACTCTGATAGTCCACACATTACAGAATGTCCCCAGATGTGCATTGCAAACTACTACTGGTCTTCCAGGGAACGATCAAAGCGTAAACTGTTTGAGACATTACTCCCATGGAGGAAAGTGCGCATGGTGACTGTTGTATTCAATCCTGATGCAATCTCTGTGTTTCATCAACACTCTGATAGTCCACACATTACAGAATGCCTCCAGATGTGCATCGGAAACTACCACTGGTCTTCCAGGGAACGATCGAACCGTAAACTGTTTGAGACGTTACTCCAATGGAGGGAAGTGCGCATGGTGACTGTTGGACCCAATGTTGATGCAATGTCTGTGTTTCATCAACACTCTGATAGTCCACACATTACAGAATGGCCCCAGATGTGCTTCGGAACCTACTACTGGTCTTCCAGGGAACGATCAAAGTGTTAACTGTTTGAGACATTACTCCCATGGAGGAAATTGCGCATGGTGACTGTTGCATTCAATCCCGATGCAATTCCTGTGTTTCATCAACACTTTGAAAGTCCACAGATTACAGAATGCCTCCACATGTGCATCGGAAACTACTACTGGCCTTGCAGGGAACGATCAAAGCGTAGACTGTATGAGACATTACTCCCATGGAGGAAAGTGCTAATGGTGTCCGTTGTATTCAATCCTGATGTAATTTCTGTGTTTCATCAACACTCTGATAGTCCACACATTACAGAATGCCTCCAGATGTGCATCGGAAACTACTACTGATCTTGCAGGGAACGATCAAAGCGTAGACTGTTTGAGACATTACTCCCATGGAGGAAATTGCGCATGGTGACTGTTGTATTCAATCCCGATTCAATTTCTGTGTCTCATCAACACTTTGAAGGTCCACAGATTACAGAATGCCCCCAGATGTGCATCGGAAACTGCTACTGGTCTTCCAGGGAACGATCAAAGCGTAAACCGTTCGAGGCATTACTCCCATGGAGGAAAGTGCACATGGTGACTGTTGTATTCAATCCCGATGCAATTTCTGTGTTTCATCTAAACTCTGATAGTCCACAGATTACAGAATGCCTCCAGATGTGCATCGGAAACTACTACTGGTCTTCCAGGGAACGATAAAAGCGTAGACTGTTTGAGACATTACTCCCATGGAGGAAAGTACGCATGGTGACTGTTGTATTCAATCCCGATGCAATTTCTGTGTTTCATCAACACTTTGAAGGTCCACAGATTACAGAATGCCTCCAGAAATGAATCGGAAACTACTACTGGTCTTGCAGGGAACGATCAAAGCGTAGACTGTTTGAGACATTACAACCATGGAGGAAAGTGCGCATGGTGACTGTTGTATTCAATCCCGATGCAGTTTCTGTGTTTTATCAACACTCTGATAGTCCACACATTACAGAATGCCCACAGATATGCATCAGAAACTACCACTGGTCTTCCAGGGAACGATCAAACCGTAAATTGTTTGAGACATTACTCCCATGGAGGGAAGTGCGCATGGTGACTGTTGGACTCGATGCTGATGCAATTTCTGTGTTTCATCAACACTCTGATAGTCCACACATTATAGAATGCCCCAAGATGTGCATCGGAAACTACTACTTGTCTTCCAGGGAAAGATCAAAGCGTAAACTGTTTGAGACATTACTCCAATGGAGGAAAGTGCGCATGGTGACTGTTGTATTCAATCCCGATGCAATTTCTGTGTTTCATCAACACTCTGATAGTCCACAGATTACAGAATGCCCCCAGATGTGCATCGGAAACTGCTACTGGTTATCCAGGGAACGATCAAAGCGTAAACCGTTCGAGGCATTACTCCCATGGAGGAATGTGCACATGGTGACTGTTGTATTCAATCCCGATGCAATTTCTGTGTTTCATCAACACTCTGATAGTCCACAGATTACAGAATGCCTCCAGATGTGCATCGGAAACTACTACTGGTCTTCCAGGGAACGATAAAAGCGTAGACTGTTTGAGACATTACTCCCATTGAGGAAAGTGCGCATGGTGACTGTTGTATTCAATCCCGATGCAATTTCTGTGTTTCATCAACACTTTGAAGGTCCACAGATTACAGAATGCCTCCAGATGTGCATCGGAAACTACTACTGGTCTTGCAGGGAACGATCAAAGCGTACACTGTTTGAGACATTACAGCCATGGAGGAAAGTGCGCATGGTGACTGTTGTATTCAATCCCGATGCAGTTTCTGTGTTTTATCAACACTCTGATAGTCCACACATTACAGAATGCCTCCAGATATGCATCGGAAACTACCACTGGTTTTCCAGGGAACGATCAAACCGTAAACTGTTTGAGCCATTACTATAATGGAGGGAAGTGCGCATGGTGACTGTTGGACTCAATGCTGATGCAATGTCTCTGCTTCATCAACACTCTGGTAGTCCACACATTACAGAATGGCCCCAGATGTGCGTCGGAAACTACTACTGGTCTTCCAGGGAACGATAAAAGCGTAAACTGTTTGAGACATTACTCCCATGGAGGAAATTGCGCATGGTAACTGTTGGACTCAATGCTGATGCAATTTCTGTGATTCATCAACACTCTGATAGTCCACACATTACAGAATGTCCCCAGATGTGCATTGCAAACTACTACTGGTCTTCCAGGGAACGATCAAAGCGTAAACTGTTTGAGACATTACTCACATGGATTAAAGTGCGCATGGTGACTGTTGTAATCAATCCCGATGCAATTTCTGTGTTTCATCAACACTCTGATAGTCCACAGATTACAGAATGCCCCCAGTTGTGCATCGGAAACTGCTACTGGTTTTCCAGGGAACGGTCAAAGCGTAAACCGTTCGAGGCATTACTCCCATGGAGGAAAGTGCACATGGTGACTGTTGTATTCAATCCCGATGCAATTTCTGTGTTTCATCAACACTCTGATCGTCTACAGATTACAGAATGCCTCCAGATGTGCATCGGAAACTACTACTGGTCTTCCAGGAACGATAAAAGCGTAGACTGTTTGAGACATTACTCCCATGGAGGAAAGTGCGCATTGTAACTGTTGTATTCAATCCTGATGCAATTTCCGTGTTTCATCAACACTCTGATAGTCCACAGATTACAGAATGCCTCCAGATGTGCATCGGAAACTACTACTGATCTTGCAGGGAATGATCAAAGCGTAGACTGTTTGAGACATTACTCCGATGGGGGAAAGTACGCATGGTGACTGTTGTATTCAATACCGATGCAATTTCTGTGTTTCATCAACACTCTGATAGTCCATAGATAACAGAATGCCCACAGATGTGCATCGGAAACTACTACCGGTCTTCCAGGGAACGATCATAGCGTAAAATGTTTGAGACATTACTCCCATGGAGGAAAGTGCGCATTGTAACCGTTGTATTCAATCCTGATGCAATTTCCGTGTTTCATCAACACTCTGATAGTCCACAGATTACAGAATGCCTCCAGATGTGCATCGGAAACTACCACTGGTCTTCCAGGGAACGATCAAACCGTAAACTGTTTGAGACATTACTCCCATGGAGGGAAGTGCGCATGGTGACTGTTGGACTCGATGCTGATGCAATTTCTGTGATTCATCAACTCTCTGATAGTCCACACATTACAGAATGTCCCCAGATGTGCATTGCAAACTACTACTGGTCTTCCAGGGAACGATCAAAGCGTAAACTGTTTGAGACATTACTCCCATGGAGGAAAGTGCGCATGGTGACTGTTGTATTCAATCCTGATGCAATCTCTGCGTTTCATCAACACTCTGATAGTCCACACATTACAGAATGCCTCCAGATGTGCATCGGAAACTACCACTGGTCTTCCAGGGAACGATCAAACCGTAAACTGTTTGAGACATAACTCCATTGGAGGGAAGTGCGCATGGTGACTGTTGGACTCAATGCTGATGCAATGTCTGTGTTTCATCAACACTCTGATAGTCCACACATTACAGAATGGCCTCAGATGTGCGTCGGAACCTACTACTGGTCTTCCAGGGAACGATCATAGCGTAAACTGTTTGAGACATTACTCCCATGGAGGGAAGTGCGCATGGTGACTGTTGGACTCAATGCTGATGCAATTTCTGTGATTCATCAACACTCTGATAGTCCACACATTACAGATTGTCCCCAGATGTGCATTGCAAACTACTACTGGTCTTCCAGGGAACGATCAAAGCGTAAACTGATTGAGACATTACTCCCATGGAGGAAAGTGCGCATGGTTACTGTTGTATTCAATCCCGATGGAATTTCTGTGTTTCATCAACACTCTGATAGTCCACAGATTACAGAATGCCCCCAGATGTGCATCGGAAACTGCTACTGGTTATCCAGGGAACGATCAAAGCGTAAACCGTTCGAGGCATTACTCCCATGGAGGAATGTGCACATGGTGACTGTTGTATTCAATCCCGATGCAATTTCTGTGTTTCATCAACACTCTGATAGTCCACAGATTACAGAATGCCTCCAGATGTGCATCAGAAACTAATACTGGTCTTCCAGGGAACGATAAATGCGTAGACTGTTTGAGACATTACTCCCATTGAGGAAAGTGCGCATGGTGAATGTTGTATTCAATCCCGATGCAATTTCTGTGTTTCATCAACACTTTGAAGGTCCACAGATTACAGAATGCCTCCAGATGTGCATCGGAAACTACTACTGGTCTTGCAGGGAACGATCAAAGCGTACACTGTTTGAGACATTACAGCCAAGGAGGAAAGTGCGCATGGTGACTGTTGTATTCAATCCCGATGCAGTTTCTGTGTTTTATCAACACTCTGATAGTCCACACATTACAGAATGCCTCCAGATATGCATCGGAAACTACCACTGGTTTTCCAGGGAACGATCAAACCGTAAACTGTTTGAGACATTACTATAATGGAGGGAAGTGCGCATGGTGACTGTTGGACTCAATGCTGATGCAATGTCTCTGCTTCATCAACACTCTGGTAGTCCACACATTACAGAATGGCCCCAGATGTGCGTCGGAAACTACTACTGGTCTTCCAGGGAACGGTAAAAGCGTAAACTGTTTGAGACATTACTCCCATGGAGGAAATTGCGCATGGTAACTGTTGGACTCAATGCTGATGCAATTTCTGTGATTCATCAACACTCTGATAGTCCACACATTACAGAATGTCCCCAGATGTGCATTGCAAACTACTACTGGTCTTCCAGGGAACGATCAAAGCGTAAACTGTTTGAGACATTACTCCCATGGATTAAAGTGCGCATGGTGACTGTTGTATTCAATCCCGATACAATTTCTGTGTTTCATCAACACTCTGATAGTCCACAGATTACAGAATGCCCCCAGTTGTGCATCGGAAACTGCTACTGGTTTTCCAGGGAACGGTCAAAGCGTAAACCGTTCGAGGCATTACTCCCATGGAGGAAAGTGCACATGGTGACTGTTGTATTGAATCCCGATGCAATTTCTGTGTTTCATCAACACTCTGATCGTCTAGAGATTACAGAATGCCTCCAGATGTGCATCGGAAACTACTACTGGTCTTCCAGGAACGATAAAAGCGTAGACTGTTTGAGACATTACTCCCATGGAGGAAAGTGCGCATTGTAACCGTTGTATTCAATCCTGATGCAATTTCCGTGTTTCATCAACACTCTGATAGTCCACAGATTACAGAATGCCTCCAGATGTGCATCGGAAACTACTACTGATCTTGCATTGAACGATCAAAGCGTAGACTGTTTGAGACATTACTCCGATGGGGGAAAGTACGCATGGTGACTGTTGTATTCAATACCGATGCAATTTCTGTGTTTCATCAACACTCTGATAGTCCATAGATAACAGAATGCCCACAGATGTGCATCGGAAACTACTACCGGTCTTCCAGGGAACGATCATAGCGTAAAATGTTTGAGACATTACTCCCATGGAGGAAAGTGCGCATTGTAACCGTTGTATTCAATCCTGATGCAATTTCCGTGTTTCATCAACACTCTGATAGTCCACAGATTACAGAATGCCTCCAGATGTGCATCGGAAACTACCACTGGTCTTCCAGGGAACGATCAAACCGTAAACTGTTTGAGACATTACTCCCATGGAGGGAAGTGCGCATGGTGACTGTTGGACTCGATGCTGATGCAATTTCTGTGATTCATCAACACTCTGATAGTCCACACATTACAGAATGTCCCCAGATGTGCATTGCAAACTACTACTGGTCTTCCAGGGAACGATCAAAGCGTAAACTGTTTGAGACATTACTCCCATGGAGGAAAGTGCGCATGGTGACTGTTGTATTCAATCCTGATGCAATCTCTGCGTTTCATCAACACTCTGATAGTCCACACATTACAGAATGCCTCCAGATGTGCATCGGAAACTACCACTGGTCTTCCAGGGAACGATCAAACCGTAAACTGTTTGAGACATTACTCCAATGGAGGGAAGTGCGCATGGTGACATTTGGACTCAATGCTGATGCAATGTCTGTGTTTCATCAACACTCTGATAGTCCACACATTACAGAATGGCCCCAGATGTGCGTCGGAACCTACAACTGGTCTTCCAGGGAACGATCAAAGCGTTAACTGTTTGAGACATTACTCCCATGGAGGAAATTGCGCATGGTGACTGTTGCATTCAATCCCGATGCAATTCCTGTGTTTCATCAACACTTTGAAGGTCCACAGATTACAGAATGCCCCCAGATGTGCATCGGAATCTGCTACTGGTCTTCCAGGGAACGATCAAAGCGTAAACCGTTCGAGGCATTGCTCCCATGGAGGAAAGTGCACATGGTGACTGTTGTATTCAATCCCGATGCAATTTCTGTGTTTCATCTAAACTCTGATAGTCCACAGATTACAGAATGCCTCCAGATGTGCATCGGAAACTACTACTGGTCTTCCAGGGAACGATAAAAGCGTAGACTGTTTGAGACATTACTCCCATGGAGGAAAGTACGCATGGTGACTGTTGTATTCAATCCCGATGCAATTCCTGTGTTTCATCAACACTTTGAAGGTCCACAGATTACAGAATGCCTCCAGAAATGAATCGGAAACTACTACTGGTCTTGCAGGGAACGATCAAAGCGTAGACTGTTTGAGACATTACAACCATGGAGGAAAGTGCGCATGGTGACTGTTGTATTCAATCCCGATGCAGTTTCTGTGTTTTATCAACACTCTGATAGTCCACACATTACAGAATGCTCCCAGATGTGCATCGGAAACTACTTCTTGTCTTCCAGGGAGAGATCAAAGAGTAGACTGTTTGAGACATTACTCCCATGGAGGAAAGTGCGCATGGTGACTGTGGTATTCAATCCCGATTCAATTTCTCTGTTTCATCAACACTTTGAAGGTCCACAGATTACAGAATGCCCCCAGATGTGCATCGGAAACTACTACTGGTCTTCCAGGGAACGATCAAAGCGTAAACCGTTCGAGACATTACTCCCATGGAGGAAAGTGCGCATGGTGACTGTTGTATTCAATCCCGATGCAGTTTCTGTGTTTCATCAACACTCCGATAGTCCATACATTACAGGATGACCACAGATGTGTATCGGAAACTTCTACTGGTCTTCCAGGGAGCGATCAAAGCGTAGACTGTTTGAGACATTACTCCCATGAAGGAAAGTGCGCATGGTGACTGATGTATTCAATCCCGATGCAATATCTGTGTTTCATCAACACTCTGATAGTCCACAGATTACAGAATGCCCACAGATGTGCATCGGAAACTACTACTGGTCTTCCAGGGAACGATCAAAGTGTAAACTGTTTGAGACATTACTCCCATGGACTAAAGTGCGCATGGTGACTGTTGTATTCAATACTGATGCAATTTCTGTGTTTCATCAACACTCTGATAGTCCACACATTACAGAATGTCAGAAGATGTGCATCGGAAACTACTACTTGTCTTCCAGGGAAAGATCAAAGCGTAGAATGTTTGAGACATTACTCCCATGGGGGAAAGTGCGCATGGTGACTGTTGTATTCAATCCCGATTCAATATATTTGTTTCATCAACACTTTGAAGGTCCACAGATTACAGAATGCCCACAGATGTGCATCGGAAACTACTACTGGTCTTCCAGGGAACGATCAAAGCGTAAACCGTTCGAGACATTACTCCCATGGAGGAAAGTGCGCATGGTGACTGTTGTATTCAATCCCGATGCAGTTTCTGTGTTTCATCAACACTCCGATAGTCCATACATTACAGGATGACCACAGATGTGTATCGGAAACTTCTACTGGTCTTCCAGGGAGCGATCAAAGCGTAGACTGTTTGAGACATTACTCCCATGAAGGAAAGTGCGCATGGTGACTGATGTATTCAATCCCGATGCAATATCTGTGTTTCATCAACACTCTGATAGTCCACACATTACAGAATGTCCCCAGATGTGCATTGCAAACTACTACTGGTCTTCCAGGGAACGATCAAAGCGTAAACTGTTTGAGACATTACTCCCATGGATTAAAGTGCGCATGGTGACTGTTGTATTCAATCCCGATACAATTTCTGTGTTTCATCAACACTCTGATAGTCCACAGATTACAGAATGCCCCCAGTTGTGCATCGGAAACTGCTACTGGTTTTCCAGGGAACGGTCAAAGCGTAAACCGTTCGAGGCATTACTCCCATGGAGGAAAGTGCACATGGTGACTGTTGTATTGAATCCCGATGCAATTTCTGTGTTTCATCAACACTCTGATCGTCTAGAGATTACAGAATGCCTCCAGATGTGCATCGGAAACTACTACTGGTCTTCCAGGAACGATAAAAGCGTAGACTGTTTGAGACATTACTCCCATGGAGGAAAGTGCGCATTGTAACCGTTGTATTCAATCCTGATGCAATTTCCGTGTTTCATCAACACTCTGATAGTCCACAGATTACAGAATGCCTCCAGATGTGCATCGGAAACTACTACTGATCTTGCATTGAACGATCAAAGCGTAGACTGTTTGAGACATTACTCCGATGGGGGAAAGTACGCATGGTGACTGTTGTATTCAATACCGATGCAATTTCTGTGTTTCATCAACACTCTGATAGTCCATAGATAACAGAATGCCCACAGATGTGCATCGGAAACTACTACCGGTCTTCCAGGGAACGATCATAGCGTAAAATGTTTGAGACATTACTCCCATGGAGGAAAGTGCGCATTGTAACCGTTGTATTCAATCCTGATGCAATTTCCGTGTTTCATCAACACTCTGATAGTCCACAGATTACAGAATGCCTCCAGATGTGCATCGGAAACTACCACTGGTCTTCCAGGGAACGATCAAACCGTAAACTGTTTGAGACATTACTCCCATGGAGGGAAGTGCGCATGGTGACTGTTGGACTCGATGCTGATGCAATTTCTGTGATTCATCAACACTCTGATAGTCCACACATTACAGAATGTCCCCAGATGTGCATTGCAAACTACTACTGGTCTTCCAGGGAACGATCAAAGCGTAAACTGTTTGAGACATTACTCCCATGGAGGAAAGTGCGCATGGTGACTGTTGTATTCAATCCTGATGCAATCTCTGCGTTTCATCAACACTCTGATAGTCCACACATTACAGAATGCCTCCAGATGTGCATCGGAAACTACCACTGGTCTTCCAGGGAACGATCAAACCGTAAACTGTTTGAGACATTACTCCAATGGAGGGAAGTGCGCATGGTGACATTTGGACTCAATGCTGATGCAATGTCTGTGTTTCATCAACACTCTGATAGTCCACACATTACAGAATGGCCCCAGATGTGCGTCGGAACCTACAACTGGTCTTCCAGGGAACGATCAAAGCGTTAACTGTTTGAGACATTACTCCCATGGAGGAAATTGCGCATGGTGACTGTTGCATTCAATCCCGATGCAATTCCTGTGTTTCATCAACACTTTGAAGGTCCACAGATTACAGAATGCCCCCAGATGTGCATCGGAATCTGCTACTGGTCTTCCAGGGAACGATCAAAGCGTAAACCGTTCGAGGCATTGCTCCCATGGAGGAAAGTGCACATGGTGACTGTTGTATTCAATCCCGATGCAATTTCTGTGTTTCATCTAAACTCTGATAGTCCACAGATTACAGAATGCCTCCAGATGTGCATCGGAAACTACTACTGGTCTTCCAGGGAACGATAAAAGCGTAGACTGTTTGAGACATTACTCCCATGGAGGAAAGTACGCATGGTGACTGTTGTATTCAATCCCGATGCAATTCCTGTGTTTCATCAACACTTTGAAGGTCCACAGATTACAGAATGCCTCCAGAAATGAATCGGAAACTACTACTGGTCTTGCAGGGAACGATCAAAGCGTAGACTGTTTGAGACATTACAACCATGGAGGAAAGTGCGCATGGTGACTGTTGTATTCAATCCCGATGCAGTTTCTGTGTTTTATCAACACTCTGATAGTCCACACATTACAGAATGCTCCCAGATGTGCATCGGAAACTACTTCTTGTCTTCCAGGGAGAGATCAAAGAGTAGACTGTTTGAGACATTACTCCCATGGAGGAAAGTGCGCATGGTGACTGTGGTATTCAATCCCGATTCAATTTCTCTGTTTCATCAACACTTTGAAGGTCCACAGATTACAGAATGCCCCCAGATGTGCATCGGAAACTACTACTGGTCTTCCAGGGAACGATCAAAGCGTAAACCGTTCGAGACATTACTCCCATGGAGGAAAGTGCGCATGGTGACTGTTGTATTCAATCCCGATGCAGTTTCTGTGTTTCATCAACACTCCGATAGTCCATACATTACAGGATGACCACAGATGTGTATCGGAAACTTCTACTGGTCTTCCAGGGAGCGATCAAAGCGTAGACTGTTTGAGACATTACTCCCATGAAGGAAAGTGCGCATGGTGACTGATGTATTCAATCCCGATGCAATATCTGTGTTTCATCAACACTCTGATAGTCCACAGATTACAGAATGCCCACAGATGTGCATCGGAAACTACTACTGGTCTTCCAGGGAACGATCAAAGTGTAAACTGTTTGAGACATTACTCCCATGGACTAAAGTGCGCATGGTGACTGTTGTATTCAATACTGATGCAATTTCTGTGTTTCATCAACACTCTGATAGTCCACACATTACAGAATGTCAGAAGATGTGCATCGGAAACTACTACTTGTCTTCCAGGGAAAGATCAAAGCGTAGAATGTTTGAGACATTACTCCCATGGGGGAAAGTGCGCATGGTGACTGTTGTATTCAATCCCGATTCAATATATTTGTTTCATCAACACTTTGAAGGTCCACAGATTACAGAATGCACCCAGATGTGCATCGGAAACTACTACTTGTCTTCCAGGGAACGATCAAAGCGTAAACCGTTAGAGGCATTACTCCCATGGAGGAAAGTGCGCATGGTGACTGTTGTATTCAATCCCGATGCAGTTTCTGTGATTCATCAACACTCTGATAGTCCACACAATACAGAATGTCCCCAGATGTGCATTGCAAACTACTACTGGTCTTCCAGGGAACGATCAAAGCGTAAACTGTTTGAGACATTACTCCAATGGAGGAAAGTGCGCATGGTGACTGTTGTATTCAATCCCGATGCAATTTCTGTGTTTCATCAACACTCTGATAGTCCACAGATTACAGAATGCCCCCAGATGTGCATCGGAAACTGCTACTGGTTATCCAGGGAACGATCAAAGCGTAAACCGTTCGAGGCATTACTCCCATGGAGGAATGTGCACATGGTGACTGTTGTATTCAATCCCGATGCAATTTCTGTGTTTCATCAACACTCTGATAGTCCACAGATTACAGAATGCCTCCAGATGGGCATCGGAAACTACTACTGGTCTTCCAGGGAACGATAAAAGCGTAGACTGTTTGAGACATTACTCCCATGGAGGAAAGTGCGCATGGTGACTGTTGTATTCAATCCCGATGCAATTTCTGTGTTTCATCAACACTTTGAAGGTCCACAGATTACGGAATGCCTCCAGATGTGCATCGGAAACCACTACTGGTATTGCAGGGAACGATCAAAGCGTAGACTGTTTGAGACATTACTCCCATGGATGAAAGTGCTAATGGTGTCCGTTGTATTCAATCCTGATGTAATTTCTGTGTTTCATCAACACTCTGATAGTCCACACATTACAGAATGCCTCCAGATGTGCATCGGAAACTACTACTGATCTTGCAGGGAACGATCAAAGCGTAGACTGTTTGAGACATTACTCCCATGGAGGAAATTGCGCATGGTGACTGTTGTATTCAATCCCGATTCAATTTCTGTGTCTCATCAACACTTTGAAGGTCCACAGATTACAGAATGCCCCCAGATGTGCATCGGAAACTGCTACTGGTCTTCCAGGGAACGATCAAAGCGTAAACCGTTCGAGGCATTACTCCCATGGAGGAAAGTGCACATGGTGACTGTTGTATTCAATTCCGATGCAATTTCTGTGTTTCATCTAAACTCTGATAGTCCACAGATTACAGAATGCCTCCAGATGTTTATCGGAAACTACTACTGGTCTTCCAGGGAACGATAAAAGCGTAGACTGTTTGAGACATTACTCCCATGGAGGAAAATACGCATGGTGACTGTTGTATTCAATCCCGATGCAATTTCTGTGTTTCATCAACACTTTGAAGGTCCACAGATTACAGAATGCCTCCAGAAATGAATCGGAAACTACTACTGGTCTTGCAGGGAACGATCAAAGCGTAGACTGTTTGAGACATTACAACCTTTGAGGAAAGTGCGCATGGTGACTGTTGTATTCAATCCCGATGCAGTTTCTGTGTTTTATCAACACTCTGATAGTCCACACATTACAGAATGCCCACAGATGTGCATCGGAAACTACCACTGGTCTTCCAGGGAACGATCAAACCGTAAATTGTTTGAGACATTACTCCTATGGAGGGAAGTGCGCATGGTGACTGTTGGACTCGATGCTGATGCAATTTCTGTGTTTCATCAACACTCTGATAGTCCACACATTATAGAATGCCCCCAGATGAGCATCGGAAACTACTACTTGTCATCCAGGGAAAGATCAAAGAGTAGACTGTTTGAGACATTACTCCCATGGAGGAAAGTGCGCATGGTGACTGTGGTATTCAATCCCGATTCAATTTCTCTGTTTCATCAACACTTTGAAGGTCCACAGATTACAGAATGCCCCCAGATGTGCATCGGAAACTACTACTGGTCTTCCACGGAACGATCAAAGCGTAAACCGTTCGAGACATTACTCCCATGGAGGAAAGTGCGCATGGTGACTGTTGTATTCAATCCCGATGCAGTTTCTGTGTTTCATCAACACTCTGATAGTCCATACATTACAGAATGACCACAGATGTGCATCGGAAACTTCTACTGGTCTTCCAGGGAGCGATCAAAGCGTAGACTGTTTGAGACATTACTCCCATGAAGGAAAGTGCGCATGGTGACTGATGTATTCAATCCCGATGCAATTTCTGTGTTTCATCAACACTCTGATAGTCCACAGATTACAGAATGCCCGCAGATGTGCATCGGAAACTACTACTGGTCTTCCAGGGAACGATCAAAGTGTAAACTGTTTGAGACATTACTCCCATGGAGGAAAGTGCGCATGGTGACTGTTGTATTCAATACTGATGCAATTTCTGTGTTTCATCAACACTCTGATAGTCCACACATTACAGAATGTCAGGAGATGTGCATCGGAAACTACTACTTGTCTTCCAGGGAAAGATCAAAGCGTAGAATGTTTGAGACATTACTCCCATAGAGGAAAGTGCGCATGGTGACTGTTGTATTCAATCCCGATTCAATATCTTTGTTTCATCAACACTTTGAAGGTCCACAGATTACAGAATGCACCCAGATGTGCATCGGAAACTGCTACTGGTTATCCAGGGAACGATCAAAGCGTAAACCGTTAGAGGCATTACTCCCATGGAGGAAAGTGCGCATGGTGACTGTTGTATTCAATTCCGATGCAGTTTCTGTGATTCATCAACACTCTGATAGTCCACACAATACAGAATGTCCCCAGATGTGCATTGCAAACTACTACTGGTCTTCCAGGGAACGATCAAAGCGTAAACTGTTTGAGACATTACTCCAATGGAGGAAAGTGCGCATGGTGACTGTTGTATTCAATCCCGATGCAATTTCTGTGTTTCATCAACACACTGATAGTCCACAGATTACAGAATGCCCCCAGATGTGCATCGGAAACTGCTACTGGTTATCCAGGGAACGATCAAAGCGTAAACCGTTCGAGGCATTACTCCCATGGAGGAATGTGCACATGGTGACTGTTGTATTCAATCCCGATGCAATTTCTGTGTTTCATCAACACTCTGATAGTCCACAGATTACAGAATGCCTCCAGATGTGCATCGGAAACTACTACTGGTCTTCCAGGGAACGATAAAAGCGTAGACTGTTTGAGACATTACTCCCATGGAGGAAAGTGCGCATGGTGACTGTTGTATTCAATCCCGATGCAATTTCTGTGTTTCATCAACACTTTGAAGGTCCACAGATTACGGAATGCCTCCAGATGTGCATCGGAAACTACTACTGGTCTTGCAGGGAACGATCAAAGCGTAGACTGTTTGAGACATTATAGCCATGGAGGAAAGTGCGCATGGTGACTGTTGTATTCAATCCCGATGCAGTTTCTGTGTTTTATCAACACTCTGATAGTCCACACATTACAGAATGCCTCCAGATATGCATCGGAAACTACCACTGGTTTTCCAGGGAACGATCAAACCGTAAACTGTTTGAGACATTACTCCCATGGAGGAAAGTGCGCATTGTAACCGTTGTATTCAATCCTGATGCAATTTCCGTGTTTCATCAACACTCTGATAGTCCACAGATTACAGAATGCCTCTAGATGTGCATCGGAAACTACCACTGGTCTTCCAGGGAACGATCAAACCGTAAACTGTTTGAGACATTACTCCCATGGAGGGAAGTGCGCATGGTGACTGTTGGACTCGATGCTGATGCAATTTCTGTGATTCATCAACACTCTGATAGTCCACACATTACAGAATGTCCCCAGATGTGCATTGCAAACTACTACTGGTCTTCCAGGGAACGATCAAAGCGTAAACTGTTTGAGACATTACTCCCATGGAGGAAAGTGCGCATGGTGACTGTTGTATTCAATCCTGATGCAATCTCTGTGTTTCATCAACACTCTGATAGTCCACACATTACAGAATGCCTCCAGATGTGCATCGGAAACTACCACTGGTCTTCCAGGGAACGATCGAACCGTAAACTGTTTGAGACGTTACTCCAATGGAGGGAAGTGCGCATGGTGACTGTTGGACCCAATGTTGATGCAATGTCTGTGTTTCATCAACACTCTGATAGTCCACACATTACAGAATGGCCCCAGATGTGCTTCGGAACCTACTACTGGTCTTCCAGGGAACGATCAAAGTGTTAACTGTTTGAGACATTACTCCCATGGAGGAAATTGCGCATGGTGACTGTTGCATTCAATCCCGATGCAATTCCTGTGTTTCATCAACACTTTGAAAGTCCACAGATTACAGAATGCCTCCACATGTGCATCGGAAACTACTACTGGCCTTGCAGGGAACGATCAAAGCGTAGACTGTTTGAGACATTACTCCCACGGAGGAAAGTGCTAATGGTGTCCGTTGTATTCAATCCTGATGTAATTTCTGTGTTTCATCAACACTCTGATAGTCCACACATTACAGAATGCCTCCAGATGTGCATCGGAAACTACTACTGATCTTGCAGGGAACGATCAAAGCGTAGACTGTTTGAGACATTACTCCCATGGAGGAAATTGCGCATGGTGACTGTTGTATTCAATCCCGATTCAATTTCTGTGTCTCATCAACACTTTGAAGGTCCACAGATTACAGAATGCCCCCAGATGTGCATCGGAAACTGCTACTGGTCTTCCAGGGAACGATCAAAGCGTAAACCGTTCGAGGCATTACTCCCATGGAGGAAAGTGCACATGGTGACTGTTGTATTCAATCCCGATGCAATTTCTGTGTTTCATCTAAACTCTGATAGTCCACAGATTACAGAATGCCTCCAGATGTGCGTCGGAAACTATTACTGGTCTTCCAGGGAACGATCAAAGCGTAAACTGTTTGAGACATCACTCCCATGGAGGAAATTGCGCATGGTGACTGTTGCATTCAATCCCGATGCCATTCCTGTGTTTCATCAACACTCTGATAGTCCTCAGATAACAGAATGCCCACAGATGTGCATCGGAAACTACCACTGGTCTTCCAGGGAACGATCAAACCGTAAACTCTTTGAGACGTTACTCCCATGGAGGGAAGTGCGCATGGTGACTGTTGGACTCGATGCTGATGCAATTTCTGTGATTCATCAACACTCTGATAGTCCACACATTACAGAATGTCCCCAGATGTGAATTGCAAACTACTACTGGTCTTCCAGGGAACGATCAAAGCGTAAATTGTTTGAGACATTACTCCCATGGAGGAAAGTGCGCATGCTGACTGTTGTATTCAATCCTGATGCAATTTCTGTGTTTCATCAACACTCTGATAGTCCACACATTACAGAATGCCTCCAGATGTGCATCGGAAACTACCACTGGTCTTCCAGGAAACGATCAAACCGTAAACTGTTTGAGACATTACTCCAATGGAGGGAAGTGCGCATGGTGACTGTTTTACTCAATGCTGATGCAATGTCTGTGTTTCATCAACACTCTGATAGTCCACACATTACAGAATGGCCCCAGATGTGCGTCGGAAACTACTACTGGTCTTCCAGGGAACGATCAAAGCGTAAACTGTTTGAGACATTACTCCCATGGAGGAAATTGCGCATGGTGACTGTTGCATTCAATCCCGATGCAATTCCTGTGTTTCATCAACACTTTGAAGGTCCACAGATTACAGAATGCCTCCACATGTGCATCGGAAACTACTACTGGTCTTGCAGGGAACGATCATAGCGTAGACTGTTTGAGACATTACTCCCATGGAGGAAAGTGCGCATGGTGTCCGTTGTATTCAATCCTGATGTAATTTCTGTGTTTCATCAACACTCTGATTGTCCACACATTACAGAATGCCCCCAGATGTGCATCGGAAACTACTACTGATCTTGCAGGGAATGATCAAAGCGTAGACTGTTTGAGACATTACTCCCATGGAGGAAAGTGCGCATGGTGACTGTTGTATTCAATCCCGATGCAATTTCTGTGTTTCATCAACACTCTGATAGTCCACAGATAACAGAATGCCCACAGATGTGCATCGGAAACTACCACTGGTCTTCCAGGGAACGATCAAACCGTAAACTCTTTGAGACATTACTCCCATGGAGGGAAGTGCGCATGGTGACTGTTGGACTCGATGCTGATGCAATTTCTGTGATTCATCAACACTCAGATAGTCCACACATTACAGAATGTCCCCAGATGTGCATTGCAAACTACTACTGGTCTTCCAGGGAACGATCAAAGCGTAAACTGTTTGAGACAGTACTCCCATGGAGGAAAGTGCGCATGCTGACTGTTGTATCCAATCCTGATGCAATTTCTGTGTTTCATCAACACTCTGATAGTCCACACATTACAGAATGCCTCCAGATGTGCATCGGAAACTACCACTGGTCTTCCAGGGAACGATCAAACCGTGAACTGTTTGAGACATTACTCCAATGGAGAGAAGTGCGCATGGTGACTGTTTTACTCAATGCTGATGCAATGTCTGTGTTTCATCAACACTCTGATAGTCCACACATTACAGAATGGCCCCAGATGTGCGTCGGAAACTACTACTGGTCTTCCAGGGAACGATCAAAGCGTAAACTGTTTGAGACATTACTCCCATGGAGGAAATTGCGCATGGTGACTGTTGCATTCAATCCCGATGCAATTCCTGTGTTTCATCAACACTTTGAAGGTCCACAGATTACAGAATGCCTCCACATGTGCATCGGAAACTACTACTGGTCTTGCAGGGAACGATCATAGCGTAGACTGTTTGAGACATTACTCCCATGGAGGAAAGTGCGCATGGTGTCCGTTGTATTCAATCCTGATGTAATTTCTGTGTTTCATCAACACTCTGATTGTCCACACATTACAGAATGCCTCCAGATGTGCATCGGAAACTACTACTGATCTTGCAGGGAATGATCAAAGCGTAGACTGTTTGAGACATTACTCCCATGGAGGGAAGTGCGCATGGTGACTGTTGTATTCAATCCCGATGCAATTTCTGTGTTTCATCAACACTCTGATAGTCCACAGATAACAGAATGCCCACAGATGTGCATCGGAAACTACCACTGGTCTTCCAGGGAACGATCAAACCGTAAACTCTTTGAGACATTACTCCCATGGAGGGAAGTGCGCATGGTGACTGTTGGACTCGATGCTGATGCAATTTCTGTGATTCATCAACACTCTGATAGTCCACACATTACAGAATGTCCCCAGATGTGCATTGCAAACTACTACTGGTCTTCCAGGGAACGATCAAAGCGTAAACTGTTTGAGACAGTACTCCCATGGAGGAAAGTGCGCATGCTGACTGTTGTATCCAATCCTGATGCAATTTCTGTGTTTCATCAACACTCTGATAGTCCACACATTACAGAATGCCTCCAGATGTGCATCGGAAACTACCACTGGTCTTCCAGGGAACGATCAAACCGTGAACTGTTTGAGACATTACTCCAATGGAGAGAAGTGCGCATGGTGACTGTTTTACTCAATGCTGATGCAATGTCTGTGTTTCATCAACACTCTGATAGTCCACACATTACAGAATGGCCCCAGATGTGCGTCGGAAACTACTACTGGTCTTCCAGGGAACGATCAAAGCGTAAACTGTTTGAGACATTACTCCCATGGAGGAAAGTGCGCATGGTGACTGTTGTATTCAATCCCGATGCAGTTTCTGTGTTTCATCAACACTCTGATAGTCCATACATTACAGAATGACCACAGATGTGCATCGGAAACTTCTACTGGTCCTCCAGGGAAGGATCAAAGCGTAGACTGTTTGAGACATTACTCCCATGAAGGAAAGTGCGCATGGTGACTGTTGTATTCAATCCCGATGCAATTTCTGTGTTTCATCAACACTCTGATAGTCCACAGATTACAGAATGCCCACAGATGTGCATCGGAAACTACTACTGGTCTTCCAGGGAACGATCAAAGCGTAAACTGTTTGAGACATTACTCCCATGGAGGAAAGTGCGCATGGTGACTGTTGTATTCAATACTGATGCAATTTCTGTGTTGCATCAACACTCTGATAGTCCACACATTACTGAATGTCAGAAGATGTGCATCGGAAACTACTACTTGTCTTCCAGGGAAAGATCAAAGCGTAGAATGTTTGAGACATTACTCCCATGGAGGAAAGTGCGCATGGTGACTGTTGCATTCAATCCCGATTCAATATCTTTGTTTCATCAACACTTTGAAGGTCCACAGATTACAGAATGCCCCCAGATGTGCATCGGAAACTGCTACTGGTTATCCAGGGAACGATAAAAGCGTAGACTGTTTGAGACATTACTCCCATGGAGGAAATTGCGCATGGTGACTGTTACATTCAATCCCGATGCCATTAGTGTGTTTCATCAACACTTTGAAGGTCCACATATTATAGAATGCCTCCACATGTGCATCGGAAACTACTACTGGTCTAGCAGGGAACGATCATAGCGTAGACTGTTTGAGACATTACTCCCATGGAGGAAAGTGCGCATGGTGTCCGTTGTATTCAATCCTGATGTAATTTCTGTGTTTCATCAACACTCTGATTGTCCACACATTACAGAATGCCTCCAGATGTGCATCGGAAACTACTACTGATCTTGCAGTGAATGATCAAAGCGTAGACTGTTTGAGACATTCCTCCCATGGAGGAAAGTGCGCATGGTGACTGTTGTATTCAATCCCGATGCAATTTCTGTGTTTCATCAACACTCTGATAGTCCACAGATAACAGAATGCCCACAGATGTGCATCGGAAACTACCACTGGTCTTCCAGGGAACGATCAAACCGTAAACTCTTTGAGACATTACTCCCATGGAGGGAAGTGCGCATGGTGACTGTTGGACTCGATGCTGATGCGATTTCTGTGATTCATCAACACTCTAATAGTCCACACATTACAGAATGTCCCCAGATGTGCATTGCAAACTACTACTGGTCTTCCAGGGAACGATCAAAGCGTAAACTGTATGAAACAGTACTCCCATGGAGGAAAGTGCGCATGCTGACTGTTGTATTCAATCCTGATGCAATTTCTGTGTTTCATCAACACTCTGATAGTCCACACATTACAGAATGCCTCCAGATGTGCATCGGAAACTACCACTGGTCTTCCAGGGAACGATCAAACTGTGAACTGTTTGAGACATTACTCCAATGGAGAGAAGTGCGCATAGTGACTGTTTTACTCAATGCTGATGCAATGTCTGTGTTTCATCAACACTCTGATAGTCCATACATTACAGAATGACCACAGATGTGCATCGGAAACTTCTATTGGTCCTCCAGGGAACGATCAAAGCGTAGACTGTTTGAGACATTACTCCCATGAAGGAAAGTGCGCATGGTGACTGTTGTATTCAATCCCGATGCAATTTCTGTGTTTCATCAACACTCTGATAGTCCACAGATTACAGAATGCCCACAGATGTGCATCGGAAACTACTACTGGCCTTCCAGGGAACGATCAAAGCGTAAACTGTTTGAGACATTACTCCCATGGAGGAAAGTGCGCATGGTGACTGTTGTATTCAATACTGATGCAATTTCTGTGTTGCATCAACACTCTGATAGTCCACACATTACTGAATGTCAGAAGATGTGCATCGGAAACTACTACTTGTCTTCCAGGGAAAGATCAAAGCGTAGAATGTTTGAGACATTACTCCCATGGAGGAAAGTGCGCATGGTGACTGTTGCATTCAATCCCGATTCAATATCTTTGTTTCATCAACACTTTGAAGGTCCACAGATTACAGAATGCACCAAGATGTGCATCGGAAACTACTACTTGTCTTCCAGGGAACGATCAAAGCGTAAACCGTTCGAGGCATTACTCCCATGGAGGAAAGTGCGCATTGTGCCTGTTGTATTCAGTCCCGATGCTGTTTCTGTGTTTCATCAACACTCTGATAGTATACACATTACAGAATGCCTCCAGATGTGCATCGGAAACTACCACTGGTCTTCCAGGGAACGATCAAACCGTAAACTGTTTGAGACATTACTCCCATGGAGGGAAGTGCGCATGGTGACTGTTGGACTCGATGCTGATGCAATTTCTGTGATTCATCAACACTCTGATAGTCCACACATTACAGAATGTCCCCAGATGTGCATTGCAAACTACTACTGGTCTTCCAGGGAACGATCAAAGCGTAAACTGTTTGAGACATTACTCCCATGGAGGAAAGTGCGCATGCTGACTGTTGTATTCAATCCTGATGCAATTTCTGTGTTTCATCAACACTTTGATAGCCCACACATTACAGAATGCCTCCAGATGTGCATCGGAAACTACCACTGGTCTTCCAGGGAATGATCAAACCGTAAACTGTTTGAGACATTACTCCAATGGAGGGAAGTGCGCATGGTGACTGTTTTACTCAATGCTAATGCAATGTCTGTGTTTCATCAACACTCTGATAGTAAACACATTACAGAATGGCCACAGATTTGCGTCGGAAACTACTACTGGTCTTCCAGGGAACGATCAATGCGTAAACTGTTTGAGACATTACTCCCATGGAGGAAATTGCGCATGGTGACTGTTGCATTCAATCCCGATGCAATTCCTGTGTTTCATCAACACTTTGAAGGTCCACAGATTACAGAATGCCTCCACATGTGCATCGGAAACTACTACTGGTCTTGCAGGGAACGATGAAAGCGTAGACTGTTTGAGACATTACTCCCATGGAGGAAAGTGCGCATGGTGTCCGTTGTATTCAATCCTGATGTAATTTCTGTGTTTCATCAACACTCTGATAGTCCACACATTACAGAATGCCTCCAGATGTGCATCAGAAACTACTACTGATCTTGCAGGGAACGATCAAAGCGTAGACTGTTTGAGACATTACTCCCATGGATTAAAGTGCGCATGGTGACTGTTGTATTCAATCCCGATGCAATTTCTGTGTTTCATCAACACTCTGATAGTCCACAGATAACAGAATGCCCACAGATGTGCATCGGAAACTACCACTGGTCTTCCAGGGAACGATCAAACCGTAAACTCTTTGAGACATTACTCCCATGGAGGGAAGTGCGCATGGTGACTGTTGGACTCGATGCTGATGCAATTTCTGTGATTCATCAACACTCTGATAGTCCACACATTACAGAATGTATCCAGATGTGCATTGCAAACTACTACTGGTCTTCCAGGGAACGATCAAAGCGTAAACTGTTTGAGACATTACTCCCATGGAGGAAAGTGCGCATGCTGACTGTTGTATTTAATCCTGATGCAATTTCTGTGTTTCATCAACACTCTGATAGTCCACACATTACAGAATGCCTCCAGATGTGCATCGGAAACTACCACTGGTCTTCCAGGGAACGATCAAACCGTAAACTGTTTGAGACATTACTCCAATGGAGGGAAGTGCGCATGGTGACTGTTTTACTCAATGCTGATGCAATGTCTGTGTTTCATCAACACTCTGATAGTCCACACATTACAGAATGGCCCCACATGTGCGTCGGAAACTACTACTGGTCTTCCAGGGAGCGATCAAAGCGTAAACTGTTTGAGACATTACTCCCATGGAGGAAAGTGCGCATGGTGAGTGTTGGTTTCAATACTGATGCAATTTCTGTGTTTCATCAACACTCTGACAGTCCACACATTACAGAATGTCAGAAGATGTGCATCGGAAACTACTACTTGTCTTCCAGGGAAAGATCAAAGCGTAGAATGTTTGAGACATTACTCCCATGGAGGAAAGTGCGCATGGTGACTGTTGTATTCAATCCCGATTCAATATCTTTGTTTCATCAACACTTTGAAGGTCCACAGATTACAGAATGCACCCAGATGTGCATCGGAAACTACTACTTGTCTTCCAGGGAACGATCAAAGCGTAAACCGTTCGAGGCATTACTCCCATGGAGGAAAGTGCGCATGGTGACTGTTGTATTCAATCCCGATGCAGTTTCTGTGTTTCATCAACACTCTGATAGTCCACACATTACAGAATGCCTCCAGATGTGCATCGGGAACTACCACTGGTCTTCCAGGGAACGATCAAACCGTGAACTGTTTGAGACATTACTCCAATGAAGGGAAGCGCGCATGGTGACTGTTGGTCTCAATGCTGATGCAATGTCTGTGTTTCATCAACACTCTGATAGTCCACAGATTTCAGAATGCCCTGAGATGTGCATTGGAAACTGCTACTGGTTTTCCAGGGAACGATCAAAGCGTAAACCGTTCGAGGCATTACTCCCATAGAGGAAAGTGCACATGGTGACTGTTGTATTCAATCCCGATGCAATTTCTGTGTTTCATGAACACTCTGATAGTCCACAGATTACAGAATGCCTGCTGATGTGCATCGGAAACTACAACTGGTCTTCCAGGGAACGATAAAAGCGCAAACTGTTTGAGACATTACTCCCATGGACGGAAGTGCGCATGGTAACTGTTGGACTCAATACTGATGCAATTTCTGTGATTCATCAACACTCTGATAGTCCACACATTACAGAATGTCCCCAGATGTGCATTGCAAACTACTACTGGTCTTCCAGGGAACGATCAAAGCGTAAACTGTTTGAGACTATACTCCCATGGAGGAAAGTGCGCATGGTGACTGTTGCATTCAATCCCGATGCAATTTCTGTGTTTCATCAACACTCTGATAGTCCACAGATTACAGAATGCCCCCAGATGTGCATCGGAAACTGCTACTGGTTATCCAGGGAACGATAAAAGCGTAGACTGTTTGAGACATGACTCCCATGGAGGAAAGTGCGCATGGTGACTGTTGTATTCAATCCCGATGCAATTTCTGTGTTTCATTAACACTTTGAAGGTATACAGATTACAGAATGCCTCCAGATGTGCATCGGAAACTGCTACTGGTCTTGCAGGGAACGATCAAAGCGTAGACTGTTTGAGACATTACCACCATGGAGGAAAGTGCGCATGGTGACTGTTGTATTCAATCCCGATGCAGTTTCTGTGTTTTATCAACACTCTGATAGTCCACACATTACAGAATGCCTCCAGATGTACATCGGAAACTACCACTGGTCTTCCAGGGAACGATCAAACCGTAAACTGTTTGAGACATTACTCCAATGGAGGGAAGTGCGCATGGTGACTGTTGCATTCAATCCCGATGCAATTTCTGTGTTTCATCAACACTCTGATAGTCCACAGATAACAGAATGCCCACAGATGTGCATCGGAAACTACTACCGGTCTTCCAGGGAACGATCATAGCGTAAAATGTTTGAGACATTACTCCCATGGAGGAAAGTGCGCATTGTGACCGTTGTATTCAATCCTGATGCAATTTCTGTGTTTCATCAACACTCTGATAGTCCACACATTACAGAATGTCAGAAGATGTGCATCGGAAACTACTACTGGTCATCCAGGGAAAGAACAAAGCGTAGACTGTTTGAGACATTACTCCCATGGAGGAAAGTGCCCATGGTGACTGTTGTATTCAGTCCCGATTCAATTTCTGTGTCTCATCAACACTTTGAAGGTCCACAGATTACAGAATGCCCCCAGATGTGCATCGGAAACTGCTACTGGTCTTCCAGGGAACGATCAAAGCGTAAACCGTTCGAGGCATTACTCCCATGGAGGAAAGTGCACATGGTGACTGTTGTATTCAATCCCGATGCAATTTCTGTGTTTCATCAACACTCTGATAGTCCATAGATTACAGAATGCCTCCAGATGTGCATCGGAAACTACTACTGGTCTTCCAGGGAACGATCAAAGCGTAGACTGTTTGAGACACTACTCCCATGAAGGAAAGTGCGCATGGTGACTGTTGTATTCAATCCCGATGCAGTTTCTGTGTTTCATCAACACTCTGATAGTCCACACATTACAGAATGCACACAGATGTGCATCGGAAACTACTACTGGTCTTCCAGGGAACGATCAAAGCGTAGACTGTTTGAGACATTACTCCCATGAAGGAAAGTGCACATGGTGACTGTTGTATTCAATCCTGATGCAATTTCTGTGTTTCATCAACACTCTGATAGTCCACACATTACAGAATGCTCCCAGATGAGCAACGGAAACTACTACTGGTCTTCCAGGGAACGATCAAAGCGTAAACTGTTTGAGACATTACTCCCATGAAGGAAAGTGCACATGGTGACTGTTGTATTCAATCCCGATGCAATTTCTGTGTTTCATCAACACTCTGATAGTCCACAGATTACAGAATGCCTCCAGATGTGCATCGGAAACTACTACTGGTCTTGCAGGGAACGATCAAAGCGTAGACTGTTTGAGACATTACTCCCATGGAGGAAAGTGCGCATGGTGACTGTTGCATTCAATCCCGATGCAATTTCTGTGTTTCATCAACACTCTGATAGTCCACAGATTACAGAATGCCCACAGATGTGCATTGGAAACTACTACTGGTCTTCCAGGGAACGATCAAAGCGTAAACTGTTTGAGACATTACTCCCAAGGAGGAAAGTGCGCATGGTGACTGTTGTTTTCAATTCTGATGCAATATCTGTGTTTCATCAACACTCTAATATTCCACACATTACAGAATGTCAGAAGATGTGCATCGGAAACTACTACTGGTCTTCCAGGGAAAGATCAAAGGGTAGACTGTTTGAGACACTACTCCCATGGAGGAAAGTGCGCATGGTGAATGTTCTATTCAATCCCGATTCAATTTCTGTGTTTCATCAACACTTTGAAGGTCCACACATTACAGAATGTCCCCAGATGTGCATTGCAAACTACTACTGGTGTTCCAGGGAACGATCAAAGCGTAAACTGTTTGAGACATTACTCCCATGGAGGAAAGTGCGCATGCTGACTGTTGTATTCAATCCCGATGCAATTTCTGTGTTTCATCAACACTCTGATAGCCCACACATTACAGAATGCCTCCAGATGTGCATCGGAAACCAGCACTGGTCTTCCAGGGAACGATCAAACCGTAAACTGTTTGAGACATTACTCCAATGGAGGGAAGTGCGCATGGTGACTGTTTTACTCAATGCTGATGCAATGTCTGTGTTTCATCAACACTGTGATAGTCCACACATTACAGAATGGCCCCAGATGTGCGTCGGAAACTACTACTGGTCTTCCAGGGAACGATCAAAGCGTAAACTCTTTGAGACATTACTCCCATGGAGGAAATTGCGCATGGTGACTGTTGCATTCAATCCCGATGCAATTCCTGTGTTTCATCAACACTTTGAAGGTCCACAGATTACAGAATGCCTTTACATGTGCATCGGAAACTACTACTAGTCTTGCAGGGAACGATCAAAGCGTAGACTGTTTGAGACATTACTCCCATGGAGGAAAGTGCGCATGGTGTCCGTTGTATTCAATCGTGATGTAATTTCTGTGTTTCATCAACACTCTGATAGTCCACACATTACAGAATGCCTCCAGATGTGCATCGGAAACAACTACTGATCTTGCAGGGAACGATCAAAGCGTAGACTGTTTGTGACATTACTCCCATGGATTAAAGTGCGCATGGTGACTGTTGTATTCAATCCCGATGCAATTTCTGTGTTTCATCAACACTCTGATAGTCCACAGATAACAGAATGCCCACAGATGTGCATCGGAAACTACCACTGGTCTTCCAGGGAACGATCAAACCGTAAACTCTTTGAGACATTACTCCCATGGAGGGAAGTGCGCATGGTGACTGTTGGACTCGATGCTGATGCAATTTCTGTGATTCATCAACACTCTGATAGTCCACACATTACAGAATGTATCCAGATGTGCATTGCAAACTACTACTGGTCTTCCAGGGAACGATCAAAGCGTAAACTGTTTGAGACATTACTCCCATGGAGGAAAGTGCGCATGCTGACTGTTGTATTTAATCCTGATGCAATTTCTGTGTTTCATCAACACTCTGATAGTCCACACATTACAGAATGCCTCCAGATGTGCATCGGAAACTACCACTGGTCTTCCAGGGAACGATCAAACCGTAAACTGTTTGAGACATTACTCCAATGGAGGGAAGTGCGCATGGTGACTGTTTTACTCAATGCTGATGCAATGTCTGTGTTTCATCAACACTCTGATAGTCCACACATTACAGAATGGCCCCAGATGTGCGTCGGAAACTACTACTGGTCTTCCAGGGAACGATCAAAGCGTAAACTGTTTGAGACATTACTCCCATGAAGGAAAGTGCGCATGGTGACTGTTGTATTCAATCCCGATGCAACTTCTGTGTTTCATCAACACTCTGATAGTCCACAGATTACAGAATCCCCACAGATGTGCATCGGAAACTACTACTGGTCTTCCAGGGAACGATCAAATCGTAAACTGTTTGAGACATTACTCCCATGGAGGAAAGTGCGCATGATGACTGTTGTTTTCAATGACGATGCAATTTCTTTGTTTCATTATCACTCTGATAGTCCACAGATTACAGAATGATACCAGATGTGCATCGGAAACTACTACTTGTCTTCCAGGGAAAGATCAAAGCGTAGAATGTTTGAGACATTACTCCCATGGAGGAAAGTGCGCATGGTGACTGTTGTATTCAATCCCGATTCAATATCTTTGTTTCATCAACACTTTGAAGGTCCACAGATTACAGAATGCACCCAGATGTGCATCGGAAACTACTACTTGTCTTCCAGGGAACGATCAAAGCGTAAACCGTTCAAGGCATTACTCCCATGGAGGAAAGTGCGCATGGTGACTGTTGTATTCAATCCCGATGCAATTTCTGTGTTTCATCAACACTCTGATAGTCCACAGATTACAGAATGCCTGCAGATGTGCATCGGAAACTACTACTGGTTTCCAGGGAACGATAAAAGCGCAAACTGTTTGAGACATTACTCCCATGGACGGAAGTGCGCATGGTAACTGTTGGACTCAATGCTGATGCAATTTCTGTGATTCATCAACACTCTGATAGTCCACACATTACAGAATGTCCCCAGATGTGCATTGCAAACTACTACTGGTCTTCCAGGGAACGATCAAAGCGTAAACTGTTTGAGACTATACTCCCATGGAGGAAAGTGCGCATGGTGACTGTTGTATTCAATCCCGATGCAATTTCTGTGTTTCATCAACACTCTGATAGTCCACACATTACAGAATGCCTCCAGATGTGCATCGGAAACTACCACTGGTCTTCCAGGGAACGATCAAACCGTAAACTGTTTGAGACATTACTCCAATGGAGGGAAGTGCGCATGGTGACTGTTGCATTCAATCCCGATGCAATTTCTGTGTTTCATCAACACTCTGATAGTCCACAGATAACAGAATGCCCACAGATGTGCATCGGAAACTACTACCGGTCTTCCAGGGAACGATCATAGCATAAAATGTTTGAGACATTACTCCCATGGAGGAAAGTGCGCATTGTGACCGTTGTATTCAATCCTGATGCAATTTCTGTGTTTCATCAACACTCTGATAGTCCACACATTACAGAATGTCAGAAGATGTGCATCGGAAACTACTACTGGTCATCCAGGGAAAGATCAAAGCGTAGACTGTTTGAGACATTACTCCCATGGAGGAAAGTGCCCATGGTGACTGTTGCATTCAATCCCGATGCAATTCCTGTGTTTCATCAACACTTTGAAGGTCCACAGATTACAGAATGCCTCCACATGTGCATCGGAAACTACTACTAGTCTTGCAGGGAACGATCAAAGCGTAGACTGTTTGAGACATTACTCCCATGGAGGAAAGTGCGCATGGTGTCCGTTGTATTCAATCCTGATGTAATTTCTGTGTTTCATCAACACTCTGATAGTCCACACATTACAGAATGCCTCCAGATGTGCATCGGAAACTACTACTGATCTTGCAGGGAACGATCAAAGCGTAGACTGTTTGAGACATTACTCCCATGGATTAAAGTGCGCATGGTGACTGTTGTATTCAATCCCGATGCAATTTCTGTGTTTCATCAACACTCTGATAGTCCACAGATAACAGAATGCCCACAGATGTGCATCGGAAACTACCACTGGTCTTCCAGGGAACGATCAAACCGTAAACTCTTTGAGACATTACTCCCATGGAGGGAAGTGCGCATGGTGACTGTTGGACTCGATGCTGATGCAATTTCTGTGATTCATCAACACTCTGATAGTCCACACATTACAGAATGTATCCAGATGTGCATTGCAAACTACTACTGGTCTTCCAGGGAACGATCAAAGCGTAAACTGTTTGAGACATTACTCCCATGGAGGAAAGTGCGCATGCTGACTGTTGTATTTAATCCTGATGCAATTTCTGTGTTTCATCAACACTCTGATAGTCCACACATTACAGAATGCCTCCAGATGTGCATCGGAAACTACCACTGGTCTTCCAGGGAACGATCAAACCGTAAACTGTTTGAGACACTACTCCAATGGAGGGAAGTGCGCATGGTGACTGTTTTACTCAATGCTGATGCAATGTCTGTGTTTCATCAACACTCTGATAGTCCACACATTACAGAATGGCCCCAGATGTGCGTCGGAAACTACTACTGGTCTTCCAGGGAACGATCAAAGCGAAAACTGTTTGAGACATTACTCCCATGAAGGAAAGTGCGCATGGTGACTGTTGTATTCAATCCCGATGCAACTTCTGTGTTTCATCAACACTCTGATAGTCCACAGATTACAGAATCCCCACAGATGTGCATCGGAAACTACTACTGGTCTTCCAGGGAACGATCAAAGCGTAAACTGTTTGAGACATTACTCCCATGGAGGAAAGTGCGCATGATGACTGTTGTTTTCAATGACGATGCAATTTCTTTGTTTCATTATCACTCTGATAGTCCACAGATTACAGAATGATACCAGATGTGCATCGGAAACTACTACTTGTCTTCCAGGGAAAGATCAAAGCGTAGAATGTTTGAGACATTACTCCCATGGAGGAAAGTGCGCATGGTGACTGTTGGTCTCAATGCTGATGCAAATGTCTGTGTTTCATCAACACTCTGATAGTCCACAGATTTCAGAATGCCCCCAGATGTGCATTGGAAACTGCTACTGGTTTTCCAGGGAACGATCAAAGCGTAAACCGTTCGAGGCATTACTCCCATAGAGGAAAGTGCACATGGTGACTGTTGTATTCAATCCCGATGCAATTTCTGTGTTTCATCAACACTCTGATAGTCCACAGATTACAGAATGCCTAAAGATGTGCATCGGAAACTACTACTGGTCTTCCAGGGAACGATAAAAGCGCAAACTGTTTGAGACATTACTCCCATGGACGGAAGTGCGCATGGTAAGTGTTGGACTCAATGCTGATGCAATTTCTGTGATTCATCAACACTCTGATAGTCCACACATTACAGAATGTCCCCAGATGTGCATTGCAAACTACTACTGGTCTTCCAGGGAACGATCAAAGCGTAAACTGTTTGAGACTATACTCCCATGGAGGAAAGTGCGCATGGTGACTGTTGTATTCAATCCCGATGCAATTTCTGTGTTTCATCAACACTCTGATAGTCCACAGATTACAGAATGCCCCCAGATGTGCATCGGAAACTGCTACTCGTTATCCAGGGAACGATAAAAGCGTAGACTGTTTGAGAAATTACTCCCATGGAGGAAAGTCCGCATGGTGACTGTTGTATTCAATCCCGATGCAATTTCTGTGTTTCATTAACACTTTGAAGGTCCACAGATTACAGAATGCCTCCAGATGTGCATCGGAAACTGCTACTGGTCTTGCAGGGAACGATCAAAGCGTAGACTGTTTGAGACATTACCACCATGGAGGAAAGTGCGCATGGTGACTGTTGTATTCAATCCCGATGCAGTTTCTGTGTTTTATCAACACTCTGATAGTCCACACATTACAGAATGCCTCCAGATGTGCATCGGAAACTACCACTGGTCTTCCAGGGAACGATCAAACCGTAAACTGTTTGAGACATTACTCCAATGGAGGGAAGTGCGCATGGTGACTGTTACATTCAATCCCGATGCAATTTCTGTGTTTCATCAACACTCTGATAGTCCACAGATAACAGAATGCCCACAGATGTGCATCGAAAACTACTACCGGTCTTCCAGGGAACGATCATAGCGTAAAATGTTTGAGACATTACTCCCATGGAGGAAAGTGCGCATTGTGACCGTTGTATTCAATCCTGATGCAATTTCTGTGTTTCATCAACACTCTGATAGTCCACACATTACAGAATGTCAGAAGATGTGCATCGGAAACTACTACTGGTCATCCAGGGAAAGATCAAAGCGTAGACTGTTTGAGACATTACTCCCATGGAGGAAAGTGCCCATGGTGACTGTTGTATTCAATCCCGATTCAATTTCTGTGTCTCATCAACACTTTGAAGGTCCACAGATTACAGAATGCCCCCAGATGTGCATCGGAAACTGCTACTGGTCTTCCAGGGAACGATCAAAGCGTAAACCGTTCGAGGCATTACTCCCATGGAGGAAAGTGCACATGGTGACTGTTGTATTCAATCCCGATGCAATTTCTGTGTTTCATCAACACTCTGATAGTCCATAGATTACAGAATGCCTCCAGATGTGCATCGGAAACTACTACTGGTCTTCCAGGGAACGATCAAAGCGTAGACTGTTTGAGACATTACTCCCATGGAGGAAAGTACGCATGGTGACTGTTGTATTCAATCCCGATGCAATTTCTGTGTTTCATCAACACTTTGAAGGTCCACAGATTACAGAATGCCTCCACATGTGCATCGGAAACTACTACTGGTCTTGCAGGGAACGATCAAAGCGTAGACTGTTTGAGACATTACAACCATGGAGGGAAGTGCGCATCGTGACTGTTGGACTCAAAGCTGATGCAATTTCTGTGATTCATCAACACACTGATTGTCCACACATTACAGAATGACCACAGATGTGCATCGGAAACTACTACTGGTATTCCAGGGAACGATCAAAGCGTAGACTGTTTGAGACACTACTCCCATGAATGAAAGTGCGCATGGTGACTGTTGTATTCAATCCCGATGCAATTTCTGTGTTTCATCAACACTCTGATAGTCCACAGATTACAGAATGCCCACAGATGTGCATCGGAAAATACAACTGGTCTTCCAGGGAACGATCAAAGCGTAAACCGTTCGAGGCATTACTCCCATGGAGAAAAGTGCGCATGGTGATTGTTGTATTCAATCCCGATGCAGTTTCTGTGTTTCATCAACACTCTGATAGTCCACACATTACAGAATGCCCACAGATGTGCATCGGAAACTACTACTGGTCTTCCAGGGAACGATAAAAGCGTAGACTGTTTGAGACATTACTCCCATGAAGGAAAGTGCACATGGTGACTGTTGTATTCAATCCTGATGCAATTTCTGTGTTTCATCAACACTCTGATAGTCCACACATTACAGAATGCTCCCAGATGAGCAACGGAAACTACTACTGGTCTTCCAGGGAACGATCAAAGCGTAAACTGTTTGAGACATTACTCCCATGGAGGAAAGTGCACATGGTGACTGTTGTATTCAATCCCGATGCAATTTCTGTGTTTCATCAACACTCTGATAGTCCACAGATTACAGAATGTCTCCAGATGTGCATCGGAAACTACTACTGGTCTTGCAGGGAACGATCAAAGCGTAGACTGTTTGAGACATTACTCCCATGGAGGAAAGTGCGCATGGTGACTGTTGTATTCAATCCCGATGCAATTTCTGTGTTTCATCAACACTCTGATAGTCCACAGATTACAGAAAGCCCACAGATGTGCATTGGAAACTACTACTGGTCTTCCAGGGAACGATCAAAGCGTAAACTGTTTGAGACATTACTCCCAAGGAGGAAAGTGCGCATGGTGAGTGTTGTTTTCAATTCTGATGCAATATCTGTGTTTCATCAACACTCTGATATTCCACACATTACAGAATGTTAGAAGATGTGCATCGGAAACTACTACTGGTCTTCCAGGGAAAGATCAAAGCGTAGACAGTTTGAGACATTACTCCCATGGAGGAAAGTGCGCATGGTGACTGTTGTATTCAATCCCGATGCAATTTCTGTGTTTCATCAGTCACTTTGAAGGTCCACAGATTACAGAATGCCTCCAGATGTGCATCGGAAACTACTACTGGTCTTGCATTGAACGATCAAAGCGTAGACTGTTCGAGACATTACTCCCATGGAGGAAAGTTCGCATGGTGACTGTTTTATTCAATCCCGATGCAGTTTCTGTGTTTCATCAACACACTTATAGTCCACACATTACAGAATGCCCACAGATGTGCATCGGAAACTACTACTGGTCTTCCAGGGAACGATCAAAGCGTAAACTGTTTGAGACATTACTCCCATGGCGGGAAGTGGGCATGGTGACTGTTGGATTCAATCCTGATGCAATATCTGTGATTCATCAACACTCTGATAGTCCACACGTTACAGAATGTCCCCAGATGTGCATCGGAAGCTACTACTGGTCTTCCAGGGAACGATCAAAGCGTGAAGTCTTTGAGACATTACTCCCATGGAGGAAAGTGCGCATGGTGACTGTTGTATTCAATCCCGATGCAATTTCTGTGTTTCATCAACACTCTGATAGTCCACAGATTACAGAATGCCTCCAGATGTGCCTCGGAAACTACTACTGGCCTTCCAGGGAACGATCAAAGCGTAGACTGTTTGAGACATTACAACCATGGAGGAAAGTGCGCATGGTGACTGTTGTATTCAATCCCGATGCAGTTTCTGTGTTTCATCAACACTCGGATAGTCCACACATTACAGAATGCCCACACATGTGCATCGGAAACTACTACTGGTCTTCCAGGGAACGATCAAAGGGTAAACTGTTTGAGACTATACTCCCATGGAGGAAAGTGCGCATGGTGACTCTTGTATTCAATCCCGATGCAATTTCTGTGTTTCATCAACACTCTGATAGTCCACAGATTACAGAATGCCTCCAGATGTGCGTCAGAAAACTACTACTGGTCTTCCAGGGAACGATCAAAGCAAAACTGTTAGAGACATTACTCCCATGGAGGAAATTGTGCATGGTGACTATTGTATTCAATCCCGATGAAATTCCTTATGTTTCATCAACACTTTGAAGGTCCACAGCTTACAGAATGCCTCCAGATGTGCATCGGAAACTACTACTGGCCTTGCAGGGAACGATCAAAACGTAGACTGTTTGAGACATTACTCCCATGGAGGAAAGTGCGCATGGTGACTGTTGTATTCACCCCGATGCAGTTTCTGTGTTTCATCAACACTCTGATAGTCCACACATTACAGAATGCCCCCAGATGTGCATCGGAAACTACTACTGGTCTTCCAGGGAACGATCAAAGCGTAGACTGTTAGAGACATTACTCCCATGGAGGAAAGTGCGCATGGTGACTGTTGTATTCAATCCTGATGCAATTTCTGTGTTTCATCAACATTCTGATAGTCCACACATTACAGAATGCCTCCAGATGTGCATCGGAAACCACTACTGGTCTTCCAGGGAAAGATTAAAGCGTAGACTGTTTGAGACATTACTCCCATGGAGGAAAGTGCGCATGGTGACTGTCGTATTCAATCCCGATTCAATTTCTGTGTTTCATCAACACTCAGATAGTCCACAGATTACGGAATGCCTCCAGATGTGCATCGGAAACTACTACTGGTCTTCCAGGGAACGATCAAAGCGTAGACTGATTGAGACATTACTCCCCTGGAGGAAAGTGCGCATGGTGACTGTTGTATTCAATCCCGATGCAGTTTCTGTGATTCATCAACACTCTGATAGTCCACACATTACAAAATGTCCCCAGATGTGCATCGGAAACTACTACTGGTCTTCCAGGGAACGATCAAAGCGTGAACTGTTTGAGACATTACTCCCATGGAGGAAAGTGCGCATGGTGACTGTTGGATTCAATCCTGATGCAATATCTGTGATTCATCAACACTCTGATAGTCCACACATTACAGAATGTCCCCAGATGTGCATCGGAAACTACTACTGGTCTTCCAGGGAACGATCAAAGCGTGAAGTCTTTGAGACATTACTCCCATGGAGGAAAGTGCGCATGGTGACTGTTGTATTCAATCCCGATGCAATTTCTGTGTTTCATCAACACTATGATAGTCCACAGATTACAGAATGCCTCTAGATGTGCCTCGGAAACTACTACTGGCCTTCCAGGGTACGATCAAAGCGTAAACTGTTTGAGACTATACTCCCATGGAGGAAAGTGCGCATGGTGACTCTTGTATTCAATCCCGATGCAATTTCTGTGTTTCATCAACACTCTGATAGTCCACAGATTACAGAATGCCTCCAGATGTGCGTCAGAAAACTACTACTGGTCTTCCAGGGAACGATCAAAGCAAAACTGTTAGAGACATTACTCCCATGGAGGAAATTGCGCATGGTGACTGTTGTATTCAATCCTGATGCAGTTTCTGTGTTTCATAAACACTCTGATATTCCACAGATTACAGAATGCCTCCAGATGTGCATCGGAAACTACTACTGGTCTTCCAGGGAACGATCAAAGCGTGAACTGTTTAAGACATTACTCCCATGGAGGAAAGTGCGCATGGTGACTGTTGTATTCAATCGCGATTCAATTTCTGTGTTTCATCAACACTTTGAAGGTCCACAGATTACAGAATGCCCCCAGATGTGCATCGGAAACTGCTACTGGTCTTCCAGGGACGATAAAAGCGTAAACCGTTCGAGGCATTACTCCCATGGAGGAAAGTGCACATGGTGACTGATGTATTCAATCCCGATGCAATTTCTGTGTTTCATCAACACTCTGATAGTCCGCAGATTACAGAATGCCTCCAGATGTGCGTCGGAAACTACTACTGGTCTTGCAGGGAACGATCAAAGCGTAGACTGTTTGAGACATTACTCCCATGGAGGAAAGTGCGCATGGTGACTGTTGTATTCAATCCCGATGCAATTTCTGTGTTTCATCAACACTCTGATAGTCCACAGATTACAGAATGCCCACAGATGTGCATGGGAAACCACTACTGGTCTTGCAGGGAACGATCAAAGCGTAGACTGTTTCAGACATTACTCCCATGGAGGAAAGTACGCATGGTGACTGATGTATTCAATCCCGATGCAGTTTCTGTGCTTCATCAACACTCTGATAGTCCACACATTACAGAATGCCCACAGATGTGCATCGGAAACTACTACTGGTCTTCCAGGGAACGATCAAAGCGTAAACTGTTTGAGACATTACTCCCATGGAGGGAAGTGCGCATGGTGACTGTTGGATTCAATCCTGATGCAATTTCTGTGATTCATTAACACTCTGATAGTCCACACATTACAGAATGCCCACACATGTGCATCGGAAACTACTACTGGTCTTCCAGGGAACGATCAAAGCGTAAACTGTTTGAGACATGGTGACTGTTGTATTCAATCCCGATGCAATTTCTGTGTTTTATCAACACTCTGATAGTCCACAGATTACAGAATGTCCCCAGATGTGCATCGGAAACTACTACTGGTCTTCCAGGGAAAGATAAAAAAAAAACTGTTTGAGATAATACTCCCATGGAGGAAAGTGCGCATGGTAACTGTTTTATTCAATCCCGATGCAATTTCTGTGTTTCATCAACACTCTGATAGTCCACAGATTACAGAATGCTTCCAGATGTGCATCGGAAACTACTACTGATCTTGCAGGGAACAATCAAAGCGTAGACTGTTTGAGACTTTACTCCCATGTAGGAAAGTGCGCATGGTGACTGTTGTATTCAATCCCGATGCAATTTCTGTGTTTCATCAACACTATGATAGTCCACAGATTACAGAATGCCTCTAGATGTGCCTCGGAAACTACTACTGGCCTTCCAGGGTACGATCAAAGCGTAAACTGTTTGAGACTATACTCCCATGGAGGAAAGTGCGCATGGTGACTCTTGTATTCAATCCCGATGCAATTTCTGTGTTTCATCAACACTCTGATAGTCCACAGATTACAGAATGCCTCCAGATGTGCGTCAGAAAACTACTACTGGTCTTCCAGGGAACGATCAAAGCAAAACTGTTAGAGACATTACTCCCATGGAGGAAATTGCGCATGGTGACTGTTGTATTCAATCCTGATGCAGTTTCTGTGTTTCATAAACACTCTGATATTCCACAGATTACAGAATGCCTCCAGATGTGCATCGGAAACTACTACTGGTCTTCCAGGGAACGATCAAAGCGTGAACTGTTTAAGACATTACTCCCATGGAGGAAAGTGCGCATGGTGACTGTTGTATTCAATCGCGATTCAATTTCTGTGTTTCATCAACACTTTGAAGGTCCACAGATTACAGAATGCCCCCAGATGTGCATCGGAAACTGCTACTGGTCTTCCAGGGACGATAAAAGCGTAAACCGTTCGAGGCATTACTCCCATGGAGGAAAGTGCACATGGTGACTGATGTATTCAATCCCGATGCAATTTCTGTGTTTCATCAACACTCTGATAGTCCGCAGATTACAGAATGCCTCCAGATGTGCGTCGGAAACTACTACTGGTCTTGCAGGGAACGATCAAAGCGTAGACTGTTTGAGACATTACTCCCATGGAGGAAAGTGCGCATGGTGACTGTTGTATTCAATCCCGATGCAATTTCTGTGTTTCATCAACACTCTGATAGTCCACAGATTACAGAATGCCCACAGATGTGCATGGGAAACCACTACTGGTCTTGCAGGGAACGATCAAAGCGTAGACTGTTTCAGACATTACTCCCATGGAGGAAAGTACGCATGGTGACTGATGTATTCAATCCCGATGCAGTTTCTGTGCTTCATCAACACTCTGATAGTCCACACATTACAGAATGCCCACAGATGTGCATCGGAAACTACTACTGGTCTTCCAGGGAACGATCAAAGCGTAAACTGTTTGAGACATTACTCCCATGGAGGGAAGTGCGCATGGTGACTGTTGGATTCAATCCTGATGCAATTTCTGTGATTCATTAACACTCTGATAGTCCACACATTACAGAATGCCCACACATGTGCATCGGAAACTACTACTGGTCTTCCAGGGAACGATCAAAGCGTAAAGTGTTTGAGACATGGTGACTGTTGTATTCAATCCCGATGCAATTTCTGTGTTTTATCAACACTCTGATAGTCCACAGATTACAGAATGTCCCCAGATGTGCATCGGAAACTACTACTGGTCTTCCAGGGAAAGATAAAAAAAAAACTGTTTGAGATAATACTCCCATGGAGGAAAGTGCGCATGGTAACTGTTTTATTCAATCCCGATGCAATTTCTGTGTTTCATCAACACTCTGATAGTCCACAGATTACAGAATGCTTCCAGATGTGCATCGGAAACTACTACTGATCTTGCAGGGAACAATCAAAGCGTAGACTGTTTGAGACTTTACTCCCATGTAGGAAAGTGCGCATGGTGACTGTTGTATTCAATCCCGATGCAATTTTTGTGTTTCATCAACACTCTGATAGTCCACACATTACAGAATGCCCACACATGTGCATCGGAAACTACTACTGGTCTTCCAGGGAACGATCAAAGCGTAAACTGTTTGAGACATGGTGACTGTTGTATTCAATCCCGATGCAATTTCTGTGTTTTATCAACACTCTGATAGTCCACAGATTACAGAATGCCTCCAGATGTGCATCGGAAACTACTACTGGTCTTGAACAGAACGATCAAAGCGTAAACTCTTTGAGACATTACTCCCATGGAGGAAAGTGCGCATGGTTACTGTTGTATTCAATCCCGATGCAATTGCTTTGTTTCATCAACACTCTGATAGTCCACAGATTACAGAATGATACCAGATGTGCAAGGAAACTACTACTTGTCTTCCAGGGAACGATCAAAGCGTAGACTGTTTGAGACGTTACTCCCATGGAAAAAAGTGCGCATGGTGACTGTTGTATTCAATCCCGATGCAAATTCTGTGTTTCATCAACACTTTGAAGTTCCACAGATTATAGAATGAATCCAGATGTGCATCGGACAATACTACTGGTCCTCCAGGAAACGATCAAAGCGTAGACTATTTGAGACATTACTCCCATGGAGGAAAGTGCGCATGGTGAATGTTCTATTCAATCCCGATTCAATTTCTGTGTTTCATCAACACTTTGAAGGTCCACAGATTACAGAATGCCCCCAGATGTGCATCGGAAACTACTACTTGTCTTCCAGGGAACGATCAAAGCGTAAACCGTTCGAGGCATTACTCCCATGGAGGAAAGTGCGCATGGTGACTGTTGTATTCAATCCCGATGCAGTACCTGTGTTTCATCAACACTCTGTTAGTCCACACATTACAGAATACCCACAGATGTGCATTGGAAACTACTACTGGTCTTCAAGGGAACGATCAAAGCGTAAACTGTTTGAGACATTACTCCCATGGAGGGAGGTGAGCATGGTGACTGTTGCATTCAATCCTAATGCAATTTCTGTGTTTCATCAACATTCTGATAGTCCACACATTACAGAATGTCTCCAGATGTGCGTCGGAAACTACTACTGGTCTTCCAGGGAACGATCGAAGCGTAAATCGTTCGAGGCTTTACTCCCATGGAGGAAAGTGCACATGGTGACTGTTGTATTCAATCCCGATGCAATTTCTGTGTTTCATGAACACTCTGATAGTCCACAGATTATAGAATGCCTCCAGATTTGCATCGGAAACTACTACTGGTCTTCCAGGGAACGATAAAAGTGTAGACTGTTTGAGACATTACTCCCATGGAGGAAAGTGCGCATGGTGACAGTTGTATTCAATCCCGATGCAATTTCTGTGTTTCATCAATCACTTTGAAGGTCCACAGATTACAGAATGCCTCCAGATGTGCATCGGAAACTACTACTGGTCTTGCATTGAACGATCAAAGCGTAGACTGTTCGAGACATTACTCCCATGGAGGAAAGTTCGCATGGTGACTGTTTTATTCAATCCCGATGCAGTTTCTGTGTTTCATCAACACACTTATAGTCCACACATTACAGAATGCCCACAGATGTGCATCGGAAACTACTACTGGTCTTCCAGGGAACGATCAAAGCGTAAACTGATTGAGACATTACTCCCATGGCGGAAAGTGCGCATGGTGACTGTTGGATTCAATCCTGATGCAATATCTGTGATTCATCAACACTCTGATAGTCCACACATTACAGAATGTCCCCAGATGTGCATCGGAAACTACTACTGGTCTTCCAGGGAACGATCAAAGCGTGAAGTCTTTGAGACATTACTCCCATGGAGGAAAGTGCGCATGGTGACTGTTGTATTCAATCCCGATGCAATTTCTGTGTTTCATCAACACTCTGATAGTCCACAGATTACAGAATGCCTCTAGATGTGCCTCGGAAACTACTACTGGCCTTCCAGGGTACGATCAAAGCGTAAACTGTTTGAGACTATACTCCCATGGAGGAAAGTGCGCATGGTGACTCTTGTATTCAATCCCGATGCAATTTCTGTGTTTCATCAACACTCTGATAGTCCACAGATTACAGAATGCCTCCAGATGTGCGTCAGAAAACTACTACTGGTCTTCCAGGGAACGATCAAAGCAAAACTGTTAGAGACATTACTCCCATGGAGGAAATAGCGCATGGTGACTATTGTATTCAATCCCGATGAAATTCCTTATGTTTCATCAACACTTTGAAGGTCCACAGCTTACAGAATGCCTCCAGATGTGCATCTGAAACTACTACTGGCCTTGCAGGGAACGATCAAAACGTAGACTGTTTGAGACATTACTCCCATGGAGGAAAGTGCGCATGGTGACTGTTGTATTCACCCCGATGCAGTTTCTGTGTTTCATCAACACTCTGATAGTCCACACATTACAGAATGCCCCCAGATGTGCATCGGAAACTACTACTGGTCTTCCAGGGAACGATCAAAGCGTAGACTGTTAGAGACATTACTCCCATGGAGGAAAGTGCGCATGGTGACTGTTGTATTCAATCCTGATGCAATTTCTGTGTTTCATCAACATTCTGATAGTCCACACATCACAGAATGTCAGAAGATATGCATCGGAAACCACTACTGGTCTTCCAGGGAAAGATTAAAGCGTAGACTGTTTTAGACATTACTCCCATGGAGGAAAGTGCGCATGGTGACTGTCGTATTCAATCCCGATTCAATTTCTGTGTTTCATCAACACTCAGATAGTCCACAGATTACGGAATGCCTCCAGATGTGCATCGGAAACTACTACTGGTCTTCCAGGGAACGATCAAAGCGTAGACTGATTGAGACATTACTCCCCTGGAGGAAAGTGCGCATGGTGACTGTTGTATTCAATCCCGATGCAGTTTCTGTGTTTCATCAACACTCTGATAGTCCACACATTACAGAATGCCCACACATGTGCATCGGAAACTACTACTGGTCTTCCAGGGAACGATCAAACCGTAAACTGTTTGAGACATTACTCCCATGGAGGGAAGTGCGCATGGTGACTGTTGGATTCAATCCTGATGCAATTACTGTGATTCATCAACACTCTGATAGTCCACACATTACAAAATGTCCCCAGATGTGCATCGGAAACTACTACTGGTCTTCCAGGGAACGATCAAAGCGTGAACTGTTTGAGACATTACTCCCATGTAGGAAAGTGCGCATGGTGACTGTTGTATTCAATCCCGATGCAGTTTCTGTGTTTCATGAACACTCTGATATTCCACAGATTACAGAATGCCTCCAGATGTGCATCGGAAACTACTACTGGTCTTCCAGGGAACGATCAAAGCGTGAACTGTTTGAGACATTACTCCCATGGAGGAAAGTGCGCATGGTGACTGTTGTATTCAATCGCGATTCAATTTCTGTGTTTCATCAACACTTTTAAGGTCCACAGATTACAGAATGCCCCCAGATGTGCATCGGAAACTGCTACTGGTCTTCCAGGGACGATAAAAGCGTAAACCGTTCGAGGCATTACTCCCATGGAGGAAAGTGCACATGGTGACTGATCTATTCAATCCCGATGCAATTTCTGTGTTTCATCAACACTCTGATAGTCCGCAGATTACAGAATGCCTCCAGATGTGCGTCGGAAACTACTACTGGTCTTGCAGTGAACGATCAAAGCGTAGACTGTTTGAGACATTACTCCCATGGAGGAAAGTGCGCATGGTGACAGTTGTATTCAATCCCGATGCAATTTCTGTGTTTCATCAACACTCTGATAGTCCACAGATTACAGAATGCCCACAGATGTGCATGGGAAACTACTACTGGTCTTGCAGGGAACGATCAAAGCGTAGACTGTTTCAGACATTACTCCCATGGAGGAAAGTACGCATGGTGACTGATGTATTCAATCCCGATGCAGTTTCTGTGCTTCATCAACACTCTGATAGTCCACACATTTCAGAATGCCCACAGATGTGCATCGGAAACTACTACTGGTCTTCCAGGGAACGATCAAAGCGTAAACTGTTTGAGACATTACTCCCATGGAGGGAAGTGCGCATGGTGACTGTTGGATTCAATCCTGATGCAATTTCTGTGATTCATTAACACTCTGATAGTCCACACATTACAAAATGTCCCCAGATGTGCATCGGAAACTACTACTGGTCTTCCAGGGAAAGATAAAAAAAAAACTGTTTGAGATAATACTCCCATGGAGGAAAGTGCGCATGGTGACTGTTTTATTCAATCCCGATGCAATTTCTGTGTTTCATCAACACTCTGATAGTCCACAGATTACAGAATGCTTCCAGATGTGCATCGGAAACTACTACTGATCTTGCAGGGAACAATCAAAGCGTAGACTGTTTGAGACTTTACTCCCATGTAGGAAAGTGTGCATGGTGACTGTTGTATTCAATCCCGATGCAATTTCTGTGTTTCATCAACACTCTGATAGTCCACACATTACAGAATGCCCACACATGTGCATCGGAAACTACTACTGGTCTTCCAGGGAACGATCAACCGTAAACTGTTTGAGACATTACTCCCATGGAGGGAAGTGCGCATGGTGACTGTTGGATTCAATCGTGATGCAATTACTGTGATTCATCAACACTCTGATAGTCCACACATTACAAAATGTCCCCAGATGTGCATCGGAAACTACTACTGGTCTTCCAGGGAACGATCAAAGCGTGAACTGTTTGAGACATTACTCCCATGGAGGAAAGTGCGCATGGTGACTGTTGTATTCAATCCCGATGCAGTTTCTGTGTTTCATGAACACTCTGATATTCCACAGATTACAGAATGCCTCCAGATGTGCATCGGAAACTACTACTGGTCTTCCAGGGAACGATGAAAGCGTGAACTGTTTGAGACATTACTCCCATGGAGGAAAGTGCGCATGGTGACTGTTGTATTCAATCGCGATTCAATTTCTGTGTTTCATCAACACTTTTAAGGTCCACAGATTACAGAATGCCCCCAGATGTGCATCGGAAACTGCTACTGGTCTTCCAGGGACGATAAAAGCGTAAACCGTTCGAGGCATTACTCCCATGGAGGAAAGTGCACATGGTGACTGATGTATTCAATCCCGATGCAATTTCTGTGTTTCATCAACACTCTGATAGTCCGCAGATTACAGAATGCCTCCAGATGTGCGTCGGAAACTACTACTGGTCTTGCAGGGAACGATCAAAGCGTAGACTGTTTGAGACATTACTCCCATGGAGGAAAGTGCGCATGGTGACAGTTGTATTCAATCCCGATGCAATTTCTGTGTTTCATCAACACTCTGATAGTCCACAGATTACAGAATGCCCACAGATGTGCATGGGAAACTACTATTGGTCTTGCAGGGAACGATCAAAGCGTAGACTGTTTCAGACATTACTCCCATGGAGGAAAGTACGCATGGTGACTGATGTATTCAATCCCGATGCAGTTTCTGTGCTTCATCAACACTCTGATAGTCCACACATTACAGAATGCCCAGAGATGTGCATCGGAAACTACTACTTGTCTTCCAGGGAACGATCAAAGCGTAAACTGTTTGAGACATTACTCCCATGGTGGGAAGTGCGCATGGTGACTGTTGGATTCAATCCTGATGCAATTTCTGTGATTCATTAACACTCTGATAGTCCACACATTACAAAATGTCCTCAGATGTGCATCGGAAACTACTACTGGTCTTCCAGGGAAAGATAAAAAAAAAACTGTTTGAGATAATACTCCCATGGAGGAAAGTGCGCATGGTGACTGTTGTATTCAATCCCGATGCAATTTCTGTGTTTCATCAACACTCTGATAGTCCACAGATTACAGAATGCCTCCAGATGTGCGTCAGAAAACTACTACTGGTCTTCCAGGGAACGATCAAAGCAAAACTGTTAGAGACATTACTCCCATGGAGGAAATAGCGCATGGTGACTATTGTATTCAATCCCGATGAAATTCCTTATGTTTCATCAACACTTTGAAGGTCCACAGCTTACAGAATGCCTCCAGATGTGCATCTGAAACTACTACTGGCCTTGCAGGGAACGATCAAAACGTAGACTGTTTGAGACATTACTCCCATGGAGGAAAGTGCGCATGGTGACTGTTGTATTCACCCCGATGCAGTTTCTGTGTTTCATCAACACTCTGATAGTCCACACATTACAGAATGCCCCCAGATGTGCATCGGAAACTACTACTGGTCTTCCAGGGAACGATCAAAGCGTAGACTGTTAGAGACATTACTCCCATGGAGGAAAGTGCGCATGGTGACTGTTGTATTCAATCCTGATGCAATTTCTGTGTTTCATCAACATTCTGATAGTCCACACATCACAGAATGTCAGAAGATATGCATCGGAAACCACTACTGGTCTTCCAGGGAAAGATTAAAGCGTAGACTGTTTTAGACATTACTCCCATGGAGGAAAGTGCGCATGGTGACTGTCGTATTCAATCCCGATTCAATTTCTGTGTTTCATCAACACTCAGATAGTCCACAGATTACGGAATGCCTCCAGATGTGCATCGGAAACTACTACTGGTCTTCCAGGGAACGATCAAAGCGTAGACTGATTGAGACATTACTCCCCTGGAGGAAAGTGCGCATGGTGACTGTTGTATTCAATCCCGATGCAGTTTCTGTGTTTCATCAACACTCTGATAGTCCACACATTACAGAATGCCCACACATGTGCATCGGAAACTACTACTGGTCTTCCAGGGAACGATCAAACCGTAAACTGTTTGAGACATTACTCCCATGGAGGGAAGTGCGCATGGTGACTGTTGGATTCAATCCTGATGCAATTACTGTGATTCATCAACACTCTGATAGTCCACACATTACAAAATGTCCCCAGATGTGCATCGGAAACTACTACTGGTCTTCCAGGGAACGATCAAAGCGTGAACTGTTTGAGACATTACTCCCATGTAGGAAAGTGCGCATGGTGACTGTTGTATTCAATCCCGATGCAGTTTCTGTGTTTCATGAACACTCTGATATTCCACAGATTACAGAATGCCTCCAGATGTGCATCGGAAACTACTACTGGTCTTCCAGGGAACGATCAAAGCGTGAACTGTTTGAGACATTACTCCCATGGAGGAAAGTGCGCATGGTGACTGTTGTATTCAATCGCGATTCAATTTCTGTGTTTCATCAACACTTTTAAGGTCCACAGATTACAGAATGCCCCCAGATGTGCATCGGAAACTGCTACTGGTCTTCCAGGGACGATAAAAGCGTAAACCGTTCGAGGCATTACTCCCATGGAGGAAAGTGCACATGGTGACTGATCTATTCAATCCCGATGCAATTTCTGTGTTTCATCAACACTCTGATAGTCCGCAGATTACAGAATGCCTCCAGATGTGCGTCGGAAACTACTACTGGTCTTGCAGTGAACGATCAAAGCGTAGACTGTTTGAGACATTACTCCCATGGAGGAAAGTGCGCATGGTGACAGTTGTATTCAATCCCGATGCAATTTCTGTGTTTCATCAACACTCTGATAGTCCACAGATTACAGAATGCCCACAGATGTGCATGGGAAACTACTACTGGTCTTGCAGGGAACGATCAAAGCGTAGACTGTTTCAGACATTACTCCCATGGAGGAAAGTACGCATGGTGACTGATGTATTCAATCCCGATGCAGTTTCTGTGCTTCATCAACACTCTGATAGTCCACACATTTCAGAATGCCCACAGATGTGCATCGGAAACTACTACTGGTCTTCCAGGGAACGATCAAAGCGTAAACTGTTTGAGACATTACTCCCATGGAGGGAAGTGCGCATGGTGACTGTTGGATTCAATCCTGATGCAATTTCTGTGATTCATTAACACTCTGATAGTCCACACATTACAAAATGTCCCCAGATGTGCATCGGAAACTACTACTGGTCTTCCAGGGAAAGATAAAAAAAAAACTGTTTGAGATAATACTCCCATGGAGGAAAGTGCGCATGGTGACTGTTTTATTCAATCCCGATGCAATTTCTGTGTTTCATCAACACTCTGATAGTCCACAGATTACAGAATGCTTCCAGATGTGCATCGGAAACTACTACTGATCTTGCAGGGAACAATCAAAGCGTAGACTGTTTGAGACTTTACTCCCATGTAGGAAAGTGTGCATGGTGACTGTTGTATTCAATCCCGATGCAATTTCTGTGTTTCATCAACACTCTGATAGTCCACACATTACAGAATGCCCACACATGTGCATCGGAAACTACTACTGGTCTTCCAGGGAACGATCAACCGTAAACTGTTTGAGACATTACTCCCATGGAGGGAAGTGCGCATGGTGACTGTTGGATTCAATCGTGATGCAATTACTGTGATTCATCAACACTCTGATAGTCCACACATTACAAAATGTCCCCAGATGTGCATCGGAAACTACTACTGGTCTTCCAGGGAACGATCAAAGCGTGAACTGTTTGAGACATTACTCCCATGGAGGAAAGTGCGCATGGTGACTGTTGTATTCAATCCCGATGCAGTTTCTGTGTTTCATGAACACTCTGATATTCCACAGATTACAGAATGCCTCCAGATGTGCATCGGAAACTACTACTGGTCTTCCAGGGAACGATGAAAGCGTGAACTGTTTGAGACATTACTCCCATGGAGGAAAGTGCGCATGGTGACTGTTGTATTCAATCGCGATTCAATTTCTGTGTTTCATCAACACTTTTAAGGTCCACAGATTACAGAATGCCCCCAGATGTGCATCGGAAACTGCTACTGGTCTTCCAGGGACGATAAAAGCGTAAACCGTTCGAGGCATTACTCCCATGGAGGAAAGTGCACATGGTGACTGATGTATTCAATCCCGATGCAATTTCTGTGTTTCATCAACACTCTGATAGTCCGCAGATTACAGAATGCCTCCAGATGTGCGTCGGAAACTACTACTGGTCTTGCAGGGAACGATCAAAGCGTAGACTGTTTGAGACATTACTCCCATGGAGGAAAGTGCGCATGGTGACAGTTGTATTCAATCCCGATGCAATTTCTGTGTTTCATCAACACTCTGATAGTCCACAGATTACAGAATGCCCACAGATGTGCATGGGAAACTACTATTGGTCTTGCAGGGAACGATCAAAGCGTAGACTGTTTCAGACATTACTCCCATGGAGGAAAGTACGCATGGTGACTGATGTATTCAATCCCGATGCAGTTTCTGTGCTTCATCAACACTCTGATAGTCCACACATTACAGAATGCCCAGAGATGTGCATCGGAAACTACTACTTGTCTTCCAGGGAACGATCAAAGCGTAAACTGTTTGAGACATTACTCCCATGGTGGGAAGTGCGCATGGTGACTGTTGGATTCAATCCTGATGCAATTTCTGTGATTCATTAACACTCTGATAGTCCACACATTACAAAATGTCCTCAGATGTGCATCGGAAACTACTACTGGTCTTCCAGGGAAAGATAAAAAAAAAACTGTTTGAGATAATACTCCCATGGAGGAAAGTGCGCATGGTGACTGTTGTATTCAATCCCGATGCAATTTCTGTGTTTCATCAACACTCTGATAGTCCACACATTACAGAATGCCCACACATGTGCATCGGAAACTACTACTGGTCTTCCAGGGAACGATCAAAGCGTAAACTGTTTGAGACATGGTGACTGTTGTATTCAATCCCGATGCAATTTCTGTGTTTCATCAACACTCTGATAGTCCACAGATTACAGAATGCCTCCAGATGTGCATCGGAAACTACTACTGGTCTTGAACAGAACGATCAAAGCGTAAACTCTTTGAGACATTACTCCCATGGAGGAAAGTGCGCATGGTTACTGTTGTATTCAATCCCGATGCAATTGCTTTGTTTCATCAACACTCTGATAGTCCACAGATTACAGAATGATACCAGATGTGCAAGGAAACTACTACTTGTCTTCCAGGGAACGATCAAAGCGTAGACTGTTTGAGACATTACTCCCATGGAGGAAAGTGCGCATGGTGACTGTTGTATTCAATCCCGATGCAATTTCTGTGTTTCATCAACACTCTGACAGTCCACACATTACAGAATGCCCACAGATGTGCATCGGAAACTACTATTGGTCTTCCAGGGAACGATCAAATCGTAAAATATTTGAGACATTACTCCCATGGAGGAAAGTGCGCACGGTGACTGTTGTATTCAATCCTGATGCAATTTCTGTGTTTCATCAACACTCTGATAGTCCACACATTACAGAATGCTCCCAGATGAGCAACGGAAACTACTACTGGTCTTCCAGGAAACGATCAAAGCGTAAACTGTTTGAGACATTACTCCCATGGGGGAAAGTGCGCATGGTGACTGTTGTATTCAATCCCGATTCAATTTCTGTGTTTCAACAACACTTTGAAGGACCACAGATTACAGAATGCCCCCAGATGTGCATCAGAAACTCCTACTGGTCTTCCAGGGAACGATCAAAGCGTAAACCGTTCGAGGCATTACTCCCATGGAGGAAAGTACACATTGTGACTGTTGTATTCAATCCCGATGCAATTTCTGTGTTTCATCAACACTCTGATAGTCCACAGATTACGGAATGCCTCCAGATGTGCATCGGAAACTACTACTGGTCTTCCAGGGAACGATAGAAGCGTAGACTATTTGAAACATTACTCAACTGGAGGGAAGTGCGCATGGTGACTGTTGGATTCAATCCTGATGCAATTTCTGTGATTCATCAACACTCCGATAGTCCACACATTACAGAATGTCCCGAGATGTGCATCGGAAACTACTACTGGTCTTCCCGGGAACGATCAAAGCGTAATCTGTTTGAGACATTACTCAAATGGAGGAAAGTGCGCATTGTGACCGTTGTATTCAATCCTGATGCAATCTCTGTGTTTCATCAACACTCTGATAGTCCACACATTACAGAATGTCAGAAGATGTGCATCGGAAACTACCACTGGTCTTCCAGGGAACGATCAAACCGTAAACTGTTTGAGACATTACTCCCATGGAGGGAAGTGCGCATGGTAACTGTTGGACTCAATGCTGTTGCAATTTCTGTGATTCATCAACACTCTGATAGTCCACACATTACAGAATGTCCCCAGATGTGCATTGCAAGCTACTACTGGTCTTCCAGGGAACGATCAAAGCGTAAACTGTTTGAGACATTACTCCCATGGATTAAAGTGCGCATGGTGACTGTTGTATTCAATCCCGATGCAATTTCTGTGTTTCATCAACACCCTGATAGTCCACAGATTACAGAATGACCCCAGATGTGCATCGGAAACTGCTACTGGTTTTCCAGGGAACGGTCAAAGCGTAAACCGTTCGAGGCATTACTCCCATGGAGGAAAGTGCACATGGTGACTGTTGTATTCAATCCCGATGCAGTTTCTGTGTTTCATCAACACTCTGATAGTCCACAGATTACAGAATGCCTCCAGATGTGCATCGGAAATTACTACTGGTCTTCCAGGGAACGATAAAAGCGTAGACTGTTTGAGACATTACGCCCATGGAGGAAAGTGCGCATGGTGACTGTTGTATTAAATCCCGAAGCAATTTCTTTGTTTCATCAACACTCTGATAGTCCACAGATTACAGAATGATACCAGATTTGCATCGGAAACTACTACTTGTCTTCCAGTGAACGATCAAACCGTAAACTGTTTGAGACATTACTCCCATGGATGGAAGTGCGCATGGTGACTGTTGGACTCAACCCTGATGCAATTTCTGTGATTCATCAACACTTTGAAGGTCCACACATTACATAATGTCCCCAGATGTGCATCGGAAACTACTACTGGTCTCCCAGGGAACGATCAAAGCGTAAACTGTTTGAGATATTACTCCTATGGAGGAAAGTGCGCATCGTGACTGTTGTATTCAATCCCGATGCAATTTCTGTGTTTCATCAACACTCTGATAGTCCACAGATTACAGAATGCCTCCAGATGTGACTCGGAAACTACTACTGGCCTTCCAGGGAACGATCAAATCGTAGACTGTTTGTGACATTACTCCCCTTGGAGGAAAGTGCGCATGGTGACTGTTGTATTCAATCCTGAAGCAATTTCTGTGTTTCATCAACACTCTGATAGTCCACACATTACAGAATGGCCCAAGATGTGCGTCGGAAACTACTACTGGTCTTCCAGGGAACGATCAAAGCGTAAACTGTTTGAGACATTACTCCCATGGAGGAAATTGCGCATGGTGACTGTTGTATTCAATCCCGATGCAATTCCTGTGTTTCATCAACACTTTGAAGGTCCACACATTACAGAATGCGTCCAAATGTGCATCGGAAACTACTACTGGTCTTGCAGGGAACGATCAAAGCGTAGACTGTTTGAGACATTACTCCCATGGAGGAAAGTCCGCATGGTGACTGTTGTATTCTATCCCGATGCAGTTTCTGTGTTTTATCAACACTCTGATAGTCCACACATTACAGAATGCCCACAGATGTGCATCGGAAACTACCACTGGTCTTCCAGGGAACGATCATACCGTAAACTGTTTGAGACATTACTCCCATGGAGGGAAGTGCGCATGGTGACTGTTGGACTCAATGCTGATGCAATGTCTGTGTTTCATCAACACTCTGATAGTCCACACATTACAGAATGGCCCCAGATGTGCGTCGGAAACTACTACTCGTCTTCCAGGGAACGATCAAAGCGTAAACTGTTTGAGACATTACTCCCATGGAGGAAATTGCTAATGGTGACTGTTGTATTCAATCCCGATGCAATTCCTTTGTTTCATCAACACTCTGATAGTCCACACATTACAGAATGCCCACAGATGTGCATCGGAAACTACTACTGGTCTTCCAGGGATCGATCAAAGCGTAAACTGTTTGAGACATTACTCCCATGGAGGAAAGTGCGCATGGTGATTGTTGTATTCAGTCCTGATGCAATTTCTGTGTTTCATCAACACTCTGATAGTCCACACATTACAAAATGTCAGAAGATGTGCATCGGAAACTACTACTGGTCTTCCAGGGAAAGATAAAAGCGTAGACTGTTTGAAACATTACTCCCATGGACGAAAGTGCGCATGGTGACTGTTGTATTCAATTCCGAATCCATTTCTGTGTTTCAACAACACTTTGAAGGTCCACAGATTACAGAATGCCCCCAGATGTGCATCGGAAACTGCTACTGGTCTTCCAGGGACGATAAAAGCGTAAACCGTTCGAGGCATTACTCCCATGGAGGAAAGTGCACATGGTGACTGTTGTATTCAATCCCGATGCAATTTCTGTGTTTCATCAACACTCTGATAGTCCACAGATTACCGAATGCCTCCAGATGTGCATCGGAAACTACTACTGGTCTTCCAGGGAACGATAAAATCGTAGACGGTTTGAGACATTATTCCCATGGAGGAAAGTGCGTATGGTGACTGTTGTATTCAATCCCGACGCAATTTCTGTGTTTCATCAACTCTTTGAAGGTCCACAGATTACAGAATGCCTGCAGATGTGCATCGGAACATACTACTGGTCTTGCAGGGAACGATCAAAGCGTAGACTGTTTGAGACATTACTCCCATGGATGAAAGTGCCCATGGTGACTGTTGTATTCAATCCCGATGCAGTTTCTGTGCTTCATCAACACTCTGATAGTCCACACATTACGGATTGACCACAGATGTGCATCGGAACTACTACTGGTCTTCGAGGGAACGATCAAAGCGTAAACTTTTTGAGACATTACTCCCATGGAGGGAAGTGCGCATGGTGACTGTTGGATTCAATTTCTGTGATTCATCAACACTCTGATAGTCCACACATTACTGAATGTCCCCAGATGTGCATCGGAAACTACTACTGGTCTTCCAGGGAACGATCAAAGCGTAAACTGTTTGAGATATTACTCCAATGGAGGAAAGTGCGCATGGTGACTGTTGTATTCAATCCCGATGCAATTTCTGTGTTTCATCAACACTTTGATAGTCCACAGATTACAGAATGCCTCCAGATGTGACTCGGAAACTACTACTGGCCTTCCAGGGAACGATCAAATCGTAGACTGTTTGTGACATTACTCCCCTTGGAGGAACGTGCGCATGGTGACTGTTGTATTCAATCCCGATGCAATTTCTGTGTTTCATCAACACTCTGATAGTCCACAGGTAACAGAATGCCCACTGATGTGCATCGGAAACTACTACCGGTCTTCCGGGGAACGATCATAGCGTAAACTGTTTGAGACATTACTCCCATGAAGGAAAGTGCGCATTGTGACCGTTGTATTCAATCCTGATGCAATTTCTGTGTTTCATCAACACTCTGATAGTCCACACATTACAGAATGTCAGAAGATGTGCATCGGAAACTACCACTGGTCTTCCAGGGAACAATCAAACCGTAAAGTGTTTGAGACGTTACTCCCATGGAGGAAAGTGCGCATGGTAACTGTTGGATTCAATGCTGATGCAATAGCTGTGATTCATCAACACTCTGATAGTCCACACATTACAGAATGTCCCCAGATGTGCATTGCAAGCTACTACTGGTCTTCCAGGGAACGATCAAAGCGTAAACCGTTTGAGACATTACTCCCATGGACTAAAGTGCGCATGGTGACTGTTGTATTCAATCCCGATGCAATTTCTGTGTTTCATCAACACCCTGATAGTCCACAGATTACAGAATGACCCCAGATGTGCATCGGCAAACTGCTACTGGTTTTCCAGGGAACGGACAAAGCGTAAACCGTTCGAGGCATTACTCCCATGGAGGAAAGTGCACATGGTGACTGTTGTATTCAATCCCGATGCAATTTCTGTGTTTCATCAACACTCTGATAGTCCACAGATTATAGAATGCCTCATGATGTGCATCGGAAATTACTACTGGTCTTCCAGGGAACGATAAAAGCGTAGACTGTTTGAGACATTACTCCCATGGAGGAAAGTGCGCATGGTGACTGTTGTATTCAATCCCGATGCAATTTCTTTGTTTCATCAACACTCTGATAGTCCACAGATTACAGAATGATACCAGATGTGCATCGGAAACTACTACTTGTCTTCCAGGGAACGATCAAACCGTAAACTGTTTGAGACATTACTCCCATGGATGGAAATGCGCATGGTGACTGTTGGACTCAATCCTGATGCAATTTCTGTGATTCATCAACACTCTGATAGTCCACAGATTACAGAATGCCTCCAGACGTGCATCGGAAACTACTACTGGTCTTCCAAGGAACGATCAAAGCGTAGAATGTTTGAGACATTACTCCCATGGAGGAAAGTGCGCATGGTGACTGTTGTATTCAATCCCGCTGCAATTTCTGTGTTTCATCAACACTCTGATAGTCCAAACATTACAGAATGCCCACAGATGTGCATCGGAAACTACTACTGGTCTTCCATTGAACGATCAAAGCGTAATCTGTTTGAGACATTACTCCCATGGAGGAAAGTGCGCATGGTGACTGTTGTATTCAATCCTGATGCAATTTCTGTTTCATCAACACTCTGATAGTCCACACATTACAGAATGTCAGAAGATGTGCATCGGAAACTACTACTGGTCTTCCAGGGAAAGATCAAAGCGTAGACTGTGTGAAACATTACTCCCATGGAAGAAAGTGTGCATGGTGACTGTTGTATTCAATCCCGATTCAATTTCTGTGTTTCATCAACACATTGAAGGTCCACAGATTACAGAATGCCCCCAGATGTGCATCGGAAACTGCTACTGGTCTTCCAGGGACGATAAAAGCGTAAACCGTTCGAGGCATTACTCCCATGGAGGAAAGTGCACATGGTGACTGATGTATTCAATCCCGATGCAGTTTCTGTGCTTCATCAACACTCTGATAGTCCACACATTACAGAATGTCCCCAGATGTGCATCGGAAACTACTACTGGTCTCCCAGGGAACGATCAAAGCGTAAACTGTTTGAGATATTACTCCCATGGAGGAAAGTGCGCATGGTGACTGTTGTATTCAATCCCGATGCAATTTCTGTGTTTCATCAACACTCTTATAGTCCACAGATTACAGAATGCCTCCAGATGTGACTCGGAAACTACTACTGGCCTTCCAGGGAACGATCAAATCGTAGACTGTTTGTGACATTACTCCCCTTGGAGGAAAGTGCGCATGGTGACTGTTGTATTCAATCCTGAAGCAATTTCTGTGTTTCATCAACACTCTGATAGTCCACACATTACAGAATGGCCCAAGATGTGCGTCGGAAACTACTACTGGTCTTCCAGGGAACGATCAAAGCGTAAACTGTTTGAGACATTACTCCCATGGAGGTAATTGCACATGGTGACTGTTGTATTCAATCCCGATGCAATTCCTGTGTTTCATCAACACTTTCAAGGTCCACAGATTACAGAATGACTCCACATGTGCATCGGAAACTACTACTGGTCTTGCACGGAACGATCAAGCGTAGACTGTTTGAGACATTACTCCCATGGAGGGAAGTGCACATGGTGTCTGTTGTATTCAATCCTGATGTAATTTCTGTATTTCATCAACACTCTGATAGTCCACACATTACAGAATGCCTTTCAGATGTGCATCGGAAACTACAACTGATCTTTCAGGGAACGATCAAAGCGTAGACTGTTTGAGACATTACTCCCATGGAGGAAAGTGCGCAAGGTGACTGTTGTATTCAATCCCGATGCATTTTCTGTGTTTCATCAACACTCTGAAAGTCCACAGATAACAGAATGCCCACAGATGTGCATCGGAAACTACTACCGGTCTTCCAGGGAACGATCATAGCGTAAACTGTTTGAGACATTATGCCCATGGAGGAAAGTGCGCATTGTGACCGTTGTATTCAATCCTGAAGCAATTTCTGTGTTTCATCAAAACTCTGATGGTCCACACATTACGGAATGCGTCCAAATGTGCATCGGAAACTACTACTGGTCTTGCAGGGAACGATCAAAGCGTAGACTGTTTGAGACATTACTCCCATGGACGAAAGTGCGCATGGTGACTGTTGTATTCAATCCCGATTCCATTTCTGTGTTTCAACAACACTTTGAAGGTCCACAGATTACAGAATGCCCCCAGATGTGCATCGGAAACTGCTACTGGTTTTCCAGGGAACGGTCAAAGCGTAAACCGTTCGAGGCATTACTCCCATGGAGGAAAGTGCACATGGTGACTGTTGGATTCAATACTGATGCAATTTCTGTGTTTAATCAAGTCTTTGAAGGTCCACAGATTACAGAATGAATCCAGATGTGCATCGGAAACTACTACTGGTCTTGCAGCTAACGATCAAAGCGTAGACTGTTTGAGACATTAATCCCATTGAGGAAAGTGCGCATGGTGACTGTTGTATTCAATCCCGATGCAGTTTCTGTGCTTCATCAACACTCTGATAGTCCACACATTACAGAATGCCCACAGATGTGCATCGGAAACTACTACTGGTCTTCCAGGGAACAATCAAAGCGTAAACTTTTTGAGACATTACTCCCATGGAGGGAAGTGCGCATGGTGACTGTTGGATTCAATACTGATGCAATTTCTGTGATTCATCAACACTCTGATAGTCCACACATTACAGAATGTCCCCAGATGTGCATCGGAAACTACTACTAGTCTCCCAGGGAACGATCAAAGCGTAAACTGTTTGAGATATTACTCCCATGGAGGAAAGTGCGCATGGTGACTGTTGTATTCAATCCCGATGCAATTTCTGTGTTTCATCAACACTTTGATAGTCCACAGATTACAGAATGCCTCCAGATGTGACTCGGAAACTACTACTGGCCTTCCAGGGAACGAACAAATCGTAGACTGTTTGTGACATTACTCCCCTTGGAGGAAAGTGCGCATGGTGACTGTTGTATTCATTCCTGAAGCAATTTCTGTGTTTCATCAACACTCTGATAGTCCACACATTACAGAATGGCCCAAGATGTGCGTCGGAAACTACTACTGGTCTTCCAGGGAACGATCAAACCGTAAACTGTTTGAGACATTACTCCCATGGAGGAAATTGCGCATGGTGACTGTTGTATTCAATCCCGATGCAATTCCTGTGTTTCATCAACACTTTGAAGGTCCTTAGATTACAGAATGACTCCACATGTGCATCGGAAACTACTACTGGTCTTGCACGGAACGATCAAAGCGTAGACTGTTTGAGACATTACTCCAATGGATTGAAGTGCACATGGTGTCTGTTGTATTCAATCCTGATGTAATTTCTGTGTTTCATCAACACTCTGATAGTCCACACATTACAGAATGCCTCCAGATGTGCATCGGAAACTACAACTGATCTTGCAGGGAACGATCAAAGCGTAGACTGTTTGAGACATTACTCCCATGGAGGAAAGTGCGCATGGTGACTGTTGTATTCAATCCCGATGCATTTTCTGTGTTTCATCAACACTCTGAAAGCCCACAGATAACAGAATGCCCACAGATGTGCATCGGAAACTACTACCGGTCTTCCAGGGAACGATCATAGCGTAAACTGTTTGAGACATTAAGCCCATGGAGGAATGTGCGCATTGTGACCGTTGTATTCAATCCTGAAGCAATTTCTGTGTTTCATCAAAACTCTGATGGTCCACACATTACGGAATGCGTCCAAATGTGCATCGGAAACTACTACTGGTCTTGCAGGGAACGATCAAAGCGTAGACTGTTTGAGACATTACTCCCATGGAGGAAAGTCCGCATGGTGACTGTTGTATTCAATCCCGATGCAGTTTCTGTGTTTTATCAACACTCTGATAGTCCACACATTACAGAATGCCCACAGATGTGCATCGGAAACTACCACTGGTCTTCCAGGGAACGATCAAACCGTAAACTGTTTGAGACATTACTCCCATGGAGGGAAGTGCGCATGGTGACTGTTGGACTCAATGCTGATGCAAAGTCTGTGTTTCATCAACACTCTGATAGTCCACACATTACAGAATGGCCCCAGATGTGCGTCGGAAACTACTACTCGTCTTCCAGGGAACGATCAAATCGTAAACTGTTTGAGACATTACTCCCATGGAGGAAATTGCTAATGGTGACTGTTGTATTCAATCCCGATGCAATTCCTTTGTTTCATCAACACTTTGAAGGTCAACAGATTACAGAATGCCTCCACATGTACATCGGAAACTACTACTGGTCTTCCAGGGAACGATCAAAGCGTAAACTTTTTGAGACATTACTCCCATGGAGGGAAGTGCGCATGGTGACTGTTGGATTCAATACTGATGCAATTTCTGTGCTTCATCAACTCTCTGATAGTCCACACATTACAGAATGTCCCCAGATGTGCATCGGAACTACTACTGGTCTTCCAGGGAACGATCAAAGCGTAAACTTTTTGAGACATTACTCCCATGGAGGGAAGTGCGCATGGTGACTGTTGGATTCAATTTCTGTGATTCATCAACACTCTGATAGTCCACACATTACAGAATGTCCCCAGATGTGCATCGGAAACTACTACTGGTCTTCCAGGGAACGATCAAAGCGTAAACTGTTTGAGATATTACTCCAATGGAGGAAAGTGCGCATGGTGACTGTTGTATTCAATCCCGATGCAATTTCTGTGTTTCATCAACACTCTGATAGTCCACAGGTAACAGAATGCACACTGATGTGCATCGGAAACTACTACGCGCCTTCCGGGGAACGATCATAGCGTAAACTGTTTGAGACATTACTCCCATGGAGGAAAGTGCGCATTGTGACCGTTGTATTCAATCCTGATGCAATTTCTGTGTTTCATCAACACTCTGATAGTCCACACATTACAGAATGTCAGAAGATGTGCATCGGAAACTACCACTGGTCTTCCAGGGAACGATCAAACCGTAAACTGTTTGAGACATTACTCCCATGGAGGAAAGTGCGCATGGTAACTGTTGGACTAAATGCTGATGCAATTTCTGTGATTCATCAACACTCTGATAGTCCACACATTACAGAATGTCCCCAGATGTTCATTGCAAGCTACTACTGGTCTTCCAGGGCACGATCAAAGCGTAAACTGTTTGAGACATTACTCCCATGGATTAAAGTGCGCATGGTGACTGTTGTATTCAATCCCGATGCAATTTCTGTGTTTCATCAACACCCTGATAGTCCACAGATTACAGAATGACCCCAGATGTGCATCGGAAACTGCTACTGGTTTTCCAGGGAACGGTCAAAGCGTAAACCGTTCGAGGCATTACTCCCATGGAGGAAAGTGCACATGGTGACTGTTGTATTCAATCCCGATGCAATTTCTGTGTTTCATCAACACTCTGATAGTCCACAGATTACAGAATGCCCCCAGATGTGCATCGGAAATTACTACTGGTCTTCCAGGGAACGATAAAAGCGTAGACTGTTTGAGACATTACTCCCATGGAGGAAAGTGCGCATGGTGACTGTTGTATTCCATCCCGATGCAATTTCTTTGTTTCATCAACACTCTGATCGTCCACAGATTACAGAATGATACCAGATGTGCATCGGAAACTACTACTTGTCTTCCAGGGAACGATCAAACCGTAAACTGTTTGAGACATTACTCCCATGGATGGAAGTGCGCATGGTGACTGTTGGACTCAATCCTGATGCAATTTCTGTGATTCATCAACACTCTGATAGTCCACACATTACAGAATGTCCCCAGATGTGCATCGGAAACTACTACTGGTCTTCCAGGGAACAATCAAAGCGTAAACTGTTTGAGACATTACTGCCATGGAGGAAAGTCCGCATGGTGACTGTTGTATTCAATCCCGATGCAATTTCTGTGTTTCATCAACACTCTGATAGTCCACAGATTACAGAATGCCTCCAGACGTGCATCGGAAACTACTACTGGTCTTCCAAGGAACGATAAAAGCGTAGAATGTTTGAGACATTACTCCCATGGAGGAAAGTGCGTTGGTGACTGTTGTATTCAATCCCGCTGCAATTTCTGTGTTTCATCAACACATTGATAGTCCAAACATTACAGAATGCCCACAGATGTGCATCGCAAATTACTACTGGTCTTCCAGGGAACGATCAAAGCGTAATCTGTTTGAGACATTACTCCCATGGAGGAAAGTGCGCATGGTGACTGTTGTATTCAATCCTGATGCAATTTCTGTTTCATCAACACTCTGATAGTCCACACATTACAGAATGCCCCCAGATGTGCATCGGAAACTACTACTGGTCTTCCAGGGAAAGATCAAAGCGTAGACTGTGTGAAACATTACTCCCATGGAAGAAAGTGTGCATGGTGACTGTTGTATTCAATCCCGATTCAATTTCTGTGTTTCATCAACACATTGAAGGTCCACAGATTACAGAATGCCCCCAGATGTGCATAGGAAACTGCTACTGGTCTTCCAGGGACGATAAAAGCGTAAACCGTTCGAGGCATTACTCCCATGGAGGAAAGTGCACATGGTGGCTTTTGTATTCAATCCCGATGCAATTTCTGTGTTTCATCAACACTCTGATAGTCCACAGATTACAGAATGCCTCCAGATGTGCATCAGAAACTACTACTGGTCTTAAAGGGAACGATAAAAGCGTAGACTGTTTGAGACATTACTCCCATGGAGGAAAGTGCGCATGGTGACTGTTGTATTCAATCCCGACGCAATTTCTGTGTTTAATCAAATCTTGGAAAGTCCACAGATTACAGAATGAATCCAGATGTGCATCGGAAACTACTACTGGTCTTGCAGCTAACGATCAAAGCGTAGACTGTTTGAGACATTACTCCCATTGAGGAAAGTGCGCATGGTGACTGTTGTATTCAATCCCGATGCAGTTTCTGTGCTTCATCAACACTCTGATAGTCCACACATTACAGAGTGCCCACAGATGTGCATCGGAAACTACTACTGGTCTTCCAGGGAACAATCAAAGCGTAAACTTTTTGAGACATTACTCCCATGGAGGGAAGTGCGCATGGTGACTGTTGGATTCAATACTGATGCAATTTCTGTGATTCATCAACACTCTGATAGTCCACACATTACAGAATGTCCCCAGATGTGCATCGGAAACTACTACTGGTCTCCCAGGGAACGATCAAAGCGTAAACCGTTTGAGATATTACTCCCATGGAGAAAGTGCGCATGGTGACTGTTGTATTCAATCCCGATGCAATTTCTGTGTTTCATCAACACTCTGATAGTCCACAGATTACAGAATGCCTCCAGATGTGACTCGGAAACTACTACTGGCCTTCCAGGGAACGATCAAATCGTAGACTGTTTGTGACATTACTCCCGTTGGAGGAAAGTGCGCATGGTGACTGTTGTATTCAATCCTGAAGCAATTTCTGTGTTTCATCAACACTCTGATAGTCCACAGATTACAGAATGCCTCCAGACGTGCATCGGAAACTACTACTGGTCTTCCAAGGAACGATAAAAGCGTAGAATGTTTGAGACATTACTCCCATGGAGGAAAGTGCGCATGGTGACTGTTGTATTCAATCCCGCTGCAATTTCTGTGTTTCATCAACACATTGATAGTCCAAACATTACAGAATGCCCACAGATGTGCATCGCAAATTACTACTGGTCTTCCAGGGAACGATCAAAGCGTAATCTGTTTGAGACATTACTCCCATGGAGGAAAGTGCGCATGGTGACTGTTGTATTCAATCCTGATGCAATTTCTGTTTCATCAACACTCTGATAGTCCACACATTACAGAATGCCCCCAGATGTGCATCGGAAACTACTACTGGTCTTCCAGGGAAAGATCAAAGCGTAGACTGTGTGAAACATTACTCCCATGGAAGAAAGTGTGCATGGTGACTGTTGTATTCAATCCCGATTCAATTTCTGTGTTTCATCAACACATTGAAGGTCCACAGATTACAGAATGCCCCCAGATGTGCATAGGAAACTGCTACTGGTCTTCCAGGGACGATAAAAGCGTAAACCGTTCGAGGCATTACTCCCATGGAGGAAAGTGCACATGGTGGCTTTTGTATTCAATCCCGATGCAATTTCTGTGTTTCATCAACACTCTGATAGTCCACAGATTACAGAATGCCTCCAGATGTGCATCAGAAACTACTACTGGTCTTAAAGGGAACGATAAAAGCGTAGACTGTTTGAGACATTACTCCCATGGAGGAAAGTGCGCATGGTGACTGTTGTATTCAATCCCGACGCAATTTCTGTGTTTAATCAAATCTTTGAAAGTCCACAGATTACAGAATGAATCCAGATGTGCATCGGAAACTACTACTGGTCTTGCAGCTAACGATCAAAGCGTAGACTGTTTGAGACATTAATCCCATTGAGGAAAGTGCGCATGGTGACTGTTGTATTCAATCCCGATGCAGTTTCTGTGCTTCATCAACACTCTGATAGTCCACACATTACAGAATGCCCACAGATGTGCATCGGAAACTACTACTGGTCTTCCAGGGAACAATCAAAGCGTAAACTTTTTGAGACATTACTCCCATGGAGGGAAGTGCGCATGGTGACTGTTGGATTCAATACTGATGCAATTTCTGTGATTCATCAACACTCTGATAGTCCACACATTACAGAATGTCCCCAGATGTGCATCGGAAACTACTACTGGTCTCCCAGGGAACGATCAAAGCGTAAACTGTTTGAGATATTACTCCCATGGAGAAAGTGCGCATGGTGACTGTTGTATTCAATCCCGATGCAATTTCTGTGTTTCATCAACACTCTGATAGTCCACAGATTACAGAATGCCTCCAGATGTGACTCGGAAACTACTACTGGCCTTCCAGGGAACGATCAAATCGTAGACTGTTTGTGACATTACTCCCCTTGGAGGAAAGTGCGCATGGTGACTGTTGTATTCAATCCTGAAGCAATTTCTGTGTTTCATCAACACTCTGATAGTCCACACATTACAGAATGGCCCAAGATGTGCGTCGGAAACTACTACTGGTCTTCCAGGGAACGATCAAAGCGTAAACTGTTTGAGACATAACTCCCATGGAGGAAATTGCGCATGGTGACTGCTGTATTCAATCCCGATGCAATTCCTGTGTTTCATCAACACTTTGAAGGTCCACAGATTACAGAATGACTCCACATGTGCATCGGAAACTACTACTGGTCTTGCACGGAACGATCAAAGCGTAGACTGTTTGAGACATTACCTTCATGGAGGGAAGTGCACATGGTGTCTGTTGTATTCAATCCTGATGTAATTTCTGTGTTTCATCAACACTATGATAGTCCACACATTACAGAATGCCTCCAGATGTGCATCGGAAACTGCAACTGATCTTGCAGGGAACGATCAAAGCGTAGACTGTTTGAGACATTACTCCCATGGAGGAAAGTGCGCATGGTGACTGTTGTATTCAATCCCGATGCATTTTCTGTGTTTCATCCACACTCTGAAAGTCCACAGATAACAGAATGCCCACAGATGTGCATCGGAAACTATTACCGGTCTTCCAGGGAACGATCATAGCGTAAACTGTTTGAGACATTAAGCCCATGGAGGAAAGTGCGCATTGTGACCGTTGTATTCAATCCTGAAGCAATTTCTGTGTTTCATCAACACTCTGATGGTCCACACATTACAGAATGCGTCCAAATGTGCATCGGAAACTACTACTGGTCTTGCAGGGAACGATCAAAGAGTAGACTGTTTGAGACATTACTCCCATGGAGGAAAGTCCGCATGGTGACTGTTGTATTCAATCCCGATGCAGTTTCTGTGTTTTATCAACACTCTGATAGTCCACACAATACAGAATGCCCACAGATGTGCATCGGAAACTACCACTGGTCTTCCAGGGAACGATCAAACAGTAAACTGTTTGAGACATTACTCCCATGGAGGGAAGTGCGCATGGTGACTGTTGGACTCAATGCTGATGCAATGTCTGTGTTTCATCAACACTCTGATAGTCCACACATTACAGAATGGCCCCAGATGTGCGTCGGAAACTACTACTCGTCTTCCAGGGAACGATCAAAGCGTAAACTGTTTGAGACATTACTCCCATGGAGGAAATTGCTAATGGTGACTGTTGTATTCAATCCCGATGCAATTCCTTTGTTTCATCAACACTTTGCAGGTCAACAGATTACAGAATGCCTCCACATGTGCATCGGAAACTACTACTGGTCTTGCAGGGAACGATCAAATCGTAGACTGTTTGAGACATTACTCCCATGGAGGAAAGTGCGCATGGTGTCTGTTGTATCCAATCCTGATGTAATTTCTGTGTTTCATCAACACTCTGATAGTCCACACATTACAGAATGCCTCCAAATGTGCATCGGAAACTACTACTGGTCTTCCAGGGATCGATCGAAGCGTAGACTGTTTGAGACATTACTCCCATGGAGGAAAGTGCGCATGGTGACTGTTGTATTCAATCCCGATGCAATTTCTGTGTTCCATCAACACTCTGATAGTCCACAGATTACAGAATGCCTCCAGATGTGCATCGGAAACTACTACTGGTCTTCCAGGGATCGATCGAAGCGTATACTGTTTGAGACATTACAACCATGGAGGAAAGTGCGCATGGTGACTGTTGTATTCAATCCCGATGCAGTTTCTGTGTTTCATCAACACTCTGATAGTCCACACATTACAGAATGACCACAGATGTGCATCGGAAACTACTACTGGTCTTCCAGGGAACGATCAAAGCGTAGACTCTTTGAGACATTACTCCCATGTAGGAAAATTGCGCATGGTGACTGTTGTATTAAACCCGATGCAATGTTTGTGTTTCAACAATACTCTGATAGTCAACTCATGACAGAATGAACCCAGATGTTCATCGGAAATAACTACTGGTCTTCCAGGGAACCATCAAAGCGTAGACTGTTTGAGACATTACTCCCATGAAGGAAAGTGCGCATGGTGATTGTTGTATTCAATTCCGATGCAATTTCTGTGTTTCGTCAACACTCTGATAGTCCACAGATTACAGAATGCCCACAGATGTGCATCGGATACTACTACTGGTCTTCCAGGGAACGATCAAAGCGTAAACTGTTTGAGACATTACTCCCATGGAGGAAAGTGCGCATGGTGACTGTTGTATTCAATACTGATGCAATTTCTGTGAATCATCAACACTCTGATAGTCCACACATTACAGAATCTCAGAAGATGTGCATCGGAAACTACTACTTGTCTTCCAGGGAAAGATCAAAGCGTAGACTGTTTGAGACATTACTCCCATGGAGGAAAGTGCGCATGGTGAATGTTGTATTCAATCCCGATTCAATTTCTGTGTTTCATCAACACTTTGAAGGTCCACAGATCACAGAATGGCCCCAGACGTGCATCGGAAACTACTACTGGTCTTCCAGGGAACGATCAAAGCGTAAACCGTTTGAGGCATTACTCCCATGGAGGAAAGTGCGCATGGTGACTGTTGTATTCAATCCCGATGCATTTTCTGAGTTTCATCAACACTCTGAAAGTCCACAGATAACAGAATGCACACAGATGTGCATCGGAAACTACTACCGGTCTTCCAGGGAACGATCATAGCGTAAACTGTTTGAGACGTTAAGCCCATGGAGGAAAGTGCGCATTGTGACCGTTGTATTCAATCCTGAAGCAATTTCTGTGCTTCATCAACACTCTGATGGTAAACACATTACAGAATGCGTCCAAATGTGCATCGGAAACTACTACTGGTCTTCCAGGGAACGATCAAAGCGTAAACTGTTTGAGACATAACTCCCATGGAGGAAATTGCGCATGGTGACTGCTGTATTCAATCCCGATGCAATTCCTGTGTTTCATCAACACTTTGAAGGTCCACAGATTACAGAATGACTCCACATGTGCATCGGAAACTACTACTGGTCTTGCACGGAACGATCAAAGCGTAGACTGTTTGAGACATTACCTTCATGGAGGGAAGTGCACATGGTGTCTGTTGTATTCAATCCTGATGTAATTTCTGTGTTTCATCAACACTATGATAGTCCACACATTACAGAATGCCTCCAGATGTGCATCGGAAACTGCAACTGATCTTGCAGGGAACGATCAAAGCGTAGACTGTTTGAGACATTACTCCCATGGAGGAAAGTGCGCATGGTGACTGTTGTATTCAATCCCGATGCATTTTCTGTGTTTCATCCACACTCTGAAAGTCCACAGATAACAGAATGCCCACAGATGTGCATCGGAAACTATTACCGGTCTTCCAGGGAACGATCATAGCGTAAACTGTTTGAGACATTAAGCCCATGGAGGAAAGTGCGCATTGTGACCGTTGTATTCAATCCTGAAGCAATTTCTGTGTTTCATCAACACTCTGATGGTCCACACATTACAGAATGCGTCCAAATGTGCATCGGAAACTACTACTGGTCTTGCAGGGAACGATCAAAGAGTAGACTGTTTGAGACATTACTCCCATTGAGGAAAGTCCGCATGGTGACTGTTGTATTCAATCCCGATGCAGTTTCTGTGTTTTATCAACACTCTGATAGTCCACACAATACAGAATGCCCACAGATGTGCATCGGAAACTACCACTGGTCTTCCAGGGAACGATCAAACCGTAAACTGTTTGAGACATTACTCCCATGGAGGGAAGTGCGCATGGTGACTGTTGGACTCAATGCTGATGCAATGTCTGTGTTTCATCAACACTCTGATAGTCCACACATTACAGAATGGCCCCAGATGTGCGTCGGAAACTACTACTCGTCTTCCAGGGAACGATCAAAGCGTAAACTGTTTGAGACATTACTCCCATGGAGGAAATTGCTAATGGTGACTGTTGTATTCAATCCCGATGCAATTCCTTTGTTTCATCATCACTTTGCAGGTCAACAGATTACAGAATGCATCCACATGTGCATCGGAAACTACTACTGGTCTTGCAGGGAACGATCAAATCGTAGACAGTTTGAGACATTACTCCCATGGAGGAAAGTGCGCATGGTGTCTGTTGTATCCAATCCTGATGTAATTTCTGTGTTTCATCAACACTCTGATAGTCCACACATTACAGAATGCCTCCAAATGTGCATCGGAAACTACTACTGGTCTTCCAGGGATCGATCGAAGCGTAGACTGTTTGAGACATTACTCCCATGGAGGAAAGTGCGCATGGTGACTGTTGTATTCAATCCCGATGCAATTTCTGTGTTTCATCAACACTCTGATAGTCCACAGATTACAGAATGCCTCCAGATGTGCATCGGAAACTACTACTGGTCTTCCAGGGATCGATCGAAGCGTATACTGTTTGAGACATTACAACCATGGAGGAAAGTGCGCATGGTGACTGTTGTATTCAATCCCGATGCAGTTTCTGTGTTTCATCAACACTCTGATAGTCCACACATTACAGAATGACCACAGATGTGCATCGGAAACTACTACTGGTCTTCCAGGGAACGATCAAAGCGTAGACTCTTTGAGACATTACTCCCATTTAGGAAAATTGCGCATGGTGACTGTTGTATTAAACCCGATGCAATGATTGTGTTTCAACAATACTCTGATAGTCAACTCATGACAGAATGAACCCAGATGTTCATCGGAAATAACTACTGGTCTTCCAGGGAACCATCAAAGCGTAGACTGTTTGAGACATTACTCCCATGAAGGAAAGTGCGCATGGTGATTGTTGTATTCAATTCCGATGCAATTTCTGTGTTTCGTCAACACTCTGATAGTCCACAGATTACAGAATGCCCACAGATGTGCATCGGATACTACTACTGGTCTTCCAGGGAACGATCAAAGCGTAAACTGTTTGAGACATTACTCCCATGGAGGAAAGTGCGCATGGTGACTGTTGTATTCAATACTGATGCAATTTCTGTGAATCATCAACACTCTGATAGTCCACACATTACAGAATCTCAGAAGATGTGCATCGGAAACTACTACTTGTCTTCCAGGGAAAGATCAAAGCGTAGACTGTTTGAGACATTACTCCCACGAAGGAAAGTGCGCATGGTGATTGTTGTATTCAATTCCGATGCAATTTCTGTGTTTCGTCAACACTCTGATAGTCCACAGATTACAGAATGCCCACAGATGTGCATCGGATACTACTACTGGTCTTCCAGGGAACGATCAAAGCGTAAACTGTTTGAGACATTACTCCCATGGAGGAAAGTGCGCATGGTGACTGTTGTATTCAATACTGATGCAATTTCTGTGTATCATCAACACTCTGATAGTCCACACATTACAGAATGTCAGAAGATGTGCATCGGAAACTACTACTTGTCTTCCAGGGAAAGATCAAAGCGTAGACTGTTTGAGACATTACTCCCATGGAGGAAAGTGCGCATGGTGAATGTTGTATTCAATCCCGATTCAATTTCTGTGTTTCATCAACACTTTGAAAGTCCACAGATTACAGAATGGCCCCAGATGTGCATCGGAAACTACTACTGGTCTTCCAGGGAACGATCAAAGCGTAAAGCGTTTGAGGCATTACTCCCATGGAGGAAAGTGCGCATGGTGACTGTTGTATTCAATCCCGATGCAGTTTCTGTGTTTCATCAACACTCTGATATTCCACACATTACAGAATGCCCACAGATGTGCATTGGAAACTACTACTGGTCTTCCAGGGAACGATCAAAGCGTAAACTGTTTGAGACATTACTCTCATGGAGGGAGGTGCGCATGGTGACGGTTGGATTCAATCCTGATGCAATTTCTGTGTTTCATCAACACTCTGATAGTCCACACATTACAGACTGTCCCCAGATGTGCGTCGGAAACTACTACAGGTCTTCCATTGAACGATCAAAGCGTAAATCGTTCGAGGCTTTACTCCCATGGAAAAAAGAGCACATGATGACTGTTGTATTCAATCCCGATGCAATTTCTGTGTTTCATCAACACTCTGATAGTCCACAGATTACAGAATGCCTCCAGATTTGCATCGGAAACTACTACTGGTCTTCCAGGGAACGATAAAAGCGTAGACTCTTTGAGACATTACTCCCATTGAGGAAAGTGCGCATGGTGACTGTTGTATTCAATCCCGATGCAATTTCTGTGTTTCATCAACACTTTGAAGGACCACAGATTACAGAATGCCTCCAGATGTGCATCGGAAACTACTACTGGTCTTGCAGGGAACGATCAAAGCGTAGACTGTTTGAGACATTACTCCCATGGAGGAAAGTTCGCATGGTGACTGTTGTATTCAATCCTGAAGCAATTTCTGTGTTTCATCAACACTCTGATAGTCCACACATTACAGAATGGCCCCAGATGTGCGTCGGAAACTGCTACTAGTCTTCCTGGGAACGATCAAAGCGTAAACATTTTGAGACATTACTCCCATGGAGGAAATTGCGCATGGTGACTGTTGTATTCAATCCCGATGCAACTCCTGTGTTTCATCAACATTCTGATAGTCCACAGATTACATAATGCCTCCAGATGTGCCTCGGAAACTACTACTGGCCTTCCAGGGAACGATCAAAGAGTAGACTGTTTGTGACATTACTCACATGGAGGAAAGTGCGCATGGTGACTCTTGTATTCAATCCTGATGCAATTTCTGTGTTTCATCAACACTCTGACAGTCCACACATTACAGAATGCTCCCAGATGAGCAACGGAAACTACTACTGGTCTTCCAGGGAACGATCAAAGCGTAAACTGTTTGAGACATTACTCCCATGGAGGAAAGTGCGCATGGTGACTGTTGTATTCAATCCTGATGCAATTTCTGTGTTTCATCAACACTCTGATAGTCCACACATTACAGAATGTCAGAAGATGTGCATCAGAAACTACTACTGGTCTTCCAGGGAACGATAAAAGCGTAGAATGTTTGAGACATTACTCCCATGGAGGAAAGTGCGCATGGTGACTGTTGTATTCAATCCCAATGCAATTTCTGTGTTTCATCAACACTTTGAATGTCCACAGATTACAGAATGCCTCCAGATGTGCCTCGGAAACTACTACTGGTTTTGCAGGGAACGATCAAAGCGTAGACTGTTTGAGACATTACTCCCATCTAGGAAAGTGCGCATGGTGACTGTTGTATTCAATCCCGATTCAATTTCTGTGTTTCATCAACACTTTGAAGGTCCACAGATTACAGAATGCCCCCAGATGTGCATCGGAAACTACTACTGGTCTTCCAGGGAACGATGAAAGCGTAAACCGTTCGAGGCATTACTCCCCTGGAGGAAAGTGCGCATGGTGACTGTTGTATTCAATCCCGATGCAATTTCTGTGTTCCATCAACACTCTGATAGTCCGCAGATTACAGAATGCCTGCAGATGTGCCTCGGAAACTACTACTGGCCTTCCAGGGAACGATCAAAGAGTAGACTGTTTGTGATATTACTCCCATGGAGGAAAGTACGCATGGTGACTGTTGTATTCAATCCTGATGCAATTTATGTGTTTCATCAACACTCTGATAGTCCACACATTACAGAATGCTCCCACATGAGCAACGGAAACTACTACTGGTCTTCCAGGGAACGATAAAAGCGTAAACTGTTTGAGACATTACTCCCATGGAGGAAAGTGCACATGGTGACTGTTGTATTCAATCCCGATTCAATTTCCGTGTTTCATCAACACTCTGATAGTCCACAGATTACAGAATGCCTCCAGATGTGCATCGGAAACTACTACTGGTCTTGCAGGGATCGATCAATGCGTAGACTGTTTGAGACATTACTCCCATTGAAGAAAGTGCACATGGCGACTGTTGTATTCAATCCCGATGCAATTTCTGTGTTTCATTACACTCTGATAGTCCACAGATTACAGAATGCCCACAGATGTGCATCGAAAGCTACTACTTTTCTTCCAGGGAACGATGAAAGCGTAAACAGTTTGAGACATTACTCCCATGGAGGAAAGTGCGCATGGTGACTGTTGTATTCCATAATGATGCAATTTCTGTGTTTCATCAACACTCTGATAGTCCACACATTACAGAATGTCAGAAGATGTGCAACGGAAACTACCACTGGTCTTCCAGGGAACGATCAAAGCGTAAACCGTTCGAGGCCTTGCTCCCATGGAGGAAAGTGCACATGGTGACTGTTGTATTCAATCCCGATGCAATTTCTGTGTTTCATCAACACTCTGATAGTCCACACATTACAGAATGCCTCCAGATGTGCATCGGAATTTACTACTGGTCTTCCAGGGAACGATAAAAGCGTATGCTGTTTGAGACATTACTCCCATGGAGGTAAGTGCGCATGGTGACTGTTGTATTCAATCCCGATGCAATTTCTGTGTTTCATCAACACTTTGAAGGTCCACAGATTACAGAATGCCTCCAGATGTGCATCGGAAACTACTACTAGTCTTGCAGGGAACAATCAAAGCGTAGACTGTTTGAGACATTACAACGATGGAGGAACGTGCGCATGGTGTCTGTTGTATTCAATCCCGATGCAGTTTCTGTGTTTCATCAACACTCTGATAGTTTACACATTACAGAATGCCCTTAGATTTGCATCGGAAATTACTACTGGTCTTCCAGGTAACGATCAAAGCGTAAACTGTTTGAGACTTTGCTCCCATGGAGGAAAGTGCGCATGGTGACTGTTGTATTCAATCCTGATGCACTTTATGTGTTTCATCAACACTCTGGTAGTCCACACATTCAGAATGTCTGAAGATGTGCATCGGAAACTACTACTGGTCTTGCAGGTAAAGATCAAAGCGTAGACCGTTTGAGACATTACTCACATGGAGGAAAGTGCGCATGGTGACTGTTGTATTCAATCCCGATTCAATTTCTGTGTTTCATCAACACTTTGAATGTCCACAGATTACAGAATGCCCCCAGATGTGCATCCGAAACTACTACTGGTCTTCCAGGGAACGAAGAAAGCGTAAACCGTTCGAGGCATTACTCCCCTGGAGGAATGTGCGCATGGTGACTGTTGTATTCAATCCCGATGCAGTTTCTGTGTTTCATCAACACTCTGATAGTCCACACATTACAGACTGTCAGAAGATGTGCATCGGAAACTACTACTGGTCTTCCAGGGAACGATCAAAGCGTAGACTGTTTGAGACATTACTCCCATGAAGGAAAGTGCGCATGGTGACTGTTGTATTCAATCCTGATGCAATTTCTGTGTTTCATCAACACTCTGATAGTCCACACATTACAGAATGCTCCCAGATGAGCAACGGAAACTACTACTGGTCTTCCAGGGAACGATCAAAGCGTAAACCCTTTGAGACATTACTCCCATGGAGGAGAGTGCACATGGTGACTGTTGTATTCAATCCCGATGCAATTTCTGTGTTTCATCAACACTCTGATAGTCCACAGATTACAGAATGCCTCCAGATGTGCATCGGAAACTACTACTGGTCTTGCAGGGAACGATCAAAGCGTAGACTGTTTGAGACATTACTCCCATAGAGGAAAGTGCGCATGGTGACTGTTGTATTCAATCCCGATGCAATTTCTGTGTTTCATCAACACTCTGATAGTCCACAGATTACAGTATGCCCACAGATGTGCATCGGAAACTACTACTGGTCTTCCAAGGAACGTTCAAAGCGTAAACTGTTTGAGACATTACTCCCATGGAGGAAAGTGCGCATGGTGACTGTTGTTTTCAATTCTGATGCAATATCTGTGTTTCATCAACACTCTGATATTCCACACATTACAAAATGTCAGAAGATGTGCATCGGAAACTACTACTGGTCTTCCAGGGAAAGATCAAATCGTAGACTGTTTGAGACATTACTCCCATGGAGGAAAGTGCGCATGGTGAATGTTGTATTCAATCCCGATTCAATTTCTGTGTTTCATCAACACTTTGAAGGTCCACAGATTACAGAATGCCCCCAGATGTGCATCGGAAATTACTACTAGTCTTCCAGGGAACGATCAAAGCGTAAACCGTTTGAGGCATTACTCCCATGGAGGAAAGTGCGCTTGGTGACTTTTGTATTCAATCCCGGTGCAGTTTCTGTGTTTCATCAACACTCTGATAGTCCACACATTACAGAATGCCCACAGATGTGCATTGGAAACTACTACTGGACTTCCAGGGAACGATCAAAGCGTAAACTGTTTGAGACATTACTCCCATGGAGGGAGGTGCGCATGGTGACTGTTGGATTCAATCCCGATGCAATTTCTGTGTTTCATCAACACTCTGATAGTCCACACATTACAGAATGTCCCCAGATGTGCGTAGGAAAGTACTACAGGACTTCCAGGGAACGATCAAAGCGTAAATCGTTCGAGGCTTTACTCCCATAGAGGAAAGTGCGCATGGTGACTGTTGTATTAAATCCTGATGCAATTTCTGTGTTTCATCAACACTCTGATAGTCCACACATTACAGACTGTCAGAAGATGTGCATCGGAAACTACTACTGGTCTTCCAGGGAAAGATCAAAGCGTAGACTGTTTGAGACATTACTCCCATCTAGGAAAGTGCGCATGGTGACTGTTGTATTCAATCCCGATTCAATTTCTGTGTTTCATCAACACTTTGAAGGTCCACAGATTACAGAATGCCCCCAGATGTGCATCGGAAACTACTACTGGTTTTCCAGGGAACGATCAAAGCGTAAACCGTTCGAGGAAGTTCTCCCATGGAGGAAAGTGCGCATGGTGACTGTTGTATTCAATCCCGATGCAGTTTCTGTGTTTCATCAACACTCTGATAGTCCACACATTACAGAATGCCCACAGATGTGCATCGGAAACTACTACTGGTCTTCCAGGGAACGATCAAAGCGTAAACTCTTTGAGACATTACTCCCATGGAGGAGAGTGCATATGGTGACTGTTGTATTCAATCCCGATGCAATTTCTGTGTTTCATCAACACTCTGATAGTCCACAGATTACAGAATGCCTCCACATGTGCATCGGAAACTACTACTGGTCTTGCAGGGAACGATCAAAGCGCAAACATTTTGAGACATTACTCCCATGGAGGAAATTGCGCATGGTGACTGTTGTATTCAATCCCGATGCAACTCCTGTGTTTCATCAACACTCTGATAGTCCACAGATTACAGAATGCCTCCAGATGTGCCTCGGAAACTACTACTGGCCTTCCAGGGAACGATCAAAGAATAGACTGTTTGTGACATTACTCCCACGGAGGAAAGTGCGCATGGTGACTGTTGTATTCAATCCCGATTCAATATCTGTGTTTCATCAACACTCTAATCGTCCACAGATTACAGAATTCCCACAGATGTGCATCGGAAACTACTACTGGTCTTCCAGGGAACGATCAAAGCGCAAACTGTTTGAGACATTACTCCCATGGAGGAAAGTGCGCATGGTGACTGTTGTATTCAATCCTGATGCAATTTCTGTGTTTCATCAACACTCTGATAGTCCACACATTACAGAATGTCAAAAGATGTGCATCGGAAACTACTACTGGTCTTCCAGGGAACGATAAAAGCGTAGACTGTTTGAGACATTACTCCCATGGAGGAAAGTGCGCATGGTGACTGTTGTATTCAATCCCGATGCAATTTCTGTGTTTCATCAACACTTTGAATGTCCACAGATTACAGAATGCCTCCAGATGTGCCTCGGAATCTACTACTGGTCTTGCAGGGAACGATCAAAACGTAGACTGTTTGAGACATTACAACCATGGAGGAAAGTGCGCATGGTGTCTGTTGTATTCAATCCCGATGCAGTTTCTGTGTTTCATCAACACTCTGATAGTCCACACATTACAGAATGCCCACAGATGTGCATCGGAAACTACTACTTTTCTTCCAGGGAACGATAAAAGCGTAAACTGTTTGAGACATTACTCCCATGGAGGAAAGTGCGAATGGTGACTGTTGTATTCAATCCCGATTCAATATCTGTGTTTCATCAACACTCTAATAGTCCACAGATTACAGAATGCCTCCAGATGTGCATCGGAAACTACTACTGGTCTTGCAGGGAACGATCAAAGCGTAGACTGTTTGAGACATTACTCCCATGGAGGAAAGTGCACATGGTGACTGCTGTATTCAATCCCGATGCAATTTCTGTGTTTCGTCAACACTCTGATAGTCCACACATTACAGAATTCCCACAGATGTGCATCGGAAACTACTACTGGTCTTCCAGGGAACGATCAAAGCGCAAACTGTTTGAGACATTACTCCCATGGAGGAAAGTGCGCATGGTGACTGTTGTATTCAATCCTGATGCAATTTCTGTGTTTCATCAACACTCTGATAGTCCACACATTACAGAATGTCAAAAGATGTGCATCGGAAACTACTACTGGTCTTCCAGGGAACGATAAAAGCGTAGACTGTTTGAGACATTACTCCCATGGAGGAAAGTGCGCATGGTGACTGTTGTATTCAATCCCGATGCAATTTCTGTGTTTCATCAACACTTTGAATGTCCACAGATTACAGAATGCCTCCAGATGTGCCTCGGAATCTACTACTGGTCTTGCAGGGAACGATCAAAACGTAGACTGTTTGAGACATTACAACCATGGAGGAAAGTGCGCATGGTGTCTGTTGTATTCAATCCCGATGCAGTTTCTGTGTTTCATCAACACTCTGACAGTCCACACATTACAGAATGCCCACAGATGTGCATCGGAAACTACTACTTTTCTTCCAGGGAACGATAAAAGCGTAAACTGTTTGAGACATTACTCCCATGGAGGAAAGTGCGAATGGTGACTGTTGTATTCAATCCCGATGCAATTTCTGTGTTTCATCAACACTCTGGTAGTCCACAGATTACAGAATGCCTCCAGATGTGCATCGGAAACTACTACTGGTCTTCCAGGGAACGATCAAATCGTAAACTCCTTGAGACATTACTCCCATGGAGGAAAGTGCGCATGGTGACTGTTGTATTCAATCCCGATGCAATTTCTGTGTTTCATCAACACTCTGATAGTCCACACATTACAGACTGTCAGAAGATGTGCATCGGAAACTACTACTGGTCTCCCTGGGAAAGATCAAAGCGTAGACTGTTTGAGACATTACTCCCATCTAGGAAAGTGCGCATGGTGACCGTTGTATTCAATCCCGATTCAATTTCTGTGTTTCATCAACACTTTGAAGGTCCACAGATTACAGAATGCCCCCAGATGTGCATCGGAAACTACTACTGGTCTTGCAGGGATCGATCAATGCGTAGACTGTTTGAGACATTACTCCCATTGAAGAAAGTGCACATGGCGACTGTTGTATTCAATCCCGATCCAATTTCTGTGTTTCATTTACACTCTGATAGTCCACAGATTACAGAATGCCCACAGATGTGCATCGAAAGCTACTACTGGTCTTCCAGGTAACGATCAAAGCGTAAACTGTTTGAGACATTACTCCCATGGAGGAAAGTGCGCATGGTGACTGTTGTATTCAATCCCGATTCAATTTCTGTGTTTCATCAACACTTTGAAGGTCCACAGATTACAGAATGCCCCCAGATGTGCATCCGAAACTAGTACTGGTCTTCCAGGGAACGATCAAAGCGTATACTGTTTGAGACATTACAACCATGGAGAAAAGTGCGCATGGTGACTGTTGTATTCAATCCCGATGCAGTTACTGTGTTTCATCAACACTCTGATAGTCCACACATTACAGAATGACCACAGATGTGCATCGGAAACTACTACTGGTCTTCCAGGGAAAGATCAAAGCGTAGACTGTTTGATACATTACTCCCATGGAGGAAAGTGCGCATGGTGACTGTTGTATTCAATCCCGATTCAATATCTTTGTTTCATCAGCACTTTGAAGGTCCACAGATTACAGAATGCACCCAGATGTGCATCGGAAACTACTACTGGTTTTCCAGGGAACGATCAATGCGTAAACCGTTCGAGGAATTACTCCCATGGAGGAAAGTGCGCATGGTGACTGTTGTATTCAATCCCGATGCAGTTTCTGTGTTTCATCAACACTCCGATAGTCCACACATTACAGAATGCCCACAGATGTGCATCGGAAACTACTACTGGTCTTCCAGGGAACGATCAAAGCGTAGACTGTTTGAGACATTACTCCCATGAAGGAAAGTGCGCATGGTGACTGTTGTATTCAATCCTGATGCAATTTCTGTGTTTCATCAACACTCTGATAGTCCACACATTACAGAATGCTCCCAGATGAGCAACGGAAACTACTACTGGTCTTCCAGGGAACGATCAAAGCGTAAACTCTTTGAGACATTACTCCCATGGAGGAAAGTGCACATGGTGACTGTTGTATTCAATCCCGATGCAATTTCTGTGTTTCATCAACACTCTGATAGTCCACAGATTACAGAATGCCTCCAGATGTGCATCGGAAAATACTACTGGTCTTGCAGGGAACAGTCAAAGCGTAGACTGTTTGAGACATTACTCCCATAGAGGAAAGTGCGCATGGTGACTGTTGTATTCAATCCCGATGCAATTTCTGTGTTTCATCAACACTCTGATAGTCCACAGATTACAGAATGCCCACAGATGTGCATCGGAAACTACTACTGGTCTTCCAAGGAACGTTCAAAGCGTAAACTGTATGAGACATTACTCCCATGGAGGAAAGTGCGCATGGTGACTGTTGTTTCCAATTCTGATGCCATATCTGTGTTTCATCAACACTCTGATATTCCACACATTACAAAATGTCAGAAGATGTGCATCGGAAACTACTACTGGTCTTCCAGGGAAAGATCAAAGCGTAGACTGTTTGTGACATTACTCCCATGGGGGAAAGTGCGCATGGTGAATGTTGTATTCAATCCCGATTCAATTTCAGTGTTTCATCAACACTTTGAAGGTCCACAGATTACAGAATGCCCCCAGATGTGCATCGGAAACTACTACTAGTCTTCCAGGGAACGATCAAAGCGTAAACCGTTTGAGGCATTACTCCCATGGAGGAAAGTGCGCATGGTGACTTTTGTATTCAATCCCGATGCAATTTCTGTGTTTCATCAACACTCTGATAGTCCACACATTACAGAATGCCCACAGATGTGCATTGGAAACTACTACTGGTTTTCCAATGAACGATCAAAGCGTAAACTGTTTGAGACATTACTCTCATGGAGGGAGGTGCGCATGGTGACTGTTGGATTCAATCCTGATGCAATTTCTGTGTTTCATCAACACTCTGATAGTCCACACATTACAGAATGTCCCCAGATGTGCGTCGGAAACTACTACAGGTCTTCCAGGGAACAATAAAAGCGTAAATCGTTCGAGGCTTTACTCCCATGGAGGAAAGTGCACATGGTGACTGTTGTATTCAATCCCGATGCAATTTCTGTGTTTCATCAACACTCTGATAGTCCACACATTACAGAATGCCTCTATATGTGCATCGGAAACTACTACTGGTCTTCCAGGGAACGATAAAAGCGTAGACTCTTTGAGACATTACTCCCATGGAGGAAAGTGCGCATGGTGACTGTTGTATTAAATCCCGATGCAATTTCTGTGTTTCATCAACACTTTGAAGGTCCACAGATTACAGAATGCCTCCAGATGTGCATCGGAAACTGCTACTGGTCTTGCAGGGAACGATCAAAGCGTAGACTGTTTGAGTCATTTCTCCCATGGAGGAAAGTTCGCATGGTGACTGTTGTATTCAATCCCGATGCAGTTTCTGTGTTTCATCAACACTTTTATAGTCCACACATTACAGAATGCCCACAGATGTGCATCGGAAACTTCTACTGGTCTTCCAGGGAACGATCAAAGCGTAAACTGTTTGAGACATTACTCCCAGGGAGAAAGTGCGTATGGTGATTGTTGTATTCAACCCCGATGCAATTTCTGTGTTTCATCAACACTCTGATAGTCCACAGATTACAGAATGCCTCCAGATGAGCCTCGGAAACTACTACTGGCCTTCCAGGGAACGATCAAATCGTAGACTCTTTGTGACATTACTCCCATGGAGGAAAGTGCGCATGGTGACTGTTGTATTCAATCCTGAAGCAATTTCTGTGTTTCATCAACACTCTAATAGTCCACACATTACAGAATGGCCCCAGATGTGCGTCGGAAACTACTACTGGTCTTGCAGGGATCGATCAATGCGTAGACTGTTTGAGACATTACTCCCATTGAAGAAAGTGCACATGGCGACTGTTGTATTCAATCCCGATGCAATTTCTGAGTTTCATTTACACTCTGATAGTCCACAGATTACAGAATGCCCACAGATGTGCATCGAAAGCTACTACTGGTCTTCCAGGTAACGATCAAAGCGTAAACTGTTTGAGACATTACTCCCATGGAGGAAAGTGCGCATGGTGACTGTTGCATTCAATCCTGATGCAATTTCTGTGTTTCATCAACACTCTGGTAGTCCACACATTACAGAATGTCAGAAGATGTGCAACGGAAACTACTACTGGTCTTCCAGGTAAAGATCAAAGCGTAGACTGTTTGAGACATTACTCACATGGAGGAAAGTGCGCATGGTGAGTGTTGTATTCAATCCCGATTCAATTTCTGTGTTTCATCAACACTTTGAAGGTCCACAGATTACAGAATGCCCCCAGATGTGCATCCGAAACTACTACTGGTCTTCCAGGGAACGATCAAAGCGTATACTGTTTGAGACATTACAACCATGGAGGAAAGTGCGCATGGTGACTGTTGTATTCAATCCCGATGCAGTTTCTGTGTTTCATCAACACTCTGATAGTCCACACATTACAGAATGACCACAGATGTGCATCGAAAACTACTACTGGTCTTCCAGGGAACGATCAAAGCGTAGACTCTTTGAGACATTACTCCCATTTAGGAAAATTGCGCATGGTGTCTGTTGTATTCAAACCCGATGCAATGTTTGTGTTTCAACAATACTCTGATAGTCAACTCATGACAGAATAAACCCAGATGTTCATCGGAAATAACTACTGGTCTTCCAGGGAACCATCAAACCGTAGACTGTTTGAGACATTACTCCCATGATGGAAAGTGAGCATGGTGATTGTTAAATTCAATTCCGATGCAATTTCTGTGTTTCATCAACATTCTGATAGTCCACACATTTCAGAATGCCCACAGATGTGCATCGGAAACTACTACTGGTCTTCCAGGGAAGGATCAAAGCGTAAACTGTTTGAGACATTACCCCCATGGAGGAAAGTGCGCATGGTGACTGTTGTATTCAATACTGATGCAATTTCTGTGTATCATCAACACTCTGATAGTCCACACATTACAGAATGTCAGAAGATGTGCATCGGAAATTACTACTTGTCTTCCAGGGAAAGATCAAAGCGTAGACTGTTTGATACATTACTCCCATGGAGGAATGTGCGCATGGTGACTGTTGTATACAATCCCGAATCAATATCTTTGTTTCATCAACACTTTGAAGGTCCACAGATTACAGAATGCACCCAGATGTGCATCGGAAACTACTACTGGTTTTCCAGGGAACGATCTAAGTGTAAACCGTTCGAGGAATTACTCCCATGGAGGAAAGTGCGCATGGTGACTGTTGTATTCAATCCCGATGCAGTTTCTGTGTTTCATCAACACTCTGATAGTCCACACATTACAGAATGACCACAGATGTGCATCGGAAACTACTACTGGTCTTCCAGGGAACGATCAAAGCGTAGACTGTTTGAGACATTACTCCCATGAAGGAAAGTGCGCATGGTGACTGTTGTATTCAATCCTGATGCAATTTCTGTGTTTCATCAACACTCTGATAGTCCACACATTACAGAATGCTCCCAGATGAGCAACGGAAACTACTACTGGTCTTCCAGGGAACGATCAAAGCGTAAACTCTTTGAGACATTACTCCCATGGAGGAAAGTGCACATGGTGACTGTTGTATTCAATCCCGATGCAATTTCTGTGTTTCATCAACACTCTGATAGTCCACAGATTACAGAATGCATCCAGATGTGCATCGGAAACTACTACTGGTCTTGCAGGGAACGATCAAAACGTAGACTGTTTGAGACATTACTCCCATAGAGGAAAGTGCGCATGGTGACTGTTGTATTCAATCCCGATGCAATTTCTGTGTTTCATCAACACTCTGATAGTCCACAGATTACAGAATGCCCACAGATGTGCATCGGAAACTACTACTGGTCTTCCAAGGAACGTTCAAAGCGTAAACTGTTTGAGACATTACTCCCATGGAGGAAAGTGCGCATGGTGACTGTTGTTTTCAATTCTGATGCAATATCTGTGTTTCATCAACACTCTGATATTCCACACATTACAAAATGTCAGAAGATGTGCATCGGAAACTACTACTAGTCTTCCAGGGAAAGATCAAAGCGTAGACTGTTTGAGACATTACTCCCATGGAGGAAAGTGCGCATGGTGAATATTGTATTCAATCCCGATTCAATTTCTGTGTTTCATCAACACGTTGAAGGTCCACAGATTACAGAATGCCCCCAGATGTGCATCGGAAACTACTACTAGTCTTCCAGGGAACGATCAAAGCGTAAACCGTATGAGGCATTACTCCCATGGAGGAAAGTGCGCATGGTGACTTTTGTATTCAATCCCGATGCAATTTCTGTGTTTCATCAACACTCTGATAGTCCACACATTACAGAATGCCCACCGATGTGCATTGGAAACTACTACTGGTCTTCCAGGGAACGATCAAAGCGTAAACTGTTTGAGACATTACTCTCATGGAGGGAGGTGCGCATGGTGACTGTTGAATTCAATCCTGATGCAATTTCTGTGTTTCATCAACACTCTGATAGTCCACACATTACAGAATGTCCCCAGATGTGCGTCGGAAACTACTACAGGTCTTCCAGGGAACGATAAAAGCGTAAATCGTTCGAGGCTTTACTCCCATGGAGGAAAGTGCACATGGTGACTGTTGTATTCAATCCCGATGCAATTTCTGTGTTTCATCAACACTCTGATAGTCCACAGATTACAGAATGCCTCCAGATGTGCATCGGAAACTTCTACTGGTCTTCCAGGGAACGATAAAAACGTAGACTCTTTGAGACATTACTCCCATTGAGGAAAGTGCGCATGGTGACTGTTGTATTAAATCCCGATGCAATTTCTGTGTTTCATCAACACTTTGAAGGTCCACAGATTACAGAATGCCTCCAGATGGGCATCGGAAACTACTACTGGTCTTGCAGGGAACGATCAAAGCGTAGACTGTTTGAGACATTTCTCCCATGGAGGAAAGTTCGCATGGTGACTGTTGTATTCAATCCCGATGCAGTTTCTGTGTTTCATCAACACTTTTATAGTCCACACATTACAGAATGCCCACAGATGTGCATCGGAAACTACTACTGGTCCTCCAGGGAACGATCAAAGCGTAAACTGTTTGAGACATTACTCCCATGGAGGAAAGTGCGCATGGTGACTGTTGTATTCAATCCTGATGCAATTTCTGTGTTTCATCAACACTCTGATAGTCCACACATTACAGACTGTCAGAAGATGTGCATCGGAAACTACTACTGGTCTTCCAGGGAAAGATCAAAGCGTAGACTGTTTGAGACATTACTCCCATCTAGGAAAGTGCGCATGGTGACCGTTGTATTCAATCCCGATTCAATTTCTGTGTTTCATCAACACTTTGATGGTCCACAGATTACAGAATGCCCCCAGATGTGCATCGGAAACTACTACTGGTCTTGCAGGGATCGATCAATGCGTAGACTGTTTGAGACATTACTCCCATTGAAGAAAGTGCACATGGCGACTGTTGTATTCAATCCCGATGCAATTTCTGTGTTTCATTTACACTCTGATAGTCCACAGATTACAGAATGCCCACAGATGTGCATCGAAAGCTACTACTGGTCTTCCAGGTAACGATCAAAGCGTAAACTGTTTGAGACATTACTCCCATGGAGGAAAGTGCGCATGGTGACTGTTGTATTCAATCCTGATGCAATTTCTGTGTTTCATCAACACTCTGGTAGTCCACACATTACAGAATGTCAGAAGGTGTGCATCGGAAACTACTACTGGTCTTCCTGGTAAAGATGAAAGCGTAGACTGTTTGAGACATTACTCACATGGAGGAAAGTGCGCATGGTGACTGTTGTATTCAATCCCGATTCAATTTCTGTGTTTCATCAACACTTTGAAGGTCCACAGATTACAGAATGCCCCCAGATGTGCATCCGAAACTAGTACTGGTCTTCCAGGGAACGATCAAAGCGTATACAGTTTGAGACATTACAACCATGGAGGAAAGTGCGCATGGTGACTGTTGTATTCAATCCCGATGCAGTTACTGTGTTTCATCAACACTCTGATAGTCCACACATTACAGAATGACCACAGATGTGCATCGGAAACTACTACTGGTCTTCCAGGGAACGATCAAAGCGTAGACTCTTTGAGACATTACTCTCATTTAGGAAAATTGCGCATGCTGACTGTTGTATTCAAACCCGATGCAATGTTTGTGTTTCAACAATACTCTGATAGTCAACTCATGACAGAATGAACCCAGATGTTCATCGGAAATAACTACTGGTCTTCCAGGGAACCATCAAAGCATAGACTGTTTGAGACATTACTCCCATGATGGAAAGTGCGCATGGTGATTGTTGTATTCAATTCCGATGCAATGTCTGTGTTTCGTCAACACTCTGATAGTCCACAGATTACAGAATGCCCACAGATGTGCATCGGAAACTACTACTGGTCTTCCAGGGAAGGATCAAAGCGTAAACTGTTTGAGACATTACCCCCATGGAGGAAAGTGCGCATGGTGACTGTTGTATTCAATACTGATGCAATTTCTGTGTATCATCAACACTCTGATAGTCCACACATTACAGAATGTCAGAAGATGTGCATCGGAAACTACTACTTGTCTTCCAGGGAAAGATCAAAGCGTAGACTGTTTGATACATTACTCCCATGGAGGAAAGTGCGCATGGTGACTGTTGTATTCAATCCCGATTCAATATCTTTGTTTCATCAACACTTTGAAGGTCCACAGATTACTGAATGCACCCAGATGTGCATCGGAAACTACTACTGGTTTTCCAGGGAACGATCAAAGCGTAAACCGTTCGAGGAATTACTCCCATGGAGGAAAGTGCGCATGGTGACTGTTGTATTCAATCCCGATGCAGTTTCTGTGTTTCATCAACACTCTGATAGTCCACACATCACAGAATGCCCACAGATGTGCATCGGAAACTACTACTGGTCTTCCAGGGAACGATCAAAGCGTAGACTGTTTGAGACATTACTCCCATGAAGGAAAGTGCGCATGGTGACTGTTGTATTCAATCCTGATGCAATTTCTGTGTTTCATCAACACTCTGATAGTCCACACATTACAGAATGCTCCCAGATGAGCAACGGAAACTACTACTGGTCTTCCAGGGAACGATCAAAGCGTAAACTCTTTGAGACATTACTCCCATGGAGGAAAGTGCACATGGTGACTGTTGTATTCAATCCCGATGCAATTTCTGTGTTTCATCAACACTCTGATAGTCCACAGATTACAGAATGCCTCCAGATGTGCATCGGAAACTACTACTGGTCTTGCAGGGAACGGTCAAAGCGTAGACTGTTTGAGACATTACTCCCATAGAGGAAAGTGCGCATGGTGACTGTTGTATTCAATCCCGATGCAATTTCTGTGTTTCATCAACACTCTGATAGTCCACAGATTACAGAATGCCCACAGATGTGCATCGGAAACTACTACTGGTCTTCCAAGGAACGTTCAAAGCGTAAACTGTTTGAGACATTACTCCCATGGAGGAAAGTGCGCATGGTGACTGTTGTTTTCAATTCTGATGCAATATCTGTGTTTCATCAACACTCTGATATTCCACACATTACAAAATGTCAGAAGATGTGCATCGGAAACTACTACTGGTCTTCCAGGGAAAGATCAAAGCGTAGACTCTTTGAGACATTACTCCCATGGAGGAAAGTGCGCATGGTGAATGTTGTATTCAATCCCGATTCAATTTCTGTGTTTCATCAACACTTTGAAGGTCCACAGATTACAGAATGGACCCAGATGTGCATCGGAAACTACTACTAGTCTTCCAGGGAACGATCAAAGCGTAAACCGTTTGAGGCATTACTCCCATGGAGGAAAGTGCGCATGGTGACTGTTGGATTCAATCCTGATGCAATTTCTGTGTTTCATCAACACTCTGATAGTCCACACATTACAGAATGTCCCCAGATGTGCGTCGGAAACTACTACAGGTCTTCCAGGGAACGATAAAAGCGTAAATCGTTCGAGGCTTTACTCCCATGGAGGAAAGTGCACATGGTGACTGTTGTATTCAATCCCGATGCGATTTCTGTGTTTCTTCAACACTCTGATAGTCCACACATTACAGAATGCCTCCAGATGTGTATCGGAAACTTCTACTGGTCTTCCAGGGAACGATAAAAGCGTAGACTCTTTGAGACATTACTCCCATTGAGGAAAGTGCGCATGGTGACTGTTGTATTAAATCCCGATGCAATTTCTGTGTTTCATCAACACTTTGAAGGTCCACAGATTACAGAATGCCTCCAGATGTGCATCGGAAACTACTACTGGTCTTGCAGGGAACGATCAAAGCGTAGACTGTTTGAGACATTTCTCCCATGGAGGAAAGTTCGCATGGTGACTGTTGTATTCATTCCCGATGCAGTTTCTGTGTTTCATCAACACTTTTATAGTCCACACATTACAGAATGCCCACAGATGTGCATCGGAAACTTCTACTGGTTTTCCAGGGAACGATCAAAGCGTAAACTGTTTGAGACATTACTCCCTGGGAGAAAGTGCGCATGGTGACTGTTGTATTCAACCCCGATGCAATTTCTGTGTTTCATCAACACTCTGATAGTCCACAGATTACAGAATGCCTCCAGATGAGCCTCGGAAACTACTACTGGCCTTCCAGGGAACGATCAAATCGTAGACTGTTTGTGACATTACTCCCATGGAGGAAAGTGCGCATGGTGACTGTTGTATTCAATCCTGAAGCAATTTCTGTGTTTCATCAACACTCTAATAGTCCACACATTACAGAATGGCCCCAGATGTGCGTCGGAAACTACTACTGGTCTTGCAGGGATCGATCAATGCGTAGACTGTTTGAGACATTACTCCCATTGAAGAAAGTGCACATGGCGACTGTTGTATTCAATCCCGATGCAATTTCTGAGTTTCATTTACACTCTGATAGTCCACAGATTACAGAATGCCCACAGATGTGCATCGAAAGCTACTACTGGTCTTCCAGGTAACGATCAAAGCGTAAACTGTTTGAGACATTACTCCCATGGAGGAAAGTGCGCATGGTGACTGTTGTATTCAATCCTGATGCAATTTCTGTGTTTCATCAACACTCTGGTAGTCCACACATTACAGAATGTCAGAAGATGTGCATCGGAAACTACTACTGGTCTTCCAGGTAAAGATCAAAGCGTAGACTGTTTGAGACATTACTCACATGGAGGAAAGTGCGCATGGTGACTGTTGTATTCAATCCCGATTCAATTTCTGTGTTTCATCAACACTTTGAAGGTCCACAGATTACAGAATGCCCCCAGATGTGCATCCGAAACTACTACTGGTCTTCCAGGGAACGATCAAAGCGTATACTGTTTGAGACATTACAAACATGGAGGAAAGTGCGCATGGTGACTGTTGTATTCAATCCCGATGCAGTTTCTGTGTTTCATCAACACTCTGATAGTCCACACATTACAGAATGACCACAGATGTGCATCGAAAACTACTACTGGTCTTCCAGGGAACGATCAAAGCGTAGACTCTTTGAGACATTACTCCCATTTAGGAAAATTGCGCATGGTGACTGTTGTATTCAAACCCGATGCAATGTTTGTGTTTCAACAATACTCTGATAGTCAACTCATGACAGAATGAACCCAGATGTTCATCGGAAATAACTACTTGTCTTCCAGGGAAAGATCAAAGCGTAGACTGTTTGATACATTACTCCCATGGAGGAAAGTGCGCATGGTGACTGTTGTATTCAATCCCGATTCAATATCTTTGTTTCATCAACACTTTGAAGGTCCACAGATTACAGAATGCACCCAGATGTGCATCGGAAACTACTACTGGTTTTCCAGGGAACGATCAAAGCGTAAACCGTTCGAGGAATTACTCCCATGGAGGAAAGTGCGCATGGTGACTGTTTTATTCAATTCCGATGCAGTTTCTGTGTTTCATCAACACTCTGATAGTCCACACATTACAGAATGACCACAGATGTGCATCGGAAACTACTACTGGTCTTCCAGGGAACGATCAAAGCGTTGACTGTTTGAGACATTACTCCCATGAAGGAAAGTGCGCATGGTGACTGTTGTATTCAATCCTGATGGAATTTCTGTGTTTCATCAACACTCTGATAGGCCACACATTACAGAATGCTCCCAGATGAGCAACGGAAACTACTACTGGTCTTCCAGGGAACGATCAAAGCGTAAACTCTTTGAGACATTACTCCCATGGAGGAAAGTGCACATGGCGACTGTTGTATTCAATCCCGATGCAATTTCTGTGTTTCATCAACTTTCTGATAGTCCACAGATTACAGAATGCCTCCAGATGTGCATCGGAAACTACTACTGGTCTTGCAGGGAACGATCAAAGCGTAGACTGTTTGAGACATTACTCCCATAGAGGAAAGTGCGCATGGTGACTGTGGTATTCAATCCCGATGCAATTTCTGTGTTTCATCAACACTCTGATAGTCCACAGATTACAGAATGCCCACAGATGTGCATCGGAAACTACTACTGGTCTTCCAAGGAACGTTCAAAGCGTAAACTGTTTGAGACATTACTCCCATGGAGGAAAGTGCGCATGGTGACTGTTGTTTTCAATTCTGATGCAATATCTGTGTTTCATCAACACTCTGATATTCCACACATTACAAAATGTCAGAAGATGTGCATCGGAAACTACTACTGGTCTTCCAGGGAAAGATCAAAGCGTAGACTGTTTGAGACATTACTCCCATGGAGGAAAGTGCGCATGGTGAATATTGTATTCAATCCCGATTCAATTTCTGTGTTTCATCAACACTTTGAAGGTCCACAGATTACAGAATGCCCCCAGATGTGCATCGGAAACTGCTACTAGTCTTCCAGGGAACGATCAAAGCGTAAACCGTATGAGGCATTACTCCTATGGAGGAAAGTGCGCATGGTGACTTTTGTATTCAATCCCGATGCAATTTCTGTGTTTCATCAACACTCTGATAGTCCACACATTACAGAATGCCCACAGATGTGCATTGGAAACTACTACTGGTCTTCCAGGGAACGATCAAAGCGTAAACTGTTTGAGACATTACTCTCATGGAGGGAGGTGCGCATGGTGACTGTTGAATTCAATCCTGATGCAATTTCTGTGTTTCATCAACACTCTGATAGTCCACACATTACAGAATGTCCCCAGATGTGCGTCGGAAACTACTACAGGTCTTCCAGGGAACGATAAAAGCGTAGACTCTTTGAGACATTACTCACATTGAGGAAAGTGCGCATGGTGACTGTTGTATTGAATCCCGATGCAATTTGTGTGTTTCATCAACACTTTGAAGGTCCACAGATTACAGAATGCCTCCAGATGTGCATCGGAAACTACTACTGGTCTTGCAGGGAACGATCAAAGCGTAGACTGTTTGAGACATTTCTCCCATGGAGGAAAGTTCGCATGGTGACTGTTGTATTCAATCCTGAAGCAATTTCTGTGTTTCATCAACACTCTAATAGTCCACACATTACAGAATGGCCCCAGATGTGCGTCGGAAACTACTACTGGTCTTGCAGGGATCGATCAATGCGTAGACTGTTTGAGACATTACTCCCATTGAAGAAAGTGCACATGGCGACTGTTGTATTCAATCCCGATGCAATTTCTGAGTTTCATTTACACTCTGATAGTCCACAGATTACAGAATGCCCACAGATGTGCATCGAAAGCTACTACTGGTCTTCCAGGTAACGATCAAAGCGTAAACTGTTTGAGACATTACTCCCATGGAGGAAAGTGCGCATGGTGACTGTTGTATTCAATCCTGATGCAATTTCTGTGTTTCATCAACACTCTGGTAGTCCACACATTACAGAATGTCAGAAGATGTGCATCGGAAACTACTACTGGTCTTCCAGGTAAAGATCAAAGCGTAGACTGTTTGAGACATTACCCACATGGAGGAAAGTGCGCATGGTGACTGTTGTATTCAATCCCGATTCAATTTCTGTGTTTCATCAACACATTGAATATCCACAGATTACAGAATGCCCCCAGATGTGCATCCGAAACTACTACTGGTCTTCCAGGGAACGATCAAAGCGTATACTGTTTGAGACATTACAACCATGGAGGAAAGTGCGCATGGTGACTGTTGTATTCAATCCCGATGCAGTTTCTGTGTTTCATCAACACTCTGATAGTCCACACATTACAGAATGACCACAGATGTGCATCGGAAACTACTACTGGTCTTCCAGGGAACGATCAAAGCGTAGACTCTTTGAGACATTACTCCCATTTAGGAAAATTGCGCATGGTGACTGTTGTATTCAAACCCGATGCAATGTTTGTGTTTCAACAATACTCTGATAGTCAACTCATGACAGAATGAACCCAGATGTTCATCGGAAATAACTACTGGTCTTCCAGGGAACCATCAAACCGTAGACTGTTTGAGACATTACTCGCATGATGGAATGTGAGCATGGTGATTGTTAAATTCAATTCCGATGCAATTTCTGTGTTTCGTCAACACTCTGATAGTCCACAGATTACAGAATGCCCACAGATGTGCATCGGAAACTACTACTGGTCTTCCAGGGAAGGATCAAAGCGTAAACTGTTTGAGACATTACCCCCATGGAGGAAAGTGCGCATGGTGACTGTTGTATTCAATACTGATGCAATTTCTGTGTATCATCAACACTCTGATAGTCCACACATTACAGAATGTCAGAAGATGTGCATCGGAAACTACTACTGGTTTTCCAGGGAACGATCAAAGCGTAAACCGTTCGAGGAATTACTCCCATGGAGGAAAGTGCGCATGGTGACTGTTGTATTCAAACCCGATGCAATGTTTGTGTTTCAACAATACTCTGATAGTCAACTCATGACAGAATGAACCCAGATGCTCATCGGAAATAACTACTGGTCTTCCAGGGAACCATCAAACCGTAGACTGTTTGAGACATTACTCCCATGATGGAATGTGAGCATGGTGATTGTTAAATTCAATTCCGATGCAATTTCTGTGTTTCGTCAACACTCTGATAGTCCACACATTACAGAATGCCCACAGATGTGCATTGGAAACTACTACTGGTCTTCCAGGGAACGATCAAAGCGTAAACTGTTTGAGACATTACTCTCATGGAGGGAGGTGCGCATGGTGACTGTTGAATTCAATCCTGATGCAATTTCTGTGTTTCATCAACACTCTGATAGTCCACACATTGCAGAATGTCCCCAGATGTGCGTCGGAAACTACTACAGGTCTTCCAGGGAACGATAAAAGCGTAGACTCTTTGAGACATTACTCACATTGAGGAAAGTGCGCATGGTGACTGTTGTATTAAATCCCGATGCAATTTGTGTGTTTCATCAACACTTTGAAGGTCCACAGATTATAGAATGCCTCCAGATGTGCATCGGAAACTACTACTGGTCTTGCAGGGAACGATCAAAGCGTAGACTGTTTGAGACATTTCTCCCATGGAGGAAAGTTCGCATGGTGACTGTTGTATTCAATCCTGAAGCAATTTCTGTGTTTCATCAACACTCTAATAGTCCACACATTACAGAATGGCCCCAGATGTGCGTCGGAAACTACTACTGGTCTTGCAGGGATCGATCAATGCGTAGACTGTTTGAGACATTACTCCCATTGAAGAAAGTGCACATGGCGACTGTTGTATTCAATCCCGATGCAATTTCTGAGTTTCATTTACACTCTGATAGTCCACAGATTACAGAATGCCCACAGATGTGCATAGAAAGCTACTACTGGTCTTCCAGGTAACGATCAAAGCGTAAACTGTTTGAGACATTACTCCCATGGAGGAAAGTGCGCATGGTGACTGTTGTATTCAATCCTGATGCAATTTCTGTGTTTCATCAACACTCTGGTAGTCCACACATTACAGAATGTCAGAAGATGTGCATCGGAAACTACTACTGGTCTTCCAGGTAAAGATCAAAGCGTAGACAGTTTGAGACATTACCCACATGGAGGAAAGTGCGCATGGTGACTGTTGTATTCAATCCCGATTCAGTTTCTGTGTTTCATCAACACATTGAATGTCCACAGATTACAGAATGCCCCCAGATGTGCATCTGAAACTACTACTGGTCTTCCAGGGAACGATCAAAGCGTATACTGTTTGAGACATTACAACCATGGAGGAAAGTGCGCATGGTGACTGTTGTATTCAATCCCGATGCAGTTTCTGTGTTTCATCAACACTCTGATAGTCCACACATTACAGAATGACCACAGATGTGCATCGGAAACTACAACTGGTCTTCCAGGGAACGATCAAAGCGTAGACTCTTTGAGACATTACTCCCATTTAGGAAAATTGCGCATGGTGACTGTTGTATTCAAACCCGATGCAATGTTTGTGTTTCAACAATACTCTGATAGTCAACTCATGACAGAATGAACCCAGATGTTCATCGGAAATAACTACTGGTCTTCCAGGGAACCATCTAACCGTAGACTGTTTGAGACATTACTCCCATGATGGAAAGTGAGCATGGTGATTGTTAAATTCAATTCCGATGCAATTTCTGTGTTTCATCAACATTCTGATAGTCCACAGATTACAGAATGCCCACAGATATGCATCGGAAACTACTACTGGTCTTCCAAGGAACGTTCAAAGCGTAAACTGTTTGAGACATTACTCCCATGGAGGAAAGTGCGCATGGTGACTGTTGTTTTCAATTCTGATGCAATATCTGTGTTTCATCAACACTCTGATATTCCACACATTACAAAATGTCAGATGATGTGCAACGGAAACTACTACTGGTCTTCCAGGGAAAGATCAAAGCGTAGACTGTTTTTAGACATTACTCCCATGGAGGAAAGTAAGCATGGTGAATGTTGTATTCAATCCCGATTCAATATCTTTGTTTCATCAACACTTTGAAGGTCCACAGATTACAGAATGCACCCAGATGTGCATCGGAAACTACTACTGGTTTTCCAGGGAACGATCAAAGCGTAAACCGTTCGAGGAATTACTCCCATGGAGGAAAGTGCGCATGGTGACTGTTGTATTCAATCCCGATGCAGGTTCTGTGTTTCATCGACACTCTGATAGTCCACACATTACAGAATGACCATAGATGTGCATCGGAAACTACTACTGGTCTTCCAAGGAACGTTCAAAGCGTAGACTGTTTGAGACATTACTCCCATGAAGGAGAGTGCGCATGGTGACTGTTGTATTCAATCCTGATGCAATTTCTGTGTTTCATCAACACTCTGATAGTCCACACATTACAGAATGCTCCCAGATGAGCAACGGAAATTACTACTGGTCTTCCAGGGAACGATCAAAGCGTAAACTCTTTGAGACATTACCCCCATGGAGGAAAGTGCACATGGTGACTGTTGTATTCAATCCCGATGCAATTTCTGTGTTTCATCAACACTCTGATAGTCCACAGATTACAGAATGCCTCCAGATGTGCATCGGAAACTACTACTGGTCTTGCAGGGAACGATCAAAGCGTAGACTGTTTGAGACATTACTCCCATTGAGGAAAGTGCGCATGGTGACTGTTGTATTCAATCCCGATGCAATTTCTGTGTTTCATCAACACTCTGATAGTCCACAGATTACAGAATGCCCACAGATGTGCATCGGAAACTACTACTGGTCTTCCAAGGAACGTTCAAAGCGTAAACTGTTTGAGACATTACTCCCGTGGAGGAAAGTGCGCGTGGTGACTGTTGTTTTCAATTCTGATGTAATATCTGTGTTTCATCAACACTCTGATATTCCACACATTACAAAATGTCAGAAGATGTGCATCGGAAACTACTACTGGGCTTCCAGGGAAAGATCAAATCGTAGACTGTTTGAGACATTACTCCCATGGAGGAAAGTGCGCTTGGTGACTTTTGTATATTCAATCCCGATGCAATTTCTGTGTTTCATCATTACTCTGATAGTCCACACATTACAGAATGCCCACAGATGTGCATTGGAAACTACTACTGGTCTTCCAGGGAACGATCAAAGCGTAAACTGTTTGAGACATTACTCTCATGGAGGGAGGTGCGCATGGTGACTGTTGGATTCAATCCTGATGCTATTTCTGTGTTTCATCAACACTCTGATAGTCCACACATTACAGAATGTCCCCAGATGTGCGTCGGAAACTACTACAGGTCTTCCAGGGAACGATAAAAGCGTAAATCGTTCGAGGCTTTATCCCCATGGAGGAAAGTGCACATGGTGACTGTTGTATTCAATCCCGATGCAATTTCTGTGTTTCATCAACACTCTGATAGTCCACAGATTACAGAATGCCTCCAGATGTGCATCGGAAACTACTACTGGTCTTCCAGGCAACGATAAAAGCGTAGACTCTTTGAGACATTACTCCCATTGAGGAAAGTGCGCATGGTGACTGTTGTATTAAATCCCGATGCAATTTCTGTGTTTCATCAACACTTTGAAGGTCCACAGATTACAGAATGCCTCCAGATGTGCATCGGAAACTACTACTGGTCTTGCAGGGAACGATCAAAGCGTAGACTGTTTGAGACATTTCTCCCATGGAGGAAAGTTCGCATGGTGACTGTTGTATTCAATCCCGATGCAGTTTCTGTGTTTCATCAACACTTTTATAGTCCACACATTACAGAATGCCCACAGATGTGCATCGGAAACTACTACTGGTCTTCCAGGGAACGATCAAAGCGTAAACTGTTTGAGACATTACTCCCAGGGAGAAAGTGCGCATGGTGACTGTTGTATTCAAACCCGATGCAATGTTTGTGTTTCAATAATACTCTGATAGTCAACTCATGACAGAATGAACCCAGATGTTCATCGGAAATAACTACTGGTCTTCCAGGGAACCATCAAACCGTAGACTGTTTGAGACATTACTCGCATGATGGAATGTGAGCATGGTGATTGTTAAATTCAATTCCGATGCAATTTCTGTGTTTCGTCAACACTCTGATAGTCCACAGATTACAGAATGTCCACAGATGTGCATCGGAAACTACTACTGGTCTTCCAGGGAAGGATCAAAGCGTAAACTGTTTGAGACATTACCCCCATGGAGGAAAGTGCGCATGGTGGCTGTTGTATTCAATACTGATGCAATTTCTGTGTATCATCAACACTCTGATAGTCCACACATTACAGAATGTCAGAAGATGTGCATCGGAAACTACTACTGGTTTTCCAGGGAACGATCAAAGCGTAAACCGTTCGAGGAATTACTCCCATGGAGGAAAGTGCGCATGGTGACTGTTGTATTCAAACCCGATGCAATGTTTGTGTTTCAACAATACTCTGATAGTCAACTCATGACAGAATGAACCCAGATGCTCATCGGAAATAACTACTGGTCTTCCAGGGAACCATCAAACCGTAGACTGTTTGAGACATTACTCCCATGATGGAATGTGAGCATGGTGATTGTTAAATTCAATTCCGATGCAATTTCTGTGTTTCGTCAACACTCTGATAGTCCACACATTACAGAATGCCCACAGATGTGCATTGGAAACTACTACTGGTCTTCCAGGGAACGATCAAAGCGTAAACTGTTTGAGACATTACTCTCATGGAGGGAGGTGCGCATGGTGACTGTTGAATTCAATCCTGATGCAATTTCTGTGTTTCATCAACACTCTGATAGTCCACACATTGCAGAATGTCCCCAGATGTGCGTCGGAAACTACTACAGGTCTTCCAGGGAACGATAAAAGCGTAGACTCTTTGAGACATTACTCACATTGAGGAAAGTGCGCATGGTGACTGTTGTATTAAATCCCGATGCAATTTGTGTGTTTCATCAACACTTTGAAGGTCCACAGATTATAGAATGCCTCCAGATGTGCATCGGAAACTACTACTGGTCTTGCAGGGAACGATCAAAGCGTAGACTGTTTGAGACATTTCTCCCATGGAGGAAAGTTCGCATGGTGACTGTTGTATTCAATCCTGAAGCAATTTCTGTGTTTCATCAACACTCTAATAGTCCACACATTACAGAATGGCCCCAGATGTGCGTCGGAAACTACTACTGGTCTTGCAGGGATCGATCAATGCGTAGACTGTTTGAGACATTACTCCCATTGAAGAAAGTGCACATGGCGACTAATGTATTCAATCCCGATGCAATTTCTGAGTTTCATTTACACTCTGATAGTCCACAGATTACAGAATGCCCACAGATGTGCATCGAAAGCTACTACTGGTCTTCCAGGTAACGATCAAAGCGTAAACTGTTTGAGACATTACTCCCATGGAGGAAAGTGCGCATGGTGACTGTTGTATTCAATCCTGATGCAATTTCTGTGTTTCATCAACACTCTGGTAGTCCACACATTACAGAATGTCAGAAGATGTGCATCGGAAACTACTACTGGTCTTCCAGGTAAAGATCAAAGCGTAGACAGTTTGAGACATTACCCACATGGAGGAAAGTGCGCATGGTGACTGTTGTATTCAATCCCGATTCAGTTTCTGTGTTTCATCAACACATTGAATGTCCACAGATTACAGAATGCCCCCAGATGTGCATCCGAAACTACTACTGGTCTTCCAGGGAACGATCAAAGCGTATACTGTTTGAGACATTACAACCATGGAGGAAAGTGCGCATGGTGACTGTTGTATTCAATCCCGATGCAGTTTCTGTGTTTCATCAACACTCTGATAGTCCACACATTACAGAATGACCACAGATGTGCATCGGAAACTACTACTGGTCTTCCAGGGAACGATCAAAGCGTAGACTGTTTGAGACATTACTCCCATGGAGGAATGTGCGCATGGTGACTGTTGTATTCAATCCTGATGCAATTTCTGTTTCATCAACACTCTGGTAGTCCACACATTACAGAATGTCAGAAGATGTGCATCGGAAACTACTACTGGTCTTCCAGGTAAAGATCAAAGCGTAGACTGTTTGAGACATTACTCACATGGAGGAAAGTGCGCATGGTGACTGTTGTATTCAATCCCGATTCAATTTCTGTCTTTCATCAACACTTTGAAGGTCCACAGATTACAGAATGCCCCCAGATGTGCATCCGAAACTACTACTGGTCTTCCAGGGGACGATCAAAGCGTATACTGTTTGAGACATTACAACCATGGAAAAAAGTGCGCATGGTGACTGTTGTATTCAATCCCGATGCAGTTTCTGTGTTTCATCAACACTCTGATAGTCCACACATTACAGAATGACCACAGATGTGCATCGGAAACTACTACTGGTCTTCCAGGGAACGATCAAAGCGTAGACTCTTTGAGACATTACTCCCATTTAGGAAAATTGCGCATGGTGACTGTTGTATTCAAACCCGATGCAATGTTTGTGTTTCAACAATACTCTGATAGTCAACTCATGACAGAATGAACCCAGATGTTCATCGGAAATAACTACTGGTCTTCCAGGGAACCATCTAACCGTAGACTGTTTGAGACATTACTCCCATGATGGAAAGTGAGCATGGTGATTGTTAAATTCAATTCCGATGCAATTTCTGTGTTTCATCAACATTCTGATAGTCCACAGATTACAGAATGCCCACAGATATGCATCGGAAACTACTACTGGTCTTCCAAGGAACGTTCAAAGCGTAAACTGTTTGAGACATTACTCCCATGGAGGAAAGTGCGCATGGTGACTGTTGTTTTCAATTCTGATGCAATATCTGTGTTTCATCAACACTCTGATATTCCACACATTACAAAATGTCAGAAGATGTGCAACGGAAACTACTACTGGTCTTCCAGGGAAAGATCAAAGCGTAGACTGTTTTTAGACATTACTCCCATGGAGGAAAGTAAGCATGGTGAATGTTGTATTCAATCCCGATTCAATATCTTTGTTTCATCAACACTTTGAAGGTCCACAGATTACAGAATGCACCCAGATGTGCATCGGAAACTACTACTGGTTTTCCAGGGAACGATCAAAGCGTAAACCGTTCGAGGAATTACTCCCATGGAGGAAAGTGCGCATGGTGACTGTTGTATTCAATCCCGATGCAGTTTCTGTGTTTCATCGACACTCTGATAGTCCACACATTACAGAATGACCATAGATGTGCATCGGAAACTACTACTGGTCTTCCAAGGAACGTTCAAAGCGTAGACTGTTTGAGACATTACTCCCATGAAGGAGAGTGCGCATGGTGACTGTTGTATTCAATCCTGATGCAATTTCTGTGTTTCATCAACACTCTGATAGTCCACACATTACAGAATGCTCCCAGATGAGCAACGGAAACTACTACTGGTCTTCCAGGGAACGATCAAAGCGTAAACTCTTTGAGACATTACCCCCATGGAGGAAAGTGCACATGGTGACTGTTGTATTCAATCCCGATGCAATTTCTGTGTTTCATCAACACTCTGATAGTCCACAGATTACAGAATGCCTCCAGATGTGCATCGGAAACTACTACTGGTCTTGCAGGGAACGATCAAAGCGTAGACTGTTTGAGACATTACTCCCATTGAGGAAAGTGCGCATGGTGACTGTTGTATTCAATCCCGATGCAATTTCTGTGTTTCATCAACACTCTGATAGTCCACAGATTACAGAATGCCCACAGATGTGCATCGGAAACTACTACTGGTCTTCCAAGGAACGTTCAAAGCGTAAACTGTTTGAGACATTACTCCCGTGGAGGAAAGTGCGCATGGTGACTGTTGTTTTCAATTCTGATGCAATATCTGTGTTTCATCAACACTCTGATATTCCACACATTACAAAATGTCAGAAGATGTGCATCGGAAACTACTACTGGGCTTCCAGGGAAAGATCAAATCGTAGACTGTTTGAGACATTACTCCCATGGAGGAGAGTGCGCATGGTGACTTTTGTATATTCAATCCCGATGCAATTTCTGTGTTTCATCATTACTCTGATAGTCCACACATTACAGAATGCCCACAGATGTGCATTGGAAACTACTACTGGTCTTCCAGGGAACGATCAAAGCGTAAACTGTTTGAGACATTACTCTCATGGAGGGAGGTGCGCATGGTGACTGTTGGATTCAATCCTGATGCTATTTCTGTGTTTCATCAACACTCTGATAGTCCACACATTACAGAATGTCCCCAGATGTGCGTCGGAAACTACTACAGGTCTTCCAGGGAACGATAAAAGCGTAAATCGTTCGAGGCTTTACCCCCATGGAGGAAAGTGCACATGGTGACTTATGTATTCAATCCCGATGCAATTTCTGTGTTTCATCAACACTCTGATAGTCCACAGATTACAGAATGCCTCCAGATGTGCATCGGAAACTACTACTGGTCTTCCAGGCAACGATAAAAGCGTAGACTCTTTGAGACATTACTCCCATTGAGGAAAGTGCGCATGGTGACTGTTGTATTAAATCCCGATGCAATTTCTGTGTTTCATCAACACTTTGAAGGTCCACAGATTACAGAATGCCTCCAGATGTGCATCGGAAACTACTACTGGTCTTGCAGGGAACGATCAAAGCGTAGACTGTTAGAGACATTTCTCCCATGGAGGAAAGTTCGCATGGTGACTGTTGTATTCAATCCCGATGCAGTTTCTGTGTTTCATCAACACTTTTATAGTTCACACATTACAGAATGCCCACAGATGTGCATCGGAAACTACTACTGGTCTTCCAGGGAACGATCAAAGCGTAAACTGTTTGAGACATTACTCCCAGGGAGAAAGTGCGCATGGTGACTGTTGTATTCAACCCCGATGCAATTTCTGTGTTTCATCAACACTCTGATAGTCCACAGATTACAGAATGCCTGCAGATGAGCCTCGGAAACTACTACTGGCCTTCCAGGGTACGATCAAATCGTAGACTGTTTGTGACATTACTCCCATGGAGGAAAGTGCGCATGGTGACTGTTGTATTCAATCCTGAAGCAATTTCTGTGTCTCATCAACACTCTAATAGTCCACACATTACAAAATGGCCCCAGATGTGCGTCGGAAACTACTACTGGTCTTGCAGGGATCGATCAATGCGTAGACTGTCTGAGACATTACTCCCATTGAAGAAAGAGCACATGGCGACTGTTGTATTCAATCCCGATGCAATTTCTGAGTTTCATTTACACTCTGATAGTCCACAGATTACAGAATGCCCACAGATGTGCATCGAAAGCTACTACTGGTCTTCCAGGTAACGATCAAATCGTAAACTGTTTGAGACATTACTCCCATGGAGGAAAGTGCGCATGGTGACTGTTGTATTCAATCCTGATGCAATTTCTGTGTTTCATCAACACTCTGGTAGTCCACACATTACAGAATGTCAGAAGATGTGCATCGGAAACTACTACTGGTCTTCCAGGTAAAGATCAAAGCGTAGACTGTTTGAGACATTACTCCCATGGAGGAAAGTGCGCATGGTGACTGTTGTATTCAATCCCAATTCAATTTCTGTGTTTCATCAACACTTTGAAGGTCCACAGATTATAGAATGCCCCCAGATGTGCATCCGAAACTACTACTGGTCTTCCAGGGAACGATCAAAGCGTATACTGTTTGAGACATTACAACCATGGAGGAAAGTGCGCATGGTGACTGTTGTATTCAATCCCGATGCAGTTTCTGTGTTTCATCAACACTCTGATAGTCCACACATTACAGAATGACCACAGATGTGCATCGGAAACTACTACTGGTCTTCCAGGGAACGATCAAAGCGTAGACTCTTTGAGACATTACTCCCATTTAGGAAAATTGCGCATGGTGACTGTTGTATTCAAACCCGATGCAATGTTTGTGTTTCAACAATACTCTGATAGTCAACTCATGACAGAATGAACCCAGATGTTCATCGGAAATAACTACTGGTCTTCCAGGGAACCATCAAACCGTAGACTGTTTGAGACATTACTCCCATGATGGAAAGTGAGCATGGTGATTGTTAAATTCAATTCCGATGCAAATTCTGTGTTTCGTCAACACTCTGATAGTCCACAGATTACAGAATGCCCACAGATGTGCATCGGAAACTACTACTGGTCTTCCAGGGAACGATCAAAGCGTAGACTGTTTGAGACATTACTCCCATGAAGGAAAGTGCGCATGGTGACTGTTGTATTCAATCCTGATGCAATTTCTGTGTTTCATCAACACTCTGATAGTCCACACATTACAGAATGCTCCCAGATGAGCAACGGAAACTACTACTGGTCTTCCAGGGAACGATCAAAGCGTAAATTCTTTGAGACATTACTCCCATGGAGGAAAGTGCACATGGTGACTGTTGTATTCAATCCCGATGCAATTTCTGCGTTTCATCAACAATCTGATAGTCCACAGATTACAGAATGCCTCCAGATGTGCATCGGAAACTACTACTGGTCTTGCAGGGAACGATCAAAGCGTAGACTGTTTGAGACATTACTCCCATAGAGGAAAGTGCGCATGGTGACTGTTGTATTCAATCCCGATGCAATTTCTGTGTTTCATCAACACTCTGATAGTCCACAGATTACAGAATGCCCACAGATGTGCATCGGAAACTACTACTGGTCTTCCAAGGAACGTTCAAAGCGTAAACTGTTTGAGACATTACTCCCATGGAGGAAAGTGCGCATGGTGACTGTTGTTTTCAATTCTGATGCAATATCTGTGTTTCATCAACACTCTGATATTCCACACATTACAAAATGTCAGAAGATGTGCATCGGAAACTACTACTGGTTTTGACGGGAACGATCAAAGCGTAGACTGTTTGATACATTACAACCATGGAGGAAAGTGCGCATGGTGTCTGTAGTATTCAATCCAGTTGCAGTTTCTGTGTTTCATCAACACTCTGATAGTCCACAGATTACAGAATGCCCACAGATGTCATCGGAAGCTGCTACTGGTCTTCCAGGGAACGATCAAATCGTAAACATTTTGAGACATTACTCCCATGGAGGTAATTACGCATGGTGTCTGTTGTATTCAATCCCGATGCAATTCCTGTGTTACATCAACACTTTGAAGGTCCACAGATTACAGAATGCCTCCAGATGTGCATCGGAAACTACTACTGGTCTTGCAGGAAACGATCAAAGCGTAGACTGTTTGAGACATTACTCCCATCTAGGAAAGTGCGCATGGTGACTGTTGTATTCAATCCCGATTCACTTTCTGTGTTTCATCAACACTTTGAAGGTCCACAGATTACAGAATGCCCCCAGATGTGCATCGGAAACTACTACTGGGCTTCCAGGGAACGATCAAAGCGTAAACCGTTCGAGGCATTACTCCCATGGAGGAAAGTGCGCATGGTGACTGTTGTATTCAATTCTGATGCATTTTCTGTGTTTCATCAACACTCTGATAGTCCACAGATTACAGAATGCCTCCAGATGTGCCTCGGAAACTACTACTGGCCTTCCAGGGAACGATCAAAGAGTAGACTGTTTGTGACATTACTCCCATGAGGGAAAGTGCGCATGGTGACTGTTGTATTCAATCCTGATGCAATTTCTGTGTTTCATCAACACTCTGATAGTCCACACATTACAGAATGCTCCCTGATGAGCAACGGAAACTACTACTGGTCTTCCAGGCAACGATCAAAGCGTAAACCGTTCGAGGCCTTACTCCCATGTAGGAAAGTGCACATGGTGACTGTTGTATTCAATCCCGATGCAATTTCTGTGTTTCATCAACACTCTGATAGCCCACAGATGACAGAATGCCTCCAGATGTGCATCGGAAACTACTACTGGTCTTCCAGGGAACGATAAAAGCGTAGACTGTTTGAAACATTGCTCCCATGGAGGAAAGTGCGCATAGTGACTGTTGTATTCAATCCCGATGCAATTTCTGTGTTTCATCAACACTTTGAAGATCTACAGATTACAGAATGCCTCCAGACGTGCATCGGAAACTACTACTGGTCTTGCAGGGAACGATCAAAGCGTAGACTGTTTGAGACATTACAACCATGGAGGAAAGTGCGCATGGTGTCTGTTGTATTCCATCCCCATGCAGTTTCTGTGTTTCATCAACACTCTGATAGTTTACACATTACAGAATGCCCATAGATGTGCATCGGAAACTACTACTGGTCTTCCAGGGAACGATCAAATCGTAAACTGTTTGAGACATTACTCCCATGGAGGAAAGTGCGCATGGTGACTGTTGTATTCAACCCCGATGCAGTTTCTGTGTTTCATCAACGCTCTGATAGTCCACACATTACAGAATGCCCACAGATGTGCATCGGAAACTACTACTGGTCTTCCAGGGAACGATCAAAGAGTAGACTGTTTGTGACATTACTCCAATGAGGGAAAGTGCACATGGTGACTGTTGTATTCAGTCCCGATTCAATTTCTGTGTTTCATCAACACTTTGAAGGTCCACAGATTACAGAATGCCCCCAGATGTGCATCCGAAACTACTACTGGTCTTCCAGGGAACGATCAAAGCGTAAACCGTTCGAGGCATTACTCCCCTGGAGGAAAGTGCGCATGGTGACTGTTGTATTCAATCACGATGCAGTTTCTGTGTTTCATCAACACTCTGATAGTCCACACATTACAGAATGCCCACAGATGTGCATCGGAAACTACTACTGGTCTTCCAGGGAACGATCAAAGCGTAAACGTTTTGTGACATTACTCCCATGGAGGAAATTGCGCATGGTGACTGATGAATTCAATCCCGATGCAATTTCTGCGTTTGAACAACACTCTGATAGTTTACAGATTACAGAATGCCTCCAGATGTGCATCTGAAACTACTACTGGTCTTTCAGGGAACCATCAAAGCGTAGACTGTTTGAGACATTACTTCCATGGTGGGAAATGCGCATGATGGTGGTTATATTTAATCCTGAGCTAGTTTGTGTGTTTCATCAACACTTTGAAGGTCCACAGATTACAGAATGCCTCCAGATGTGCATCGGAAACTACTATTGGTCTTGCAGGGAACGATTAAAGCGTAGACTGTTTGAGACATTACTCCCACAGAGGAAAGTGCGCATGGTGACAGTTGTATTCAATCCCGATGCAATTTCTGTGTTTCATCAACACTCTGATAGTACGCAGATTACAGAATGATGCCAGATGTGCATCGGAAACTACTACTTGTCTTCCAGGGAACGATCAAAGCGTAAACTGTTTGAGACATTACTCCCATGGAGGGAAGTGCGCATGGTGACTGTTGGATTCAATGCTGATGCCATTTCTGTGATTCATCAACACTCTGATAGTCCGCACATTACAGAATGTCCCCAGATGTGCATCGGAAACTACTACTGATCTTCCAGGGAACGATCAAAGCGTAAACTGTTTGAGACATTACTCCCATGGAGGAAAGTGCGCAAGGTGACTGTTGTATTCAATCCCGATGCATTTTCTGTGTTTCATCAACACTCTGTTAGTCCACAGATTACAGAATGCCCACAGATGTCATCGGAAACTACTACTGGTCTTCCAGGGAACGATCAAAGCGTAAACTGTTTGAGACATTACTCCCATGGAGGAAAGTGTGCATGGTGACTGTTGTATTCGACCCCGATGCAATTTCTGTGTTTCATCAACACTCCGATAGTCCACAGATTACAGAATGCCTCCAGATGTGCATCGGAAACTACTACTGGTCATCCAGGGAACGATAAAAGCGTAGACTGTTTGAGACATTACTCCCATGGAGTAAAGTGCGCATATTGACTGTTGTATTCAATCCCGATGCAATTTCTGTGTTTCATCAACACTTTGAAGGTCCACAGATTACAGAATGCCTCCAGACGTGCGTCGGAAACTACTACTGGTCTTGCAGGGAACGATAAAAACGTAGACTGTTTGAGACATTACTCACATGGAGGAAAGTGCGCATGGTGACTGTTGTATTCAATCCCGATGCAATTTCTGTGTTTCATATACACATTTTTAAGGGTCACAGATTACAGAATGCCTCCTGATGTGCATCAGAAACTACTACTGGTCTTGCAGGGAACGATCAAAGTGTAGACTGTTTGAGACATTACTCCCATGGAGGAAAGTTCACATGGTGACTGTTGTATTCAATCCCGATGCAGTTTCTGTGTTTCATCAACACTTTTATAGTCCACACATAACAGAATGCCCACAGATGTGCATCGGAAACTACTACTGGTCTTCCAGGGAAAGATCAAATCGTAAACTGTTTGAGACATTACTCCCAGGGAGAAAGTGCGCATGGTGACTTTTGTATTCAACCCCGATGCAATTTCTGTGTTTCATCAACACTCTGATAGTCCACAGATTACAGAATGCCTCCAGATGACCCTCGGAAACTACTACTGGCCTTCCAGGGAACGATCATATCGTAGACTGTTTGTGACATTACTCCCATGGAGGAAAGTGTGCATGATGTCTGTTGTATTCAATCCCGATGCAGTTTCTGTGTTTCATCAACGCTCTGATAGTCCACACATTACAGAATGCCCACACATGTGCATCGGAAACTACTACTGGTCTTCCAGGGAACGATCAAAGCGTAAACTGTTTGAGACATTACTCCCATGGAGGGAAGTGCGCATGGTGACTGTTGGATTCAATGCTGATGCAATTTCTGTGATTCATCAACACTCTGATAGTCCACACATTACAGAATGTCCCCAGATGTGCATCGGAAACTACTACTGATCTTCCAGGGAACGATCAAAGCGTAAACTGTTTGAGACATTACTCCCATGGAGGAATGTGCGCATGGTGACTGTTGTATTCAATCCCGATGCAATTTCTGTGTTTCATCAACACTCTGTTAGTCCACAGATTACAGAATGCCCACAGATGTCATCGGAAACTACTACTGGTCTTCCAGGGAACGATCAAAGCGTAAACTGTTTGAGACATTACTCCCATGGAGGAAAGTGTGCATGGTGACTGTTGTATTCGACCCCGATGCAATTTCTGTGTTTCATCAACACTCTGATAGTCCACAGATTACAGAATGCCTCCAGATGTGCATCGGAAACTACTACTGGTCATCCAGGGAACGATAAAAGCGTAGACTGTTTGAGACATTACTCCCATGGAGGAAAGTGCGCATAGTGACTGTTGTATTCAATCCCGATGCAATTTCTGTGTTTCATCAACACTTTGAAGGTCCACAGATTACAGAATGCCTCCAGACGTGCGTCGGAAACTACTACTGGTCTTGCAGGGAACGATAAAAACGTAGACTGTTTGAGACATTACTCACATGGAGGAAAGTGCGCATTGTGACTGTTGTATTCAATCCCGATGCAATTTCTGTGTTTCATATACACATTTTAAGGGTCACAGATTACAGAATGTGTCCAGATGTGCATCAGAAACTACTACTGGTCTTGCAGGGAACGATAAAAGTGTAGACTGTTTGAGACATTACTTCCATGGAGGAAAGTTCACATGGTGACTGTTGTATTCACTCCCGATTCAGTTTCTGTGTTTCATCAACACTTTTATAGTCCACACATAACAGAATGCCCACAGATGTGCATCGGAAACTACTACTGGTCTTCCAGGGAAAGATCAAAGCGTAAACTGTTTGCGACATTACTCCCAGGGAGAAAGTGCGCATGGTGACTGTTGTATTCAACCCCGATGCAATTTCTGTGTTTCATCAACACTCTGATAGTCCACAGATTACAGAATGCCTCCAGATGACCCTCGGAAACTACTACTGGCCTTCCAGGGAACGATCATATCGTAGACTGTTTGTGACATTACTCCCATGGAGGAAAGTGCGCATGGTGTCTGTTGTATTTAATCCCGATGCAGTTTCTGTGTTTCATCAACGCTCTGATAGTCCACACCTTACAGAATGCCCACAGATGTGCATCGGAAACTACTACTGGTCTTCCAGGGAACGATCAAAGCGTAAACTGTTTGAGACATTACTCCCATGGAGGGAAGTGCGCATGGTGACTGTTGGATTCAATGCTGATGCAATTTCTGTGATTCATCAACACTCTGATAGTCCACACATTACAGAATGTCCCCAGATGTGCATTGGAAACTACTACTGGTCTTCCAGGGACCGATCAAATCATAACTGTTTGAGACATTACTCCCATGGAGGAAAGTGCGCATGGTGACTGTTGTATTCAACCCTGATGCTATTTCTGTGTTTCATCAATACTCTGATAGTCCACAGATTTCAGAATGCCTACAGATGTGCCTGGGAAACTACTACTGGCCTTCCAGGGAACGATCAAATCGTAGACTATTTGTGACATTATTCCCATGGAGGAAAGTGCGTATGGTGACTGTTGTATTCAAGCCTGAAGCAATTTCTTAGTTTCATCAACACTCTGATAGTCCACACATTACAGAAAGGCCCCAGATGTGCGTCGGAAACTGCTACTGGTCTTCCAGGGAACGATCAAAGCGTAAACATTTTGAGACATTACTCCCATGGAGGAAATTGCGCATGATGACTGTTGTATTCAATCCCGATGCAATTCCTGTGTTTCATCAACACTTTGAAGGTTCACAGATTACAGAATGCCTCCAGATGTGCATCGGAAACTACTACTGGTCTTGCAGGGAACGATCAAAGCGTAGACTGTTTGAGATATTACTCCCATGAAGGAAAGTGCGCATGGTGACTGTTGTATTCAATCCCGATGCAATTTCTGTGTTTCATCAACACTCTGTTAGTCCACAGATTACAGAATGCCCACAGATGTCATCGGAAACTACTACTGGTCTTCCAGGGAACGATCAAAGCGTAAACTGTTTGAGACATTACTCCCATGGAGGAAAGTGTGCATGGTGACTGTTGTATTCGACCCCGATGCAATTTCTGTGTTTCATCTACACTCTGATAGTCCACAGATTACAGAATGCCTCCAGATGTGCATCGGAAACTACTACTGGTCATCCAGGGAACGATAAAAGCGTAGACTGTTTGAGACATTACTCCCATGGAGGAAAGTGCGCATAGTGACTGTTGTATTCAATCCCGATGCAATTTCTGTGTTTCATCAACACTTTGAAGGTCCACAGATTACAGAATGCCTCCAGACGTGCGTCGGAAACTACTACTGGTCTTGCAGGGAACGATAAAAACGTAGACTGTTTGAGACATTACTCACATGGAGGAAAGTGCGCAGGGTGACTGTTGTATTCAATCCCGATGCAATATCTGTGTTTCATATACACATTTTTAAGGGTCACAGATTACAGAATGCCTCCTGATGTGCACCAGAAACTACTACTGGTCTTGCAGGGAACGATCAAAGTGTAGACTGTTTGAGACATTACTCCCATGGAGGAAAGTTCACATGGTGACTGTTGTATTCAATCCCGATGCAGTTTCTGTGTTTCATCAACACTTTTATAGTCCACACATAACAGAATGCCCACAGATGTGCATCGGAAACTACTACTGGTCTTCCAGGGAAAGATCAAATCGTAAACTGTTTGAGACATTACTCCCAGGGAGAAAGTGCGCATGGTGACTGTTGTATTCAACCCCGATGCAATTTCTGTGTTTCATCAACACTCTGATAGTCCACAGATTACAGAATGCCTCCAGATGACCCTCGGAAACTGCTACTGGCCTTCCAGGGAACGATCATATCGTAGACTGTTTGTGACATTACTCCCATGGAGGAAAGTGCGCATGGTGTCTGTTGTATTCAATCCCGATGCAGTTTCTGTGTTTCATCAACGCTCTGATAGTCCACACATTACAGAATGCCCACACATGTGCATCGGAAACTACTACTGGTCTTCCAGGGAACGATCAAATCGTAAACTGTTTGAGACATTACTCCCATGGAGGGAAGTGCGCATGGTGACTGTTGGATTCAATGCTGATGCAATTTCTGTGATTCATCAACACTCTTATAGTCCACACATTACAGAATGTCCCCAGATGTGCATCGGAAACTACTACTGATCTTCCAGGGAACGATCAAATCGTAAACTGTTTGAGACAATACTCCCATGGAGGAAAGTGCGCATGGTGACTGTTGTACCCAATCCCGATGCAATTTCTGTGTTTCATCAACACTCTGTTAGTCCACAGATTACAGAATGCCCACAGATGTCATCGGAAACTACTACTGGTCTTCCAGGGAACGATCAAAGCGTAAACTGTTTGAGACATTACTCCCATGGAGGAAAGTGTGCATGGTGACTGTTGTATTCGACCCCGATGCAATTTCTGTGTTTCATCAACACTCTGATAGTCCACAGATTACAGAATGCCTCCAGATGTGCATCGGAAACTACTACTGGTCATCCAGGGAACGATAAAAGCGTAGACTGTTTGAGACATTACTCCCATGGAGGAAAGTGCGCATAGTGACTGTTGTATTCAATCCCGATGCAATTTCTGTGTTTCATCAACACTTTGAAGGTCCACAGATTACAGAATGCCTCCAGACGTGCGTCGGAAACTACTACTGGTCTTGCAGGGAACGATAAAAACGTAGACTGTTTGAGACATTACTCACATGGAGGAAAGTGCGCATTGTGACTGTTGTATTCAATCCCGATGCAATTTCTGTGTTTCATATACACATTTTAAGGGTCACAGATTACAGAATGCCTCCAGATGTGCATCAGAAACTACTACTGGTCTTGCAGGGAACGATCAAAGTGTAGACTGTTTGAGACATTACTTCCATGGAGAAAAAGTTCACATGGTGACTGTTGTATTCAATCCCGATGCAGTTTCTGTGTTTCATCAACACTTTTATAGTCCACACATAACAGAATGCCCACAGATGTGCATCGGGAACTACTACTGGTCTTCCAGGGAAAGATCAAAGCGTAAACTGTTTGAGACATTACTCCCAGGGAGAAAGTGCGCATGGTGACTGTTGTATTCAACCCCGATGCAATTTCTGTGTTTCATCAACACTCTGATAGTCCACAGATTACAGAATGCCTCCAGTTGACCCTCGGAAACTACTACTGGCCTTCCAGGGAACGATCATATCGTAGACTGTTTGTGACATTACTCCCATGGAGGAAAGTGCGCATGGTGTCTGTTGTATTCAATCCCGATGCAGTTTCTGTGTTTCAACAATACTCTGATAGTCCACAGATTTCAGAATGCCTACAGATGTGCCTGGGAAACTACTACTGGTCTTCCAGGGAACGATCAAATCGTAGACTATTTGTGACATTATTCCCATGGAGGAAAGTGCGCATGGTGACTGTTGTATTCAAGCCTGAAGCAATTTCTTAGTTTCATCAACACTCTGATAGTCCACACATTACAGAACGGCCCCAGATGTGCGTCGGAAACTGCTACTGGTCTTCCAGGGAACGATCAAAGCGTAAACATTTTGAGACATTACTCCCATGGAGGAAATTGCGCATGATGACTGTTGTAATCAATCCCGATGCAATTCCTGTGTTTCATCAACACTTTGAAGGTTCACAGATTACAGAATGCCTCCAGATGTGCATCGGAAACTACTACTGGTCTTGCAGGGAACGATCAAAGCGTAGACTGTTTGAGATATTACTCCCATGAAGGAAAGTGCGCATGGTGACTGTTGTATTCAATCCCGATGGAATTTCTGTGTTTCATCAACACTCTGATAGCCCACAGATTACAGAATGCCTCCAGATGTGCCTCGGAAACTACTACTGGCCTTCCAGGGAACGATCAAAGCGTAGACTGTTTGTGACATTACTCCCATGGATGAAAGTGCGCATGGTAACTGTTGTATTCAATCCTGGTGCAATTTCCGTGTTTCATCAACTCTCTGATAGTCCACACATTACAGAATGCTCCCAGATGAGCAACGGAAACTACTACTGGTCTTCCAGGGAACGATCAAAGCGTAAACTGTTTGAGATATTACTCCCATTGAGGAAAGTGCACATGGTGACTTATGTATTCAACCCCGATACAATTTCTGTGATTCATCAACACTCTGATAGTCCACAGATTACAGAATGCCTCCAGATGTGCATCGGAAACTACTACTGGTCTTGCAGGGAACGATCAAAGCGTAGACTGTTTGAGACATTACTCCCATGGAGGAAAGTGCGCATGGTAACTGTTGTATTCAATCCCGATGCAATTTCTGTGTTTCATCAACACTCTGACAGTCCACAGATTACAGAATGCCTCCAGATGTGCATCGGAAACTACTACAGGTATTCCAGGGAACGATCAAAGCGTAAAATGTTTGAGACATTACTCCCATGGAGGAAAGTGCGCATGGTGACTGTTGTATTCAATCCTGATGCAATTTCTGTGTTTCATCAACACTCTGATAGTCCACACATTACAGAATGTCAGAAGATGTGCATCGGAAACTACTACTGGTCTTCCAGGGAAAGATCTAAGCGTAGACTGTTTGAGACATTACTCTCATGGAGGAAAGTGCGCATGGTGACAGTTGTATTCAATCCCGATTCAATTTCTGTGTTTCATCAACACGTTGAAGGTCCACAGATTACAGAATGCCCCCAGATGTGCATCGGAAACTGCTACTGGTCTTCCAGGGAACGATCAAAGCGTAAACCGTTCGAGGCATTACTCCCATGGAGGAAAGTGCGCATGGTGACTGTTGTATTCAATCCCGATGCAGTTTCTGTGTTTCATCAACACTATGTTTGTCCACACATTACAGAATGCCCACAGATGTGCATCGGAAACTACTACTGGTCTTCCAGGGAACGATCAAAGCGTAAACTGTTTGAGACATTACTACCATGGAGGGAAGTGCGCATGTTGACTGTTGGATTCAATCCCGATGCAATTTCTGTGTTTCATATACACATTTTTAAGGGTCACAGATTACAGAATGCCTCCAGATGTGCATCAGAAACTACTACTGGTCTTGCAGGGAACTATCAAAGCGTAGACTGTTTGAGACATTACTCCCATGGAGGAAAGTTCACATGGTGACTGTTGTATTCAATCCCGATGCAATTTCTGTGTTTCATACACACATTTTTAAGGGTCACAGATTACAGAATGCCTCAAGATGTGCATCAGAAACTACTACTGGTCTTGCAGGGAACGATCAAAGCGTAGACTGTTTGAGACATTACTCCCATGGAGGAAAGTTCACATGGTGACTGTTGTATTCAATCCCGATGCAGTTTCTGTGTTTCATCAACACTTTTATAGTCCACACATAACAGAATGCCCACAGATGTGCATCGGAAACTACTACTGGTCTTCCAGGGAAAGATCAAAGCGTAAACTGTTTGAGACATTACTCCCAGGGAGAAAGTGCGCATGGTGACTGTTGTATTCAACCCTGATGCAATTTCTGTGTTTCCTCAACACTCTGATAGTCCACAGATTACAGAATGCCTCCAGATGAGCCTCGGAAACTACTACTGGCCTTCCAGGGAACGATCAAATCGTAGCCTGTTTGTGACATTACTCCCATGGAGGAAAGTGCGCATGGTGTCTGTCGTATTCAATCCCGATGCAGTTTCTGTGTTTCATCAACGCTCTGATAGTCCACACATTACAGAATGCCCACAGATGTGCATCGGAAACTACTACTGGTCTTCCAGGGAACGATCAAAGCGTAAACTGTTTGAGACATTACTCCCATGGAGGGAAGTGCGCATGGTGACTGATGGATTCAATGCTGATGCAATTTCTGTGATTCATCAACACTCTGATAGTCCACACATTACAGAATGTCCCCAGATGTGAATTGGAAACTACTACTGGTCTTCCAGGGAACGATCAAATCATAACTGTTTGAGACATTACTCCCATGGAGGAAAGTGCGCATGGTGACTGTTGTATTCAACCCCGATGCAATTTCTGTGTTTCATCAATACTCTGATAGTCCACAGATTTCAGAATGCCTACAGATGTGCCTGGGGAACTACTACTGGCCTTCCAGGGAACGATCAAATCGTAGACTATTTGTGACATTATTCCCATGGAGGAAAGTGCGCATGGTGACTGTTGTATTCAAGCCTGAAGCATTTTCTTAGTTTCATCAACACTCTGATAGTCCACACATTACAGAATGGCCCCAGACGTGCGTCGGAAACTGCTACTGGTCTTCCAGGGAACGATCAAAGCGTAAACATTTTGAGACATTACTCCCATGGTGGAAATTGCGCATGATGACTGTTGTATTCAATCCCGATGCAATTCCTGTGTTTCATCAACACTTTGAAGGTTCACAGATTACTGAATGCCTCCAGATGTGCATCGGAAACTACTACTGGTCTTGCAGGGAACGATCAAAGCGTAGACTGTTTGAGATATTACTCCCATGAAGGAAAGTGCGCATGGTGACTGTTGTATTCAATCCCGATGGAATTTCTGTGTTTCATCAACACTCTGATAGCCCACAGATTACAGAATGCCTCCAGATGTGCCTCGGAAACTACTACTGGCCTTCCAGGGAACGATCAAAGCGTAGACTGTTTGTGACATTACTCCCATGGATGAAAGTGCGCATGGTGACTGTTGTATTCAATCCTGATGCAATTTCTGTGTTTCATCAACTCTCTGATAGTCCACACATTACAGAATGCTCCCAGATGAGCAACGGAAACTACTACTGGTCCTGCAGTGAACGATCAAATCGTAAACTGTTTGAGATATTACTCCCATTGAGGAAAGTGCACATGGTGACTGTTGTAATCAATCCCGATACAATTTCTGTGATTCATCAACACTCTGATAGTCCACAGATTAGAGAATGCCTCCAGATGTGCATCGGAAACTACTACTGGTCTTGCAGGGAAAGATCAAAGCGTAGACTGTTTGAGACATTACTCCCATGGAGGAAAGTGCGCATGGTGACTGTTGTATTCAATCCTGATGCAATTTCTGTGTTTCATCAACACTCTGATAGTCCACACATTACAGAATGTCAGAAGATGTGCATCGGAAACTACTACTGGTCTTCCAGGGAAAGATCTAAGCGTAGACTGTTTGAGACATTACTCTCATGGAGGAAAGTGCGCATGGTGACTGTTGTATTCAATCCCGATTCAATTTCTAAGTTTCATCAACACGTTGAAGGTCCACAGATTACAGAATGCCCTCAGATGTGCATCGGAAACTGCTACTGGTCTTCCAGGGAACGATCAAAGCGTAAACCGTTCGAGGCATTACTCCCATGGAGGAAAGTCCGCATGGTGACTGTTGTATTCAATCCCGTTGCAGTTTCTGTGTTTCATCAACACTATGTTAGTCCACACATTACAGAATGCACACAGATGTGCATCGGAAACTACTACTGGTCTTCCAGGGAACGATCAAAGCGTAAACTGTTTGAGACATTACTACCATGGAGGGAAGTGCGCATGTTGACTGTTGGATTCAATCCTGATGCAATTTCTGTGATTCATCAACACTCTGATAGTCCACACATTACAGAATGTCCCCAGATGTGCATCGGAAACTACTACTGGTCTTCCAGGGAACGATCAAAGCGTAAACTGTTTGAGACATTACTCCCATGGAGGGAAGTGCGCACGGTGACAGTTGTATTCAACCCCGATGCAATTTCTGTGTTTCATCAACACTCTGATAGTCCACAGATTTCAGAATGCCTACAGATGTGCCTCGGAAACTACTACTGGCCTTCCAGGGAACGATCAAATCGTAGACTGTTTGTGACATTACTCCCATGGAGGAAAGTGCGCATGGTGACTGTTGTATTCAAGCCTGAAGAAATTTCTGTGTTTCATCAACACTCTGTTAGTCCACACATTACAGAATGGACCCAGATGTGCGTCGGAAACTGCTACTGGTCTTCCAGGGAACAATCAAAGCGTAAACATTTTGAGACATTACTCCCATGGAGGAAATTGCGCATGGTGACTGTTGTATTCAATCCCGATGCAATTCCTGTGTTTCATCAACACTTTGAAGGTCCACAGATTACAGAATGCCTCCAGATGTGCATCGGAAACTACTACTGGTCTTGCAGGGAACGATCAAAGCGTAGACTGTTTCACACATTACTCCCATGGAGGAAAGTTCGCATGGTGACTGTTGTATTCAATCCCGATGCAATTTCTGTGTTTCATCAACACTCTGACAGTCCACAGATTACAGAATGCCCCCAGATGTGCATCGGAAACTGCTACTGGTCTTCCAGGAAACGATCAAAGCGTAAACCGTTCGAGGCATTACTCCCATGGAGGAAAGTGCGCATGGTGACGTATTCAATCCCGATGCAGTTTCTGTGTTTCATCAACACTCTGATAGTCCACACATTACAGAATGCCCACAGATGTGCGTCGGAAACTAGTACTGGCCTTCCAGGGAACGATCAAAGTGTAAACTGTTTGAGACATTACTCCCATGGAGGAAAGTGCGCATGGAGACTGTTGTATTCAATGCTGATGCAATTTCTGTGTTTCATCAACACTCTAATAGTCCACACATTACAGAATGTCAGAAGATGTGCATCGGAAACTACTACTGGTCTTCCTGGGAAAGATCAAAGCGTAGACTGTTTGAGACGTTACTCCCCTGGAGGAAAGTGCGCATGGTGACTTTTGTATTCAATCCCGATTAATTTTCTGTGTTTCATCAACACTTTGAAGGTCCACAGATTACAGAATGCCCCCAGATGTGCATCGGAAACTGCTAAGGATCTTCCAGGGAATGATCAAAGCGTAAACTGTTTGAGATATTACTCCCATGGAGGAAAGTGCACATGGCGACTGTTGTAATCAATCCCGATTCAATTTCTGTGTTTCATCAACACTCTGATAGTCCACACATTACAGAATGGCCCCAGATGTGCGTCGGAAACTACTACTGGTCTTCCAGGGAACGATCAAAGCGTAAACATTTTGAGACATTACTCCCATGGAGGAAATTGCGCATGGTGACTGTTGTATTCAATCCCGATGCAATTCCTGTGTTTCATCAACACTTTGAAGGTCCACAGATTACAGAATGCCTCCAGATGTGCATCGGAAACTACTACTGGGCTTCCAGGGAATGATCAAAGCGTAGACTGTTTGAGATATTTCTCCCATGGAGCAAAGTGCGCGTGGTGACTGTTGTATTCAATCCAGATGCATTTTCTGTGTTTCATCAACACTCTGATAGTCCACACATTACAGAATGGCCCAGATGTGCGTCGGAAACTAGTACTGGCCTTCCAGGGAACGATCAAAGTGTAAACTGTTTGAGACATTACTCCCATGGAGGAAAGTGCGCATGGTGACTGTTGTATTCAATCCTGATGCAATTTCTGTGTTTCATCAACACTCTGATAGTCCACACATTACTGAATGTCAGAAGATGTGCATCGGAAACTACTACTGGTCTTCCAGGGAAAGATCAAAGCGTAGACTGTTTGAGACATTACTCCCCTGGAGGAAAGTGCGCATGGTGACTGTTGTATTCAATCCCGATTCAATTTCTGTGTTTCATCAACACTTTGAAGGTCCACAGATTACAGAATGCCCCCAGATGTGCATCGGAAACTGCTACGGATCTTCCAGGGAATCATCAAAGCGTAAACCCTTCGAGGCATTACTCCCATGGAGGAAAGTGCGCATGGTGACTGTTGTATTCAATCCCGATGCAATTTCTGTGTTTCATCAACACTCTGATAGTCCACAGATTACAGAATGCCCACAGACGTGCATCGGAACCTACTACTGGTCTTGCAGGGAACGATCAAAGAGTAGACAGTTTGAGACATTACTCCCATGGAGGGAAGTGCGCATGGTGACAGTTGGATTCAATGCTGATGCAATTTCTGTGATTCATCAACACTCTGATTGTCCACACATTACAGAATGTCCCCAGATGTGCATCGGAAACTACTACTGGTCTTCCAGGGAACGATCAAAGCGTAAACTGTTTGAGACATTACTCCCATGGATGAAAGTGCGCATGGTGACTGTTGTATTCAATCCAGATGCAATTTCTGTGTTTCATCAACACTCTGATAGTCCACACATTACAGAATGCCCACAGATGTGCATTGGAAACTACTACTGGTCCTCCAGGGAACGATCAAAGCGTAAACTGTTTGAGACATTACTCCCATGGAGGGAGTGCGCATGGTGACTGTTGGATTCAATCCTGATGCAATTTCTGTGATTTATCAACACTCTGATAGTCCACACATTACAGAATGTCCACAGATGTGCATCAGAAACTACTTCTGGTCTTCCAGGGAACGATCAAAGCGTAAACTGTTTGAGACATTACTCCCATGGAGGAAAGTGCGCATGGTGACTGTTGTATTCAGCCCCGATGCAATTTCTGTGATTCATCAACACTCTGATAGTCCACAGATCTCAGAATGCCTACAGATGTGCCTCGGAAACTACTACTGGCCTTCCAGGGAACGATCAAATCGTAGACTGTTTGTGACATTACTCCCATGGAGGAAAGGGCGCACGGTGACTGTTGTATTCAAGCCGGAAGCAATTTCTGTGTTTCATCAACACTCTGATAGTCCACACATTACAGAATGGCCCCAGACGTGCGTCGGAAACTGCTACTGGTCTTCCAGGGAACGATCAAAGCGTAAACATTTTGAGACATTACTCCCATGGAGGAAATTGCGCATGGTGACTGTTGTATTCAATCCCGATGCAATTCCTGTGTTTCATCAACACTTTGAAGGTCCACAGATTACAGAATGCCTCCAGATGTGCAACGGAAACTACTACTGGTCTTGCAGGGAACGATGAAAGCGTAGACTGTTTGAGGTATTACTCCCATGAAGGAAAGTGCGCATGGTGACTGTTGTATTCAATCCCGATGCAATTTCTGTGTTTCATCAACACTCTGATAGCCCACAGATTACAGAATGCCTCCAGATGTGCCTCGGAAACTACTACTGGCCTTCCAGGGAACGATCAAAGCGTAGACTGTTTGTGACATTACTCCCATGGATGAAGTGCGCATGGTGACTGTTGTATTCAATCCTGATGCAATTTCTGTGTTTCATCAACTCTCTGATAGTCCACACATTACAGAATGCTCCCAGATGAGCAACTGAAACTAGTACTGGTCTTCCAGGGAACGATCAAAGCGTAAACTGTTTGAGATATTACTCCCATGGAGGAAAGTGCACATGGTGACTGTTGTATTCAATCCCGATTCAATTTCTGTGATTCATCAACACTCTGATAGTCCACACATTACAGAATGCCCACAGATGTGCATCGGAAACTACTACTGGTCTTCCAGGGAACGATCAAAGCGTAAACCCTTTGAGACATTACTCCCATGGAGGGAAGTGCGCATGGTGACTTTTGGATTCAATGCTGATGCCATTTCTGTGATTCATCAACACTCTGATAGTCCGCACATTACAGAATGTCCCCAGATGTGCATCGGAAACTACTACTGAACTTCCAGGGAACGATCAAAGCGTAAACTGTTTGAGACATTACTCCCATGGAGGAAAGTGCGCATGGTGACTGTTGTATTCAATCCCGATGCAATTTCTGTGTTTCATCAACACTCTGATAGTCCACAGATTACAGAATGCCCACAGATGTCATCGGAAACTACTACTGGTCTTCATGGGAACGATCAAATCGTAGACTGTTTGTAACATTACTCCCATGGAGGAAAGTGCGCATGGTGACTGTTGTATTCAAGCCTGAAGCAATTTCTGTGTTTCATCAACACTCTGATAGTCCACACATTACAGAATGGCCCAGATGTGCGTCGGAAACTGCTGCTGGTCTTCCAGGGAACTATCAAAGCGTAAACATTTTGAGACATGACTCCCATGGAGGAAATTGCGCATGATGACTGTTGTATTCAATCCCGATGCAATTCCTGTGTTTCATCAACACTTTGAAGGTCCACAGATTACAGAATGCCTCCAGATGTGCATCGGAAACTACTACTGGTCTTGCAGGGAACGATCAAAGCGTAAACTGTTTGAGATATTACTCCCATGAAGGAAAGTGCGCATGGTGACTGTTGTATTCAATCCCGATGCAATTTCTGTGTTTCATCAACACTCTGATAGCCCACAGATTACAGAATGCCTCCAGATGTGCCTCGGAAACTATTACTGGCCTTCCAGGGAACGATCAAAGCGTAGACTGTTTGTGACATTACTCCCATGGATGAAAGTGCGCATGGTGACTGTTGTATTCAATCCTGATGCAATTTCTGTGTTTCATCAACTCTCTGATAGTCCACACATTACAGAATGCTCCCGGATGAGCAACGGAAACTACTACTGGTCTTCCAGGGAACGATCAAAGCGTAAACTGTTTGAGATATTACTCCCATGGAGTAAAGTGCACATGGTGACTGTTGTATTCAATCCCGATTCAATTTCTGTGATTCATCAACACTCTGATAGTCCACAGATTACAGAATGCCTCCAGATGTGCATCGGAAACTACTACTGCTCTTCCAGGGAAAGATCTAAGCGTAGACTGTTTGAGACATTACTCTCATGGAGGAAAGTGCGCATGGTGACAGTTGTATTCAATCCCGATTCAATTTCTGTGTTTCATCAACACGTTGAAGGTCCACAGATTACAGAATGCCCCCAGATGTGCATCGGAAACTGCTACTGGTCTTCCAGGCAACGATCAAAGCGTAAACCGTTCGAGGCATTACTCCCATGGAGGAAAGTGCGCATGGTGACTGTTGTATTCAATCCCGATGCAGTTTCTGTGTTTCATCAACACTATGTTTGTCCACACATTACAGAATGCCCACAGATGTGCATCGGAAACTACTACTGGTCTTCCAGGGAACGATCAAAGCGTAAACTGTTTGAGACATTACTACCATGGAGGGAAGTGCGCATGTTGACTGTTGGATTCAATCCCGATGCAATTTCTGTGTTTCATATACACATTTTTAAGGGTCACAGATTACAGAATGCCTCCAGATGTGCATCAGAAACTACTACTGGTCTTGCAGGGAACGATCAAAGCGTAGACTGTTTGAGACATTACTCCCATGGAGGAAAGTTCACATGGTGACTGTTGTATTCAATCCCGTTGCAATTTCTGTGTTTCATATACACATTTTTAAGGGTCACAGATTACAGAATGCCTCCAGATGTGCATCAGAAACTACTACTGGTCTTGCAGGGAACGATCAAAGCGTAGACTGTTTGAGACATTACTCCCATGGAGGAAAGTTCACATGGTGACTGTTGTATTCAATCCCGATGCAGTTTCTGTGTTTCATCAACACTTTTATAGTCCACACATAACAGAATGCCCACAGATGTGCATCGGAAACTACTACTGGTCTTCCAGGGAAAGATCAGAGCGTAAACTGTTTGAGACATTACTCCCAGGGAGAAAGTGCGCATGGTGACTGTTGTATTCAACCCTGATGCAATTTCTGTGTTTCATCAACACTCTGATAGTCCACAGATTACAGAATGCCTCCAGATGAGCCTCGGAAACTACTACTGGCCTTCCAGGGAACGATCAAATCGTAGCCTGTTTGTGACATTACTCCCATGGAGGAAAGTGCGCATGGTGTCTGTTGTATTCAATCCCGATGCAGTTTCTGTGTTTCATCAACGCTCTGATAGTCCACACATTACAGAATGCCCACAGATGTGCATCGGAAACTACTACTGGTCTTCCAGGGAACGATCAAAGCGTAAACTGTTTGAGACATTACTCCCATGGAGGGAAGTGCGCATGGTGACTGTTGGATTCAATACTGATGCAATTTCTGTGATTCATCAACACTCAGATAGTCCACACATTACAGAATGTCCCCAGATGTGAATTGGAAACTACTACTGGTCTTCCAGGGAACGATCAAATTATAACTGTTCGAGACATTACTCCCATCGAGGAAAGTGCGCATGGTGACTGTTGTATTCAACCCCGATGCAATTTCTGTGTTTCATCAATACTCTGATAGTCCACAGATTTCAGAATGCCTACAGATGTGCCTGGGAAACTACTACTGGCCTTCCAGGGAACGATCAAATCGTAGACTATTTGTGACATTATTCCCATGGAGGAAAGTGCGCATGGTGACTGTTGTATTCAAGCCTGAAGCAATTTCTTAGTTTCATCAACACTCTGATAGTCCACACATTACAGAATGGCCCCAGATGTGCGTCGGAAACTGCTACTGGTCTTCCAGGGAACGATCAAAGCGTAAACATTTTGAGACATTACTCCCATGGAGGAAATTGCGCATGATGACTGTTGTATTCAATCCCGATGCAATTCCTGTGTTTCATCAACACTTTGAAGGTTCACAGATTACTGAATGCCTCCAGATGTGCATCGGAAACTACTACTGGTCTTGCAGGGAACGATCAAAGCGTAGACTGTTTGAGATATTACTCCCATGAAGGAAAGTGCACATGGTGACTGTTGTATTCAATCCCGATGGAATTTCTGTGTTTCATCAACACTCTGATAGCCCACAGATTACAGAATGCCTCCAGATGTGCCTCGGAAACTACTACTGGCCATCCAGGGAACGATCAAAGCGTAGACTGTTTGTGACATTACTCCCATGGATGAAAGTGCGCATGGTGACTGTTGTATTCAATCCTCATGCAATTTCTGTGTTTCATCAACTCTCTGATAGTCCACACATTACAGAATGCTCAAAGATGAGCAACGGAAACTACTACTGGTCTTCCAGGGAACGATCAAATCGTAAACTGTTTGAGATATTACTCCCATTGAGGAAAGTGCACATGGTGACTGTTGTAATCAATCCCGATACAATTTCTGTGATTCATCAACACTCTGATAGTCCACGGATTAGAGAATGCCTCCAGATGTGCATCGGAAACTACTACTGGTCTTGCAGGGAAAGATCAAAGCGTAGACTGTTTGAGACATTACTCCCATGGATGAAAGTGCGCATGGTGACTGTTGTATTCAATCCCGATGCAATTTCTGTGTTTCATCAACACTCTGACAGTCCACAGATTACAGAATGCCTCCAGATGTGCATCGGAAACTACTACAGGTCTTCCAGGGAACGATCAAAGCGTAAAATGTTTGAGACATTACTCCCATGGAGGAAAGTGCGCATGGTGACTGTTGTATTCAATCCTGATGCAACTTCTGTGTTTCATCAACACTCTGATAGTCCACACATTACAGAATGTCAGAAGATGTGCATCGGAAACTACTACTGGTCTTCCAGGGAAAGATCTAAGCGTAGACTGTTTGAGACATTACTCTCATGGAGGAAAGTGCGCATGGTGACAGTTGTATTCAATCCCGATTCAATTTCTAAGTTTCATCAACACGTTGAAGGTCCACAGATTACAGAATGCCCTCAGATGTGCATCGGAAACTGCTACTGGTCTTCCAGGGAACGATTAAAGCGTAAACCGTTCGAGGCATTACTCCCATGGAGGAAAGTCCGCATGGTGACTGTTGTATTCAATCCCGTTGCAGTTTCTGTGTTTCATCAACACTATGTTAGTCCACACATTACAGAATGCCCACAGATGTGCATCGGAAACTACTACTGGTCTTCCAGGGAACGATCAAAGCGTAAACTGTTTGAGACATTACTACCATGGAGGGAAGTGCGCATGTTGACTGTTGGATTCAATCCTGATGCAATTTCTGTGATTCATCAACACTCTGATAGTCCACACATTACAGAATGGCCCAGATGTGCTTCGGAAACTAGTACTGGCCTTCCAGGGAACGATCAAAGCGTAGACTGTTTGAGACATTACAACCATGGAGGAAAGTGCGCATGGTGTCTGTTGTATTCAATCCCGATGCAGTTTCTGTGTTTCATCAACACTTTGATAGTCCACACATTACAGAATGCCCACAGATGTTCATCGGAAACTACTACTGGTCTTCCAGGGAACGAGCAAAGCGTAAACTGTTTGAGACATTACTCCCATGGAGGAAAGTGCGCATGGTGACAGTTGTATTCAACCCCGATGCAATCTCTGTGTTTCATCAACACTCTGATAGTCCACAGATTTCAGAATGCCTACAGATGTGCCTCGGAAACTACTACTGGCCTTCCAGGGAACGATCAAATCGTAGACTGTTTGTGACATTACTCCCATGGAGGAAAGTGCGCATGGTGACTGTTGTATTCAAGCCTGAAGAAATTTCTGTGTTTCATCAACACTCTGTTAGTCCACACATTACAGAATGGACCCAGATGTGCGTCGGAAACTGCTACTGGTCTTCCAGGGAACAATCAAAGCGTAAACATTTTGAGACATTACTCCCATGGAGGAAATTGCGCATGGTGACTGTTGTATTCAATCCCGATGCAATTCCTGTGTTTCATCAACACTTTGAAGGTCCACAGATTACAGAATGCCTCCAGATGTGCATCGGAAACTACTACTGGTCTTGCAGGGAACGATCAAAGCGTAGACTGTTTGAGATATTACTCCCATGAAGGAAAGGGCGCATTGTGACTGTTGTATTCAATCCCGATGCAATTTCTGTATTTCATCACCAATCTGATAGCCCACAGATTACAGAATGCCTCCAGATGTGCCTCGGAAGCTACTACTGGCCTTCCAGGGAACGATCAAATCGTAGACTGTTTGTGACATTACTCCCATGGATGAAAGTGCGCATGGTGACTGTTGTATTCAATCCTGATGCAATGTCTGTGTTTCATCAACTCTCTGATAGTCCACACATTACAGAATGCTCCCAGATGAGCAACGGAAACTACTACTGGTCTTCCAGGGAACGATCAAAGCGTAAACTGTTTGAGATATTACTCCCATGGAGGAAAGTGCACATGGTGACTGTTGTAATCAATCCCGATTCAATTTCTGTGATTCATCAACACTCTGATAGTCCACAGATTACAGAATGCCTCCAGATGTGCATCGGAAACTACTACTGGTCTTGCAGGGAACGATCAAAGCGTAGACTGTTTGACACATTACTCCCATGGAGGAAAGTGCGCATGGTGACTGTTGTATTCAATCCCGATGCAATTTCTGCGTTTCATCAACACTCTGACAGTCCACAGATTACAGAATGCCTCCAGATGTGCATCGGAAACTACTACAGGTCTTCCAGGGAACGATCAAAGCGTAAAATGTTTGAGACATTACTCCCACGGAGGAAAGTGCGCATGGTGACTGTTGTATTCAATCCTGATGCAATTTCTGTGTTTCATCAACACTCTGATAGTCCACACATTACAGAATGTCAGAAGATGTGCATTGGAAACTACTACTGGTCTTCCAGGGAAAGATCTAAGCGTAGACTGTTTGAGACATTACTCCCATGGAGGAAAGTGCGCATGGTGACGGTTGTATTCAATCCCGATGCAGTTTCTGTGTTTCATCAACACTCTGATAGTCCACACATTACAGAATGCCACCAGATGTGCGTCGGAAACTAGTACTGGCCTTCCAGGGAACGATCAAAGTGTAAACTGTTTGAGACATTACTCCCATGGAGGAAAGTGCGCATGGAGACTGTTGTATTCAATCCTGATGCAATTTCTGTGTTTCATCAACACTCTGATAGTCCACACATTACAGAATGTCAGAAGATGTGCATCGGAAACTACTACTGGTCTTCCTGGGAAAGATCAAAGCGTAGACTGTTTGAGACGTTACTCCCCTGGAGGAAAGTGCGCATGGTGACTTTTGTATTCAATCCCGATTCAATTTCTGTGTTTCATCAACACTTTGAAGGTCCACAGATTACAGAATGCCCCCAGATGTGCATCGGAAACTGCTACGGATCTTCCAGGGAATGATCAAAGCGTAAACTGTTTGAGATATTACTCCCATGGAGGAAAGTGCACATGGTGACTGTTGTAATCAATCCCGATTCAATTTCTGTGTTTCATCAACACTCTGATAGTCCACACATTACAGAATGGCCCCAGATGTGCGTCGGAAACTACTACTGGTCTTCCAGGGAACGATCAAAGCGTAAACATATTGAGACATTACTCCCATGGAGGAAATTGCGCATGGTGACTGTTGTATTCAATCCCGATGCAATTCCGGTGTTTCATCAACACTTTGAAGGTCCACAGATTACAGAATGCCTCCAGATGTGCATCGGAAACTACTACTGGGCTTCCAGGGAATGATCAAAGCGTAGACTGTTTGAGATATTACTCCCATGAAGGAAAGTGCGCATGGTGACTGTTGTATTCAATCCCGATGCAATTTCTGTGTTTCATCAACACTCTGATAGCCCACAGATTACAGAATGTATCCAGATGTGCCTCGGAAACTACTACTGGCCTTCCACGGAACGATCAAAGCGAAGACTGTTTGTGACTTTACTCCCATGGATGAAAGTGCGCATGGTGACTGTTGTATTCAATCCCGAAGCAATTTCTGTGTTTCTTCAACACTCTGACAGTCCACAGATTACAGAATGCCTCCAGATGTGCATCGGAAACTACTACAGGTCTTCCAGGGAACGATCAAAACGTAAAATGTTTGAGACATTACTCCCATGGAGGAAAGTGCGCATGGTGACTGTTGTATTCAATCCTGATGCAATTTCTGTGTTTCATCAACACTCTGATAGTCCACACATTACAGAATGTCAGAAGATGTGCATCGGAAACTACTACTGGTCTTCCAGGGAAAGATCTAAGCGTAGACTGTTTGAGACATTACTCCCATGGAGGAAAGTGCGCATGGTGACGGTTGTATTCAATCCCGATTCAATATCTGTGTTTCATCAACACTTTGAAGGTCCACAGATTACAGAATGCCCCCAGATGTGCATCGGAAACTGCTACTGGTCTTCCAGGGAACGATCAAAGCGTAAACCGTTCGAGGCATTTCTCCCACGGAGCAAAGTGCGCGTGGTGACTGTTGTATTCAATCCAGATGCAGTTTCTGTGTTTCATCAACACTCTGATAGTCCACACATTACAGAATGCCCACGGATGTGCATCGGAAACTACTACTGGTCTTCCAGGGAACGATCAAAGCGTAAACTGTTTGAGACATTACCACCATGGAGGGAAGTGCGTATGTTAACTGTTGGATTGAATCCTGATGCAATTTCTGTGATTCATCAACACTCTTATAGTCCACACATTACAGAATGGCCCAGATGTGCGTCGGAAACTAGTACTGGCCTTCCAGGGAACGATCAAAGTGTAAACTGTTTGAGACATTACTCCCATGGAGGAAAGTGCGCATGGTGACTGTTGTATTCAATCCTGATGCAATTTCTGTGTTTCATCAACACTCTGACAGTCCACACATTACAGAATGTCAGAAGATGTGCATCGGAAACTACTACTGGTCTTCCAGGGAAAGATCAAAGCGTAGACTGTTTGAGACATTACTCCCCTGGAGGAAAGTGCGCATGGTGACTGTTGTATTCAATCCCGATTCAATTTCTGTGTTTCATCAACACTTTGAAGGTCCACAGATTACAGAATGCCCCCAGATGTGCATCGGAAACTGCTACGGATCTTCCAGGGAATCATCAAAGCGTAAACCCTTCGAGGCATTACTCCCATGGAGGAAAGTGCGCATGGTGACTGTTGTATTCAATCCCGATGCAATTTCTGTGTTTCATCAACACTCTGATAGTCCACAGATTACAGAATGCCCACAGATGTGCATCGGAACCTACTACTGGTCTTGCAGGGAACGATCAAAGAGTAGACAGTTTGAGACATTACTCCCATGGAGGGATGTGCGCATGGTGACAGTTGGATTCAATGCTGATGCAATTTCTGTGATTCATCAACACTCTGATTGTCCACACATTACAGAATGTCCCCAGATGTGCATCGGAAACTACTACTGGTCTTCCAGGGAACGATCAAAGCGTAAACTGTTTGAGACATTACTCCCATGGATGAAAGTGCGCATGGTGACTGTTGTATTCAATCCAGATGCAATTTCTGTGTTTCATCAACACTCTGATAGTCCACACATTACAGAATGCCCACAGATGTGCATTGGAAACTACTACTGGTCTTCCAGGGAACGATCAAAGCGTAAACTGTTTGAGACATTACTCCCATGGAGGGAAGTGCGCATGGTGACTGTTGGATTCAATCCTGATGCAATTTCTGTGATTTATCAACACTCTGATAGTCCACACATTACAGAATGTCCACAGATGTGCATCAGAAACTACTACTGGTCTTCCAGGGAACGATCAAAGCGTAAACTGTTTGAGACATTACTCCCATGGAGGAAAGTGCGCATGGTGACTGTTGTATTCAACCCCGATGCAATTTCTGTGATTCATCAACACTCTGATAGTCCACAGATCTCAGAATGCCTACAGATGTGCCTCGGAAACTACTACTGGCCTTCCAGGGAACGATCAAATCGTAGACTGTTTGTGACATTACTCCCATGGAGGAAAGGGCGCACGGTGACTGTTGTATTCAAGCCGGAAGCAATTGCTGTGTTTCATCAACACTCTGATAGTCCACACATTACAGAATGGCCCCAGACGTGCGTCGGAAACTGCTACTGGTCTTCCAGGGAACGATCAAAGCGTAAACATTTTGAGACATTACTCCCATGGAGGAAATTGCGCTTGGTGACTGTTGTATTCAATCCCGATGCAATTCCTGTGTTTCATCAACACTTTGAAGGTCCACAGATTACAGAATGCCTCCAGATGTGCAACGGAAACTACTACTGGTCTTGCAGGGAACGATGAAAGCGTAGACTGTTTGAGGTATTACTCCCATGAAGGAAAGTGCGCATGGTGACTGTTGTATTCAATCCCGATGCAATTTCTGTGTTTCATCAACACTCTGATAGCCCACAGATTACAGAATGCCTCCAGATGTGCCTCGGAAACTACTACTGGCCTTCCAGGGAACGATCAAAGCGTAGACTGTTTGTGACATTACTCCCATGGATGAAGTGCGCATGGTGACTGTTGTATTCAATCCTGATGCAATTTCTGTGTTTCATCAACTCTCTGATAGTCCACACATTACAGAATGCTCCCAGATGAGCAACTGAAACTACTACTGGTCTTCCAGGGAACGATCAAAGCGTAAACTCTTTGAGATATTACTCCCATGGAGGAAAGTGCACATGGTGACTGTTGTATTCAATCCCGATTCAATTTCTGTGATTCATCAACACTCTGATAGTCCACAGATTACAGAATGCCTCCAGATGTGCATCGGAAACTACTACTGGTCTTGCAGGGAACGATCAAAGCGTAAACCGTTCGAGGCATTACTCCCCTGGAGGAAAGTGCGCGTGGTGACTGTTGTATTCAATCCCGATGCAGTTTCTAAGTTTCATCAACACTCTGATAGTCCACACATTACAGAATGCCCACAGATGTGCATCGGAAACTACTACTGGTCTTCCAGGGAACGATCAAAGCGTAAACCCTTTGAGACATTACTCCCATGGAGGGAAGTGCGCATGGTGACTTTTGGATTCAATGCTGATGCCATTTCTGTGATTCATCAACACTCTGATAGTCCGCACATTACAGAATGTCCCCAGATGTGCATCGGAAACTACTACTGAACTTCCAGGGAACGATCAAAGCGTAAACTGTTTGAGACATTACTCCCATGGAGGAAAGTGCGCATGGTGACTGTTGTATTCAATCCCGATGCAATTCCTGTGTTTCATCAACACTTTGAAGGTCCACAGATTACAGAATGCCTCCAGATGTGCATCGGAAACTACTACTGGTCTTGCAGGGAACGATCAAAGCGTAGACTGTTTGAGATATTACTCCCATGAAGGAAAGGGCGCATTGTGACTGTTGTATTCAATCCCGATGCAATTTCTGTATTTCATCACCAATCTGATAGCCCACAGATTACAGAATGCCTCCAGATGTGCCTCGGAAGCTACTACTGGCCTTCCAGGGAACGATCAAATCGTAGACTGTTTGTGACATTACTCCCATGGATGAAAGTGCGCATGGTGACTTTTGTATTCAATCCCGATTCAATTTCTGTGTTTCATCAACACTTTGAAGGTCCACAGATTACAGAATGCCCCCAGATGTGCATCGGAAACTGCTACGGATCTTCCAGGGAATGATCAAAGCGTAAACTGTTTGAGATATTACTCCCATGGAGGAAAGTGCACATGGTGACTGTTGTAATCAATCCCGATTCAATTTCTGTGTTTCATCAACACTCTGATAGTCCACACATTACAGAATGGCCCCAGATGTGCGTCGGAAACTACTACTGGTCTTCCAGGGAACGATCAAAGCGTAAACATATTGAGACATTACTCCCATGGAGGAAATTGCGCATGGTGACTGTTGTATTCAATCCCGATGCAATTCCGGTGTTTCATCAACACTTTGAAGGTCCACAGATTACAGAATGCCTCCAGATGTGCATCGGAAACTACTACTGGGCTTCCAGGGAATGATCAAAGCGTAGACTGTTTGAGATATTACTCCCATGAAGGAAAGTGCGCATGGTGACTGTTGTATTCAATCCCGATGCAATTTCTGTGTTTCATCAACACTCTGATAGCCCACAGATTACAGAATGTATCCAGATGTGCCTCGGAAACTACTACTGGCCTTCCACGGAACGATCAAAGCGAAGACTGTTTGTGACTTTACTCCCATGGATGAAAGTGCGCATGGTGACTGTTGTATTCAATCCCGAAGCAATTTCTGTGTTTCTTCAACACTCTGACAGTCCACAGATTACAGAATGCCTCCAGATGTGCATCGGAAACTACTACAGGTCTTCCAGGGAACGATCAAAACGTAAAATGTTTGAGACATTACTCCCATGGAGGAAAGTGCGCATGGTGACTGTTGTATTCAATCCTGATGCAATTTCTGTGTTTCATCAACACTCTGATAGTCCACACATTACAGAATGTCAGAAGATGTGCATCGGAAACTACTACTGGTCTTCCAGGGAAAGATCTAAGCGTAGACTGTTTGAGACATTACTCCCATGGAGGAAAGTGCGCATGGTGACGGTTGTATTCAATCCCGATTCAATATCTGTGTTTCATCAACACTTTGAAGGTCCACAGATTACAGAATGCCCCCAGATGTGCATCGGAAACTGCTACTGGTCTTCCAGGGAACGATCAAAGCGTAAACCGTTCGAGGCATTTCTCCCACGGAGCAAAGTGCGCGTGGTGACTGTTCTATTCAATCCAGATGCAGTTTCTGTGTTTCATCAACACTCTGATAGTCCACACATTACAGAATGCCCACGGATGTGCATCGGAAACTACTACTGGTCTTCCAGGGAACGATCAAAGCGTAAACTGTTTGAGACATTACTACCATGGAGGGAAGTGCGTATGTTAACTGTTGGATTGAATCCTGATGCAATTTCTGTGATTCATCAACACTCTTATAGTCCACACATTACAGAATGGCCCAGATGTGCGTCGGAAACTAGTACTGGCCTTCCAGGGAACGATCAAAGTGTAAACTGTTTGAGACATTACTCCCATGGAGGAAAGTGCGCATGGTGACTGTTGTATTCAATCCTGATGCAATTTCTGTGTTTCATCAACACTCTGATAGTCCACACATTACAGAATGTCAGAAGATGTGCATCGGAAACTACTACTGGTCTTCCAGGGAAAGATCAAAGCGTAGACTGTTTGAGACATTACTCCCCTGGAGGAAAGTGCGCATGGTGACTGTTGTATTCAATCCCGATTCAATTTCTGTGTTTCATCAACACTTTGAAGGTCCACAGATTACAGAATGCCCCCAGATGTGCATCGGAAACTGCTACGGATCTTCCAGGGAATCATCAAAGCGTAAACCGTTCGAGGCATTACTCCCATGGAGGAAAGTGCGCATGGTGACTGTTGTATTCAATCCCGATGCAATTTCTGTGTTTCATCAACACTCTGATAGTCCACAGATTACAGAATGCCCACAGATGTTCATCGGAACCTACTACTGGTCTTGCAGGGAACGATCAAAGAGTAGACAGTTTGAGACATTACTCCCATGGAGGGATGTGCGCATGGTGACAGTTGGATTCAATGCTGATGCAATTTCTGTGATTCATCAACACTCTGATTGTCCACACATTACAGAATGTCCCCAGATGTGCATCGGAAACTACTACTGGTCTTCCAGGGAACGATCAAAGCGTAAACTGTTTGAGACATTACTCCCATGGATGAAAGTGCGCATGGTGACTGTTGTATTCAATCCAGATGCAATTTCTGTGTTTCATCAACACTCTGATAGTCCACACATTACAGAATGCCCACAGATGTGCATTGGAAACTACTACTGGTCTTCCAGGGAACGATCAAAGCGTAAACTGTTTGAGACATTACTCCCATGGAGGGAAGTGCGCATGGTGACTGTTGGATTCAATCCTGATGCAATTTCTGTGATTTATCAACACTCTGATAGTCCACACATTACAGAATGTCCACAGATGTGCATCAGAAACTACTGCTGGTCTTCCAGGGAACGATCAAAGCGTAAACTGTTTGAGACATTACTCCCATGGAGGAAAGTGCGCATGGTGACTGTTGTATTCAACCCCGATGCAATTTCTGTGATTCATCAACACTCTGATAGTCCACAGATCTCAGAATGCCTACAGATGTGCCTCGGAAACTACTACTGGCCTTCCAGGGAACGATCAAATCGTAGACTGTTTGTGACATTACTCCCATGGAGGAAAGGGCGCACGGTGACTGTTGTATTCAAGCCGGAAGCAATTTCTGTGTTTCATCAACACTCTGATAGTCCACACATTACAGAATGGCCCCAGACGTGCGTCGGAAACTGCTACTGGTCTTCCAGGGAACGATCAAAGCGTAAACATTTTGAGACATTACTCCCATGGAGGAAATTGCGCATGGTGACTGTTGTATTCAATCCCGATGCAATTCCTGTGTTTCATCAACACTTTGAAGGTCCACAGATTACAGAATGCCTCCAGATGTGCAACGGAAACTACTACTGGTCTTGCAGGGAACGATGAAAGCGTAGACTGTTTGAGGTATTACTCCCATGAAGGAAAGTGCGCATGGTGACTGTTGTATTCAATCCCGATGCAATTTCTGTGTTTCATCAACACTCTGATAGCCCACAGATTACAGAATGCCTCCAGATGTGCCTCGGAAACTACTACTGGCCTTCCAGGGAACGATCAAAGCGTAGACTGTTTGTGACATTACTCCCATGGATGAAGTGCGCATGGTGACTGTTGTATTCAATCCTGATGCAATTTCTGTGTTTCATCAACTCTCTGATAGTCCACACATTACAGAATGCTCCCAGATGAGCAACTGAAACTACTACTGGTCTTCCAGGGAACGATCAAAGCGTAAACTGTTTGAGATATTACTCCCATGGAGGAAAGTGCACATGGTGACTGTTGTATTCAATCCCGATTCAATTTCTGTGATTCATCAACACTCTGATAGTCCACAGATTACAGAATGCCTCCAGATGTGCATCGGAAACTACTACTGGTCTTGCAGGGAACGATCAAAGCGTAAACCGTTCGAGGCATTACTCCCCTGGAGGAAAGTGCGCGTGGTGACTGTTGTATTCAATCCCGATGCAGTTTCTAAGTTTCATCAACACTCTGATAGTCCACACATTACAGAATGCCCACAGATGTGCATCGGAAACTACTACTGGTCTTCCAGGGAACGATCAAAGCGTAAACCCTTTGAGACATTACTCCCATGGAGGGAAGTGCGCATGGTGACTTTTGGATTCAATGCTGATGCCATTTCTGTGATTCATCAACACTCTGATAGTCCGCACATTACAGAATGTCCCCAGATGTGCATCGGAAACTACTACTGAACTTCCAGGGAACGATCAAAGCGTAAACTGTTTGAGACATTACTCCCATGGAGGAAAGTGCGCATGGTGACTGTTGTATTCAATCCCGATGCAATTTCTGTGTTTCATCAACACTCTGATAGTCCACAGATTACAGAATGCCCACAGATGTCATCGGAAACTACTACTGGTCTTCATGGGAACGATCAAATCGTAGACTGTTTGTAACATTACTCCCATGGAGGAAAGTGCGCATGGTGACTGTTGTATTCAAGCCTGAAGCAATTTCTGTGTTTCATCAACACTCTGATAGTCCACACATTACAGAATGGCCCCAGATGTGCGTCGGAAACTGCTACTGGTCTTCCAGGGAACTATCAAAGCGTAAACATTTTGAGACATTACTCCCATGGAGGAAATTGCGCATGATGACTGTTGTATTCAATCCCGATGCAATTCCTGTGTTTCATCAACACTTTGAAGGTCCACAGATTACAGAATGCCTCCAGATGTGCATCGGAAACTACTACTGGTCTTGCAGGGAACGATCAAAGCGTAAACTGTTTGAGATATTACTCCCATGAAGGAAAGTGCGCATGGTGACTGTTGTATTCAATCCTGATGCAATTTCTGTGTTTCATCAACACTCTGATAGTCCACACATTACAGAATGTCAGAAGATGTGCGTCGGAAACTGCTACTAGTCTTCCAGGGAACGATCAAAGCGTAAACATTTTGAGACATTACTCCCATGGAGGAAATTGCGCTTGGTGACTGTTGTATTCAATCCCGATGCAATTCCTGTGTTTCATCAACACTTTGAAGGTCCACAGATTACAGAATGCCTCCAGATGTGCAACGGAAACTACTACTGGTCTTGCAGGGAACGATGAAAGCGTAGACTGTTTGAGGTATTACTCCCATGAAGGAAAGTGCGCATGGTGACTGTTGTATTCAATCCCGATGCAGTTTCTGTGTTTCATCAACACTCTGATAGTCCACACATTACAGAGTGCCCACAGATGTGCATCGGAAACTACTACTGGTCTTCCAGGGAACGATCAAAGCGAAAACTGTTTGAGACATTACTCCCATGGAGAGAAGTGCGCATGGTGACTGTTGGATACAATCCTGATGCAATTTCTGTGTTTCATCAACACGCTGATAGCCCACTGATTACAGAATGCCCCCAGATGTGCCTCGGAAACTATTACTGGCCTTCCAGGGAACGATCAAAGCGTAGACTGTTTGTGACATTACTCCCATGGATGAAAGTGCGCATGGTGACTGTTGTATTCAATCCTGATGCAATTTCTGTGTTTCATCAACTCTCTGATAGTCCACACATTACAGAATGCTCCCAGATGAGCAACGGAAACTACTACTGGTCTTCCAGGGAACGATCAAAGCGTAAACTGTTTGAGATATTACTCCCATGGAGTAAAGTGCACATGGTGACTGTTGTATTCAATCCCGATTCAATTTCTGTGATTCATCAACACTCTGATAGTCCACAGATTACAGAATGCCTCCAGATGTGCATCGGAAACTACTACTGGTCTTGCAGGGAACGATCAAAGCGTAGACTGTTTGAGACATTACTCCCATGGAGGAAAGTGCGCATGGTGACTGTTGTATTCAATCCCGATGCAATTTCTGTGTTTCATCAACACTCTGACAGTCCACAGATTACAGAATGCCTCCAGATGTGCATCGGAAACTACTACAGGTCTTCCAGGGAACGATCAAAGCGTAAAATGTTTGAGACATTACTCCCATGGAGGAAAGTGCGCATGGTGACTGTTATATTCAATCCTGATGCAATTTCTGTGTTTCATCAACACTCTGATAGTCCACACATTACAGAATGTCAGAAGATGTGCATCGGAAACTACTACTGGTCTTCCAGGGAACGATCAAAGCGTAAACTGTTTGAGACTTTACTACCATGGAGGGAAGTGCGCATGTTGAATGTTGGATTCAATCCTGAAGCAATTTCTGTGATTCATCAACACTCTGATAGTCCACACATTACAGAATGGCCCAGATGTGCGTCGGAAATTAGTTCTGGCCTTAAAGGGAACGATCAAAGTGTAAACTGCTTGAGACATTACTCCCATGGAGGAAAGAGCGCATGGTGACTGTTGTATTCAATCCTGATGCAATTTCTGTGTTTCATCAACACTCTGATAGTCCACACATTACAGAATGTCAGAAGATGTGCATCGGAAACTACTACTGGTCTTCCAGGGAAAGATCTAAGCGTAGACTGTTTGAGACATTACTCCCATGGAGGAAAGTGCGCATGGTGACTGTTGTATTCAAGCCTGAAGCAATTTCTGTGTTTCATCAACACTCTGATAGTCCACACATTACAGAATGGCCCCAGATGTGCGTCGGAAACTGCTACTGGTCTTCCAGGGAACTATCAAAGCGTAAACATTTTGAGACATTACTCCCATGGAGGAAATTGCGCATGATGACTGTTGTATTCAATCCCGATGCAATTCCTGTGTTTCATCAACACTTTGAAGGTCCACAGATTACAGAATGCCTCCAGATGTGCATCGGAAACTACTACTGGTCTTGCAGGGAACGATCAAAGCGTAAACTGTTTGAGATATTACTCCCATGAAGGAAAGTGCGCATGGTGACTGTTGTATTCAATCCCGATGCAATTTCTGTGTTTCATCAACACGCTGATAGCCCACAGATTACAGAATGCCTCCAGATGTGCCTCGGAAACTATTACTGGCCTTCCAGGGAACGATCAAAGCGTAGACTGTTTGTGACATTACTCCCATGGATGAAAGTGCGCATGGTGACTGTTGTATTCAATCCTGATGCAATTTCTGTGTTTCATCAACTCTCTGATAGTCCACACATTACAGAATGCTCCCAGATGAGCAACGGAAACTACTACTGGTCTTCCAGGGAACGATCAAAGCGTAAACTGTTTGAGATATTACTCCCATGGAGTAAAGTGCACATGGTGACTGTTGTATTCAATCCCGATTCAATTTCTGTGATTCATCAACACTCTGATAGTCCACAGATTACAGAATGCCTCCAGATGTGCATCGAAAACTACTACTGGTCTTGCAGGGAACGATCAAAGCGTAGACTGTTTGAGACATTACTCCCATGGAGGAAAGTGCGCATGGTGACTGTTGTATTCAATCCCGATGCAATTTCTGTGTTTCATCAACACTCTGACAGTCCACAGATTACAGAATGCCTCCAGATGTGCATCGGAAACTACTACAGGTCTTCCAGGGAACGATCAAAGCGTAAAATGTTTGAGACATTACTCCCATGGAGGAAAGTGCGCATGGTGACTGTTATATTCAATCCTGATGCAATTTCTGTGTTTCATCAACACTCTGATAGTCCACACATTACAGAATGTCAGAAGATGTGCATCGGAAACTACTACTGGTCTTCCAGGGAACGATCAAAGCGTAAACTGTTTGAGACTTTACTACCATGGAGGGAAGTGCGCATGTTGACTGTTGGATTCAATCCTGAAGCAATTTCTGTGATTCATCAACACTCTGATAGTCCACACATTACAGAATGGCCCAGATGTGCGTCGGAAATTAGTTCTGGCCTTAAAGGGAACGATCAAAGTGTAAACTGCTTGAGACATTACTCCCATGGAGGAAAGAGCGCATGGTGACTGTTGTATTCAATCCTGATGCAATTTCTGTGTTTCATCAACACTCTGATAGTCCACACATTACAGAATGTCAGAAGATGTGCATCGGAAACTACTACTGGTCTTCCAGGGAAAGATCTAAGCGTAGACTGTTTGAGACATTACTCCCATGGAGGAAAGTGCGCATGGTGACGGTTGTATTCAATCCCGATTCAATATCTGTGTTTCATCAACACTTTGAAGGTCCACAGATTACAGAATGCCCCCAGATGTGCATCGGAAACTGCTACTGGTCTTCCAGGGAACGATCAAAGCGTAAACCGTTCGAGGCATTTCTCCCATGGAGCAAAATGCGCGTGGTGACTGTTGTATTCAATCCAGATGCAGTTTCTGTGTTTCATCAACATTCTGATAGTCCACACATTACAGAATGCCCACGGATGTGCATCGGAAACTACTACTGGTCTTCCAGGGAATGATCAAAGCGTAAACTGTTTGAGACATTACTACCATGGAGGGAAGTGCGTATGTTAACTGTTGGATTGAATCCTGATGCAATTTCTGTGATTCATCAACACTCTGATAGTCCACACATTACAGAATGGCCCAGATGTGCGTCGGAAACTAGTACTGGCCTTCCAGGGAACGATCAAAGTGTAAACTGTTTGAGACATTACTCCCATGGAGGAAAGTGCGCATGGTGACTGTTGTATTCAATCCTGATGCAATTTCTGTGTTTCATCAGCACTCTGATAGTCCACACATTACAGAATGTCAGAAGATGTGCATCGGAAACTACTACTGGTCTTCCAGGGAAAGATCAAAGCGTAGACTGTTTGAGACATTACTCCCCTGGAGGAAAGTGCGCATGGTGACTGTTGTATTCAATCCCGATTCAATTTCTGTGTTTCATCAACACTTTGAAGGTCCACAGATTACAGAATGCCCCCAGATGTGCATCGGAAACTGCTACGGATCTTCCAGGGAATCATCAAAGTGTAAACCCTTCGAGGCATTACTCCCATGGAGGAAAGTGCGCATGGTGACTGTTGTATTCAATCCCGATGCAATTTCTGTGTTTCATCAACACTCTGATAGCCCACACATTACAGAATGCTCCCAGATGAGCAACGGAAACTACTACTGGTCTTCCAGGGAAAGATCAAAGCGTAAACTGTTTGAGACATTACTCCCATGGAGGGATGTGCGCATGGTGACTGTTGTATTCAACCCCGATGCAATTTCTGTGATTCATCAACACTCTGATAGTCCACAGATCTCAGAATGCCTACAGATGTGCCTCGGAAACTACTACTGGCCTTCCAGGGAACGATCAAATCGTAGACTGTTTGTGACATTACTCCCATGGAGGAAAGGGCGCATGGTGACTGTTGTATTCAAGCCGGAAGCAATTTCTGTGTTTCATCAACACTCTGATAGTCCACACATTACAGAATGGCCCCAGACGTGCGTCGGAAACTGCTACTGGTCTTCCAGGGAACGATCAAAGCGTAAACTGTTTGAGACTTTACTACCATGGAGGGAAGTGCGCATGTTGACTGTTGGATTCAATCCTGAAGCAATTTCTGTGATTCATCAACACTCTGATAGTCCACACATTACAGAATGGCCCAGATGTGCGTCGGAAATTAGTTCTGGCCTTAAAGGGAACGATCAAAGTGTAAACTGCTTGAGACATTGCTCCCATGGAGGAAAGAGCGCATGGTGACTGTTGTATTCAATCCATGGAGGAAAGAGCGCATGGTGACTGTTGTATTCAATCCTGATGCAATTTCTGTGTTTCATCAACACTCTGATAGTCCACACATTACAGAATGTCAGAAGATGTGCATCGGAAACTACTACTGGTCTTCCAGGGAAAGATCTAAGCGTAGACTGTTTGGAACATTACTCCCATGGAGGAAAGTGAGCATGGTGACGGTTGTATTCAATCCCGATTCAATATCTGTGTTTCATCAACACTTTGAAGGTCCACAGATTACAGAATGCCCCCAGATGTGCATCGGAAACTGCTACTGGTCTTCCAGGGAACGAAGTGCGCATGTTGATTGTTGGATTCAATCCTGATGCAATTTCTGTGATTCATCAACACTCTGATAGTCCACACATTACAGAATGGCCCAGATGTGCGTCGGAAATTAGTTCTGGCCTTAAAGGGAACGATCAAAGTGTAAACTGTTTGAGACATTACTCCCATGGAGGAAAGAGCGCATGGTGACTGTTGTATTCAATCCTGATGCAATTTCTGTGTTTCTTCAACACTCTGATAGTCCACACATTACAGAATGTCAGAAGATGTGCATCGGAAACTACTACTGGTCTTCCAGGGAAAGATCAAAGCGTAGACTGTTTGAGACATTACTCCCATGGAGGAAAGTGCGCATAGTGACTGTTGTGTTCAATCCCGATGCAGTTTCTGTGTTTCATCAACACTTTGAAGGTCCACAGATTACAGAATGCCCCAGATGTGCATCGGAAACTGGTACTGGTCTTCCAGGGAACGATCAAAGCGTAAACCGTTCGAGGCATTACTCCAATGGAGAAAAGTGCGCATGGTGACTGTTGTATTCAATCCCGATGCAGTTTCTGTATTTCATCAACACTCTGATAGTCCACACATTACATAATGCCCACAGATGTGCATCGGAAACTACTACTGGTCTTCCAGGGAACGATCAAAGCGTAAACTGTTTGAGACATTACTCCCATGGAGGAAAGTGCGCATGGTGACTGTTGTATCCAATCCCGATGCAATTTCTGTGTTTCATCAACACTCTAATAGTACGCAGATTACAGAATGATACCAGATGTGCATCGGAAACTACTACTTGTCTTCCAGGGATTGATCAAAGCGTAGACTGTTTGAGACATTACTCCCATGGAGGAAAGTGCGCATGGTGACTGTTGAATTCAATCCCGATGCAATTTCTGTGTTTCATCAACACTCTGATAGTCCACACATTACAGAATGCCCACAGATGAGCATCGGAAACTACTACTGGTCTTCCAGGGAACGATCAAAGCGTAAACTGTTTGAGACATTACTCCCATGGAGGAAAGTGCGCATGGTGACTGTTGTATTCAATCCCGACGCAGTTTCTGTGTTTCATCAACACTCTGATAGTCCACACATTACAAAATGCCCACAGATGTGCATCGGAAACTACTACTGTTCTTCATGGGAAAGATCAAAGAGTAGACTCTTTGAGACATTACTCCCATGGAGGAAAGTGTGCATGGTGACTGTTGTATTCAATCCCGATGCCATTTCTGTGTTTCATCAACACTCTGATAGTCCACAGATTACAGAATGCACACAGATGTGCATCGGAAACTACTACTGGTCTTCATGGGAACGATCAAATCGTAGACTGTTTGTAACATTACTCCCATGGAGGAAAGTGCGCATGGTGACTGTTGTATTCAAGCCTGAAGAAATTTCTGTGTTTCATCAACACTCTGATAGTCCACACATTACAGAATGGCCCCAGATGTGCGTCGGAAACTGCTACTGGTCTTCCAGGGAACTATCAAAGCGTAAACATTTTGAGACATTACTCCCATGGAGGAAATTGCGCATGATGACTGTTGTATTCAATCCCGATGCAATTCCTGTGTTTCATCAACACTTTGAAGGTCCACAGATTACAGAATGCCTCCAGATGTGCATCGGAAACTACTACTGGTCTTGCAGGGAACGATCAAAGCGTAAACTGTTTGAGATATTACTCCCATGAAGGAAAGTGCGCATGGTGACTGTTGTATTCAATCCCGATGCAATTTCTGTGTTTCATCAACACTCTGATAGCCCACAGATTACAGAATGCCTCCAGATGTGCCTCGGAAACTATTACTGGCCTTCCAGGGAACGATCAAAGCGTAGACTGTTTGTGACATTACTCCCATGGATGAAAGTGCGCATGGTGACTGTTGTATTCAATCCTGATGCAATTTCTGTGTTTCATCAACTCTCTGATAGTCCACACATTACAGAATGCTCCCAGATGAGCAACGGAAACTACTACTGGTCTTCCAGGGAACGATCAAAGCGTAAACTGTTTGAGATATTTCTCCCATGGAGTAAAGTGCACATGGTGACTGTTGTATTCAATCCCGATTCAATTTCTGTGATTCATCAACACTCTGATAGTCCACAGATTACAGAATGCCTCCAGATGTGCATCGGAAACTACTACTGGTCTTGCAGGGAACGATCAAAGCGTAGACTGTTTGAGACATTACTCCCATGGAGGAAAGTGCGCATGGTGACTGTTGTATTCAATCCCGATGCCATTTCTGTGTTTCATCAACACTCTGACAGTCCACAGATTACAGAATGCCTCCAGATGTGCATCGGAAACTACTACAGGTCTTCCAGGGAACGATCAAAGCGTAAAATGTTTGAGACATTACTCCCATGGAGGAAAGTGCGCATGGTGACTGTTATATTCAATCCTGATGCAATTTCTGTGTTTCATCAACACTCTGATAGTCCACACATTACAGAATGTCAGAGGATGTGCATCGGAAACTACTACTGGTCTTCCAGGGAACGATCAAAGCGTAAACTGTTTGAGACTTTACTACCATGGAGGGAAGTGCGCATGTTGACTGTTGGATTCAATCCTGATGCAATTTCTGTGATTCATCAACACTTTGAAGGTCCACAGATTACAGAATGCCCCCAGATGTGCATCGGAAACTGGTACTGGTCTTCCAGGGAACGATCAAAGCGTAAACCGTTCGAGGCATTACTCCCATGGAAAAAAGTGCGCATGGTGACTGTTGTATTCAATCCCGATGCAGTTTCTGTATTTCATCAACACTCTGATAGTCCACACATTACATAATGCCCACAGATTTGCATCGGAAACTACTACTGGTCTTCCAGGGAACGATCAAAGCGTAAACTGTTTGAGACTTTACTCCCATGGAGGGAAGTGCACATGGTGACTGTTGGGTTCAATCCTGATGCAATTTCTGTGATTCATCAACACTCTGATTGTCCACACATTACAGAGTGTAACCAGATGTGCATCGGAAACTACTACTGGTCTTCCAGGGAACGATCAAAGCGTAAACTGTTTGAGACATTATTCCCATGGAGGAAAGTGCGCATGGTGACTGTTGTATCCAATCCCGATGCAATTTCTGTGTTTCATCAACACTCTAATAGTACACAGATTACAGAATGATACCAGATGTGCATCGGAAACTACTACTTGTCTTCCAGGGATTGATCAAAGCGTAGACTGTTTGAGACATTACTCCCATGGAGGAAAGTGCGCATGGTGACTGTTGAATTCAATCCCGATGCAATTTCTGTGTTTCATCAACACTCTGATAGTCCACAGATTACAGAATGCCCACAGATGAGCATCGGAAACTACTACTGGTCTTCCAGGGAACGATCAAAGCGTAAACTGTTTGAGACATTACTCCCATGGAGGAAAGTGCGCATGGTGACTGTTGTATTCAATCCCGATGCAGTTTCTGTGTTTCATCAACACTCTGATAGTCCACACATTACAAAATGCCCACAGATGTGCATCGGAAACTACTACTGTTCTTCATGGGAAAGATCAAAGAGTAGACTCTTTGAGACATTACTCCCATGGAGGAAAGTGTGCATGGTGACTGTTGTATTCAATCCCGATGCCATTTCTGTGTTTCATCAACACTCTGATAGTCCACAGATTACAGAATGCACACAGATGTGCATCGGAAACTACTACTGATCTTCCAGGGAACGATCAAAGCGTAAACTGTTTGAGACAATACTCCCGTGGAGGAAAGTGCGCATGGTGACTGTAGTATTCAATCCTGATGCAATTTCTGTGTTTCATCAACACCCTGATAATCCACACATTACAGAATGTCAGAAGATGTGCATCGGAAACTACTACTGGTCTTCCATTGAAAGATCAAAGCGTAGACTGTTTGAGACATTACTCCCATGGAGGAAAGTGCGCATGAAGACTGTTGTATTCAATCCCGATGCAGTTTCTGAGTTTCATCAACACTCTGACAGTCCACAGATTACAGAATGCCTCCAGATGTGCATCGGAAACTACTACAGGTGTTCCAGGAAACGATCAAAGCGTAAACTGTTTGAGACATTACTCCCATGGAGGCAAGTGCGCATGGTGACTGTTGAATTCAATCCCGATGCAGTTTCTGTGTTTCATCAACACTCTGATAGTCCACACATTACAGAATGAACCCAGATGTGCATCGGAAACTACTACTGGTCTTCCAGGGAACGATCAAATCGTAGACTGTTTCAGAAATTACTTTTATGGAGGAATGTGCGCATGGTGACTGTTATATTCAATCCCGATGCAATTTCTGTGTTACATCAACACTCTGATAGTCCACAGATTACAGAATGCCTCCAGATGTGCATCGGAAACTACTACTGGTCTTCCAGGCAACGATCAAAGCGTAGACTGTTTGAGACATTACTCCCATGGAGGAAAATGCGGATGATGACTGTTATATTTAATCCTGAGGCAATTTGTGTGTTTCATCTACACTTTGAAGGTCCACAGATTACAGAATGCCTCCAGATGTGCATCGGAAACTACTACTGGTCTTGCGGGGAACGATCAAAGCGTAGACTGTTTGAGACATTACTCCCACGGAGGAAAGAGCGCATGGTGACTGTTGTATTCAATCCCGATGCAATTTCTGTGTTTCATCAACACTCTGATAGTACGCAGATTACAGAATGATACCAGATGTGCATCGGAAACTACTACTTGTCTTCCAGGGAACGAACAAAGCGTAGACTGTTTGAGACATTACTCCCATGGAGGAAAGTGCGCATGGTGATTGTTGTATTCAATCCCGATGCAATTTCTGTGTTTCATCAACACTTTGAAGTTCCACAGATTACAGAATGCCTCCAGATGTGCGTCGGAAAATACTACTGGTCCTCCAGGAAACGATCAAAGCGTAGACTGTTTGAGACATTACTCCCATGGAGGAAAGTGTTCAGGGTGACTCTTGTATTAAATCCCGCGGCAATTTCTGTGTTTCATCAACACTTTTAAGGTCCATAGATTACAGAATGCCTCCAGATGTGCCTCGGAAACTACCACTATCCTTCCAGGGAACGATCAAAGCGTAGACTGTTTGAGACATTACTCCCATGGAGGGAAGTGCGCATGGTGACTGTTGTATTCAATCCCGATGCAGTTTCTGTGTTTCATCAACACTCTGATAGTCCACAGATTACAGAATGCCTCCAGATGTGCATCGGAAACTACTACTGGCCTCCCAGGCAACGATCAAAGCGTAGACTGTTTGAGACATTACTCCCATGGAGGAAAATGCGCATGGTGACTGTTGTATTTAATCCTGAGGCAATTTGTGTGTTTCATCAACACTTTGAAGATCCACAGATTACAGGATGCCTCCAGATGTGCATTGGAAACTACTGCTGGTCTTGCAGGGAACGATCAAAGCGTAGACTGTTTGAGACATTACTCCCATGGAGGAAAGTGCGCATGGTGACTGTTGTATTCAATCCCGATGCAATTTCTGTGTTTCATCAATACTCTGATAGTCCACACATTACAGAATGCCCACAGATGTGCATCGGAAACTACTACTGGTCTTCCAGGGAACGATCAAAGCGTAAACTGTTTGAGACATTACTCCCATGGAGGGAAATGCGCATGGTGTCTGTTGTATTCAATCCTGATGCAATTTCTGTGTTTCATCAACACTCTGATAGTCCACACATTACAGAATGTCAGATGATGTGCATCGGAAACTACTACTGATCTTCCAGGGAAAGATCAAAGCGTATACTGTTTGACACATTACTCCCATGGAGGAAAGTGCGCATGGTGACTGTTGTATTCAATCCCGATGCAATTTCTGTGTTTCATCAACACTTTGAAGGTCCACAGGTTACAGAATGCCCCCAGATGTGCATCGGAAACTGCTACTGCTCTCCCAGGGAACGATCAAAGCGTAAACCGTTCGAGGCATTACTCCCATGGAGGGAAGTGCACATGGTGACTGTTGTATTCAATCCCCATGCAATTTCTGTGTTTCATCAACACTCTGATAGTCCACAGATTACAGAATGCCTCCAGATGTGCACCGCAAACTACTACTGGTCTTGCAGGGAACGATCAAAGCGTAGACTGTTTGAGACATTACTCCCATGGAGGAAAGTGCGCATGGTGACTGTTGTATTCAATCCCGATGCAATTTCTGTGTTTCATCAACAATCTGATAGTACGCATTTTACAGAATGATACCAGATGTGCATCGGAAACTACTACCTGTCTTCCAGGGAACGATCAAAGCGTAGACTGTTTGAGACATTACTCCCATGGAGGAAAATGCGCATGATGACTGTTCTATTTAATCCTGAGGCAATTTGTGTGTTTCATCAACACTTTGAAGGTCCACAGATTACAGAATACCTAGAGATTTGCATCGGAAACTACTACTGGTCTTGCAGGGAACGATCAAAGCGTAGACTGTTTGAGACATTACTCCCACGGAGGAAAGTGCGCATGGTGACTGTTGTATTCAATCCCGATGCAATTTCTGTGTTTCATCAACACTCTGATAGTACGCAGATTACAGAATGATACCAGATGTGCATCGGAAACTACTACTTGTCTTCCAGGGAACGATCAAAGCTTAGACTGTTTGAGACATTACTCCCATGGAGGAAAGTGCGCATGGTGATTGTTGTATTCAATCCCGATGCAATTTCTGTGTTTCATCAACACTTTGAAGTTCCACAGATTACAGAATGCCTAGAGATGTGCATCGGAAAATACTACTGGTCCTCCAGGAAAAGATCAAAGCGTAGACTATTTGAGACATTACTGCCATGGAGGAAAGTGTTCATGGTGACTCTTGTATTAAATCCCGCGGCAATTCCTGTGTTTCATTAACCTTTTAAGGTCCATTGATTACAGAATGCCTCCAGATGTGCACCGAAAACTACTACTGGTCTTGCAGGGAACGATCAAAGCGTAGACTGTTTGAGACATTACTCCCATGGAGGAAAGTGCGCATGGTGACTGTTGTATTCAATCCCGATGCAGTTTCTGTGTTTCATCAACACTCTGATAGTCCACACATTACAGACTGCCCACAGATGTGCATCGGAAACTACTACTGGTCTAACAGGGAACGATCAAAGCGTAAACTGTTTGACACATTACTCCCATGGAGGGAAGTGCGCATGGTGTCTGTTGTATTCAATCCCGATGCAATTTCTGTGTTTCATCAACACTCTGACAGTCCACAGATTACAGAATGCCTCCAGATGGGCATCGGAAACTACTACAGGTCTTCCAGGGAACAATCAAAGCGTAAACTGTTTGAGACATTACTCCCATGGTGGAAAGTGCGCATGGTGACTGTTAAATTCAATCCCGATGCAATTTCTGTGTTTCATCAACACTCTGATAGTCCACACATTACAGAATGGCCACAGATGTGCGACGGAAACTACTACTGGTCTTCCAGGGAACAATCAAAGCGTAAAGAGTTTGTGACATTACTCCCATGGAGGAAATTGCGCATGGTGACTGTTGTATTCAATCCCGATGCAATTCCTGTGTTTCTTCAACACTTTGAAGGTCCACTGATTACAGAATGCCTCCAGATGAGCATCGGAAACTACTACTGGTCTTGCAGGAAACGATCAAAGCGTAGACTGTTTGAGACATTACTCCCATGGAGGAAAGTGCGCATGGTGTCTGTTGTATTCAATCCCGATGCAATTTCTGTGTTTCACCAACACTCTGATAGTCCACACATTACTGAATGCCCCCATATGTGCACCGAAAACTACTACTGGTCTTCCAGGGAACGATCAAAGCGTAGACTGTTTGAGACATTACTCCCATGGAGGATAGTGCGCATGGTGACTGTTGTATTCAATCCCGATGCAATTTCTGTGTTTCATCAACACTCTGATAGTACGCAGATTACAGAATGATACCAGATGTGCATCGGAAACTACTACTTGTCTTCGAAGGAACGATCAAAGCGTAGACTGTTTGAGACATTACTCCCATGGAGGAAAATGCGCATGATGACTGTTATATTTAATCCTGAGCAATTTGTGTGTTTCATCAACACTTTGAAGGTCCACAGATTACAGAATACCTCCAGATGTGCATCGGAAACTACTACTGGTCTTGCAGGGAACGATCAAAGCGTAGACTGTTTGAGACATTACTTCCATTGCGGAAATTGCGCATGGTTACTGTTGTATTCAATCCCGATGCAATTTCTGTGTTTCATCAATACTCTGATAGTCCACACATTACAGAATGCCCACAGATGTGCATCGGAAACTACTACTGGTCTTCCAGGGAACGATCAAAGCGTAAACTGTTTGAGACATTACTCCCATGGAGGGAAATGCGCATGGTGTCTGTTGTATTCAATCCTGATGCAATTTCTGTGTTTCGTCAACACTCTGATAGTCCACACATTACAGAATGTCAGATGATGTGCATCGGAAACTACTACTGATCTTCCAGGGAAAGATCAAAGCGTATACTGTTTGACACATTACTCCCATGGAGGAAAGTGCGCATGGTGACTGTTGTATTCAATCCCGATGCAATTTCTGTGTTTCATCAACACTCTGATAGCCCACAGATTACAGAATGCCTCCAGATGTGCATCGGAAACTACTACTGGTCTTCATGGGAACGATCAAATTGTAGACTGTTTGTAACATTACTCCCATGGAGGAAAGTGCGCATGGTGACTGTTGTATTCAAGCCTGAAGAAATTTCTGTGTTTCATCAACACTCTGATAGTCCACACATTACAGAATGGCCCCAGATGTGCGTCGGAAACTGCTACTGGTCTTCCAGGGAACTATCAAAGCGTAAACATTTTGAGACATTACTCCCATGGAGGAAATTGCGCATGATGACTGTTGTATTCAATCCCGATGCAATTCCTGTGTTTCATCAACACTTTGAAGGTCCACAGATTACAGAATGCCTCCAGATGTGCATCGGAAACTACTACTGGTCTTGCAGGGAACGATCAAAGCGTAAACTGTTTGAGATATTACTCCCATGAAGGAAAGTGCGCATGGTGACTGTTGTATTCAATCCCGATGCAATTTCTGTGTTTCATAAACACTCTGATAGCCCACAGATTACAGAATGCCTCCAGATGTGCCTCGGAAACTATTACTGGCCTTCCAGGGAACGATCAAAGCGTAGACTGTTTGTGACATTACTCCCATGGATGAAAGTGCGCATGGTGACTGTTGTATTCAATCCTGATGCAATTTCTGTGTTTCATCAACTCTCTGATAGTCCACACATTACAGAATGCTCCCAGATGAGCAACGGAAACTACTACTGGTCTTCCAGGGAACGATCAAAGCGTAAACTGTTTGAGATATTACTCCCATGGAGTAAAGTGCACATGGTGACTGTTGTATTCAATCCCGATTCAATTTCTGTGATTCATCAACACTCTGATAGTCCACAGATTACAGAATGCCTCCAGATGTGCATCGGAAACTACTACTGGTCTTGCAGGGAACGATCAAAGCGTAGACTGTTTGAGACATTACTCACATGGAGGAAAGTGCGCATGGTGACTGTTGTATTCAATCCCGATGCAATTTCTGTGTTTCATCAACACTCTGACAGTCCACAGATTACAGAATGCCTCCAGATGTGCATCGGAAACTACTACAGGTCTTCCAGGGAACGATCAAAGCGTAAAATGTTTGAGACATTACTCCCATGGAGGAAAGTGCGCATGGTGACTGTTATATTCAATCCTGATGCAATTTCTGTGTTTCATCAACACTCTGATAGTCCACACATTACAGAATGTCAGAGGATGTGCATCGGAAACTACTACTGGTCTTCCAGGGAACGATCAAAGCGTAAACTGTTTGAGACTTTACTACCATCGAGGGAAGTGCGCATGTTGACTGTTGGATTCAATCCTGATGCAATTTCTGTGATTCATCAACACTTTGAAGGTCCACAGATTACAGAATGCCCCCAGATGTGCATCGGAAACTGGTACTGGTCTTCCAGGGAACGATCAAAGCGTAAACCGTTCGAGGCATTACTCCCATGGAAAAAAGTGCGCATGGTGACTGTTGTATTCAATCCCGATGCAGTTTCTGTATTTCATCAACACTCTGATAGTCCACACATTACATAATGCCCACAGATGTGCATCGGAAACTACTACTGGTCTTCCAGGGAACGATCAAAGCGTAAACTGTTTGAGACTTTACTCCCATGGAGGGAAGTGCACATGGTGACTGTTGGGTTCAATCCTGATGCAATTTCTGTGATTCATCAACACTCTGATTGTCCACACATTACAGAGTGTAACCAGATGTGCATCGGAAACTACTACTGGTCTTCCAGGGAACGATCAAAGCGTAAACTGTTTGAGACATTATTCCCATGGAGGAAAGTGCGCATGGTGACTGTTGTATCCAATCCCGATGCAATTTCTGTGTTTCATCAACACTCTAATAGTACGCAGATTACAGAATGATACCAGATGTGCATCGGAAACTACTACTTGTCTTCCAGGGATTGATCAAAGCGTAGACTGTTTGAGACATTACTCCCATGGAGGAAAGTGCGCATGGTGACTGTTGAATTCAATCCCGATGCAATTTCTGTGTTTCATCAACACTCTGATAGTCCACAGATTACAGAATGCCCACAGATGAGCATCGGAAACTACTACTGGTCTTCCAGGGAACGATCAAAGCGTAAACTGTTTGAGACATTACTCCCATGGAGGAAAGTGCGCATGGTGACTGTTGTATTCAATCCCGATGCAGTTTCTGTGTTTCATCAACACTCTGATAGTCCACACATTACAAAATGCCCACAGATGTGCATCGGAAACTACTACTGTTCTTCATGGGAAAGATCAAAGAGTAGACTCTTTGAGACATTACTCCCATGGAGGAAAGTGTGCATGGTGACTGTTGTATTCAATCCCGATGCCATTTCAGTGTTTCATCAACACTCTGATAGTCCACAGATTACAGAATGCACACAGATGCGCATCGGAAATTACTACTGGTCTTCCAGGGAACGATCAAAGCGTAAACTGTTTGAGACAATACACCCGTGGAGGAAAGTGCGCATGGTGACTGTAGTATTCAATCCTGATGCAATTTCTGTGTTTCATCAACACCCTGATAATCCACACATTACAGAATGTCAGAAGATGTGCATCGGAAACTACTACTGGTCTTCCATTGAAAGATCAAAGCGTAGACTGTTTGAGACATTACTCCCATGGAGGAAAGTGCGCATGAAGACTGTTGTATTCAATCCCGATGCAGTTTCTGAGTTTCATCAACACTCTGACAGTCCACAGATTACAGAATGCCTCCAGATGTGCATCGGAAACTACTACAGGTGTTCCAGGAAACGATCAAAGCGTAAACTGTTTGAGACATTACTCCCATGGAGGCAAGTGCGCATGGTGACTGTTGAATTCAATCCCGATGCAGTTTCTGTGTTTCATCAACACTCTGATAGTCCACACATTACAGAATGAACCCAGATGTGCATCGGAAACTACTACTGGTCTTCCAGGGAACGATCAAATCGTAGACTGTTTCAGAAATTACTTTTATGGAGGAATGTGCGCATGGTGACTGTTATATTCAATCCCGATGCAATTTCTGTGTTACATCAACACTCTGATAGTCCACAGATTACAGAATGCCTCCAGATGTGCATCGGAAACTACTACTGGTCTTCCAGGCAACGATCAAAGCGTAGACTGTTTGAGACATTACTCCCATGGAGGAAAATGCGGATGATGACTGTTATATTTAATCCTGAGGCAATTTGTGTGTTTCATCTACACTTTGAAGGTCCACAGATTACAGAATGCCTCCAGATGTGCATCGGAAACTACTACTGGTCTTGCGGGGAACGATCAAAGCGTAGACTGTTTGAGACATTACTCCCACGGAGGAAAGAGCGCATGGTGACTGTTGTATTCAATCCCGATGCAATTTCTGTGTTTCATCAACACTCTGATAGTACGCAGATTACAGAATGATACCAGATGTGCATCGGAAACTACTATTTGTCTTCCAGGGAACGAACAAAGCGTAGACTGTTTGAGACATTACTCCCATGGAGGAAAGTGCGCATGGTGATTGTTGTATTCAATCCCGATGCAATTTCTGTGTTTCATGAACACTTTGAAGTTCCACAGATTACAGAATGCCTCCAGATGTGCGTCGGAAAATACTACTGGTCCTCCAGGAAACGATCAAAGCGTAGACTGTTTGAGACATTACTCCCATGGAGGAAAGTGTTCAGGGTGACTCTTGTATTAAATCCCGCGGCAATTTCTGTGTTTCATCAACACTTTTAAGGTCCATAGATTACAGAATGCCTCCAGATGTGCCTCGGAAACTACCACTATCCTTCCAGGGAACGATCAAAGCGTAGACTGTTTGAGACATTACTCCCATGGAGGGAAGTGCGCATGGTGACTGTTGTATTCAATCCCGATGCAGTTTCTGTGTTTCATCAACACTCTGATAGTCCACAGATTACAGAATGCCTCCAGATGTGCATCGGAAACTACTACTGGCCTCCCAGGCAACGATCAAAGCGTAGACTGTTTGAGACATTACTCCCATGGAGGAAAATGCGCATGGTGACTGTTGTATTTAATCCTGAGGCAATTTGTGTGTTTCATCAACACTTTGAAGATCCACAGATTACAGGATGCCTCCAGATGTGCATTGGAAACTACTGCTGGTCTTGCAGGGAACGATCAAAGCGTAGAATGTTTGAGACATTACTCCCATGGAGGAAAGTGCGCATGGTGACTGTTGTATTCAATCCCGATGCAATTTCTGTGTTTCATCAACACTCTGATAGTACGCAGATTACAGAATGATACCAGATGTGCATCGGAAACTACTACTTGTCTTCGAAGGAACGATCAAAGCGTAGACTGTTTGAGACATTACTCCCATGGAGGAAAATGCGCATGATGACTGTTATATTTAATCCTGAGCAATTTGTGTGTTTCATCAACACTTTGAAGGTCCACAGATTACAGAATACCTCCAGATGTGCATCGGAAACTACTACTGGTCTTGCAGGGAACGATCAAAGCGTAGACTGTTTGAGACATTACTTCCATTGCGGAAATTGCGCATGGTTACTGTTGTATTCAATCCCGATGCAATTTCTGTGTTTCATCAATACTCTGATAGTCCACACATTACAGAATGCCCACAGATGTGCATCGGAAACTACTACTGGTCTTCCAGGGAACGATCAAAGCGTAAACTGTTTGAGACATTACTCCCATGGAGGGAAATGCGCATGGTGTCTGTTGTATTCAATCCTGATGCAATTTCTGTGTTTCATCAACACTCTGATAGTCCACACATTACAGAATGTCAGATGATGTGCATCGGAAACTACTACTGATCTTCCAGGGAAAGATCAAAGCGTATACTGTTTGACACATTACTCCCATGGAGGAAAGTGCGCATGGTGACTGTTGTATTCAATCCCGATGCAATTTCTGTGTTTCATCAACACTTTGAAGGTCCACAGATTACAGAATGCCCCCAGATGTGCATCGGAAACTGCTACTGCTCTCCCAGGGAACGATCAAAGCGTAAACCGTTCGAGGCATTACTCCCATGGAGGGAAGTGCACATGGTGACTGTTGTATTCAATCCCCATGCAATTTCTGTGTTTCATCAACACTCTGATAGTCCACAGATTACAGAATGCCTCCAGATGTGCACCGCAAACTACTACTGGTCTTGCAGGGAACGATCAAAGCGTAGACTGTTTGAGACATTACTCCCATGGAGGAAAGTGCGCATGGTGACTGTTGTATTCAATCCCGATGCAATTTCTGTGTTTCATCAACAATCTGATAGTACGCATTTTACAGAATGATACCAGATGTGCATCGGAAACTACTACCTGTCTTCCAGGGAACGATCAAAGCGTAGACTGTTTGAGACATTACTCCCATGGAGGAAAATGCGCATGATGACTGTTCTATTTAATCCTGAGGCAATTTGTGTGTTTCATCAACACTTTGAAGGTCCACAGATTACAGAATACCTAGAGATTTGCATCGGAAACTACTACTGGTCTTGCAGGGAACGATCAAAGCGTAGACTGTTTGAGACATTACTCCCACGGAGGAAAGTGCGCATGGTGACTGTTGTATTCAATCCCGATGCAATTTCTGTGTTTCATCAACACTCTGATAGTACGCAGATTACAGAATGATACCAGATGTGCATCGGAAACTACTACTTGTCTTCCAGGGAACGATCAAAGCTTAGACTGTTTGAGACATTACTCCCATGGAGGAAAGTGCGCATGGTGATTGTTGTATTCAATCCCGATGCAATTTCTGTGTTTCATCAACACTTTGAAGGTCCACTGATTACAGAATGCCTCCAGATGAGCATCGGAAACTACTACTGGTCTTGCAGGGAACGATCAAAGCGTAGACTGTTTGAGACATTACTCCCATGGAGGAAAGTGCGCATGGTGTCTGTTGTATTCAATCCCGATGCAATTTCTGTGTTTCACCAACACTCTGATAGTCCACACATTACTGAATGCCCCCATATGTGCACCGAAAACTACTACTGGTCTTCCAGGGAACGATCAAAGCGTAGACTGTTTGAGACATTACTCCCATGGAGGAAAGTGCGCATGGTGACTGTTGTATTCAATCCCGATGCAATTTCTGTGTTTCATCAACACTCTGATAGTACGCAGATTACAGAATGATACCAGATGTGCATCGGAAACTACTACTTGTCTTCGAAGGAACGATCAAAGCGTAGACTGCTTGAGACATTACTCCCATGGAGAAAAATGCGCATGATGACTGTTATATTTAATCCTGAGCAATTTGTGTGTTTCATCAACACTTTGAAGGTCCACAGATTACAGAATACCTCCAGATGTGCATCGGAAACTACTACTGGTCTTGCAGGGAACGATCAAAGCGTAGACTGTTTGAGACATTACTTCCATTGCGGAAATTGCGCATGGTTACTGTTGTATTCAATCCCGATGCAATTTCTGTGTTTCATCAATACTCTGATAGTCCACACATTACAGAATGCCCACAGATGTGCATCGGAAACTACTACTGGTCTTCCAGGGAACGATCTAAGCGTAAACTGTTTGAGACATTACTCCCATGGAGGGAAATGCGCATGGTGTCTGTTGTATTCAATCCTGATGCAATTTCTGTGTTTCATCAACACTCTGATAGTCCACACATTACAGAATGTCAGATGATGTGCATCGGAAACTACTACTGATCTTCCAGGGAAAGATCAAAGCGTATACTGTTTGACACATTACTCCCATGGAGGAAAGTGCGCATGGTGACTGTTGTATTCAATCCCCATGCAATTTCTGTGTTTCATCAACACTCTGATAGTCCACAGATTACAGAATGCCTCCAGATGTGCACCGCAAACTACTACTGGTCTTGCAGGGAACGATCAAAGCGTAGACTGTTTGAGACATTACTCCCATGAAGGAAAGTGCGCATGGTGACTGTTGTATTCAATCCCGATGCAATTTCTGTGTTTCATCAACAATCTGATAGTACGCATTTTACAGAATGATACCAGATGTGCATCGGAAACTACTACCTGTCTTCCAGGGAACGATCAAAGCGTAGACTGTTTGAGACATTACTCCCATGGAGGAAAATGCGCATGATGACTGTTCTATTTAATCCTGAGGCAATTTGTGTGTTTCATCAACACTTTGAAGGTCCACAGATTACAGAATACCTAGAGATTTGCATCGGAAACTACTACTGGTCTTGCAGGGAACGATCAAAGCGTAGACTGTTTGAGACATTACTCCCACGGAGGAAAGTGCGCATGGTGACTGTTGTATTCAATCCCGATGCAATTTCTGTGTTTCATCAACACTCTGATAGTACGCAGATTACAGAATGATACCAGATGTGCATCGGAAACTACTACTTGTCTTCCAGGGAACGATCAAAGCTTAGACTGTTTGAGACATTACTCCCATGGAGGAAAGTGCGCATGGTGATTGTTGTATTCAATCCCGATGCAATTTCTGTGTTTCATCAACACTTTGAAGTTCCACAGATTACAGAATGCCTAGAGATGTGCATCGGAAAATACTACTGGTCCTCCAGGAAACGATCAAAGCGTAGACTATTTGAGACATTACTGCCATGGAGGAAAGTGTTCATGGTGACTCTTGTATTAAATCCCGCGGCAATTCCTGTGTTTCATTAACCTTTTAAGGTCCATAGATTACAGAATGCCTCCAGATGTGCACCGAAAACTACTACTGGTCTTGCAGGGAACGATCAAAGCGTAGACTGTTTGAGACATTACTCCCATGGAGGAAAGTGCGCATGGTGACTGTTGTATTCAATCCCGATGCAGTTTCTGTGTTTCATCATAACTCTGATAGTCCACACATTACAGACTGCCCACAGATGTGCATCGGAAACTACTACTGGTCTAACAGGGAACGATCAAAGCGTAAACTGTTTGACACATTACTCCCATGGAGGGAAGTGCGCATGGTGTCTGTTGTATTCAATCCCGATGCAATTTCTGTGTTTCATCAACACTCTGACAGTCCACAGATTACAGAATGCCTCCAGATGGGCATCGGAAACTACTACAGGTCTTCCAGGGAACAATCAAAGCGTAAACTGTTTGAGACATTACTCCCATGGTGGAAAGTGCGCATGGTGACTGTTAAATTCAATCCCGATGCAATTTCTGTGTTTCATCAACACTCTGATAGTCCACACATTACAGAATGGCCACAGATGTGCGACGGAAACTACTACTGGTCTTCCAGGGAACAATCAAAGCGTAAAGAGCTTGTGACATTACTCCCATGGAGGAAATTGCGCATGGTGACTGTTGTATTCAATCCCGATGCAATTCCTGTGTTTCATCAACACTTTGAAGGTCCACTGATTACAGAATGCCTCCAGATGAGCATCGGAAGCTACTACTGGTCTTGCAGGGAACGATCAAAGCGTAGACTGTTTGAGACATTACTCCCATGGAGGAAAGTGCGCATGGTGTCTGTTGTATTCAATCCCGATGCAATTTCTGTGTTTCACCAACACTCTGATAGTCCACACATTACTGAATGCCCCCATATGTGCACCGAAAACTACTACTGGTCTTCCAGGGAACGATCAAAGCGTAGACTGTTTGAGACATTACTCCCATGGAGGAAATTGCGCATGGTGATTGTTGTATTCAATCCCGATCGAATTTCTGTGTTTCATCAACACTTTTAAGGTCCATAGATTACAGAATGCCTCCAGATGTGCATCGGAAACTACTACTGGCCTTCCAGGGAACGATCAAAGCGTAAACTGTTAGAGACATTACTCCCATGGAGGGAAATGCGCATGGTGTCTGTTGTATTCAATCCTGATGCAATTTCTGTGTTTCATCAACACTCTGATAGTCCACACATTACAGAATGTCAGATGATGTGCATCGGAAACTACTACTGATCTTCCAGGGAAAGATCAAAGCGTATACTGTTTGACACATTACTCCCATGGAGGAAAGTGCGCATGGTGACTGTTGTATTCAATCCCCATGCAATTTCTGTGTTTCATCAACACTCTGATAGTCCACAGATTACAGAATGCCTCCAGATGTGCACCGCAAACTACTACTGGTCTTGCAGGGAACGATCAAAGCGTAGACTGTTTGAGACATTACTCCCATGAAGGAAAGTGCGCATGGTGACTGTTGTATTCAATCCCGATGCAATTTCTGTGTTTCATCAACAATCTGATAGTACGCATTTTACAGAATGATACCAGATGTGCATCGGAAACTACTACTTGTCTTCGAAGGAACGATCAAAGCGTAGACTGCTTGAGACATTACTCCCATGGAGAAAAATGCGCATGATGACTGTTATATTTAATCCTGAGCAATTTGTGTGTTTCATCAACACTTTGAAGGTCCACAGATTACAGAATACCTCCAGATGTGCATCGGAAACTACTACTGGTCTTGCAGGGAACGATCAAAGCGTAGACTGTTTGAGACATTACTTCCATTGCGGAAATTGCGCATGGTTACTGTTGTATTCAATCCCGATGCAATTTCTGTGTTTCATCAATACTCTGATAGTCCACACATTACAGAATGCCCACAGATGTGCATCGGAAACTACTACTGGTCTTCCAGGGAACGATCAAAGCGTAAACTGTTTGAGACATTACTCCCATGGAGGGAAATGCGCATGGTGTCTGTTGTATTCAATCCTGATGCAATTTCTGTGTTTCATCAACACTCTGATAGTCCACACATTACAGAATGTCAGATGATGTGCATCGGAAACTACTACTGATCTTCCAGGGAAAGATCAAAGCGTATACTGTTTGACACATTACTCCCATGGAGGAAAGTGCGCATGGTGACTGTTGTATTCAATCCCCATGCAATTTCTGTGTTTCATCAACACTCTGATAGTCCACAGATTACAGAATGCCTCCAGATGTGCACCGCAAACTACTACTGGTCTTGCAGGGAACGATCAAAGCGTAGACTGTTTGAGACATTACTCCCATGAAGGAAAGTGCGCATGGTGACTGTTGTATTCAATCCCGATGCAATTTCTGTGTTTCATCAACAATCTGATAGTACGCATTTTACAGAATGATACCAGATGTGCATCGGAAACTACTACCTGTCTTCCAGGGAACGATCAAAGCGTAGACTGTTTGAGACATTACTCCCATGGAGGAAAATGCGCATGATGACTGTTCTATTTAATCCTGAGGCAATTTGTGTGTTTCATCAACACTTTGAAGGTCCACAGATTACAGAATACCTAGAGATTTGCATCGGAAACTACTACTGGTCTTGCAGGGAACGATCAAAGCGTAGACTGTTTGAGACATTACTCCCACGGAGGAAAGTGCGCATGGTGACTGTTGTATTCAATCCCGATGCAATTTCTGTGTTTCATCAACACTCTGATAGTACGCAGATTACAGAATGATACCAGATGTGCATCGGAAACTACTACTGGTCTTCCAGGGAAAGATCAAAGCGTAAACTGTTTGACACATTACTCCCATGGAGGAAAGTGTGAATGGTGACTGTTGTATTCAATCCCGATTCAATATCTGTGTTTCATCAACACTTTGAAGGTCCAGAGATTACAGAATGCCCCCAGATGTGCATCGGAAACTACTACTGGTCTTCCAGGGAACAATCAAAGCGTAAACAGTTTGTGACATTACTCACATGGAGGAAATTGCGCATGGTCACTGTTGTATTCAATCCCGATGCAATTCCTGTGTTTCATCAACACTTTGAAGGTCCACTGATTACAGAATGCCTCCAGATGTGCATCGGAAACTACTACTGGTCTTGCAGGGAACGATCAAAGCGTAGACTGTTTGAGACATTACTCCCATGGAGGAAAATGTGCATGATGACTGTTATATTTAATCCTGAGGCAATTTGTGTGTTTCATCAACACTTTGAAGGTCCACAGATTACAGAATGCCTCCAGATGTGCATCGGAAACTACTACTGGTCTTGCAGGGCACGATTAAAGAGTAGACTGTTTGAGACACTACTCCCACGGAGGAAAGTGCGCATGGTGACTGTTGTATTCAATCCCGATGCAATTTCTGTGTTTCATCAACACTCTGATAGTACGCAGATTACAGAATGATACCAGATGTGCATCGGAAACTACTACTTGTCTTCCAGGGAACGATCAAAGCGTAGACTGTTTGAGACATTACTCCCATGGAGGAAAGTGCGCATGGTGATTGTTGTATTCAATCCCGATGCAATTTCTGTGTTTCATCAACACTTTTAAGGTCCATAGATTACAGAATGCCTCCAGATGTGCATCGGAAACCACTACTGGCCTTCCAGGGAACGATCAAAGCGTAAACTGTTAGAGACATTACACCCATGGAGGAAAGTGCGCATGGTGACTGTTATATTCAATCCTGATGCAATTTCTGTTTTTCATCAACACTCTTATAGTCCACAAGTTACAGAATGTCAGTAGATGTGCATCGGAAACTACTACTGGTCTTCCAGGGAAAGATCAAAGCGTAAACTGTTTGACACATTACTCCCATAGAGGAAAGTGCGAATGGTGACTGTTGTATTCAATCCCGGTTCAATATCTGTGTTTCATCAACACTTTGAAGGTCCACAGATTACAGAATGCCCCCAGATGTGCATCGGAAACTGCTACTGGTCTTCCAGGGAACGATCAAAGCGTAGACTGTTTGAGACATTACTCCCATGGAGGTAAGTGCACATGGTGACTGTTGTTTTCAATCCCCATGCAATTTCTGTGTTTCATCAACACTCTGATAGTCCACAGATTGCAGAATGCCTCCAGATGTGAATCGGAAACTACTACTGGTCTTCCAGAGAACGATCAAAGCGTAGACTGTTGGAGACATTACTCCCATGGAGGAAAGTGCGCATGGTGACTGTTGTATTCAATCCCGATGCAATTTCTGTGTTTCATCAACACTTTGAAGGTCCACAGATTACAGAATGCCTCCAGATGTGCATCGGAAACTACTACTGGTCATCCAGGGAACGATCAAAGCGTAGACTGTTTGAGACATTACTCCCATGGAGGAAAGTGCGCATGGTGACTGTTGTATTCAATCCCGATGCAGTTTCTGTGTTTCATCAACACTCTGATAGTCCACACATTACAGAATGTCCCCAGATGTGCATCGGAAACTACTACTGGTCTTCCAGGAAACGATCAAAGCGTAAACTGTTTGAGACATTACTCCCATGGAGGAAAGTGTGCATGGTGACTGTTGTATTCAATCCCGATGCAATTTCTGTGTTACATCAACACTTTGAAGGTCCACAGATTACAGAATGCCTCCAGATGTGCATCGGATACTACTACTGGTCTTGCAGTGAACGATCAAAGCGTAGACTGTTTGAGACATTACTCCCTTGGAGGAAAGGGCGCATGGTGACAGTTGTATTCAGTCCCGATGCATTTTCTGTGTTTCATCAACACTCTGATAGTCCACACATTACAGAATGCCTCCAGATGTGCATCGGAAACTACTACTGGTCTTCCAGGGAATGATCAAAGCGTAAACTGTTTGAGACATTACTCCCATGGAGGAAAGTGAGCATGGTGACTGTTGTATTCAATCCCGATTCAATTTCTGTGTTTCATCAACACTCTGATAGTCCACAGATTACAGAATGCCTCCAGATGTGCCTCGGAAACTACTACACGCCTTCCAGGGAATGATCAAAGCGTAGACTGTTTGAGACATTAATCCCATTGAGGAAAAGCGCATGGTGACTGTTGTATTCAATCCCGATGCAATTTCTGTGTTTCATTAACACTCTGAAGTTCCACAGATTACAGAATGCCTCCAGATGTGAATCGGAAAATACTACTGGTCCTTCAGGAAACGATCAAAGCGTAGACTATTTGAGACAATACTCCCATCGAGGAAAATGTTCAAGGTGACTGTTGTATTAAATCCCGCGGCAATTCCTGTGTTTCATCAACACTTTGAAGGTCAACAGATTACAGAATGCCTCCAGATGTGCATAGGAACCTACTACTGGTCTTGCAGGGAACGATCAAAGCGTAGACTGTTTGAGACATTACTCCCATGGAGGAAAGTGCGCATGGTGACTGTTGTTTTGAATCCCGATCCAATTTATGTGTTTCAACAACACTTTGAAGGTCGAAAGATTACAGAATGCCTCCAGATGTGCATCGGAAACTACTACTGGTCTTGCAGGGAACGATCAAATCGTAGACTGTTAGAGACATTACTCAAATGGAGGAAAGTGCGCATGGTGTCTGTTGTATTCGGTCCCGATGCCTTTTCTGTGTTTCATCAAAACTCTGATAGTCCACGCATTACTGAATGCCCCCATATGTGCATCGGAAACTACTACTGGCCTTCCAGGGAACGATCAAAGCGTAAACTGTTGGTGACATTACTCCCATGGAGGAAAGTGCGCATGGTGACTGTTGTATTCAATCCCGATGCAGTTTCTGTGTTTCATCAACACTCTGATAGTCCACACATTACAGAATGCCCACAGATGTGCATCGGAAACTACTACTGGTCTTCCTGGGAACGATCAAAGCGTAAACTGTTTGAGACATTACTCCCATGGAAGGAAGTGCGCATGGTGACTGTTGAATTCAATTCCGATGCAATATCTGTGTTTCATCAACACTCTGATAGTCCACACATTACAGAATGGCCCCAGATGTGCGTCGGAAACTACTACTGGTCTTCCAGGGAACGATCAAAGCGTAAACAGTTTGTGACATTACTCCCATGGAGGAAATTGCGTATGGTGACTTTTGTATTCAATCCCGATGCAATTTCTGCGTTTGAACAACACTCTGATAGTTTACAGATTACAGAATGCCTCCAGAGGGGCATCTGAAACTACTACTGGTCTTTCAGGGAACCATCAAAGCGTAGACTGTTTGAGACATTACTTCCATGGAGGGAAATGCGCATGATGGTGGTTACATTTAATCCTGAGCTAGTTTGTGTGTTTCATCAACACTTTGAAGGTCCACAGATTACAGAATGCCTCCAGATGTGCATCAGAAACTACTATTGGTCTTGCAGGGAACGATTAAAGCGTAGACTGTTTGAGACATTACTCCCACGGAGGAAAGTGCGCATGGTGACTGTTGTATTCAATCCCGATGCAATTTCTGTGTTTCATCAACACTCTGATAGTACGCAGATTACAGAATGATACCAGATGTGCATCGGAAACTACTACTTGTCTTCCAGTGAACGATCAAAGCGTAGACTGTTTGAGACATTACTCCCATGGAGGAAAGTGTTCATGGTGACTCTTGTATTAAATCCCGCGGCAATTTCTGTGTTTCATCAACACTTTTAAGGTCCATAGGTTACAGAATGCCTCCATATGTGCATCGGAAACTACTACTGGTCTTGCAGGGAACGATCAAAGCGTAGACTGTTTGAGACATTACTCCCATGGAGGAAAGTGCGCAAGGTGACTGTTGTATTCAATCCCGATGCAATTTCTGTGTTTCATCAACACTTTGAAGGTCCACAGATTACAGAATGCCTCCAGATGTGCATCGGAAACTACTACTGGTCTTGCAGTGAACGATCAAAGCGTAGATTGTTTGAGACATTACTCCCTTGGAGGAAAGGTCGCATGGTGACAGTTGTATTCAATCCCGATGCATTTTCTGTGTTTCATCAACACTCTGATAGTCAACACATTACAGAATGCCCACAGATGTGCATCGGAAACTACTACTGGTCTTCCAGGGAATGATCAAAGCGTAAACTGTTTGAGACATTACTCCCATGGAGGAAAGTTCGCATGGTGACTGTTGTATTCAATCCCGATGCAATTTCTGTGTTTCATCTACACTCTGATAATCCACAGATTACAGAATGCCTCCAGATGTGCTTCGGAAACTACTACTGGTCTTCCAGGGAACGATCAAAGCGTAGACTGTTTGAGACATTACTCCCATGGAGGAAAGTGCGCATGGTGACTGTTGTATTCAATCCCGATGCAATTTCTGTGTTTGATCAACACTTTGAAGGTCCACAGATTATAGAATGCCTCCAGATGTGCATCGGAAACTACTACTAGTCATCCAGGGAACGATCAAAGCGTAGACTGCTTGAGACATTACTCCCATGGAGGAAAGTGCGCATGGTGACGGTAGTTTTCAATGCCGATGCAGTTTCTGTGTTTCATCAACACTCTGATAGTCCACACATTACAGAATGTCCCCAGATGTGCATCGGAAACGACTACTGGTCTTCCAGGAAACGATCAAAGCGTAAACTGTTTGAGACATTACTCCTATGGAGGAAAGTGCGCATGGTGACTGTTGTATTCCATCCCGATGCAATTTCTGTGTTTCATCAACACTTTGAATGTCCACAGATTACAGAATGCCTCCAGATGTGCAACGGAAACTACTACTGGTCTTGCAGTGAACGATCAAAGCGTAGACTGTTTGAGACATTACTCCCTTGGAGGAAAGGGCGCACGGTGACTGTTGTATTCAGTCCCGATGCATTTTCTGTGTTTCATCAACACTCTGATAGTCCACAGATTACAGAATGCCTCCAGATGTGCCTCGGAAACTACTACACGCCTTCCAGGGAATGATCAAAACGTAGACTGTTTGAGACATTACTCCCATGTAGGAAAAGCGCATGGTGACTGTTGTATTCAATCCCGATGCAATTTCTGTGTTTCATTAACACTTTGAAGTTCTACAGATTACAGAATGCCTCCAGATGTGAATCGGAAAATACTACTGGTCCTCCAGGAAACGATCAAAGCGTAGACTATTTGAGACAATACTCCCATCGAGGAAAATGTTCAAGGTGACTGTTGTATTAAATCCCGGGGCAATTCCTGTGTTTCATCAACACTTTGAAGGTCCACAGATTACAGAATGCCTCCAGATGTGCATCGGAACCTACTACTGGTCTTGCAGGGAACGATCAAACCGTAGACTGTTTGAGACATTACTCCCTTGGAGGAAAGTGCGCATGGTGACTGTTGTATTGAATCCCGATCCAATTTATGTGTTTCATCAACACCTTGAAGGTCGAAAGATTACAGAATGCCTCCAGATGTGCATCGGAAACTACTACTGGTCTTGCAGGGAACGATCAAAGCGTAGACTGTTAGAGACATTACTCAAATGGAGGAAAGTGCGCATGGTGTCTGTTGTATTCAATCCCGATGCAGTTTCTGTGTTTCATCAACACTCTGATAGTCCACACATTACAGAATGCCCACAGATGTGCATCGGAAACTACTACTGGTCTTCCTGGGAACGATCAAAGCGTAAACTGTTTGAGACATTACTCCCATGGAGGGAAGTGCGCATGGTGACTGTTGTATGCAATCCCGATACAATTTCTGTGTTTCATCAACACTCTGACAGTCAACAGATTACAGAATGCCTCCAGATGTGCATCGGAAACTACTACAGGTCTTCCAGGGATCGATCAAAGCGTAAACTGTTTGAGACATTACTCCCATGGAGGAAAGTGCGCATGGTGACTGTTGTATTCAATCCCGATGCAATTTCTGTGTTTCATCAACACTTTGAAGGTCCAGAGATTACAGAATGCCCCCAGATGTGCATCGGAAACTACTACTGGTCTTCCAGGGAACAATCAAAGCGTAAACAGTTTGTGACATTACTCACATGGAGGAAATTGCGCATGGTCACTGTTGTATTCAATCCCGATGCAATTCCTGTGTTTCATCAACACTTTGAAGGTCCACTGATTACAGAAAGCCTCCAGATGTGCATCGGAAACTACTACTGGTCTTGCAGGGAACGATCAAAGCGTAGACTGTTTGAGACATTACTCCCATGGAGGAAAATGTGCATGATGACTGTTATATTTAATCCTGAGGCAATTTGTGTGTTTCATCAACACTTTGAAGGTCCACAGATTACAGAATGCCTCCAGATGTGCATCGGAAACTACTACTGGTCTTGCAGGGCACGATTAAAGAGTAGACTGTTTGAGACACTACTCCCACGGAGGAAAGTGCGCATGGTGACTGTTGTATTCAATCCCGATGCAATTTCTGTGTTTCATCAACACTCTGATAGTACGCAGATTACAGAATGATACCAGATGTGCATCGGAAACTACTACTTGTCTTCCAGGGAACGATCAAAGCGTAGACTGTTTGAGACATTACTCCCATGGAGGAAAGTGCGCATGGTGATTGTTGTATTCAATCCCGATGCAATTTCTGTGTTTCATCAACACTTTTAAGGTCCATAGATTACAGAATGCCTCCAGATGTGCATCGGAAACCACTACTGGCCTTCCAGGGAACGATCAAAGCGTAAACTGTTAGAGACATTACACCCATGGAGGAAAGTGCGCATGGTGACTGTTATATTCAATCCTGATGCAATTTCTGTTTTTCATCAACACTCTTATAGTCCACAAGTTACAGAATGTCAGTAGATGTGCATCGGAAACTACTACTGGTCTTCCAGGGAAAGATCAAAGCGTAAACTGTTTGACACATTACTCCCATAGAGGAAAGTGCGAATGGTGACTGTTGTATTCAATCCCGGTTCAATATCTGTGTTTCATCAACACTTTGAAGGTCCACAGATTACAGAATGCCCCCAGGTGTGCATCGGAAACTGCTACTGGTCTTCCAGGGAACGATCAAAGCGTAGACTGTTTGAGACATTACTCCCATGGAGGTAAGTGCACATGGTGACTGTTGTTTTCAATCCCCATGCAATTTCTGTGTTTCATCAACACTCTGATAGTCCACAGATTGCAGAATGCCTCCAGATGTGAATCGGAAACTACTACTGGTCTTCCAGAGAACGATCAAAGCGTAGACTGTTTGAGACATTACTCCCATGGAGGAAAGTGCGCATGGTGACTGTTGTATTCAATCCCGATGCAGTTTCTGTGTTTCATCAACACTCTGATAGTCCACACATTACAGAATGTCCCCAGATGTGCATCGGAAACTACTACTGGTCTTCCAGGAAACGATCAAAGCGTAAACTGTTTGAGACATTACTCCCATGGAGGAAAGTGTGCATGGTGACTGTTGTATTCAATCCCGATGCAATTTCTGTGTTACATCAACACTTTGAAGGTCCACAGATTACAGAATGCCTCCAGATGTGCATCGGATACTACTACTGGTCTTGCAGTGAACGATCAAAGCGTAGACTGTTTGAGACATTACTCCCTTGGAGGAAAGGGCGCATGGTGACAGTTGTATTCAGTCCCGATGCATTTTCTGTGTTTCATCAACACTCTGATAGTCCACACATTACAGAATGCCTCCAGATGTGCATCGGAAACTACTACTGGTCTTCCAGGGAATGATCAAAGCGTAAACTGTTTGAGACATTACTCCCATGGAGGAAAGTGAGCATGGTGACTGTTGTATTCAATCCCGATTCAATTTCTGTGTTTCATCAACACTCTGATAGTCCACAGATTACAGAATGCCTCCAGATGTGCCTCGGAAACTACTACACGCCTTCCAGGGAATGATCAAAGCGTAGACTGTTTGAGACATTAATCCCATTGAGGAAAAGCGCATGGTGACTGTTGTATTCAATCCCGATGCAATTTCTGTGTTTCATTAACACTCTGAAGTTCCACAGATTACAGAATGCCTCCAGATGTGAATCGGAAAAAACTACTGGTCCTTCAGGAAACGATCAAAGCGTAGACTATTTGAGACAATACTCCCATCGAGGAAAATGTTCAAGGTGACTGTTGTATTAAATCCCGCGGCAATTCCTGTGTTTCATCAACACTTTGAAGGTCAACAGATTACAGAATGCCTCCAGATGTGCATAGGAACCTACTACTGGTCTTGCAGGGAACGATCAAAGCGTAGACTGTTTGAGACATTACTCCCATGGAGGAAAGTGCGCATGGTGACTGTTGTTTTGAATCCCGATCCAATTTATGTGTTTCAACAACACTTTGAAGGTCGAAAGATTACAGAATGCCTCCAGATGTGCATCGGAAACTACTACTGGTCTTGCAGGGAACGATCAAATCGTAGACTGTTAGAGACATTACTCAAATGGAGGAAAGTGCGCATGGTGTCTGTTGTATTCGGTCCCGATGCCTTTTCTGTGTTTCATCAAAACTCTGATAGTCCACGCATTACTGAATGCCCCCATATGTGCATCGGAAACTACTACTGGCCTTCCAGGGAACGATCAAAGCGTAAACTGTTGGTGACATTACTCCCATGGAGGAAAGTGCGCATGGTGACTGTTGTATTCAATCCCGATGCAGTTTCTGTGTTTCATCAACACTCTGATAGTCCACACATTACAGAATGCCCACAGATGTGCATCGGAAACTACTACTGGTCTTCCTGGGAACGATCAAAGCGTAAACTGTTTGAGACATTACTCCCATGGAGGGAAGTGCGCATGGTGACTGTTGAATTCAATTCCGATGCAATATCTGTGTTTCATCAACACTCTGATAGTCCACACATTACAGAATGGCCCCAGATGTGCGTCGGAAACTACTACTGGTCTTCCAGGGAACGATCAAAGCGTAAACAGTTTGTGACATTACTCCCATGGAGGAAATTGCGTATGGTGACTTTTGTATTCAATCCCGATGCAATTTCTGCGTTTGAACAACACTCTGATAGTTTACAGATTACAGAATGCCTCCAGAGGGGCATCTGAAACTACTACTGGTCTTTCAGGGAACCATCAAAGCGTTGACTGTTTGAGACATTACTTCCATGGAGGGAAATGCGCATGATGGTGGTTACATTTAATCCTGAGCTAGTTTGTGTGTTTCATCAACACTTTGAAGGTCCACAGATTACAGAATGCCTCCAGATGTGCATCAGAAACTACTATTGGTCTTGCAGGGAACGATTAAAGCGTAGACTGTTTGAGACATTACTCCCACGGAGGAAAGTGCGCATGGTGACTGTTGTATTCAATCCCGATGCAATTTCTGTGTTTCATCAACACTCTGATAGTACGCAGATTACAGAATGATACCAGATGTGCATCGGAAACTACTACTTGTCTTCCAGTGAACGATCAAAGCGTAGACTGTTTGAGACATTACTCCCATGGAGGAAAGTGTTCATGGTGACTCTTGTATTAAATCCCGCGGCAATTTCTGTGTTTCATCAACACTTTTAAGGTCCATAGGTTACAGAATGCCTCCATATGTGCATCGGAAACTACTACTGGTCTTGCAGGGAACGATCAAAGCGTAGACTGTTTGAGACATTACTCCCATGGAGGAAAGTGCGCAAGGTGACTGTTGTATTCAATCCCGATGCAATTTCTGTGTTTCATCAACACTTTGAAGGTCCACAGATTACAGAATGCCTCCAGATGTGCATCGGAAACTACTACTGGTCTTGCAGTGAACGATCAAAGCGTAGATTGTTTGAGACATTACTCCCTTGGAGGAAAGGTCGCATGGTGACAGTTGTATTCAATCCCGATGCATTTTCTGTGTTTCATCAACACTCTGATAGTCAACACATTACAGAATGCCCACAGATGTGCATCGGAAACTACTACTGGTCTTCCAGGGAATGATCAAAGCGTAAACTGTTTGAGACATTACTCCCATGGAGGAAAGTGCGCATGGTGACTGTTGTATTCAATCCCGATGCAATTTCTGTGTTTCATCAACACTCTGATAGTCCACACATTACAGAATGCCCACAGATGTGCAAATTGAACTACTACTGGTCTTCCTGGGAACGATCAAAGCGTAAACTGTTTGAGACATTACTCCCATGGAGGAAATTGCGCATGGTGACTGTTGTATTCAATCCCGATGCAATTTCTGCGTTTGAACAACACTCTGATAGTTTACAGATTACAGAATGCCTCCAGATGTGCTTCAGAAACTACTACTGGTATTCCAGGGAACGATCAAAGCGTAGACTGTTTGAGACATTACTCCCATGGAGGAAAGTGCGCATGGTGACTGTTGTATTCAATCCCGATGCAATTTCTGTGTTTGATCAACACTTTGAAGGTCCACAGATTATAGAATGCCTCCAGATGTGCATCGGAAACTACTACTGGTCTTTCAGGGAACCATCAAGGCGTAGACTGTTTGAGACATTACTTCCATGGAGGGAAATGCGCATGATCTTGGTTATATTTAATCCTGAGCTAGTTTGTGTGTTTCATCAACACTTTGAAGGTCCACAGATTACAGAATGCCTCCAGATGTGCATCGGAAACTACTATTGGTCTTGCAGGGAACGATTAAAGCGTAGACTGTTTGAGACATTACTCCCACGGAGGAAAGTGCGCACGGTGACAGTTGTATTCAATCCCGATGCAATTTCTGTGTTTCATCAACACTCTGATAGTACGCAGATTACAGAATGATACCAGATATGCATCGGAAACTACTACTTGTCTTCCAGGGAACGATCAAAGCGTAGTCTGTTTGAGACATTACTCCCATGGAGGAAAGTCGCATGGTGATTGTTGTATTCAATCCCGATGCAATTTCTGTGTTTCATCAACACTTTGAAGTTCCACAGATTACAGAACGCCTCCAGATGTGCATCGGAAAATACTACTAGTCCTCCAGGAAACGATCAAAGCGTAGACTAGTTGGGACATTACTCCCATGGAGGAAAGTGTTCATGGTGACTCTTGTATTGAATCCCGCGGCAATTTCTGTGTTTCATCAACACTTTAAAGGTCCATAGATTACAGAATGCCTCCAGATGTGCGTCGGATACTACTACTGGTCTTGCAGGGAACGATCAAAGCGTAGACTCTTTGAGACATTACTTCCATGGCGGAAAGTGCGCATGGTTACTGTTGTATTCAATCCCGATGCAATTCCTGTGTTTCATCTACACTCTGATAGTCCACACATTACAGAATGCCCACAGATGTGCATCGGAAACTACTACTGGTCTTCCAGGGAACGATCAAAGCGTAAACTGTTTGAGACATTACTCCCATGGAGGAAAGTGCGCATGGTGACTGTTATATTTAATCCTGATGCAATTTCTGTTTTTCATCAACACTCTGATAGTAAACAAATTACAGAATGTCAGAAGATGTGCATCGGAAACTACTACTGGTCTTCCAGGAAAGATCAAATCGTAAACTGTTTTACACGTTACTCCCATGGAGGAAAGTGCGAATGGTGACTGTTGTATTCAATTCCGATTCAATATCTGTGTTTCATCAACACTTTGAAGGTCCACAGATTACAGAATGCCCCCAGATGTGCATCGGAAACTGCTACTGGTCCTCCAGGGAACGATCAAGGCGTAAACCTTTCGAGGCATTACTCCCATGGAGGTAAGTGCACATGGTGACTGTTGTATTCAATCCCCATGCAATTTCTGTGTTTCATCAACACTCTGATAGTCCACAGATTACAGAATGCCTCCAGATGTGCTTCGGAAACTACTACTGGTCTTCCAGGGAACGATCAAAGCGTAGACTGTTTGAGACATTACTCCCATGGAGGAAAGTGCGCATGGTGACTGTTGTATTCCATCCCGATACAATTTCTGTGTTTCATCAACACTTTGAAGGTCCACAGATTACAGAATGCCTCGAGATGTGCATCGGAAACTACTACTGGTCTGGCAGGGAACGATCAAAGCGTAGACTGTTAGAGACATTACTCAAATGGAGGAAAGTGCGCATGGTGTCTGTTGTATTCAGTCCCGATGCAATTTCTGTGTTTCATCAACACTCTGATAGTCCACACATTACTGAATGCCCCCATATGTGCATCGGAAACTACTACTGGTCTTCCAGGGAACGATCAAAGCGTAAACCGTTTGAGACATTACTCCCATGGAGGAAATTGCGCATGGTGTCTGTTGTATTCGGTCCCGATGCAATTTCTGTGTTTCATCAACACTCTGATAGTCCACGCATTACTGAATGCCCCCATATGTGCATCGGAAACTACTACTGGTCTTCCAGGGAACGATCAAAGCGTAAACTGTTGGTGAAATTACTCCCATGGAGGAAAGTGCGCATGGTGACTGTTGTATTCAATCCCGATGCAGTTTCTGTGTTTCATCAACACTCTGATAGTCCACACATTACAGAATTCCCACAGATGTGCATCGGAAAGTAATACTGGTCTTCCTGGCAACGATCAAAGCGTAAACTGTTTGAGACATTACTCCCATGGAGGAAAGTGCGCATGGTGACTGTTGAATTCAATTCCGATGCAATTTCTGTGTTTCATCAACACTCTGATAGTCCACTCATTACAGAATGGCCCCAGATGTGCGTCGGAAACAACTACTGGTCTTCCAAGGAACGATCAAAGCGTAAACAGTTTGTGACATTACTCCGATGGAGGATATTGCGCATGGTGACTGTTGTATTCAATCCCGATGCAATTTCTTTGTTTCACCAACACTCTGATAGTCCACGCATTACTGAATGCCCCCATATGTGCATCGGAAACTACTACTGGTCTTCCAGGGAAAGATCAAAGCGTAAACTGTTTGACACATTACTCCCATGGAGGAAAGTGCGCATGGTGACTGTTGTATTCAATCCCGATTCAATATCTGTGTTTCATCAACACTTTGAAGGTCCACAGATTACAGAATGCCTCCAGATGTGCATCGGAAACTACTACTGGTCTTCCAGGGATCGATCAAAGCGTAGACTGTTTGAGACATTACTCCCATGGAGGAAAGTGCACATTATGTATGCTGTATTCAATCCCGATGCAATTTCTGTGTTTTATCAACACTTTAATGGTCCACAGTTTACAGAATGCCTCCAGATGTGCATCGGAAACTACTACTGGTCATCCAGGGAACGATCAAAGCGTAGGCTGTTTGAGACATTACTCCCATGGAGAAAAGTGCGCATTGTGACTGTGGGATTCAATCCTGATGCTATTTCTGTGATTCATCAACACTCTGATAGTCCACACATTACAGAATGTCCCCAGATGTGCATCGGAAACTACTACTGGTCTTCCAGGGAACGATCAAAGCGTAGACTGTTTGAGACATTACTCCCATGGAGGAAAGTGCGCATGGTGTCTGTTGTATTCAGTCCCGAGGCAATTTCTGTGTTTCATCAACACTCTGATAGTCCACACATTACAGAATGTCACCAGATGTGCGTCGGAAACTACTACTGGTCTTCCAGGGATCGATCAAAGCGTAAAGAGTTTGTGACATTATTCCCATGGAGGAAATTGCGCATGGTGACTGTTGTATTCAATCCCGATGCAATTTCTGTGTTTCACCAACACTCTGACAGTCCACACATTACTGAATGCCCCCATATGTGCATCTTAAACTACTGCTAGTCTTCCAGGGAACGATCAAATCGTAAACTGTTTGAGAAATTACTCCCATGGAGGAAAGTGCGCATTGTGACTGTTGTATTCAATCCCGATGCAATTTCTGTGTTTGAACAACACTCTGATAGTTTACAGATTACAGAATGCCTCCAGATGTGCATCTGAAACTACTACTGGTCTTTCAGGGAACCATCAAAGCGTAGACTGTTTGAGACATTACTTCATTGGAGGAAAATGCGCATGATGGTGGTTATATTTAATCCTGAGCTAATTTGTGTGTTTCATCAACACTTTGAAGGTCCACAGATTACAGAATGATATCAGATGTGCATCGGAAACTACTACTTGTCTTCCAGGTAACGATCAAAGCGTAGACTGTTTGAGACATTACTCCCATGGAGGAAAGTGCGCATGGTGATTGTTGTATTCAATCCCGATGCAATTTCTGTGTTTCATCAACATTTTGAAGTTCCACAGATTACAGAATGCCTCCAGATGTGCATCGGAAAATACTACTGGTCCTCCACTAAACGATCAAAGCGTAGACTATTTGAGACATTACTCCCATGGAGGAAAGTGTTCATGTAGACTGTTGTATTAAATCCCGCGGCAATTTCTGTTTTTCATCAACACTTTTAAGGTCCATAGATTACAGGATGCCTCAAGATGTGCACCGCAAACTACTACTGGTCTTGCAGGGAACGATCAAAGCGTAGACTGTTTGAGACATTACTCCCATGGAGGAAAGTGCGCATGGTGACTGTTGTATTCAATCCCGATGCAGTTTCTGTGTTTCATCCACACTCTGATAGTCCACACATTACAGAATACCCACAGATGTGCATCGGAAACTACTACTGGTCTTCCAGGGAACGATCAAAGCGTAAACTGTTTGAGACATTACTCCCATGGAGGGAAGTGCGCATGGTGACTGTTGTATTCAATCCCGATGCAATTTCTGTGTTTCATCAACACTCTGACAGTCTACAGTTTGCAGAATGCCTCCACATGTGCATCGGAAACTACTACAGGTCTTTCAGGGATCGATCAAAGCGTAAACTGTTTGAGACATTACTCCCATGGAGGAAAGTGCGCATGGTGACTGTTGAGTTCAATTCAGATGCAATTTCTGTGTTTCATCAACACTCTGATAGTCCACACATTACAGAATGGCACCAGATGTGCGTCGGAAACTACTACTGATCTTCCAGGGAACGATCAAAGCGTAAACTGTTGGTGATATTACTCCCATGGAGGAAAGTGCGCATGGTGACTGTTGTATTCAATCCCGATGCAGTTTCTGTGTTTCATCAACACTCTGATAGTCCACACATTACAGAATGCCCACAGATATGCATCGGAAACTACTACTGGTCTTCCAGGGATCGATCTAAGCGTAAACTGTTTGAGACATTACTCCCATGGAGGGAAGTGTTCCTGGTGACTGTTGTATTCAATCCCGATGCAATTTCTGTGTTTGAACAACACTCTGATAGTTTACAGATTACAGAATGCCTCCAGATGTGCATCTGAAACTACTACTGGTCTTTCAGGGAACCATCAAAGCGTAGACGGTTTGAGACATTACTTCCATGGAGGAAAATGCGCATGATGGTGGTTATATTTAAACCTGAGCTAATTTGTGTGTTTCATCAACACTTTGAAGGTCTACAGATTACAGAATGATACCAGATGTGCATAGGAAACTACTACTTGTCTTCCAGGGAACGATCAAAGCGTAGACTGTTTGAGACATTACTCCCATGGAGGAAAGTGCGCATGGTGAATGTTGTATTCAATCCCGATGCAATTTCTTTGTTTCATCAACACTCTGATAGTCCACACATTACAGAATGCCTCCAGATGTGCATAGGCAACTACTACTGGTCTTGCAGGGAACGATCAAAGCGTAGACTGTTTTAGATATTACTTCCATGAAGGCAAGTGCGCATGGTGACTGTTGTAGTGAATCCCGATGCAATTTCTGTGTTTCATCAACACTCTGATAGTCCACACATTACAGAATGCCCACAGATGTGAATCGGAAACTACTACTGGTCTTCCAGGGAACGATCAAGGCGTAAACTGTTTGAGACATTACTCCCATGGAGGAAAGTGTGCATGGTGACTGTTATATTCAATCCTGATGCAATTTCTGTGTTTCATCAACACTCTGATAGTCCACACAATACAGATCGTCAGAATATGTGCATCGGAAACTACTACTGGTCTTCCAGGGAAAGATCAAAGCGTAAACTGTTTGACACATTACTCCCATGGAGGAAAGTGCGCATGGACACTGTTGTATTCAATCCCGATTCAATATCTGTGTTTCATCAACACTTTGAAGGTCCACAGATTACAGAATGCCTCCAGATGTGCATCGGAAACTACTACTGGTCATCCAGGGAACGATCAAAGCGTAGGCTGTTTGAGACATTACTCCAATTGAGGAAAATGCGCATGGTGACTGTTGTATTCAATCCCAATGCAGTTTCTGTGTTTCATGAACACTCTGATAGTCCACACATTATAGAATGCCCACAGATGTGCATCGGAAACTACTACTGGTCTTCCAGGGAACGATCAAAGCGTAAACTGTTTGAGACATTACTCTCATGGAGGAAAGTGCGCATGGTGACTGTGGGATTCAATCCTGATGCAATTTCTGTGATTCATCAACACTCTGATAGTCCACACATTACAGAATGTCCCCAGATGTGCATCGGAAACTACTACTGGTCTTCCAGGAAACGATCAAAGCGTAAAATGTTTGAGACATTACTCCCATGGAGGAAAGTGCGCATGGTGACTGTTGTATTCAATCCCGATGCAATTTCTGTGTTTTATCAACACTTTGATGGTCCACAGATTACAGAATGTCACCAGATGTGCATCGGAAACTACTACTGGTCTTCCAGGGAACGATCAAAGCGTAGACTGTTTGTGACATTACTCCCATGGAGGAAAGTGCGCATTGTGACTGTTGTATTCAATCCTGAAGCAATTTCTGTGTTTCTTCAAAACTCTGATAGACCACCCATTACAGAGTGCCCCCAGATGTGCGTCGGAAACTACTACTGTTCTTCCAGGGAACGATCAAAGCGTAAACTGTTTGAGACATTACTCCCATGGAGGAAATTGCGCATGGTGACTGTTGTATTCAATCCCGATGCCATTTCTGTGTTTCATCAACACTCTGATAGTCCACACATTACAGAATGCCTGCAGATGTACATCGGAAACTACTACTGGTCTTCCAGGGAGCGATCAAAGCGTAAACTGTTTGAGACGTTACTCTTATGGAGGAAAGTGTGCATGGTGACTGTTGTATTCAAACCTGATGCAATTTCTGTGTTTCATCAACACTCTGATAGTCCACACATTACAGAGTGCCACCAGATGTGCATCGGAAACTACTACTGGTCTTCCAGGAAACGATCAAAGCGTAAACTGTTTGAGACATTACTCCCATGGAGGAAAGTGCGCATGGTGACTGTCGTATTCAATCCCGATGCAATTTCTGTGTTTCATCAACACTTTGAAGGTCCACAGATTACAGAATGAAACCAGATGTGCATCGGAAACTACTACTGGTCTTCCAGGGAACGATCAAAGCGTAGACTGTTTGTGACATTACTCCCATGGAGGAAAGTGCGCATTGTGACTGTTGTATTCAATCCTGAAGCAATTTCTGTGTTTCATCAACACTCTGATAGTCCACACATTACAGAGTGCCCCCAGATGTGCGTCGGAAACTACTACTGGTCTTCCAGGGAACGATCAAAGCGTAAACTGTTTGAGACATTACTCCCATGGAGGAAATTGCGCATGGTGACTGTTGTATTCAATCCCGATGCCATTTCTGTGTTTCATCAACACTTTGAAGGTCCACAGATTACAGAATGCCCCCAGATGTGCATCGGAAACTGCTACTGGTCTTCCAGGGAACGATCAAAGCGTAAATCTTTCGAGGCATTACTCCCATGGAGGTAAGTGCACATTGTGACTGTTGTATTCAATCCCCATGCAATTTCTGTGTTTCATGAACACTCAGATAGTCCACAGATTACAGAATGCCTCCAGATGTGCTTCGGAAACTACTACTGGTCTTCCAGAAACGATCAAAGCGTAGACTGTTTGAGACATTACTCCCATGGAGGAAAGTGCGCATGGTGACTGTTGTATTCAATCCCGATGCAATTTCTGTGTTTGATCAACACTTTGAAGGTCCACAGATTACAGAATGCCTCCAAATGTGCATCGGAAACTACTACTGGTCATCCAGGGAACAATCAAAGCGTAGACTGTTTGAGACATTACTCCCATGGAGGAAAGTGCGCATGGTGACGGTAGTATTCAATCCCGATGCAGTTTCTGTGTTTCATCAACACTCTGATAGTCCACACATTACAGAATGTCCCCAGATGTGCATCGGAAACTACTACTGGTCTTCCAGGAAACGATCAAAACGTAAACTGTTTGAGACATTACTCCCATGGAGGAAAGTGCGCATGGTGACTGTTGTATTCAATCCCGATGCAATTTCTGTGTTTCATCAACACTTTCAAGGTCCACAGATTACAGAATGCCTCCAGAAGTGCATCGGAAACTACTACTGGTCTTGCAGTGAACGATGAAAGCGTAGACTGTTTGAGACATTACTCCCTTGGAGGAAAGGGCGCATGGTGACTGTTGTATTCAGTCCCGATGCATTTTCTGTGTTTCATCAACACTCTGATAGTCCACACATTACAGTATGCCCACAGATGTGCATCGGAAACTACTACTGGTCTTCCAGGGAACGATCAAAGCGTAAACTGTTTGAGACATTACTCCCATGGAGGAAATTGCGCATGGTGACTGTTGTATTCAATCCCGATGCAATTTCTCTGTTTCATCAAAACTCTGATAACCCACAGATTACAGAATGCCTCCAGATGTGAATCGGAAAATACTACTGGTCCTCCAGGAAACGATCAAAGCGTAGACTACTTGAGACAATACTCCCATCGAGGAAAATGTTCAAGGTGACTGTTGTATTAAATCCCGCGGCAATTCCTGTGTTTCATCAACACTTTGAAGGTCCACAGATTACAGAATGCCTCCAGATGTGCATCGGAACCTACTACTGGCCTTGCAGGGAACGATCAAAGCGTAGACTGTTTGAGACATTACTCCCATGGAGGGAAGTGCGCATGGTGACTTTTGTATTGAATCCCGATCCAATTTATGTGTTTCAACAACACTTTGAAGGTCGAAAGATTACAGAATGCCTCCAGATGTGCATCGGAAACTACTACTGGTCTTGCAGGGAACGATCAAAGCGTAGACTGTTAGAGACATTACTCAAATGGAGGAAAGTGCGCATGGTGTCTGTTGTATTCAGTCCCGATGCAATTTCTGTGTTTCATCAACACTCTGATAGTCCACACATTACTGAATGCCCCCATATCTGCATCGGAAACTACTACTGGTCTTCCAGGGAACGATCAAAGCGTAAACCGTTTGAGACATTACTCCCATGGAGGAAATTGCGCATGGTGTCTGTTGTATTCGGTCCCGATGCAATTTCTGTGTTTCATCATTACTCTGATAGTCCACGCATTACTGAATGCCCCATATGTGCATCGGAAACTACTAGTGGTCTTCCAGGGAACGATCAAAGCGTAAACTGTTGGTGACATTACTCCCATGGAGGAAAGTGCGCTTGGTGACTGTTGTATTCAATCCCGATGCAGTTTCTGTGTTTCATCAACACTCTGATAGTCCACACATTACAGAATGCCCACAGATATGCATCGGAAACTAATACTGGTCTTCCTGGGAACGATCAAAGCGTAAACTGTTTAAGACATTACTCCCATGGAGGGAAGTGCGCATGGTGACTGTTATATTCAATCCCGATGCAATTTCTCTGTTTCATCAACACTCCGACAGTCAACAGATTACAGAATGCCTCCAGATGTGCATCGGAAACTACTACAGGTCTTCCAGGGATCGATCAAAGCGTAAACTGTTTGAGACATTACTCCCATGGAGGAAAGTGCGCATGGTGACTGTCGTATTCAATCCCGATGCAATTTCTGTGTTTCATCAACACTTTGAAGGTCCACAGATTACAGAATGAAACCAGATGTGCATCGGAAACTACTACTTGTCTTCCAGGGAACGATCAAAGCGTAGACTGTTTGCGACATTACTCCCATGGAGGAAAGAGCGCATTGTGACTGTTGTATTCAATCCTGAAGCAATTTCTGTGTTTCATCAACACTCTGATAGTCCACACATTACAGAGTGCCCCCAGATGTGCGTCGGAAACTACTACTGGTCTTCCAGGGAACGATCAAAGCGTAAATTGTTTGAGACATTACTCCCATGAAGGAAATTGCGCATGGTGACTGTTGTATTCAATCCCGATGCAATTTCTGTGTTTCATCAACACCCTGATAGTCCACAGATTACAGAATGCCTGCAGGTGTGCATCGGAAACTACTACTGGTCTTCCAGGAAAGATCAAAGCGTAAACTGTTTGACACGTTACTCCCATGGAGGAAAGTGCGAATGGTGACTGATGTATTCAATCCCGATTCAATATCTGTGTTTCATCAACACTTTGAAGGTCCACAGATTACAGAATGCCCCCAGATGTGCATCGGAAACTGCTACTGGTCTTCCAGGGAACGATCAAAGCGTAAACCTTTCGAGGCATTACTCCCATGGAGGTAAGTGCACATGGTGACTGTTGTATTCAATCCCCATGCAATTTCTGTGTTTCATCAACACTCTTATAGTCCACAGATTACAGAATGCCTCCAGATGTGCTTCGGAAACTACTACTGGTCTTCCAGGGAACGATCAAAGCGTAGACTGTTTGAGACATTACTCCCATGGAGGAAAGTGCGCATGGTGACTGTTGTATTCATTCCCGATGCAATTTCTGTGTTTGATCAACACTTTGAAGGTCCACAGATTACAGAATGCCTCCATATGTGAATCGGAAACTACTACTGGTCATCCAGGGAACGATCAAAGCGTAGACTGTTTGAGACATTACTCCCATGGAGGAAAAGCGCATGGTGACTGTTGTATTCAATCCCGATGCAATTTTTGTGTTTCATCAACAGTCTGATAGTCAATAGATTACAGAATGCCTCCAGATGTGCATCGGAAACTACTACTGGTCTTCCAGGGAACGATCAAAGCGTAGACTGTTTGTGACATTACTCCCATGGTGGAAAGTGCGCATTGTGACTGTTGTATTCAATCCTGAAGCAATTTCTGTGTTTCATCAACACTCTGATAGTCCACACATTACAGAGTGCCCCCAGATGTGCGTCGGAAACTACTACTGGTCTTCCAGGGAACGATCAAAGCGTAAACTGTTTGAGACATTACTCCCATGGAGGAAATTGCGCATGGTGACTGTTGTATTCAATCCCGATGCCATTTCTGTGTTTGATCAACACTCTGATAGTCCACAGATTACAGAATGCCTGCAGGTGTGCATCTGGAACTACTACTGGTCTTGCAGGGAACGATCAAAGCGTAAACTGTTTGAGACATTACTCCCATGGAGGAAAGTGCGCATGGTGACTGTTGTATGCCATCCTGATGCAATTTCTGTGTTTCATCAACACTCTGATAGTCCACACATTACAGAATGTCCCCAGATGTACATCGGAAACTACTACTGGTCTTTCAGTTAGCGATCAAAGCGTAAACTGTTTGGGACATTACTCCCATGAAGGAAAGTGCGCATGGTGACTGTTGTATTCAATCCTGATGCAATTTCTGGGTTTCATCAACACTATGATAGTCCACACACTACAGAATGTCAGAAGATGTGCATCGGAAACTACTACTGGTCCTCCAGGGAACGATCAAAAGCGTAGACAGTTTGAGACATTACTCCCACGGAGGAAAGTGCGCATGGTGACTGTTGTATTCAATCCCGATGCAATTTCTGTGTTTCATCAACACTCTGATAGTCCACACATTAAAGAATGCCTCCAGATGTTCATCAGAAACTACGACTGGTCTTCCAGGGTACGATCAAAGCGTAAACTGTTTGGGACATTACTCCCATGGAGGAAAGTGCTTATGGTGACTGTTGTATTCAATACTGATGCAATTTCTGTATTTCATCAACACTCTGATAGTCCACACATTACAGAATGACGCCAGATGTGCATCGGAAACTACTACTTGTCTTCCAGGGAACGATCAAAGCGTAGACTGTTTGAGACATTACTCCGAGGAGGAAAGTGCGTATGGAGACTGTTGAATTCAATCCCAATGCAATTTCTGTGTTTCATCAACACTTTGATGGTCCACAGATTACAGAATGCCTCCAGATGTGCATCGAAAAATACTACTGGTCCTCCAGGAAACGATCAAAGCGTAGACTGTTTGAGACATTACTCCCATGGAGGAGAGTGTTCATTGTGACTGTTGTAATCAATCCCGCGGCAAGTTCTGTGTTTCATCAACACTTTGAAGTCCACAGATTACATAATGCCTCCATAAGTGCATCGGAAACTACTACTGGTCATCCAGGGAACGATCAAAGCGTAGACTGTTTGAGACATTAACCCATGGTGGGAAGTGCGCATGGTGACTGTTGTATTTAATCCCGATGCAGTTTCTGTGTTTCATCAACACTCTGATAGTCCACACATTACAGAATGCCCACAGATGAGCATCGGTAACTACTACTGGTCTTCCAGCGAACGATCAAAGCGTAAACTGTTTGAGACATTACTCCCATGTAGGGAAGTGCGCATGGTGACCGTGGGATTCAATCCTGAAGCAATTTCTGTGATTCATCAACACTCTGATAGTCCACACATTACAGAATGTCCCCAGATGTGCATCAGAATCTACTACTGGTCTTCCAGGAAACGATGAAAGCGTAAACTGTTTGAGACATTACTCCAATGGAGGAAAGTGCGCATGGTGACTGTTGTGTTCAATCCCGATGCAATTTCTGAGTTTCATCAACACATTGAAGGTCCACAGATTACAGAATGCCTCCAGATGTGCATCGGAAAATACTACTGGTCCTCCAGGAAACGATCAAAGCGTAGACTGTTTGAGACATTACTCCCATGGAGGAAAGTGTTCATGGTGACTGTTGTATTCAATCTCGCGGCAATTTCTGTGTTTCATCAACACTCTGATAGTCCACACATTACAGAGTGCCCACAGATGTGCATCGGAAACTACTACTGGTCTTGCAGGGAACGATCAAAGCGTAGACTGTTTGAGACATTACTCCCATGGAGGAAAGTGCGCATGGTGACTGTTGTATTGAATCCCGATCCAATTTATGTGTTTCATCAACACTTTGAAGGTCGAAAGATTACAGAATGCCTCCAGATGTGCATCGGAAACTACTACTGGTCTTGCAGGGAACGATCAAAGCGTAGACTGTTTGAGACATTACTCCCATGGAGGAAAGTGCGCATGGTGACTGTTGTATTCAATTCCGATGTAATATATGTGTTTCATCAACACTCTGATAGTCCACACATACAGAATGCCTCCAGATGTGCATTGGAAACTACTACTGGTCATCCAGGGAACGATCAAAGCGTAAACTGTTTGGGACACTACTCCCATGGAGGAAAGTGCGCATGGTGATTGTTGTATGCAATCATGATGCAATTTCTGTGTCTCATCAACACTCTGATACTCCACACATTGCAGAATGTCCCCAGATGTACATCGAAAACTACTACTGGTCTTCCAGGGAGCGATCAAAGCGTAAACTGTTTGAGACTTTACTCTTATGGAGGAAAGTGTGCATGGTGACTGCTGAATTCAATCACGATGCAATTTCTGTGTTTCATCAATACTCTGATAGTCCACACATTACAGAATGTCCCCATATGTGCATCGGAATCTACTACTGGTCTTCCAGGAAACGATGAAAGCGTAAACTGTTTGAGACATTACTCCAATGGAGGAAAGTGCGCATGGTGACTGTTGTGTTCAATCCCGATGCAATTTCTGAGTTTCATCAACACATTGAAGGTCCACAGATTACAGAATGCCTCCAGATGTGCATCGGAAAATACTACTGGTCCTCCAGGAAACGATCGAAGCGTAGACTGTTTGAGACATTACTCCCATGGAGGAAGGTGTTCATGGTGACTGTTGTATTCAATCCCGCGGCAATTTCTGTGTTTCATCGACACTTTGAAGGTCCACAGATTACAGAATGCCTCCAGATGTGCATCGGAAACTACTACTGGTCTTGCAGGGAACGATCAAAGCGTAGACTGTTTGAGACATTACTCCCATGGAGGAAAGTGCGCATGGTGACTGTTGTATTGAATCCCGATCCAATTTATGTGTTTCATCAACACTTTGAAGGTCGAAAGATTACAGAATGCCTCCAGATGTGCATCGGAAACTACTACTGGTCTTGCAGGGAACGATCAAAGCGTAGACTGTTTGAGACATTACTCCCATGGAGGAAAGTGCGCATGGTGACTGTTGTATTCAATTCCGATGTAATATATGTGTTCCATCAATACTCTGATAGTCCACACATTACAGAATGCCTCCAGATGTGCATCGGATACTACTACAGGTCTTCCAGGGAACGATCAAAGCGTAGACTGTTTGAGACATTACTCCCATGGAGGAAAGTGCGCATGGTGACTGTTGTATTCAATCCCGCGGCAATTCCTGTGTTTCATCAACACTTTGAAGGTGCACACATTACAGAATACCTCCAGATGTGCATCGGAATCTACTACTGGTCTTGCAGGGAACGATCAAAGCGTAGACTGTTTGAGACATTACTCCCATGGAGGAAAGTGCGAATGGTGGCTGTTGTATTGAATCCCGATCCAATTTATGTGTTTCATCAACACTTTGAAGGTCGAAAGATTACAGAATGCCTCCGGATGTGCATCGGAAGCTACTACTGGTCTTGCAGGGAACGATCAAAGCGTAGACTGTTTGAGACATTACTCCCATGGAGGAAAGTGCGCATGGTGACTGTAGTATTCAGTCCCGATGCAGTTTCTGTGTTTCATCAACACTCTGATAGTCCACACATTACAGAGTGCCCACAGATGTGCATCGGAAACTACTACTTGTCTTCCAGGGAACGATCAAAGCGTAAACTGTTTGAGACATTACCCCCATGGAGAGAAGTGCGCATGGTAACTGTTGGATACAATCCTGATGCAATTTCTATGATTCATCAACATTCTGATAGTCCACACATTACAGAATGTCCCCAGATGTGCATCGGAAACTACTACTGGTCTTCCAGGGAACGATCAAAGCGTAAACTGTTTGAGACTTTACTCCCATGGAGGAAAGTGCGCAAGGTGACTGTTTTATTCAATCCCGATTAAATTTCTGTGTTTCATCAACACTCTGATAGTCCACACATTACAGAATGCCCCCAGATGTGCGTCGGAAACTACTACTGGTCTTCCAGGGAACGATCAAAGCGTAAACTGTTTGAGACATTACTCCCATGGAGGAAATTGCGGATGTGACTGTTGTATTCAATCCCGATGCAATTTCTGTGTTTCATCAACACTCTGATAGTCCACAGATTACAGAATGCCTCCAGATGTGCATCGGATACTACTACAGGTCTTCCAGGGAACGATCGAAGCGTAGACTGTTTGAGACATTACTCCCATGGAGGAAAGTGCGCATGGTGACTGTTGTATTCAATCCCGCGGCAATTCCTGTGTTTCATCAACACTTTGAAGGTCCACAGATTACAGAATGCCTCCAGATGTGCATCGGAATCTACTGCTGGTCTTGCAGGGAACGATCAAAGCGTAGACTGTTTGAGACATTACTCCCATGGAGGAAAGTGCGAATGGTGACTGTTGTATTGAATCCCGATCCAATTTATGTGTTTCATCAACACTTTGAAGGTCGAAAGATTACAGAATGCCTCCAGATGTGCATCGGAAACTACTACTGTCTTGCAGGGAACGATCAAAGCGTAGACTGTTTGAGACATTACTCCCATGGAGGAAAGTGCGCATGGTGACTGTTGTATTCAATTCCGATGCAATTTATGTGTTTCATCAACACTCTGATAGTCCACACATACAGAATGCCTCCAGATGTGCATTGGAAACTACTACTGGTCTTCCAGGGAACGATCAAAGCGTAAACTGTTTGGGACACTACTCCCATGGAGGAAAGTGCGCATGGTGACTGTTGTGTTCAATCCCGATGCAATTTCTGAGTTTCATCAACACATTGAAGGTCCACAGATTACAGAATGCCTCCAGATGTGCATCGGAAAATACTACTGGTCCTCCAGGAAACGATCAAAGCGTAGACAGTTTGAGACATTACTCCCATGGAGGAAAGTGTTCATGGTGACTGTTGTGTTCATTCCCGCGGCAATTTCTGTGTTTCATCAACACTTTGAAGGTCCACAGATTACAGAATGCCTCCAGATGTGCATCGGAAACTACTACTGGTCATCCAGGGACGATCAAAGCGTAGACTGTTTGAGACATTACTCCCATGGAGGAAAGTGCGCATGGTGACTGTTGTATTCAGTCCCGATGCAGTTTCTGTGTTTCATCAACACTCTGATAGTCCACACATTACAGAATGTCCCCAGATGTGCATCGGAAACTACTACTGGTCTTCCAGGGAACGATCAAAGCGTAAACTGTTTGAGACTTTACTCCCATGGAGGAAAGTGCGCATGGTGACTGTTGTATGCAATCATGATTCAATTTCTGTGTTTCATCAACACTCTGATACTCCACACATTACAGAATGTCCCCAGATGTACATCGAAAACTACTACTGGTCTTCCAGGGAGCGATCAAAGCGTAAACTGTTTGAGACTTTACTCTTATGGAGGAAAGTGTGCATGGTGACTGCTGAATTCAATCCCGATGCAATTTCTGTGTTTCATCAAAACTCTGATAGTCCACACATTACAGAATGTCCCCAGATGTGCATCGGAATCTACTACTGGTCTTCCAGGAAACGATGAAAGCGTAAACTGTTTGAGACATTACTCCAATGGAGGAAAGTGCGCATGGTGACTGTTGTGTTCAATCCCGATGCAATTTCTGAGTTTCATCAACACATTGAAGGTCCACAGATTACAGAATGCCTCCAGATGTGCATCGGAAAATACTACTGGTCCTCCAGGAAACGATCAAAGCGTAGACAGTTTGAGACATTACTCCCATGGAGGAAAGTGTTCATGGTGACTGTTGTATTCATTCCCGCGGCAATTTCTGTGTTTCATCAACACTTTGAAGGTCCACAGATTACAGAATGCCTCCAGATGTGCATCGGAAACTACTACTGGTCATCCAGGGACGATCAAAGCGTAGACTGTTTGAGACATTACTCCCATGGAGGAAAGTGCGCATGGTGACTGTTGTATTCAGTCCCGATGCAGTTTCTGTGTTTCACCAACACTCTGATAGTCCACACATTACAGAATGTCCCCAGATGTGCATCGGAAACTACTACTGGTCTTCCAGGGAACGATCAAAGCGTAAACTGTTTGAGACTTTACTCCCATGGAGGAAAGTGCGCATGGTGACTGTTTTATTCAATCCCGATTAAATTTCTGTGTTTCATCAACACTCTGATAGTCCACACATTACAGAATGCCCCCAGATGTGCGTCGGAAACTACTACTGGTCTTCCAGGGAACGATCAAAGCGTAAACTGTTTGAGACATTACTCCCATGGAGGAAATTGCGGATGTGACTGTTGTATTCAATCCCGATGCAATTTCTGTGTTTCATCAACACTCTGATAGTCCACAGATTACAGAATGCCTCCAGATGTGCATCGGATACTACTACAGGTCTTCCAGGGAACGATCGAAGCGTAGACTGTTTGAGACATTACTCCCATGGAGGAAAGTGCGCATGGTGACTGTTGTATTCAATCCCGCGGCAATTCCTGTGTTTCATCAACACTTTGAAGGTCCACAGATTACAGAATGCCTCCAGATGTGCATCGGAATCTACTGCTGGTCTTGCAGGGAACGATCAAAGCGTAGACTGTTTGAGACATTACTCCCATGGAGGAAAGTGCGAATGGTGACTGTTGTATTGAATCCCGATCCAATTTATGTGTTTCATCAACACTTTGAAGGTCGAAAGATTACAGAATGCCTCCAGATGTGCATCGGAAACTACTACTGTCTTGCAGGGAACGATCAAAGCGTAGACTGTTTGAGACATTACTCCCATGGAGGAAAGTGCGCATGGTGACTGTTGTATTCAATTCCGATGCAATTTATGTGTTTCATCAACACTCTGATAGTCCACACATACAGAATGCCTCCAGATGTGCATTGGAAACTACTACTGGTCTTCCAGGGAACGATCAAAGCGTAAACTGTTTGGGACACTACTCCCATGGAGGAAAGTGCGCATGGTGACTGTTGTGTTCAATCCCGATGCAATTTCTGAGTTTCATCAACACATTGAAGGTCCACAGATTACAGAATGCCTCCAGATGTGCATCGGAAAATACTACTGGTCCTCCAGGAAACGATCAAAGCGTAGACAGTTTGAGACATTACTCCCATGGAGGAAAGTGTTCATGGTGACTGTTGTGTTCATTCCCGCGGCAATTTCTGTGTTTCATCAACACTTTGAAGGTCCACAGATTACAGAATGCCTCCAGATGTGCATCGGAAACTACTACTGGTCATCCAGGGACGATCAAAGCGTAGACTGTTTGAGACATTACTCCCATGGAGGAAAGTGCGCATGGTGACTGTTGTATTCAGTCCCGATGCAGTTTCTGTGTTTCATCAACACTCTGATAGTCCACACATTACAGAATGTCCCCAGATGTGCATCGGAAACTACTACTGGTCTTCCAGGGAACGATCAAAGCGTAAACTGTTTGAGACTTTACTCCCATGGAGGAAAGTGCGCATGGTGACTGTTGTATGCAATCATGATTCAATTTCTGTGTTTCATCAACACTCTGATACTCCACACATTACAGAATGTCCCCAGATGTACATCGAAAACTACTACTGGTCTTCCAGGGAGCGATCAAAGCGTAAACTGTTTGAGACTTTACTCTTATGGAGGAAAGTGTGCATGGTGACTGCTGAATTCAATCCCGATGCAATTTCTGTGTTTCATCAAAACTCTGATAGTCCACACATTACAGAATGTCCCCAGATGTGCATCGGAATCTACTACTGGTCTTCCAGGAAACGATGAAAGCGTAAACTGTTTGAGACATTACTCCAATGGAGGAAAGTGCGCATGGTGACTGTTGTGTTCAATCCCGATGCAATTTCTGAGTTTCATCAACACATTGAAGGTCCACAGATTACAGAATGCCTCCAGATGTGCATCGGAAAATACTACTGGTCCTCCAGGAAACGATCAAAGCGTAGACAGTTTGAGACATTACTCCCATGGAGGAAAGTGTTCATGGTGACTGTTGTATTCATTCCCGCGGCAATTTCTGTGTTTCATCAACACTTTGAAGGTCCACAGATTACAGAATGCCTCCAGATGTGCATCGGAAACTACTACTGGTCATCCAGGGACGATCAAAGCGTAGACTGTTTGAGACATTACTCCCATGGAGGAAAGTGCGCATGGTGACTGTTGTATTCAGTCCCGATGCAGTTTCTGTGTTTCACCAACACTCTGATAGTCCACACATTACAGAATGTCCCCAGATGTGCATCGGAAACTACTACTGGTCTTCCAGGGAACGATCAAAGCGTAAACTGTTTGAGACATTACTCCCATGGAGAGAAGTGCGCATGGTAACTGTTGGATACAATCCTGATGCAATTTCTATGATTCATCAACATTCTGATAGTCCACACATTACAGAATGTCCCCAGATGTGCATCGGAAACTACTACTGGTCTTCCAGGGAACGATCAAAGCGTAAACTGTTTGAGACTTTACTCCCATGGAGGAAAGTGCGCATGGTGACTGTTTTATTCAATCCCGATTAAATTTCTGTGTTTCATCAACACTCTGATAGTCCACACATTACAGAATGCCCCCAGATGTGCGTCGGAAACTACTACTGGTCTTCCAGGGAACGATCAAAGCGTAAACTGTTTGAGACATTACTCCCATGGAGGAAATTGCGGATGTGACTGTTGTATTCAATCCCGATGCAATTTCTGTGTTTCATCAACACTCTGATAGTCCACAGATTACAGAATGCCTCCAGATGTGCATCGGATACTACTACAGGTCTTCCAGGGAACGATCGAAGCGTAGACTGTTTGAGACATTACTCCCATGGAGGAAAGTGCGCATGGTGACTGTTGTATTCAATCCCGCGGCAATTCCTGTGTTTCATCAACACTTTGAAGGTCCACAGATTACAGAATGCCTCCAGATGTGCATCGGAATCTACTGCTGGTCTTGCAGGGAACGATCAAAGCGTAGACTGTTTGAGACATTACTCCCATGGAGGAAAGTGCGAGTGGTGACTGTTGTATTGAATCCCGATCCAATTTATGTGTTTCATCAACACTTTGAAGGTCGAAAGATTACAGAATGCCTCCAGATGTGCATCGGAAACTACTACTGTCTTGCAGGGAACGATCAAAGCGTAGACTGTTTGAGACATTACTCCCATGGAGGAAAGTGCGCATGGTGACTGTTGTATTCAATTCCGATGCAATTTATGTGTTTCATCAACACTCTGATAGTCCACACATACAGAATGCCTCCAGCTGTGCATTGGAAACTACTACTGGTCTTCCAGGGAACGATCAAAGCGTAAACTGTTTGGGACACTACTCCCATGGAGGAAAGTGCGCATGGTGACTGTTGTATGCAATCATGATTCAATTTCTGTGTTTCATCAACACTCTGATACTCCACACATTACAGAATGTCCCCAGATGTACATCGAAAACTACTACTGGTCTTCCAGGGAGCGATCAAAGCGTAAACTGTTTGAGACTTTACTCTTATGGAGGAAAGTGTGCATGGTGACTGCTGAATTCAATCCCGATGCAATTTCTGTGTTTCATCAAAACTCTGATAGTCCACACATTACAGAATGTCCCCAGATGTGCATCGGAATCTACTACTGGTCTTCCAGGAAACGATGAAAGCGTAAACTGTTTGAGACATTACTCCAATGGAGGAAAGTGCGCATGGTGACTGTTGTGTTCAATCCCGATGCAATTTCTGAGTTTCATCAACACATTGAAGGTCCACAGATTACAGAATGCCTCCAGATGTGCATCGGAAAATACTACTGGTCCTCCAGGAAACGATCAAAGCGTAGACAGTTTGAGACATTACTCCCATGGAGGAAAGTGTTCATGGTGACTGTTGTGTTCATTCCCGCGGCAATTTCTGTGTTTCATCAACACTTTGAAGGTCCACAGATTACAGAATGCCTCCAGATGTGCATCGGAAACTACTACTGGTCATCCAGGGACGATCAAAGCGTAGACTGTTTGAGACATTACTCCCATGGAGGAAAGTGCGCATGGTGACTGTTGTATTCAGTCCCGATGCAGTTTCTGTGTTTCATCAACACTCTGATAGTCCACACATTACAGAATGTCCCCAGATGTGCATCGGAAACTACTACTGGTCTTCCAGGGAACGATCAAGCGTAAACTGTTTGAGACTTTACTCCCATGGAGGAAAGTGCCCATGGTGACTGTTTTATTCAATCCCGATTAAATTTCTGTGTTTCATCAACACTCTGATAGTCCACACATTACAGAATGCCCCCAGATGTGCGTCGGAAACTACTACTGGTCTTCCAGGGAACGATCAAAGCGTAAACTGTTTGAGACATTACTCCCATGGAGGAAATTGCGGATGTGACTGTTGTATTCAATCCCGATGCAATTTCTGTGTTTCATCAACACTCTGATAGTCCACAGATTACAGAATGCCTCCAGATGTGCATCGGATACTACTACAGGTCTTCCAGGGAACGATCGAAGCGTAGACTGTTTGAGACATTACTCCCATGGAGGAAAGTGCGCATGGTGACTGTTGTATTCAATCCCGCGGCAATTCCTGTGTTTCATCAACACTTTGAAGGTCCACAGATTACAGAATGCCTCCAGATGTGCATCGGAATCTACTGCTGGTCTTGCAGGGAACGATCAAAGCGTAGACTGTTTGAGACATTACTCCCATGGAGAAAAGTGCGAGTGGTGACTGTTGTATTGAATCCCGATCCAATTTATGTGTTTCATCAACACTTTGAAGGTCGAAAGATTACAGAATGCCTCCAGATGTGCATCGGAAACTACTACTGTCTTGCAGGGAACGATCAAAGCGTAGACTGTTTGAGACATTACTCCCATGGAGGAAAGTGCGCATGGTGACTGTTGTATTCAATTCCGATGCAATTTATGTGTTTCATCAACACTCTGATAGTCCACACATACAGAATGCCTCCAGATGTGCATTGGAAACTACTACTGGTCTTCCAGGGAACGATCAAAGCGTAAACTGTTTGGGACACTACTCCCATGGAGGAAAGTGCGCATGGTGACTGTTGTATGCAATCATGATTCAATTTCTGTGTTTCATCAACACTCTGATACTCCACACATTACAGAATGTCCCCAGATGTACATCGAAAACTACTACTGGTCTTCCAGGGAGCGATCAAAGCGTAAACTGTTTGAGACTTTACTCTTATGGAGGAAAGTGTGCATGGTGACTGCTGAATTCAATCCCGATGCAATTTCTGTGTTTCATCAAAACTCTGATAGTCCACACATTACAGAATGTCCCCAGATGTGCATCGGAATCTACTACTGGTCTTCCAGGAAACGATGAAAGCGTAAACTGTTTGAGACATTACTCCAATGGAGGAAAGTGCGCATGGTGACTGTTGTGTTCAATCCCGATGCAATTTCTGAGTTTCATCAACACATTGAAGGTCCACAGATTACAGAATGCCTCCAGATGTGCATCGGAAAATACTACTGGTCCTCCAGGAAACGATCAAAGCGTAGACAGTTTGAGACATTACTCCCATGGAGGAAAGTGTTCATGGTGACTGTTGTGTTCATTCCCGCGGCAATTTCTGTGTTTCATCAACACTTTGAAGGTCCACAGATTACAGAATGCCTCCAGATGTGCATCGGAAACTACTACTGGTCATCCAGGGACGATCAAAGCGTAGACTGTTTGAGACATTACTCCCATGGAGGAAAGTGCGCATGGTGACTGTTGTATTCAGTCCCGATGCAGTTTCTGTGTTTCATCAACACTCTGATAGTCCACACATTACAGAATGTCCCCAGATGTGCATCGGAAACTACTACTGGTCTTCCAGGGAACGATCAAAGCGTAAACTGTTTGAGACTTTACTCCCATGGAGGAAAGTGCGCATGGTGACTGTTGTATGCAATCATGATTCAATTTCTGTGTTTCATCAACACTCTGATACTCCACACATTACAGAATGTCCCCAGATGTACATCGAAAACTACTACTGGTCTTCCAGGGAGCGATCAAAGCGTAAACTGTTTGAGACTTTACTCTTATGGAGGAAAGTGTGCATGGTGACTGCTGAATTCAATCCCGATGCAATTTCTGTGTTTCATCAAAACTCTGATAGTCCACACATTACAGAATGTCCCCAGATGTGCATCGGAATCTACTACTGGTCTTCCAGGAAACGATGAAAGCGTAAACTGTTTGAGACATTACTCCAATGGAGGAAAGTGCGCATGGTGACTGTTGTGTTCAATCCCGATGCAATTTCTGAGTTTCATCAACACATTGAAGGTCCACAGATTACAGAATGCCTCCAGATGTGCATCGGAAAATACTACTGGTCCTCCAGGAAACGATCAAAGCGTAGACAGTTTGAGACATTACTCCCATGGAGGAAAGTGTTCATGGTGACTGTTGTATTCATTCCCGCGGCAATTTCTGTGTTTCATCAACACTTTGAAGGTCCACAGATTACAGAATGCCTCCAGATGTGCATCGGAAACTACTACTGGTCATCCAGGGACGATCAAAGCGTAGACTGTTTGAGACATTACTCCCATGGAGGAAAGTGCGCATGGTGACTGTTGTATTCAGTCCCGATGCAGTTTCTGTGTTTCATCAACACTCTGATAGTCCACACATTACAGAATGTCCCCAGATGTGCATCGGAAACTACTACTGGTCTTCCAGGGAACGATCAAAGCGTAAACTGTTTGAGACTTTACTCCCATGGAGGAAAGTGCGCATGGTGACTGTTTTATTCAATCCCGATTAAATTTCTGCGTTTCATCAACACTCTGATAGTAAACACATTACAGAATGCCCCCAGATGTGCGTCGGAAACTACTACTGGTCTTCCAGTTAACGATCAAAGCGTAAACTGTTTGAGACATTACTCCCATGGAGGAAATTGCGCATGTGACTGTTGTATTCAATCCCGATGCAACTTCTGTGTTTCATCAACACTCTGATAGTCCACAGATTACAGAATGCCTAAAGATGTGCATCGGATACTACTACAGGTCTTCTAGGGAACGATCAAAGCGTAGACTATTTGAGACATTACTCCCATGGAGGAAAGTGCGCATGGTGACTGTTGAATTCAATCCCGCGGCAATTCCCGTGTTTCATCAACACTTTGAAGGTCCACAGATTACAGAATGCCTCCAGATGTGCATCGGAATCTACTACTGGTCTTGCAGGGAACGATCAAAGCGTAGACTGTTTGAGACATTACTCCCATGGAGGAAAGTGCGAATGGTGACTGTTGTATTGAATCCCGATCCAATTTATGTGTTTCATCAACACTTTGAAGGTCGAAAGATTACAGAATGCCTTCAGATGTGCATCGGAAACTACTACTGGTCTTGCAGGGAACTATCAAAGCGTAGACTGTTTGAGACATTACTCCCATGGAGGAAAGTGCGCATGGTGACTGTTGTATTCAATTCCGATGCAATTTATGTGTTTCATCAACACTCTGATAGTCCACACATACAGAATGCCTCCAGATGTGCATTGGAAACTACTACTGGTCTTCCAGGGAACGATCAAAGCGTAAACTGTTTGGGACACTACTCCCATGGAGGAAAGTGCGCATGGTGGCTGTTGTATGCAATCATGATGCAATTTCTGTGTTTCATCAACACTCTGATACTCCACACATTACATAATGTCCCCAGATGTAGATCGAAAACTACTACTGGTCTTCCAGGGAGCGATCAAAGCGTAAACTGTTTGAGACTTTAATCTTATGGAGGAAAGTGTGCATGGTGACTGCTGAATTCAATCCCGATGCAATTTCTGTGTTTCATCAAAACTCTGATAGTCCACACATTACAGAATGTCCCCAGATGTGCATCGGAATCTACTACTGGTCTTCCAGGAAACGATGAAAGCGTAAACTGTTTGAGACATTACTCCAATGGAGGGAAGTGCGCATGGTGACTGTTGTGTTCAATCCCGATGCAATTTCTGAGTTTCATCAACACATTGAAGGTCCACAGATTACAGAATGCCTCCATATGTGCATCGGAAACTACTACTGGTCATCCAGGGAACGATCAAAGCGTAGACTGTTTGAGACATTGCTCCCATGGAAGAAAGTGCGCATGGTGACTGTTGTATTCAGTCCCGATGCAGTTTCTGTGTTTCATCAACACTCTGATAGTCCACACATTACAGAGTGCCCACAGATGTGCATCGGAAACTACTACTTGTCTTCCAGGGAACGATCAAAGCGTAAACTGTTTGAGACATTAGTCCCATGGAGAGAAGTGCGCATGGTAACTGTTGGATACAATCCTGATGCAATTTCTGTGATTCATCAACATTCTGATAGTCCACACATTACAGAATGTCCCCAGATGTGCATCGGAAACTACTACTGGTCTTCCAGGGAACGATCAAAGCGTAAACTGTTTGAGACTTTACTCCCATGGAGGAAAGTGCGCATGGTGACTGTTTTATTCAATCCCGATTAAATTTCTGTGTTTCATCAACACTCTGATAGTCCAACCATTACAGAATGCCCCCAGATGTGCGTCGGAAACTACTACTGGTCTTCCAGGGAACGATCAAAGCGTAAACTGTTTGAGACATTACTCCCATGGAGGAAATTGCGGATGTGACTGTTGTATTCAATCCCGATGCAATTTCTGTGTTTCATCAACACTCTGATTGTCCACAGATTACAGAATGCCTACAGATGTGCATCGGATACTACTACAGGTCTTACAGGGAACGATCAAAGCGTAGACTGTTTGAGACATTACTCCCATGGAGGAAAGTGCGCATGGTGACTGTTGTATTCAATCCCGCGGCAATTCCTGTGTTTCATCAACACTTTGAAGGTCCACAGATTACAGAATGCCTCCAGATGTGCATCGGAATCTACTACTGGTCTTGCAGGGAACGATCAAAGCGTAGACTGTTTGAGACATTACTCCCATGGAAGAAAGTGCGAATGGTGACTGTTGTATTGAATCCCGATCCAATTTATGTGTTTCATCAACACTTTGAAGGTCGAAAGATTACAGAATGCCTCCAGATGTGCATCGGAAACTACTACTGTCTTGCAGGGAACGATCAAAGCGTAGACTGTTTGAGACATTACTCCCATGGAGGAAAGTGCGCATGGTGACTGTTGTATTCAATTCCGATGCAATTTATGTGTTTCATCAACACTCTGATTGTCCACACATACAGAATGCCTCCAGATGTGCATTGGAAACTACTACTGGTCTTCCAGGGAACGATCAAAGCGTAAACTGTTTGGGACACTACTCCCATGGAGGAAAGTGCGCATGGTGACTGTTGTATGCAATCATGATGCAATTTCTGAGTTTCATCAACACATTGAAGGTCCACAGATTACAGAATGCCTCCAGATGTGCATCGGAAACTACTACTGATCTTGCAGTGAACGATGAAAACGTAGACTGTTTGAGACATTACTCCCATGGAGGAAAGTGCGCATGGTGACTGTTGTATTCAGTCCCGATGCAGTTTCTGTGTTTCATCAACACTCTGATAGTCCACACATTACAGAGTGCCCACAGATGTGCATCGGAAACTACTACTGGTCTTCCAGGGAACGATCAAAGCGAAAACTGTTTGAGACATTACTCCCATGGAGAGAAGTGCGCATGGTGACTGTTGGATACAATCCTGATGCAATTTCTGTGATTCATCAACAGTCTGATAGTCCACACATTACAGAATGTCCCCAGATGTGCATCGGAAACTACTACTGGTCTTCCAGGGAACGATCAAAGCGTAAACTGTTTGAGACTTTACTCCCATGGAGGAAAGTGCGCATGGTGACTGTTTTATTCAATCCCGATTCAATTTCTGTGTTTCATCAACACTCTGATAGTCCACACATTACAGAATGCCCCCAGATGTGCGTCGGAAACTACTACTGGTCTTCCAGGGAACGATCAAAGCGTAAACTGTTTGAGACATTACTCCCCTGGAGGAAATTGCGCATGTGACTGTTGTATTCAATCCCGATGCAATTTCTGTGTTTCATCAACACTCTGATAGTCCACAGATTACAGAATGCCTCCAGATGTGCATCGGATACTACTACAGGTCTTCCAGGGAACGATCAAAGCGTAGACTGTTTGAGACATTACTCCCATGGAGGAAAGTGCGCATGGTGACTGTTGTATTCAATCCCGCGCAATTCCTGTGTTTCATCAACACTTTGAAGGTCCACAGATTACAGAATGCCTCCAGATGTGCATCGGAATCTACTACTGGTCTTGCAGGGAACGATCAAAGCGTAGACTGTTTGAGACATTACTCTCATGGAGGAAAGTGCGCATGGTGACTGTTGTATTCAATCCCGCGGCAATTCCTGTGTTTCATCAACACTTTGAAGGTCCACAGATTACAGAATGCCTCCAGATGTGCATCGGAATCTACTACTGGTCTTGCAGGGAACGATCAAAGCGTAGACTGTTTGAGACTCTACTCTTATGGAGGAAAATGTGCATGGTGACTGCTGAATTCAATCCCGATGCAATTTCTGTGTTTCATCAAAACTCTGATAGTCCACACATTACAGAATGTCCCCAGATGTGCATCGGAATCTACTACTGGTCTTCCAGGAAACGATGAAAGCGTAAACTGTTTGAGACATTACTCCGATGGAGGAAAGTGCGCATGGTGACTGTTGTATTCAATCCCGATGCAATTTCTGAGTTTCATCAACACATTGAACGTCCACACATTACAGAATGCCTCCAGATGTGCATCGGAAACTACTACTGATCTTGCAGTGAACGATCAGAGCGTAGACTGTTTGAGACATTACTCCCATGGAGGAAAGTGCGCATGGTGACTGTTGTATTCAGTCCCGATGCAGTTTCTGTGTTTCATCAACACTCTGACAGTCCACAGATTACAGAATGCCCCCAGATGTGCGTCGGAAACTACTACTGGTCTTCCAGGGAACGATCAAAGCGTAAACTGTTTGAGACATTACTCCCCTGGAGGAAATTGCGCATGTGACTGTTGTATTCAATCCCGATGCAATTTCTGTGTTTCATCAACACTCTGATAGTCCACACATTACAGAATGTCCCCAGATGTGCATCGGAAACTACTACCGGTCTACCAGGGAACGATCAAAGCGTAAACTGTTTGAGACTTTACTCCCATGGAGGAAAGTGCGCATGGTGACTGTTTTATTCTATCCCGATTCAATTTCTGTGTTTCATCAACACTCTGATAGTCCACACATTACAGAATGCCCCCAGATGTGCGTCGGAAACTACTACTGGTCTTCCAGGGAACGATCAAAGCGTAAACTGTTTGAGACATTACTCCCCTGGAGGAAATTGCGCATGTGACTGTTGTATTCAATCCCGATGCAATTTCTGTGTTTCATCAACACTCTGATAGACCACAGATTACAGAATGCCTCCAGATGTGCATCGGATACTACTACAGGACTTCCAGGGAACGATCAAAGCGTAGACTGTTTGAGAAATTACTCCCATGGGGGAAAGTACGCATGTGACTTTTGTATTCAATCCCGATGCAATTTCTGTGTTTCATCAACACTCTGATAGACCACAGATTACAGAATGCCTAAAGATGTGCATCGGATACTACTACAGGACTTCCAGGGAACGATCAAAGCGTAGACTGTTTGAGAAATTACTCCCATGGGGGAAAGTGCGCATGGTGACTGTTGTATTCAATCCCGCGGCAATTTCTGTGTTTCATCAACACTTTGAAGGTCCACAGATTACAGATTGCCTCCAGATGTGCATCGGAATCTACTACTGGTCTTGCAGGGAACGATCAAAGCGTAGACTGTTTGAGACATTACTCCCATGGAGGAACGTGCGCATGGTGACTGTTGTATTGAATCCCGAACCAATTTATGTGTTTCATCAACACTTTGAAGGTCGAAAGATTACAGAATGCCTCCAGATGTGCATCGGAAACTACTACTGGTCTTGCAGGGAACGATCAAAGCGTAGACTGTTTGAGACATTACTCCCATGGAGGAAAGTGCGCATGGTGACTGTTGTATTCAATTCCGATGCAATTTATGTGTTTCATCAACACTCTGATAGTCCACACATACAGAATGCCTCCAGATGTGCATTGGAAACTACTACTGGTCTTCTAGGGAACGATCAAAGCGTAAACTGTTTGGGACACTACTCCCATGGAGGAAAGTGCGCATGGTGACTGTTGTATGCAATCATGATGCAATTTTTGTGTTTCATCAACACTCTGATACTCCACACATTACACAATGTCCCCAGAAGTAGATCGAAAACTACTACTGGTCTTCCAGGGAGCGATTAAAGCGTAAACTGTTTGAGACTTGACTCTTATGGAGGAAAGTGTGCATGGTGACTGTTGAATTCAATCCCGATGCAATTTCTGTGTTTCATCAAAACTCTGATAGTCCACACATTATAGAATTCCTCCAGATGTGCATCTTAAACTACTACTGGTCTTCCAGGGAAAGATCAAAGCGTAGACTGTTTGTGACATTACTCCCATGGAGGAAAGTGTGCATGGTGACTGTTGTATTCAATCCTGATGCAATTTCAGTGTTTCATCATCTCTCAGAGAGTCCACACATTACAGAATGCCCCCAGATGTGCATCGGAAACTACTACTGGTCTTTCAGGGAGCGATCAACGCGTAAACTGTTTGAGAGATTACTCCCATGGAGGAAAGTGCGCATGGTGACTGTTGTATTCAATCCCGATGCAATTTCTGTGTTTCATCAACACTCTGAGAGTCCACACATTACAGAATGCCTCCAGATGTTCATCGGAAACTACTACAGGTCTACCAGGGAACGATCAAAGCGTAAACTGTTTGAGACATTACTCCCATGGAGGGAAGTGCGCATGGTGATTGTTGTATTCAATCCTGATGCAATTTCTGTATTTCATCAACACTCTGATAGTCCACACATTACAGAATGACACCAGATGTGCATCGAAAACTACTACTTGTCTTCCAGGGAACGATCAAAGCGTAGACTGTTTGAGACATTACTCCCATGGAGGAAAGTGCGCATGGTGATTGTTGTATTCAATCCCGATGAAATTTCTGTGTTCCATCAACACTTTGAAGTTCCACAGATTACTGAATGCCTCCAGATGTGCATCGGAAAATACTACTGGTCCTCCAGGAGACGATTAAAGCGTAGACTATTTGAGACATTACTCTCATGAAGGAAAGTGTTCATGGTGACTGTTGTATTAAATCCCGCGGCCATTTCTGTGTTTCATCAACACTCTGATAGTCCACACATTACAGAATGCCTCCAGATGTGCGTAGGAAACTAGTACTGGTCTTCCAGGGAACGATCAAGGCGTAAACTGCTTGAGACATTACTCCCATGGAGGAAAGTGCGCATGGTGACTGTTATATTCAATCCTGATGCAATTTCTGTGTTTCATCAACACTCTGATAGTCCACACAATACAGAACGGCAGAAGATGTGCATCGGAAACTACTACTGGTCTTCCAGGGAAAGATCAAACCGTAAACTGTTTAAGGCATTACTCCCATGGAGGAAAGTGCTAATGGTGACTGTTGTATTCAATCCCGATTCAATATCTGTGTTTCATCAACACTTTGAAGGTCCACAGATAACAGAATGCCTCCAGATGTGCATCGGAAACTACTACTGGTCTTCCAGGGAACGATCAAAGTATAGACTGTTTGAGACATTACTCCCATGGAGGAAATTGCGCATTATGACTGTTGTATCCAATCCCGATGCAATTTCTGTGTTTTATCAACACTTTGAAGGTCCACAGATTACAGAATGCCTCCAGATGTGCATCGGAAACTACTACTGATCTTGCAGTGAACGATCAGAGCGTAGACTGTTTGAGACATTACTCCCATGGAGGAAAGTGCGCATGGTGACTGTTGTATACAGTCCCGATGCAGTTTCTGTGTTTCATCAACACTCTGACAGTCCACAGATTACAGAATGCCCCCAGATGTGCGTCGGAAACTACTACTGGTCTTCCAGGGAACGATCAAAGCGTAAACTGTTTGAGACATTACTCCCCTGGAGGAAATTGCGCATGTGACTGTTGTATTCAATCCCGATGCAATTTCTGTGTTTCATCAACACTCTGATAGTCCACACATTACATAATGTCCCCAGATGTGCATCGGAAACTACTACTGGTCTACCAGGGAACGATCAAAGCGTAAACTGTTTGAGACTTTACTCCCATGGAGGAAAGTGCGCATGGTGACTTTTTTATTCAATCCCGATTCAATTTCTGTGTTTCATCAACACTCTGATAGTCCACACATTACAGAATGCCCCCAGATGTGCGTCGGAAACTACTACTGGTCTTCCAGGGAACGATCAAAGCGTAAACTGTTTGAGACATTACTCCCCTGGAGGAAATTGCGCATGTGACTGTTGTATTCAATCCCGATGCAATTTCTGTGTTTCATCAACACTCTGATAGACCACAGTTTACAGAATGCCTCCAGATGTGCATCGGATACTACTACAGGACTTCCAGGGAACGATCAAAGCGTAGACTGTTTGAGAAATTACTCCCATGGGGGAAAGTGCGCATGTGACTTTTGTATTCAATCCCGATGCAATTTCTGTGTTTCATCAACACTCTGATAGACCACAGATTACAGAATGCCTAAAGATGTGCATCGGATACTACTACAGGACTTCCAGGGAACGATCAACTCGTAGACTGTTTGAGAAATTACTCCCATGGGGGAAAGTGCGCATGGTGACTGTTGTATTCAATCCCGCGGCAATTCCTGTGTTTCATCAACACTTTGAAGGTCCACAGATTACAGATTGCCTCCAGATGTGCATCGGAATCTACTACTGGTCTTGCAGGGAACGATCAAAGCGTAGACTCTTTGAGACATTACTCCCATGGAGGAAAGTGCGCATGGTGACTGTTGTATTGAATCCCGATCCAATTTATGTGTTTCATCAACACTTTGAAGGTCGAAAGATTACAGAATGCCTCCAGATGTGCATCGGAAACTACTACTGGTCTTGCAGGGAACGATCAAAGCGTAGACTGTTTGAGACATTACTCCCATGGAGGAAAGTGCGCATGGTGACTGTTGTATTCAATTCCGATGCAATTTATGTGTTTCATTAACACTCTGATAGTCCACACATACAGAATGCCTCCAGATGTGCATTGGAAACTACTACTGGTCTTCTAGGGAACGATCAAAGCGTAAACTGTTTGGGACACTACTCCCATGGAGGAAAGTGCGCATGGTGACTGTTGTATGCAATCATGATGCAATTTCTGTGTTTCATCAACACTCTGATACTCCACACATTACACAATGTCCCCAGAAGTACATCGAAAACTACTACTGGTCTTCCAGGGAGCGATTAAAGCGTAAACTGTTTGAGACTTTACTCTTATGGAGGAAAGTGTGCATGGTGACTGTTGAATTCAATCCCGATGCAATTTCTGTGTTTCATCAAAACTCTGATAGTCCACACATTATAGAATTCCTCCAGATGTGCATCTTAAACTACTACTGGTCTTCCAGGGAAAGATCAAAGCGTAGACTGTTTGTGACGTTACTCCCATGGAGGAAAGTGCGCATGGTGACTGTTGTATTCAATCCTGATGCAATTTCAGTGTTTCATCATCTCTCTGAGAGTCCACACATTACAGAATGCCCCTAGATGTGCATCGGAAACTACTACTGGTCTTTCATGGAGCGATCAAAGCGTAAACTGTTTGAGAGATTACTCCCATGGAGGAAAGTGCGCATGGTGACTGTTGTATTCAATCCCGATGCAATTTCTGTGTTTCATCAACACTCTGATAGTCCACACTTTACAGAATGCCTCCAGATGTTCATCGGAAACTACTACAGGTCTACCAGGGAACGATCAAAGCGTAAACTGTTTGAGACATTACTCCCATGGAGGAAAGTGCGCATGGTGATTGTTGTATTCAATCCCGATGAAATTTCTGTGTTCCATCAACACTTTGAAGTTCCACAGATTACTGAATGCCTCCAGATGTGCATCGGAAAATACTACTGGTCCTCCAGGAAACGATTAAAGGGTAGACTATTTGAGACATTACTCTCATGGAGGAAAGTGTTCATGGTGACTGTTGTATTAAATCCCGCGGCCATTTCTGTGTTTCATCAACACTCTGATAGTCCACCCATTACAGAATGCCTCCAGATGTGCGTAGGAAACTAGTACTGGTCTTCCAGGGAACGATCAAGGCGTAAACTGTTTGAGACATTACTCCCATGGAGGACAGTGCGCATGGTGACTGTTATATTCAATCCTGATGCAATTTCTGTGTTTCATCAACACTCTGATAGTCCACACAATACAGAACGGCAGAAGATGTGCATCGGAAACTACTACTGGTCTTCCAGGGAAAGATCAAACCGTAAACTGTTTAAGGCATTACTCCCATGGAGGGAAATGCGCATGGTGACTGTTGTATTCAATCCCGATTCAATATCTGTGTTTCATCAACACTTTGAAGGTCCACAGATTACAGAATGCCTCCAGATGTGCATCGGAAACTACTACTGGTCTTCCAGGGAACGATCAAAGTGTAGACTGTTTGAGACATTACTCCCATGGAGGAAATTGCGCATTATGACTGTTGTATCCAATCCCGATGCAATTTCTGTGTTTTATCAACACTTTGAAGGTCCACAGATTACAGAATGCCTCCAGATGTGCATCGGAAACTACTACTGGTCATCCAGGGAACGATCAAAGCGTAAACTGTTTGAGACATTACTCCCATGGAGGAAAGTGCGCATGGTGACTGTTGTATTCAGTCCCGATACAGTTTCTGTGTTTCATCAACACTCTGATAGTCCACATATTACAGAGTGCCCACAGATGTGCATCGGAAACTACTACTGGTCTTCCAGGGAACGATCAAAGCGTAAACTGTTTGAGACATTACTCCCATGGAGGAAAGTGCGCATGGTGACTGTTGTATTGAATCCCGATCCAATTTATGTATTTCATCAACACTTTTAAGGTCGAAAGATTACAGAATGCCTCCAGATGTGCATCGGAAACTACTACTGGTCTTGCAGGGAACGATCAAAGCGTAGACTGTTTGAGACATTACTCCCATGGAGGAAAGTGCGCATTATGACTGTTGTATCCAATACCGATGCAATTTCTGTGTTTTATCAACACTTTGAAGGTCCACAGATTACAGAATGCCTCCAGATGTGCATCGGAAACTACTACTGGTCATCCAGGGAACGATAAAATCGTAGACTGTTTGAGACATAACTCCCATGGAGGAAAGTGCCCATGGTGACTGTTGTATTCAGTCCCGATGCAGTTTCTGTGTTTCATCAACACTCTGATAGTCCACACATTACAGAGTGCCCACAGATGTGCATCGGAAACTACTACTGGTCTTCCAGGGAACGACTAAAGCGTAGACTGTTTGAGACATTACTCACATGGAGAGAAGTGCGCATGGTGACTGTAGGATACAATCCTGATGCAATTTCTGTGATTCATCAACACTCTGATAGTCCACACATTACAGAATGTCCCCAGATGTGCATCGGAAACTACTACTGGTCTTGCAGGGAACGATCAAAGCGTAGACTGTTTGAGACATTACTCCCATGGAGGAAAGTGCGCATGGTGACTGTTGTATTCAATCCCGATGTAATTTCTGTGTTCCATCAACACTTTGAAGTTCCACAGATTACAGAATGCCTCCAGATGTGCATCGCAAAATACTACTGGTCCTCCAGGAAACGATCAAAGCGTAGACTATTTGAGACATTACTGCCATGGAGGAAAGTGTTCATGGTGACTGTTGTATTAAATCCCGCGGCCATTTCTGTGTTTCATCAACACTCTGATAGTCCACACATTACAGAATGCCTCCAGATGTGCGTAGGAAACTACTACTGGTCTTGCAGGGAACGATCAAAGCGTAGACTGTTTTAGACATTACTTCCATGGAGGAAAGTGCGAATGGTGACTGTTGTGTTCAATCCCGATGCAATTTCTGTGTTTCATCAACACTCTGATAGTCCACACATTACAGAATGCCCACGGATGTGCATCGGAAACTAGTACTGGTCTTCCAGCGAACGATCAAGGCGTAAACTGTTTGAGACATTACTCCCATGGAGGAAAGTGCGCATGGTGACTGTTATATTCAATCCTGATGCAATTTCTGTGTTTCATCAACACTCTGATAGTCCACACATTACAGAGTGCCCACAGATGTGCATCGGAAACTACTACTGGTCTTCCAGGGAACGATCAAAGCGTAAACTGTTTGAGACATTACTCCCATGGAGAGAAGTGCGCATGGTGACTGTTGGATACAATCCTGATGCAATTTCTGTGATTCATCAACACTCTGATAGTCCACACATTACAGAATGTCCCCAGATGTGCATCGGAAACTACTACTGGTCTTCCAGGGAACGATCAAAGCGTAAACTGTTTGAGACTTTACTCCCATGGAGGAAAGTGCGCATGGTGACTGTTTTATTCAATCCCGATTCAATTTCTGTGTTTCATCAACACTCTGATAGTCCACACATTACAGAATGCCCCCAGATGTGCGTCGGATACTACTACTGGTCTTCCAGGGAACGATCAAAGCGGAAACTGTTGAGACATTACTCCCCTGGAGGAAATTGCGCATGTGACTGTTGTATTCAATCCCGATGCAATTTCTGTGTTTCATCAACACTCTGATAGACCACAGATTACAGAATGCCTCCAGATGTGCATCGGATACTACTACAGGTCTTCCAGGGAACGATCAAAGCGTAGACTGTTTGAGACATTACTCCCATGGAGGAAAGTGCGCATGGTGACTGTTGTATTCAATCCCTTGCAATTCCTGTGTTTCATCAACACTTTGAGTGTCCACAGATTACAGAATGCCTCCAGATGTGCATCGGAATCTACTACTGGTCTTGCAGGGAACGATCAAAGCGTAAACTGTTTGAGGCATTACTCCCATGGAGGAAAGTGCGCATGGTGACTGTTGTATGCAATCCTGATGCAATTTCTGTGTTTCATGAACACTCTGATAGTCCACACATTACAGAATGTCCCCAGATGTACATCGGAAACTTCTACTGGTCTTCCAGGGAGAAATCAAAGCGTAAACTGTTTGAGACGTTACTCTTATTTAGGAAAGTGTGCATGGTGACTGTTGTATTCAATCCTGATGCAATTTCTGTGTTTCATCAAAACTCTGATTGTCCACACATTACAGAATGCCTCCAGATGTGCATCGGAAACTACTACTGGTCTTCCAGGGAACGATCAAGTCGTTGACTGTTTGTGACATTACTCCCATGGAGGAAAGTGCGCATGGTGACTGTTGTATTCAATCCTGATGCAATTTCAGTGTTACATCATCGCTCTGAGAGTCCACACATTACAGAATGCCCCCAGATGTGCATCGGAAACAACTACTGGTCTTCCAGGGAACGATCAAAGCGTAGACTGTTTGTGACATTAGTCCCGTGGAGGAATGTGCGCGTGGTGACTGTTTTATTCAATCCTAATGCAATTTCTGTGTTTCATCAACACTATGATAGTCCACACACTACAGAATGTCAGAAGATGTGCATCGGAAACTACTACTGGTCTTCCAGGAAACGATCAAAAGCGTAGACAGTTTGAGACATTACTCCCACGGAGGAAAATGCGAATGGTGCCTGTAGTATTCAATCCCGATGCAATTTCTGTGTTTCATCAACACTCTGATAGTCCACAGATTACAGAATGCCTCCAGATGTGCCTCGGAAACTACTACTGGTCTTCCAGGGAACGATCAAAGCGTAAACTGCTTGAGACATTACTCCCATGGAGGAAAGTGCGCATGGAGACTGTTGTATTCAATCCCAATGCAATTTCTGTGTTTCATCAACACTTTGAAGGTCCACAGATTACAGAATGCCTCCAGAAGTGCATCGGAAAGTACTACTGGTCCTCCAGGAAACGATCAAAGCGTAGACTGTTTGAGACATTACTCCCATGGAGGAAAGTGTTCATGGTGACTGTTGTATTCAATCCCGCGGCAATTTCTGTGTTTCATCAACACTTTGAAGGTCCACAGATTACAGAATGCCTCCAGATGTGCATCGGAAACTACTACTGGTCATCCAGGGAACGATCAAAGCGTAAACTGTTTGAGGCATTACTCCCATGGAGAGAAGTGCGCATGGTGACTGTTGGATACAATCCTGATGCAATTTCTGTGATTCATCAACATTCTGATAGTCCACTCATTACAGAATGTCCCCAGATGTGCATCGGAAACTACTACTGGTCTTCCAGGGAAGGATCAAACCGAAAACTGTTTGAGACTTTACTCCCATGGAGGAGAGTGCGCATGGTAACTGTTTTATTCAATCCCGATTCAATTTCTGTGTTTCATCAACATTTTGAAGGTCCACAGATTACAGAATGTCACCAGATGTGCATCGGAAACTACTACTGGTCTTCCAGGGAACGATCAAAGCGTAGCCTGTTGGTGACATTACTCCCATGTAGGAAAGTGCGCATTGTAACTGTTGTATTCCATCCTGAAGCAATTTCTGTGTTTCATCAACACTGTGATAGTCCACACATTACAGAATGCCCCCAGATGTGCGTCGGAAACTACTACTGGTCTTCCAGGGAACGATCAAAGCGTAAACTGTTTGAGACATTACTCCCATGGAGGAAATTGCTTATGTGACTGTTGTATTCAATCCCGATGCAATTTCTGTGTTTCATCAACACTCTGATAGTCCACAGATTACAGAATGCCTCCAGATGTGCGTCGGAAACTACTACTGGTCTTCCAAGGAACGATCAAAGCGTAGACTGTTTGAGACATTACTCCCATGGAGGAAAGTGCGCATGGTGACTGTTGTATTCAATCCTGATGCAATTTCAGTGTTACATCATCTCTCTGAGAGTCCACACATTACAGAATGCCCCCAGATGTGCATCGGAAACTACTACTGGTCTTCCAGGGAACGATCAAAGCGTAGACTGTTTGTGACATTACTCCCGTGGAGGAAAGTGCGCATGGTGACTGTTGTATTCAATCCCGATGCAATTTCTGTGTTTCATCAACACTCTGATAGTCCACACATTACAGAATGCCTCCAGATGTTCATCGGAAACTACTACTGGTCTTCCATTGAACGAACAAAGCGTAAACTGTTTGAGACTTTACTCCCATGGAGGAAAGTGCGCATGGTGACTGTTGAATTCAATCCCAATGCAATTTCTGTGTTTCATCAAAACTCTGATAGTCCACACATTATAGAATGCTTCCAGATGTGCATCTTAAACTACCACTGGTCTTCCAGGGAACGATCAATGCGTAGACTGTTTGTGACATTACTCCCATGGAGGAAAGTGCGCAAGGTGACTGTTGTATTCAATCCTGATGCAATTTCTGTGTTTCATTATCTCTCTGAGAGTCCACACATTACAGAATGCCCTCAGATGTGCATCGGAAACTACTACTGGTCTTCCAGGGAACGATCAAAGCGTAAACTGTTTGTGACATTACTCCCATGGAGGAAAGTGCGCATGGTGACTGTTGTATTCAATCCCGATGCAATTTCTGTGTTTCATCAACACTCTGATAGTCCACACATTACAGAATGCCTCCAGATGTTCATCGGAAACTACTACTGGTCTTCCAGGGAACGATCAAAGTGTAAACTGTTTGAGACATTACTCCCATGGAGGAAAGTGCGCATGGTGACTGTTGTATTCAATCCTGATGCAATTTCTGTATTTCATCAACACTCTGATAGTCCACACATTACAGAATGACACCAGATGTGCATCGCAAACTACTACTGGTCTTGCAGGGAACGATCAAAGCGTAGACTGTTTGAGACATTACTCCCATGGAGGAAAGTGCGCATAGTGACTGTTGTATTCAATCCCGATGCAATTTCTGTGTTTCATCAACACTCTGATAGACCACAGTTTACAGAATGATTCCAGATGTGCATCGGAAACTACTACAGGTCTTCCATGGAACGATCAAAGCGTTGACTGTTTGAGACATTATTCCCATGGAGGAAAGTGCGCATGGTGAGTGTTGTATTCAATCCCGCGGCTATTCCTGTGTTTCATCAACACTTTGAAGGTCCACATATTACAGAATGCCTCCAGATGTGCATCGGAAACTATTACTGGTCTTGCAGGGAACGATCAAAGCGTAGACTGTTAGAGACATTACTCCCATGGAGGGAAGTGCGCATAGTGACTGTTGTATTCAATCCCGATGCAATTTCTGTGTTTCATCAACACTCTGTTAGTCCACAGATTACATAATGTTTCCAGATGTGTATCGGAAACTACTACAGGTCTTCCATGGAACGATCAAAGCGTAGACTGTTTGAGACATTACTCCCATGGAGGAAAGTGCGCATGGTGACAGTTGTATTCAATCCCGCGGCTATTCCTGTGTTTCATCAACACTTTGAAGGTCCACAGATTACAGAATGCCTTCAGATGTGCATCGAAAACTATTACTGGTCTTGTAGGGAACGATCAAAGCGTAGACTGTTAGAGACATTACTCCCATGGAGGAAAGTGCGCATGGTGACTGTTGTATTGAATCCCGATGCAATTTCTGTGTTTCATCAACACTTTGAAGGTCCTAAGATTACAAAATGCCTCCAGATGTGCATCGGAAACTACTACTGGTCCTCCAGGAAACGATCAAACTGTAGACTGTTTGAGACATTACTCCCTTGGAGGAAAGTGCGCATGGTAACTGTTGTATTCAATCCCGATGCAATTTCTGTGTTTCATCAACACTCTGATAGTCCACAGATTACAGAATGCCTCCAGATGTGCATCGGAAACTACCACTGGTCATAGAGGGAACGATCAAAGCGTAAACTGTTTAAGACATTGCTCCCATGGAGGAAACTGCACATGGTGACTGTTGTATTCAATCCTGATGCAATTTCTGTGTTTCATCAACACTCTGATAGTCCACAGATTACAGAATGCCTCCAGATGTGCATCAGAAAATACTACTGGTCCTCCAGGAAACGATCAAAGCGTGGACTCTTTGAGACATTACTCCCATGGAGGAAAGTGCGCATGGTGACTGTTGTATGCAATCCCGATGCAATTTCTGTGTTTCATCAACACTCTGTTAGTACACACACTACAGAATGCCCCCAGATGCGCATCGGAAACTACCACTGGTCATAGAGGGAACGATGAAAGCGTAAACTGTTTAAGACATTACTCCCATGGAGGAAAGTGCACATGGTGACTGTTGTATTCAATCCTAAAGCAATTTCTGTGTTTCATCAACACTCTGATAGTCCACACATTACAGAATGCACCCAGATGTGCATCGGAAACTACTACTGGTCTTCCAGGGAACGATCAAAGCGTAGACTGTTTGAGACATTACTCCCATGGAGGAAAGTGCGCATGGTGACTGTTGTATTCAATTCCGGTGCAATTTATGTGTTTCATCAACACTCTGATAGTCCACACATACAGAATGCCTCCAGATGTGCATTGGAAACTACTACTGGTCTTCCAGGGAACGATCAAAGCGTGGACTCTTTGAGACATTACTCCCATGGAGGAAAGTGCGCATGGTGACTGTTGTATGCAATCCCGATGCAATTTCTGTGTTTCATCAACACTCTGATAGTACACACACTACAGAATGCCCCCAGATGTACATCGGAAACTACTACTGGTCTTCCAGGGAGCGATCAAAGCGTAAACTGTTTGAGACTTTACTCTTATGGAGGAAAGTGTGCATGGTGACTGTTGAATTCAATCCCGATGCAATTTCTGTGTTTCATCAAAACTCTGATAGTCCACACATTATAGAATGCTTCCAGATGTGCATCTTAAACTACCACTGGTCTTCCAGGGAACGATCAAAGCGTAGACTGTTTGTGACATTACTTCCATGGAGGAAAGTGCGCAAGGAGACTGTTGTATTCAATCCTGATGCAATTTCTGTGTTTCATTATCTCTCTGAGAGTCCACACATTACAGAATGCCCCCAGATGTGCATCGGAAACTACTACTGGTCTTCCAGGGAATGATCAAAGCGTAAACTGTTTGTGACATTACTCCCATGGAGGAAAGTGCGCATGGTGACTGTTGTATTCAATCCCGATGCAATTTCTGTGTTTCATCAACACTCTGATAGTCCACACATTACAGAATGCCTCCAGATGTTCATCGGAAACTACTACTGGTCTTCCAGGGAACGATCAAAGCGTAAACTGTTTGAGACATTACTCCCATGGAGGAAAGTGCGCATGGTGACTGTTGTATTCAATCCTGATGCAATTTCTGTATTTCATCAACACTCTGATAGTCCACGCATTACAGAATGACACCAGATGTGCATCGCAAACTACTACTGGTCTTGCAGGGAACGATCAAAGCGTAGACTGTTTGAGACATTACTCCCATGGAGGAAAGTGCGCATAGTGACTGTTGTATTCAATCCCGATGCAATTTCTGTGTTTCATCAACACTCTGATAGTCCACAGATTACAGAATGATTCCAGATGTGCATCGGAAACTACTACAGGTCTTCCATGGAACGATCAAATCGTTGACTGTTTGAGACATTATTCCCATGGAGGAAAGTGCGCATGGTGAGTGTTGTATTCAATCCCGCGGCTATTCCTGTGTTTCATCAACACTTTGAAGGTCCACATATTACAGAATGCCTCCAGATGTGCATCGCAAACTATTACTGGTCTTGCAGGGAACGATCAAAGCGTAGACTGTTAGAGACATTACTCCCATGGAGGGAAGTGCGCATAGTGACTGTTGTATTCAATCCCGATGCAATTTCTGTGTTTCATCAACACTATGATAGTCCACAGATTACATAATGATTCCAGATGTGCATCGGAAACTACTACAGGTCTTCCATGGAACGATCAAAGCGTAGACTGTTTGAGACATTACTCCCATGGAGGAAAGTGCGCATGGTGACAGTTGTATTCAATCCCGCGGCTATTCCTGTGTTTCATCAACACTTTGAAGGTCCACAGATTACAGAATGTCTTCAGATGTGCATCGAAAACTATTACTGGTCTTGTAGGGAACGATCAAAGCGTAGGCTGTTTGAGACATTACTCCCATGGAGGGAAGTGCGCATGGTGACTGTTGTATTGAATCCCGATGCAATTTCTGTGTTTCATCAACACTTTGAAGGTCCAAAGATTACAGAATGCCTCCAGATGTGCATCGGAAACTACTACTGGTCCTCCAGGAAACGATCAAACTGTAGGCTGTTTGAGACATGACTCCCATGGAGGAAAGTGCGCACGGTAACTGTTGTATTCAATCCCGATGCAATTTCTGTGTTTCATCAACACTCTGATAGTCCACAGATTACAGAATGCCTCCAGATCTGCATCGGAAAATACTACTGGTCCTCCAGGAAACGATCAAAGCGTAGCCTCTTTGAGACATTACTCCCATGGAGGAAAGTGCGCATGGTTACTGTTGTACTCAATCCTGATGCAATTTCTGTGTTTCATCAACACTCTGATAGTCCACACATTACAGAATGCCCCCAGATGTGCATCGGAAACTACTACTGGTCTTCCAGGGAACGATCAAATCGTGAACTTTTTGAGACATTACTCCCATGGAGGGAAGTGCGCATGGTGACTGTTGTATTGAATCCCGATGCAATTTCTGTGTTTCATCAACACTTTGAAGGTCCAAAGATTACAGAATGCCTCCAGATGTGCATCGGAAACTACTACTGGTCTTCCAGGGAACGATCAAAGCGTAAACTGTTTAAGGCATTACTCCCATGGAGGGAAGTGTGCATGGTGACTGTTGTATTCAATCCCGATGCAATTTCTGTGTTTCATCAACACTCTGATATTCCACAGATTACAGAATGATTCCAGATATGCATCGGAAACTACCACAGGTCTTCCATGGAACGATCAAAGCGTAGACTGTTTGAGACATTACTCCCATGGATTAAAGTGCGTATGGTGACTGTTGTATTCAATCCCGATGCAATTTCTGTGTTTCATCAACACTATGATAGTCCACACACTAAAGAATGTCAGAAGATGTGCGTCGGAAACTACTACTGGTCTTCCAGGGAACGATCAAAAGCGTAGACAGTTTGAGACATTACTCCCACGGAGGAAAGTGCGCATGGTGACTGTTGTATTCAATCCCGATGCCATTTCTGTGTTTCTTCAACACTTTAATAGTCCACAGATTACAGAATGCCTCCAGATGTGCATCGGAAACTACTATTGGTCTTGCAGGGAACGATCAAAGCGTTGACTGTTTGTGACATTACTCCCATGGAGGAAAGAGCGAATGGTGACTGTTGTATTCAATCCCAATGCAATTTCTGTGTTTCATCAACACTTTGATGGTCCACAGATTACAGAATGCCTCCAGATGTGCATCGGAAACTACTACAGGTCTTCCATGGAACGATCAAATCGTTGACTGTTTGAGACATTATTCCCATGGAGGAAAGTGCGCATGGTGAGTATTGTATTCAATCCCGCGGCTATTCCTGTGTTTCATCAACACTTTGAAGGTCCACATATTACAGAATGCCTCCAGATGTGCATCGGAAACTATTACTGGTCTTGCAGGGAACGATCAAAGCGTAGACTGTTAGAGACATTACTCCCATGGAGGGAAGTGCGCATAGTGACTGTTGTATTCAATCCCGATGCAATTTCTGTGTTTCATCAACACTCTGATAGTCCACAGATTACATAATGATTCCAGATGTGCATCGGAAACTACTACAGGTCTTCCATGGAACGATCAAAGCGTAGACTGTTTGAGACATTACTCCCATGGAGGAAAGTGCGCATGGTGACTGTTGTATTCAATCCCGCGGCTATTCCTGTGTTTCATCAACACTTTGAAGGTCCACAGATTACAGAATGTCTTCAGATGTGCATCGAAAACTATTACTGGTCTTGTAGGGAACGATCAAAGCGTAGACTGTTTGAGACATTACTCCCATGGAGGGAAGTGCGCATGGTGACTGTTGTATTGAATCACGATGCAATTTCTGTGTTTCATCAACACTTTGAAGGTCCAAAGATTACAGAATGCCTCCAGATGTGCATCGGAAACTACTACTGGTCCTCCAGGAAACGATCAAACTGTAGGCTGTTTGAGACATTACTCCCATGGAGGAAAGTGCGCACGGTAACTGTTGTATTCAATCCCGATGCAATTTCTGTGTTTCATCAACACTCTGATAGTCCACAGATTACAGAATGCCTCCAGATGTGCATCGGAAACTACCACTGGTCATAGAGGGAACGATCAAAGCGTAAACTGTTTAAGACATTGCTCCCATGGAGGAAAGTGCACATGTTGACTGTTGTATTCAATCCTGATGCAATTTCTGTGTTTCATCAACACTCTGATAGTCCACACATTACAGAATGCATCCAGATGAGCATCGGAAACTACTACTGGTCTTCCAGGGTACGATCAAAGCGTAGACTGTTTGAGACATTACTCCCATGCAGGGAAGTGCGAATGGTGACTGTTGTATTGTATCCCGATGCAATTTCTGTGTTTCATCAACACATTGAAGGTCAAAAGATTACAGAATGCCTCCAGATGTGTATCGGAAACTACTACTGGTCCTCCAGTAAACGATCAAACTGTAGACTGTTTGAGACATTACTCCCGTGGAGGAAAGTGCGCACGGTGACTGTTGTATTCAATCCCGATGCAATTTATGTGTTTCATCAACACTCTGATAGTCCACAGATTACAGAATGCCTCCAGATCTGCATCGGAAACTACCACAGGTCTTCCATGGAACGATCAAAGCGTAGACTGAGACATTACTCCCAAGGATTAAAGTGCGTATGGTGACTGTTGTATTCAATCCTGATGCAATTTCTGTGTTTCATCAACACTCTGATAGTCCACACATTACAGAATGCCCCCAGATGTGCATCGGAAACTACTACTGGTCTTACAGGGAACGATCAAAGCGTGAACTGTTTGAGACATTACTCCCATGGAGGAAAGTGCGCAAGGTGACTGTTGTATTCAATCCCGATGCAATTTCTGTGTTTCATCAACACTTTGAAGGTCCAAAGATTACAGAATGCCTCCAGATGTGCATCGGAAACTACTACTGGTCTTGCAGGGACTGATCAAAGCGTAAACTGTTTGAGACATTACTCCCATGGAGGAAAGTGCGCATGGTGATTGTTGTATTCAATCCCGATGCAATTTCTGTGTTTCATCAACACTCTGATAGTCCACAGATTACAGAATGCCTCCAGATCTGCATCGGAAAATACTACTGGTCCTCCAGGAAACGATCAAAGCGTAGCCTCTTTGAGACATTACTCCCATGGAGGAAAGTGCGCATGGTTACTGTTGTACTCAATCCTGATGCAATTTCTGTGTTTCATCAACTCTCTGATAGTCCACACATTGCAGAATGCCCCCAGATGTGCATCGGAAACTACTACTGGTCTTCCAGGGAACGATCAAAGCGTGAACTTTTTGAGACATTACTCCCATGGAGGGAAGTGTGCATGGTGACTGTTGTACTCAATCCCGATGCAATTTCTGTGTTTCATCAACACTCTGATAGTCCACAGATTACAGAATGATTCCAGATATGCATCAGAAACTACCACAGGTCTTCCATGGAACGATCAAAGCGTAGACTGTTTGAGACATTACTCCCATGGATTAAAGTGCGCATGGTGACTGTTGTATTCAATCCCGCGGCTATTCCTGTGTTTCATCAACACTTTGAAGGTCCACAGATTACAGAATGTCTTCAGATGTGCATCGAAAACTATTACTGGTCTTGTAGGGAACGATCAAAGCGTAGACTGTTTGAGACATTACTCCCATGGAGGGAAGTGCGCATGGTGACAGTTGTATTGAATCCCGATGCAATTTCTGTGTTTCATCAACACTTTGAAGGTCCAAAGATTACAGAATGCCTCCAGATGTGCATCGGAAACTACTACTGGTCCTCCAGGAAACGATCAAACTGTAGGCTGTTTGAGACATTACTCCCATGGAGGAAAGTGCGCACGGTAACTGTTGTATTCAATCCCGATGCAATTTCTGTGTTTCATCAACACTCTGATAGTCCAAGGATTTCAGAATGCCTCCAGATGTGCATCGGAAACTACCACTGGTCATAGAGGGAACGATCAAAGCGTAAACTGTTTAAGACATTGCTCCCATGGAGGAAAGTGCACATGGTGACTGTTGTATTCAATCCTGATGCAATTTCTGTGTTTCATCAACACTCTGATAGTCCACACATTACAGAATGCATCCAGATGAGCATCGGAAACTATTACTGGTCTTCCAGGGTACGATCAAAGCGTAGACTGTTAGAGACATTACTCCCATGCAGGGAAGTGCGAATGGTGACTGTTGTATTGAATCCCGATGCAATTTCTGTGTTTCATCAACACTTTGAAGGTCAAAAGATTACAGAATGCCTCCAGATGTGTATCGGAAACTACTACTGGTCCTCCAGTAAACGATCAAACTGTAGACTGTTTGAGACATTACTCCCGTGGAGGAAAGTGCGCACGGTGACTGTTGTATTCAATCCCGATGCAATTTATGTGTTTCATCAACACTCTGATAGTCCACACATTACAGAATGCCCCCAGATGTGCATCGGAAACTACTACTGGTCTTCCAGGGAACGATCAAAGCGTGAACTTTTTGAGACATTACTCCCATGGACGAAAGTGCGCAAGGTGACTGTTGTATTCAATCCTGATGCAATTTCTGTGCTTCATCAACACTCTGATAGTCCACACATTACAGAATGCCTCCAGATGTGCATCGGAAACTGCTACTGGTCTTCCAGGGAACGATCAAAGCGTAAACTGTTTAAGGCATTACTCCCATGGAGGGAAGTGTGCATGGTGACTGTTGTATTCAATCCCGATGCAATTTCTGTGTTTCATCAACACTCTGATAGTCCACAGATTACAGAATGATTCCAGATATGCATCGGAAACTACCACAGGCCTTCCATGGAACGATCAAAGCGTAGACTGTTTGAGACATTACTCCCATGGATTAAAGTGCGTATGGTGACTGTTGTATTCAATCCCGATGCAATTTCTGTGTTTCATCAACACTATGATAGTCCACACACTAAAGAATGTCAGAAGATGTGCGTCGGAAACTACTACTGGTCTTCCAGGGAACGATCAAAAGCGTAGACAGTTTGAGACATTACTCCCACGGAGGAAAGTGCGCATGGTGACTGTTGTATTCAATCCCGATGCCATTTCTGTGTTTCTTCAACACTCTAATAGTCCTCAGATTACAGAATGCCTCCAGATGTGCATCGGAAACTACTATTGGTCTTGCAGGGAACGATCAAAGCGTAGACTGTTTGTGACATTACTCCCATGGAGGAAAGAGCGAATGGTGACTGTTGTATTCAATCCCAATGCAATTTCTGTGTTTCATCAACACTTTGATGGTCCACAGATTACAGAATGCCTCCAGATGTGCATCGGAAACTACTACTGGTCTTCCAGGAAATGATCAAAGCGTAGACAGTTTGAGACATTACTCCGCCAGAGGAAAGTGCGCATGGTGACTGTAGTATTCAATCCCGATGCAAGTTCTGTGTTTCAACAACACTCTGAAAGTTCACAGATTACAGAATGCCTCCAGATGTGCCTCGGAAACTACTACTGGTCTTCCAAGGAACGTTCAAAGCATAAACTGTTTGAGACATTACTCCCATGCAGGAAAGTGCTTATGGTGACTGTTGTATTCAATACTGATGCAATTTCTGTATTTCATCAACACTCTGATAGTCCACACATTACAGAATGACGCCAGATGTGCATCGGAAACTACTACTTGTCTTCCAGGGAACGATCAAAGCGTAGACTGTTTGAGACATTACTCCCATGGAGGAAAGTGCGCATGGAGACTGTTGTATTCAATCACAATGCAATTTCTGTGTTTCATCAACACTTTGAAGGTCCACAGATTACAGAATGCCTTCAGATGTGCATCGCAAACTACTACTGGTCTTGCAGGGAACGATCAAAGGGTAGACTGTTTGAGACATTACTCCCATTTAGGAAAGTGAGCATATTGACTGTTGTATTCAATACCGATGCAATTTCTGTGTTTCATCAACACTCTGATAGTCCACACATTACGGAATGGCCCCAGATGTGCATCGGAAACTACTACTGGTCTTCCAGGGAACGATTAAAGCGTAAACTAATTGAGACATTACTTCCGTGGAGGAAAGTGCGCATGGTGACTGTTGTATTCAATTCTGATACAATTTCTGTGTTTCATCAACACTCTGATAGTCCACACATTACAGAATGCCCCCAGATGAGCATCGGAAACTACTACCGGTCTTCCAGGGAACGATCAAAGCGTAGACTGTTTGAGACATTACTCCCATGGAGGAAAGTGCGCATGGTGACTGTTGTATTCAATCCTGATGCAATTTCTGTGTTTCACCAACACTCTGATAGTCCACACATTACAGAATGCCCCCAGATGTGCATCGGAAACTACTACTGGTCTTCCAGGGAACGATCAAGGCGTAGACTGTTTGTGACATTACTCCCATGGAGGAAATTGCGCATGGTGACTGTTGTATTCAATCCCGATGCAATTTCTGTGTTTGAACAACACTCTGATAGTCCACACATTACAGAATGCCCTAGATATGCATCGGAAACTACTACTGGTCTTCCTGGGATCAATCAAAGCGTAATCTGTTTGGGACATTACTCCCATGCAGGAAAGTGCGTATGGTGACTGTTGTATTCAATACTGATGCAATTTCTGTGTTTCATCAACACTCTGATAGTCCACACATTACAGAATGCACAAAGATGTGCATCGGAAACTACTACTGGTCTGCCAGGGAACGATCAAGGCGTAAACAGTTTGAGGTATTACTCACATGGAGGAAAGTGCGCATGGTGACTATTGTATTCAATCCCGGTGCTATTTCTGTGTTTCATCAACACTCTGAAAGTCCACAGATTACAGAATGCCTCCAACTGTGCATCGGAAACTACTACTGGTCTTCCAGGGAACGACCAAAGCGTAGACTGTTTGAGACATTACTCCCATGGAGGAAAGTGCGCATGGAGACTGTTGTATTCAATCCTGAAGCAATTTCTCTGTTTCATCAACACTTTGAAGGTCCACAGATTACAGAATGCCTCCAGATGTGCATCGGAAACTACTACTGGTCTTCCAGGGAACGATCAAAACGTAGACTGTTTGAGACATTACTCCCATGGGGGAAAGTGCGCATGGTGACTGTTGTATTCAATCCTGATGCAATTTCTGTGTTTCATCAACAATCTGATAGTCCACACATTACAGAATGCTAACAGATGTGCATCGGAAACTACTACTGGTCTTCCAGGGAACGATCAAAGCGTAAACTGTTTGAGACATTACTCCCATGGAGGAAAGTGCGCATGGTAACTGTTGTATTCAATCCTGATGCAATTTCTGTGTTTCATCAACACTCTGATAGTCCACACATTACAGAATGCCCCCAGATGTGCATCGGAAACTGCTACTGGTCTTCCAGGGCACGATCAAAGCGTAAACTGTTTAAGGCATTACTCCCATGGAGGGAAGTGCGCATGGTGACTGTTGTATTCAGTCCCGATGCAATTTATGTGTTTCATCAACACTCTGATAGTCCACAGATTACAGAATGCCTCCAGATCTGCATCGGAAAATACTACTGGTCCTCCAGGAAACGATCAAAGCGTAGACTCTTTGAGACATTACATCCATGGAGGAAAGTGCGCATGGTGACTGTTGTATTCAATCCCGATGCAATTTCTGTGTTTCATCAACACTCTGATAGTACACACACTACAGAATGCCCCCAGATGTGCATCGGAAACTACCACTGGTCATAGAGGGAACTATCAAAGCGTAAACTGTTTAAGACGTTACTCCCATGGAGGAAAGTGCGCATGGTGACTGTTGTATTCAATCCTGATGCAATTTCTGTGTTTCATCAACACTCTGATAGTCCTTACATTACAGAATGCATCCTGATGTGCATCGGAAACTACTACTGGTCTTCCAGGGAACGATCAAGGGGTAGACTGTTTGTGACATTACTCCCATGGAGGAAATTGCGCATGGTGACTGTTGTATTCAATCCCGATGCAATGTCTGTGTTTCATCAACACTCTGATAGTCCTTACATTACAGAATGCATCCTGATGTACATCGGAAACTACTACTGGTCTTCCAGGGAACGATCAAGGCGTAGACTGTTTGTGACATTACTCCCATGGAGGAAATTGCGCATGGTGACTGTTGTATTCAATCCCGATGCAATTTCTGTGTTTCAACAACACTCTGATAGTCCACAGATTACAGAATGCCCTAGATGTGCATCGGAAACTACTACTGGTCTTCCTGGGATCAATCAAAGCGTAAACTGTTTGGGACATTACTCCCATGCAGGAAAGTGCGTATGGTGACTGTTGTATTCAATACTGATGCAATTTCTGTGTTTCATCAACACTCTGATAGTCCACACATTACAGAATGCCCAAAGATGTGCATCGGAAACTACTACTGGTCTGCCAGGGAACGATCAAGGCGTAAACAGTTTGAGGTATTACACACATGGAGGAAAGTGCGCATGGTGACTGTTGTATTCAATGCCGATGCTATTTCTGTGTTTCATCAACACTCTGAAAGTCCACAGATTACAGAATGCCTCCAACTGTGCATCGGAAACTACTATTGGTCTTCCAGGGAACGACCAAAGCGTAGACTGTTTGAGACATTACTCCCATGGAGGAAAGTGCGCATGGAGACTGTTGTATTCAATCCCAATGCAATTTCTGTGTTTCATCAACACTTTGAAGGTCCACAGATTACAGAATGCCTCCAGATGTGCATCGGAAACTACTACTGGTCTTCCAGGGAACGATCAAAGCGTAAACTGTTTGAGACATTACTCCCATGGAGGAAAGTGCGCAAGGTGACTGTTGTATTCAATCCTGATGCAATTTCTGTGTTTCATCAACACTCTGATAGTCCACACATTACAGAATGCCCCCAGATGTGCATCGGAAACTGCTACTGGTCTTCCAGGGAACGATCAAAGCGTAAACTGTTTAAGGCATTACTCCCATGGAGGGAAGTGCGCATGGTGACTGTTGTATTCAATCCCGATGCAATTTCTGTGTTTCTTTAACACTCTGATAGTCCACAGATTACAGAATGATTCCAGATGTGCATCGGAAACTACTACAGGTCTTCCATGGAACGATCAAAGCGTAGACTGTTTGAGACATTACTCCCATGGAGGAAAGTGCGCATGGTGACTGTTGTATTCAATCCCGATGCAATTTCTGTGTTTCATCAACACTATGATAGTCCACACACTAAAGAATGTCACAAGATGTGCATCGGAAACTACTACTGGTCTTCCAGGGAAACATCAAAAGCGTAGACAGTTTGAGACATTACTCCCACGGAGGAAAGTGCGCATGGTGACTGTTGTATTCAATCCCGATGCCATTTCTGTGTCTCTTCAACACTCTGATAGTCCACAGATTACAGAATGCCTCCAGATGTGCATCGGAAACTACTATTAGTCTTGCAGGGAACGATCAAAGCGTAGACTGTTTGTGACATTACTCCCATGGAGGAAAGTGCGCATGGTGACTGTTGTATTCAATCCCGATGCAATTTCTGTATTTCATCAACACTTTGAAGGTCCACAGATTGCAGAATGCCTCCAGATGTGCATCGGAAACTACTACTGGTCTGCCAGGAAACGATCAAAGCGTAGACAGTTTGAGACATTACTCCCACAGAGGAAAGTGCGCATGGTGACTGTTGTATTCAATCCCGATGCAAGTTCTGTATTTCAGCAACACTCTGATAGTTCACAGATTACAGAATGCCACCAGATGTGCCTCGGAAACTACTACTTGTCCTCCAGGGAACGATCAAATCGTAAACGGTTTGAGACATTACTCCCATGCAGGAAAGTGATTATGGTGTCTGTTGTATTCAATACTGATACAATTTCTGTATTTCATCAACACTCTGATAGTCCACACATTACAGAATGACACCACATGTGCATCGGAAACTACTACTTGTCTTCCAGGGAACGATCAAAGCGTAGACTGTTTGAGACATTACTCCCATGGAGGAAAGTGCGCATGGTGACTGTTGTATTCAATCCCGATGCAATATCTGTGTTACATCAACACTTTGAAGGTCCATAGATTACAGAATGCGTCCAGATGTGCATCGGAAACTACTACTGGTCCTCCAGTAAACGATCAAACTGTAGACTGTTTGAGACATTACTCCCATGGAGGAAAGTGCGCACGGTAACTGTTGTACTCAATCCCGCGGCTATTCCTGTGTTTCATTAACACTTTGAAGGTCCACAGATTACAGAATGCGTCCAGATGTGCATCGGAAACTACTACTGGTCTTGCAGGGAACGATCAAAGGGTAGACTGTTAGAGACATTACTCCCATGGAGGGAAGTGCGCATGGTGACTGTTGTATTGAATCCCGATGCAATTTCTGTGTTTCATCAACACTTTGAAGGTCCAAAGATTACAGAATGCCTCCAGATGTGCATCGGAAACTACTACTGGTCCTCCAGTAAACGATCAAACTGTAGACTGTTTGAGACATTACTCCCATGGAGGATAGTGCGCACGGTGACTGTTGTATTCAATCCTGATGCAATTTATGTGTTTCATCAACACTCTGATAGTCCACAGATTACAGAATGCCTCCAGATGTGCATCGGAAAATACTACTGGTCCTCCAGGAAACGATCAAAGCGTAGACTCTTTGAGACATTACTCCCATGGAGGAAAGTGCGCATGGTGACTGTTGTATTATTTCCCGATGCAATTTCTGTGTTTCATCAACACTCTGATAGTACACACACTACAGAATGCCCCAGATGTGCATCGGAAACTACCACTGGTCATAGAGGGAACGATCAAAGCGTAAACTGTTTAAGACGTTACTCCCATGGAGGAAAGTGCGCATGGTGACTGTTGTATTCAATCCTGATGCAATTTCTGTGTTTCATCAACACTCTGATAGTCCACACATTACAGAATGCATCCAGATGTGCATCGGAAACTACTACTGGTCTTCCAGGGAACGATCAAAGCGTAGACTGTTTGTGACATTACTCCCATGGAGGAAATTGCGCATGGTGACTGTTGTATTCAATCCCGATGCAATTTCTGTGTTTCAACAACACTCTGATAGTCCACAGATTACAGAATGCCCTAGATGTGCATCGGAAACTACTACTGGTCTTCCTGGGATCAATCAAAGCGTAAACTGTTTGGGACATTACTCCCATGAAGGAAAGTGCGTATGGTGACTGTTGTATTCAATACTGATGCAATTTCTGTGTTTCATCAACACTCTGATAGTCCACACATTACAGAATGCCCAAAGATGTGCATCGGAAACTACTACTGGTCTGCCAGGGAACGATCAAAGCGTAAACAGTTTGAGGTATTACTCCCATGGAGGAAAGTGCGCATGGTGACTGTTGTATTCAATCCCGATGCTATTTGTGTGTTTCATCAACACTCAGAAAGTCCACAGATTACAGAATGCCTCCAGATGTGCATCGGCAACTACTACTGGTCTTCCAGGGAACGATCAAAGCGTAGACTGTTTGAGACATTACTCCCATGGAGGAAAGTGCGCATGGTGACTGTTGTATTCAATCCCGATGCATTTTATGTGTTTCATCAACACTTTGAAGGTCCACAGATTACAGAATGCCTCCAGATGTGCATCAGAATCTACTACTGGTCTTGCAGGGAACGATCAAAACGTAGACTGTTTGAGACATTACTCCCATGGAGGAAAGTGCGCATGGTGACTGTTGAATTCAATCCCGATGCAATTTCTGTGTTTCATCAACAATCTGATAGTCCACACATTACAGAATGCTAACAGATGAGCATCGGAAACTACTACTGGTCTTCCAGGGAACGATCAAAGCGTAAACTGTTTGAGACGTTACTCCCATGGAGGAAAGTGCGCATGGTGTCTGTTGTATTCAATCCTGATGCAATTTCTGTGTTTCATCAACACTCTGATAGTCCACACATTACGGAATGGCCCCAGATGTGCATCGGAAACTACTACTGGTCTTCCAGGGAACGATCAAATCGTAGACTGATTGTGACATTACTCCCATGGAGGAAATTGCGCATGGTGACTGTTGTATTCAATCCCGATACAATTTCTCTGTTTCAACAACACTCTGATAGTCCACAGATTACAGAATGCCCTAGATGTGCATCGGAAACTACTACTGGTCTTCCTGGGATCAATCAAAACGTAAACTGTTTGGGACATTACTCCCATGAAGGAAAGTGCGTATGGTGACTGTTGTATTCAATACTGATGCAATTTCTGTGTTTCATCAACACTCTGATAGTCCACACATTACAGAATGACCAAAGATGTGCATCGGAAACTACTACTGGTCTGCCAGGGAACGATCAAAGCGTAAACAGTTTAAGGTATTACTCCCATGGAGGAAAGTGCGCATGGTGACTGTTGTATTCAATCCCGATGCATTTTCTGTGTTTCATCAGCACTTTGAAGGTCCACAGATTACAGAATGCCTCCAGATGTGCATCAGAATCTACTACTGGTCTTGCAGGGAACGATCAAAACGTAGACTCTTTGAGACATTACTCCCATGGAGGAAAGTGCGCATGGTGACTGTTGTATTCAATCCCGATGCAATTTCTGTGTTTCATCATCAATCTGATAGTCCACACATTACAGAATGCTAACAGATGAGCATCGGAAACTACTACTGGTCTTCCAGGGAACGATCAAAGCGTAAACTGTTTGAGACGTTACTCCCATGGAGGAAAGTGCGCATGGTGTCTGTTGTATTCAATCCTGATGCAATTTCTGTATTTCATCATCACTCTGTTAGTCCACACATTACGAAATGTCCCCAGATGTGCATCGGAAACTACTACTGGTCTTCCAGGGTACGATCAAAGCGTAAACTGTTTGAGACATTACTCCCATGGAAGAAAGTGGGCACGGTCTCTGTTGATTACAATCCCGATGCAATTTCTGTGTTTCATCAACACTCTGATTGTCCACAGATTACAGAATGCCTCCAGATGTGCATCGGAAACTACTACTGGTCTTCCAGGGAACGATCAAAGCGTAGACTGTTTGAGACATTACTCCCATGGAGGAAAGTGCGCATGGAGACTGTTGTATTCAATCCCAGTGCAATTTCTGTGTTTCATCAACACTTTGAATGTCCACAGATTACAGAATGCCTCCAGATGTGCATCGGAAAATACTACTGGTCTTCTAGGGAACGATCAAAGCGTAGACTGTTTGAGACATTACTCCCATGGAGGAAAGTGTTCATGGTGACTGTTGTATTCAATCCCGCGGCAATTTCTGTGTTTCATCAAAACTTTGAAGGTCCACAAATTACAGAATGATTTCAGATGTGCATCGCAAACTACTACTGGTCTTGCAGGGAACGATCAAAGCATAGACTGTTTGAGACATTACTCCCATGGAGGGAAGTGCGCATAGTGACTGTTGTATTCAATCCCGATGCAATTTCTGTGTTTCATCAACACTCTGATAGTCCACACATTACGGAATGGCCCCAGATGTGCATCGGAAACTACTACTGGTCTTCCAGGGAACGATCAAAGCGTAGACTGTTTGTGACATTACTCCCATGGATGAAATTGCGCATGGTGACTGTTGTATTCAATCCCGATGCAATTTCTGTGTTTCATCAACACTCTGATAGTCCACAGATTACAGAATGCCTCCAGATGTGCATCGGAAACTACTATTGGTCTTGCAGGGAACGATCAAAGCGTAGACTGTTTAAGACATTACTCCCATGGAGGAAAGTGCGCATGGTGACTGTTGTATTCAATCCTGATGCAATGTCTGTGTTTCATCAACACTCTGATAGTCCACACATTACAGAATGCATCCAGATGTGCATCGGAAACTACTACTGGTCTTCCAGGGAGCGATCAAATCGTAGACTGTTTGTGACATTACTCCCATGGAGGAAATTGCGCATGGTGACTGTTGTATTCAATCCCGATAAATTTCTGTGTTTCAACAACACTCTGATAGTCCACAGATTACAGAATGCCCTAGATGTGCATCGGAAACTTCTACTGGTCTTCCAGGGAACGATCAAAGCGTAGACTGTTTGAGACATTACTCCCATGGAGGAAAGTGCGCATGGTGACTGTTGTATTCAATCCCGATGCAATATCTGTGTTACATCAACACTTTGAAGGTCCATAGATTACAGAATGCGTCCAGATGTGCATCGGAAACTACTACTGGTCCTCCAGTAAACGATCAAACTGTAGACTGTTTGAGACATTACTCCCATGGAGGAAAGTGCGCACGGTGACTGTTGTACTCAATCCCGCGGCTATTCCTGTGTTTCATCAACACATTGAAGGTCCACAGATTACAGAATGCGTCCAGATGTGCATCGGAAACTGCTACTGGTCTTGCAGGGAACGATCAAAGGGTAGACTGTTAGAGACATTACTCCCATGGAGGGAAGTGCGCATGGTGACTGTTGTATTGAATCCCGATGCAATTTCTGTGTTTCATCAACACTTTGAAGGTCCAAAGATTACAGAATGCCTCCAGATGTGCATCGGAAACTACTACCTGTCCTCCAGTAAACGATCAAACTGTAGACTGTTTGAGACATTACTCCCATGGAGGAAAGTGCGCACGGTGACTGTTGTATTCAATCCTGATGCAATTTATGTGTTTCATCAACACTCTGATAGTCCACAGATTACAGAATGCCTCCAGATGTGCATCGGAAAATACTACTGGTCCTCCAGGAAACGATCAAAGCGTAGACTCTTTGAGACATTACTCCCATGGAGGAAAGTGCGCATGGTGACTGTTGTATTAAATCCCGATGCAATTTCTGTGTTTCATCAACACTCTGATAGTACACACACTACAGAATGCCCTAGATGTGCATCGGAAACTACTACTGGTCTTACTGGGATCAATCAAAGCGTAGACTGTTTGTGACATTACTCCCATGGAGGAAATTGCGCATGGTGACTGTTGTATTCAATCCCGATGCAATTTCTGTGTTTCATCAACACTCTGATAGTCCACACATTACGGAATGGCCCCAGATGTGCATCGGAAACTACTACTGGTCTTCCAGGGAACGATCAAAGCGTAGACTGTTTGTGACATTACTCCCATGGATGAAATTGCGCATGGTGACTGTTGTATTCAATCCCGATGCAATTTCTGTGTTTCATCAACACTCTGATAGTCCACAGATTACAGAATGCCTCCAGATGTGCATCGGAAACTACTATTGGTCTTGCAGGGAACGATCAAAGCGTAGACTGTTTAAGACATTACTCCCATGGAGGAAAGTGCGCATGGTGACTGTTGTATTCAATCCTGATGCAATGTCTGTGTTTCATCAACACTCTGATAGTCCACACATTACAGAATGCATCCAGATGTGCATCGGAAACTACTACTGGTCTTCCAGGGAGCGATCAAATCGTAGACTGTTTGTGACATTACTCCCATGGAGGAAATTGCGCATGGTGACTGTTGTATTCAATCCCGATAAATTTCTGTGTTTCAACAACACTCTGATAGTCCACAGATTACAGAATGCCCTAGATGTGCATCGGAAACTTCTACTGGTCTTCCAGGGAACGATCAAAGCGTAGACTGTTTGAGACATTACTCCCATGGAGGAAAGTGCGCATGGTGACTGTTGTATTCAATCCCGATGCAATATCTGTGTTACATCAACACTTTGAAGGTCCATAGATTACAGAATGCGTCCAGATGTGCATCGGAAACTACTACTGGTCCTCCAGTAAACGATCAAACTGTAGACTGTTTGAGACATTACTCCCATGGAGGAAAGTGCGCACGGTGACTGTTGTACTCAATCCCGCGGCTATTCCTGTGTTTCATCAACACTTTGAAGGTCCACAGATTACAGAATGCGTCCAGATGTGCATCGGAAACTGCTACTGGTCTTGCAGGGAACGATCAAAGGGTAGACTGTTAGAGACATTACTCCCATGGAGGGAAGTGCGCATGGTGACTGTTGTATTGAATCCCGATGCAATTTCTGTGTTTCATCAACACTTTGAAGGTCCAAAGATTACAGAATGCCTCCAGATGTGCATCGGAAACTACTACTGGTCCTCCAGTAAACGATCAAACTGTAGACTGTTTGAGACATTACTCCCATGGAGGAAAGTGCGCACGGTGACTGTTGTATTCAATCCTGATGCAATTTATGTGTTTCATCAACACTCTGATAGTCCACAGATTACAGAATGCCTCCAGATGTGCATCGGAAAATACTACTGGTCCTCCAGGAAACGATCAAAGCGTAGACTCTTTGAGACATTACTCCCATGGAGGAAAGTGCGCATGGTGACTGTTGTATTAAATCCCGATGCAATTTCTGTGTTTCATCAACACTCTGATAGTACACACACTACAGAATGCCCTAGATGTGCATCGGAAACTACTACTGGTCTTACTGGGATCAATCAAAGCGTAGACTGTTTGTGACATTACTCCCATGGAGGAAATTGCGCATGGTGACTGTTGTATTCAATCCCGATGCAATTTCTGTGTTTCAACAACACTCTGATAGTCCACAGATTACAGAATGCCCTAGATGTGCATCGGAAACTACTACTGGTCTTCCTGGGATCAATCAAAGCGTAAACTGTTTGGGACATTACTCCCATGAAGGAAAGTGCGTATGGTGACTGTTGTATTCAATACTGATGCAATTTCTGTGTTTCATCAACACTCTGATAGTCCACACATTACAGAATGCCCAAAGATGTGCATCGGAAACTACTACTGGTCTGCCAGGGAACGATCAAAGCGTAAACAGTTTGAGGTATTACTCCCATGGAGGAAAGTGCGCATGGTGACTGTTGTATTCAATCCCGATGCTATTTGTGTGTTTCATCAACACTTTGAAAGTCCACAGATTACAGAATGCCTCCAGATGTGCATCGGCAACTACTACTGGTCTTCCAGGGAACGATCAAAGCGTAGACTGTTTGAGACATTACTCCCATGGAGGAAAGTGCGCATGGTGACTGTTGTATTCAATCCCGATGCATTTTATGTGTTTCATCAACACTTTGAAGGTCCACAGATTACAGAATGCCTCCAGATGTGCATCAGAATCTACTACTGGTCTTGCAGGGAACGATCAAAACGTAGACTGTTTGAGACATTACTCCCATGGAGGAAAGTGCGCATGGTGACTGTTGTATTCAATCCCGATGCAATTTCTGTGTTTCATCAAAAATCTGATAGTCCACACATTACAGAATGCTAACAGATGAGCATCGGAAACTACTACTGGTCTTCCAGGGAACGATCAAAGCGTAAACTGTTTGAGACGTTACTCCCATGGAGGAAAGTGCGCATGGTGTCTGTTGTATTCAATCCTGATGCAATTTCTGTGTTTCATCAACACTCTGGCAGTCCACTCATTACGGAATGGCCCCAGATGTGCATCGGAAACTACTACTGGTCTTCCAGGGAACGATCAAAGCGTAGACTGTTTGTGACATTACTCCCATGGATGAAATTGCGGATGGTGACTGTTGTATTCAATCCCGATGCAATTTCTGTGTTTCATCAACACTCTGATAGTGCACAGATTACAGAATACCTCCAGATGTGCATCGGAAACTACCATTGGTCTTGCAGGGAACGATCAAAGCGTAGACTGTTTAAGACATTACTCCCATGGAGGAAAGTGCGCATGGTGACTGTTGTATTCAATCCTGATGCAATGTCTGTGTTTCATCAACACTCTGATAGTCCACACATTACAGAATGCATCCAGATGTGCATCGGAAACTACTACTGGTCTTCCAGGGAACGATCAAATCGTAGACTGTTTGTGACATTACTCCCATGGAGGAAATTGCGCATGGTGACTGTTGTATTCAATCCCGATACAATTTCTCTGTTTCAACAACACTCTGATAGTCCACAGATTACAGAATGCCCTAGATGTGCATCGGAAACTACTACTGGTCTTCCTGGGATCAATCAAAGCGTAAACTGTTTGGGACATTACTCCCATGAAGGAAAGTCCGTATGGTGACTGTTGTATTCAATACTGATGCAATTTCTGTGTTTCATCAACACTCTGATAGTCCACACATTACAGAATGACCAAAGATGTGCATCGGAAACTACTACTGGTCTGCCAGGGAACGATCAAAGCGTAAACAGTTTAAGGTATTACTCCCATGGAGGAAAGTGCGCATGTTGACTGTTGTATTCAATCCCGATGCATTTTCTGTGTTTCATCAGCACTTTGAAGGTCCACAGATTACAGAATGCCTCCAGATGTGCATCAGAATCTACTACTGGTCTTGCAGGGAACGATCAAAACGTAGACTGTTTGAGACATTACTCCCATGGAGGAAAGTGCGCATGGTGACTGTTGTATTCAATCCCGATGCAATTTCTGTGTTTCATCAACAATCTGATAGTCCACACATTACAGAATGCTAACAGATCAGCATCGGAAACTACTACTGGTCTTCCAGGGAACGATCAAAGCGTAAACTGTTTGAGACGTTACTCCCATGGAGGAAGGTGCGCATGGTGTCTGTTGTATTCAATCCTGATGCAATTTCTGTGTTTCATCAACACTCTGATAGTCCACACATTACGAAATGTCCCCAGATGTGCATCGGAAACTACTACTGGTCTTCCAGGGTACGATCAAAGCGTAAACTGTTTGAGACATTAATCCCATGGAAGAAAGTGGGCACGGTATCTGTTGATTACAATCCCGATGCAATTTCTGTGTTTCATCAACACTCTGATTGTCCACAGATTACAGAATGCCTCCAGATGTGCATCGGAAACTACTACTGGTCTTCCAGGGAACGATCAAAGCGTAGACTGTTTGAGACATTACTCCCGTGGAGGAAAGTGCGCATGGAGACTGTTGTATTCAATCCCAGTGCAATTTCTGTGTTTCATCAACACTTTGAAGGTCCACAGATTACAGAATGCCTCCAGATGTGCATCGGAAAATACTACTGGTCTTCTAGGGAACGATCAAAGCGTAGACTGTTTGAGACATTACTCCCATGGAGGAAAGTGTTCATGGTGACTGTTATATTCAATCCCGCGGCAATTTCTGTGTTTCATCAACACTTTGAAGGTCCACAGATTACAGAATGATTTCAGATGTGCATCGCAAACTACTACTGGTCTTGCAGGGAACGATCAAAGCATAGACTGTTTGAGACATTACTCCCATGGAGGGAAGTGCCCATAGTGACTGTTGTATTCAATCCCGATGCAATTTCTGTGTTTCATCAACACTCTGATAGTCCACACATTACGGAATGGCCCCAGATGTGCATCGGAAACTACTACTGGTCTTCCAGGGAACGATCAAAGCGTAGACTGTTTGTGACATTACTCCCATGGATGAAATTGCGCATGGTGACTGTTGTATTCAATCCCGATGCAATTTCTGTGTTTCATCAACACTCTGATAGTCCACAGATTACAGAATGCCTCCAGATGTGCATCGGAAACTACTATTGGTCTTGCAGGGAACGATCAAACCGTAGACTGTTTAAGACATTACTCCCATGGAGGAAAGTGCGCATGGTGACTGTTGTATTCAATCCTGATGCAATGTCTGTGTTTCATCAACACTCTGATAGTCCACACATTACAGAATGCATCCAGATGTGCATCGGAAACTACTACTGGTCTTCCAGGGAACGATCAAATCGTAGACTGTTTGTGACATTACTCCCATGGAGGAAATTGCGCATGGTGACTGTTGTATTCAATCCCGATACAATTTCTGTGTTTCAACAACACTCTGATAGTCCACAGATTACAGAATGCCCTAGATGTGCATCGGAAACTACTACTGGTCTTCCATCGATCGATCAAATCGTAAACTGTTTGGGACATTACTCCCATGCAGGAAAGTGCGTATGGTGACTGTTGTATCCAAGACTGATGCAATTTCTGTGTTTCATCAACACTCTGATAGTCCACACATTACAGAATGCCCCCAGATGTGCATCGGAAACTACTACTGGTCTGCCAGGGAACGATCAAAGCGTAAACTGTTTGAGGGATTACTCCCATGGAGGAAAATGCGCATGGTGACTGTTGTATTCAATCCTGATGCAATTTCTGTGTCTCATCAACACTTTGAAGGTCCACAGATTACAGAATGCCTCCAGATGTGCATCGGAAACTACTACTGGTCTGCCAGGAAACGATCAAAGCGTAGACAGTTTGAGACATTACTCCCACAGAGGAAAGTGCGCATGGTGACTGTTGTATTCAATCCCGATGCAAGTTCTGTGTTTCAACAACACTCTGATAGTTCACAGATTACAGAATGCCTCCAGATGTGCCTCGGAAACTACTACTGGTCTTCCAGGGAACGATCAGAGCGTAGACTGTTTGAGACATTACTCCCATGCTGGAAAGTGCGCATGGAGACTGTTGTATTCAATCCCAATGCAATTTCTGTGTTTTATCAGCACTTTGAAGTTCCACAGATTACAGAATGCCTCCAGATGTGCATCGCAAACTACTACTGGTCTTCCAGGGAACGATGAAAGTGTAAACTGTTTGAGTCATTACTCGCATGGAGGAAAGTGTTCATGGTGACTGTTGTATTCAATCCCGTGGCAATTTCTGTGTTTCATCAACACTTTGAAGGTCCACAGATTACAGAATGCCTTCAGATGTGCATCGCAAACTACTACTGGTCTTGCAATGAACGATCAAAGGGTAGACTGTTTGAGACATTACTCCCATGGAGGAAAGTGCGCATAGTGACTGTTGTATTCAATCCCGATGCAATTTCTGTGTTTCATCAACACTCTGATAGTCCACACATTACTGAATGGCCCCAGATGTGCATCGGAAACTACTACTGGTCTTCCAGGGAACGATCAAAGCGTAAACTGTTTGAGACATTACTCCCGTGGAGGAAAGTGCGCATGGTGACTGTTGTATTAAATCCTGATGCAATTTCTGTGTCTCATCAACACTCTGATAGTCCACACATTACAGAATGCCCCCAGATGTGCATCGGAAACTACTACTGGTCTTCCAGGGAACGATCAAAGCGTAATCTGATTAAGGCATTACTCCCATGGAGGGAAGTGCGCATGGTGACTGTTGTATTCAATCCCGATGCAATTTCTGTGTTTCATCAACACTCTGATAGTCCACAGATTACAGAATGCCTCCATATGTGCATCGGAAACTACTACAGGTCTTCCATGGTACGATCAAAGCGAAGACTGTTTGAGACATTACTCGCATGAAGGAAAGTGCGCATGGTGACTGTTGTATTCAATCCCGCGGCTATTCCTGTGTTTCATCAACACTTTGAAGGTCCACAGATTACAGAATGCCTCCAGATGTGCATCGGAAACTACTACTGGTCTGCCAGGGAACGATCAAAGCGTAAACTCTTAGAGGGATTACTCCCATGGAGGAAAATGCGCATGGTGACTGTTGTATTCCATACTGATGGAATTTCTGTGTTTCATCAACACACTGATAGTCCACACATTACAGAATGCCCCCAGATGTGCATCGCAAACTACTACTGGTCTTCCAGGGATCGATCAAAGCGTAAACTGTTTGGGACATTACTCCCATGCAGGAAAGTGCGTATGGTGACTGTTGTATCCAATACTGATGCAATTTCTGTGTTTCATCAACACTCTGATAGTCCACACATTACAGAATGCCCCCAGATGTGCATCGGAAACTACTACTGGTCTGCCAGGGAACGATCAAAGCGTAAACTGTTTGAGGGATTACTCCCATGGAGGAAAATGCGCATGGTGACTGTTGTATTCAATCCTGATGCAATTTCTGTGTCTCATCAACAATTTGAAGGTCCACAGATTACAGAATGCCTCCAGATGTGCATCGGAAACTACTACTGGTCTGCCAGGAAACGATCAAAGCGTAGACAGTTTGAGACATTACTCCCACAGAGGAAAGTGCGCATGGTGACTGTTGTATTCAATCCCGATGCAAGTTCTGTGTTTCAACAACACTCTGATAGTTCATAGATTACAGAATGCCTCCAGATGTGCCTCGGAAACTACTACTGGTCTTCCAGGGTACGATCAAAGCGTAGACTGTTTGAGACATTACTCCCATGCTGGAAAGTGCGCATGGAGACTGTTGTATTCAATCCCAATGCAATTTCTGTGTTTTATCAGCACTTTGAAGTTCCACAGATTACAGAATGCCTCCAGATGTGCATCGCAAACTACTACTGGTCTTCCAGGGAACGATGAAAGTGTAAACTGTTTGAGTCATTACTCCCATGGAGGAAAGTGTTCATGGTGACTGTTGTATTCAATCCCGTGGCAATTTCTGTGTTTCATCAACACTTTGAAGGTCCACAGATTACAGAATGCCTTCAGATGTGCATCGCAAACTACTACTGGTCTTGCAATGAACGATCAAAGGGTAGACTGTTTGAGACATTACTCCCATGGAGGAAAGTGCGCATAGTGACTGTTGTATTCAATCCCGATGCAATTTCTGTGTTTCATCAACACTCTGATAGTCCACACATTACGGAATGGCCCCAGATGTGCATCGGAAACTACTACTAGTCTTCCAGGGAACGATCAAAGCGTAAACTGTTTGAGACATTACTCCCGTGGAGGAAAGTGCGCATGGTGACTGTTGTATTAAATCCTGATGCAATTTCTGTGTCTCATCAACACTCTGATAGTCCACACATTACAGAATGCCCCCAGATGTGCATCGGAAACTACTACTGGTCTTCCAGGGAACGATCAAAGCGTAATCTGATTAAGGCATTACTCCCATGGAGGGAAGTGCGCATGGTGAATGTTGTATTCAATCCCGATGCAATTTCTGTGTTTCATCAACACTCTGATAGTCCACAGATTACAGAATGCCTCCATATGTGCATCGGAAAATACTACAGGTCTTCCATGGTACGATCAAAGCGAAGACTGTTTGAGACATTACTCGCATGGAGGAAAGTGCGCATGGTGACTGTTGTATTCAATCCCGCGGCTATTCCTGTGTTTCATCAACACTTTGAAGGTCCACAGATTACAGAATGCCTCCAGATGTGCATCGGAAACTACTACTGGTCTGCCAGGGAACGATCAAAGCGTAAACAGTTTAAGGTATTACTCCCATGGAGGAAAGTGCGCATGGTGACTGTTGTATTCAATCCCGATGCATTTTCCGTGTTTCGTCAGCACTTTGAAGGTCCACAGATTACAGAATGCCTCCAGATGTGCATCAGAATCTACTACTGGTCTTGCAGGGAACGATCAAAACGTAGACTGTTTGAGACATTACTCCCATGGAGGAAAGTGCGCATGGTGACTGTTGTATTCAATCCCGATGCAATTTCTGTGTTTCATCAACAATCTGATAGTCCACACATTACAGAATGCTAACAGATGAGCATCGGAAACTACTACTGGTCTTCCAGGGAACGATCAAAGCGTAAACTGTTTGAGACGTTACTCCCATGGAGGAAAGTGCGCATGGTGTCTGTTGTATTCAATCCTGATGCAATTTCTGTATTTCATCATCACTCTGTTAGTCCACACATTACGAAATGTCCCCAGATGTGCATCGGAAACTACTACTGGTCTTCCAGGGTACGATCAAAGCGTAAACTGTTTGAGACATTAATCCCATGGAAGAAAGTGGGCACGGTCTCTGTTGATTACAATGCCGATGCAATTTCTGTGTTTCATCAACACTCTGATTGTCCACAGATTACAGAATGCCTCCAGATGTGCATCGGAAACTACTACTGGTCTTCCAGGGAACGATCAAAGCGTAGACTGTTTGAGACATTACTCCCGTGGAGGAAAGTGCGCATGGAGACTGTTGTATTCAATCCCAGTGCAATTTCTGTGTTTCATCAACACTTTGAAGGTCCACAGATTACAGAATGCCTCCAGATGTGCATCGGAAAATACTACTGGTCTTCTAGGGAACGATCAAAGCGTAGACTGTTTGAGACATTACTCCCACGGAGGAAAGTGTTCATGGTGACTGTTGTATTCAATCCCGCGGCAATTTCTGTGTTTCATCAACACTTTGAAGGTCCACAGATTACAGAATGATTTCAGATGTGCATCGCAAACTACTACTGGTCTTGCAGGGAACGATCAAAGCATAGACTGTTTGAGACATTACTCCCATGGAGGGAAGTGCCCATAGTGACTGTTGTATTCAATCCCGATGCAATTTCTGTGTTTCATCAACACTCTGATAGTCCACACATTACGGAATGGCCCCAGATGTGCATCGGAAACTACTACTGGTCTTCCAGGGAACGATCAAAGCGTAGACTGTTTGTGACATTACTCCCATGGATGAAATTGCGCATGGTGACTGTTGTATTCAATCCCGATGCAATTTCTGTGTTTCATCAACACTCTGATAGTCCACAGATTACAGAATGCCTCCAGATGTGCATCGGAAACTACTATTGGTCTTGCAGGGAACGATCAAATCGTAGACTGTTTAAGACATTACTCCCATGGAGGGAAGTGCGCATGGTGACTGTTGTATTCAATCCTGATGCAATGTCTGTGTTTCATCAACACTCTGATAGTCCACACATTACAGAATGCATCCAGATGTTTATCGGAAACTACTACTGGTCTTCCAGGGAACGATCAAATCGTAGACTGTTTGTGACATTACTCCCATGGAGGAAATTGCGCATGGTGACTGTTGTATTCAATCCCGATACAATTTCTGTGTTTCAACAACACTCTGATAGTCCACAGATTACAGAATGCCCTAGATGTGCATCGGAAACTACTACTGGTCTTCCATCGATCGATCAAAGCGTAAACTGTTTGGGACATTACTCCCATGCAGGAAAGTGCGTATGGTGACTGTTGTATCCAAGACTGATGCAATTTCTGTGTTTCATCAACACTCTGATAGTCCACACATTACAGAATACCCAAAGATGTGCATCGGAAACTACTACTGGTCTGCCAGGGAACGATCAAAGCGTAAACTGTTTGAGGGATTACTCCCATGGAGGAAAATGCGCATGGTGACTGTTGTATTCAATCCTGATGCAATTTCTGTGTCTCATCAACACTTTGAAGGTCCACAGATTACAGAATGCCTCCAGATGTGCATCGGAAACTACTACTGGTCTGCCAGGAAACGATCAAAGCGTAGACAGTTTGAGACATTACTCCCACAGAGGAAAGTGCGCATGGTGACTGTTGTATTCAATCCCGATGCAAGTTCTGTGTTTCAACAACACTCTGATAGTTCACAGATTACAGAATGCCTCCAGATGTGCCTCGGAAACTACTACTGGTCTTCCAGGGAACGATCAAAGCGTAGACTGTTTGAGACATTACTCCCATGCTGGAAAGTGCGCATGGAGACTGTTGTATTCAATCCCAATGCAATTTCTGTGTTTTATCAGCACTTTGAAGTTCCACAGATTACAGAATGCCTCCAGATGTGCATCGCAAACTACTACTGGTCTTCCAGGGAACGATGAAAGTGTAAACTGTTTGAGTCATTACTCCCATGGAGGAAAGTGTTCATGGTGACTGTTGTATTCAATCCCGTGGCAATTTCTGTGTTTCATCAACACTTTGAAGGTCCACAGATTACAGAATGCCTTCAGATGTGCATCGCAAACTACTACTGGTCTTGCAATTAACGATCAAAGGGTAGACTGTTTGAGACATTACTCCCATGGAGGAAAGTGCGCATAGTGACTGTTGTATTCAATCCCGATGCAATTTCTGTGTTTCATCAACACTCTGATAGTCCACACATTACGGAATGGCCCCAGATGTGCATCGGAAACTACTACTGGTCTTCCAGGGAACGATCAAAGCGTAAACTGTTTGAGACATTACTCCCGTGGAGGAAAGTGCGCATGGTGACTGTTGTATTAAATCCTGATGCAATTTCTGTGTCTCATCAACACTCTGATAGTCCACACATTACAGAATGCCCCCAGATGTGCATCGGAAACTACTACTGGTCTTCCAGGGAACGATCAAAGCGTAATCTGATTAAGGCATTACTCCCATGGAGGGAAGTGCGCATGGTGACTGTTGTATTCAATCCCGATGCAATTTCTGTGTTTCATCAACACTCTGATAGTCCACAGATTACAGAATGCCTCCATATGTGCATCGGAAACTACTACAGGTCTTCCATGGTACGATCAAAGCGAAGACTGTTTGAGACATTACTCGCATGGAGGAAAGTGCGCATGGTGACTGTTGTATTCAATCCCGCGGCTATTCCTGTGTTTCATCAACACTTTGATGGTCCACAGATTACAGAATGCCTCCAGATGTGCATCGGAAACTACTACTGGTCTGCCAGGGAACGATCAAAGCGTAAACTGTTAGAGGGATTACTCCCATGGAGGAAAATGCGCATGGTGACAGTTGTATTCCATACTGATACAATTTCTGTGTTTCATCAACACACTGATAGTCCACACGTTACAGAATGCCCCCAGATGTGCATCGCAAACTACTACTGGTCTTCCAGGGATCGATCAAAGCGTAAACTGTTTGGGACATTACTCCCATGCAGGAAAGTGCGTATGGTGACTGTTGTATCCAATACTGATGCAATTTCTGTGTTTCATCAACACACTGATAGTCCACACATTACAGAATGCCCCCAGATGTGCATCGCAAACTACTACTGGTCTTCCAGGGAATCGATCAAAGCGTAGACTGTTTGAGACATTACTCCCATGGAGGAAAGTGCGCATGGTGACTGTTGTATTCAATCCCGATGCATTTTATGTGTTTCATCAACACTTTGAAGGTCCACAGATTACAGAATGCCTCCAGATGTGCATCAGAATCAACTACTGGTCTTGCAGGGAACGATCAAAACGTAGACTGTTTGAGACATTACTCCCATGGAGGTAAGTGCGCATGGTGACTGTTGTATTCAATCCTGATGCAATTTCTGTGTTTCATCAACAATCTGATAGTCCACACATTACAGAATGCTAACAGATGTGCATGGGAAACTACTACAGGTCTTCCAGGGAACGATCAAAGCGTAAACTGTTTGAGATATTACTCCCATGGAGGAAAGTGCGCATGGTGACTGTTGTATTCAATCCCGATGCAATTTCTGTGTTTCATCAACACTCTGATAGTCCACACCTTACAGAATGCCTCCAGATGTTCATCGAAAACTACTACTGGTCTTCCAGGGAACGATCAAAGCGTAAACTGTTTGAGACATTACTCCCATGGAGGAAAGAGCGCATGGTGACTGTTGTATTCAATCCCGATGCAATATCTGTGTTTCATCAACACTATGATAGTCCGCACACTAAAGAATGTCCGAAGATGTGCATCGGAAACTACTACTGGTCTTCCAGGGAACGATCAAAAGCGTAGACAGTTTGAGACATTACTCCCACGGAGGAAAGTGCGCATGTTGACTGTTGTATTCAATCCCGATGCCATTTCTGTGTTTCTTCAACACTCTGATAGTCCAAAGATTACAGAATGCCTCCAGATGTGCATCGGAAACTACTATTGGTCTTGCAGGGAACGATCAAAGCGTAGACTGTTTGTGACATTACTCCCATGGAGGAAAGTGCGCATGGTGACTGTTGTATTCAATCCCGATGCAATTTCTGTGTTTCATCAACACTTTGAAGGTCCACAGATTACAGAATGCCTCCAGATGTGCATCGGAAACTACTACGGTCTGCCAGGAAACGATCAAAGCGTAGACAGTTTGCGACATTACTCCCACAGAGGAAAGAGCGCATGGTGACTGTTGTATTCAATCCCGATGCAAGTTCTGTGTTTCAACAACACTCTGATAGTTCACAGATTACAGAATGCCTCCAGATGTGCCTCGGAAACTACTACTGGTCTTCCAGGGAACGATCAAAGCGTAGACTGTTTGAGACATTACTCCCATGCAGGAAAGTGCGCATGGAGACGGTTGTATTCAATCCCAATGCAATTTCTGTGTTTTATCAGCACTTTGAAGTTCCACAGATTACAGAATGCCTCCAGATGTGCATCGCAAACTACTACTGGTCTTCCAGGGAACGATGAAAGTGTAAACTGTTTGAGACATTACTCCCATGGAGGAAAGTGTTCATGGTGACTGTTGTATTCAATCCCGTGGCAATTTCTGTGTCTCATCAACACTCTGATAGTCCACACATTACAGAATGCCCCCAGATGTGCATCGGAAACTACTACTGGTCTTCCAGGGAACGATCAAAGCGTAATCTGATTAAGGCATTACTCCCATGGAGGGAAGTGCGCATGGTGACTGTTGTATTCAATCCCGATGCAATTTCTGTGTTTCATCAACACTCTGATAGTCCACAGATTACAGAATGCCTCCAGATGTGCATCGGAAACTACTACAGGTCTTTCATGGTACGATCAAAGCGAAGACTGTTTGAGACATTACTCGCATGGAGGAAAGTGCGCATGGTGACTGTTGTATTCAATCCCGCGGCTATTCCTGTATTTCATCAACACTTTGAAGGTCCACAGATTACAGAATGCCTCCAGATGTTCATCGGAAACTACTACTGGTCTTTCAGAGAACGATCAAAGCGTAGACGGTTAGAGACATTACTCCCATGGAGGGAAGTGCGCATGGTGACTGTTGTATTGAATCCCGAGGCAATTTCTGTGTTTCATCAACACTTTGAAGGTCCAAAGATTGCAGAATGCATCCAGATGTGCATCGGAAACTACTACTGGTCCTCCAGTAAACGATCAAACTGTAGACTGTTTGAGACATTACTCCCATGGAGGAAAGTGCGCACGGTGACTGTTGTATTCAATCCCGATGCAATTTATGTGTTTCATCAACACTCTGATAGTCCACAGATTACAGAATGACTCCAGATGTGCATCGGAAAATACTACTGGTCCTCCAGGAAACGATCAAAGCGTAGACTCTTTGAGACATTACTCCCATGGAGGAAAGTGCGCATGGTGACTGTTGTATTCAATCCCGATGCAATTTCTGTGTTTCATCAACACTATGATAGTACACACACTACAGAATGCCCCCAGATGTGCATCGGACACTACCACTGGTCATAGAGGGAACGATCAAAGCGTAAACTGTTTAAGACGTTACTCCCATGGAGGAAAGTGCGCATGGTGACTGTTGTATTCAATCCTGATGCAATTTCTGTGTCTCATCAACACTCTGATAGTCCACACATTACAGAATGCCCCCAGATGTGCATCGGAAACTACTACAGGTCTTCCATGGTACGATCAAAGCGAAGACTGTTTGAGACATTACTCGCATGGAGGAAAGTGCGCATGGTGACTGTTGTATTCAATCCCGCGGCTATTCCTGTGTTTCATCAACACTTTGAAGGTCCACAGATTACAGAATGCCTCCAGATGTGCATCGGAAACTACTACTGGTCTTCCAGGGATCGATCAAAGCGTAAACTGTTTGGGACATTACTCCCATGCAGGAAAGTGCGTATGGTGACTGTTGTATCCAATACTGATGCAATTTCTGTGTTTCATCAACACTCTGATAGTCCACACATTACAGAATGCCCCCAGATGTGCATCGGAAACTACTACTGGTCTGCCAGGGAACGATCAAAGCGTAAACTGTTTGAGGGATTACTCCCATGGAGGAAAATGCGCATGGTGACTGTTGTATTCCATACTGATGCAATTTCTGTGTTTCATCAACACACTGATAGTCCACACATTACAGAATGCCCCCAGATGTGCATCGCAAACTACTACTGGTCTTCCAGGGAATCGATCAAATCGTAGACTGTTTGAGACATTACTCCCATGGAGGAAAGTGCGCATGGTGACTGTTGTATTCAATCCCGATGCATTTTCTGTGTTTCATCAACACTTTGAAGGTCCACAGATTACAGAATGCCTCCAGATGTGCATCAGAATCAACTACTGGTCTTGCACTGAACGATCAAAACGTAGACTGTTTGAGACATTACTCCCATGGACGTAAGTGCGCATGGTGACTGTTGTATTCAATCCTGATGCAATTTCTGTGTTTCATCAACAATCTGATAGTCCACACATTACAGAATGCTAACAGATGTGCATCGGAAACTACTACTGGTCTTCCAGGGAACGATCAAAGCGTAAACTGTTTGAGATATTACTCCCATGGAGGAAAGTGCGCATGGTGACTGTTGTATTCAATCCCGATGCAATTTCTGTGTTTCATCAACACTCTGATAGTCCACACCTTACAGAATGCCTCCAGATGTTCATCGGAAACTACTACTGGTCTTCCAGGGAACGATCAAAGCGTAAACTGTTTGAGACATTACTCCCATGGAGGGAAGAGCGCATGGTGACTGTTGTATTCAATCCCGATGCAATATCTGTGTTTCATCAACACTATGATAGTCCACACACTAAAGAATGTCCGAAGATGTGCATCGGAAACTACTACTGGTCTTCCAGGGAACGATCAAAAGCGTAGACAGTTTGAGACATTACTCCCACGGAGGAAAGTGCGCATGTTGACTGTTGTATTCAATCCCGATGCCATTTCTGTGTTTCTTCAACACTCTGATAGTCCAAAGATTACAGAATGCCTCCAGATGTGCATCGGAAACTACTATTGGTCTTGCAGGGAATCGATCAAAGCGTAGACTGTTTGTGACATTACTCCCATGGAGGAAAGTGCGCATGGTGACTGTTGTATTCAATCCCGATGCATTTTCTGTGTTTCATCAACACTTTGAAGGTCCACAGATTACAGAATGCCTCCAGATGTGCATCAGAATCAACTACTGGTCTTGCAGGGAACGATCAAAACGTAGACTGTTTGAGACATTACTCCCATGGAGGTAAGTGCGCATGGTGACTGTTGTATTCAATCCTGATGCAATTTCTGTGTTTCATCAACAATCTGATAGTCCACACATTACAGAATGCTAACAGATGTGCATCGGAAACTACTACAGGTCTTCCAGGGAACGATCAAAGCGTAAACTGTTTGAGATATTACTCCCATGGAGGAAAGTGCGCATGGTGACTGTTGTATTCAATCCCGATGCAATTTCTGTGTTTCATCAACACTTTGAAGGTCCACAGATTACAGAATGACTCCAGATGTGCATCGGAAACTACTACTGGTCCGCCAGGAAACGATCAAAGCGTAGACAGTTTGCGACATTACTCCCACAGAGGAAAGAGCGCATGGTGACTGTTGTATTCAATCCCGATGCAAGTTCTGTGTTTCAACAACACTCTGATAGTTCACAGATTACAGAATGCCTCCAGATGTGCCTCGGAAACTACTACTGGTCTTCCAGGGAACGATCAAAGCGTAGACTGTTTGAGACATTACTCCCATGCAGGAAAGTGCGCATGGAGACTGTTGTATTCAATCCCAATGCAATTTCTGTGTTTTATCAGCACTTTGAAGTTCCACAGATTACAGAATGCCTCCAGATGTGCATCGCAAACTACTACTGGTCTTCCAGGGAACGATGAAAGTGTAAACTGTTTGAGACATTACTCCCATGGAGGAAAGTTTTCATGGTGACTGTTGTATTCAATCCCGTGGCAATTTCTGTGTCTCATCAACACTCTGATAGTCCACACATTACAGAATGCCCCCAGATGTGCATCGGAAACTACTACAGGTCTTCCATGGTACGATCAAAGCGAAGACTGTTTGAGACATTACTCGCATGGAGGAAAGTGCGCATGGTGACTGTTGTATTCAATCCCGCGGCTATTCCTGTGTTTCATCAACACTTTGAAGGTCCACAGATTACAGAATGCCTCCAGATGTGCATCGGAAACTACTACTGGTCTTCCAGGGATCGATCAAAGCGTAAACTGTTTGGGACATTACTCCCATGCAGGAAAGTGCGTATGGTGACTGTTGTATCCAATACTGATGCAATTTCTGTGTTTCATCAACACTCTGATAGTCCACACATTACAGAATGCCCCCAGATGTGCATCGGAAACTACTACTGGTCTGCCAGGGAACGATCAAAGCGTAAACTGTTTGAGGGATTACTCCCATGGAGGAAAATGCGCATGGTGACTGTTGTATTCCATACTGATGCATTTTCTGTGTCTCATCAACACTTTGAAGGTCCACAGATTACAGAATGCCTCCAGATGTGCATCAGAATCAACTACTGGTCTTGCAGGGAACGATCAAAACGTAGACTGTTTGAGACATTACTCCCATGGAGGTAAGTGCGCATGGTGACTGTTGTATTCAATCCTGATGCAATTTCTGTGTTTCATCAACAATCTGATAGTCCACACATTACAGAATGCTAACAGATGTGCATCGGAAACTACTACAGGTCTTCCAGCGAACGATCAAAGCGTAAACTGTTTGAGATATTACTCCCATGGAGGAAAGTGCGCATGGTGACTGTTGTATTCAATCCCGATGCAATTTCTGTGTTTCATCAACACTCTGATAGTCCACACCTTACAGAATGCCTCCAGATGTTCATCGGAAACTACTACTGGTCTTCCAGGGAACGATCAAAGCGTAAACTGTTTGAGACATTACTCCCATGGAGGAAAGAGCGCATGGTGACTGTTGTATTCAATCCCGATGCAATATCTGTGTTTCATCAACACTATGATAGTCCACACACTAAAGAATGTCCGAAGATGTGCATCGGAAACTACTACTGGTCTTCCAGGGAACGATCAAAAGCGTAGACAGTTTGAGACATTACTCCCACGGAGGAAAGTGCGCATGTTGACTGTTGTATTCAATCCCGATACCATTTCTGTGTTTCTTCAACACTCTGATAGTCCAAAGATTACAGAATGCCTCCAGATGTGCATCGGAAACTACTATTGGTCTTGCAGGGAACGATCAAAGCGTAGACTGTTTGTGACATTACTCCCATGGAGGAAAGTGTGCATGGTGACTGTTGTATTCAATCCCGATGCAATTTCTGTGTTTCATCAACACTTTGAAGGTCCACAGATTACAGAATGCCTCCAGATGTGCATCGGAAACTACTACTGGTCTGCCAGGAAACGATCAAAGCGTAGACAGTTTGCGACATTACTCCCACAGAGGAAAGAGCGCATGGTGACTGTTGTATTCAATCCCGATGCAAGTTCTGTGTTTCAACAACACTCTGATAGTTCACAGATTACAGAATGCCTCCAGATGTGCCTCGGAAACTACTACTGGTCTTCCAGGGAACGATCAAAGCGTAGACTGTTTGAGACATTACTCCCATGCAGGAAAGTGCGCATGGAGACTGTTGTATTCAATCCCAATGCAATTTCTGTGTTTTATCAGCACTTTGAAGTTCCACAGATTACAGAATGCCTCCAGATGTGCATCGCAAACTACTACTGGTCTTCCAGGGAACGATGAAAGTGTAAACTGTTTGAGACATTACTCCCATGGAGGAAAGTTTTCATGGTGACTGTTGTATTCAATCCCGTGGCAATTTCTGTGTCTCATCAACACTCTGATAGTCCACACATTACAGAATGCCCCCAGATGTGCATCGGACACTACTACAGGTCTTCCATGGTACGATCAAAGCGAAGACTGTTTGAGACATTACTCGCATGGAGGAAAGTGCGCATGGTGACTGTTGTATTCAATCCCGCGGCTATTCCTGTGTTTCATCAACACTTTGAAGGTCCACAGATTACAGAATGCCTCCAGATGTGCATCGGAAACTACTACTGGTCTTCCAGGGATCGATCAAAGCGTAAACTGTTTGGGACATTACTCCCATGCAGGAAAGTGCGTATGGTGACTGTTGTATCCAATACTGATGCAATTTCTGTGTTTCATCAACACTCTGATAGTCCACACATTACAGAATGCCCCCAGATGTGCATCGGAAACTACTACTGGTCTGCCAGGGAACGATCAAAGCGTAAACTGTTTGAGGGATTACTCCCATGGAGGAAAATGCGCATGGTGACTGTTGTATTCCATACTGATGCAATTTCTGTGTTTCATCAACACACTGATAGTCCACACATTACAGAATGCCCCCAGATGTGCATCGCAAACTACTACTGGTCTTCCAGGGAATCGATCAAAGCGTAGACTGTTTGAGACATTACTCCCATGGAGGAAAGTGCGCATGGTGACTGTTGTATTCAATCCCGATGCATTTTCTGTGTTTCATCAACACTTTGAAGGTCCACAGATTACAGAATGCCTCCAGATGTGCATCAGAATCAACTACTGGTCTTGCACTGAACGATCAAAACGTAGACTGTTTGAGACATTACTCCCATGGAGGTAAGTGCGCATGGTGACTGTTGTAATCAATCCTGATGCAATTTCTGTGTTTCATCAACAATTTGATAGTCCACACATTACAGAATGCTAACAGATGTGCATCGGAAACTACTACTGGTCTTCCAGGGAACGATCAAAGCGTAAACTGTTTGAGATATTACTCCCATGGAGGAAAGTGCGCATGGTGACTGTTGTATTCAATCCCGATGCAATTTCTGTGTTTCATCAACACTCTGATAGTCCACACCTTACAGAATGCCTCCAGATGTTCATCGGAAACTACTACTGGTCTTCCAGGGAACGATCAAAGCGTAAACTGTTTGAGACATTACTCCCATGGAGGAAAGAGCGCATGGTGACTGTTGTATTCAATCCCGATGCAATATCTGTGTTTCATCAACACTATGATAGTCCACACACTAAAGAATGTCCGAAGATGTGCATCGGAAACTACTACTGGTCTTCCAGGGAACGATCAAAAGCGTAGACAGTTTGAGACATTACTCCCACGGAGGAAAGTGCGCATGTTGACTGTTGTATTCAATCCCGATGCCATTTCTGTGTTTCTTCAACACTCTGATAGTCCAAAGATTACAGAATGCCTCCAGATGTGCATCGGAAACTACTATTGGTCTTGCAGGGAACGATCAAAGCGTAGACTGTTTGTGACATTACTCCCATGGAGGAAAGTGCGCATGGTGACTGTTGTATTCAATCCCGATGCAATTTCTGTGTTTCATCAACACTTTGAAGGTCCACAGATTACAGAATGCCTCCAGATGTGCATCGGAAACTACTACTGGTCTGCCAGGAAACGATCAAAGCGTAGACAGTTTGCGACATTACTCCCACAGAGGAAAGAGCGCATGGTGACTGTTGTATTCAATCCCGATGCAAGTTCTGTGTTTCAACAACACTCTGATAGTTCACAGATTACAGAATGCCTCCAGATGTGCCTCGGAAACTACTACTGGTCTTCCAGGGAACGATCAAAGCGTAATCTGTTTAAGGCATTACTCCCATGGAGGGAAGTGCGCATGGTGACTGTTGTATTCAATCCCGATGCAATTTCTGTGTTTCATCAACACTCTGATAGTCCACAGATTACAGAATGCCTCCAGATGTGCATCGGAAACTACTACAGGTCTTCCATGGTACGATCAAAGCGAAGACTGTTTGAGACATTACTCGCATGGAGGAAAGTGCGCATGGTGACTGTTGTATTCAATCCCGCGGCTATTCCTGTGTTTCATCAACACTTTGAAGGTCCACAGATTACAGAATGCCTCCAGATGTGCATCGGAAACTACTACTGGTCTTTCAGAGAACGATCAAAGCGTAGACTGTTAGAGACATTACTCCCATGGAGGGAAGTGCGCATGGTGACTGTTGTATTGAATCCCGATGCAATTTCTGTGTTTCATCAACACTTTGAAGGTCCAAAGATTGCAGAATGCATCCAGATGTGCATCGGAAACTACTACTGGTCCTCCAGTAAACGATCAAACTGTAGACTGTTTGAGACATTACTCCCATGGAGGAAAGTGCGCACGGTGACTGTTGTATTCAATCCCGATGCAATTTATGTGTTTCATCAACACTCTGATAGTCCACAGATTACAGAATGCCTCCAGATGTGCATCGGAAACTACTATTGGTCTTGCAGGGAACGATCAAAGCGTAGACTGTTTGTGACATTACTCCCATGGAGGAAAGTGCGCATGGTGACTGTTGTATTCAATCCCGATGCAATTTCTGTGTTTCATCAACACTTTGAAGGTCCACAGATTACAGAATGCCTCCAGATGTGCATCGGAAACTACTACTGGTCTGCCAGGAAACGATCAAAGCGTAGACAGTTTGCGACATTACTCCCACAGAGGAAAGAGCGCATGGTGACTGTTGTATTCAATCCCGATGCAAGTTCTGTGTTTCAACAACACTCTGATAGTTCACAGATTACAGAATGCCTCCAGATGTGCCTCGGAAACTACTACTGGTCTTCCAGGGAACGATCAAAGCGTAGACTGTTTGAGACATTACTCCCATGCAGGAAAGTGCGCATGGAGACTGTTGTATTCAATCCCAATGCAATTTCTGTGTTTTATCAGCACTTTGAAGTTCCACAGATTACAGAATGCCTCCAGATGTGCATCGCAAACTACTACTGGTCTTCCAGGGAACGATGAAAGTGTAAACTGTTTGAGACATTACTCCCATGGAGGAAAGTTTTCATGGTGACTGTTGTATTCAATCCCGTGGCAATTTCTGTGTCTCATCAACACTCTGATAGTCCACACATTACAGAATGCCCCCAGATGTGCATCGGAAACTACTACTGGTCTTCCAGGGAACGATCAAAGCGTAATCTGTTTAAGGCATTACTCCCATGGAGGGAAGTGCGCATGGTGACTGTTGTATTCAATCCCGATGCAATTTCTGTGTTTCATCAACACTCTGATAGTGCACAGATTACAGAATGCCTCCAGATGTGCATCGGAAACTACTACAGGTCTTCCATGGTACGATCAAAGCGAAGACTGTTTGAGACATTACTCGCATGGAGGAAAGTGCGCATGGTGACTGTTGTATTCAATCCCGCGGCTATTCCTGTGTTTCATCAACACTTTGAAGGTCCACAGATTACAGAATGCCTCCAGATGTGCATCGGAAACTACTACTGGTCTTTCAGAGAACGATCAAAGCGTAGACTGTTAGAGACATTACTCCCATGGAGGGAAGTGCGCATGGTGACTGTTGTATTGAATCCCGATGCAATTTCTGTGTTTCATCAACACTTTGAAGGTCCAAAGATTGCAGAATGCATCCAGATGTGCATCGGAAACTACTACTGGTCCTCCAGTAAACGATCAAACTGTAGACTTTTTGAGACTTTACTCCCATGGAGGAAAGTGCGCACGGTGACTGTTGTATTCAATCCCGATGCAATTTATGTGTTTCATCAACACTCTGATAGTCCACAGACTACAGAATGCCTCCAGATGTGCATCGGAAACTACTATTGGTCTTGCAGGGAACGATCAAAGCGTAGACTGTTTGTGACATTACTCCCATGGAGGAAAGTGCGCATGGTGACTGTTGTATTCAATCCCGATGCAATTTCTGTGTTTCATCAACACTTTGAAGGTCCACAGATTACAGAATGCCTCCAGATGTGCATCGGAAACTACTACTGGTCTGCCAGGAAACGATCAAAGCGTAGACAGTTTGCGACATTACTCCCACAGAGGAAAGAGCGCATGGTGACTGTTGTATTCAATCCCGATGCAAGTTCTGTGTTTCAACAACACTCTGATAGTTCACAGATTACAGAATGCCTCCTGATGTGCCTCGGAAACTACTACTGGTCTTCCAGGGAACGATCAAAGCGTAGACTGTTTGAGACATTACTCCCATGCAGGAAAGTGCGCATGGAGACTGTTGTATTCAATCCCAATGCAATTTCTGTGTTTTATCAGCACTTTGAAGTTCCACAGATTACAGAATGCCTCCAGATGTGCATCGCAAACTACTACTGGTCTTCCAGGGAACGATGAAAGTGTAAACTGTTTGAGACATTACTCCCATGGAGGAAAGTTTTCATGGTGACTGTTGTATTCAATCCCGTGGCAATTTCTGCGTCTCATCAACACTCTGATAGTCCACACATTACAGAATGTCCCCAGATGTGCATCGGAAACTACTACTGGTCTTCCAGGGAACGATCAAAGCGTAATCTGTTTAAAGCATTACTCCCATGGAGGGAAGTGCGCATGGTGACTGTTGTATTCAATCCCGATGCAATTTCTGTGTTTCATCAACACTCTGATAGTCCACAGATTACAGAATGCCTCCAGATGTGCATCGGAAACTACTACAGGTCTTCCATGGTACGATCAAAGCGAAGACTGTTTGAGACATTACTCGCATGGAGGAAAGTGCGCATGGTGAATGTTGTATTAAATCCCGCGGCTATTCCTGTGTTTCATCAACACTTTGAAGGTCCACAGATTACAGAATGCCTCCAGATGTGCATCGGAAACTACTACTGGTCTTTCAGAGAACGATCAAAGCGTAGACGGTTAGAGACATTACTCCCATGGAGGGAAGTGCGCATGGTGACTGTTGTATTGAATCCCGATGCAATTTCTGTGTTTCATCAACACTTTGAAGGTCCAAAGATTGCAGAATGCATCCAGATGTGCATCGGAAACTACTACTGGTCCTCCAGTAAACGATCAAACTGTAGACTGTTTGAGACATTACTCCCATGGAGGAAAGTGCGCACGGTGACTTTTGTATTCAATCCCGATGCAATTTATGTGTTTCATCAACACTCTGATAGTCCACAGATTACAGAATGCCTCCAGATGTGCATCGGAAAATACTACTGGTCCTCCAGGAAACGATCAAAGCGTAGACTCTTTGAGACATTACTCCTATGGAGGAAAGTGCGCATGGTGACTGTTGTATTCACTCCCGATGCAATTTCTGTGTTTCATCAACACTATGATAGTACACACACTACAGAATGCCCCCAGATGTGCATCGGAAACTACCACTGGTCATAGAGGGAACGATCAAAGCGTAAACTGTTTAAGACGTTACTCCCATGGAGGAAAGTGCGCATGGTGACTGTTGTATTCAATCCTGATGCAATTTCTGTGTCTCATCAACACTCTGATAGTCCACACATTACAGAATGCCCCCAGATGTGCATCGGAAACTACTACAGGTCTTCCATGGTACGATCAAAGCGAAGACTGTTTGAGACATTACTCGCATGGAGGAAAGTGCGCATGGTGACTGTTGTATTCAATCCCGCGGCTATTCCTGTGTTTCATCAACACTTTGAAGGTCCACAGATTACAGAATGCCTCCAGATGTGCATCGGAAACTACTACTGGTCTTCCAGGGATCGATCAAAGCGTAAACTGTTTGGGACATTACTCCCATGCAGGAAAGTGCGTATGGTGACTGTTGTATCCAATACTGATGCAATTTCTCTGTTTCATCAACACTCTGATAGTCCACACATTACAGAATGCCCCCAGATGTGCATCGGAAACTACTACTGGTCTGCCAGGGAACGATCAAAGCGTAAACTGTTTGAGGGATTACTCCCATGGAGGAAAATGCGCATGGTGACTGTTGTATTCCATACTGATGCAATTTCTGTGTTTCATCAACACACTGATAGTCCACACATTACAGAATGCCCCCAGATGTGCATCGCAAACTACTACTGGTCTTCCAGGGAATCGATCAAAGCGTAGACTGTTTGAGACATTACTCCCATGGAGGAAAGTGCGCATGGTGACTGTTGTATTCAATCCCGATGCATTTTCTGTGTTTCATCAACACTTTGAAGGTCCACAGATTACAGAATGCCTCCAGATGTGCATCAGAATCAACTACTGGTCTTGCACTGAACGATCAAAACGTAGACTGTTTGAGACATTACTCCCATGGAGGTAAGTGCGCATGGTGACTGTTGTATTCAATCCTGATGCAATTTCTGTGTTTCATCAACAATCTGATAGTCCACACATTACAGAATGCTAACAGATGTGCATCGGAAACTACTACTGGTCTTCCAGGGAACGATCAAAGCGTAAACTGTTTGAGATATTACTCCCATGGAGCAAAGTGCGCATGGTGACTGTTGTATTCAATCCCGATGCAATTTCTGTGTTTCATCAACACTCTGATAGTCCACACCTTACAGAATGCCTCCAGATGTTCATCGGAAACTACTACTGGTCTTCCAGGGAACGATCAAAGCGTAAACTGTTTGTGACATTACTCCCATGGAGGAAAGAGCGCATGGTGACTGTTGTATTCAATCCCGATGCATTTTCTGTGTTTCATCAACACTTTGAAGGTCCACAGATTACAGAATGCCTCCAGATGTGCATCAGAATCAACTACTGGTCTTGCAGGGAACGATCAAAACGTAGACTGTTTGAGACATTACTCCCATGGAGGTAAGTGCGCATGGTGACTGTTGTATTCAATCCCGATGCAATTTCTGTGTTTCATCAACAATCTGATAGTCCACACATTACAGAATGCTAACAGATGTGCATCGGAAACTACTACAGGTCTTCCAGGGAACGATCAAAGCGTAAACTGTTTGAGATATTACTCCCATGGAGGAAAGTGCGCATGGTGACTGTTGTATTCAATCCCGATGCAATTTCTGTGTTTCATCAACACTCTGATAGTCCACACCTTACAGAATGCCTCCAGATGTTCATCGGAAACTACTACTGGTCTTCCAGGGAACGATCAAAGCGTAAACTGTTTGAGACATTACTCCCATGGAGGAAAGAGCGCATGGTGACTGTTGTATTCAATCCCGATGCAATATCTGTGTTTCATCAACACTATGATAGTCCACACACTAAAGAATGTCCGAAGATGTGCATCGGAAACTACTACTGGTCTTCCAGGGAACGATCAAAAGCGTAGACAGTTTGAGACATTACTCCCACGGGGGAAAGTGCGCATGTTGACTGTTGTATTCAATCCCGATGCCATTTCTGTGTTTCTTCAACACTCTGATAGTCCAAAGATTACAGAATGCCTCCAGATGTGCATCGGAAACTACTATTGGTCTTGCAGGGAACGATCAAAGCGTAGACTGTTTGTTACATTACTCCCATGGAGGAAAGTGCGCATGGTGACTGTTGTATTCAATCCCGATGCAATTTCTGTGTTTCATCAACACTTTGAAGGTCCACAGATTACAGAATGCCTCCAGATGTGCATCGGAAACTACTACTGGTCTGCCAGGAAACGATCAAAGCGTAGACAGTTTGCGACATTACTCCCACAGAGGAAAGAGCGCATGGTGACTGTTGTATTCAATCCCGATGCAAGTTCTGTGTTTCAACAACACTCTGATAGTTCACAGATTACAGAATGCCTCCAGATGTGCCTCGGAAACTACTACTGGTCTTCCAGGGAACGATCAAAGCGTAGACTGTTTGAGACATTACTCCCATGCAGGAAAGTGCGCATGGAGACTGTTGTATTCAATCCCAATGCAATTTCTGTGTTTTATCAGCACTTTGAAGTTCCACAGATTACAGAATTCCTCCAGATGTGCATCGCAAACTACTACTGGTCTTCCAGGGAACGATGAAAGTGTAAACTGTTTGAGACATTACTCCCATGGAGGAAAGTGTTCATGGTGACTGTTGTATTCAATCCCGTGGCAATTTCTGTGTCTCATCAACACTCTGATAGTCCACACATTACAGAATGCCCCCAGATGTGCATCGGAAACTACTACTGGTCTTCCAGGGAACGATCAAAGCGTAATCTGTTTAAGGCATTACTCCCATGGAGGGAAGTGCGCATGGTGACTGTTGTATTCAATCCCGATGCAATTTCTGTGTTTCATCAACACTCTGATAGTCCACAGATTACAGAATGCCTCCATATGTGCATCGGAAACTACTACAGGTCTTCCATGGTACGATCAAAGCGAAGACTGTTTGAGACATTACTCGCATGGAGGAAAGTGCGCATGGTGACTGTTGTATTCAATCCCGCGGCTATTCCTGTGTTTCATCAACACTTTGAAGGTCCACAGATTACAGAATGCCTCCAGATGTGCATCGGAAACTACTACTGGTCTTTCAGAGACCGATCAAAGCGTAGACTGTTAGAGACATTACTCCCATGGAGGGAAGTGCGCATGGTGACTGTTGTATTGAATCCCGATGCAATTTTTGTGTTTCATCAACACTTTGAAGGTCCAAAGATTGCAGAATGCATCCGGATGTGCATCGGAAACTACTACTGGTCCTCCAGTAAACGATCAAACTGTAGACTGTTTGAGACATTACTCCCATGGAGGAAAGTGCGCACGGTGACTGTTGTATTCAATCCCGATGCAATTTATGTGTTTCATCAACACTCTGATAGTCCACAGATTACAGAATGCCTCCAGATGTGCATCGGAAAATACTACTGGTCCTCCAGGAAACGATCAAAGCGTAGACTCTTTGAGACATTACTCCCATGGAGGAAAGTGCGCATGGTGACTGTTATATTCAATCCTGATGCAATTTCTGTGTTTCATCAACACTCTGATAGTCCACACATTACATAATGCATCCAGATGTGCATCGGAAACTACTACTGGTCTTCCAGGGAACGATCAAAGCGTAGACTGTTTGTTACATTACTCCCATGCAGGAAATTGCGCATGGTGACTGTTGTATTCAATCCCGATGCAATTTCTGTGTTTCAACAACACTCTGATAGTCCACAGATTACAGAATGCCCTAGATGTGCATCGGAAACTACTACTGGTCTTCCTGGGATCAATCAAAGCGTAAACTGTTTGGGACATTACTCCCATGCAGGAAAGTGCGTATGGTGACTCTTGTATTCATTACTGATGCAATTTCTGTGTTTCATCAACACTCTGATAGTCCACACATTACAGAATGCCCAAAGATGAGCATCGGAAACTACTACTGGTCTGCCAGGGAACGATCAAAGCGTAAACAGTTTGAGACATTACTCCCATGGAGGAAAGTGCGCATGGTGACTGTTGTATTCAATCCCGATGCAATTTCTGTGTTTCATCAACAATCTGATAGTCCACACATTACAGAATGCTAACAGATGAGCATCGGAAACTACTACTGGTCTTCCAGCGAACGATCAAAGCGTAAACTGTTTGAGACGTTACTCCCATGGAGGAAAGTGCGCATGGTGTCTGTTGTATTCAATCCTGATGCAATTTCTATATTTCATCATCACTCTGTTAGTCCACACATTACGAAATGTCCCCAGATGTGCATCGGAAACTACTATTGGTCTTACAGGGTACGATCAAAGCGTAAACTGTTTGAGACATTACTCCCATGAAAGAAAGTGGGCACGGTCTCTGTTGATTACAATCCCGATGCAATTTCTGTGTTTCATCAACACTCTGATTGTCCACAGATTACAGAATGCCTCCAGATGTGCATCGGAAACTACTACTGGTCTTCCAGGGAACGATCAAAGCGTAGACTGTTTGAGACATTACTCCGATGGAGGAAAGTGCGCATGGAGACTGTTGTATTCAATCCCAATGCAATTTCTGTGTTTCATCAACACTTTGAACGTCCACAGATTACAGAATGCCTCCAGATGTGCATAGGAAAATACTACTGGTCCTCTAGGAAACGTTCAAAGCGTAGACTGTTTGAGACATTACTCCCATGGAGGAAAGTGTTCATGGTGACTGTTGTATTCAATCCCGCGGCATTTTCTGTGTTTCATCAACACTTTGAAGGTCCACAGATTGCAGAATGCCTCCAGATGTGCATCAGGATCCACTACTGCTCTCGCAGGGAACGATCAAAACGTAGACTGTTTGAGACATTATTCCCATGGAGGAAAGTGCGCATGGTGACTGTTGTATTTAATCCCGATGCAATTTCTGTGTTTCATCAACAATCTGATAGCCCACACATTACAGAATGCTAACAGATGTGCATCGGAAACTACTACTGGTCTTCCAGGGAACGATCAGAGCGTAAACTGTTTGAGACATTACTTCCATGGAGGAAAGTGCGCATGGTGACTGTTGTATTCAATCCCGATGCAATTTCTGTGTTTCATCAACACTCTGATAGTCCACACATTACAGAATGCCTCCAGATGTTCATCGGAAACTACTACTGGTCTTCCAGGGAACGATCAAAGCGCAAACTGTTTGAGACATTACTCCTATGGAGGAAAGTGCGCATGGTGACTGTTGTATTCAATCCTGATGCAATTTCTGTGTTTCATCAACACTATGATAGTCCACACACTACAGAATGTCAGAAGATGTGCATCTTAAACTACTACTGGTCTTCCAGGGGACGATCAAAAGCGTAGACTATCTGAGACATTATCCCACGGAGGAAAGTGCGCATGGTGACTGTTGAATTCAATCCCGATGCTATACCTTTGTTTCATCAACACTCTGATAGTCCACAGATTACAGAATGACTCCAGACGTGCATCGGAAAATACTACTGGTCCTCCAGGAAACGATCAAAGCGTAGACACTTTGAGACATTACTCCCATGGGTGAAAGTGCGCATGGTGACTGTTGTATTCAATCCCGATGCAATTTCTGTGTTTCATCAACACTCTGATAGTACACACACTACGGAATGCTAACAGATGTACATCGGAAACTACTACTGGTCTTCCAGGGAAAGATCAAAGCGTAAACTGTTTGAGACGTTACTCCCATGGAGGAAAGTGCGCATGGTAACTTTTGTATTCAATCCTGATGCAATTTCTGTATTTCATCATCCCTCTGTTAGTCCACACATTACGAAATGTCCCCAGATGTGCATCGGAAGCTACTACTGGTCTTCCAGGGAACGATCAAAGCGTAAACTGTTTGAGACATTACTCCCATGGAGGAAAGTGCGCATGGTGACTGTTGTATTCAATCCTGATGCAATTTCTGTGTTTCATCAATACTCTGATAGTCCACACATTACAGAATGCCCCCAGATGTGCATCGGAAACTACTACTGGTCTTCCAGGGAACGATCATAGTGTAAACTGCTTGAGACATTACTCCCATGGAGGAAAGTGCGCATGGTGACTGTTGTATTCAATCCTGATGCAATTTCTGTGTTTCATCAACACTCCGACAGTCCACACATTACAGAATGCCCCCATATGTGCATCGGAAACTTCTACTGGTCTTTCAGGGCACGATCAAAGCGTAAACTGTTTGAGACATTACTCCCATGGAGGAAAGCGCGCATGGTGACTGTTGTATTCAATCCTGATGCAATTTCTGTGTTTCATCAACACTCTGATAGTCCACACATTACAGAATGCCCCCAGATGTGCATCGGAAACTACTACAGGTCTTCCATGGTACGATCAAAGCGAAGACTGTTTGAGACATTACTCGCATGGAGGAAAGTGCGCATGGTGACTGTTGTATTCAATCCCGCGGCTATTCCTGTATTTCATCAACACTTTGAAGGTCCACAGATTACAGAATGCCTCCAGATGTGCATCGGAAACTACTACTGGTCTGCCAGGGAACGATCAAAGCGTAAACTGTTTAAGGCATTACTCCCATGGAGGGAAGTGCGCATGGTGGCTGATGTATTCAATCCCGATGCAATTTCTGTGTTTCATCAACACTCTGATAGTCCACAGATTACAGAATGCCTCCAGATGTGCATCGGAAACTACTACAGGTCTTCCATGGAACGATCAAAGCGTAGACTGTTTGAGACGTTACTCCCATGGAGGAAAGTACGCATGGTGACTGTTGTATTCAATCACGCGTCTATTCCCGTGTTTCATCAACACTTTGAAGGTCCACAGATTACAGAATGCCTCCAGATGTGCATCGGAAACTACTACTGGTCTTGCAGGGAACGATCAAAGCTTAGACTGTTAGAGACATTACTCCCATGCAGGGAAGTCCGCATGGTGACTGTTGTATTGAATCCCGATGCAATTTCTGTGTTTCATCAACACTTTGAAGGTAAAAAGATTACAGAATGCCTCCAGATGTGCATCGGAAACTACTACTGGTCCTCCAGGAAACGAACAAAGCGTAGACTGTTTGAGACATTACTCCCATGGAGGAAAGTGCGCACGGTGACTGTTGTATTCAATCCCGATGCAATTTCTGTGTTTCATCAACACTCTGATAGTCCACAGATTACAGAATGCCTCCAGATGTGCATCGGAAAATACTACTGGTCCTCCAGGAAACGATCAAAGCATAGACCCTTTGAGACATTACTCCCATGGAGGATATGCGCATGGTGACTGTTGTATTCAATCCCGATGCAAATTCTGTGTTTCATCAACACTCTGATAGTACACACACTACGGAATGCCCCCAGATGTGCATCGGAAACTACCATTGGTCATAGAGGGAACGATCAAAGCGTAAACTGTTTAAGACATTACTCCCATGGAGGAAAGTGCGCATGGTGACTGTTGTATGCAATCCTGATGCAATTTCTGTGTTTCATCAACACTCTGATAGTCCACACATTACAGAAAGCGTCCAGATGTGCATCGGAAACTACTACTGGTCTTCCAGGGAACTATCAAAGCGTAGACTGTTTGTGACATTACTCCCATGGAGGAAATTGCGCATGGTGACTGTTGTATTCAATCCCGATGCAATTTCTGTGTTTCAACAACACTCTGATAGTCCACAGATGACAGAATGCTCTAGATGTGCATCGGAAACTACTACTGGTCTTCCAGGGATCGATCATAGCGTAAACTGTTTTGGACATTACTCCCATGCAGGAAAGTGCGTATTGTGACTGTTGTATTCAATTCCGATGCAATTTCTGTGTTTCATCAACACTCTGATAGTCCACACATTACAGAATGCTAACACATGTACATCGGAAACTACTACTGGTCTTCCAGGGTACGTTCAAAGCGTAAACTGTTTGAGACATTACTGACATGGAGGAAAGTGGGCACGGTCTCTGTTGTATACAATCCCGATGCAATTTCTGTGTTTCATCAACACTCTGATTGTCCACAGATTACAGAATGCCTCCTGATGTGCATCGGAAACTACTACTGGTCTTCCAGGGAACGATCAAAGCATAGACTGTTTGAGACATTACTCCCATGGAGGAAACTGCGCATGGAGACTGTTGTATTCAATCCGAATGCAATTTCTGTGTTTTATCAACACTTTGAAGTTCCACAGATTACTGAATGCCTCCAGATGTGCATCGGAAAATACTACTGGTCCTCCAGGAAACTATCAAAGCGTAGACTGTTTGAGACATTACTACCATGGAGGAAAGTGTTCATGGTGAATGTTGTTTTCAATCCCGCGGCAATTTCTGTGTTTAATTAACACTTTGAAGGTCCACAGATTACAGAATGCCTTCAGATGTGCATCGCAAACTACTACTGGTCTTCCAGGGAACGATCAATGTGTAAACTGTTTCAGACATTACTCCCATTTAGAAAAGTGCGCATGGTGACTGTTGAATTCAATCGCGATGCAATTTCTGTGTTTCATCAACACTCTGATAGTCCACAGATTACAGAATGCACCCAGATGTGCATCGGAAACTACTACTGGTCATCCAGGGAACGATCAAAGCGTAAACAGTTTGAGACATTACTCCCATGGAGGAAAGTGCGCATGGTGACTGTTGTATTCAATCCTGATGCAATTTCTGTGTTTCATCAACACTTTGAAGGTCCACAGATTACAGAATGCCTCCAGATGTGCATCGGAAACTACTACTGGTCTTGCAGGGGACGATCAAAGCGTAGACTGTTTGAGACATTACTCCCATGGAGGAAAGGGCGCATAGTGACTGTTGTATTCAATCCCAATGCAATTTCTGTGTTTCATCAACACTCTGATAGTCCACACATTACGGAATGTCCCCAGATGTGCATCGGAAACTACTACTGGTCTTCCAGGGAACGATCAAAGCGTAAACTGTTTGAGACATTACTCCCATGGAGGAAAGTGCGCATGGTGACTGTTGTATTCAATCCTGATGCAATTTCTGTGTTTCATCAATACTCTGATAGTCCACACATTACAGAATGCCCCCAGATGTGCATCGGAAACTACTACTGGTCTTCCAGGGAACGATCATAGTGTAAACTGCTTGAGACATTACTCCCATGGAGGAAAGTGCGCATGGTGACTGTTGTATTCAATCCTGATGCAATTTCTGTGTTTCATCAACACTCCGACAGTCCACACATTACAGAATGCCCCCATATGTGCATCGGAAACTTCTACTGGTCTTTCAGGGCACGATCAAAGCGTAAACTGTTTGAGACATTACTCCCATGGAGGAAAGCGCGCATGGTGACTGTTGTATTCAATCCTGATGCAATTTCTGTGTTTCATCAACACTCTGATAGTCCACACATTACAGAATGCCCCCAGATGTGCATCGGAAACTACTACAGGTCTTCCATGGTACGATCAAAGCGAAGACTGTTTGAGACATTACTCGCATGGAGGAAAGTGCGCATGGTGACTGTTGTATTCAATCCCGCGGCTATTCCTGTATTTCATCAACACTTTGAAGGTCCACAGATTACAGAATGCCTCCAGATGTGCATCGGAAACTACTACTGGTCTGCCAGGGAACGATCAAAGCGTAAACTGTTTAAGGCATTACTCCCATGGAGGGAAGTGCGCATGGTGGCTGATGTATTCAATCCCGATGCAATTTCTGTGTTTCATCAACACTCTGATAGTCCACAGATTACAGAATGCCTCCAGATGTGCATCGGAAACTACTACAGGTCTTCCATGGAACGATCAAAGCGTAGACTGTTTGAGACGTTACTCCCATGGAGGAAAGTACGCATGGTGACTGTTGTATTCAATCACGCGTCTATTCCTGTGTTTCATCAACACTTTGAAGGTCCACAGATTACAGAATGCCTCCAGATGTGCATCGGAAACTACTACTGATCTTGCAGGGAACGATCAAAGCTTAGACTGTTAGAGACATTACTCCCATGCAGGGAAGTCCGCATGGTGACTGTTGTATTGAATCCCGATGCAATTTCTGTGTTTCATCAACACTTTGAAGGTAAAAAGATTACAGAATGCCTCCAGATGTGCATCGGAAACTACTACTGGTCCTCCAGGAAACGAACAAAGCGTAGACTGTTTGAGACATTACTCCCATGGAGGAAAGTGCGCACGGTGACTGTTGTATTCAATCCCGATGCAATTTCTGTGTTTCATCAACACTCTGATAGTCCACAGATTACAGAATGCCTCCAGATGTGCATCGGAAAATACTACTGGTCCTCCAGGAAACGATCAAAGCATAGACCCTTTGAGACATTACTCCCATGGAGGATATGCGCATGGTGACTGTTGTATTAAATCCCGATGCAATTTCTGTGTTTCATCAACACACTGATAGTACACACACTACAGAATGCCCCCAGATGTGCATCGGAAACTACCACTGGTAATAGAGGGAACGATCAATGCGTAAACTGTTTAAGACATTACTCCCATGGAGGAAAGTGCGCATGGTGACTGTTGTATTCAATCCTGATGCAATTTCTGTGTTTCATCAACACTCTGATAGTTCACACATTACAGAATGCATCCAGATGTGCATCGGAAACTACCACTGGTCGTCTGGGAACGATCAAAGCGTAGACTGTTTGTGACATTACTCCCATGGAGGAAATTGCGCATGGTGACTGTTGTATTGAATCCCGATGCTATTTCTGTGTTTCAACAACACTCTGATAGTCCACAGATTACAGAATGCCCTAGATGTGCATCGGAAACTACTACTGGTCTTCCCGGGATCGATCAAAGCGTAAACTGTTTGGTACATACTCGCATGCAGGAAAGTGTGTATGGTGACTGTTGTATTCAATACTGATGCAATTTCTGTGTTTCCTCAACACTCTGATAGTCCACACATTACAGAATGCCCCCAGATGTGCATCGGAAACTACTACTGGTCATCCAGGTAACGATCAAAGCGTAAACAGTTTGAGACATTACTCCCATGGAGGAAAGTGCGCATGGTGACTGTTGTTTTCAATCCCGATGCAATTTCTGTGTTTGAACAACACTCTGATAGTTTACAGATTACAGAATGCCTCCAGATGTGCATCGGAAACTACTACTGGTCTTCCAGGGAATGATCAAAGCGTAGAGTCTTTCAGACATTACACCCATGGAGGAAAGTGCGCATGATGACAGTTGTATTCAATCCCCATGCAATTTCTGTGTTTCATCAACACTTTGAAAGTCCACAGATTACAGAATGCCTCCAGATGTGCATCGGAAACTACTACTGGTCTTGCAGGGAACGATCAAAACGTAGACTGTTTGAGACATTACTCCCATGGAGGAAAGTGCGCATGGAGACTGTTGTATTCAATTGCGATGCAATTTCTGTGTTTCATCAACAATCTGATAGACCACACATTACAGAATGCCCACAGATGTGCATCGTAATCTACTACTGGTCTTCCAGGGAACGATCAAAGCGTAAACTGTTTGAGACGTTACTCCCATGGAGGAAAGTGCGCATGGTGACTGTTGTATTCAATACTGATGCAATTTCTGTGTTTCATCAACACTCTGATAGTCCACACATTACAGAATGCCCCCAGATGTGCATCGGAGACTACTACTGGTCTTCCAGGGAACGATCAAAGCGTAAACTGTTTGAGACATTACTCCCATGGAGGAAAGTGCGCATGCTGACTGTTGTATTCAATCCCGATGCAATTTCTGCGTTTCATCAACACTCTGATTGTCCACAGATTTCAGAATGCCCCCAGATGTGCATCGGAAACTACTACTTGTCTTCCAGGGAACGATCAAAGCGTAGATTTTTTGAGACATTACTCCCATGGAGGAAAGTGCGCATGGTGACTGTTGTATTCAATCCCGCGGCAAATCCGGTGTTTCATCAACACATTGAAGGTCCACAGATTACAGAATGCCTACAGATGTGCATCGGCAACTACTACTGGTCTTGCAGGGAACGATCAAAGCGTAGACTGTTTGTGACATTACTCCCATGGAGGAAAGTGCGCATGGTGACTGTTGTATTCAATCGCGATGTAATTTCTGTGTTTCATCAACACTCTGATTGACCACAGATTACAGAATGCCTCCAGATGTGCATCGGAAACTACTACTGGTCTTCCAGGGAACGATCAAAGCGTAGACTGTTTGTGATATTACTCCCATGGAGGAAAGTGCGCATGGTGACTGTTGTATTGAATTCCGATGCAAGATCTGTGTTTCATCAACACTTTGAAGGTCCACAGATTACAGAATGCCTCCAGATGTGCATCGGAAGCTACTACTGGTCTTCCAGGAAACGATCAAACCGTACACAGTTTGAGACATTACTCCCACGGAGGAGAGTGCGCATGGTGACTGTTGTATTCAATCCCGATGCAATTAATGTGTTTCAACAATACTCTGATAGTCCACAGATTACAGAATGCCTCCAGATGTGCATCGGAAAGTACTACTCGTCTTCCAGGGAACGATCAATGCGCAAACTGTTTGAGACATTACTCCAATGGAGGAAAGTGCGCATGGTGACGGTTGTATTCAATCCTGATGCAATTTCTGTGTTTCATCAACACTATGATAGTCCACACACTACAGAATGTCAGAAGATGTGCATCTTAAACTACTACTGGTCTTCCAGAGAACGATCAAAGCGTAAACTGTTTGAGACGTTACTCATATGGAGGAAAGTGCGCATGGTGACTGTTGTATTCAATCCTGATGCAATTTTTGTGTTTCATCAACACTCTGATAGTCCACACATTACAGAATGCCCCCAGATGTGCATCGGAAACTGCTACTGGTCTTCCAGGGAACGATCAAAGCGTAGACTGTTTGAGACATTACTCCCATGGAGGAAAGTGCGCATAGTGACTGTCGTATTCAATCCCGATGCATTTTCTGTGTTTCATCAACACTTTGAAGGTCCACAGATTGCAGAATGCCTCCAGATGTGCATCAGGATCTACTACTGGTCTTGCAGGGAACGATCAAAACGTAGACTGTTTGAGACATTATTCCCATGGAGGAAAGTGCGCATGCTGACTGTTGTATTCAATCCCGATGCAATTTCTGTGTTTCATCAACACTCTGATTGTCCACAGATTACAGAATGCCCCCAGATGTGCATCGGAAACTACTACTTGTCTTCCAGGGAACGATCAAAGCGTAGATTTTTTGAGACATTACTCCCATGGAGGGAAGTGCACATGGTGACTGTTGTATTCAATCCCGATGCAATTTCTGTGTTTCATCAACAATCTGATAGTCCACACATTACAGAATGCTAACAGATGTGCATCGGAAACTACTACTGGTCTTCCAGGGAACGATCAAAGCGTAAACTGTTTGAGACATTACTTCCATGGAGGAAAGTGCGCATGGTGACTGTTGTATTCAATCGCAATGCAATTTCTGTGTTTCATTAACACTATGATAGTCCACACATTACAGAATGCCTCCAGATGTTCATCGGAAACTACTACTGGTCTTCCAGGGAACGATCAAAGCGCAAACTGTTTGAGACATTACTCCTATGGAGGAAAGTGCGCATGTTGACTGTTGTATTCAATCCTGATGCAATTTCTGTGTTTCATCAACACTATGTTAGTCCACACACTACAGAATGTCAGAAGATGTGCATCTTAAACTACTACTGGTCTCCCAGGGAACGATCAAAGCGTAGACAATTTGAGACATTACTTCCACGGAGGAAAGTGCGCGTTGTGACTGTTGTATTCAATCCCGAAGCCATTTCTGTGTTTCATCAACACTCTGATAGTCCACAGATTACAGAATGCTTCCAGATGTGCATCGGAATCTACTACTGGTCTTGCAGGGAACGATCAAGGCGTAAACTGTTTGAGACATTACTCCCATGCAGGAAAGTGGTTATGGTGACTGTTGCATTCAATACTGATGCAATTTCTGTATTTCATCAATACTCTGATAGTCCACACATTACAGAATGACACCAGATGTGCATCGGAAACTACTACTTTTCCTCCAGGGAACGATCAAAGCGTAGACTGTTTGAAACATTACTCCCATGAAGGAAAGTGCGCATGGAGACTGTTGTATTCAATCCCAATGCAATTTCTGTGTTTCATCAACACTTTGAAGGTCCGCAGATTACAGAATGCCTCCAGATGTGCATCGGAAAATACTACTGGTCCTCCAGGAAACGATCAAAGCGTAGACTGTTTGAGACATTACTCCAATGGAGGAAAGTTTTCATGGTGACTGTTGTATTCAATCCCGCGGTAATTTCTGTGTTTCATCAACACTTTGAAGGTCCACAGATTACAGAATGCCTTCAGATGTGCATCACAAACTACTACTGGTCTTGCAGGGAACGATCAAAGGGTAGACTCTTTGAGACATTACTCCCATGGAGGAAAGTGCGCATAGTGACTGTTGTATTCAATCCCGATGCAATTTCTGTGTTTCATCAACACTCTGGTAGTCCACACATTACGGAATGGCCCCAGATGTGCATCGGAAACTACTACTGGTCTTCCAGGGAACGATCAAAGCGTAAACTGTTTGAGACATTACTCCCATGGAGGAAAGTGCGCATGGTGACTGTTGTATTCAATCCTGATGCAATTTCTATGTTTCATCAACACTCTGATAGTCGACACATTACAGAATGCCCCCAGATGTGCATCGGAAACTACTACTGGTCTTCCAGGGAACGATCAAAGCGTAAACTGTTTGAGACATTACTCCCATGGAGGAAAGTGCGCATGGTGACTGTTGTATTCAATCGTGATGCTTTTTCTGTGTTTCATCAACCTCTGATAGTCCACACATTACAGAATGCGCCCAGATGTGCATCGGAAACTACTACTGGTCTTCCAGGGAACGATCAAAGCGTAAACTGTATGAGACATTACTCCCATGGATTAAAGTGCGCATGGTGACTGTTGTATTCAATCCTGATTCAATTTCTGTGTTTCATCAACACGCTGATAGTCCACACATTACAGAATGCCCCCAGATGTGCATCGGAAACTGCTACTGGTCTTCCTGGGAACGATCAAAGCGTAAACTGTTCAAGGCATTACTCCCATGGAGGGAAGTGCGCATAGTGACTGTTGTATTCAATCCCGATGCAATTTCTGTGTTTCATCAACACTCTGATAGTCCACAGATTAAAGAATGCCTCCAGATGTGCATCGGAAAGTACTACTCGTCTTCCAGGGAACGATCAATGCGCAAACTGTTTGAGACATTACTCCAATGGAGGAAAGTGCGCATGGTGACGGTAGTATTCAATCCTGATGCAATTTCTGTGTTTCATCAACACTATGATAGTCCACACACTACAGAATGTCAGAAGATGTGCATCTTAAACTACTACTGGTCTTCCAGAGAACGATCAAAGCGTAAACTGTTTGAGACGTTACTCATATGGAGGAAAGTGCGCATGGTGACTGTTGTATTCAATCCTGATGCAATTTTTGTGTATCATCAACACTCTGATAGTCCACACATTACAGAATGCCCCCAGATGTGCATCGGAAACTGCTACTGGTCTTCCAGGGAACGATCAAAGCGTAGACTGTTTGAGACATTACTCCCATGGAGGAAAGTGCGCATAGTGACTGTCGTATTCAATCCCGATGCATTTTCTGTGTTTCATCAACACTTTGAAGGTCCACAGATTGCAGAATGCCTCCAGATGTGCATCAGGATCTACTACTGGTCTTGCAGGGAACGATCAAAACGTAGACTGTTTGAGACATTATTCCCATGGAGGAAAGTGCGCATGGTGACTGTTGTATTCAATCCCGATGCAATTTCTGTGTTTCATCAACAATCTGATAGTCCACACATTACAGAATGCTAACAGATGTGCATCGGAAACTACTACTGGTCTTCCAGGGAACGATCAAAGCGTAAACTGTTTGAGACATTACTTCCATGGAGGAAAGTGCGCATGGTGACTGTTGTATTCAATCGCGATGCAATTTCTGTGTTTCATTAACACTCTTATAGTCCACACATTACAGAATGCCTCCAGATGTACATCGGAAACTACTACTGGTCTTCCAGGGAACGATCAAAGCGCAAACTGTTTGAGACATTACTCCTATGGAGGAAAGTGCGCATGTTGACTGTTGTATTCAATCCTGATGCAATTTCTGTGTTTCATCAACACTATGTTAGTCCACACACTACAGAATGTCAGAAGATGTGCATCTTAAACTACTACTGGTCTCCCAGGGAACGATAAAAAGCGTAGACAATTTGAGACATTACTCCCACGGAGGAAAGTGCGCGTTGTGACTGTTGTATTCAATCCCGAAGCCATTTCTGTGTTTCATCAACACTCTGATAGTCCACAGATTACAGAATGCTTCCAGATGTGCATCGGAAACTACTACTGGTCTTGCAGGGAACGATCAAGGCGTAAACTGTTTGAGACATTACTCCCATGCATGAAAGTGGTTATGGTGACTGTTGTATTCAATACTGATGCAATTTCTGTATTTCATCAATACTCTGATAGTCCACACATTACAGAATGACACCAGATGTGCATCGGAAACTACTACTTTTCCTCCAGGGGACGATGAAAGCGTAGACTGTTTGAAACATTACTCCCATGGAGGAAAGTGTGCATGGAGACTGTTGTATTCAATCCCAATGCAATTTCTGTGTTTCATCAACACTTTGAAGGTCCGCAGATTACAGAATGCCTCCAGATGTGCATCGGAAAATACTACTGGTCCTCCAGGAAACGATCAAAGCGTAGACTGTTTGAGACATTACTCCAATGGAGGAAAGTTTTCATGGTGACTGTTGTATTCAATCCCGCGGTAATTTCTGTGTTTCATCAACACTTTGAAGGTCCACAGATTACAGAATGCCTTCAGATGTGCATCACAAACTACTACTGGTCTTGCAGGGAACGATCTAAGGGTAGACTGTTTGAGACATTACTCCCATGGAGGAAAGTGCGCATAGTGACTGTTGTATTCAATCCCGATGCAATTTCTGTGTTTCATCAACACTCTGGTAGTCCACACATTACGGAATGGCCCCAGATGTGCATCGGAAACTACTACTGGTCTTCCAGGGAACGATCAAAGCGTAAACTGTTTGAGACATTACTCCCATGGAGGAAAGTGCGCATGGTGACTGTTGTATTCAATCCTGATGCAATTTCTATGTTTCATCAACACTCTGATAGTCCACACATTACAGAATGCCCCCAGATGTGCATCGGAAACTACTACTGGTCTTCCAGGGAACGATCAAAGCGTAAACTCTTTGAGACATTACTCCCATGGAGGAAAGTGCGCATGGTGACTGTTGTATTCAGTCGTGATGCTTTTTCTGTGTTTCAACAAACTCTGATAGTCCACACCTTACAGAATGCGCCCAGATGTGCATCGGAAACTACTACTGGTCTTCCAGGGAACGATCAAAGCGTATACTGTATGACACATTACTCCCATGGAGGAATGTGCGCATGGTGACTGTTGTATTCAATCCTGATTCAATTTCTGTGTTTCATCAACACGCTGATAGTCCACACATTACAGAATGCCCCCAGATGTGCATCGGAAACTGCTACTGGTCTTCCTGGGAACGATCAAAGCGTAAACTGTTCAAGGCATTACTCCCATGGAGGGAAGTGCGCATAGTGACTGTTGTATTCAATCCCGATGCAATTTCTGTGTTTCATCAACACTCTGATAGTCCACAGATTACAGAATGCCTCCAGATGTGCATCGGAAACTACTACTGGTCTTGCAGGGAACGATCAAAGCGTAGACTGTTAGAGACATTACTCCCATGGAGGGAAGTGCGCATGGTGACTGTTGTATTGATTCCCGATTCAATTTCTGTGTTTCATCAACACTTTGAAGGTCCAAATATTACAGAATGCCTCCAGATGTGCATCGGAAACTACTACTGGTCCTCCAGTAAACGATCAAAATGTAGACTGTTTAAGACATTACTCCCATGGAGGAAAGAGCGCATGGTGACTGTTGTATTTAATCCCGATGCAATTTATGTGTTTCATCAACACTCTGATAGTCCACAGATTACAGAATGCCTCTAGATGTGCATCGGAAAATACTACTGGTCCTCCAGGAAACGATCAAAGCGTAGACTCTTTGAGACATTACTCCCATGGAGGAAAGTGCGCATGGTGACTGTTGTATTTAATCTCGATGCAATTTCTGTGTTTCATCAACACTCTGATAGTACACACACTACAGAATGCCCCCAGATGTGCATCGGAAACTACCACTGGTCATAGAGGGAACGATCAAAGCGTAAACTGTTTAAGACATTACTCCCATGGAGGAAAGTGCGCATGGTGACTGTTGTATTCAATCCTGATGCAATTTCTGTGTTTCATCATCACTCTGATAGTCCACACATTACAGAATGCATCCAGATGTGCATCGGAAACTACTACTGGTCTTCCAGGGAACGATCAAAGTGTAGACTGTTTGTGACATTACTCCCATGGAGGAAATTGCGCATGGTGACTGTTGTATTCAATCCCGATGCAATATCTGTGTTTCAACAACACTCTGATAGTCCACAGATTACAGAATGCCCTAGATGTGCATCGGAAACTACTACTGGTCTTCCAGGGATCGATCAAAGCGTAAACTGTTTGTGACATTACTCCCATGCAGGAAAGTGCGTATGGTGACAGTTGTATTCAATACTGATGCAATTTCTGTGTTTCATCAACAATCTGATAGTCCACACATTGCAGGATGCCCCCAGATGTGCATCGGAAGCTACTACTGGTTTTCCAGGGTACGATCAAAGCGTAAACTGTTTGAGACATTACTCCCATGGAGGAAAGTGGGCACGGTCTCTGTTGTATACAATCCCGATGCAATTTCTCTGTTTCATCAACACTCTGATTGTCCACAGATTACAGAATGCCTCCAGATGTGCATCGGAAAGTACTACTGGTCTTCCAGGGAACGATCAAAGCGAAGACTGTTTGAGACATTACTCCCATGGAGGAAAGTGCGCATGGAGACTGTTGTATTCAATCCCAATGCAATTTCTTTGTTTTATCAACACTTTGAAGTTCCACAGATTACAGAATGCCTCCAGATGTGCATCGGAAAATACTACTGGTCCTCCATGAAACTATCAAAGCGTAGACTGTTTGAGACATTACTCCCATGGAGGAAAGTGTTCATGGTGATTGTTGTATTCAATCCCGCGGTAATTTCTGTGCTTCATCAACACTTTGAAGGTCCACAGATTACAGAATGCCTTCATATGTGCATCGCAAACTACTACTGGTCTTCCAGGGAACGATCAAAGCGTAAACTGTATGAGACATTACTCCCATGGAGGAAAGTGCGCATGGTGACTGTTGTATTCAATCCTGATGCAATTTCTGTTTTTCATCAACACTCTGATAGTCCACACATTACAGAATGCCACAGATGTGCATCGGAAACCGCTACTGGTCTTCCACGGAACGATCAAAGCGTAAACTGTTTAAGGCATTACTCCCATGGAGGGAAGTGCGCATATTGACTGTTGTATTCAATCCCGATGCAATTTCTGTGTTTCATCAACACTTTGAAGGTCCAAAGATTACAGAATGCCTCCAGATGTGCATCGGAAACTACTACTGGTCTTGCAGGGACTGATCAAAGCGTAAACTGTTTGAGACATTACTCCCATGGAGGAAAGTGCGCATGGTGATTGTTGTATTCAATCCCGATGCAATTTCTGTGTTTCATCAACACTCTGATAGTCCACAGATTACAGAATGCCTCCAGATGTGCATCGGAAAATACTACTGGTCCTCCAGGGAACGATCAAAGTGTACACTGTGTGTGACATTACTCCCATGGAGGAAATTGCGCATGGTGACTGTTGTATTCAATCCCGATGCAATTTCTGTGTTTCATCAACACTCTGATAGTCCACAGATTACAGAATGCCTCCAGATGTGCATCGGAAAATACTACTGGTCCTCCAGGGAACGATCAAAGTGTACACTGTTTGTGACATTACTCCCATGGAGGAAATTGCGCATGGTGACTGTTGTATTCAATCCCGATGCAATTTCTGTGTTTCAACAACACTCTGATAGTCCACAGATTACAGAATGCCCTAGATGTGCATCGGAAACTACTACTGGTCTTCCAGGGATCGATCAAAGCGTAAACTGTTTGGGACATTACTCCCATGCAGGAAAGTGCGTATGGTGACTGTTGTATTCAATACTGATGCAATTTCTTTGTTTCATCAACACTCTGATAGTCCACACATTGCAGAATGCCCCCAGATGTGCATCGGGAACTACCACTGGTCTGCCAGGGATCGATCAAAGCGTAAACTGTTAGAGGTATTACTCCCATGGAGGAAAGTGCGCATGGTGATAGTTGTATTCAATCCCGATGCAATTTCTGTGTTTCATCAACAATCTGATAGTCCACACATTACAGAATGCTAACAGATGTGCATCGGAAACTACTTCAGGACTTCCAGGGAACGATCAAAGCGTAGACTGTTTGAGACATTACTCCCACGAGGAAAGTTTGCATGATGACTGTTGTATTCAATCCCGACGCAATTTCTGTGTTTCATCAACACTTTGAAGGTCCACAGATTACAGAATGCCTCCAGATGTGCATCGGAAACTACTACTGGTCTTGCAGGGAACGATCAAAGCGTAGACACTTTGAGACATTACTCCCATGGAGGAAAGGGCGCATAGTGACTGTTGTATTCAATCCCGATGCAATTTCTGTGTTTCATCAACACTCTGATAGTCCACACATTACGGAATGGCCCCAGATGTGCATCGGAAACTACTACTGGTCTTCCAGGGAACGATCAAAGCGTAAACTGTTTGAGACATTACTCCCATGGAGGAAAGTGCGCATGGTGACTGTTGTATTCAATCCTGATGCAATTTCTGTGTTTCATCAATACTCTGATAGTCCACACATTACAGAATGCCCCCAAATGTGCATCGGAAACTACTACTGGTCTTCCAGGGAACGATCATAGCGTAAACTGTTTGAGACATTACTCCCATGGAGGAAAGTGCGCATGGTGACTGTTGTATTCAATCCTGATGCAATTTCTGTGTTTCATCAACACTCCGATAGTTCACACATTACAGAATGCCCCCATATGTGCATCGGAAACTACTACTGGTCTTCCAGGGAACGATCATAGCGTAAACTGTTTGAGACATTACTCCCATGGAGGAAAGTGCGCATGGTGACTGTTGTATTCAATCCTGATGCAATTTCTGTGTTTCATCAATACTCTGATAGTCCACACATTACAGAATGCCCCCAGATGTGCATCGGAAACTACTACTGGTCTTCCAGGGAACGATCAAAGCGTAAACTGTTTAAGGCATTACTCCCATGGAGGGAAGTGCGCATGGTGACTGTTGTATTCAATCCCGATGCAATTTCTGTGTTTCATCAACACTCTGATAGTCCACAGATTACAGAATGCACCCAGATGTGCATCGGAAACTACTACTGGTCTTCCAGGGAACGATCAAAGCGTAAACTGTTTAAGGCATTACTCCCATGGAGGGAAGTGCGCATGGTGACTGTTGTATTCAATCCCGATGCAATTTCTGTGTTTTATCAACACTCTGATAGTCCACAGATTACAGAATGCACCCAGATGTGCATCGGAAACTACTACAGGTCTTCCATGGAACGATCAAAGCGTAGACTGTTTGAGACGTTACTCCCATGGAGGAAAGTGCGCATGGTAACTGTTGTATTCAATCCCGTGGCTATTCCTGTGTTTCATCAACACTTTGAAGGTCCACAGATTACAGAATGCCTCCAGATGTGCATCGGAAACTACTACTGTTCTTGCAGGGAACGATCAAAGCTTAGACTGTTAGAGACATTACTCCTATGGAGGGAAGTCCGCATGGTGACTGTTGTATTGAATCCCGATGCAATTTCTGTGTTTGATCAACACTTTATAGGTCCAAAGATTACAGAATGCCTCCAGATGTGCATCGGAAACTACTACTGGTCCTCCAGGAAACGATCAAAGCGTAGACAGTTTGAGACATTACTCCCATGGAGGAAAGTGCGCACGATGACTGTTGTATTTAATCCCGATGCAATTTCTGTGTTTCATCAACACTCTGATAGTCCTCAGATTACAGAATGCCTCCAGATGTGCATCGGAAACTACTACTGGTCTTCCAGGGAACGATCAAAGCGTAGACTGTTTGAGACATTACTCCCATGGAGGAAAGTGCGCATAGAGACTGTTGTATTCAATCCCAATGCAATTTCTGTGTTTTATCAGCACTTTGAAGTTCCACAGATTACAGAATGCCTCCAGATGTGCATCGGAAAATACTACAGGTCCTCCAGGAAACTATCAAAGCGTAGACTGTTTGAGACATTACTCCCATGGAGGAAAGTGTTCATGGTGACTGTTGTATTCAATCCAGCGGCAATTTCTGTGTTTCATCAACACTTTGAAGGTCCACAGATTACAGAATGCCTTCAGATGTGCATCGCAAACTACTACTGGTCTTCCAGGGAACGATGAAAGTGTTAACTGTTTGAGACATTACTCCCATTTAGGAAAGTGCGCATGGTGACTGTTGTATTCAATCCCGATGCAATTACTGTGTTTCATCAACACTCTGATAGTCCACAGATTACATAATGCACCCAGATGTGCATCGGAAACTACTACTGGTCATCCAGGGAACGATCAAAGCGTAAACAGTTTGAGACATTACTCCCATGGAGGAAAGTGCGCATGGTGACTGTTGTATTCAATCCCGATGCAATTTCTGTTTTTCATCAACGCTCTGATAGTCCACAGATTACAGAATGCTTCCAGATGTGCATCGGAAACTACTACAGGTCTTCCAGGGAACGATCAAAGCGTAGACTGTTTGAGACATTACTCCCACGAGGAAAGTTAGCATGATGACTGTTGTATTCAATCCCGACGCAATTTCTGTGTTTCATCAACACTTTGAAGGTCCACAGATTACAGAATGCCTCCAGATGTGCATCGGATACTACTACTGGTCTTGCAGGGAACGATCAAAGCGTAGACTGTTTGAGACATTACTTCCATGGAGGAAAGGGCGCATAGTGACTGTTGTATTCAATCCCGATGCAATTTCTGTGTTTCATCAACACTCTGATAGTCCACACATTACGGAATGGCCCCAGATGTGCATCGGAAACTACTACTGGTCTTCCAGGGAACGATCAAAGCGTAAACTGTTTGGGACATTACTCCGATGGAGGAAAGTGCGCATGGTGACTGTTGTATTCAATCCCGATGCAATTTCTGTGTTTCATCAATACTCTGGTAGTCCACACATTACAGAATGCCCACAGAAGTGCATCGGAAACTACTACTGGTCTTCCAGGGAACGATCATAGCGTAAACTGTTTGAGACATTACTCCCATGGAGGAAAGTGCGCATGGTGACTGTGTATTCAATCCTGATGCAATTTCTGTGTTTCATCAACACTCCGATAGCCTACACATTACAGAATGCCCCCATATGCGCATCGGAAACTACTACTGGTCTTCCAGTCCACGATCAAAGCGTAAACTGTTTGAGACATTACTCCCATGGAGGAAAGTGCCCATGGTGACTGTTGTATTCAATCCTGATGCAATTTCTGTGTCTCATCAACACTCTGATAGTCCACACATTACGGAATGCCCCCAGATGTGCATCGGAAACTGCTACTGGTCTTCCAGGGAACGATCAAAGCGTAAACTGTTTAAGGCATTACTCCCATAGAGGGAAGTGCGCATGGTGAATGTTGTATTCAATCCCGATGCAATTTCTGTGTTTCATCAACACTCTGATAGTCCACTGATTACAGAATGCCTCCAGATGTGCATCGGAAACTACTACAAGTCTTCCATGGAACGATCAAAGCGTAGACTGTTTGAGACGTTACTCCCATGGAGGGAAGTCCGCATGGTGACTGTTGTATTCAATCCCGCGGCTATTCCTGTGTTTCATCAACACTTTGAAGGTCCACAGATTACAGAATGCCTCCAGATGTGCATCGGAAACTATTACTGGTCTTGCAGGGAACGATCAAAACTTAGACTGTTAGAGACATTACTCCCATGGAGGGAAGTCCGCATGGTGACTGTTGTATTGAATCCCGATGCAATTTCTGTGTTTCATCAACACTTTGAAGGTCCAAAGATTACAGAATGCCTCCAGATGTGCATCGGAAACTACTACTGGTCCTCCAGGAAGCGATCAAAGCGTAGACTGTTTGAGACATTAGTCCCATGGAGGAAAGTGCGCACGGTGACTGTTGTATTCAATCCCGATGCAATTTCTGTGTTTCATCAACACTCTGATAGTCCACAGATTACAGAATGCCTCCAGATGTCCATCGGAAAATAGAACTGGTAACCCAGGAAACGATCGAAGCATAGACCCTTTGAGACAATACTCCCATGGAGGAAATGCGCATAGTGACTGTTGTATTCAATCCTGATGCAATTTCTGTGTTTCATCAACACTCTGATAGTCCACAGACTACAGAATGACTACAGATGTGCATCGAAAACTACTACTGGTCTTCCAGGGAACGATCAAAGCGTAGACTGTTTGAGACATTACTCCTATGGAGGAAAGTGCGCATGGTGACTGTTGTATTCAACCCCGCGGCAAATCCTGTGTTTCATCAACACTCTGATAGTCCACTGATTACAGAATGCCTCCAGATGTGCATCGGAAACTACTACAGGTCTTCCATGGAACGATCAAAGCGTAGACTGTTTGAGACGTTACTCCCATGGAGGAAAGTGCGCATGGTGACTGTTGTATTCAATCCCGCGGCTATTCCTGTGTTTCATCAACACTTTGAAGGTAAACAGATTACAGAATGCCTCCAGATGTGCATCGGAAACTATTACTGGTCTTGCAGGGAACGATCAAAACTTAGACTGTTAGAGACATTACTCCCATGGAGGGAAGTCCGCATGGTGACTGTTGTATTGAGTCCCGATGCAATTTCTGTGTTTCATCAACACTTTGAAAGTCCAAAGATTACAGAATGCCTCCAGATGTGCATCGGAAACTACTACTGGTCCTCCAGGAAACGATCAAAGCGTAGACTGTTTGAGACATTAGTCCCATGGAGGAAAGTGTGCACGGTGACTGTTGTATTCAATCCCGATGCAATTTCTGTGTTTCATCAACACTCTGATAGTCCACAGATTACAGAATGCCTCCAGATGTCCATCGGAAAATAGAACTGGTAACCCAGGAAACGATCGAAGCATAGACCCTTTGAGACATTACTCCCATGGAGGAAATGCGCATAGTGACTGTTGTATTCAATCCTGATGCAATTTCTATGTTTCATCAACACTCTGATAGTCCACAGACTACAGAATGACTACAGATGTGCATCGAAAGCTACTACTGGTCTTCCAGGGAACGATCAAAGCGTAAACTGTTTGGGACATTACTCCCATGGAGGAAAGTGCGCATGGTGACTGTTGTATTCAATCCTGATGCAATTTCTGTGTTTCATCAATACTCTGGTAGTCCACACATTACAGAATGCCCACAGAAGTGCATCGGAAACTACTACTGGTCTTCCAGGGAACGATCATAGCGTAAACTGTTTGAGACATTACTCCCATGGAGGAAAGTGCGCATGGTGACTGTGTATTCAATCCTGATGCAATTTCTGTGTTTCATCAACACTCCGATAGCCTACACATTACAGAATGCCCCCATATGCGCATCGGAAACTACTACTAGTCTTCCAGTCCACGATCAAAGCGTAAACTGTTTGAGACATTACTCCCATGGAGGAAAGTGCCCATGGTGACTGTTGTATTCAATCCTGATGCAATTTCTGTGTCTCATCAACACTCTGATAGTCCACACATTACGGAATGCCCCCAGATGTGCATCGGAAACTGCTACTGGTCTTCCACGGAACGATCAAAGCGTAAACTGTTTAAGGCATTACTCCCATAGAGGGAAGTGCGCATGGTGAATGTTGTATTCAATCCCGATGCAATTTCTGTGTTTCATCAACACTCTGATAGTCCACTGATTACAGAATGCCTCCAGATGTGCATCGGAAACTACTACAGGTCTTCCATGGAACGATCAAAGCGTAGACTGTTTGAGACGTTACTCCCATGGAGGGAAGTCCGCATGGTGACTGTTGTATTCAATCCCGCGGCTATTCCTGTGTTTCATCAACACTTTGAAGGTCCACAGATTACAGAATGCCTCCAGATGTGCATCGGAAACTATTACTGGTCTTGCAGGGAACGATCAAAACTTAGACTGTTAGAGACATTACTCCCATGGAGGGAAGTCCGCATGGTGACTGTTGTATTGAATCCCGATGCAATTTCTGTGTTTCATCAACACTTTGAAGGTCCAAAGATTACAGAATGCCTCCAGATGTGCATCGGAAACTACTACTGGTCCTCCAGGAAGCGATCAAAGCGTAGACTGTTTGAGACATTAGTCCCATGGAGGAAAGTGCGCACGGTGACTGTTGTATTCAATCCCGATGCAATTTCTGTGTTTCATCAACACTCTGATAGTCCACAGATTACAGAATGCCTCCAGATGTCCATCGGAAAATAGAACTGGTAACCCAGGAAACGATCGAAGCATAGACCCTTTGAGACAATACTCCCATGGAGGAAATGCGCATAGTGACTGTTGTATTCAATCCTGATGCAATTTCTGTGTTTCATCAACACTCTGATAGTCCACAGACTACAGAATGACTACAGATGTGCATCGAAAACTACTACTGGTCTTCCAGGGAACGATCAAAGCGTAGACTGTTTGAGACATTACTCCTATGGAGGAAAGTGCGCATGGTGACTGTTGTATTCAACCCCGCGGCAAATCCTGTGTTTCATCAACACTCTGATAGTCCACTGATTACAGAATGCCTCCAGATGTGCATCGGAAACTACTACAGGTCTTCCATGGAACGATCAAAGCGTAGACTGTTTGAGACGTTACTCCCATGGAGGAAAGTGCGCATGGTGACTGTTGTATTCAATCCCGCGGCTATTCCTGTGTTTCATCAACACTTTGAAGGTAAACAGATTACAGAATGCCTCCAGATGTGCATCGGAAACTATTACTGGTCTTGCAGGGAACGATCAAAACTTAGACTGTTAGAGACATTACTCCCATGGAGGGAAGTCCGCATGGTGACTGTTGTATTGAGTCCCGATGCAATTTCTGTGTTTCATCAACACTTTGAAGGTCCAAAGATTACAGAATGCCTCCAGATGTGCATCGGAAACTACTACTGGTCCTCCAGGAAACGATCAAAGCGTAGACTGTTTGAGACATTAGTCCCATGGAGGAAAGTGTGCACGGTGACTGTTGTATTCAATCCCGATGCAATTTCTGTGTTTCATCAACACCCTGATAGTCCACAGATAACAGAATGCCTCCAGATGTCCATCGGAAAATAGAACTGGTAACCCAGGAAACGATCGAAGCATAGACCCTTTGAGACATTACTCCCATGGAGGAAATGCGCATAGTGACTGTTGTATTCAATCCTGATGCAATTTCTGTGTTTCATCAACACTCTGATAGTCCACAGACTACAGAATGACTACAGATGTGCATCGAAAGCTACTACTGGTCTTCCAGGGAACGATCAAAGCGTAGACTGTTTGAGACATTACTCCTATGGAGGAAAGTGCGCATGGTGACTGTTGTATTCAACCCCGCGGCAAATCCTGTGTTTCATCAACACTTTGAAGGTCCACAGATTACAGAATGCCTACAGATGTGCATCGGCAACTACTACTGGTCTTCCCGGGATCGATCAAAGCGTAAACTGTTTGGGACATTAGTCCCATGCAGGGAAGTGCGTATAGTGACAGTTGTATTCAATACTGATGCAATTTCTGTGTTTCATCAACACTCTGATAGTCCACACATTACAGAATGCCCCCAGATGTGCATCGGAAACTACTACTGGTCATCCAGGGAACGATCAAAGCGTAAACAGTTTGAGACATTACTCCCATATAGGAAAGTGCGCATGGTGACTGTTGTTTTCAATCCCTATGCAATTTCTGTGTTTGAACAACACTCTGATAGTTTACAGATTACAGAATGCCTCCAGATGTACATCGGAAACTACTACTGGTCTTCCAGGGATTGATCATAGCGTAGACTCTTTCAGACATTACACCCATGGAGGAAAATGCGCTTGATGACTGTTGTATTCAATCTCGAGGCCATTTATGTGTTTCATCAACACTTTGAAGGTCCACAGATTACAGAATGCCTCCAGATGGGCATCGGAAACTACTACTGGTCATCCAGGGAACGATCAAAGCCTAGACTGTTTGAGACATTACTCCCATGGAGGAAAGTGCGCATGGTGACAGTTGTATTCAATCCCCATGCAATTTCTGTGTTTCATCAACACTTTGAAGGTCCACAGATTACAGAATGCCTCCAGATGTGCATCGGAAACTACTACTGGTCATCCAGGGAACGATCAAAGCCTAGACTGTTTGAGACATTACTCCCATGGAGGAAAGTGCGCATGGTGACAGTTGTATTCAATCCCCATGCAATTTCTGTGTTTCATCAACACTTTGAAGGTCCACAGATTACAGAATGCCTCCAGATGTGCATCGCAAACTACTACTGGTCTTCCAGGGAACGATGAAAGTGTTAACTGTTTGAGACATTACTCCCATTTAGGAAAGTGCGCATGGTGACTGTTGTATTCAATCCCGATGCAATTACTGTGTTTCATCAACACTCTGATAGTCCACAGATTACATAATGCACCCAGATGTGCATCGGAAACTACTACTGGTCATCCAGGGAACGATCAAAGCGTAAACAGTTTGAGACATTACTCCCATGGAGGAAAGTGCGCATGGTGACTGTTGTATTCAATCCCGATGCAATTTCTGTTTTTCATCAACGCTCTGATAGTCCACAGATTACAGAATGCTTCCAGATGTGCATCGGAAACTACTACAGGTCTTCCAGGGAACGATCAAAGCGTAGACTGTTTGAGACATTACTCCCACGAGGAAAGTTAGCATGATGACTGTTGTATTCAATCCCGACACAATTTCTGTGTTTCATCAACACTTTGAAGGTCCACAGATTACAGAATGCCTCCAGATGGGCATCGGATACTACTACTGGTCTTGCAGGGAACGATCAAAGCGTAGACTGTTTGAGACATTACTTCCATGGAGGAAAGGGCGCATAGTGACTGTTGTATTCAATCCCGATGCAATTTCTGTGTTTCATCAACACTCTGATAGTCCACACATTACGGAATGGCCCCAGATGTGCATCGGAAACTACTACTGGTCTTCCAGGGAACGATCAAAGCGTAAACTGCTTGGGACATTACTCCCATGGAGGAAAGTGCGCATGGTGACTGTTGTATTCAATCCTGATGCAATTTCTGTGTTTCATCAATACTCTGGTAGTCCACACATTACAGAATGCCCACAGAAGTGCATCGGAAACTACTACTGGTCTTCCAGGGAACGATCATAGCGTAAACTGTTTGAGACATTACTCCCATGGAGGAAAGTGCGCATGGTGACTGTGTATTCAATCCTGATGCAATTTCTGTGTTTCATCAACACTCCGATAGCCTACACATTACAGAATGCCCCCATATGCGCATCGGAAACTACTACTGGTCTTCCAGTCCACGATCAAAGCGTAAACTGTTTGAGACATTACTCCCATGGAGGAAAGTGCGCATGGTGACTGTTGTATTCAATCCTGAAGCAATTTCTGTGTCTCATCAACACTCTGATAGTCCACACATTACGGAATGCCCCCAGATGTGCATCGGAAACTGCTACTGGTCTTCCAGGGAACGATCAAAGCGTAAACTGTTTAAGGCATTACTCCCATAGAGGGAAGTGCGCATGGTGAATGTTGTATTCAATCCCGACGCAATTTCTGTGTTTCATCAACACTCTGATAGTCCACTGATTACAGAATGCCTCCAGATGTGCATCGGAAACTACTACAGGTCTTCCATGGAACGATCAAAGCGTAGACTGTTTGAGACGTTACTCCCATGGAGGAAAGTGCGCATGGTGACTGTTGTATTCAATCCCGCGGCTATTCCTGTGTTTCATCAACACTTTGAAGGTCCACAGATTACAGAATGCCTCCAGATGTGCATCGGAAACTATTACTTTTCTTGCAGGGAACGATCAAAACTTAGACTGTTAGAGACATTACTCCCATGGAGGGAAGTCCGCATGGTGACTGTTGTATTGAATCCCGATGCAATTTCTGTGTTTCATCAACACTTTGAAGGTCCAAAGATTACAGAATGCCTCCAGATGTGCATCGGAAACTACTACTGGTCCTCCAGGAAGCGATCAAAGCGTAGACTGTTTGAGACATTAGTCCCATGGAGGAAAGTGCGCACGGTGACTGTTGTATTCAATCCCGATGCAATTTCTGTGTTTCATCAACACTCTGATAGTCCACAGACTACAGAATGACTACAGATGTGCATCGAAAACTACTACTGGTCTTCCAGGGAACGATCAAAGCGTAGACTGTTTGAGACATTACTCCTATGGAGGAAAGTGCGCATGGTGACTGTTGTATTCAACCCCGCGGCAAATCCTGTGTTTCATCAACACTCTGATAGTCCACTGATTACAGAATGCCTCCAGATGTGCATCGGAAACTACTACAGGTCTTCCATGGAACGATCAAAGCGTAGACTGTTTGAGACGTTACTCCCATGGAGGAAAGTGCGCATGGTGACTGTTGTATTCAATCCCGCGGCTATTCCTGTGTTTCATCAACACTTTGAAGGTCCACAGATTACAGAATGCCTCCAGATGTGCATCGCAAACTACTACTGGTCTTCCAGGGAACGATGAAAGTGTAAACTGTTTGAGACATTACTCCCATTTAGGAAAGTGCGCATGGTGGCTGTTGTATTCAATCCCGATGCAATTTCTGTGTTTCATCAACACTCTGATAGTCCACAGATTACAGAATGCCTCCAGATGTGCATCGGAAACTACTACTAGTCTTCCAGGGAACGATCAAAGCGTAGACTGTTTGAGACATTACTCCCATGGAGGAAAGTGCGCATAGAGATTGTTGTATTCAATCCCAATGCAATTTCTGTGTTTTATCAGCACTTTGAAGTTCCACAGATTACAGAATGCCTCCAGATGTGCATCGGAAAATACTACAGGTCCTCCAGGAAACTATCAAAGCGTAGACTGTTTGAGACATTACTCCCATGGAGGAAAGTGTTCATGGTGACTGTTGTATTCAATCCAGCGGCAATTTCTGTGTTTCATCAACACTTTGAAGGTCCACAGATTACAGAATGCCTTCAGATGTGCATCGCAAACTACTACTGGTCTTCCAGGGAACGATGAAAGTGTTAACTGTTTGAGACATTACTCCCATTTAGGAAAGTGCGCATGGTGACTGTTGTATTCAATCCCGATGCAATTACTGTGTTTCATCAACACTCTGATAGTCCACAGATTACATAATGCACCCAGATGTGCATCGGAAACTACTACTGGTCATCCAGGGAACGATCAAAGCGTAAACAGTTTGAGACATTACTCCCATGGAGGAAAGTGCGCATGGTGACTGTTGTATTCAATCCCGATGCAATTTCTGTTTTTCATCAACGCTCTGATAGTCCACAGATTACAGAATGCTTCCAGATGTGCATCGGAAACTACTACAGGTCTTCCAGGGAACGATCAAAGCGTAGACTGTTTGAGACATTACTCCCACGAGGAAAGTTAGCATGATGACTGTTGTATTCAATCCCGACACAATTTCTGTGTTTCATCAACACTTTGAAGGTCCACAGATTACAGAATGCCTCCAGATGGGCATCGGATACTACTACTGGTCTTGCAGGGAACGATCAAAGCGTAGACTGTTTGAGACATTACTTCCATGGAGGAAAGGGCGCATAGTGACTGTTGTATTCAATCCCGATGCAATTTCTGTGTTTCATCAACACTCTGATAGTCCACACATTACGGAATGGCCCCAGATGTGCATCGGAAACTACTACTGGTCTTCCAGGGAACGATCAAAGCGTAAACTGCTTGGGACATTACTCCCATGGAGGAAAGTGCGCATGGTGACTGTTGTATTCAATCCTGATGCAATTTCTGTGTTTCATCAATACTCTGGTAGTCCACACATTACAGAATGCCCACAGAAGTGCATCGGAAACTACTACTGGTCTTCCAGGGAACGATCATAGCGTAAACTGTTTGAGACATTACTCCCATGGAGGAAAGTGCGCATGGTGACTGTGTATTCAATCCTGATGCAATTTCTGTGTTTCATCAACACTCCGATAGCCTACACATTACAGAATGCCCCCATATGCGCATCGGAAACTACTACTGGTCTTCCAGTCCACGATCAAAGCGTAAACTGTTTGAGACATTACTCCCATGGAGGAAAGTGCGCATGGTGACTGTTGTATTCAATCCTGATGCAATTTCTGTGTCTCATCAACACTCTGATAGTCCACACATTACGGAATGCCCCCAGATGTGCATCGGAAACTGCTACTGGTCTTCCAGGGAACGATCAAAGCGTAAACTGTTTAAGGCATTACTCCCATAGAGGGAAGTGCGCATGGTGAATGTTGTATTCAATCCCGATGCAATTTCTGTGTTTCATCAACACTCTGATAGTCCACTGATTACAGAATGCCTCCAGATGTGCATCGGAAACTACTACAGGTCTTCCATGGAACGATCAAAGCGTAGACAGTTTGAGACGTTACTCCCATGGAGGAAAGTGCGCATGGTGACTGTTGTATTCAATCCCGCGGCTATTCCTGTGTTTCATCAACACTTTGAAGGTCCACAGATTACAGAATGCCTCCAGATGTGCATCGGAAACTATTACTTTTCTTGCAGGGAACGATCAAAACTTAGACTGTTAGAGACATTACTCCCATGGAGGGAAGTCCGCATGGTGACTGTTGTATTGAATCCCGATGCAATTTCTGTGTTTCATCAACACTTTGAAGGTCCAAAGATTACAGAATGCCTCCAGATGTGCATCGGAAACTACTACTGGTCCTCCAGGAAGCGATCAAAGCGTAGACTGTTTGAGACATTAGTCCCATGGAGGAAAGTGCGCACGGTGACTGTTGTATTCAATCCCGATGCAATTTCTGTGTTTCATCAACACTCTGATAGTCCACAGATTACAGAATGCCTCCAGATGTCCATCGGAAAATAGAACTGGTAACCCAGGAAACGATCGAAGCATAGACCCTTTGAGACATTACTCCCATGGAGGAAATGCGCATAGTGACTGTTGTATTCAATCCTGATGCAATTTCTGTGTTTCATCAACACTCTGATAGTCCACAGACTACAGAATGACTACAGATGTGCATCGAAAACTACTACTGGTCTTCCAGGGAACGATCAAAGCGTAGACTGTTTGAGACATTACTCCTATGGAGGAAAGTGCGCATGGTGACTGTTGTATTCAACCCCGCGGCAAATCCTGTGTTTCATCAACACTCTGATAGTCCACTGATTACAGAATGCCTCCAGATGTGCATCGGAAACTACTACAGGTCTTCCATGGATCGATCAAAGCGTAGACTGTTTGAGACGTTACTCCCATGGAGGAAAGTGCGCATGGTGACTGTTGTATTCAATCCCGCGGCTATTCCTGTGTTTCATCAACACTTTGAAGGTCCACAGATTACAGAATGCCTCCAGATGTGCATCGGAAACTATTACTGGTCTTGCAGGGAACGATCAAAACTTAGACTGTTAGAGACATTACTCCCATGGAGGGAAGTCCGCATGGTGACTGTTGTATTGAATCCCGATGCAATTTCTGTGTTTCATCAACACTTTGAAGGACCAAAGATTACAGAATGCCTCCAGATGTGCATCGGAAACTACTACTGGTCCTCCAGGAAACGATCAAAGCGTAGACTGTTTGAGACATTAGTCCCATGGAGGAAAGTGTGCACGGTGACTGTTGTATTCAATCCCGATGCAATTTCTGTGTTTCATCAACACTCTGATAGTCCACAGATTACAGAATGCCTCCAGATGTCCATCGGAAAATAGAACTGGTAACCCAGGAAACGATCGAAGCATAGACCCTTTGAGACATTACTCCCATGGAGGAAATGCGCATAGTGACTGTTGTATTCAATCCTGATGCAATTTCTGTGTTTCATCAACACTCTGATAGTCCACAGACTACAGAATGACTACAGATGTGCATCGGATACTACTACAGGTCTTCCAGGGAACGATCAAAGCCTAGACTGTTTGAGACATTACTCCCATGGAGGAAAGTGCGCATGGTGACTGTTGTTTTCAATCCCTATGCAATTTCTGTGTTTGAACAACACTCTGATAGTTTACAGATTACAGAATGCCTCCAGATGTACATCGGAAACTACTACTGGTCTTCCAGGGATTGATCAAAGCGTAGACTCTTTCAGACATTACACCCATGGAGGAAAATGCGCATGGTGACTGTTGTATTCAATCTCGAGGCCATTTATGTGTTTCATCAACACTTTGAAGGTCCACAGATTACAGAATGCCTCCAGATGTGCATCGGAAACTACTACTGGTCATCCAGGGAACGATCAAAGCCTAGACTGTTTGAGACATTACTCCCATGGAGGAAAGTGCGCATGGTGACAGTTGTATTCAATCCCCATGCAATTTCTGTGTTTCATCAACACTTTGAAGGTCCACAGATTACAGAATGCCTCCAGATGTGCATCGGAAACTACTACTGGTCATCCAGGGAACGATCAAAGCCTAGACTGTTTGAGACATTACTCCCATGGAGGAAAGTGCGCATGGTGACAGTTGTATTCAATCCCCATGCAATTTCTGTGTTTCATCAACACTTTGAAGGTCCACAGATTACAGAATGCCTCCAGATGTGCATCGCAAACTACTACTGGTCTTCCAGGGAACGATGAAAGTGTAAACTGTTTGAGACATTACTCCCATTTAGGAAAGTGCGCATGGTGGCTGTTGTATTCAATCCCGATGCAATTTCTGTGTTTCATCAACACTCTGATAGTCCACAGATTACATAATGCACCCAGATGTGCATCGGAAACTACTACTGGTCATCCAGGGAACGATCAAAGCGTAAACAGTTTGAGACATTACTCCCATGGAGGAAAGTGCGCATGGTGACTGTTGTATTCAATCCCGATGCAATTTCTGTTTTTCATCAACGCTCCGATAGTCCACAGATTACAGAATGCTTCCAGATGTGCATCGGAAACTACTACTGGTCTTCCAGGGAACGATCATAGCGTAAACTGTTTGAGACATTACTCCCATGGAGGAAAGTGCGCATGGTGACTGTTGTATTCAATCCTGATGCAATTTCTGTGTTTCATCAACACTCCGATAGTTCACACACTACAGAATGCCCCCATATGTGCATCGGAAACTACTACTGGTCTTCCAGGGAACGATCATAGCGTAAACTGTTTGAGACATTACTCCCATGGAGGAAAGTGCGCATGGTGACTGTTGTATTCAATCCTGATGCAATTTCTGTGTTTCATCAATACTCTGATAGTCCACACATTACAGAATGCCCCCAGATGTACATCGGAAACTACTACTGGTCTTCCAGGGAACGATCAAAGCGTAAACTGTTTAAGGCATTACTCCCATGAAGGGAAGTGCGCATGGTGACTGTTGTATTCAATCCCGATGCAATTTCTGTGTTTCATCAACACTCTGATAATCCACAGATTACAGAATGCACCCAGATGTGCATCGGAAACTACTACTGGTCTTCCAGGGAACGATCAAAGCGTAAACTGTTTAAGGCATTACTCCCTTGGAGGGAAGTGTGCATGGTTACTGTTGTATTCAATCCCGATGCAATTTCTGTGTTTCATCAACACTCTGACAGTCCACAGATTACAGAATGCACCCAGATGTGCATCGGAAACTACTACAGGTCTTCCATGGAACGATCAAAGCGTATACTGTTTGAGACGTTACTCCCATGGAGGAAAGTGCGCATGGTAACTGTTGTATTCAATCCCGCGGCTATTCCTGTGTTTCATCAACACTTTGAAGGCCCACAGATTACAGAATGCCTCCAGATGTGCATCGGAAACTACTACTGTTCTTGCAGGGAACGATCAAAGCTTAGACTGTTAGAGACATAACTCCCATGGAAGGAAGTCCGCATGGTGACTGTTGTATTGAATCCCGATGAAATTTCTGTGTTTGATCAACACTTTATAGGTCCAAAGATTACAGAATGCCTCCAGATGTGCATCGGAAACTACTACTGGTCCTCCAGGAAACGATCAAAGCGTAGACAGTTTGAGACATTACTCCCATGGAGGAAAGTGCGCACGATGACTGTTGTATTTAATCCCGATGCAATTTCTGTGTTTCATCAACACTCTGATAGTCCACAGATTACAGAATGCCTCCAGATGTGCATCGGAAACTACTACTGGTCTTCCAGGGAACGATCAAAGCGTAGACTGTTTGAGACATTACTCCCATGGAGGAAAGTGCGCATAGAGACTGTTGTATTCAATCCCAATGCAATTTCTGTGTTTTATCAGCACTTTGAAGTTCCACAGATTACAGAATGCCTCCAGATGTGCATCGGAAAATACTACAGGTCCTCCAGGAAACTATCAAAGCGTAGACTGTTTGAGACATTACTCCCATGGAGGAAAGTGTTCATGGTGACTGTTGTATTCAATCCAGCGGCAATTTCTGTGTTTCATCAACACTTTGAAGGTCCACAGATTACAGAATGCCTTCAGATGTGCATCGCAAACTACTACTGGTCTTCCAGGGAACGATGAAAGTGTTAACTGTTTGAGACATTACTCCCATTTAGGAAAGTGCGCATGGTGACTGTTGTATTCAATCCCGATGCAATTACTGTGTTTCATCAACACTCTGATAGTCCACAGATTACATAATGCACCCAGATGTGCATCGGAAACTACTACTGGTCATCCAGGGAACGATCAAAGCGTAAACAGTTTGAGACATTACTCCCATGGAGGAAAGTGCGCATGGTGACTGTTGTATTCAATCCCGATGCAATTTCTGTTTTTCATCAACGCTCTGATAGTCCACAGATTGCAGAATGCTTCCAGATGTGCATCGGAAACTACTACAGGTCTTCCAGGGAACGATCAAAGCGTAGACTGTTTGAGACATTACTCCCACGAGGAAAGTTAGCATGATGACTGTTGTATTCAATCCCGACGCAATTTCTGTGTTTCATCAACACTTTGAAGGTCCACAGATTACAGAATGCCTCCAGATGTGCATCGGATACTACTACTGGTCTTGCAGGGAACGATCAAAGCGTAGACTGTTTGAGACATTACTTCCATGGAGGAAAGGGCGCATAGTGACTGTTGTATTCAATCCCGATGCAATTTCTGTGTTTCATCAACACTCTGATAGTCCACACATTACGGAATGGCCCCAGATGTGCATCGGAAACTACTACTGGTCTTCCAGGGAACGATCAAAGCGTAAACTGTTTGGGACATTACTCCCATGGAGGAAAGTGCGCATGGTGACTGTGTATTCAATCCTGATGCAATTTCTGTGTTTCATCAACACTCCGATAGCCTACACATTACAGAATGCCCCCATATGCGCATCGGAAACTACTACTGGTCTTCCAGTCCACGATCAAAGCGTAAACTGTTTGAGACATTACTCCCATGGAGGAAAGTGCGCATGGTGACTGTTGTATTCAATCCTGATGCAATTTCTGTGTCTCATCAACACTCTGATAGTCCACACATTACGGAATGCCCCCAGATGTGCATCGGAAACTGCTACTGGTCTTCCAGGGAACGATCAAAGCGTAAACTGTTTAAGGCATTACTCCCATAGAGGGAAGTGCGCATGGTGAATGTTGTATTCAATCCCGATGCAATTTCTGTGTTTCATCAACACTCTGATAGTCCACTGATTACAGAATGCCTCCAGATGTGCATCGGAAACTACTACAGGTCTTCCATGGAACGATCAAAGCGTAGACTGTTTGAGACGTTACTCCCATGGAGGAAAGTGCGCATGGTGACTGTTGTATTCAATCCCGCGGCTATTCCTGTGTTTCATCAACACTTTGAAGGTCCACACATTACAGAATGCCCCCAGATGTGCATCGGAAACTACTACTGGTCATCCAGGGAACGATCAAAGCGTAAACAGTTTGAGACATTACTCCCATGGAGGAAAGTGCGCATGGTGACTGTTGTTTTCAATCCCTATGCAATTTCTGTGTTTGAACAACACTCTGATAGTTTACAGATTACAGAATGCCTCCAGATGTACATCGGAAACTACTACTGGTCTTCCAGGTATTGATCAAAGCGTAGACTCTTTCAGACATTACACCCATGGAGGAAAATGCGCATGATGACTGTTGTATTCAATCTCGAGGCCATTTATGTGTTTCATCAACACTTTGAAGGTCCACAGATTACAGAATGCCTCCAGATGTGCATCGGAAACTACTACTGGTCATCCAGGGAACGATCAAAGCCTAGACTGTTTGAGACATTACTCCCATGGAGGAAAGTGCGCATGGTGACAGTTGTATTCAATCCCCATGCAATTTCTGTGTTTCATCAACACTTTGAAGGTCCACAGATTACAGAATGCCTCCAGATGTGCATCGGAAACTACTACTGGTCTTGCAGGGAACGATCAAAACGTAGACTGTTTGAGACATTACTCCCATGGAGGAAAGTGCGCATGGTGACTGTTGTATTCAATTCCGATGCACTTTCTGTGTTTCATCAACAATCTGATAGACCACACATTACAGAATGCCCACAGATGTGCATCGGAAACTACTACTTGTCTTCCAGAGAACGATCAAAGCGTAAACTGTTTGAGACGTTACTCCCATCTAGGAAAGTGCGCATGGTGACTGTTGTATTCAATACTGATGATATTTCTGTGTTTCATCAACACTCTGATAGTTCACACATTACAGAATGCCCCCAGATGTGCATCGGAGACTACTACTGGTCTTCCAGGGAACGATCAAAGCGTAAACTGTTTGAGACATTACTCCCATGGAGGAAAGTGCGCATGCTGACTGTTGTATTCAATCCGGATGCAATTTCTGTGTTTCATCAACACTCTGATTGTCCACAGATTACAGAACGCCTCCAGATGTGCATCGGAAACTACTACTGGTCTTCCAGGGAACGATCAAAGCGTAGACTGTTTGTGACATTACTCCCATGGAGGAAAGTGCGCGTGGTGACTGTTGTATTCAATCCTGATGCAATTTCTGTGTTCCATCAACACTCTGATAGTCCACAGATTACAGAATGCCCCCAGATGTGCATCGGAAACTACTACGTGTCTTCCAGGGAACGATCAAAGCGTAGATTTTTTGAGACATTACTCCCATGGAGGAAAGTGCGCATGGTGACTGTTGTATTCAATCCCGCGGCAAATCCTGTGTTTCATCAACACATTGAAGGTCCACAGATTACAGAATGCCTACAGATGTGCATCGGCAACTACTACTGGTCTTGCAGGGAACGATCAAAGCGTAGACTGTTTGTGACATTACTCCCATGGAGGAGAGTGCGCATGGTGACTGTTGTATTCAATCCCGATGTAATTTCTGTGTTTCATCAACACTCTGATTGTCCACAGATTACAGAATGCCTCCAGATGTGCATCGGAAACTACTACTGGTCTTCCAGGGTACGATCAAAGCGTAAACTGTTTGGGACATTACTCACATGCAGGAAAGTTCGTAGGTGACTGTTGTATTCAATACTGATGCTATTTCTGTGTTTCATCAACACTCTGATAGTCCACACATTACAGAATGCTCCCAGATGTGCATCGGAAACTAATACTGGTCTTCCAGGGAACGATCAAAGCGTAAACTGTTTGAGGTATTACTCCCATGGAGGAGAGTGCGCATGGTGACTGTTGTATTCAATCCCGATGCTATTTCTGTGTTTCATCAACACTCTGATAGTCCACAGATTACAGAATGCCTCCAGATGTGCATCGGAAACTACTACTGGTCTTCCAGGGTACGATCAAAGCGTAAACTGTTTGGGACATTACTCACATGCAGGAAAGTTCGTAGGTGACTGTTGTATTCAATACTGATGCTATTTCTGTGTTTCATCAACACTCTGATAGTCCACACATTACAGAATGCTCCCAGATGTGCATCGGAAACTAATACTGGTCTTCCAGGGAACGATCAAAGCGTAAACTGTTTGAGGTATTACTCCCATGGAGGAGAGTGCGCATGGTGACTGTTGTATTCAATCCCGATGCTATTTCTGTGTTTCATCAACACTCTGATAGTCCACAGATTACAGAATGCCTCCAGATGTGCATCGGAAACTACTACTGGTCTTCCAGGGAACGATCAAAGCGTAGACTGTTTGAGACATTACTCCCATGGAGGAAAGTGCGCATGGTGACTGTTGTATTCAATCCCGATGCAATTTCTGTGTTTCATCAACACTTTGAAGGTCCACAGATTACAGAATGCCTCCAGATGTGCATCGGAAACTACTACTGGTCTTGCAGGGAACGATCAAAGCGTAGACTGTTTGAGACATTACTCCCATGGAGGAAAGTGCGCATGGTGAATGTTGTATTCAGTCCCGATGCAATTTCTGTCTTTCATCAACAATCTAATAGTCCACACATTACAGAATGCCCACAGATGTGCATCGGAAACTACTACTGGTCTTCCAGGGAACGATCAAAGCGTAAACTGTTCGAGACGTAACTCCAATGGAGGTAAGTTCGCATGGTGACTGTTGTATTCAATCCTGATGCAATTTCTGTGTTTCATCAACACTCTGTTAGTCCACACATTACGGAATGTCCCCAGACGTGCATTGGAAACTACTACTGGTCTTCCAGGGAACGATCAAACGTAGACTGTTTGAGACGTTACTCCCATGGAGGAAAGTGCGCATGGTGACTGCTGTATTCAATCCCGATGCAATTTCTGTGTTTCATCAACACTCTGATTGTCCACAGAATACAGAATGCTTCCAGATGTGCATCGGAAACTACTACTGGTCTTCCAGGGAACGATCAAAGCGTAGACTGTTTGTGACATTACTCCCATGGAGGAGAGTGCGCGTGGTGTCTGTTGTATTCAATCCCGATGCAATCTCTGTGTTTGAACAACACTCTGATAGCTTACATATTACAGAATGCCTCCAGATGTGCATCGGAAACTACTACTGGTCTTCCAGGGAAGGATCAAAGGGTAGACTCTTTCAGAAATTACTCCCATGGAGGAAAATGCGCATGATGACTGTTGTATTCAATCCCGAGGTAATTTCAGTGTTTCATCAACACTTTGAAGGTCCACAGATTACAGAATGCCTCCAGATGTGCATCGAAAAAAAATTACTGGTCTAGCAGGGAACGATCAAAGCGTAGACTGTTTGTGACTTACTCCCATGGAGAAAAGTGCGCATGGTAACTGTTGTATTCAATCCCGATGCAATTTCTGTGTTTCATCAACACTCTGATAGTACACAGACTACAGAATGACTTCAGATGTGTATCGGAAACTACTACTGGTCTTCCAGGGAACGATCAAAGCGTAGATTTTTTGAGACATTACTCCCATGGAGGAAAGCGCGCATGATGACTGTTGTATTGAATCCCGCGGCAAATCCTGTGTTTCATCAACACATAGAAGGTCCACAGATTACAGAATGCCTACAGATGTGCATCGGCAACTACTACTGGTCTTGCAGGGAACGATCAAAGCGTAAACTGTTTGGGACATTACTCCCATGCAGGAAAGTTCGTAGGTGACTGTTGTATTCAATACTGATGCTATTTCTGTGTTTCATCAACACTCTGATAGTCCACACATTACAGAATGCCCCCAGATGTGCATCGGAAACTAATACTGGTCTTCCAGGGAACGATCAAACCGTAAACTGTTTGAGGTATTACTCCCATGGAGGAGAGTGCACATGGTGACTGTTGTATTCAATCCCGATGCTATTTCTGTGTTTCATCAACACTCTGATAGTCCACAGATTACAGAATGCCTCCACATGTGCATCGGAAACTACTACTGGTCTTCCAGGGAACGATCACAGCGTAGACTGTTTGAGACATTACTCCAGTGGAGGAAAGTGCGCATGGTGACTGTTGTATTCAATCCCGATGCAATGTCTGTGTTTCATCAACACTTTGAAGGTCCACAGATACAGAATGCCTCCAGATGTGCATCGGAAACTACTACTGGTCTTGCAGGGAACGATCAAAGCGTAGACTGTTTGAGACATTACTCCCATGGAGGAAAGTGCGCATGATGAATGTTGTATTCAATTGCGATGCAATTTCTGTGTTTCATCAACAATCTAATAGTCCACACATTACAGAATGCCCACAGATGTGCCTCGGAAACTACTACTGGTCTTCCAGGGAACGATCAAAGCGTAAACTGTTCGAGACGTTACTCCCATGGAGGAAAGTGCGCATGGTGACTGTTGTATTCAATCCTGATGCAATTTCTGTGTTTCATCAACACTCTGTTAGTCCACACATTACGGAATGTCCCCAGATGTGCATTGGAAACTACTACTGGTCTTCCAGTGAACGATCAAAGCGTAGACTGTTTGAGACGTTACTCCCATGGAGGAAAGTGCGCATGGTGACTGCTGTATTCAATCCCGATGCAATTTCTGTGTTTCATCAACACTCTGATTGTCCACAGAATACAGAATGCTTCTAGATGTGCATCGGAAACTGCTACTGGTCTTCCAGGGAACGATCAAAGCGTAGACTGTTTGTGACATTACTCCCATGGAGGAGAGTGCGCGTGGTGACTGTTGTATTCAATCCCGATGCAATCTCTGTGTTTGAACAACACTCTGATAGCTTACATATTACAGAATGCCTCCAGATGTGCATCGGAAGCTACTACTGGTCTTGCAGGGAACGATCAAAGCGTAGACTGTTTGAGACGTCACTCCCATGGATGAAAGTGCGCATGGTGACTGTTGTATTCAATCCTGATGCAATTTCTGTGTTTCATCAACACTCTGATAGTCCACAGATTACAGAATGCCCCCAGATGTGCATCGGAAACTACTACTTGTCTTCCAGGGAACGATCAAAGCGTAAACAGTTTGACACATTACTCCCATGGAGGAAAGTGCGCATGGTGACTATTGTATACAATCCCCATGCAATTTCTGTGTTTCATGAACACTCTGATAGTCCACAGATTACAGAATACTCCAGATGTGCATCGGAAACTACTACAGGTCTTCCAGGGAACGATCAAAGCGTAGACTCTTTGACACATTACTCCCACGGAGGAAAGTTAGCATGGTGACTGTTGTATTCAATCCCGACGCAATTTCTGAGTTTCATCAACACTTTGAAGGTTCACAGATTACAGAATGAATCCAGATGTGAATCGGAAACTACTACTGGTCTTTCAGGTAACGATCAAAGCGTAAACTGTTTGGGGTATTACTCCCATGGAGGAAAGTGCGCATGGTGACTGTTGTATTCAATCCCGATGCAATCTCTGTGTTTGAACAACACTCTGATAGTTTACATATTTCAGAATGCCTCCAGATGTGCATCGGAAACTACTACTGGTCTACAAGGGAACGATCAAAGCGTAGACTCTTTCAGACATTACTCCCATGGAGGAAAATGCGCATGGTGTCTGTTGTATTCAATCCCGAGGCAATTTCTGTGTTTCACCAACACTTTGAAGGTACACAGATTACAGAATGCCTCCATATGTGCATCGGAAGCTACTACTGGTGCAAATTCTGTGTTTCATCAACACTCTGATAGTCCACAGATTACAGAATGCCCACAGATGTGCATCGGAAACTACTACTGGTCTTCCAGGGAACGATCAAAGCGTAAACTGTTTGAGACGTTACTCCCATGGAGGAAAGTGCACATGGGGACTGTTGTATTCAATCCCGGTGCAATTTCTGTGTTTCATCAACAATCTGATTGTCCACAGATTACAGAATGCCTCCAGATGTGCATCCGAAACTACTACTGGTCTTCCAGGGAACGATCAAAGCGTAGACTGTTTGTGACATTACTCCCGTGGAGGAAAGTGCGCGTGGTGACTGTTGTATTCAATCCTAATGCAATTTCTGTGTTTCATCAACACTCTGATAGTCCACACAATACAGAACGTGAGATGATGTGCATCGGAAACTACTACTGGTCTTGCAGGGAACGATCAAAGCGTAGACTGTTTGAGACATTACTCCCATGGAGGAAAGGGCGCATAGTGACTGTTTTATTCAATCCCGATGCAATTTCTGTGTTTCATCAACGCTCTGATAGTCCACACATTACAGAATGCCTCCAGATGTGCATCGAAAACTACTACTGGTCTTCCAGGGAACGATCAAAGAGTGAAGTGTCTGAGACATTACTCCCATGGAGGAAAGTGCGCATGGTGACTGTTGTATTCAATCCTGATGCAATTTCTGTGTTTCATCAACACTCTGATAGTCCAAACATTACAGAATGACCCCAGATATGCATCGGAAACTACTACTGGTCTTCCAGGGAACGATCAAAGCGTAAACTGTTTGAGGTATTACTCCCATGGAGGAAAGTGCGCATGGTGACTGTTGTATTCAATCCCGATGCAATCTCTGTGTTTGAACAACACTCTGATAGTTTACATATTTCAGAATGCCTCCAGATGTGCATCGGAAACTACTACTGGTCTACAAGGGAACGATCAAAGCGTAGACTGTTTCAGACATTACTCCCATGGAGGAAAATGCGCATGGTGACTGTTGTATTCAATCCCGATGCAATTTCTGTGTTTCATCAACACTCTGATAGTCCACAGATTACAGTATGCACCCAGATGTGCATTGGAAACTTCTACTGGTCATCCAGGGAACGATCAAAGCGTAAACAGTTTGAGACATTACTCCCATGGAGAAAAGCGCGCATGTTTACTGTTGAATTCAATCCCTATGCAATTTCTGTGTTTCATCAACAATCTGATAGACCACACATTACAGAATGCACCCAGATGTGCATCGGAAACTACTACAGGTCTTCCAGGGAACGATCAAAGCGTAGACTGTTTGAGACATTACTCCGACGAGGAAAGTTAGCATGATGACTGTTGTATTCAATCCCCATGCAACTTCTGTGTTTTATCAACACTTTGAAGGTCCACAGATTACAGAATGCCTCCAGATGTGCATCGGAAACTGCTACTGGTCTTGCAGGGAACGATCAAAACGTAGACTGTTTGAGACATTACTCCCATGGAGGAAAGTGCGCATGGTGACTGTTGTATTCAATTCCGATGCAATTTCTGTGTTTCATCAACAATCTGATAGACCACACATTAAAGAATGCCCACAGATGTGCATCGGAAACTACTACTTGTCTTCCAGGGAACGATCAAAGCGTAAACTGTTTGAGACGTTACTCCCATGGAGGAAAGTGCGCATGGTGACTGTTGTATTCAATACTGATGCAATTTCTGTGTTTCATCAACACTCTGATAGTCCACACATTACAGAATGCCCCCAGATGTGCATCGGAAACTACTACTGGTCTTCCAGGGAACGATCAAAGCGTAAACTGTTTGAGACATTACTCCCATGGAGGAAAGTGCGCATGGTGACTGTTGTATTCAATCCCGATGCAATTTCTGTGTTTCATCAACACTCTGATAGTCCACAGATTACAGAATGCCCCCAGATGTATATCGGAAACTACCACTGGTCATAGAGGGAACGATGAAAGCGTAAACTGTTTAAGGCATTACTCCCATGGAGGAAAGTGCACATGGTGACTGTTGTATTCAATCCTGATGCAATTTCTGTGTTTCATCAACACTCTGATAGTCCACACATTACAGAATGCACCCAGATGTGCATCGGAAACTACTACAGGTCTTCCAGGGAACGATCAAAGCGTAGACTGTTTGAGACATTACTCCGACGAGGAAAGTTAGCATGATGACTGTTGTATTCAATCCCCATGCAACTTCTGTGTTTTATCAACACTTTGAAGGTCCACAGATTACAGAATGCCTCCAGATGTGCATCGGAAACTACTACTGGTCTTGCAGGGAACGATCTAAACGTAGACTGTTTGAGACATTACTCCCATGGAGGAAAGTGCGCATGGTGACTGTTGTATTCAATTCCGATGCAATTTCTGTGTTTCATCAACAATCTGATAGACCACACATTACAGAATGCCCACAGATGTGCATCGGAAACTACTACTTGTCTTCCAGGGAACGATCAAAGCGTAAACTGTTTGAGACGTTACTCCCATGGAGGAAAGTGCGCATGGTGACTGTTGTATTCAATACTGATGCAATTTCTGTGTTTCATCAACACTCTGATAGTCCACACATTACAGAATGCCCCCAGATGTGCATCGGAAACTACTACTGGTCTTCCAGGGAACGATCAAAGCGTAAACTGTTTGAGACATTACTCCCATTTAGGAATGAGCGCATGGTGACTGTTGTATTCAATCCCGATGCAATATCTGTGTTTCATCAACACTCTGATAGTCCACAGATTACAGAATGCCCCCAGATGTGCATCGGAAACTACTACTGCTCATCCAGGGAACGATCAAAAACGTAAACAGTTTGAGACATTACTCCCATGGAGGAAAGTGCGCATGGTGACTGTTGTATTCAATCCCGATGCAATCTCTGTGTTTAAACAACACTCTGATAGTTTACATATTACCGAATGCCTCCAGATGTGCATCGGAAAATACTACTGGTCTACAAGGGATCGATCAAAGCGTAGACTCTTTCAGACATTACTCCCATGGAGGAAAATGCGCATGATGACTGTTGTATTTAATCCCGAAGCAATTTCTGTGTTTCATCAACACTTTGAAGGTCCACAGATTACAGAATGCCTCCATATGTGCATCGGAAGCTACTACTGGTGCAAATTCTGTGTTTCATCAACACTCTGATAGTCCACAGATTACAGAATGCCCCCAGATGTGCATCGGAAACTACTACTGGTCTTCCAGGGAACGATCAAAGCGTAAACTGTTTGAGACGTTACTCCCATGGAGGAAAGTGCACTTGGTGACTGTTGTATTCAATCCCGACGCAATTTCTGTGTTTCATCAACACTCTGCTAGTCGACAGATTACAGAATGCCTCCAGATGTGCATCCGAAACTACTACTGGTCTTCCAGGGAACGATCAAAGCGTAGACTGTTTGTGACATTACTCCCGTGGAGGAAAGTGCGCGTGGTGACTGTTGTATTCAATCCTAATGCAATTTCTGTTTTTCATCAACACTATGATAGTCCACACATTACAGAATGCCCCCAGATGTGAATCGGAAACTACTACTGGTCTTCCAGGGAACGATCAAAGTGTAAACTGTTTGAAACATTACTCCCATTTAGGAAAGTGCGCATGGTGACTGTTGTATTCAATCCCGATGCAATTTCTGTGTTTCATCAACACTCTGATAGTCCACAGATTACAGAATGCACCCAGATGTGCATTGGAAACTACTACTGGTCATCCAGGGAACGATCAAAGCGTAAACAGTTTGAGACATTACTCCCATGGAGAAAAGCGCGCATGTTGACTGTTGTATTCAATCCCGATGCAATTTCTGTGTTTCATCAACACTCTGATAGTCCACAGATTACAGAATGCCTCTAGATGTGCATCGGAAACTACTACAGGTCTTCCAGGGAACGATCAAAGCGTAGACTGTTTGAGACATTACTCCCACGAGGAAAGTTAGCATGATGACTGTTGTATTCAATCCCGACGCAATTTCTGTGTTTCATCAACACTTTGAAGGTCCACAGGTTACAGAATGCCTCCAAATGTGCATCGGAAACTACTACTGGTCTTGCAGGGAACGATCAAAGCGTAGACTGCTTGAGACATTACTCCCATGGAGGAAAGTGCGCATGGTGACAGTTGTATTCAATCCCCATACAATTTCTGTGTTTCATCAACACTTTGAAGGTCCACAGATTACAGAATGCCTCCAGATGTGCATCGGAAACTATTACTGGTCTCGAAGGGAACGATCAAAACGTAGACTGTTTGAGACATTACTCCCATGGAGGAAAGTGCGCATGGTGACTGTTGTATTCAATTCCGATGCAATTTCTGTGTTTCATCAACAATCTGATAGACCACACATTACAGAATGCCCACAGATGTGCATCGGAAACTACTACTTGTCTTCCAGGGAACGATCAAAGCGTAAACTGTTTGAGGTATTACTCCCATGGAGGAGAGTGCGCATGGTGACTGTTGTATTCAATCCCGATGCTATTTCTGTGTTTCATCAACACTCTGATAGTCCACAGATTACAGAATGCCTCCAGATGTGCAACGGAAACTACTACTGGTCTTCCAGGGAACGATCAAAGCGTAGACTGTTTGAGACATTGCTCCCATGGAGGAAAGTGCGCATGGAGACTGTTGTATTCAATCCCGATGCAATTTCTGTGTTTCATCAACACTTTGAAGGTCCACAGATTACAGAATGCCTCCAGATGTGCCTCGGAAACTACTACTGGTCTTGCAGGGAACGATCAAAGCGTAGACTGTTTGAGACATTACTCCCATGGAGGAAAGTGCGCATGGTGAATGTTGTATTCAATCCCGATGCAATTTCTGTGTTTCATCAACAATCTAATAGTCCACACATTACAGAATGCCCACAGATGTGCATCGGAAACTACTACTGGTCTACCAGGGAACGATCAAAGCGTAAACTGTTCGAGACGTAACTCCAATGGAGGAAAGTGCGCATGGTGACTGTTTCATTCAATCCTGATGCAATTTCTGTGTTTCATCAACACTCTGTTAGTCCACACATTACGGAATGTCCCCAGACGTGCATTGGAAACTACTACTGGTCTTCCAGGGAACGATCAAACGTAGACTGTTTGAGACGTTACTCCCATGGAGGAAAGTGCGCATGGTGACTGCTGTATTCAATCCCGATGCAGTTTCTGTGTTTCATCAACACTCTGATTGTCCACAGAATACAGAATGCTTCCAGATGTGCATCGGAAGCTACTACTGGTCTTCCAGGGAACGATCAAAGCGTAGACTGTTTGTGACATTACTCCCATGGAGGAGAGTGCGCGTGGTGTCTGTTGTATTCAATCCCGATGCAATCTCTGTGTTTGAACAACACTCTGATAGCTTACATATTACAGAATGCCTCCAGATGTGCATCGGAAACTACTACTGGTCTTCCTGGGGACGATCAAAGGGTAGACTCTTTCAGAAATTACTCCCATGGAGGAAAATGCGCATGATGACTGTTGTATTCAATCCCGAGGTAATTTCTGTGTTTCATCAACACTTTGAAGGTCCACAGATTACAGAATGCCTCCAGATGTGCATCGAAAAAAAATTACTGGTCTAGCAGGGAACGATCAAAGCGTAGACTGTTTGTGACTTACTCCCATGGAGAAAAGTGCGCTTGGTAACTGTTGTATTCAATCCCGATGCAATTTCTGTGTTTCATCAACACTCTGATAGTACACAGACTACAGAATGACTTCAGATGTGTATCGGAAACTACTACTGGTCTTCCAGGGAACGATCAAAGCGTAGATTTTTTGAGACATTACTCCCATGGAGGAAAGTGCGCATGGTGACTGTTGTATTGAATCCCGCGGCAAATCCTGTGTTTCATCAACACATAGAAGGTCCACAGATTACAGAATGCCTACAGATGTGCATCGGCAACTACTACTGGTCTTGCAGGTAACGATCAAAGCGTAAACTGTTTGGGACATTACTCCCATGCAGGAAAGTTCGTAGGTGACTGTTGTATTCAATACTGATGCTATTTCTGTGTGTCATCAACACTCTGATAGTCCACACATTACAGAATGCCCCCAGATGTGCATCGGAAACTAATACTGGTCTTCCAGGGAACGATCAAAGCGTAAACTGTTTGAGGTATTACTCCCATGGAGGAGAGTGCGCGTGGTGACTGTTGTATTCAATCCCGATGCTATTTCTGTGTTTCATCAACTCTCTGATAGTCCACAGATTACAGAATGCCTCCACATGTGCATCGGAAACTACTACTGGTCTTGCAGGGAACGATCAAAGCGTAGACTGTTTGAGACATTACTCCAGTGGAGGAAAGTGCGCATGGTGACTGTTGTATTCAATCCCGATGCAATGTCTGTGTTTCATCAACACTTTGAAGGTCCACAGATTACAGAATGCCTCCAGATGTGCATCGGAAACTACTACTGGTCTTGCAGGGAACGATCAAAGCGTAGACTGTTTGAGACATTACTACCATGGAGGAAAGTGCGCATGGTGAATGTTGTATTCAATCCCGATGCAATTTCTGTGTTTCATCAACAATCTAATAGTCCACACATTACAGAATGCCCACAGATGTGCATCGGAAACTACTACTGGTCTTCCAGGGAACGATCAAAGCGTAAACTGTTCGAGACGTTACTCCCATGGAGGAAAGTGCGCATGGTGACTGTTGTATTCAATCCTGATGCAATTTCTGTGTTTCATCAACACTCTGTTAGTCCACACATTACGGAATGTCCCCAGATGTGCATTGGAAACTACTACTGGTCTTCCAGGGAACGATCAAAGCGTAGACTGTTTGAGACGTTACTCCCATGGAGGAAAGTGCGCATGGTGACTGCTGTATTCAATCCCGATGCAATTTCTGTGTTTCATCAACACTCTGATTGTCCACAGAATACAGAATGCTTCTAGATGTGCATCGGAAACTGCTACTGGTCTTCCAGGGAACGATCAAAGCGTAGACTGTTTGTGACATTACTCCCATGGAGGAGAGTGCGCGTGGTGACTGTTGTATTCAATCCCGATGCAATGTCTGTGTTTGAACAACACTCTGATAGCTTACATATTACAGAATGCCTCCAGATGTGCATCGGAAGCTACTACTGGTCTTGCAGGGAACGATCAAAGCGTAGACTGTTTGAGACGTCACTCCCATGGATGAAAGTGCGCATGGTGACTGTTGTATTCAATCCTGATGCAATTTCTGTGTTTCATCAACACTCTGATAGTCCACAGATTACAGAATGCCCCCAGATGTGCTTCGGAAACTACTACTTGTCTTCCAGGGAACGATCAAAGCGTAAACAGTATGACACATTACTCCCATGGAGGAAAGTGCGCATGGTGACTATTGTATACAATCCCCATGCAATTTCTGTGTTTCATGAACACTCTGATAGTCCACAGATTACAGAATACTCCAGATGTGCATCGGAAACTACTACAGGTCTTCCAGGGAACGATCAAAGCGTAGACTGTTTGACACATAACTCCCACGGAGGAAAGTTAGCAATGTGACTGTTGTATTCAATCCCGACGCAATTTCTGTGTTTCATCAACACTTTGAAGGTTCACAGATTACAGAATGAATTCAGATGTGAATCGGAAACTACTACTGCTCTTGCAGGGAACGATCATAGCGTAGACTGTTTGAGACATTACTCCCATGGAGGAAAGGGCGCATAGTGACTGTTGTACTAAATCCCGATGCAATTTATGTGTTTCATCAGCGCTCTGATAGTCCACACATTACAGAATGCACCCAGATATGCATCGGAAACTACTACTGGTCTTTCAGGTAACGATCAAAGCGTAAAGTGTTTGGGGTATTACTCCCATGGAGGAAAGTGCGCATGGTGACTGTTGTATTCAATCCCGATGCAATCTCTGTGTTTGAACAACACTTTGAAGGTACACAGATTACAGAATGCCTCCATATGTGCATCGGAAGCTACTACTGGTGCAATTTCTGTGTTTCATCAACACTCTGATAGTCCACAGATTACAGAATGCCCCCAGATGTGCATCGGAAACTACTACTGGTCTTCCAGGGAACGATCAAAGCGTAAACTGTTTGAGACGTTACTCCCATGGAGGAAAGTGCACATGGGGACTGTTGTATTCAATCCCGGTGCAATTTCTGTGTTTCATCAACAATCTGATAGTCGACAGATTACAGAATGCCTCCAGATGTGCATCGGAAACTACTACTAGTCTTCCAGGGAACGATCAAAGCGTAAACTGTTTGAGACATTACCCCCATGGAGGAATGTGAGCATGGTGACTGTTGTATTCAATCCCGGTTCAATTTCTGTGTTTCATCAACAATCTGATTGTCCACAGATTACAGAATGCCTCTAGATGTGCATCCGAAACTACTACTGGTCTTCCAGGGAACGATCAAAGCGTAGACTGTTTGTGACATTACTCCCGTGGAGGAAAGTGCGCGTGGTGACTGTTGTATTCAATCCTAATGCAATTTCTGTGTTTCATCAACACTCTGATAGTCCACACAATACAGAACGTGAGAATATGTGCATCGGAAAATACTACTGGTCTTGCAGGGAACGATCAAAGCGTAGACTGTTTGAGACATTACTCCCATGGAGGAAAGGGCGCATAGTGACTGTTTTATTCAATCCCGATGCAATTTCTGTGTTTCATCAACGCTCTGATAGTCCACACATTACAGAATGCCTCCAGATGTGCATCGGAAACTACTACTGGTCTTCCAGGGAACGATCAAAGAGTGAAGTGTCTGAGACATTACTCCCATGGAGGAAAGTGCGCATGGTGACTGTTGTATTCAATCCTGATGCAATTTCTGTGTTTCATCAACACTCTGATAGTCCACACATTACAGAATGCCCCCAGATATGCAACGGAAACTACTACTGGTCTTCCAGGGAACGATCAAAGCGTAAACTGTTTGAGGTATTACTCCCATGGAGGAAAGTGCGCATGGTGATTGTTGTATTCAATCCCGATGCTATTTCTGTGTTTCATCAACACTCTGATAGTCCACAGATTACAGAGTGCCTCCAGATGTGCATCGGAAACTACTACTGGTCTTCCAGGGAACGATCAAAGCGTAGACTGTTTGTGACGTTACTCCCATGGAGGAAAGTGCGCATGGTAACTGTTGTATTCAATCCTGATGCAATATCTGTGTTTCATCAACACTCTGATAGTCCACACATTACAGAATGCCCCCAGATGTGCATCGGAAACTACTACTGGACTTCCAGGGAACGATCAAAGCGTAAGCTGTTTGAGACATTACTCCCATTTAGGTATGAGCGCATGGTGACTGTTGTGTTCAATCCCGATGCAATTTCTGTGTTTCATCAACACTCTGATAGTCCACAGATTACAGAATGCCCCCAGATGTGCATCGGAAACTACTACTGCTCATCCAGGGAACGATCAAAGCGTAAACAGTTTGAGACATTACTCCCATGTAGGAATGTGCGCATGGTGACTGTTGTATTCAATCCCGATGCAATCTCTGTGTTTGAACAACACTCTGATAGTATACATATTACAGAATGCCTCCAGATGTGCATCGGAAAATACTACTGGTCTACAAGGGAACGATCAAAGCGTAGACTCTATCAGACATTACTCCCATGGAGTAAAATGCGCATGATGACTGTTGTATTTAATCCCGAAGCAATTTCTGTGTTTCATCAACACTTTGAAGGTCCACAGATTACAGAATGCCTCCATATGTGCATCGGAAGCTACTACTGGTGCAAATTCTGTGTTTCATCAACACTCTGATAGTCCACAGATTACAGAATGCCCCCAGATGTGCATTGGAAACTACTACTGGTCTTCCAGGGAACGATCAAAGCGTAAACTGTTTGAGACGTTACTCCCATGGAGGAAAGTGCACATGGTGACTGTTGTATTCAATCCCGACGCAATTTCTGTGTTTCATCAACACTCTGCTAGTCGACAGATTACAGAATGCCTCCAGATGTGCATCCGAAACTACTACTGGTCTTCCAGGGAACGATCAAAGCGTAGACTGTTTGTGACATTACTCCCGTGGAGGAAAGTGCGCGTGGTGACTGTTGTATTCAATCCTAACGCAATTTCTGTTTTTCATCAACACTATGATAGTCCTCACATTACAGAATGCCCCCAGATGTGAATCGGAAACTACTACTGGTCTTCCAGGGAACGATCAAAGTGTAAACTGTTTGAGACATTACTCCCATTTAGGAAAGTGCGCATGGTGACTGTTGTATTCAATCCCGATGCAATTTCTGTGTTTCATCAACACTCTGATAGTCCACAGATTACAAAGTGCCCCCAGATGTGCATCGGAAACTACTACTTGTCTTCCAGGGAACGATCAAAGCGTAAACAGTTTGAGACATTACTCCCATGGAGGAAAGTGCACATGGTGACTGTTGTATTCAATCCCGATGCAATTTCTGTGTTTCATGAACACTCTGACAGTCCACAGATTACAGAATACTCCAGATGTGCATCGGAAACTACTACAGGTCTTCCGGGGAACGATCAAAGCGTAGACTGTTTGAGACATTACTCCCACGGAGGAAAGTTAGCATGGTGACTGTTGTATTCAATCCCGACGCAATTTCTGTGTTTCATCAACACTTTGAAGGTTCACAGATTACAGAATGCCTCCAGATGTGAATCGGAAACTACTACTGGTCTTGCAGGGAACGATAAAAGCGTAGACTGTTTGAGACATTACTCCCATGGAGGAAAGGGCGCATAGTGACTGTTGTATTCAATCCCGATGCAATTTATGTGTTTCATCAGCGCTCTGATAGTCCACACATTACAGAATGCCTCCAGATGTGCATCGGAAACTACTACTGGTCTTCCAGGGAACGATCAAAGAGTGAAGTGTCTGAGACATTACTCCCACGGAGGAAAGTTAGCATGGTGACTGTTGTATTCAATCCCGACGCAATTTCTGTGTTTCATCAACACTTTGAAGGTTCACAGATTACAGAATGCCTCCAGATGTGAATCGGAAACTACTACTGGTCTTGCAGGGAACGATCAAAGCGTAGACTGTTTGAGACATTACTCCCATGGAGGAAAGGGCGCATAGTGACTGTTGTATTCAATCCCGATGCAATTTATGTGTTTCATCAGCGCTCTGATAGTCCACACATTACAGAATGCCTCCAGATGTGCATCGGAAACTACTACTGGTCTTCCAGGGAACGATCAAAGAGTGAAGTGTCTGAGACATTACTCCCACGGAGGAAAGTTAGCATGGTGACTGTTGTATTCAATCCCGACGCAATTTCTGTGTTTCATCAACACTTTGAAGGTTCACAGATTACAGAATGCCTCCAGATGTGAATCGGAAACTACTACTGGTCTTGCAGGGAACGATCAAAGCGTAGACTGTTTGAGACATTACTCCCATGGAGGAAAGGGCGCATAGTGACTGTTGTATTCAATCCCGATGCAATTTATGTGTTTCATCAGCGCTCTGATAGTCCACACATTACAGAATGCCTCCAGATGTGCATCGGAAACTACTACTGGTCTTCCAGGGAACGATCAAAGAGTGAAGTGTCTGAGACATTACTCCCATGGAGGAAAGTGCGCATGGTAACTGTTGTATTCAATCCCGATGCAATCTCTGAGTTTGAACAACACTCTGATAGTTTACATATTACAGAATGCCTCCAGATGTGCATCGGAAACTACTACTGGTCTACAAGGGAACGATCAAAGCGTAGACTTTTTCAGACATTACTCCCATGGAGTAAAATGCGCATGGTGTCTGTTGTATTCAATCCCGAGGCAATTTCTGTGTTTCACCAACACTTTGAAGGTCCACAGATTACAGAATGCCTCCATATGTGCATCGGAAGCTACTACTGGTGCAAATTCTGTGTTTCATCAACACTCTGATAGTCCACAGATTACAGAATGCCCCCAGATGTGCATCGGAAACTACTACTGGTCTTCCACTGAACGATCAAAGCGTAAACTGTTTGAGACGTTACTCCCATGGAGGAAAGTGCACATGGGGACTGTTGTATTCAATCCCGACTCAATTTCTGTGTTTCATCAACACTCTGATAGTCGACAGATTACAGAATGCTTCCAGATGTGCATCGGAAACTACTACTGGTCTTCCAGGGTACGATCAAATCGTAAACTGTTTGAGACATTACTCCCATGGAGGAAAGTGCGCATGGTGACTGTTGTATTCAATCCCGATACAATTTCTGTGTTTCATCAACAATATGATTGTCCACAGATTACAGAATGCCTCCATATGTGCATCGGAAGCTACTACTGGTGCAAATTCTGTGCTTCATCAACTCTCTGATAGTCCACAGATTACAGAATGCCCCCAGATGTGCATCGGAAACTACTACTGGTCATCCAGGGAACGATCAAAGTGTAAACCGTTTGAGACATTACTCCCATGGAGGAAAGTGCGCATGGTGACTGTTGTATTCAATCCCGATGCAATTTCTGTGTTTCATCAACACTCTGATAGTCCACAGATTACAGAATGCCTCCAGATGTGCATCGGAAACTACTACAACTCTTCCAGGGAACGATCAAAGCGTAGACTGTTTGAGATATTACTCCCACGAGGAAAGTTAGCATGATGACTGTTGTATTCAATCCCGACGCAATTTCTGTGTTTCATCAACACTTTGAAGGTCCACAGATTACAGAATGCCTCCAGATGTGCATCGGAAACTACTACTGGTCTTGCAGGGAACGACCAAAGCGTAAACTGTTTGAGACATTACTCCCAAGGAGGAAAGGGCGCATAGTGACTGTTGTATGCAATCCCGATGCTATTTCTGTGTTTCATCAACCCTCTGATAGTCCACAGATTACAGAATGCCCCCAGATGTGCATCGGAAGCTACTACTTGTCTTCCAGGGAACGATCAAAGCGTAAACAGTTTGAGACATTACTCCCATTGAGGAAAGTGCGCATGGTGACTGTTGTATTCAATCCCGATGCAATTTCTGTGTTTGAATAACACTCTGATAGTTTACAGATTACAGAATGCCTCCAGATGTGCATCGGAAACTACTACTTGTCTTCCAGGGAACGATCAAAGCGTAAACTGTTTGAGACATTACTCCCATTTAGGAAAGTGCGCATGGTGACTGTTGTATTCAATCCCGATGCAATTTCTGTCTTTCATCAACACTCTGATAGTCCACACAGTACAGAATGCCCCCATATGTGCATCGGAAACTACAACTGCTATTAGAGGGAACGATCAAAGCGTAAACTGTTTGAGACGTTACTCCCATGGGGGAAAGTGCCCATGGTGACTGTTGTATTCAATCCCGATGCAATTTCTGTGTTTCATGAACACTCTGATAGTCCACAGATTACAGAATACTCCAGATGTGCATCGGAAACTACTACAGGTCTTCCAGGGAACGATCAAAGCGTAGACTGTTTGAGACATTACTCCCACGGAGGAAAGTTAGCATGATGACTGTTGTATTCAATCCCGACGCAATTTCTGTGTTTCATCAACACTTTGAAGGACCACAGATTACAGAATGCCTCCAGATGTGCATCGGAAACTACTACTGGTCTTGCAGGGAACGATCAAAGCGTAGACTGTTTGAGACATTACTCCCATGGAGGAAAGGGCGCATAGTGACTGTTGTATTCAATCCCGATGCAATTTCTTTGTTTCATCAGCGCTCTGATAGTCCACACATTACAGAATGCCTCCAGATGTGCATCGGAAACTACTACTGGTCTTCCAGGGAACGATCAAAGAGTGAAGTGTCTGAGACATTACTCCCATGGAGGAAAGTGCGCATGGTGACTGTTGTATTCAATCCTGATGCAATTTCTGTGCTTCATCAACACTCTGATAGTCCACACATTACAGAATGCACCCAGATATGCATCGGAAACTACTACTGCTCTTTCAGGGAACGATCAAAGCGTAGACTGTTTGTGACGTTACTCCCATGGAGGAAAGTGCGCATGGTAACTGTTGTATTCAATCCTGATGCAATTTCTGTGTTTCATCAACACTCTGATAGTCCACAGATTACAGAATGCCCCCAGATGTGCATCGGAAACTACTACTGCTCATCCAGGGAACGATCAAAGCGTAGACTGTTTGAGACATTACTCCCATGGAGGAAAGTGCGCATGGTGACTGTTGTATTCAATCCCGATGCAATCTCCGTGTTTGAACAACACTCTGATAGTTTACATATTACAGAATGCGTCCAGATGTGCATCGGAAACTACTACTGGTCTACAAGGGAACGATCAAAGCGTAGACTCTTTCAGACATTACTCCCATGGAGGAAAGTGCGCATGGTGACTGTTGTATTCAATCCCGATTAAATTTCTGTGTTTCATCAACAATCTGATTGTCCACAGATTACAGAATGCCACCAGATGAGCATCCGAAACTACTACTGGTCTTCCAGGGAACGATCAAAGTGTAAACTGTTTGAGACATTACTCCCATTTAGGAAAGTGCGCATGGTGACTGTTGTATTCTATCCCGATGCAATTTCTGTGTTTCATCAACACTCTGATAGTCCCCACAGTACAGAATGCCCCCATATGTGCATCGGAAACTACAACTGGTATTAGAAGGAACGATCAAATCGTAAACTGTTTGAGACGTTACTCCCATGGGGGAAAGTGCCCATGGTGACTGTTGTATTCAATCCCGATGCAATTTCTGTGTTTCATGAACACTCTGATAGTCCACAGATTACAGAATACTCCAGATGTGCATCGGAAACTACTACAGGTCTTCCAGGGAACGATCAAAGCGTAGACTGTTTCAGACATTACTCCCACGGAGGAAAGTTAGCATGGTGACTGTTGTATTCAATCCCGACGCAATTTCTGTGTTTCATCAACACTTTGAAGGTCCACAGATTACAGAATGCCTCCAGATGTGCATCGGAAACTACTACTGGTCTTGCAGGAACGATCAAAGCGTAGACTGTTTGAGACATTACTCCCATGGAGGAAAGGGCGCATAGTGACTGTTGTATTCAATCCCGATGCAATTTCTGTGTTTCATCAGCGCTCCGATAGTCCACACATTACAGAATGCCTCCAGATGTGCATCGGAAACTACTACTGGTCTTCCAGGGAACGATCAAAGAGTGAAGTGTCTGAGACATTACTCCCATGGAGGAAAGTGCGCATGGTAACTGTTGTATTCAATCCTGATGCAATTTCTGTGTTTCATCAACACTCTGATAGTCCACACATTACAGAATGCCCCCAGATGTGCATCGGAAACTACTACTGGTCTTCCAGGGGACGATCAAAGCGTAAACTGTTTGAGACATTACTCCCATTTAGGAATGAGCGCATGGTGACTGTTGTATTCAATCCCGATGCAATTTCTGTGTTTCATCAACACTCTGATAGTCCACAGATTACAGAATGCCCCCAGATGTGCATCGGAAACTACTACTGCTCATCCAGGGAAAGATCAAAGCGTAAACAGTTTGAGACATTCCTCCCATGGAGGAAAGGGCGCATGGTGACTGTTGTATTCAATCCCGATGCAATCTCTGTGTTTGAACAACACTCTGATAGTTTACATATTACAGAATGCCTCCAGAAGTGCATCGGAAACTACTACTGGTCTACAAGGGAACGATCAAAGCGTAGACTCTTTCAGACATTACTCCCATGGAGGAAAATGCGCATGATGACTGTTGTATTCAATCCCGAGGCAATTTCTGTGTTTCATCAACACTGTGAAGGTCCACAGATTACAGAATGCCTCCATATGTGCATCGGAAGCTACTACTGGTGCAAATTCTGTGTTTCATCAACACTCTGATAGTCCACAGATTACAGAAAGCCCCAGATGTGCATCGGAAACTACTACTGGTCTTCCAGGAAACGATCAAAGCGTAAACTGTTTGAGACATTACCCCCATGGAGGAAAGTGCACATGGTGACTGTTGTATTCAATCCCGACGCAATTTCTGTGTTTCATCAACACTCTGATAGTCGACAGATTACAGAATGCCTCCAGATGTGCATCGTAAACTACTACAGGTCTTCCAGGGAACGATCAAAGCGTAGACTGTTTGAGACATTACTCCCAAGAGGAAAGTTAGCATGATGACTGTTGTATTCAATCCCGACGCAATTTCTGTGTTTCATCAACACTGTGAAGGTCCACAGATTACAGAATGCCTCCATATGTGCATCGGAAGCTACTACTGGTGCAAATTCTGTGTTTCATCAACACTCTGATAGTCCACAGATTACAGAATGCCTAAAGATGTGCATCGTAAACTACTACAGGTCTTCCAGGGAACGATCAAAGCGTAGACTGTTTGAGACATTACTCCCAAGAGGAAAGTTAGCATGATGACTGTTGTATTCAATCCCGACGCAATTTCTGTGTTTCATCAACACTTTGAAGGTCCACAGATTACAGAATGCCTCCAGATGTGCATCGGAAACTACTACTTGTCTTGCAGGGAACGATCAAAGCGTAGACTGTTTGAGACGTTACTCCCATGGAGGAAATGCACATGGTGACTGTTGTATTCAATCCCGACGCAATTTCTGTGTTTCATCAACAATCTGATAGTCGACAGATTACAGAATGCCTCCAGATGTGCATCGGAAACTACTACTGGTCTTCCAGGGAACGATCAAAGTGTAAACTGTTTGAGACATTACTCCCATTTAGGAAAGTGTGCATGGTGACTGTTGTATTCAATCCCGATGCAATTTCTGTGTTTCATCAACACTCTGGTAGTCCACACAGTACAGAATGCCCCCATATGTGCATCGGAAACTACAACTGGTATTAGAGGGAACGATCAAAGCGTAAACTGTTTGAGACGTTACTCCCATGGGGGAAAGTGCCCATGGTGACTGTTGTATTCAATCCCGATGCAATTTCTGTGTTTCATGAACACTCTGATAGTCCACAGATTACAGAATACTCCAGATGTGCATCGGAAACTACTACAGGTCTTCCAGGGAACGATCAAAGCGTAGACTGTTTGTGACGTTACTCCCATGGAGGAATGTGCGCATGGTAACTGTTGTATTCAATCCTGATGCAATTTCTGTGTTTCATCAACACTTTGAAGTTCCACAGATTACATAATGCCTCCATATGTGCATCGGAAGCTACTACTGGTGCAAATTCTGTGTTTCATCAACACTCTGATAGTCCACAGATTACAGAATGCCCCCAGTTGTGCATGGGAAACTACTACTGGTCTTCCAGGGAACGATCAAAGCGTAAACTGTTTGAGACGTTACTCCCATGGAAGAAAGTGCACATGGTGACTGTTGTATTCAATCCCGACGCAATTTCTGTGTTTCATCAACACTCTGATAGTCGACAGATTACAGAATGCCTCCAGATGTGCATCGGAAACTACTACTGGTCTTCCAGGGAACGATCAAATCGTAAACTGTTTACGACAATACCCCCATGGAGGAAAGTGCGCATGATGACTGTTGTATTCAATCCCGACGCAATTTCTGTGTTTCATCAACAATCTGATTGTCCACAGATTACAGAATGCCTCCAGATGTGCATCCGAAACTACTACTGGTCTTCCAGGGAACGATCAAAGCGTAGACTGTTTGTGACATTACTCCCGTGGAGGAAAGTGCGCGTGGTGACTGTTGTATTCAATCCTAATGCAATTTCTGTGTTTCATCAACACTCCGATAGTCCACACAATACAGAATGCCCCCAGATGTGCATCGGAAACCACTACTGGTCTTCGAGGGAACGATCAAAATGTAAACTGTTTGAGACATTACTCCCATTTAGGAAAGTGCGCATGGTGACTGTTGTATTCAATCCCGATGCAATTTCTGTGTTTCATCAACACTCTGATAGTCCACAGATTACAGAATGCACCCAGATGTGCATCGGAAACTACTACTGGTCATCCAGGGAACGATCAAAGCGTAAACAGTTTGAGACATTACTCCCATGGAGGAAAGTGCGCATGGTGACTGATGTATTCAATCCCGATGCAATTTCTGTGTTTCATCAACACTCTGATAGTCCACAGATTACAGAATGCCTCAAGATGTGCATCGGAAACTACTACAGGTCTTCCAGGTATCGATCAAAGCGTAGACTGTTTGAGACATTACTCCCACGAGGAAAGTTAGCATGATGACTGTTGTATTCAATCCCGACGCAATTTCTGTGTTTCATCAACACTTTGAAGATCCACAGATTACAGAATGCTTCCAGATGTGCATCGGAAACTACTACTGGTCTTGCAGGGAACGATCAAAGCGTAGACTGTTTGAGACATTACTCCCATGGAGGAAAGGGGGCATAGTGACTGTTGTATTCAATCCCGATGCAATTTCTGTGTTTCATCAACGCTCTGACAGTCCACAGATTACAGAATGCCCCCAGATGTGCATCGGAAACTACTACTTGTCTTCCAGGGAACGATCAAAGCGTAAACAGTTTGAGACATTACTCCCATGGAGGAAAGTGCTTATGGTGACTGTTGTATTCAATCCCGATGCAATATCTGTGTTTGAATAACACTCTGATAGTTTACAGTTTACAGAATGCCTCCAGATGTGCATCGGAAACTACTACTGGTCTTCCAGGGAACGATCAAAGCGTAAACTGTTTGAGACGTTACTCCCATGGAGGGAAGTGCACATGGTGACTGTTGTATTCAATCCCGACGCAATTTCTGTGTTTCATCAACAATCTGATAGTCGACAGATTACAGAATGCCTCCAGATGTGGATCGGAAACTACTACTGGTCTTCCAGGGATCGATCAAAGTGTAAACTGTTTGAGACATTACTCCCATTTAGGAAAGTGCGCATTTTGACTGTTGTATTCAATCCCGATGCAATTTCTGTGTTTCATCAACACTGTGATAGTCCACACAGTACAGAATGCCCCCATATGTGCATCGGAAACTACAACTGGTATTAGAGGCAACGATCAAAGCGTAAACTGTTTGAGACGTTACTCCCATTGAGGAAAGTGCCCATGGTGACTGTTGTATTCAATCCCGATGCAATTTCTGTGTTTCATCAACACTCTGATACTCCACAGATTACAGAATACTCCCGATGTGCATCGGAAACTAATACAGGTCTTCCATTGAACGATCAAAGCGTAGACTGATTGAGACATTACTCCCACGCAGGAAAGTTAGCTTGGTGACCGTTGTATTCAATCCCGACGCAATTTCTGTGTTTCATCAACACTTTGAAGGTCCACAGATTACAGAATGCCTCCAGATGTGCATCGGAAACTACTACTGGTCTTGCAGGGAACTATCAAAGCGTAGACTGTTTGAGACATTACTCCCATGGAGGAAAGGGCGCATAGTGACTGTTGTATTCAATCCCGATGCAATTTCTGTGTTTCATCAGCGCTCTGATAGTCCACACATTACAGAATGCCTCCACATGTGCATCGGAAACTACTACTGGTCTTCCAGTTAACGATCAAAGAGTGAAGTGTCTGAGACATTACTCCCATGGAGGAAAGTGCGCATGGTGACTGTTGTATTCAATCCTGATGCAATTTCTGTGTTTCATCAACACTCTGATAGTCCACACATTACAGAGTGCACCCAGATATGCATCGGAAACTACAACTGGTCTTTCAGGGAACGTTCAAAGCGTAAACTGTTTGAGGTATTACTCCCATGGAGGAAAGTGCGCATGGTGACTGTTGTATTCAATCCCGATGCAATCTCTGTGTTTCATCAACACTCTGATAGTCCACAGATTACAGAATGCCCCCAGATGTGCATCGGAAACTACTACTGCTCATCCAGGGCACGATCACAGCGTAAACAGTTTGAGACATTACTCCCATGGAGGAAAGTGCGCATGGTGACTGTTGTATTCAATCCCGATGCAATCTCTGTGTTTGAACAACACTCTGATAGTTTACATATTACAGAATGCGTCCAGATGTGCATCGGAAACTACTATTGGTCTACAAGGGAACGATCAAAGCGTAGACTCTTTCAGACATTACTCCCATGGCGGAAAAAGCGCATGATGACTGTTGTATTCAATCCCGAGGCAATTTCTGTGTTTCAACAACACATTGAAGTTCCACAGATTACAGAATGCCTCCATATGTGCATCGGAAGCTACTACTGGTGCAAATTCTGTGTTTCATCAACACTCTGATAGTCCACAGATTACAGAATGCCCCCAGATGTGCATCGGAAACTACTACTTGACTTCCAGGGAACGATCAAAGCGTAAACTGTTTGAGACATTACTCCCGTGGAGGAAAGTGCACATGGTGACTGTTGTATTCAATCCCGACGCAGTTTCTGTTTTTCATCAACACTCTGATAGTCGACAGATTACAGAATGCCGCCAGGTGTGCATCGGAAACTACTACTGGTCTTCCAGGGAACGATCAAAGCGTAAACTGTTTGAGACATTACCCCCATGGAGGAAAGTGCGCATGGTGTCTGTTGTATTCAATCCCGATGCAATTTCTGTGTTTCATCAACAATCTCATTGTCCACAGATTACAGAATGCCTCCAGATGTGCATCCGAAACTACTACTGGTCTTCCAGGGAACGATCAAATCGTAGACTGTTTGTGACATTACTCCCGTGGAGGAAAGTGCGCGTGGTGACTGTTGTATTCAATCCTAATGCAATTTCTGTGTTTCATCAACACTCTGATAGTCCACACATTACAGAATGCCCCCAGATGTGCATCAGAAAGTACTACTGGTCTTCCAGGGAACGATCAAAGTGTAAACTGTTTGAGACATTACTCCCATTTAGGAAAGTGCGCATGGTGACTGTTGTATTCAATCCCGATGCAATTTCTGTGTTTCATCAACACTCTGATAGTCCACAGATTACAGAATGCACCCAGATGTGCATCGGAAACTACTACTGGTCATCCAGGGAACGATCAAAGCGTAAACAATTTGAGACATTACTCCCATGGAGGAAAGTGCGCATGGTGACTGATGTGTTCAATCCCGATGCAATTTTTTTGTTTCATCAACACTCTGATAGTCCACAGATTACAGAATGCCCCCAGATGTGCATCGGAAACTACTACAGGTCTTCCAGGGATCGATCAAAGCGTAGAGAGTTTGAGACATTACTCCCACGAGGAAAGTTAGCATGATAACTGTTGTATTCAGTCCCGACGCAATTTCTGTGTTTCATCAACACTTTGAAGGTCCACAGATTACAGAATGCCTCCAGATGTGCATCGGAAACTACTACTGGTCTTGCATGGAACGATCAAAGCGTAGACTGTTTGAGACATTACTCCCATGGAGGAAAGGGTGCATAGTCACTGTTGTATTCAATCCCGATGCAATTTCTGTGTTTCATCAACGCTCTGATAGTCCACAGATTACAGAATGCCCCCAGATGTGCATCGGAAACTACTACTTGTCTTCGAGGGAACGATCAAAGCGTAAACAGTTTGAGACATTACTCCCATGGAGGAAAGTGCGCATGGTGACTGTTGTATTCAATCCCGATGCAATGTCTGTGTTTGAATAACACTCTGATAGTTTACAGATTACAGAATGCCTCCAGATGTGCATCGGAGACTACTACTGGTCTTGCAGGGAACGATCAAAGTGTAAACTGTTTGAGACATTACTCCCATGGAGGAAATAGCGCATGGTGACTGTTGTATTCAATCCCGATGCAATTTCTGTGTTTCATCAACACTCTGATTGTCCACAGATTACAGGATGCCCCCAGATGTGCATCGGAAACTACTACTGGTCTTCCAGGGAACGATCAAAGTGTAAACTGTTTGAGACATTACTCCCATTTAGGAAAGTGCGCATGGTGACTGTTGTATTCAATCCCGATGCAATTTCTGTGTTTCATCAACACTCTGATAGTCCACAGATTACAGAATGCACCCAGATGTGCATCGGAAACTACTACTGGTCATCCAGGGAACGATCAAAGAATAAACAATTTGAGACTTTACTCCCATGGAGGAAAGTGCGCATGGTGACTGTTGTATTCAATCTCGATGCAATCTCTGTGTTTGAACAACACTCTGATAGTTTACATATTACAGAATGCCTCCAGATGTGCATCGGAAATTACTACTGGTCTTCCAGGGAACGATCAAAGCGTAGACTCTTTCAGACATTACTCCCATGGAGGAAAAAGCGCATGATGACTGTTGTATTCAATCCCGAGGCAATTTCTGTGTTTCATCAACACTTTGAAGGTCCACAGATTACAGAATACCTCCATATGTGCATCGGAAGCTACTACTGGTTTTGCAGGGAACGATCAAAGAGTAGACTGTTTGAGACGTTACTCCCATGGAGGAAAGTGTGCATGGTGACTGTTCTATTTAATCCTGATGCAATTTCTGTGTTTCATCAACACTCCGATAGTCCACAGATAACAGAATGCTCCCAGATGTGCATCGAAAACTACTACTTGTCTTCCAGGGAACGTTAAAAGCGTGAACAGTTTGAGACATTACTCCCATGGAGGAAAATGCGCATGATGACTGTTGTATTCAATCCCGATGCAATTTCTGTGTTTCATCAACACTCTGATAGTCCACACAGTACAGAATGCCCCCATATGTGCATCTGAAACTACAACTGGTATTAGAGGGAACGATCAAAGCGTAAACTGTTTGAGACGTTACTCCCATGGAGGAAAGTGCCCATGGTGACTGTTGTATTCAATCCCGATGCAATTTCTGTGTTTCATCAACACTCTGATAGTCCACAGATTACAGAATGCCTCCAGATGTGCATCCGAAACTACTACAGGTCTTCCAGGGAACGATCAAAGCGTAGACTGTTTGTGACATTACTCCCGTGGAGGAAAGTGCGCGTGGTGACTGTTGTATTCAATCCTAATGCAATTTCTGTGTTTCATCAACACTCTGATAGTCCACACATTACAGAATGCCCCCAGATGTGCATCGGAAACCACTACTGGTCTTCCAGGGAACGATCAAAGTGTAAACTGATTGAGACATTACTCCCATTTAGGAAAGTGCGCATGGTGACTGTTGTATTCAATCCCGATGCAATTTCTGTGTTTCATCAACACTCTGATAGTCCACAGATTACAGAACGCACCCAGATGTGCATAGGAAACTACTACAGGTCATCCAGGGAACGATCAAAGCGTAAACAATTTGAGACATTACTCCCATGGAGGAAAGTGCGCATCGTGACTGATGTATTCAATCCCGATGCTATTTCTGTGTTTCATCAACACTCTGATAGTCCACAGATTACAGAATGCCTCCAGATGTGCATCGGAAACTACTACAGGTCTTCCAGGGATCGATCAAAGCGTAGACTGTTTGAGACATTACTCCCACGAGGAAAGTTAGCATGATGACTGTTGTATTCAGTCCCGACGCAATATCTGTGTTTCATCAACACTGTGAAGGTCCACAGATTACAGAATGCCTCCAGATGTGCATCGGAAACTACTACTGGTCTTGCAGGGAACGATCAAAGCGTAGACTGTTTGAGACATTACTCCCATGGAGGAAAGGGTGCATAGTCGCTGTTGTATTCAATCCCGATGCAATTTCTGTGTTTCATCAACGCTCTGATAGTCCACAGATTACAGAATGCCCCCAGATGTGCATCGGAAACTACTACTTGTCTTCGAGGAAACGATCAAAGCGTAAACAGTTTGAGACATTACTCCCATGGAGGAAAGTGCGCATGGTGACCGTTGTATTCAATCCCGATGCAATTTCTGTGTTTGAATAACACTCTGATAGTTTACAGATTACAGAATGCCTCCAGATGTGCATCGGAAACTACTACTGGTCTTGCAGGGAACGATCAAAGCGTAAACTGTTTGAGACATTACTCCCATGGAGGAAAGTGCGCAAGGTGATTGTTGTATTCAATCCCGATGCAATTTCTGTGTTTCATCAACACTCTGATTGTCCACAGATTACAGGATGCATCCAGATGTGCATCGGAAACAACTACTGGTCATCCAGGGAACGATCAAAGCGTAGACTGTTTGTGACATTACTCCCATGGAGGAAAGTGCACATGGTGACTGTTGTATTCAATCCTGATGCAATGTCTGTGATTCATCAACACTCTGATAGTCCACACATTACAGAATGCCCCCAGATGTGCATCGGAAACTACTACTGGTCTTCCAGGGAACGATCAAAGCGTAAACTGTTTGAGACATTACTCACATTTAGGAATGTGCGCATGGTGACTGTTGTATTCAATCCCGATGCAATTTCTGTGTTTCATCAACACTCTGATAGTCCACAGATTACAGAATGCACCAAGATGTGCATCGGAAACTACTACTGGTCATCCAGGGAACGATCAAAGAATAAACAGTTTGAGACATTACTCCCATGGAGGAAAGTGCGCATGGTGACTGTTGTATTCAATCTCGATGCAATCTCTGTGTTTGAACAACACTCTGATAGTTTACATATTACAGAATGCCTCCAGATGTGGATCGGAAATTACTACTGGTCTTCCAGGGAACGATCAAAGCGTAGACTCTTTCAGACATTACTCCCATGGAGGAAAAAGCGCATGATGACTGTTGTATTCAATCCCGAGGCAATTTCTGTGTTTCATCAACACTTTGAAGGTCCACAGATTACCGAATACCTCCATATGTGCATCGGAAGCTACTACTGGTTTTGCAGGGAACGATCAAAGCGTAGACTGTTTGAGACGTTACTCCCATGGAGGAAAGTGTGCATGGTGACTGTTCTATTTAATCCTGATGCAATTTCTGTGTTTCATCAACACTCCGATAGTCCACAGATAACAGAATGCTCCCAGATGTGCATCGAAAACTACTACTTGTCTTCCAGGGAACGATGAAAGCGTGAACAGTTTGAGACATTACTCCCATGGAGGAAAATGCGCATGATGACTGTTGTATTCAATCCCGATGCAATTTCAGTGTTTCATCAACACTCTGATAGTCCACACAGTACAGAATGTCCCCATATGTGCATCGGAAACTACAACTGGTATTAGAGGGAACGATCAAAGCGTAAACTGTTTGAGACGTTACTCCCATGGAGGAAAGTGCCCATGGTGACTGTTGTATTTAATCCTAATGCAATTTCTGTGTTTCATCAACACTCTGATAGTCCACACATTACAGAATGCCCCCAGATGTGCATCGGAAACCACTACTGGTCTTCCAGGGAACGATCAAAGTGTAAACTGTTTGAGACATTACTCCCATTTAGGAAAGTGCGCATGGTGACTGTTGTATTCAATCCCGATGCAATTTCTGTGTTTCATCAACACTCTGATTGTCCACAGATTACAGAATGCCCCCAGATGTGCATCGGAAACTACTACATGTCTTCGAGGAAACGATCAAAGCGTAAACAGTTTGAGACATTACTCCCATGGAGGAAAGTGCGCATGGTGACTGTTGTATTCAATCCCGATGCAATTTCTGTGTTTGAATAACACTCTGATAGGTTACAGATTACAGAATGCCTCCAGATATGCATCGGAAACTACTACTGGTCTTGCAGGGAACGATCAAAGCGTAAACTGTTTGAGACATTACTCCCATGGAGGAAAGTGCGCATGGTGACTGTTGTATTCAATCCCGATGCAATTTCTGTGTTTCATCAACATTCTGATTGTCCACAGATTACAGGATGCATCCAGATGTGCATCGGAAACAACTACTGGTCTTCCAGGGAACGATCAAAGCGTAGACTGTTTGAGACATTACTCCCATTTAGGAATGTGCGCATGGTGACTGTTGTATTCAATACCAATGCAATTTCTGTGTTTCATCAACACTCTGATAGTCCACACATTACAGAATGCCCCCAGATGTGCATCGGAAACCACTACTGGTCTTCCAGGGAACGATCAAAGTGTAAACTGTTTGAGACATTACTCCCATTTAGGAAAGTGCGCATGGTGACTGTTGTATTCAATCCCGATGCAATTTCTGTGTCTCATCAACACTCTGATAGTCCACAGATTACAGAATGCACCCAGATGTGCATCGGAAACTACTACTGGTCATCCAGGGAACGATCAAAGAATAAACAGTTTGAGACATTACTCCCATGGAGGAAAGTGCGCATGGTGACAGTTGTATTCAATCTCGATGCAATCTCTGTGTTTGAACAAAACTCTGATAGTTTACATATTACAGAATGCCTCCAGATGTGCATCGGAAATTACTACTGGTCTTCCAGGGAACGATCAAAGCGTAGACTCTTTCAGACATTACTCCCACGGAGTAAAAAGCGCATGATGACTGTTGTATTCAATCCCGAGGCATTTTCTGTGTTTCATCAACAATTTGAAGGTCCACAGATTACAGAATACCTCCATATGTGCATCGGAAGCTACTACTGGTTTTGCAGGGAACGATCAAAGCGTAGACTGTTTGAGACATTACTCCCATGGAGGAAAATGCGCATGATGACTGTTGTATTCAATCCCGATGCAATTTCTGTGTTTCATCAACACCCTGATTGTCCACACAGTACAGAATGCCCCCATATGTGCATCGGAAACTACAACTGGTATTAGAGGGAACGATCAAAGCGTAAACTGTTTGAGACGTTACTCCCATGGAGGAAAGTGCCCATGGTGACTGTTGTATTCAATCCCGATGCAATTTCTGTGTTTCATCAACACTCTGATAGTCCACAGATTACAGAATGCCTCCAGATGTGCATCGGAAACTACTACAGGTCTTCCAGGGAACGATCAAAGCGTAGACTGTTTGAGACATTACTCCCACTTAGGAAAGTTAGCATGGTGACTGTTGTATTCAATCCCGACGCAATTTCTGTGTTTCATCAACACTTTGAAGGTCCACAGATTACAGAATGCCTCCAGATGTGCATAGGAAACTACTACTGGTCTTGCAGGGAACGATCAGAGCGTAGACTGTTTGAGACATTACTCCCATGGAGGAAAGGGCGCATAGTGACTGTTGTATTCAATCCCGATGCAATTTCTGTGTTTCATCAACACTCTGATAGTCCACACATTACAGAAAGCCTCCAGATGTGCATCGGAAACTACTACTGGTCTTCCAGGGAACGATCAAATTGTGAAGTGCTTGAGACATTACTCCCATGGAGGAAAGTGCGCATGGTGACTGTTGTATTCAATCCTGATGCAATTTCTGTGTTTCATCAACACTCTGATAGTCCACACATTACAGAATGTCAGAAGATGTGCATCGGAATCTACTACTGGTCTTCCAGGGAACGATCAAAGCGTAAACTGTTCGAGACATTACTCCCATGGCGGAAAGTGCGCATGGTGACTGTTGTATTCAATCCTGATGCAATGTCTGTGTTTCATCAACACTCTGATAGTCCAAGGATTACAGAATGCCTCCAGATGTGCATCGGAAACTACTACTGGTCTTCCAGGGAACGATCAAAGCGTAGACTGTTTGTGACATTACTCCCATGGATGAGAGTGCGCATGGTGACTGTTGTATTCAATCCCGATGCAATTTCTGTGTTTCATCAACACTTTGAAGGTCCACAGATTACAGAATGCCTCCAGATGTGCATCGGAAGCTACTATTGGTCTGCCAGGAAACGATCAAAGAGTAGACTGTTTGAGACATTACTCCCACGGTGGAAAGTGCGCATGGTGACTGTTGTATTCAATACTGATGCAATTTCTGTGTTTCATCAACACTCTGATGGTCCACACATTACAGAATGCCCCCAGATAAGCATCGGAAACTACAACTGGTCATCCAGGGAACGATCAAAGCGTAAACTGTTTGAGGTATTACTCCCATGGAGGAAAGTGCGCATGGTGACTGTTGTATTCAATCCCGATGCTATTTCTGTGTTTCATCAACACTCTGATAGTCCACAGATTTCAGAATGCCTCCAGATGTGCATCGGAAACTACTACTGGTCTTCCAGGGAACGATCAAAGCGTAAACTGTTTGAGACGTTTCTCCCTTGGAGGAAAGTGTGCATGGTGACTATTGTATTCCATCCTGCTGCAATTTCTGTGTTTCATCAACACTCTGTTAGTCCACACATTACGGAATGTCACCAGATGTGCAACGGAAACTACTACTGGTCTTCCAGGGAACGATCAAAGCGTAAACTGTTTGAGACATTACTCCCATGGAGGAAAGTGCGCATGGTGACTGTTGTATTCAATCCCGTTGGAATTTGTGTGTTTCATCAACACTCTGATTGTCCACAGATTACAGAATGCATCCAGATGTGCATCGGAAACAACTACTGGTCTTCCAGGGAACGATCAAAGCGTAGACTGTTTGTAACATTACTCCCATGGAGGAAAGTGCGCGTGGTGACTGTTGTATTCAATACAGATGCAATTTCTGTGTTTCATCAACACTCTGATAGTCCACACATTACAGAATGCCCCCAGATGTGCATCGGAAACTACTACTGGTCTTCCAGGGAACGATCAAAGCGTAAACTGTTTGAGACATTACTCCCATTTAGGAATGTGCGCATGGTGACTGTTGTATTCAATCCCGATGCAATTTCTGTGTTTCATTAACACTCTGATAGTCCACAGATTACAGAATGCCCCCAGATGTGCATCGGAAACTACTACTGCTCATCCAGGGAACGATCAAAGAATAAACAGTTTGAGACATTACTCCCATGGAGGAAAGTGCGCATGGTGACTGTTGTATTCAATCCCGATGCAATCTCCGTGTTTGAACAACACTCTGATAGTTTACATATTACAGAATGCCTCCTGATGTGCATCGGAAACTACTACTGGTCTACAAGGGAACGATCAAAGCGTAGACTCTTTCAGACATTACTCCCATGGAGGAAAATGCACATGATGACTGTTGTATTCAATCCCGAGACAATTTCTGTGTTTCATCAACACTTTGAACGTCCACAGATTACAGAATGCCTCCATATGCGCATCGGAAGCTACTACTGGTGCAAATTCTGTGTTTCATCAACACTCTGATAGTCCACAGATTACAGAATGCCCCCAGATGTGCAACGGAAACTACTACTTGTCTTCCAGGGAACGATCAAAGCGTAAACAGTTTGAGACATTACTCCCAATGAGGAAAGTGCGCATGGTGACTGTTGTATTCAATCCCGATGCAATTTCTGTGTTTCATCAACACTCTGATAGTCCACAAAGTACAGAATGCACCCAGATGTGCATCGGAAACTACTACTGGTCATCCAGGGAACGATCAAAGCGTAAACAGTTTGAGACATTACTCCCATAGAGGAAAGTGCGCGTGGTGACTGTTGTATTCAATCCTAATGCAATTTCTGTGTTTTATCAACACTCTAATAGTCCACACATTACAGAATGCCTCCAGATGTGCATCGGAAACTACTACTGGTCATCCAGGGAACGATCAAAGCGTAAACAGTTTGAGACATTACTCCCATAGAGGAAAGTGCGCGTGGTGACTGTTGTATTCAATCCTAATGCAATTTCTGTGTTTTATCAACACTCTAATAGTCCACACATTACAGAATGCCTCCAGATGTGCAGCGGAAACTACTACTGGTCTTCCAGGGAACGATCAAAGTGTAAACTGTTTGAGACATTACTCACATTTAGGAAAGTGCGCATGGTGACTGTTGTATTCAATCCCGATGCAATTTCTGTGTTTCATCAACACTCTGATGGTCCACAAATTACAGAATACACCCAGATGTGCCTCGGAAACTACTACTGGTCATCCAGGGAACGATCAAAGCGTAAACAGTTTGAGACATTACTCCCATGGAGGAAAGTGCGCATGGTGACTGTTGTATTCAATCCCGATGCAATCTCTGTGTTTGAACAACACTCTGATAGTTTACATATTACAGAATGCCTCCGGATGTGCATCGGAAAGTACTACTGGTCTTCCAGGCAACGATCAAAGCGTAGACTCTTTCAGACATTACTCCCATGGAGGGAAATGCGCATGGTGACTGTTGTATTTAATCCTGATGCAATGTCTGTGTTTCATCAACACTCTGATAGTCCACAGATAACAGAATGCCCCCAGATGAGCATCGGAAACTACTACTTGTCTTCCAGGGAACGATCAAAGCGTGAACAGTTTGAGACATTACTCCCATGTAGGAAAGTGCGAATGGTGACTGTTGTATTCAATCCTGATGCAATTTCTGTGTTTGAGCAACACTCTGATAGTTTACAGATTACAGAATGCCTCCAGATGTGCATTGGAAACTACTACTGGTCTTCCAGGGAACGATCAAATCGTAGACTGTTTGAGACATTACTCCCATAGAGGAAAGTGCGCATGGTGACTGTTGTATTCAATCCCGCGGCAAATCGTGTGTTTCATCAACACTTTGAAGGTCCACAGATTACAGAATGCCTACAGATGTGCATCGGCAACTACTACTGGTCTTGCAGGGAACGATCAAAGCGTAGACTGTTAGAGACATTACTCCCATGGAGAAAAGTGCACATGGTGACTGTTGTATTCAATCCCGATGCAATTTCTGTGTTTCATAAACAATCTGATAGTCCACACACTACAGAATGCCTCCAGATGTGCATCGGAAACCACCACTGGTATTAGAGGGAACGATCATAGCGTAAACTGTTTGAGACGTTACTCCCATGGAGGAAAGTGCCCATGGTGACTGTTGTATAAATCCTGATGCAATATCTGTGTTTCATCAACACTATGATAGTCCACACATTACAGAATGCCAACAGATGTGCATCGTAAAATACTACTGGTCTTGCAGGGAACGATCAAAGCGTAAACTGTTTGAGACATTACTACCATTTAGGAAAGTGCGCATGGTGACTGTTGTATAAAATCCCGATGCAATTTCTGTGTTTCATCAACACTCTGATAGTCCACAGATTACAGAATGCCTCCAGATATGCATCGGAAACTACTGCTGGTCATCCAGGGAACGATCAAAGCGTAAACAGTTTGAGACATTACTCCCATGGAGGAGAGTGCGCATGGTGACTGTTGTATTCAATCCCGATGCAATCTCTGTGTTTGAACAACACTCTGATAGTTTACATATTACAGAATGCCTCCAGATGTGCATCGGAAACTACCACTGGTCTTCCAGGGAACGATCAAAGCGTAGACTCTTTCAGACATTACTCCCATGGAGGAAAATGCGCATGATGAATGTTGTATTCAATCCCTAGGCAATTTCTGTGTTTCATCAACACTTTGAAGGTCCAAAGATTACAGAATGCCTCCATTTGTGTATCGGAAGCTACTACTGGTCTTGGAGGGAACGATCGAAACGTAGACTGTTTGAGACGTTACTCCCATGGAGGAAAGTGCGCATGGTGACTGTTGTATTCAATCCTGATGCAATTTCTGTGTTTCATCAACACTCTGATAGTCCACAGATTACAGAATGCCCCCAGATGTGCATCGGAAACTACTACTGGTCTTCCAGGGAACGATCAAAGCGTAGACTGTTTCAGACATTACTCCCATGGAGGAAAATGCGCATGATGACTGTTGTATTCAATACCGAGGAATTTCTGTGTTTCATCAACACTTTGAAGGTCCACAGATTACAGAATGCCTCCAGATGTGCATCGGAAACTACTACTGGTCTTCCAGGGAACGTTCAAAGCGTAGACTGTTTGAGACATTACTCCCATGGAGGAAAGTGTGCATGGTGACTGTTGTATTCAATCCCGAAGTAATTTCTGTGTTTCATCAACACTCTGATAGTCCACAGATCACAGAATGCCTCTAGATGTGCATCTTAAGCTACTACAGGTCTTATAGGGAAAGATCAAAGCGTAGACTGTTTGGGACATTACGCCCATGGAGGAAAGTGCGCATGGTGACTGTTGTATTCAATCCCGATGCAATTTCTGTGTTTCATTAACACTCTGATGGTCCACACATTACAGAATGCCTCCAGATGTGCATCGGAAGCTACTACTGGTCTTCCAGGGAACGATCAAAGCGTAGACTGTTTGTGACATTACTCCCATGGAGGAAAGTGCGCATGGTGACTGTTGTATTCAATCCCGATGCAATTTCTGTGTTTCATCAACACTTTGAAGGTCCACAGATTACAGAATGCCTCCAGATGTGCATCGGAAGCTACTACTGGTCTTCCAGGAAACGATCAAGGCGTAGACAGTTTGAGACATTACTCCCATGGAGGAATGTGCGCATGGTGACTGTTGTATTCAATCCCGATGCAATTAATGTGTTTCAGCAATACTCTGATAGTCCACAGATTTCGGCATGCATCCAGATGTGCATCGGAAACTACTAATGGTCTTCCAGGGAACGATCAAAGCGTAGACTGTTTGTGACATTACACCCATGGAGGAAAGTGCGCATGGTGACTGTTGTATTCAATCCCGATGCAATTAATGTGTTTCAACAACACTCTGATAGTCCACAGATTACAGAATGCCTCCAGATGTGCATCGGAAACTACTACTGGTCTTCCAGGGAACGATCAAAGCGCAAACTGTTTGGGACATTACTCCCATGCAGGAAAGTGCGTAGGTGACTGTTGTATTCAATACTGATGCAATTTCTGTGTTTTATCAACACTCTGATAGTCCACACATTACAGAATGCCCCCAGATGTGCATCGGAAACTACCACTGGTCTTCCAGGGAACGATCAAAGCGTAAACTGTTTGAGACATTACTCCCATGGAGGAAAGTGCACATGGTGACTGTTGTATTCAATCCCGATGCAATCTCTGTGTTTGAACAACACTCTGATAGTTTACATATTACAGAATGCCTCCAGATGTGCATCGGAAAGTACTACTGGTCTTCCAGGGAACGATCAAAGCGTAGACTCTTTCAGACAATACTCCCATGGAAGAAAATGGGCATGATGACTGTTGTATTCAATCCCGAGGCAATTTCTGTGTTTCCTCAACACTTTGAAGGTCCACGGTTTACAGAATGATTCCATATGTGCATCGGAAGCTACTACTGGTTTTGCAGGGAACGATCAAAGCGTAGACTGTTTGAGACGTGACTCCCATGGAGGAAAGTGCGCATGGTGACTGTTGTATTTAATCCTGATGCAATTTCTGTGTTTCATCAACACTCTAATAGTCCACAGATAACAGAATGACCCCAGTTGTTCATCGGAAACTACTACTTGTCTTCCAGGGAACGATCAAAGCGTGAACAGTTTGAGACATTACTCCCATCGAGGAAAGTGGGCATGGTGACTGTTGTATTCAATCCCGATGCAATTTCTGTGTTTGAGCAACACACTGATAGTTTACAGATTACAGAATGCCTCCAGATGTGCATCGGAAACTACTACTGGTCTTCCAGGGAACGATCAAAGCGTAGACTGTTTCAGACATTACTCCCATGGAGGAAAATGCGCATTATGACCGTTGTATTTAATACTGAGGCAATTTCTGGGTTTCATCAACACTTTGAAGGTCCACAGATTACAGAATGCCTCCAGATGTGCATCGGAAACTACTACTGGTCTTGCAGGGATCGATCAAAGCGTAGACTGTTTGAGACATTACTCCCATGGAGGAAAGTGCGCATGGTGACTGTTGTATTCAATCCCGCGGGAAATCCTGTGTTTCATCATCACTTTGAGGGTCCACAGATTACAGAATGCCTACAGATGTGCATCGGCAACTACTACTGGTCTTGCAGGGAACGATCAAAGCGTAGACTGTTTGAGACATTACTCCCATGGAGGAAAGTGCGCATGTTGACTGTTGTATTCAATCCCGATGCAATTTCTGTGGTTCATCAACACTCTGATTGTCCACAGACTACAGAATGCCTCCAGATGTGCATCGGAACCTACTACTGGTCTCCAGGGGACGATCAAAGCGTAGACTGTTTGTGACATTACTCCCATGGAGGAAAGTGCGCGTGGTGACTGTTGTATTCAATCCTAATGCAATTTCTGTGTTTCATCAACACTCTGATAGTCCACACATTACAGAGTGCCCCTAGATGTGCATCATAAACTACTACTGGTCTTCCAGGGAACGATCAAAGCGTAGACTGTTTGAGACATTACTCCCATGGAGGAAAGTGCGCATGAAGACTGTAGTATTCAATCCCGCGGCAAATCCTGTGTTTCATCAACACTTTGAAATCCCACTGATTACAGAATGCCTACAGATGTGCATCGGCAACTACTACTGGTCTTGCAAGGAACGATCAAAGCGTAGACTGTTAGAGACATTACTCCCATGGAGGAATGTGCACATGGTGACTGTTGTATTCAATCCCGATCCAATTTCTGTGTTTCATCAACACCCTGATAGTCCACACATTACAAAATAAAAACAGATGTGCATCGGAAACTACTACTGGTCTTGCAGGGAACGATCAAAGCGTAAACTGTTTCAGACATTACTCCCGTGGAGGAAAGTGCACATGGTGACTGTTGTATTCAATCCCGATGCAACTTCTGTGTTTCATCAACACTCTGATAGTCCACAGATCACAGAATGCCTCCAGATGTGCATCGGGAACTACTACTGGTCTTCCAGGGAACGATCAAATCGTAAACTGTTTGGGACATTACTCCCATCGAGGAAAGTGCGCATGGTGACTGTTGTATTCAATACCGCGGGAAATCCTGTGTTTCATCATCACTTTGAGGGTCCACAGATTACAGAATGCCTACAGATGTGCATCAGCAACTACTACTGGTCTTCCAGGGAACGGTCAAAGCGTAGACTCATTCAGACATTACTCCCATGGAGGAAAATGGGCATGATGACTGTTGTATTCAATCCCGAGGCAATTTCTGTGTTTCATCAACACTTTGAAGGTCCACAGATTACAGAATGCCTCCATATGTGCATCTGAAGCTACTACTGGTTTTGCAGGGAACGATCAAAGCGTAGACTGTTTGAGACGTGACTCCCATGGAGGAAAGTGCGCATGGTGACTGTTGTATTTAATCCTGATGCAATTTCTGTGTTTCATCAACACTCTAATAGTCCACAGATAACAGATTCCCCCAGTTGTTCATCGGAAACTACTACTTGTCTTCCAGGGAACAATCAAAGCGTGAACAGTTTGAGACATTACTCCCATCGAGGAAAGTGCGCATGGTGACTGTTGTATTCAATCCCGATGCAATTTCTGTGTTTGAGCAACACACTTATAGTTTACAGTTTATAGAATGCCTCCAGATGTGCATCGGAAACTACTACTGGTCTTCCAGGGAACGATCAAAGCTTAGACTGTTTCAGACATTACTCCCATGGAGGAAAATGCGCATTATGACTGTTGTATTCAATACTGAGGCAATTTCTGGGTTTCATCAACACTTTGAAGGTCCACAAATTACAGTATGCCTCCAGATGTGCATCGGAAGCTACTACTGGTCTTCCAGGAAACGATCAAAGCGTAGACAGTTTGAGACATTACTCCCATGCAGGAAAGTGCGCATGATTACTGTTGTATTCAATCCTGATGCAATTAATGTGTTTCAACAACACTATGATAGTCCACAGAATACAGAGTGCCACCAGATGTGCATCGGGAACTACTACTGGTCTTCCAGGGAACGATCAAAGCGTAAACTGTTTGGGACATTACTCCCAAGCAGGAAAGTGCGTAGGTGACTGTTGTATTCAATACTGATGCAGTTTCTGTGTCTCATCAACACTCTGATAGTCCACACATTACAGAATGCTTCCAGATGTGCATGGGAAACTACTACTGGTCTTCCAGGGAACGATCAAAGCGTAAACTGTTTGAGACATTACACCCATGGAGGAAAGTGCGCATGGTGACTGTTGTATTCAATCCCGATGCAATTTCTGTGTTTCATCAACACTCTGACAGTCCACAGATTACGGAATGCCTCCAGATGGTCATCGGAAACTACTACTGGTTTTCCAGGTAACGATCAAAGCGTAGACTGTTTGTGACATTACTCCCATGGAGGAAAGTGCGCATAGTGACTGTTGTATTCAATCCCGATGCAATTGCTGTGTTTCATCAACGCTCTGATAGTCCACACATTACAGAATGCCTCCAGATGTGCATCGGAAACTACTACTGGTCTTCCAGGGAACGATCAAAGCGTAGACTGTTTGAGACATTACTCCCATGGAGGAGAGTGCGCATGGTGACTGTTGTATTCAATCCCGATTCAATTTCTGTGTTTCATCAACACTTTGAAGGTCCACAGATTACAGAATGCCTCCAGATGTGCATCGGAAACTACTACTGGTCTTCCAGGGTCTGATCAAATCGTAAACTGTTTGAGACATTACTCCCATGGAGGAAAGTGCGCATGGTGACTGTTGTATTCAATCCCGATGCAATTTCTGTGTTTCATCAACACTCTGATAGTCCACACATACAGAATGCCTCCAGATGTGCATCGGAAACAACTACTGGTCTTCCAGGGAACGATCAAAGCGTAGACTGTTTGTGACATTACTCCCATGGAGCAAAGTGCGCATGGTGACTGTTGTATTCTATCCCAATGCAATTTCTGTGTTTCATCAACACTTTTAAGGTAAACAGATCACAGAATGCCTCTATATGTGCATCGGAAGCTACTACTGATTTTCCAAGGAAACGATCAAAGCGTAGACAGTTTGAGACATTACTCCCACGGATGAAAGTGCGCATGGCGACTGTTGTATTCAATCCCGATGCAATTAATGTGTTTCAACAACACTCTGATAGTCCACAGATTACAGAATGCCTCCAGATGTGCATGGGAAACTACTACTGGTCTTCCAGGGAACGATCAAAGCGTAAACTGTTTGGGAGCAATACTCCCATGCAGGAAAGTGCGTAGGTGTCTGTTGTATTCAATACTGAAGCAATTTCTTTGTTTCATCAACACTCTGATAGTCCACACATTACAGAATGTCAGAAGATGTGCATCGGAAACTACGACTGGTCTTCCAGGGAACGATCAAAGCGTAAACTGTTTGTGACATTACTCCCATGGAGGAAAGTGCGCATGGTGGCTGTTGTATTCAATCCCGATGCAATTTCTGTGTTTCATCAACACTCTGATAGTCCACAGATTACAGAATGCCTCCAGATGTGCATCGGAAACTACTACTGGTTTTCCAGGTAACGATCAAAGCGTAGACTGTTTGTGACATTACTCCCATGGAGGAAAGTACGCATGGTGAATTTTTTATTCAATCCCGATGCAATTTCTGTGTTTCATCAACACTTTGAAGGTCCACAGATTACAGAATGCCTCCAGATGTGCATCGGAAGCTACTACTGGTCTTCCAGGAAAAGATCAAAGCGTAGACAGTTTGAGACATTACTCCCACGGAGGAAAGTGCGCATGGTGACTGTTGTATTCAATCCCGATGCAATTAATGGGTTTCAACAACACTATGATAGTCCACAGATTACAGAATGCCTCCAGATGTGCATCGGAAACTGCTACTGGTCTTCCAGGGAACGATCAAAGCGTAGACTGTTTGAGACATTACTCCCATGGAGGAAAGTGGGCATGGTGACTGTTGTATTTAATCCCGATGCAATTTCTGTGTTTCATCAACACTTTGAAAGTCCACAGATTACAGAATGCCTCCAGATGTGCATCGGAAACTACTACTGGTCTTCCAGGGAACGATCAGAGCGTAGACTGTTTGAGACATTACTCCCATGGAGGAAAGTGCGCATGGTGACTGTTGTATTCATTCCCGATGCAATTTCTGTGTTTCATCAACACTCTGATAGTCCACACATACAGAATGCCTCCAGATGTGCATTGGAAACTACTACTGGTCTTCCAGGGAACGATTAAACCGTAGACTGTTTGTGACAATACTCCCATGGAGGAAAGTGCGCATGGTGACTGTTGTATTCAATCCCGCAGCAATTCCTGTGTTTCATCAAGACTTTGAAGGTCCGCTGATTACAGAATGCCCGCAGATGTGAATCGGAAACTACTACTGGTCTTCCAGGGAACGATCAAAGCGTAAACTGTTTGAGACATTACTCCCATGGAGGAAAGTGCGCATGGTGACTGTTGTATTCAATCCCCATGCAACTTCTGTGTTTCATCAACACTCTGATAGTCCACAGATTACAGAATGCCTCCAGATGTGCATCGGAAACTACTACTGGTTTTCCAGGTAACGATCAAAGCGTAGACTGTTTGTGACAATACTCCCATGGAGGAAAGTGCGCATGGTGACTGTTGTATTCAATCCCGATGCAATTTCTGTGTTTCATCAACACTCTGATAGTCCACACATACAGAATGCCTCCAGTTGTGCAACGGAAACTACTACTGGTCTTCCAGGGAACTATCAAAGCATAGACTGTTTGTGACATTACTCCCATGGATGAAAGTGCGCATGGTGACTGTTGTATTCAATCCCGCAGCAATTCCTGTGTTTCATCAAGACTTTGAAGGACCGCTGATTACAGAATGCCCGCAGATGTGAATCGGAAACTACTACTGGTCTTCCAGGGAACGATCGAAGCGTAAACTGTTTGGGGCAATACTCCCATGCAGGAAAGTGCGTAGGTGACTGTTGTATTCAATACTGAAGCAATTTCTCTGTTTCATCAACACTCTGATAGTCCACACATTACAGAATGTCAGAAGATGTGCATCGGAAACTACTACTGGTCTTCCAGGGAACGATCAAAGCGTAAACTGTTTGAGACATTACTCCCATGGAGGAAAGTGCGCATGGTGACTGTTGTATTCAATCCCCATGCAATTTCTGTGTTTCATCAAAACGTTGAAGGTCTACAAATTACAGGATGCCTCCAGATGTGCATCGGAAACTACTACTGGTCTTGCAGGGAACGATCAAAACGTAGTCTGTTTGAGACAGTACTCCCATGGAGGGAAGTGCGCATAGTGACTGTTGTATTCAATCCCGATGCAATTGCTGTGTTTCATCAACGCTCTGATAGTCCACACATTACAGAATGCCTCCAGATGTGCATCGGAAACTACTACTGGTGTTCCATTGAACGATCAAAGAGTAAACTGTTTGAGACATTACTCCCATGGAGGAAAGTGCGCATGGTGACTGTTGTATTCAATCCTGATGCAATTTCTGTGTTTCATCAACACTCTGATAGTTTACACATTACAGAATGTCAGAAGATGTGCATCGGAAACTACTACTGGTCTTCCAGGGAACGATCAAAGCGTAGACAATTTGAGACATTACTTCCATGGAGGAAAGTGCGCATGATGACTGTTGTATTCAATCCCGATGCAATTATTGCGTTTCAGCAAAACTATGATAGTCCACGGATTACAGAATGCCTCCAAATGTGCATCGGAAACTACTACTGGTCTTCCAGGGAACGATCAAAGCGTAAACTGTTTGGGACATTACTCCCATGAAGGAAAGTGCGTAGGTGACTGTTGTATTCAATACTGATGCAATTTCTGTGTTTCATCAACACTCTGATAGTCCACACATTACAGAATGCCCCCAGATGTGCATCCGAAACTACTACTGGTCTTCCAGGGAACGATCAAAGCGTAGGCTGTTTGAGACGATACTCCCATGGAGGAAAGTGCGCATGGTGACTGTTGTATTCAATCCCGATGCAACTTCTGTGTTTCATCAACACTTTGAGGGTCCACAGGTTACAGAATGCCTCCAGATGTGCATCGGAAACTACTACTGGTCATGCAGGGACTGATCAAAGCGTAAACTGTTTGAGACATTACTCCCATGGAGCAAAGTGCGCATGGTGACTGTTGTATTCAATCCCGATGCAATTTCTGTGTTTCATCAACACTCTGATAGTCCACACGTACAGAATGCCTCCAGATGTGCATCGGAAACTACTACTGGTCTTCCAGGGAACGATCAAAGCGTAGACTGTTTGTGACATTACTCCCATGGAGGAAAGTGCGCATGGTGACTGTTGTATTCTATCCCAATGCAATTTCTGTGTTTCATCAACACTTTTAAGGTAAACAGATCACGGAATGCCTCTATATGTGCATCGGAAGCTACTACTGATCTTCCAAGGAAACGATCAAAGCGTAGACAGTTCGAGACATTACTCCCACGGAGGAAAGTGCGCATGGCGACTGTTGTATTCAATCCCGATACAATTAATGTGTTTCAACAACACTCTGATAGTTTACAGATAACAGAATGCCTCCAGATGTGCATCGGAAACTACTACTGGTCTTCCAGGGAACGATCAAAGCGTAAACTGTTTGGGACAATACTCCCATGCAGGAAAGTGCGTAGGTGACTGTTGTATTCAATACTGAAGCAATTTCTCTGTTTCATCAACACTCTGATAGTCCACACATTACAGAATGTCAGAAGATGTGCATCGGAAACTACTACTGGTCTTCCAGGGAACGATCAAAGCGTAAACTGTTTGAGACATTACTCCCATGGAGGAAAGTGCGCATGGTGACTGTTGTATTCAATCCCCATGCAACTTCTGTGTTTCATCAACACTCTGATAGTCCACAGATTACAGAATGCCTCCAGATGTGCATCGGAAACTACTACTGGTTTTCCAGGTAACGATCAAAGCGTAGACTGTTTGTGACATTACTCCCATGGAGGAAAGTGCGCATGGTGACTTTTTTATTCAATCCCGATGCAATTTCTGTGTTTCATCAACACTTTGAAGGTCCGCAGATTACAGAATGCCTCCAGATGTGCATCGGAAGCTACTACTGGTCTTGCAGGGAACGATCAAAACGTAGACTGTTTGTGACGTTACTCCCATGGTGGAAAGTGCGCATGGTAACAGTTGTATTCAATCCCGAAGCAATTTCTGTGTTTTATCAACACTCTGATAGTACACAGCCTACAGAATGACTCCAGATGTGCATCGTAAATTACTACTGGTCTTCCAGGGAACGATCAAAGCGTAGACTGTTTGAGACATTACTCCCATGTAGGAAAGTGCGCATGGTGACTGTTATATTCAATCCCGCGGCAAATCCTGTGTTTCGTCAACACTTTGAAGGTCCACAGATTACAGAATGCCTCCAGATGTGCATCGGAAACTACTACTGGTCTTCCAGGGAACGATCAAAGCGTAAACTGTTTGAGGTATTACTCCCATGGAGGAAAGTGCGCATGGTTACTGTTGTATTCAACCACGATTCTATTTCTGTGTTTCATCAACACTCTCATAGACCACAGATTACAGAAAGCCTCCAGATGTGCATCGAAAACTACTACTGGTCTTCCAGGGAACGATCAAAGCGTTGTCTGTTTGAGACATTACTCCCATGGAGGAAAGTGCGCATGGTGACTGTTGTATTCAATCCCGAATCAATTTCTGTGTTTCAACAACACTATGATAGTCCACAGATTACAGAATGCCTCCAGATGTGCATCGGAAACTGCTACTGGTCTTCCAGGGAACGACCAAAGCGTAAACTGTTTTCGACATTACTCCCATGCAGGAAAGTGCGTAGGTGACTGTTGTATTCAATACTGATGCAATTTCTGTGTTTCATCAACACTCTGATAGTCCACACATTACAGAATGCCCCCAGATGTGCATCGGAAACTACTACTGGTCTTCCAGGGAACGATCAAAGCGTAAACTGTTTGAGGTATTACTCCCATTGAGGAAAGTGCGCATGGTTACTGTTGTATTCAACCCCGATTCTATTTCTGTGTTTCATCAACACTCTCATACTCCACAGATTACAGAATGCCTCCAGATGTGCATCGGAAACTACTACTGGTCTTCCAGGGAACGATCAAAGCGTAGACTGTTTGAGACATTACTCCTATGGAGGAAAGTGGGCATGGTGACTGTTGTATTCAATCCCGATGCAATTTCTGTGTTTCATCAACACTTTGGAGGTCCACAGACTACAGAATTCCTCCAGATGTGCATCGGAAACTACTACTGGTCTTCCAGGGAACGATCAGAGCGTAGACTGTTTGAGACATTACTCCCATGGAGGAAAGTGCGCATGGTGACTGTTGTATTCAATCCCGATGCAATTTCTGTGTTTCATCAACACTCTGATAGTCCACACATACAGAATGCCTCCAGATGTGCATTGGAAACTACTACTGGTCTTCCAGGGAACGATTAAAGCGTAGACTGTTTGTGACAATACTCCCATGGAGGAAAGTGCGCATGGTGACTGTTGTATTCAATCCCGATGCAATTTCTGTGTTTCATCAACACTCTGATAGTCCACACATACAGAATGCATCCAGATGTGCAACGGAAACTACTACTGGTCTTCCAGGGAACGATCAAAGCATAGACTGTTTGTGACATTACTCCCATGGATGAAAGTGCGCATGGTGACTGTTGTATTCAATCCCGCAGCAATTCCTGTGTTTCATCAAGACTTTGAAGGTCCGCTGATTACAGAATGCCCGCAGATGTGAATCGGAAACTACTACTGGTCTTCCAGGGAACGATCAAAGCGTAAACTGTTTGGGACAATACTCCCATGCAGGAAAGTGCGTAGGTGACTGTTGTATTCAATACTGAAGCAATTTCTCTGTTTCATCAACACTCTGATAGTCCACACATTACAGAATGTCAGAAGATGTGCATCGGAAACTACTACTGGTCTTCCAGGGAACGATCAAAGCGTAAACTGTTTGAGACATTACTCCCATGGAGAAAGTGCGCATGGTGACTGTTGTATTCAATACCCATGCAACTTCTGTGTTTCATCAACACTCTGATAGTCCACAGATTACAGAATGCCTCCAGATGTGCATCGGAAACTACTACTGGTTTTCCAGGTAACGAACAAAGCGTAGACTGTTTGTGACATTACTCCCATGGAGGAAAGTGCGCATGGTGACTTTTTTATTCAATCCCGATGCAATTTCTGTGTTTCATCAACACTTTGAAGGTCCGCAGATTACAGAATGCCTCCAGATGTGCATCGGAAGCTACTACTGGTCTTGCAGGGAACGATCAAAACGTAGACTGTTTGTGACGTTACTCCAATGGTGGAAAGTGCGCATGGTAACAGTTGTATTCAATCCCGAAGCAATTTCTGTGTTTTATCAACACTCTGATAGTACACAGACTACAGAATGACTCCAGATGTGCATCGTAAATTACTACTGGTCTTCCAGGGAACGATCAAAGCGTAGACTGTTTGAGACATTACTCCCATGTAGGAAAGTGCGCATGGTGACAGTTATATTCAATCCCGCGGCAAATCCTGTGTTTCGTCAACACTTTGAAGGTCCACAGATTACAGAATGCCTCCAGATGTGCATCGGAAACTACTACTGGTCTTCCAGGGAACGATCAAAGCGTAAACTGTTTGAGGTATTACTCCCATGGAGGAAAGTGCGCATGGTTACTGTTGTATTCAACCCCGATTCTATTTCTGTGTTTCATCAACACTCTCATAGTCCACAGATTACAGAATGCCTCCAGATGTGCATCGAAAACTACTACTGGTCTTCCAGGGAACGATCAAAGCGTTGTCTGTTTGAGACATTACTCCCATGGAGGAAAGTGCGCATGGTGACTGTTGTATTCAATCCCGAATCAATTTCTGTGTTTCAACAACACTATGATAGTCCACAGATTACAGAATGCCTCCAGATGTGCATCGGAAACTGCTACTGGTCTTCCAGGGAACGACCAAAACGTAAACTGTTTGGGACATTACTCCCATGCAGGAAAGTGCGTAGGTGACTGTTGTATTCAATACTGATGCAATTTCTGTGTTTCATCAACACTCTGATAGTCCACACATTACAGAATGCCCCCAGATGTGCATCGGAAACTATTACTGGTCTTCCAGGGAACGATCAAAGCGTAAACTGTTTGAGGTATTACTCCCATGGAGGAAAGTGCGCATGGTTACTGTTGTATTCAACCCCGATTCTATTTCTGTGTTTCATCAACACTCTCATACTCCACAGATTACAGAATGCCTCCAGATGTGCATCGGAAACTACTACTGGTCTTCCAGGGAACGATCAAAGCGTAGACTGTTTGAGACATTACTCCCATGTAGGAAAGTGGGCATGGTGACTGTTGTATTCAATCCCGATGCAATTTCTGTGTTTCATCAACACTTTGAAGGTCCACAGATTACAGAATGCCTCCAGATGTGCATCGGAAACTACTACTGGTCTTCCAGGGAACGATCAGAGCGTAGACTGTTTGAGACATTACTCCCATGGAGGAAAGTGCGCATGGTGACTGTTGTATTCAATCCCGATGCAATTTCTGTGTTTCATCAACACTCTGATTCACCACACATACAGAATGCCTCCAGATGTGCATTGGAAACTACTACTGGTCTTCCAGGGAACGATTAAAGCGTAGACTGTTTGTGACAATACTCCCATGGAGGAAAGTGCACATGGTGACTGTTGTATTCAATCCCGATGCAATTTCTGTGTTTCATCAACACTCTGATAGTCCACACATACAGAATGCCTCCAGATGTGCAACGGAAACTACTACTGGTCTTCCAGGGAACGATCAAAGCATAGACTGTTTGAGACATTACTCCCATGGATGAAAGTGCGCATGGTGACTGTTGTATTCAATCCCGCAGCAATTCCTGTGTTTCATCAAGACTTTGAAGGTCCGCTGATTACAGAATGCCCGCAGATGTGAATCGGAAACTACTACTGGTCTTCCAGGAAACGATCAAAGCGTAAACTGTTTGAAACATTACTCCCATTTAGGAAAGTGCGCATGGTGACTGTTGTATTCAATCCCGATGCAATTCCTGTGTTTCATCAACACTCTGATAGTCCACAGATTACAGAATGCCCCCAGATGTGCATCGGAAACTACTACTGGTCTTCCAGGGAACGATCAAAGCGTAAACTGTTTGAGGTATTACTCCCATGGAGGAAAGTGCGCATGGTTACTGTTGTATTCAACCCCGATTCTATTTCTGTGTTTCATCAACACTCTCATAGTCCACAGATTACAGAATGCCTCCAGATGTGCATCGGAAACTACTACTGGTCTTCCAGGGAACGATCAAATCGTTGACTGTTTGAGACATTACTCCCATGGAGGAAAGTGCGCATGGTGACTGTTGTATTCAATCCCGATTCAATTTCTGTGTTTCATCAACACTTTGACGGTCCACAGATTACAGAATGCCTCTATATGTGCATCGGAAGCTACTACTGATCTTCCAAGGAAACGATCAAAGCGTAGACAGTTCGAGACATTACTCCCACGGAGGAAAGTGCGCATGGCGGCTGTTGTATTCAATCCCAATGCAATTAATGTGTTTCAACAACACTCTGATAGTCCACAGATTAGAGAATGCCTCCAGATGTGCATCGGAAACTACTACTGGTCTTCCAGGGAACGATCAAATCGTAAACAGTTTGAGACATTACTCCCATGGAGGAAAGAGCGCATGGTGGCTGTTGTATTCAATCGCGATGCAATTTCTGTGTTTCATTAACAATCTGATAGTCCACACATTACAGCATGCCCACAGATGTGCATCGGGAACTACTACTGGTCTTCCAGGGAACGATCAAAGCGTAAATTGTTTGAGACGTTACTCCCATGGTGGAAAGTGCGCATGGTGACTGTTGTATTCAATCCTGATGCAATTTCTGTGTTTCATCAACACTCTGTTAGTCCACACATTACGGAATGTCCCCAGATGTGCATCGGAAACTACTACTGGTCATCCAGGGAACGATCAAAGCGTAAACAGTTTGAGACATTACTCCCATGGAGGAAAGTGCGCATGGTGACTGTTGTACTCAATCCCGATGCAATCTCTGTGTTTGAACTACACTCTGATAGTTTACATATTACAGAATGCTTCCAGATGTGCATCGGAAACTACTAATGGTCTTCCAGGGAACGATCAAAGCGTAAACAGTTTGAGACATTACTCCCATGGAGGAAAGTGCACATGGTGACTGTTGTATTCAGTCCCTCCGCAATTTCTGTGTTTCATCAACACTCTGATAGTCCACAGATTACAGAATGCCTCCAGATTCCCATCTGAAACTACTACAGGTCTTCCAGGGAACGATCAAAGCGTAGATTGTTTGAGACATTACTTCCACGGAGGAAATTTCCCATGGTGACTGTTGTATTCAATCCCGATGCAATTTCTGTGTTTTATCAAAACTTTGAAGGTCCACAGATTACAGGATGCCTGCAGATGTGCATCGGAAACTACTACTGGTCTTGCAGGGAACGATCAAAACGTAGACTGTTTGAGACATTACTCAAATGGAGGAAAGTGCGCATAGTGACTGTTGTATTCAATCCCGATGCTATTGCTGTGTTTGATCAACGCTCTGATAGTCCACACATTACAGAATGCCTCCAGATGTGCATCGGAAATTACTACTGGTCTTACAGGGAACGATCAAAACGTAGACTGTTTGTGACGTTACTCCCATGGTGGAAAATTCGCATGGTAACTGTTGTATTCAATCCCGAAGCAATTTCTGTGTTTCATCAACACTCTGATAGTCCACAGACTACAGAATGACTCCAGATGTGCATCGGAAACTACTACTGGTCTTTCAGGAAACGATCAAAGCGTAGACAGTTTGAGACATTACTCCCATGGAGGATGGTGCGCATGGTGACTGTTATATTCAATCCCGCGGCAATTCCTGTGTTTCGTCAACACTTTGAAGGTCCACAGATTACAGAATGCCTCCAGATGTGCATCGGAAACTACTCCTTGTCTTCCAGGGAACGATCAAAGCGTAAACTGTTTGGGACATTACTCCATTGCAGGAAAGTGCGTAGGTGACTGTTGTATTCAATAGTGATGCAATATCTGTGTTTCATCAACACTCTGATAGTCCACACATTACAGAATGCCCCCAGATGTGCATCGGAAACTACTACTGGTCTTCCAGGGAACGATCAAAGCGTAAACCGTTTGAGGTATTACTCCCATTGAAGAAAGTGCGCATGGTTACTGTTGTATTCAATCCCGCAGCAATTCCTGTGTTTCATCAAGACTTTGAAGGTCCGCTGATTACAGAATGCCCGCAGATGTGAATCGGAAACTACTACTGGTCTTCCAGGAAACGATCAAAGCGTAAACTGTTTGAAACATTACTCCCATTTAGGAAAGTGCGCATGGTGACTGTTGTATTCAATCCCGATGCAATTCCTGTGTTTCATCAACACCCTGATAGTCCACAGATTACAGAATGCCCCCAGATGTGCATCGGAAACTACTACTGGTCTTCCAGGGAACGATCAAAGCGTAAACTGTTTGAGGTATTACTCCCATGGAGGAAAGTGCGCATGGTTACTGTTGTATTCAACCCCGATTCTATTTCTGTGTTTCATCAACACTCTCATAGTCCACAGATTACAGAATGCCTCCAGATGTGCATCGGAAACTACTACTGGTCTTCCAGGGAACGATCAAAGCGTTGACTGTTTGAGACATTACTCCCATGGAGGAAAGTGCGCATGGTGACTGTTGTATTCAATCCCGATTCAATTTCTGTGTTTCATCAACACTTTGAAGGTCCACAGATTACAGAATGCCTCTATATGTGCATCGGAAGCTACTACTGATCTTCCAAGGAAACGATCAAAGCGTTGACAGTTCGAGACATTACTCCCACGGGGGAAAGTGCGCATGGCGGCTGTTGTATTCAATCCCAATGCAATTAATGTGTTTCAACAACACTCTGATAGTCCACAGATTACAGAATGCCCCCAGATGTGCATCGGAAACTACTACTGGTCTTCCAGGGAACGATCAAAGCGTAAACTGTTTGAGGTATTACTCCCATGGAGGAAAGTGCGCATGGTGACTGTTGTATTCAACCCCGATTCTATTTCTGTGTTTCATCAACACTCTCATAGTCCACAGATTACAGAATGCCTCCAGATGTGCATCGGAAACTACTACTGGTCTTCCAGGGAACGATCAAAGCGTAGACTGTTTGTGACATTACTCCCATGGAGGAAAGTGCGCATGGTGACTTTTTTATTCAATCCCGATGCAATTTCTGTGTTTCATCAACACTTTGAAGGTCCACAGATTACAGAATGCCTCCAGATGTGCATCGGAAGCTACTTTTGGTCTTCCAGGAAACGATCAAAGCGTAGAAAGTTTGAGACATTACTCCCACGGAGGAGAGTGCGCATGGTGACTCTTGTATGTAATCCCGATGCAATTAATGTGTTTCAACAACACTCTGATAGTCCACAGATTACAGAATGCCTCCAGATGTGCATTGGAAACTACAACTGGTCTCCCAGGGAACGATCAAAGCGTAGAATGTTTGAGACATTACTCCCATGGAGGAAAGAGCGCATGGTGGCTGTTGTATTCAATCGCGATGCAATTTCTGTGTTTCATCAACAATCTGATAGTCCACACATTACAGCATGCCCACAGATGTGCATCGGGAACTACTACTGGTCTTATAGGGAACGATCAAAGCGTAAACTGTTTGAGACGTTACTCCCATGGTGGAAAGTGCGCATGGTGACTGTTGTATTCAATCCTGATGCAATTTCTGTGTTTCATCAACACTCTGTTAGTCCACACATTACGGAATGTCCCCAGATGTGCATCGGAAACTACTACTGGTCATCCAGGGAACGATCAAAGCGTAAACAGTTTGAGACATTACTCCCATGGAGGAAAGTGCGCATGGTGACTGTTGTACTCAATCCCGATGCAATCTCTGCGTTTGAACAACACTCTGATAGTTTACATATTACAGAATGCCTCCAGATGTGCATCGGAAACTACTACTGGTCTTCCAGGGAACGATCAAAGCGTAAACAGTTTGAGACATTACTCCCATGGAGGAAAGTGCACATGGTGACTGTTGTATTCAGTCCCTCCGCAATTTCTGTGTTTCATCAACACTCTGATAGTCCACAGATTACAGAATGCCTCCAGATTCGCATCTGAAACTACTACAGGTCTTCCAGGGAACGAACAAAGCGTAGATTGTTTGAGACATTACTCCCACGGAGGAAATTTCCCATGGTGACTGTTGTATTCAATCCCGAAGCAATTTCTGTGTTTCATCAACACTCTGATAGTCCACAGACTACAGAATGACTCCAGATGTGCATCGGAAACTACTCCTTGTCTTCCAGGGAACGATCAAAGCGTAAACTGTTTGGGACATTACTCCATTGCAGGAAAGTGCGTAGGTGACTGTTGTATTCAATAGTGATGCAATTTCTGTGTTTCATCAACACTCTGATAGTCCACACATTACAGAATGCCCCCAGATGTGCATCGGAAACTACTACTGGTCTTCCAGGGAACGATCAAAGCGTAAACCGTTTGAGGTATTACTCCCATTGAAGAAAGTGCGCATGGTTACTGTTGTATTCAATCCCGATGCTATTTCTGTGTTTCATCAACACTCTGATAGTCCACAGATTACAGAATGCCTCCAGATGTGCGTCGGAAACTACTACTGGTCTTCAAGGGAACGATCAAAGCGTAGACTGTTTGAGACATTACTCCCATGGAGGAAAGTGCGCATGGTGACGGTTGTATTCAATCCCGATGCAATTTCTGTGTTTCATCAACACTCTGATAGTCCACAGATTACAGAATGCCCCCAGATGTGCATCGGAAACTACTACTGGTCGTCCAGGGAACGATCAAAGCGTAAACTGTTTGAGGTATTACTCCCATGGAGGAAAGTGCGCATGGTTACTGTTGTATTCAACCCCGATTCTATTTCTGTGTTTCATCAACACTCTCATAGTCCACAGATTACAGAGTGCCTCCAGATGTGCATCGGAAACTACTACTGGTCTTCCAGGGAACGATCAAAGCGTAAACTGTTTGAGGTATTACTCCCATGGAGGAAAGTGCGCATGGTTACTGTTGTATTCAACCCCGATTCTATTTCTGTGTTTCATCAACACTCTCATAGTCCACAGATTACAGAATGCCTCCAGATGTGCATCGGAAACTACTACTGGTCTTCCAGGGAACGATCAAAGCGTTGACTGTTTGAGACATTACTCCCATGGAGGAAAGTGCGCATGGTGACTGTTGTATTCAATCCCGATTCAATTTCTGTGTTTCATCAACACTTTGAAGGTCCACAGATTACAGAATGCCTCTATATGTGCATCGGAAGCTACTACTGATCTTCCAAGGAAACGATCAAAGCGTTGACAGTTCGAGACATTACTCCCACGGGGGAAAGTGCGCATGGCGGCTGTTGTATTCAATCCCAATGCAATTAATGTGTTTCAACAACACTCTGATAGTCCACAGATTAGAGAATGCCTCCAGATGTGCATCGGAAACTACTACTGGTCTTCCAGGGAACGATCAAAGCGTAAACTGTGTGGGACAATACTCCCATGCAGGAAAGTGCGTAGGTGACTGTTGTTTTCAATACTGAAGCAATTTCTCTGTTTCATCAACACTCTGATAGTCCACACATTACGGAATGTCAGAAGATGTCCATGGGAAACTACTACTGGTCTTCCAGGGAACGATCAAAGCGTAAACTGTTTGAGACATTACTCCCATGGAGGAAAGTGCGCATGGTGACTGTTGTATTCAATCCCGATGCAATTTCTGTGTTTCATCAACACTCTGATAGTCCACAGATTACAGAATGCCTCCAGATGTGCATCGGAAACTACTACTGGTTTTCCAGGTAACGATCAAAGCGTAGACTGTTTGTGGCATTACTCCCATGGAGGAAAGTGCGCATGGTGACTTTTTTATTCAATCCCGATGCAATTTCTGTGTTTCATCAACACTTTGAAGGTCCACAGATTACAGAATGCCTCCAGATGTGCATCGGAAGCTACTTTTGGTCTTCCAGGAAACGATCAAAGCGTAGACAGTTTGAGACATTACTCCCACGGAGGAAAGTGCGCATGGTGACTCTTGTATGTAATCCCGATGCAATTAATGTGTTTCAACAACACTCTGATAGTCCACAGATTACAGAATGCCTCCAGATGTGCATTGGAAACTACAACTGGTCTCCCAGGGAACGATCAAAGCGTAGAATGTTTGAGACATTACTCCCATGGAGGAAAGAGCGCATGGTGGCTGTTGTATTCAATCGCGATGCAATTTCTGTGTTTCATCAACAATCTGATAGTCCACACATTACAGCATGCACACAGATGTGCATCGGGAACTACTACTGGTCTTCCAGGGAACGATCAAAGCGTAAACTGTTTGAGACGTTACTCCCATGGTGGAAAGTGCGCATGGTGACTGTTGTATTCAATCCTGATGCAATTTCTGTGTTTCATCAACACTCTGTTAGTCCACACATTACGGAATGTCCCCAGATGTGCATCGGAAACTACTACTGGTCATCCAGGGAACGATCAAAGCGTAAACAGTTTGAGACATTACTCCCATGGAGGAAAGTGCGCATGGTGACTGTTGTACTCAATCCCGATGCAATCTCTGCGTTTGAACAACACTCTGATAGTTTACATATTACAGAATGCCTCCAGATGTGCATCGGAAACTACTACTGGTCTTCCAGGGAACGATCAAAGCGTAAACAGTTTGAGACATTACTCCCATGGAGGAAAGTGCACATGGTGACTGTTGTATTCAGTCCCTCCGCAATTTCTGTGTTTCATCAACACTCTGATAGTCCACAGATTACAGAATGCCTCCAGATTCGCATCTGACACTACTACAGGTCTTCCAGGGAACGAACAAAGCGTAGATTGTTTGAGACATTACTCCCACGGAGGAAATTTCCCATGGTGACTGTTGTATTCAATCCCGATGCAATTTCTATGTTTTATCAAAACTTTGAAGGTCCACAGATTACAGGATGCCTGCAGATGTGCATCGGAAACTACTACTGGTCTTGCAGCGAACGATCAAAACGTAGACTGTTTGAGACATTACTCAAATGGAGGAAAGTGCGCATAGTGACTGTTGTATTCAATCCCGATGCTATTGCTGTGTTTCATCAACGCTCTGATAGTCCACACATTACAGAATTCCTCCAGATGTGCATCGGAAACTACTACTGGTCTTCCAGGGAACGATCAAAGCGTAAACTGTTTGAGGTATTACTCCCATGGAGGAAAGTGCGCATGGTTACTGTTGTATTCAACCCCGATTCTATTTCTGTGTTTCATCAACACTCTCATAGTCCACAGATTACAGAGTGCCTCCAGATGTGCATCGGAAACTACTACTGGTCTTCCAGGGAACGATCAAAGCGTAGACTGTTTGTGACATTACTCCAATGGAGGAAAGTGCACATGGTGACTGTTGTATTCTATCCCAATGCAATTTCTGTGTTTCATCAACACTTTAAAGGTAAACAGATCACAGAATGCCTCTATATGTGCATCGGAAGCTACTACTGATCTTCCAAGGAAACGATCAAAGCGTAGACAGTTCGAGACATTACTCCCACGGAGGAAAGTGCGCATGGCGACTGTTGTATTCAATCCCGATGCAATTAATGTGTTTCAACAACTCTCTGATAGTCCACAGATTACAGAATGCCTCCAGATGTGCATCGAAAACTACTACTGGTCTTCCAGGGAACGATCAAAGCGTAAACTATTTGAGACGTTACTCCCATGGTGGAAAGTGCGCATGGTGACTGTTGTATTCAATCCTGATGCAATTTCTGTGTTTCATCAACACTTTGAAGGTCCACAAATTACAGAATGCCTCCAGATGTGCATCGGAAACTACTACTGGTCTTGCAGGGACTGATCAAAGCGTAAATTGTTTGAGACATTACTCCCATGGAGCAATGTGCGCATGGTGACTGTTGTATTCAATCCCGATGCAATTTCTGTGTTTCATAAACACTCTGATAGTCCACACATACAGAATGCCTCCAGATGTGCATCGGAAACTACTACTGGTCTTCCAGGGAACGATCAAAGCGTAGACTGTTTGTGACATTACTCCAATGGAGGAAAGTGCACATGGTGACTGTTGTATTCTATCCCAATGCAATTTCTGTGTTTCATCAACACTTTAAAGGTAAACAGATCACAGAATGCCTCTATATGTGCATCGGAAGCTACTACTGATCTTCCAAGGAAACGATCAAAGCGTAGACAGTTCGAGACATTACTCCCACGGAGGAAAGTGCGCATGGCGACTGTTGTATTCAATCCCGATGCAATTAATGTGTTTCAACAACTCTCTGATAGTCCACAGATTACAGAATGCCTCCAGATGTGCATCGGAAACTACTACTGGTCTTCCAGGGAACGATCAAAGCGTAAACTGTTTGAGACGTTACTCCCATGGTGGAAAGTGCGCATGGTGACTGTTGTATTCAATCCTGATGCAATTTCTGTGTTTCATCAACACTCTTTAGTCCACACATTACGGAATGTCCCCAGATGTGCATCCGAAACTACTACTGGTCATCCAGGAAACGATCAAAGCGTAAACAGTTTGACACATTACTCCCATGGAGGAAAGTGCGCATGGTGACTGTTGTACTCAATCCCGATGCAATCTCTGTGTTTGAACAACACTCTGATAGTTTACATATTACAGAATGCCTCCAGATGTGCATCGGAAACTACTACTGGTCTTCCAGGGAACGATCAAAGCGTAAACAGTTTGAGACATTACTCCCATGGAGGAAAGTGCACATGGTGACTGTTGTATTCAGTCCCTCCGCAATTTCTGTGTTTCATCAACACTCTGATAGTCCACAGATTACAGAATGCCTCCAGATTCGCATCTGAAACTACTACAGGTCTTCCAGGGAACGATCAAAGCGTAGATTGTTTGAGACATTACTCCCACGGAGGAAATTTCCCATGGTGACTGTTGTATTCAATCCCGATGCAATTTCTATGTTTTATCAAAACTTTGAAGGTCCACAGATTACAGGATGCCTGCAGATGTGCATCGGAAACTACTACTGGTCTTGCAGCGAACGATCAAAACGTAGACTGTTTGAGACATTACTCAAATGGAGGAAAGTGCGCATAGTGACTGTTGTATTCAATCCCGATGCTATTGCTGTGTTTCATCAACGCTCTGATAGTCCACACATTACAGAATGCCTCCAGATGTGCATCGGAAACTACTACTGGTCTTACAGGGAACGATCAAAACGTAGACTGTTTGTGACGTTACTCCCATGGTGGAAAATTCGCATAGCAACTGTTGTATTCAATCCCGAAGCAATTTCTGTGTTTCATCAACACTCTGATAGTCCACAGACTACAGAATGACTCCAGATGTGCATCGGAAACTACTACTGGTCTTTCAGGAAACGATCAAAGCGTAGACAGTTTGAGACATTATTCCCATGGAGGATGGTGCGCATGGTGACTGTTATATTCAATCCCGCGGCAATTCCTGTGTTTCGTCAACACTTTGAAGGTCCACAGATTACAGAATGCCTCCAGATGTGCATCGGAAACTACTCCTTGTCTTCCAGGGAACGATCAAAGCGTAAACTGTTTGGGACATTACTCCATTGCAGGAAAGTGCGTAGGTGACTGTTGTATTCAATAGTGATGCAATTTCTGTGTTTCATCAACACTCTGATAGTCCACACATTACAGAATGCCCCCAGATGTGCATCGGAAACTACTACTGGTCTTCCAGGGAACGATCAAAGCGTAAACCGTTTGAGGTATTACTCCCATGGAGGAAAGTGCGCATGGTGACGGTTGTATTCAATCCCGATGCAATTTCTGTGTTTCATCAACACTCTGATAGTCCACAGATTACAGAATGCCCCCAGATGTGCATCGGAAACTACTACTGGTCTTCCAGGGAACGATCAAAGCGTAAACTGTTTGAGGTATTACTCCCATGGAGGAAAGTGCGCATGGTTACTGTTGTATTCAACCCCGATTCTATTTCTGTGTTTCATCAACACTCTCATAGTCCACAGATTACAGAATGCCTCCAGATGTGCATCGGAAACTACTACTGGTCTTCCAGGGAACGATCAAAGCGTAGACTGTTTGTGACATTACTCCAATGGAGGAAAGTGCACATGGTGACTGTTGTATTCTATCCCAATGCAATTTCTGTGTTTCATCAACACTTTAAAGGTAAACAGATCACAGAATGCCTCTATATGTGCATCGGAAGCTACTACTGATCTTCCAAGGGAACGATCAAAGCGTAGACAGTTCGAGACATTACTCCCACGGAGGAAAGTGCGCATGGCGACTGTTGTATTCAATCCCGATGCAATTAATGTGTTTCAACAACTCTCTGATAGTCCACAGATTACAGAATGCCTCCAGATGTGCATCGGAAACTACTACTGGTCTTCCAGGGAACGATCAAAGCGTAAACTGTTTGAGACGTTACTCCCATGGTGGAAAGTGCGCATGGTGACTGTTGTATTCAATCCTGATGCAATTTCTGTTTTTCATCAACACTTTGAAGGTCCACAAATTACAGAATGCCTCCAGATGTGCATCGGAAACTACTACTGATCTTGCAGGGACTGATCAAAGCGTAAATTGTTTGAGACATTACTCCCATGGAGCAATGTGCGCATGGTGACTGTTGTATTCAATCCCGATGCAATTTCTGTGTTTCATAAACACTCTGATAGTCCACACATACAGAATGCCTCCAGATGTGCATCGGAAACTACTACTGGTCTTCCAGGGAACGATCAAAGCGTAGACTGTTTGTGACATTACTCCAATGGAGGAAAGTGCACATGGTGACTGTTGTATTCTATCCCAATGCAATTTCTGTGTTTCATCAACACTTTAAAGGTAAACAGATCACAGAATGCCACTATATGTGCATCGGAAGCTACTACTGATCTTCCAAGGAAACGATCAAAGCGTAGACAGTTCGAGACATTACTCCCACGGAGGAAAGTGCGCATGGCGACTGTTGTATTCAATCCCGATGCAATTAATGTGTTTCAACAACTCTCTGATAGTCCACAGATTACAGAATGCCTCCAGATGTGCATCGGAAACTACTACTGGTCTTCCAGGGAACGAACAAAGCGTAGATTGTTTGAGACATTACTCCCACGGAGGAAATTTCCCATGGTGACTGTTGTATTCAATCCCGATGCAATTTCTATGTTTTATCAAAACTTTGAAGGTCCACAGATTACAGGATGCCTGCAGATGTGCATCGGAAACTACTACTGGTCTTGCAGCGAACGATCAAAACGTAGACTGTTTGAGACATTACTCAAATGGAGGAAAGTGCGCATAGTGACTGTTGTATTCAATCCCGATGCTATTGCTGTGTTTCATCAACGCTCTGATAGTCCACACATTACAGAATTCCTCCAGATGTGCATCGGAAACTACTACTGGTCTTACAGGGAACGATCAAAACGTAGACTGTTTGTGACGTTACTCCCATGGTGGAAAATTCGCATGGTAACTGTTGTATTCAATCCCGAAGCAATTTCTGTGTTTCATCAACACTCTGATAGTCCACAGACTACAGAATGACTCCAGATGTGCATCGGAAACTACTACTGGTCTTTCAGGAAACGATCAAAGCGTAGACAGTTTGAGACATTACTCCCATGGAGGATGGTGCGCATGGTGACTGTTATATTCAATCCCGCGGCAATTCCTGTGTTTCGTCAACACTTTGAAGGTCCACAGATTACAGAATGCCTCCAGATGTGCATCGGAAACTACTCCTTGTCTTCCAGGGAACGATCAAAGCGTAAACTGTTTGGGACATTACTCCATTGCAGGAAAGTGCGTAGGTGACTGTTGTATTCAATAGTGATGCAATTTCTGTGTTTCATCAACACTCTGATAGTCCACACATTACGGAATGCCCCCAGATGTGCATCGGAAACTACTACTGGTCTTCCAGGGAACGATCAAAGCGTAAACTGTTTGAGGTATTACTCCCATGGAGGAAAGTGCGCATGGTTACTGTTGTATTCAATCCCGATGCTATTTCTGTGTTTCATCAACACTCTGATAGTCCACAGATTACAGAATGCCTCCAGATGTGCGTCGGAAACTACTACTGGTCTTCCAGGGAACGATCAAAGCGTAGACTGTTTGAGACATTACTCCCATGGAGGAAAGTGCGCATGGTGACGGTTGTATTCAATCCCGATGCAATTTCTGTGTTTCATCAACACTCTGATAGTCCACAGATTACAGAATGCCCCCAGATGTGCATCGGAAACTACTACTGGTCTTCCAGGGAACGATCAAAGCGTAAACTGTTTGAGGTATTACTCCCATGGAGGAAAGTGCGCATGGTTACTGTTGTATTCAACCCCGATTCTATTTCTGAGTTTCAGCAACACTCTCATAGTCCACAGATTACAGAGTGCCTCCAGATGTGCATCGGAAACTACTACTGGTCTTCCAGGGAACGATCAAAGCGTAAACTGTTTGAGGTATTACTCCCATGGAGGAAAGTGCGCATGGTTACTGTTGTATTCAACCCCGATTCTATTTCTGTGTTTCATCAACACTCTCATAGTCCACAGATTACAGAATGCCTCCAGATGTGCATCGGAAACTACTACTGGTCTTCCAGGGAACGATCAAAGCGTTGACTGTTTGAGACATTACTCCCATGGAGGAAAGTGCGCATGGTGACTGTTGTATTCAATCCCGATTCAATTTCTGTGTTTCATCAACACTTTGAAGGTCCACAGATTACAGAATGCCTCTATATGTGCATCGGAAGCTACTACTGATCTTCCAAGGAAACGATCAAAGCGTTGACAGTTCGAGACATTACTCCCACGGGGGAAAGTGCGCATGGCGGCTGTTGTATTCAATCCCAATGCAATTAATGTGTTTCAACAACACTCTGATAGTCCACAGATTAGAGAATGCCTCCAGATGTGCATCGGAAACTACTACTGGTCTTCCAGGGAACGATCAAAGCGTAAACTGTGTGGGACAATACTCCCATGCAGGAAAGTGCGTAGGTGACTGTTGTTTTCAATACTGAAGCAATTTCTCTGTTTCATCAACACTCTGATAGTCCACACATTACGGAATGTCAGAAGATGTCCATGGGAAACTACTACTGGTCTTCCAGGGAACGATCAAAGCGTAAACTGTTTGAGACATTACTCCCATGGAGGAAAGTGCACATGGTGACTGTTGTATTCAATCCCGATGCAATTTCTGTGTTTCATCAACACTCTGATAGTCCACAGATTACAGAATGCCTCCAGATGTGCATCGGAAACTACTACTGGTTTTCCAGGTAACGATCAAAGCGTAGACTGTTTGTGGCATTACTCCCATGGAGGAAAGTGCGCATGGTGACTTTTTTATTCAATCCCGATGCAATTTCTGTGTTTCATCAACACTTTGAAGGTCCACAGATTACAGAATGCCTCCAGATGTGCATCGGAAGCTACTTTTGGTCTTCCAGGAAACGATCAAAGCGTAGACAGTTTGAGACATTACTCCCACGGAGGAAAGTGCGCATGGTGACTCTTGTATGTAATCCCGATGCAATTAATGTGTTTCAACAACACTCTGATAGTCCACAGATTACAGAATGCCTCCAGATGTGCATTGGAAACTACAACTGGTCTCCCAGGGAACGATCAAAGCGTAGAATGTTTGAGACATTACTCCCATGGAGGAAAGAGCGCATGGTGGCTGTTGTATTCAATCGCGATGCAATTTCTGTGTTTCATCAACAATCTGATAGTCCACACATTACAGCATGCACACAGATGTGCATCGGGAACTACTGCTGGTCTTCCAGGGAACGATCAAAGCGTAAACTGTTTGAGACGTTACTCCCATGGTGGAAAGTGCGCATGGTGACTGTTGTATTCAATCCTGATGCAATTTCTGTGTTTCATCAACACTCTGTTAGTCCACACATTACGGAATGTCCCCAGATGTGCATCGGAAACTACTACTGGTCATCCAGGGAACGATCAAAGCGTAAACAGTTTGAGACATTACTCCCATGGAGGAAAGTGCGCATGGTGACTGTTGTACTCAATCCCGATGCAATCTCTGCGTTTGAACACCACACTGATAGTTTACATATTACAGAATGCCTCCAGATGTGCATCGGAAACTACTACTGGTCTTCCAGGGAACGATCAAAGCGTAAACAGTTTGAGACATTACTCCCATGGAGGAAAGTGCACATGGTGACTGTTGTATTCAGTCCCTCCGCAATTTCTGTGTTTCATCAACACTCTGATATTCCACAGATTACAGAATGCCTCCAGATTCGCATCTGAAACTACTACAGGTCTTCCAGGGAACGAACAAAGCGTAGATTGTTTGAGACATTACTCCCACGGAGGAAATTTCCCATGGTGACTGTTGTATTCAATCCCGATGCAATTTCTATGTTTTATCAAAACTTTGAAGGTCCACAGATTACAGGATGCCTGCAGATGTGCATCGGAAACTACTACTGGTCTTGCAGCGAACGATCAAAACGTAGACTGTTTGAGACATTACTCAAATGGAGGAAAGTGCGCATAGTGACTGTTGTATTCAATCCCGATGCTATTGCTGTGTTTCATCAACGCTCTGATAGTCCACACATTACAGAATTCCTCCAGATGTGCATCGGAAACTACTACTGGTCTTACAGGGAACGATCAAAACGTAGACTGTTTGTGACGTTACTCCCATGGTGGAAAATTCGCATGGTAACTGTTGTATTCAATCCCGAAGCAATTTCTGTGTTTCATCAACACTCTGATAGTCCACAGACTACAGAATGACTCCAGATGTGCATCGGAAACTACTACTGGTCTCTCAGGAAGCGATCAAAGCGTAGACAGTTTGAGACATTACTCCCATGGAGGATGGTGCGCATGGTGACTGTTATATTCAATCCCGCGGCAATTCCTGTGTTTCGTCAACACTTTGAAGGTCCACAGATTACAGAATGCCTCCAGATGTGCATCGGAAACTACTCCTTGTCTTCCAGGGAACGATCAAAGCGTAAACTGTTTGGGACATTACTCCATTGCAGGAAAGTGCGTAGGTGACTGTTGTATTCAATAGTGATGCAATTTCTGTGTTTCATCAACACTCTGATAGTCCACACATTACAGAATGCCCCCAGATGTGCATCGGAAACTACTACTGGTCTTCCAGGGAACGATCAAAGCGTAAACTGTTTGAGGTATTACTCCCATGGAGGAAAGTGCGCATGGTTACTGTTGTATTCAACCCCGATTCTATTTCTGTGTTTCATCAACACTCTCATAGTCCACAGATTACAGAGTGCCTCCAGATGTGCATCGGAAACTACTACTGGTCTTCCAGGGAACGATCAAAGCGTAGACTGTTTGTGACATTACTCCAATGGAGGAAAGTGCACATGGTGACTGTTGTATTCTATCCCAATGCAATTTCTGTGTTTCATCAACACTTTAAAGGTAAACAGATCACAGAATGCCTCTATATGTGCATCGGAAGCTACTACTGATCTTCCAAGGAAACGATCAAAGCGTAGACAGTTCGAGACATTACTCCCACGGAGGAAAGTGCGCATGGCGACTGTTGTATTCAATCCCGATGCAATTAATGTGTTTCAACAACTCTCTGATAGTCCACAGATTACAGAATGCCTCCAGATGTGCATCGAAAACTACTACTGGTCTTCCAGGGAACGATCAAAGCGTAAACTGTTTGAGACGTTACTCCCATGGTGGAAAGTGCGCATGGTGACTGTTGTATTCAATCCTGATGCAATTTCTGTGTTTCATCAACACTTTGAAGGTCCACAAATTACAGAATGCCTCCAGATGTGCATCGGAAACTACTACTGGTCTTGCAGGGACTGATCAAAGCGTAAATTGTTTGAGACATTACTCCCATGGAGCAATGTGCGCATGGTGACTGTTGTATTCAATCCCGATGCAATTTCTGTGTTTCATAAACACTCTGATAGTCCACACATACAGAATGCCTCCAGATGTGCATCGGAAACTACTACTGGTCTTCCAGGGAACGATCAAAGCGTAGACTGTTTGTGACATTACTCCAATGGAGGAAAGTGCACATGGTGACTGTTGTATTCTATCCCAATGCAATTTCTGTGTTTCATCAACACTTTAAAGGTAAACAGATCACAGAATGCCTCTATATGTGCATCGGAAGCTACTACTGATCTTCCAAGGAAACGATCAAAGCGTAGACAGTTCGAGACATTACTCCCACGGAGGAAAGTGCGCATGGCGACTGTTGTATTCAATCCCGATGCAATTAATGTGTTTCAACAACTCTCTGATAGTCCACAGATTACAGAATGCCTCCAGATGTGCATCGGAAACTACTACTGGTCTTCCAGGGAACGATCAAAGCGTAAACTGTTTGAGACGTTACTCCCATGGTGGAAAGTGCGCATGGTGACTGTTGTATTCAATCCTGATGCAATTTCTGTGTTTCATCAACACTCTTTAGTCCACACATTACGGAATGTCCCCAGATGTGCATCCGAAACTACTACTGGTCATCCAGGAAACGATCAAAGCGTAAACAGTTTGACACATTACTCCCATGGAGGAAAGTGCGCATGGTGACTGTTGTACTCAATCCCGATGCAATCTCTGTGTTTGAACAACACTCTGATAGTTTACATATTACAGAATGCCTCCAGATGTGCATCGGAAACTACTACTGGTCTTCCAGGGAACGATCAAAGCGTAAACAGTTTGAGATATTACTCCCATGGAGGAAAGTGCACATGGTGACTGTTGTATTCAGTCCCTCCGCAATTTCTGTGTTTCATCAACACTCTGATAGTCCACAGATTACAGAATGCCTCCAGATTCGCATCTGAAACTACTACAGGTCTTCCAGGGAACGATCAAAGCGTAGATTGTTTGAGACATTACTCCCACGGAGGAAATTTCCCATGGTGACTGTTGTATTCAATCCCGATGCAATTTCTATGTTTTATCAAAACTTTGAAGGTCCACAGATTACAGGATGCCTGCAGATGTGCATCGGAAACTACTACTGGTCTTGCAGCGAACGATCAAAACGTAGACTGTTTGAGACATTACTCAAATGGAGGAAAGTGCGCATAGTGACTGTTGTATTCAATCCCGATGCTATTGCTGTGTTTCATCAACGCTCTGATAGTCCACACATTACAGAATGCCTCCAGATGTGCATCGGAAACTACTACTGGTCTTACAGGGAACGATCAAAACGTAGACTGTTTGTGACGTTACTCCCATGGTGGAAAATTCGCATAGCAACTGTTGTATTCAATCCCGAAGCAATTTCTGTGTTTCATCAACACTCTGATAGTCCACAGACTACAGAATGACTCCAGATGTGCATCGGAAACTACTACTGGTCTTTCAGGAAACGATCAAAGCGTAGACAGTTTGAGACATTACTCCCATGGAGGATGGTGCGCATGGTGACTGTTATATTCAATCCCGCGGCAATTCCTGTGTTTCGTCAACACTTTGAAGGTCCACAGATTACAGAATGCCTCCAGATGTGCATCGGAAACTACTCCTTGTCTTCCAGGGAACGATCAAAGCGTAAACTGTTTGGGACATTACTCCATTGCAGGAAAGTGCGTAGGTGACTGTTGTATTCAAAAGTGATGCAATTTCTGTGTTTCATCAACACTCTGATAGTCCACACATTACAGAATGCCCCCAGATGTGCATCGGAAACTACTACTGGTCTTCCAGGGAACGATCAAAGCGTAAACCGTTTGAGGTATTACTCCCATTGAATAAAGTGCGCATGGTTACTGTTGTATTCAATCCCGATGCTATTTCTGTGTTTCATCAACACTCTGATAGTCCACAGATTACAGAATGCCTCCAGATGTGCATCGGAAACTACTACTGGTTTTCCAGGGAACGATCAAAGCGTAGACTGTTTGAGACATTACTCCCATGGAGGAAAGTGCGCATGGTGACGGTTGTATTCAATCCCGATGCAATTTCTGTGTTTCATCAACACTCTGATAGTCCACAGATTACAGAATGCCCCCAGATGTGCATCGGAAACTACTACTGGTCTTCCAGGGAACGATCAAAGCGTAAACTGTTTGAGGTATTACTCCCATGGAGGAAAGTGCGCATGGTTACTGTTGTATTCAACCCCGATTCTATTTCTGTGTTTCATCAACACTCTCATAGTCCACAGATTACAGAATGCCTCCAGATGTGCATCGGAAACTACTACTGGTCTTCCAGGGAACGATCAAAGCGTAGACTGTTTGTGACATTACTCCAATGGAGGAAAGTGCACATGGTGACTGTTGTATTCTATCCCAATGCAATTTCTGTGTTTCATCAACACTTTAAAGGTAAACAGATCACAGAATGCCTCTATATGTGCATCGGAAGCTACTACTGATCTTCCAAGGTAACGATCAAAGCGTAGACAGTTCGAGACATTACTCCCACGGAGGAAAGTGCGCATGGCGACTGTTGTATTCAATCCCGATGCAATTAATGTGTTTCAACAACTCTCTGATAGTCCACAGATTACAGAATGCCTCCAGATGTGCATCGGAAACTACTACTGGTCTTCCAGGGAACGATCAAAGCGTAAACTGTTTGAGACGTTACTCCCATGGTGGAAAGTGCGCATGGTGACTGTTGTATTCAATCCTGATGCAATTTCTGTTTTTCATCAACACTTTGAAGGTCCACAAATTACAGAATGCCTCCAGATGTGCATCGGAAACTACTACTGGTCTTGCAGGGACTGATCAAAGCGTAAATTGTTTGAGACATTACTCCCATGGAGCAATGTGCGCATGGTGACTGTTGTATTCAATCCCGATGCAATTTCTGTGTTTCATAAACACTCTGATAGTCCACACATACAGAATGCCTCCAGATGTGCATCGGAAACTACTACTGGTCTTCCAGGGAACGATCAAAGCGTAGACTGTTTGTGACATTACTCCAATGGAGGAAAGTGCACATGGTGACTGTTGTATTCTATCCCAATGCAATTTCTGTGTTTCATCAACACTTTAAAGGTAAACAGATCACAGAATGCCTCTATATGTGCATCGGAAGCTACTACTGATCTTCCAAGGAAACGATCAAAGCGTAGACAGTTCGAGACATTACTCCCACGGAGGAAAGTGCGCATGGCGACTGTTGTATTCAATCCCGATGCAATTAATGTGTTTCAACAACTCTCTGATAGTCCACAGATTACAGAATGCCTCCAGATGTGCATCGGAAACTACTACTGGTCTTCCAGGGAACGAACAAAGCGTAAACTGTTTGAGACGTTACTCCCATGGTGGAAAGTGCGCATGGTGACTGTTGTATTCAATCCTGATGCAATTTCTGTGTTTCATCAACACTCTGTTAGTCAACACATTACGGAATGTCGCCAGATGTGCATCGGAAACTACTACTGGTCATCCAGGGAACGATCAAAGCGTAAACAGTTTGAGACATTACTCCCATGGAGGAAAGTGCGCATGGTGACTGTTGTACTCAATCCCGATGCAATCTCTGTGTTTGAACAACACTCTGATAGTTTACATATTACAGAATGCCTCCAGATGTGCATCGGAAACTACTACTGGTCTTCCAGGGAACGATCAAAGCGTAAACAGTTTGAGACATTACTCCCATGGAGGAAAGTGCACATGGTGACTGTTGTATTCAGTCCCTCCGCAATTTCTGTGTTTCATCAACACTCTGATAGTCCACAGATTACAGAATGCCTCCAGATTCGCATCTGAAACTACTACAGGTCTTCCACGGAACGATCAAAGCGTAGATTGTTTGAGACATTACTCCCACGGAGGAAATTTCCCATGGTGGCTGTTGTATTCAATCCCGATGCAATTTCTATGTTTTATCAAAACTTTGAAGGTCCACAGATTACAGGATGCCTGCAGATGTGCATCGGAAACTACTACTGGTCTTGCAGCGAACGATCAAAACGTAGACTGTTTGAGACATTACTCAAATGGAGGAAAGTGCGCATAGTTACTGTTGTATTCAATCCCGATGCTATTGCTGTGTTTCATCAACGCTCTGATAGTCCACACATTACAGAATGCCTCCAGATGTGCATCGGAAACTACTACTGGTCTTACAGGAACGATCAAAACGTAGACTGTTTGTGACGTTACTCCCATGGTGGAAAATTCGCATAGTAACTGTTGTATTCAATCCCGAAGCAATTTCTGTGTTTCATCAGCACTCTGATAGTCCACAGACTACAGAATGACTCCAGATGTGCATCGGAAACTACTACTGGTCTTTCAGGAAACGATCAAAGCGTAGACAGTTTGACACATTACTCCCATGTAGGATGGTGCGCATGGTGACTGTTATATTCAATCCCGCGGCAATTCCTGTGTTTCGTCAACACTTTGAAGGTCCACAGATTACAGAATGCCTCCAGATGTGCATCGGAAACTACTCCTTGTCTTCCAGGGAACGATCAAAGCGTAAACTGTTTGGGACATTACTCCATTGCAGGAAAGTGCGTAGGTGACTGTTGTATTCAATAGTGATGCAATTTCTGTGTTTCATCAACACTCTGATAGTCCACACATTACAGAATGCCCCCAGATGTGCATCGGAAACTACTACTGGTCTTCCAGGGAACGATCAAAGCGTAAACCGTTTGAGGTATTACCCCCATTGAAGAAAGTGCGCATGGTTACTGTTGTATTCAATCCCGATGCTATTTCTGTGTTTCATCAACACTCTGATAGTCCACAGATTACAGAATGCCTCCAGATGTGCATCGGAAACTACTACTGGTCTTCCAGTGAACGATCAAAGCGTAAACTGTTTGGGACAATACTCCCATGCAGGAAAGTGCGTAGGTGACTGTTGTATTCAATACTGAAGCAATTTCTCTGTTTCATCAACACTCTGATAGTCCACACATTACAGAATGTCAGAAGATGTGCATCGGAAACTACTACTGGTCTTCCAGGGAACGATCAAAGCGTAGACTGTTTGTGACATTACTCCCATGGAGGAAAGTGCGCATGGTGACTGTTGTATTCTATCCCAATGCAATTTCTGTGTTTCATCAACACTTTTAAGGTAAACAGATCACAGAATGCCTCTATATGTGCATCGGAAGCTACTACTGATGTTCCAAGGAAACGATCAATGCGTAGACAGTTCGAGACATTACTCCCACGGAGGAAAGTGCGCATGGCGACTGTTGTATTCAATCTCGATGCAATTAATGTGTTTCAACAACACTCTGATAATCCACAGATTACAGAATGCCTCCTGATGTGCATCGGAAACTACTACTGGTCTTCCAGGGAACGATCAAAGCGTAAACTGTTTGAGACATTACTCCCATGGAGGAAAGTGCACATGGTGACTGTTGTATTCAATCCTGATGCAGTTTCTGTGTTTCATCAACACTCTGTTAGTCCACACATTACGGAATGTCCCCAGATGTGCATCGGAAACTACTACTGGTTTTCCAGGTAACGATCAAAGCGTAGACTGTTTGTGACATTACTCCCATGGAGGTAAGTGCGCATGGTGACTTTTTTATTCAATCCCGATGCAATTTCTTTTTTTCATCAACACTTTGAGGGTCCACAGATTACAGAATGCCTCCAGATGAGCATCGGAAGCTACTACTGGTCTTCCAGGAAACGATCAAAGCGTAGACAGTTCGAGACATTACTCCCACGGAGGAAAGTGCTCATGGTGACTGTTGTATTCAATCCCGATGCAATTAATGTGTTTCAACAACACTCTGATAGTCCACAGATTACAGAATGCCTCCAGATGTGCATTGGAAACTACTACTTATCTCCCAGGGAACGATCAAAGCGTAAAATGTTTGAGACATTACTCCCATGGAGGAAAGAGCGCATGGTGTCTGTTGTATTCAATCCCGATGCAATTTCTGTGTTTCATCAACAATCTGATAGTCCACACATTACAGCATGCCCACAGATGTGCATCGGAAACTACTACTGGTCTTCCAGTTAACGATCAAAGCGTAAACTGTTTGAGACGTTACTCCCATGGAGGAAAGTGCGCATGGTGACTGTTGTATTCAATCCTGATGCAGTTTCTGTGTTTCATCAACACTCTGTTAGTCCACACATTACGGAATGTCCCCAGATGTGCATCGGAAACTACTACTGGTCTTCCAGGGAACGATCAAAGCGTAAACTGTTTGAGACATTACTCCCATGGAGGAAAGTGCGCATGGTGACTGTTGTATTCAATCCCGATGCAATTTCTGTGTTTCATCAACACTCTGATTGTCCACAGATTACAGAATGCCTCCAGATGTGCAATGGAAACTACTTCTGGTCTTCCAGGGAACGATCAAAGCATAGACTGTTTGTGACATTACTCTCATGGAGGAAAGTGCGCATGGTGACTGTTGTATTCAATCCCGCAGCAATTCCTGTGTTTCATCAACACTTTGAAGGTCCGCAGATTACAGAATGCCCCCAGATGTGCATCGGAAACTACTACTGGTCTTCCAGGAAACGATCAAAGCGTAAACTGTTTGAAACATTACTCCCATTTAGGAAAGTGCGCATGGTAACCGATGTATTCAGTCCCGGTCAATTCCTGTGTTTCATCAACACTCTGATAGTCGACAGATTACAGAATGCCCCCAGATGTGCATCGGAAACTACTACTGGTTATCCAGGGAACGATCAAAGCGTAAACAGTTTGAGACATTACTCCCATGGAGGAAAGTGCGCATGGTGACTGTTGTATTCAATCCCGATGCAATCTCTGTGTTTGAACAACACTCTGATAGTTTACATATTACAGAATGCCTCCAGATGTGCATCGGAAACTACTACTGGTCTTCCAGTGAACGATCAAATCGTAGACTGTTTCAGACATTACTCCCATGGTGGAAAATGCGCATGATGACTTTTGTACTCAATACCGAGGCAATTTCTGTGTTTCATCAACACTTTGAAGGTCCACAGATTACAGAATGCCTCCAGATGTGCATCGGAAACTACTACTGGTCTTGCAGGGAACGATCATAGCGTAGAGTGATTGTGACAATACTCTCATGGAGGAAAGTGCGCATGGTAACTGTTGTATTCAATCACGATGCAATTTCTGTGTTTCATCAACACCATGATAGTCCACAGACTACAGAATGACTCCAGATGTGCAAAGGAAACTACTACCGGTCTTCCAGGGAACGATCAAAGCGTAGACTGTTTGAGACATTACTCCCATGGAGGAAAGTGCGCATGGTGACTGTTGTATTCAATCCCGCGTCAAATTCTGTGTTTCATCAACACTTTGAAGGTCCACAGATTACAGAATGCCTACAGATGTGCATCGGCAACTACTACTGGACTTGCAGGGAACGATCAAAGCGTAGACTGTTAGAGACATTACTCCCATGGAGGAAAGTGCACATGGAGACTGTTGTATTCAATCCCGATGCAATTTCTGTGTTTCATCAACACTCTGATAGTCCACACACTACAGAATGCCCCCAGACGTGCATCGGAAACTACCTCTGGTAATAGAGGGAACGATCAAAACGTAAACTGTTTGAGACTTTACTCCCATGGAGGAAAGTGCCCATGGTGACTGTTGTATAAATCCTGATGCAATTTCTGTGTTTCATCAACACTCTGATAGTCCACAGACTACAGAATGACTCCAAATGTGCATCGGAAACTACTACTGGTCTTCCAGGGAACGATCAAAGCGTAGACTGTTTGAGACATTACTCCTATGGAGGAAAGTGCGCATGGTGACTGTTATATTCAATCCCGCGGCAAATCCTGTGTTTCGTCAACACTTTGAAGGTCCACGGATTACAGAATGCCTACCGATGTGCATCGGCAACTACTACTGGTCTTGCATTGAACGATCAAATGGTAGACTGTTAGAGGCAATACTCCAATGGAGGAAAGTGCACGTGATGACTGTTGTATTCAATCCCGATGCAATTTCTGTGTTTCATCAAGACTCTGATAGTCCACAGATTACAGAATGCCTCCAGATGTGCATCGGAAACCACTACTGGTCTTGCAGGGAACGATCAAAACGTAGACTGTTTGAGACATTACTCCCATGGAGAAAAGTGCGCATGGTGACTGTTGTATTCAATCCCGATGCAATTTCTGTGTTTCATCAACACTCTGATAGTCCACAGATTACAGAAAGCCTTCAGATGTGCATCGGAAAGTACTACAGGTCCTCCAGGGAACGATCAAAGCGTAGACTGTCTGAGACATTACTCCCACGGAGGAAAGTTCGCATTTTGACTGTTGTATTCAATCCCGATGCAATTTCTGTGTTTGAACAACACTCTGATAGTTTAAAGATAACAGAATGCCACCAGATGTGCATCGGAAACTACTACTGGTCTTCCAGTGAACGATCAAAGCGTAAACTGTTTGGGACAATACTCCCATGCAGGAAAGTGCGTAGGTGACTGTTGTATTCAATACTGAAGCAATTTCTCTGTTTCATCAACACTCTGATAGTCCACACGTTACAGAATGTCAGAAGATGTGCATCGGAAACTACTACTGGTCTTCCAGGGAACGATCAAAGCGTAAACTGTTTGGGACAATACTCCCATGCAGGAAAGTGCGTAGGTGACTGTTGTATTCAATACTGAAGCAATTTCTCTGTTTCATCAACACTCTGATAGTCCACACATTACAGAATGTCAGAAGATGTGCATCGGAAACTACTACTGGTCTTCCAGGGAACGATCAAAGCGTAGACTGTTTGTGACATTACTCCCATGGAGGAAAGTGCGCATGGTGACTGTTGTATTCTATCCCAATGCAATTTCTGTGTTTCATCAACACTTTTAAGGTAAACAGATCACAGAATGCCTCTATATGTGCATCGGAAGCTACTACTGATTTTCCAAGGAAACGATCAATGCGTAGACAGTTCGAGACATTACTCCCACGGAGGAAAGTGCGCATGGCGACTGTTGTATTCAATCTCGATGCAATTAATGTGTTTCAACAACACTCTGATAATCCACAGATTACAGAATGCCTCCTGATGTGCATCGGAAACTACTACTGGTCTTCCAGGGAACGATCAAAGCGTAAACTGTTTGAGACATTACTCCCATGGAGGAAAGTGCACATGGTGACTGTTGTATTCAATTCCGATGCAATTTCTGTGTTTCATCAACACTCTGATAGTCCACAGATTACAGAATGCCTCCAGATGTGCATCGGAAACTACTACTGGTTTTCCAGGTAACGATCAAAGCGTAGACTGTTTGTGACATTACTCCCATGGAGGTAAGTGCGCATGGTAACTTTTTTATTCAATCCCGATGCAATTTCTTTTTTTCATCAACACTTTGAGGGTCCACAGATTACAGAATGCCTCCAGATGTGCATCGGAAACTACTACTTATCTCCCAGGGAACGATCAAAGCGTAAAATGTTTGAGACGTTACTCCCATGGAGGAAAGAGCGCATGGTGTCTGTTGTATTCAATCACGATGCAATTTCTGTGTTTCATCAACAATCTGATAGTCCACACATTACAGCATGCCCACAGATGTGCATCGGAAACTACTACTGGTCTTCCAGTTAACGATCAAAGCGTAAACTGTTTGAGACGTTACTCCCATGGAGGAAAGTGCGCATGGTGACTGTTGTATTCAATCCTGATGCAGTTTCTGTGTTTCATCAACACTCTGTTAGTCCACACATTACGGAATGTCCCCAGATGTGCATCGGAAACTACTACTGGTCTTCCAGGGAACGATCAAAGCGTAAACTGTTTGAGACATTACTCCCATGGAGGAAAGTGCGCATGGTGACTGTTGTATTCAATCCCGATGCAATTTCTGTGTTTCATCAACACTCTGATTGTCCACAGATTACAGAATGCCTCCAGATGTGCAATGGAAACTACTTCTGGTCTTCCAGGGAACGATCAAAGCATAGACTGTTTGTGACATTACTCTCATGGATTAAAGTGCGCATGGTGACTGTTGTATTCAATCCCGCAGCAATTCCTGTGTTTCATCAACACTTTGAAGGTCCGCAGATTACAGAATGCCCCCAGATGTGCATCGGAAACTACTACTGGTCTTCCAGGAAACGATCAAAGCGTAAACTGTTTGAAACATTACTCCCATTTAGGAAAGTGCGCATGGTAACCGATGTATTGAGTCCCGGTCAATTCCTGTGTTTCATCAACACTCTGATAGTCGACAGATTACAGAATGCCCCCAGATGTGCATCGGAAACTACTACTGGTTATCCAGGGAACGATCAAAGCGTAAACAGTTTGAGACATTACTCCCATGGAGGAAAGTGCGCATGGTGACTGTTGTATTCAATCCCGATGCAATCTCTGTGTTTGAACAACACTCTGATAGTTTACATATTACAGAATGCCTCCAGATGTGCATCGGAAACTACTACTGGTCTTCCAGTGAACGATCAAATCGTAGACTGTTTCAGACATTACTCCCATGGTGGAAAATGCGCATGATGACTTTTGTACTCAATACCGAGGCAATTTCTGTGTTTCATCAACACTTTGAAGGTCCACAGATTACAGAATGCCTCCAGATGTGCATCGGAAACTACTACTGGTCTTGCAGGGAACGATCATAGCGTAGACTGATTGTGACGTTACTCTCATGGAGGAAGGTGCGCATGGTAACTGTTGTATTCAATCCCGATGCAATTTCTGTGTTTCATCAACACCATGATAGTCCACTGACTACAGAATGACTCCAGATGTGCAAAGGAAACTACTACCGGTCTTCCAGGGAACGATCAAAGCGTAGACTGTTTGAGACATTACTCCCATGCAGGAAAGTGCGCATGGTGACTGTTGTATTCAATCCCGCGGCAAATCCTGTGTTTCATCAACACTTTGAAGGTCCACAGATTACAGAATGCCTACAGATGTGCATCGGCAACTACTACTGGACTTGCAGGGAACGATCAAAGCGTAGACTGTTAGAGACATTACTCCCATGGAGGAAAGTGCTCATGGAGACTGTTGTATTCAATCCCGATGCAATTTCTGTGTTTCATCAACACTCTGATAGTCCACACACTACAGAATGCCCCCAGACGTGCATCGGAAACTACCTCTGGTAATAGAGGGAACGATCTAAACGTAAACTGTTTGAGACTTTACTCCCATGGAGGAAAGTGCCCATGGTGACTGTTGTATAAATCCTGATGCAATTTCTGTGTTTCATCAACACTCTGATAGTCCACAGACTACAGAATGACTCCAAATGTGCATCGGAAACTACTACTGGTCTTCCAGGGAACGATCAAAGCGTAGACTGTTTGAGACATTACTCCTATGGAGGAAAGTGCGCATGGTGACTGTTATATTCAATCCCGCGGCAAATCCTGTGTTTCGTCAACACTTTGAAGGTCCACGGATTACAGAATGCCTACCGATGTGCATCGGCAACTACTACTGGTCTTGCATTGAACGATCAAATGGTAGACTGTTAGAGGCAATACTCCAATGGAGGAAAGTGCACGTGATTAATGTTGTATTCAATCCCGATGCAATTTCTGTGTTTCATCAAGACTCTGATAGTCCACAGATTACAGAATGCCTCCAGATGTGCATCGGAAACCACTACTGGTCTTGCAGGGAACGATCAAAACGTAGACTGTTTGAGACATTACTCCCATGGAGAAAAGTGCGCATGGTGACTGTTGTATTCAATCCCGATGCAATTTCTGTGTTTCATCAACACTCTGATAGTCCACAGATTACAGAAAGCCTTCAGATGTGCATCGGAAACTACTACAGGTCCTCCAGGGAACGATCAAAGCGTAGACTGTCTGAGACATTACTCCCACGGAGGAAAGTTCGCATGGTGACTGTTGTATTCAATCCCGATGCAATTTCTGTGTTTGAACAACACTCTGATAGTTTAAAGATTACAGAATGCCACCAGATGTGCATCGGAAACTACTACAGGTCCTTTACGGAACGATTAAAGCGTAGACTGTTTAAGACGTTACTCCCACGGAGCAAAGTTCGAATGGTGACTGTTGTATTCAATCCCGATGCAATTTCTGTGTTTCATCACCACTTTGAAGGTCCACAAATTACAGAATGCCTCCAGATGATCTTTGGAAGCTACTACTGGTCTTCCAGGGAACGATCAAAGAGTAAACTGTTCGAGACATTACTCCCATGAAGGAAAGTGCGCATAGTGACTGTTGTATTCAATCCCGATGTAATTTCTGTGTTTCATCAACACTTTGAAGGTCCACAGATAACAGCATGCCTCCAGATGCGCATCGAAAACTACTACTGGTCTTCGAGGAAACGATCAAAGCGTAAACTATTTGAGACATTACTCCCAAGGAGGAAAGTGCGCATGGTGACTGTTGTATTCAATCCCGATGCAATTAATGTGTTTCATCAACGCTCTGATAGTCCACACATTACCGAATGCCTCCAGATGCGCATCGAAAACTACTACTGGTCTTCCAGGAAACGATCAAAGCGTAAACTATTTGAGACATTATTCCCAAGGAGGAAAGTGCGCATGGTGACTGTTGAATTCAATCCCAATGTAATTTCTGTGTTTCATCAACACTCTGATAGTCCACAGATTACAGAATGCCTCCAGATGTGTTTGGAAGCTACTACTGGTCTTCCAGGGAACGATCAAAGAGTAAACTGTTCGAGGCATTAATCCCATGAAGGAAAGTGCGCATGGTGACTGTTGTATTCAATCCCGATGCAATTTCTGTGTTTCATCAACACTTTGAAGGTCCACAGATTACAGAATGCCTCCAGATGCGCATCGAAAACTACTACTGGTCTTCCAGGAAACGATCAAAGCGTAGACAGTTTGAGACATTACTCCCACGGAGGAAAGTACGCATGGTGACTGTTGCATTCAATCCCGAAGCAATTAATGTGTTTCATCAACGCTCTGATAGTCCACACATTACCGAATGCCTCCAGATGTGCATCGGAAACTACTACTGGTCTTCCAGGGAACGATCAAAGATTAAACTGTTCGAGACATTACTCCCATGAAGGAAAGTGCGCATGGTGACTGTTGTATTCAATCCTGATGCATTTTCTGTGTTTCATCAACACTCTGATAGTCCACACATTACAGAATGTCAGAAGATGTGCATCGGAAACTACTACTGGTCTTCCAGGGAACGATCAAATCGTAAACTGTTTGAGACATTACTCCCAAGGAGGAAAGTGCGCATGGTGACTGTTGAATTCAATCCCAATGTAATTTCTGTGTTTCATCAACACTCTAATAGTCCACAGATTACAGAATGCCTCCAGATGTGTTTGGAAGCTACTACTGGTCTTCCAGGGAACGATCAAAGAGTAAACTGTTCGAGACATTAATCCCATGAAGGAAAGTGCGCATGGTGACTGTTGTATTCAATCCCGATGCAATTTCTGGGTTTCATCAACACTTTGAAGGTCCACAGATTACAGAATGCCTCCAGATGCGCATCGAAAACTACTACTGGTCTTCCAGGAAACGATCAAAGCGTAGACAGTTTGAGACATTACTCCCACGGAGGAAAGTGCGCATGGTCACTGTTGTATTCAATCCCGATGCAATTTCTGTGTTTGAGCAACACTCTGATAGTTTACAGATTACAGAATGCCTCCAGATGTGCATCGGAAACTACTACTGGTCGTCCAGTGAACGATCAAATCGTAGACTGTTTCAGACATTACTCCCATATAGGAAAAAGCGCATGATGACTGTTGTATTCAATAACAAGGCAATTTCTGTGTTTCATCAACACTTTGAAGGTCCACAGATTACAGAATGCCTCCAGATGTGCATCGGAAGCTACTACTGGTCCTGCGTAGACTGTTTGTGACGTTACTCCCATGGAGGAAAGTGCGCATGGTAGCTGTTGTATTCAATCCCAATGCAATTTCTGTGTTTAATCAACACTCTGATAGTCCACAGACTACAGAATGACTCCAGATGTGCATCGGAAACTTCTGCTGGTCTTCCAGGGAACGATCAAAGCGTAAACTGTTTGAGACATTACTCCCATAGCGGAAAGTGCGCATGGTGACTGTTGTATTCAATCCCGCGGCAAATCCTGTGTTTCATCAACACTTTGAAGGTCCACAGATTACAGAATGCCTACAGATGTGCATCGGCAACTACTACTGGTCTTGCAGGGAACGATCAAAGCGTAGACTGTTAGAGACATTACACCCATGGAGGAAAGTGCACATGGTGACTGTTGTAGTCAATCCCGATGCAATTTCCGTGTTTCATCAACACTCTGATAGTCCACACACTACAGAATGCCCCCAGATGTGCATCGGAAACTACCACTGGTATTAGAGGGAACGATCAAAGCGTAAACTGTTTGAGACGTTACTCCCATGGAGGAAAGTTCCCATGGTGACTGTTGTATAAATCCTGATGCAATTTCTGTGTTTCATCAACACTCTGATTGTCCACACATTACAGAATGCCAACAGATGTGCATCGGAAACTACTACTGGTCTTGCAGGGAACGATCAAAGCGTAAACTGTTTGAGACATTACTCCCATATAGGAAAGTACACATGGTGACTGTTGTATTCAATCCCGATGCAATTTCTGTGTTTCATCAACACTCTGATAGTCCACCGATTACAGAATTCCTCCAGATGTGCATCGGAAACTACTACAGGTCTTCCAGGAAACGATCAAAGCGTAGATTGTTGGAGACATTACCAACACGGAGGAAATTTCGCATGGTGACTGTTGTATTCAATCCCGATGCAATTTCTGTACTTCATCAAAACTCTGAAGGTCCACAGATTACAGAATGCCTCCAGATGTGCATCGGAAACTACTACTGGTCTTCCAGGGAACGATCAAAGAGTAAACTGTTCGAGACATTACTCCCATGAAGGAAAGTGCGCATGGTGACTGTTGTATTCAATCCTGATGCAATTTCTGTGTTTCATCAACACTCTGATAGTCCACACATTACAGAATGGCTCAAGATGTGCATCGCAAACTACTACTGGTCTTATAGGGAACGATCAAAGAGTAAACTGTTTGAGACATTACTCCCACGGAGGAAATTTCGCATGGTGACTGTTGTATTCAATCCCGATGCAATTGCTGTGTTTCATCAACGCTCTGATAGTCCACACATTACAGAATGCCTCCAGATGTGCATCGGAAACTACTACTGGTCTTCCAGGGAACGATCAAAGAGTAAACTGTTTGAGACATTACTCCCATGGAGGAAAGTGCGCATGGTGACTGTTGTATTCAATCGTGATGCAATTTCTGTGTTTCATCAACACTCTGATAGTCCACACATAACAGAATGTCAGAATATGTGCATCGGAAACTACTACTGGTCCTCCAGGGAACGATCAAAGCGTAGACTGTTTGTGACATTACTCCCATGGAGGAAAGTGCGCATGGTGACTAATGTATTCAATCCCGATGCAATATCTGTGTTACATCAACACTTTGAAGGTCCATAGATTACAGAATGCCTCCAGATGTGCATCGGAAACTACCACTGGTCTTGCAGGGAACGATCAAAGCGTAGACTGTTTGTGACATTACTCCCATGGAGGAAAGTGCGCATGGTAACTGTTGTATTCAATCCCGATGCAATTTCTGTGTTTCATCAACACTCCGATAGTCCACACACTACAGAATGCCCCCAGATGTGCATCGGAAACTTCCACTGGTATTAGAGGGAACGATCAAAGCGTAAACTGTTTGAGACGTTACTCCCATGGAGGAAAGTCCCCATGGTGACTGTTGTATAAATCCTGATGCAATTTCTGTGTTTCATCAACACTTTGAAGGTCCACAGATTACAGAATGCCTCCAGATGTTCTTTGGAAGCTACTACTGGTCTTCCAGGGAACGATCAAAGAGTAAACTGTTCGAGACATTACTTCCATGAAGGAAAGTGCGCATGGTGACTGTTGTATTCAATCCCGATGCAATTTCTGTGTTTCATCAACACTTTGAAGGTCCACAGATTACAGAATGCCTCCAGATGCGCATCGAAAGCTACTACTGGTCTTCCAGGAAACGATCAAAGCGTAGACAGTTTGAGACATTACTCCCAAGGAGGAAAGTGCGCATGGTGACTGTTGTATTCAATCCCGATGCAATTAATGTGTTTCATCAACGCTCTGATAGTCCACACATTACCGAATGCCTCCAGATGTGCATCGGAAACTACTACTGGTCTTCCAGGGAACGATCAAAGCGTAAACTGTTTGAGACATTACTCCCATGGAGAAAAGTGCGCATGGTGACTGTTGTATTCAATCCTGATGCAATTTCTGTGTTTCATCAACACTTTGAAGGTCCACATATTACAGAATGCCTCCAGATGTGTTTGGAAGCTACTACTGGTCTTCCAGGGAGCGATCAAACAGTAAACTGTTCGAGACATTAATCCCATTAAGGAAAGTGCGCATGGTGACTGTTGTATTCAATCCCGATGCAATTTCTGTGTTTCATCAACACTTTGAAGGTCCACAGATTACAGAATGCCTCCAGATGCGCATCGAAAGCTACTACTGGTCTTCCAGGAAACGATCAAAGATTAAACTGTTTGAGACATTACTCCCATGAAGGAAAGTGTGCATGGTGACTGTTGTATTCAATCCTGATGCAATTTCTGTGTTTCATCAACACTCTGATAGTCCACACATTACAGAATGTCAGAATATGTGCATCGGAAACTACTACTGGTCTTCCAGGGAATGATCAAAGCGTAAACTGTTTGAGACATTACTCCCATGGAGGAAAGTGCGCATGGTGACTGTTGTATTCAATCCCGATGCTATTTCTGTGTTTCATCAACACCATGATAGTCCACAGATTACAGAATGCCTCCAGATGTGCATCGGAAACTACTACTGGTCCTCCAGGGAACGATCAAAGCGTAGACTGTTTGTGACATTAGTCCCATGGAGGAAAGTGCGCATGGTGACTAATGTATTCAATCCCGATGCAATATCTGTGTTACATCAACACTTTGAAGGTCCATAGATTACAGAATGCCTCCAGATGTGCATCGGAAACTACCACTGGTCTTGCAGGGAACGATCAAAGCGTAGACTGTTTGTGACATTACTCCCAAGGAGGAAGGTGCGCATGGTGACCGTTGAATTCAATCCCAATGTAATTTCTGTGTTTCATCAACACTCTGATAGTCCACAGATTACAGAATGCCTCCAGATGTGCATCGGAAACTACTACTGGTCTTCCAGGGAACGATCAAAGCGTAGACTGTTTGTGACATTACTCCCATGGAGGAAAGTGCGCATGGTGACTGTTGTATTCAATCCCGATGCAATTTCTGTGTTTCATCAACACTTTGAAGGTCCACAGATTACAGAATGCCTCCAGATGTGCATCAGAAACTACTACTGGTCTTCCAGGAAACGATCAAAGCGTAGACAGTTTGAGACATTACTCCCATGGAGGAAAGTGCGCATGGTGATTGTTGTATTCAATCACGATGCAATTAATGTGTTTCAACAACACTCTGATAGTCCACAGATTACAGAATGCCTCCAGAAGTGCATCTGAAACTACTACTGGTCTTCCAGGGAACGATCAAATCGTAAACTGTTTGAGACATTACTCTCATGGAGAAAAGTGCGCATGGTGACTGTTGTATTCAATCCCGATGCAATTTCTGTGTTTCATCAACACTCTGATTGTCCACAGATTACAAAATGCCTCCAGATGTGCATCGAAAACTACTACTGGTCTTCCACGGAACGATCAAAGCATAGACTGTTTGTGACATTACTCCCATGGAGGAAAGTGCGCATGGTTACTGTTGTATTCAATCCCGCAGCAATTCCTGTGTTTCATCAACACTTTGAAGGTGCGCAGATTACAGAATGCCCCCAGATGTGCTTCGGAAACTACTACTGGTCTTCCAGGGAACGATCAAAGCGTAAACTTTTTGAGACATTACTCCCATTTAGGAAAGTGCGCATGGTGATTGTTGTATTCAATCCCGATGCAATTTCTGTGTTTCATCAACACTCTGATAGTCCACAGATTACAGAATGCCCTCAGATGTGCCTCGGAAACTACTACTGGTCATCCAGGGAACGATCAAAGAGTAACAGTTTGAGACATTACTCCCATGGAGGAAAGTGCGCATGGTGACTGTTGTATTCAATCCCGATGCAATCTCTGTGTTTGAACAACACTCTGATAGTTTACATATTACAGAATGCCCTCAGATGTGGATCGGAAACTACTACTGGTCTTCCAGGGAACGATCAAAACGTAAACAGTTTGAGACATAACTCCCATGGAGGAAAGTGCGCATGGTGACTGTTGTATTCAATCCCGATGCAATTTCTGTGTTTGAGCAACACTCTGATAGTTTACATATTACAGAATGCCCTCAGATGTGGATCGGAAACTACTACTGGTCTTCCAGGGAACGATCAAAACGTAAACAGTTTGAGACATTACACCCATGGAGGAAAGTGCACAAGGTGACTGTTGTATTCAATCCCGATGCAATTTCCGTGTTTCATCAGCACTCTGATAGTCCACACACTACAGAATGCCCCCAGATGTGCATCGGAAACTACTACTGGTATTACAGGGAACGATCAAAGCGTAAACTGTTTGAGACGTTACTCCCATGGAGGAAAGTTCCCATGGTGACTGTTGTATAAATCCTGATGCAATTTCTGTGTTTCATCAACACTCTGATTGTCCACACATTACAGAATGCCAACAGATGTGCATCGGAAACTATTACTGGTCTTGCAGGGAACGATCAAAGCGTAAACTGTTTGAGACATTACTCCCATATAGGAAAGTACACATGGTGACTGTTGTATTCAATCCCGATGCAATTTCTGTGTTTCATCATTACTCTGATAGTCCACCGATTACAGAATTCCTCCAGATGTGCATCGCAAACTACTACAGGTCTTCCAGGAAACGATCAAAGCGTAGATTGTTTGAGACATTACCAACACGGAGGAAATCTCGCATGGTGACTGTTGTATTCAATCCCGATGCAATTTCTGTATTTCATCAAAACTTTGAAGGTCCACAGATTACAGAATGCCTCCAGATGTGCATCGGAAACTACTACTGGTCTTGCAGGAAACGATCAAAACGTTGACTGTTTGAGACATTACTCCCATGGAGAAAAGTGCGCATGGTGACTGTTGTATTCAATCCCGATGCGATTTCTGTGTTTCATCAACACTCTGATAGTCCACACATTACAGAATGCCTCCAGATGTGCATCGGAAACTACTACTGGTCTTCCAGGGAACGATCAAAGAGTAAACTGTTTGAGACATTACTCCCATGGAGGAAAGTGCGCATGGTGACTGTTGTATTCAATCGTGATGCAATTTCTGTGTTTCATCAACACTCTGATAGTCCACACATAACAGAATGTCAGAATATGTGCATCGGAAACTACTACGGGTCTTCCAGGGAATGATCAAAGTGTAAACTGTCTGAGACATTACTCCCATGGAGGAAAGTGCGCATGGTGACTGTTGTATTCAATCCCGATGCAATATCTGTGTTACATCAACACTTTTAAGGTCCATAGATTACAGAATGCCTCCAGATGTGCATCGGAAACTACCACTGGTCTTGCAGGGAACGTTCAAAGCGTAGACTGTTTGTGACATTACTCCCATGGAGGAAAGTGCGCATGGTAACTGTTGTATTCAATCCCGATGCAATTTCTGTGTTTCATCAGCACTCTGATAGTCCACCGATAACAGAATGCCTCCAGATGTGCATCGGAAACTACTACAGGTCTTCCGGGAAACGATCAAAGCGTAGATTGTTTGAGACATTACTCCCACGGAGGAAATTTCGCATGGTGACTGTCGTATTCAATCCCGATGCAATTTCTGTATTTCATCAAAACTTTGAAGGTCCACAGATTACAGAATGCCTCCAGATGTGCATCGGAGACTACTACTGGTCTTGCAGGGAACGATCAAAACGTAGACTGTTTGACACATTACTCCCATAGAGGAAAGTGCGCATGGTGACTGTTGTATTCAATCCCGATGCAATTGCTGTGTTTCATCAACGCTCTGATAGTCCACACATTACAGAATGCCTCCAGATGTGCATCGGAAACTACTACTGGCCTTCCAGGGAACGATAATAGAGTAAACTGTTTGAGACATTACTCCCATGGAGGAAAGTGCGCATGGTGACTGTTGTATTCAATCCCGATGCTATTTCTGTGTTTCATCAACACCCTGATAGTCCACAGATTACAGAATGCCTCCAGATGTGCATCGGAAACTACTACTGGTCTTCCAGGGAACGATCAAAGCGTAGGCTGTTTGAGACATTACTCCCACGGAGGAAAGTTCGCATGGTGACTGTTGTATTCAATCCCGATGCAATTTCTGTGTTTCATCAACACTTTGAAGGTCCACAGATAACAGAATGCCTCAAGATGTGCATCGGAAACTACTACTGGTCTTCCAGGGAACGATCAAAGCGTAGACTGTTTGTGACATTACTCCCATTTAGGAAAGTGCGCATGGTGACTGTTGTATTCAATCCCGATGCAATTTCTGTGTTTCATCAACACTCTGATAGTCCACAGAATACAGAATGCCCCCAGATGTGCATCGGAAACTACTACTGGTCATCCAGGGAACGATCAAAGCGTAAACAGTTTGAGACATTACTCCCATGGAGAAAAGTGCGCATGGTGACTGTTGTATTCAATCCCGATGCAATCTCTGTGTTTGAACAACACTCTGATAGTTTACATATTACAGAATGCCTCCAGATGTGCATCGGAAACTACTACTGGTCTTCCAGGGAACGATCAAAGCGTAAACAGTTTGAGACATTACTCCCATGGAGGAAAGTGCGCATGGTGACTGTTGTATTCAATCCCGATGCAATTTCTATGTTTGAGCAACACTCTGATAGTTTACAGATTACAGAATGCCTCCAGATGTGCATCGGAAACTACTACTGGTCTTCCAGTGAACGATCAAATCGTAGACTGTTTCAGACATTACTCCCATGGAGGAAAATGCGCATGATGACTGTCGTATTCAATAACGAGGCAATTTCTGTGTTTCTTCAACACTTTGATGGTCCACAGATTACAGAATGCCTCCAGATGTGCATCGGAAACTACTACTGGTCTTGCAGGGAACGATCATAGCGTAGACTGTTTGTGACGTTACTCGCATGGAGGAAAGTGCACATGGTAACTGTTGTATTCAATCCCGATGCAATTTCTGTGTTTCATCAACACTCTGATAGTCCACACATTACAGAATGTCAGAAGATGTGCATCGGAAACTACTACTGGTCTTTCAGGGAATGATCAAAGCGTAAACTGTTTGAGACATTACCCCCATGGAGGAAAGTGCGCATGGTGACTGTTGTATTCAATCCCGATTCTATTTCTGTGTATCATCAACACCCTGATAGTCCACAGATTACAGAATGCCCCCAGATGTGCATCGGAAACTACTACTGGTCATCCAGGGAACGATCAAAGCGTAAACAGTTTGAGACATTACTCCCATGGAGAAAAGTGCGCATGGTGAATGTTGTATTCAATCCCGATGCAATCTCTGTGTTTGAACAACTCTCTGATAGTTTACATATTACAGAATGCCTCCAGATGTGCATCGGAAACTACTAGTGGTCTTCCAGGGAACGATCAAAGCGTAAACAATTTGAGACATTACTCCCATGGAGGAAAGTGCGCATGGTGACTGTTGTATTCAATCCCGATGCAATTTCTGTGTTTGAGCAACACTCTGATAGTTTACAGATTACAGAATGCCTCCAGATGTGCATCGGAAACTACTACTGGTCTTCCAATGAACGATTAAATCGTAGACTGTTTCAGACATTACTCCCATGGAGGAAAATGCGCATGATGACTGTCGTATTTAATAACGAGGCAATTTCTGTGTTTCTTCAACACTTTGAAGGTCCACAGATTACAGAATGCCTCCAGATGTGCATCGGAAACTACTTCTGGTCTTGCAGGGAACGATCAAAACGTAGACTGTTTGTGACGTTACTCCCATGGAGGAAAGTGCACATGGTAACTGTTGTAATCAATCCCGATGCAACATCTGTGTTTCATCAACACTCTGATAGTTCACAGGCTACAGAATGACTCCAGATGTGCATCGGAAACTACTACTGGTCTTCCAGGGAACGATCAAAACGTAGACTGTTTGAGACATTACTCCCATGGAGGAAAGTGCGCATGGTGTCTGTTGTGTTCATTCGCGATGCAATTTCTGTGTTTCATCAACACTCTGATAGTCCACACATTACAGAATGCCTCCAGATGTGCATCGCAAACCACTACTGGTCTTCCAGGGAACGATCAAAGAGTAAACTGTTTGAGACATTACTCCCACGGAGGAAATTTCGCATGGTGACTGTTGTATTCAATCCCGATGCAATTGCTGTGTTTCATCAACGCTCTGATAGTCCACACATTACAGAATGCCTCCAGATGTGCATCGGATACTACTACTGGTCTTCCAGGGAACGATCAAAGAGTAAACTGTTTGAGACATTACTCCCATGGAGGAAAGTGCGCATGGTGACTGTTGTATTCAATCGTGATGCAATTTCTGTGTTTCATCAACACTCTGATAGTCCACACATTACAGAATGTCAGAAGATGTGCATCGGAAACTACTACTGGTCATCCAGGGAATGATCAAAGCGTAAACTGTTTGAGACATTAGTCCCATGGAGGAAAGTGCGCATGGTGACTGTTGTATTCAATCCCGATTCTATTTCTGTGTTTCATCAACACCCTGATAGTCCACAGATTACAGAATGCCTCCAGATGTGCATCGGTAACTACTACTCTTCTTCCAGGGAACGATCAAAGAGTAGACTGTTTGTGACATTACTCCCATGGAGGAAAGTGCGCATGGTGACTGTTGTATTCAATCCCGATGCAATATCTGTGTTACATCAACACTTTGAAGGTCCATAGATTACAGAATGCCTCCAGATGTGCATCGGAAACTACCACTGGTCTTGCAGGGAACGATCAAAACGTAGACTGTTTGTGACGTTACTCCCATGGTGGAAAGTGCGCATGGTAACTGTTGTATTCAATCCCGAAGAAATTTCTGTGTTTCATCAACACTCTGATAGTCCACAGACTACAGAATGACTCCAGATGTGCATCGGAATCTACTACTGGTCTTCCAGGGAACGATCAAAGCGTAGACTGTTTGAGACAATACTCCCATGCAGGAAAGTGCGCATGGTGACTGTTGTATTCAATTCCGCGGCAAATTCTGTGTTTCGTCAACACTTTGAAGGTCCACAGATTACAGAATGCCTACCGATGTGCATCGGCAACTACTACTGGTCTTTCAGGGAACGATCAAATCGTAGACTGTTAAAGACATTACTCCCATGGAGGAAAGTGCACATGATGACTGTTGTATTCAATCCCGATGCAACTTCTGTGTTTCATCAACACTCTGATAGTCCACACACTACAGAATGCCCCCAGATGTGCATCGGAAACTACCACTGGTATTAGAGGGAACGATCAAAGCGTAAACTGTTTGAGACATTACTCCCATGGAGGAAAGTGCACATGGTGACTGTCGTATTCAATTCCGATGCTATTTCTGTGTTTCATCAACACTCTGATAGTCCACAGATTACAGAATGCCTTGAGATGTGCATCGGAAACTACTACAGGTCCTCCAGGGAACGACCAAAGCGTAGACTGTTTGAGACATTACTCCCACGGAGGAAAGTTCGCATGGTGACTGTTGTATTCAATCCCGATGCAATTTCTGTGTTTCATCAACACTTTGAAGGTCCACAGATTACAGAATGCCTCCAGATGTCCTTTGGAAGCTACTACTGGTCTTCCAGGGAACGATCAAAGAGTAAACTGTTCGAGACATTACTCCCATGAAGGAAAGTGCGCATGGTGACTGTTGTATTCAATCCTGATGCAATTTCTGTGTTTCATCAACACTCTGATAGTCCACACATTACAGAATGTCAGAAGATGTGCATCGGAAACTGCTACTGGTTTTCCAGGGAACGATCAAAGCGTAAACTGTTTGAGACATTACTCCCATGGAGGGAAGTGCGCATGGTGACTCTTGTATTCAATCCCGATGCAATTTCTGTGTTTCATCAACACTCTGATAGTCCACAGATTACAGAATGCCTCCAGATGTGCATCGGAAACTACTACTGGTCTTCCAGGGAACGATCAAAGCGTAAACAGTTTGAGACATTACTCCCATGGAGGAAAGTGCGCATGGTGACTTTTGTATTCAATCCCGATGCAATTTCTGTGTTTGAGCAACACTCTGATAGTTTACAGATTACAGAATGCCTCCAGATGTTCATCGGAAACTACTACTGGTTTTCCAGTGAACGATCAAATCGTAGACTGTTTCAGACATTACTCCCATGGAGGAAAATGCGCATGATGACTGTTGTATTCAATACCGATGCAATTTCTGTGTTTCGTCAACACTCTGATAGTCCACAGACTACAGAATGACTCCAGATGTGCATCGGAAACTACTACTGGTCTTCCAGAGAACGATCAAAGCGTAGACTGTTTGAGACATTACTCCCATGGAGGAAAGTGCGCATGGTGACTGTTGTAATCAATCCCGCGGCAAATCTTGTGTTTGATCAACAATTTGTAGGTCCACAGATTACAGAATGCCTACAGATGTGCATCGGCAACTACTACTGGACTTGCAGGGAACGATCAAAGCGTAGATTTTTTGTGACGTTAATCCCACGGAGGAAATTTCGCATGGTGACTGTTGTATTCAATCCCGATGCAATTTCTGTGTTTCATCAAAACTTTGCAGGTCCACAGATTACAGAATGCCTCCAGATGTGCATCGGAAACTACTACTGGTCTTTCAGGGAACGATCAAAACGTAGACTGTTTGAGACATTACTCCCATGGAGGAAAGTGCGCATAGTGACTGTTGTATTCAATCCCGATGCAATTGCTGTGTTTCATCAACGCTCTGATAGTCCACACATTACCGAATGCCTCCAGATGTGCATCGGAAACTACTACTGGTCTTCCAGGGAACGATCAAAGATTAAACTCTTCGAGACATTACTCCCATGAAGGAAAGTGCGCATGGTGACTGTTGTATTCAATCCTGATGCAATTTCTGTGTTTCATCAACACTCTGATAGTCAACACATTACAGAATGTCAGAAGATGTGCATCGGAAACTACTACTGGTCTTCCAGGGAATTATCAAAGCGTAAACTGTTTGAGACATTACTCCCATGGAGGAAAGTGCGCATGGTGACTGTTGTATTCAATCCCGATGCAATTAATGTGTTTCAACAACACTCTGATAGTCCACAGAATACAGAATGCCTCCAGAAGTGCATCGGAAACTACTACTTGTCTTCCAGGGAACGATCAAAGCGTAAACTGTTTGGGACGTTACTATCAAGCAGGAAAGTGCGTATGGTGACTGTTGTATTCAATACTGATGCAATTTCTGTGTTTCCTCAACACTCTGATAGTCCACACATTACAGAATGCTCCCAGATGTGCATCGGAAACTACTACTGGTCTTGCAGGGAAAGATCAAAGCGTAGACTATTTGAGACATTACTCCCATGGAGGAAAGGGCGCATAATGACTGTTGTATTCAATCCCGATGCAATTTCTGTGTTTCATCAACGCTCTGATAGTCCACAGATTACAGAATGCCTCCAGAAGTGCATCTGAAACTACTACTGGTCTTCCAGGGAACGATCAAAGCGTAAACTGTTTGGGACATTACTTTCATGCAGGAAAGTGCGTATGGTGACTGTTGTATTCAATACTGATGCAATTTCTGTGTTTCCTCAACCCTCTGATAGTCTGCAGATTACGGAATGTCCCCAGATGTGCATCGGAAACTGATACTGGTCTTCCAGGGAACGATCAAAGCGTAAACAGTTTGAGACATTACTCCCATGGAGGAAAGTGCGCATGGTGACTGTTGTATTCAATCCCGATGCAATTTCTGTGTTTCATCAACACTCTGATAGTCCACAGATTACAGAATGCCTCCAGATGTGCATCGGAAACTACTACTGGTCTTCCAGGGAACGATCAAAGCGTAGACTGTTTGCGACATTACTCCCATGGAGGAGAGTGCGCATGGTGACTGTTGTATTCAATCCCGATGCATTTTCTGTGTTTCATCGACACTTTGAAGGTCCACAGATTACAGAATGCCTCCAGATGTGCATCGGAAACTACTACTGGTCTTCCAGGAAACGATCAAAGCGTAGACAGTTTGAGACATTACTCCCACGGAGGAAAGTGCGCATGGTGACTGTTGTATTCAATCACGATGCAATTAATGTGTTTCAACAACACTCTGATAGTCCACAGATTACAGAATGCCTCCAGATGTGCATCTGAAACTACTACTGGTCTTCCAGGGAACGATCAAAGCGGAAACTGTTTGGGACATTACTTTCATGCAGGAAAGTGCGTATGGTGACTGTTGTATTCAATACTGATGCAATTTCTGTGTTTCCTCAACACTCTGATAGTCTGCACATTACGGAATGTCCCCAGATGTGCATCGGAAACTGCTACTGGTCTTCCAGGGAACGATCAAAGCGTAAACTGTTTGAGACATTACTCCCATGGAGGAAAGTGCGCATGGTGACTGTTGTATTCAATCCCGATGCAATTTCTGTGTTTCATCAACACTCTGATTGTCCACAGATTACAGAATGCCTCCAGATGTGCATCGAAAACTACTACTGGTCTTCCAGGGAACTATCAAAGCATAGACTGTTTGTGACATTACTCCCACGGAGGAAAGTGCGCATTGTGACTGTTGTATTCAATCCCGCAGCAATTCCTGTGTTTCATCAACACTTTGAAGGTCCGCAGATTACAGAATGCCCCCAGATGTGCATCGGAAACTACTACTGGTCTTCTAGGGAACGATCAAAGCGTAAACTGTTTGAGACATTACTCCCATTTAGGAAAGTGCGCATGGTGACTGTTGTGTTCAATCCCGATGCAATTTCTGTGTTTCATCAACACTCTGATAGTCCACAGATTACAGAATGCCCCCAGATGTGCATCGGAAACTACCACTGGTCATCCAGGGAACGATCAAAGCGTAAACAGTTTGAGACATTTCTCCCATGGAGGAAAGTGCGCATGGTGACTGTTGTATTCAATCCCGATGCAATTTCTGTGTTTCATCATCACCCTGATAGTCCACAGATTACAGAATGCCTCCAGATGTGCATCGGAAACTACTACTGGTCTTCCAGGAAACGATCAAAGAGTAAACTGTTTGAGACATTACACCCATGGAGGAAAGTGCGCATGGTGACTGTTGTATTCAATCCCGATGCAATTAATGTGTTTCAACAACACTCTGATAGTCCACAGATTACAGAATGCCTCCAGAAGTGCATCGGAAACTACTACTGGTCTTAAAGGGAACGAACAAAGCTTACACTGTTTGGGACATTACTTTCAAGCAGGAAAGTGCGTATGGTGACTGTTGTATTCAATACTGATGCAATTTCTGTGTTTCCTCAACACTCTGATAGTCCACACATTACAGAATGCTCCCACATGTGCATCGGAAACTACTACTGGTCTTACAGGGAAAGAGCAAAGCGTAGACTGTTTGAGACATTACTCCCATGGAGGAAAGGGCGCATAGTGACTGTTGTATTCAATCCCGATGCAATTTCTGTGTTTCATCAACGCTCTGATAGTCCACACATTACCGAATGCCTCCAGATGTGCATCGGAAACTACTACTGGTCTTCCAGGGAACGATCAAAGCGTAAACTGTTTGAGACATTACTCCCATGGAGTGAAGTGTGCATGGTGACTCTTGTATTCAATCCCGATGCAATTTCTGTGTTTCATCAACACTCTGATAGTCCACAGATTACAGAATGCCTCCAGATGTGCATCGGCAACTACTACTGGTCTTCCAGGGAATTATCAAAGCGTAAACTGTTTGAGACATTACTCCCATGGAGGAAAGTGCGCATGGTGACTGTTGTATTCAATCCCGATGCTATTTCTGTGTTTCATCAACACTCTGATAGTCCACAGATTACAGAATGCCTCCAGATGTGCATCGGAAACTACTACTGGTCTTCCAGGAAACGATCAAAGCGTAGACAGTTTGAGACATTATTCCCACGGAGGAGAGTGCGCATGGTGACTGTTGTATTCAATCCCGATGCAATTAATGTGTTTCAACAACACTCTGATAGTCCACAGATTACAGAATGCCTCCAGAAGTGCATCGGAAACTACTACTGGTCTTCCAGGGAACGATCAAAGCGTAAACTGTTTGGGACATTACTATTAAGCAGGAAAGTGCGTATGGTGACTGTTGTATTCAATACTGATGCAATTTCTGTGTTTCCTCAACACTCTGATAGTCCACACATTACAGAATGCTCCCAGATGTGCATCGGAAACTACTACTGGTCTTGCAGGGAAAGATCAAAGCGTAGACTGTTTGAGACATTACTCCCATGGAGGAAAGGGCGCATAATGACTGTTGCATTCAATCCCGATGCAATTTCTGTGTTTCATCAACGCTCTGATAGTCCACACATTACCGAATGCCTCCAGATGTGCATCGGAAACTACTACTGGTCTTCCAGGGAACGATCAAAGATGAAACTGTTCGGGACATTACTCCCATGAAGGAAAGTGCGCATGGTGACTGTTGTATTCAATCCCGATGCAATTTCTGTGTTTCATCAACACTCTGATAGTCCACAGATTACAGAATGCCTCCAGATGTGCATCGGAAACTACTACTGGTCTTCCAGGGAACGATCAAAGCGTAGACTGTTTGCGACATTACTCCCATGGAGGAAAGTGCGCATGGTGACTTTTGTATTCAATCCCGATGCAGTTTCTGTGTTTCATCGACACTTTGAAGGTCCACAGATTACAGAATGCCTCCAGATGTGCATCGGAAACTACTACTGGTCTTCCAGGAAACGATCAAAGCGTAGACAGTTTGAGACATTACTCCCACGGAGGAATGTGCGCATGGTGACTGTTGTATTCAATCACGATGCAATTAATGTGTTTCAACAACACTCTGATAGTCCACAGATTACAGAATGCCTCCAGAAGTGCATCTGAAACTACTACTGTTCTTCCAGGGAACGATCAAAGCGTAAACTGTTTGGGACATTACTTTCATGCAGGAAAGTGCGTATGGTGACTGTTGTATTCAATACTGATGCAATTTCTGTGTTTCCTCAACACTCTGATAGTCTGCACATTACGGAATGTCCCCAGATGTGCATCGTAAACTGCTACTGGTCTTCCAGGGAACGATCAAAGCGTAAACTGTTTGAGACATTACTCCCATGGAGGAAAGTGCGCATGGTGACTGTTGTATTCAATCCCGATGCAATTTCTGTGTTTCATCATCACCCTGATAGTCCACAGATTACAGAATGCCTCCAGATGTGCATCGGAAACTACTACTGGTCTTCCAGGAAACGATCAAAGAGTAAACTGTTTGAGACATTACTCCCATGGTGGAAAGTGCGCATGGTGACTGTTGTATTCAATCCCGATGCAATTAATGTGTTTCAACAACACTCTGATAGTCCACAAATTACAGAATGCCTCCAGAAGTGCATCGGAAACTACTACTGGTCTTCCAGGGAACGAACAAAGCTTAAACTGTTTGGGACATTACTTTCAAGCAGGAAAGTGCGTATGGTGACTGTTGTATTCAATACTGATGCAATTTCTGTGTTTCCTCAACACTCTGATAGTCCACACATTACAGAATGCTCCCACATGTGCATCGGAAACTACTACTGGTCTTGCAGGGAAAGAGCAAAGCGTAGACTGTTTGAGACATTACTCCCATGGAGGAAAGGGCGCATAGTGACTGTTGTATTCAATCCCGATGCAATTTCTGTGTTTCATCAACGCTCTGATAGTCCACACATTACCGAATGCCTCCAGATGTGCATCGGAAACTACTACTGGTCTTCCAGGGAACGATCAAAGCGTAAACTGTTTGAGACATTACTCCCATGGAGTGAAGTGCGCATGGTGACTCTTGTATTCAATCCCGATGCAATTTCTGTGTTTCATCAACACTCTGATAGTCCACAGATTACAGAATGCCTCCAGATGTGCATCGGCAACTACTACTGGTCTTCCAGGGAATTATCAAAGCGTAAACTGTTTGAGACATTACTCCCATGGAGGAAAGTGCGCATGGTGATTGTTGTATTCAATCCCGATGCTATATCTGTGTTTCATCAACACTCTGATAGTCCACAGATTACAGAATGCCTCCAGATGTGCATCGGAAACTACTACTGGTCTTCCAGGAAACGATCAAAGCGTAGACAGTTTGAGACATTATTCCCACGGAGGAGAGTGCGCATGGTGACTGTCGTATTCAATCCCGATGCCATTAATGTGTTTCAACAACACTCTGATAGTCCACAGATTACAGAATGCCTCCAGAAGTGCATCGGAAACTACTACTGGTCTTCCAGGGAACGATCAAAGCGTAAACTGTTTGGGACATTACTATTAAGCAGGAAAGTGCGTATGGTGACTGTTGTATTCAATACTGATGCAATTTCTGTGTTTCCTCAACACTCTGATAGTCCACACATTACAGAATGCCCCCAGATGTGCATCGGAAACTACTACTGGTCTTGCAGGGAAAGATCAAAGCGTAGACTGTTTGAGACATTACTCCCATGGAGGAAAGGGCGCATAATGACTGTTGCATTCAATCCCGATGCAATTTCTGTGTTTCATCAACGCTCTGATAGTCCACACATTACCGAATGCCTCCAGATGTGCATCGGAAACTACTACTGGTCTTCCAGGGAACGATCAAAGATGAAACTGTTCGGGACATTACTCCCATGAAGGAAAGTGCGCATGGTGACTGTTGTATTCAATCCTGATGCAATTTCTGTGTTTCATCAACACTCTGATAGTCCACACATTACAGAATGTCAGAAGATGTGCATCGGAAACTACTACTGGTCTTCCAGGGAACGATCAAAGCGAAAACTGTTTGAGACATTACTCCCATGGAGTGAAGTGCGCATTGTGACTGTTGTATTCAATCCCGATGCAATTTTTGTGTTTCATCAACACTCTGATAGTCCACAGATTACAGAATGCCTCCAGATGTGCATCGGAAACTACTACTGGTCTTCCAGGGAACGATCAAAGCGTAGACTGTTTGTGACAGTACTCCCATGGAGGAAAGTGCGCATGGTGACTGTTGTATTCAATCACGATGCAGTTTCTGTGTTTCATCAACACTTTGAAGGTCCACAGATTACAGAATGCCTCCAGATGTGCATCGGAAACTACTACTGGTCTTCCAGGAAATGATTAAAGCGTAGACAGTTTGAGACATTACTCCCACGGAGGAAAGTGCGCATGGTGAATGTTGTATTCAATCACGATGCAATTAATGTGTTTCAACAACACTCTGATAGTCCACAGATTACAGAATGCCTCCAGAAGTGCATCTGAAACTACTACTGGTCTTCCAGGGAACGATCAAAGCGTAAACTGTTTGGGACATTACTTTCATGCAGGAAAGTGCGTATGGTGACTGTTGTATTCAATACTGATGCAATTTCTGTGTTTCCTCAACACTCTGATAGTCTGCACATTACGGAATGTCCCCAGATGTGCATCGGAAACTGCTACTGGTCTTCCAGGGAACGATCAAAGCGTAAACAGTTTGAGACATTACTCCCATGGAGGAAAGTGCGCATGGTGACTGTTGTATTCAATCCCGATGCAATTTCTGTGTTTCATCAACACTCTGATAGTCCACAGATTACAGAATGCCTCCAGATGTGCATCGGAAACTACTACTGGTCTTCCAGGGAACGATCAAAGCGTAGACTGTTTGCGACATTACTCCCATGGAGGAAAGTGCGCATGGTGACTGTTGTATTCAATCCCGATGCAGTTTCTGTGTTTCATCGACACTTTGAAGGTCCACAGATTACAGAATGCCTCCAGATGTGCATCGGAAACTACTACTGGTCTTCCAGGAAACGATCAAAGCGTAGACAGTTTGAGACATTACTCCCACGGAGGAAAGTGCGCATGGTGACTGTTGTATTCAATCACGATGCAATTAATGTGTTTCAACAACACTCTGATAGTCCACAGATTACAGAATGCCTCCAGCAGTGCATCTGAAACTAATACTGGTCTTCCAGGGAACGATCAAAGCGTAAACTGTTTGGGACATTACTTTCATGCAGGAAAGTGCGTATGGTGACTGTTGTATTCAATACTGATGCAATTTCTGTGTTTCCTCAACACTCTGATAGTCTGCACATTACGGAATGTCCCCAGATGTGCATCGGAAACTGCTACTGGTCTTCCAGGGAACGATCAAAGCGTAAACTCTTTGAGACATTACTCCCATGGAGGAAAGTGCGCATGGTGACTGTTGTATTCAATCCCGATGCAATTTCTGTGTTTCATCAACACTCTGATTGTCCACAGATTACAGAATGCCTCCAGATGTGCATCGAAAACTACTACTGGTCTTCCAGGGAACGATCAAAGCATAGACTGTTTGTGACATTACTCCCACGGAGGAAAGTGCGCATTGTGACTGTTGTATTCAATCCCGCAGCAATTCCTGTGTTTCATCAACACTTTGAAGGTCCGCAGATTACAGAATGCCCCCAGATGTGCATCGGAAACTACTACTGGTCTTCTAGGGAACGATCAAAGCGTAAACTGTTTGAGACATTACTCCCATTTAGGAAAGTGCGCATGGTGACTGTTGTGTTCAATCCCGATGCAATTTCTGTGTTTCATCAACACTCTGATAGTCCACAGATTACAGAATGCCCCCAGATGTGCATCGGCAACTACCACTGGTCATCCAGGGAACGATCAAAGCGTAAACAGTTTGAGACATTACTCCCATGGAGGAAAGTGCGCATGGTGACTGTTGTATTCAATCCCGATGCAATTTCTGTGTTTCATCATCACCCTGATAGTCCACAGATTACAGAATGCCTCCAGATGTGCATCGGAAACTACTACTGGTCTTCCAGGAAACGATCAAACAGTAAACTGTTTGAGACATTACTCCCATGGAGGAAAGTGCGCATGGTGACTGTTGTATTCAATCCCGATGCAATTAATGTGTTTCAACAACACTCTGATAGTCCACAGATTACAGAATGCCTCCAGAAGTGCATCGGAAACTACTACTGGTCTTCCAGGGAACGAACAAAGCTTAAACTGTTTGGGACATTACTTTCAAGCAGGAAAGTGCGTATGGTGACTGTTGTATTCAATACTGATGCAATTTCTGTGTTTCCTCAACACTCTGATAGTCCACACATTACAGAATGCTCCCACATGTGCATCGGAAACTACTACTGGTCTTGCAGGGAAAGAGCAAAGCGTAGACTGTTTGAGACATTACTCCCATGGAGGAAAGGGCGCATAGTGACTGTTGTATTCAATCCCGATGCAATTTCTGTGTTTCATCAACGCTCTGATAGTCCACACATTACCGAATGCCTCCAGATGTGCATCGGAAACTACTACTGGTCTTCCAGGGAACGATCAAAGCGTAAACTGTTTGAGACATTACTCCCATGGAGTGAAGTGCGCATGGTGACTCTTGTATTCAATCCCGATGCAATTTCTGTGTTTCATCAACACTCTGATAGTCCACAGATTACAGAATGCCTCCAGATGTGCATCGGCAACTACTACTGGTCTTCCAGGGAATTATCAAAGCGTAAACTGTTTGAGACATTACTCCCATGGAGGAAAGTGCGCATGGTGACTGTTGTATTCAATCCCGATGCTATATCTGTGTTTCATCAACACTCTGATAGTCCACAGATTACAGAATGCCTCCAGATGTGCATCGGAAACTACTACTGGTCTTCCAGGAAACGATCAAAGCGTAGACAGTTTGAGACATTATTCCCACGGAGGAGAGTGCGCATGGTGACTGTTGTATTCAATCCCGATGCCATTAATGTGTTTCAACAACACTCTGATAGTCCACAGATTACAGAATGCCTCCAGAAGTGCATCGGAAACTACTACTGGTCTTCCAGGGAACGATCAAAGCGTAAACTGTTTGGGACATTACTATTAAGCAGGAAAGTGCGTATGGTGACTGTTGTATTCAATACTGATGCAATTTCTGTGTTTCCTCAACACTCTGATAGTCCACACATTACAGAATGCCCCCAGATGTGCATCGGAAACTACTACTGGTCTTGCAGGGAAAGATCAAAGCGTAGACTGTTTGAGACATTACTCCCATGGAGGAAAGGGCGCATAATGACTGTTGCATTCAATCCCGATGCAATTTCTGTGTTTCATCAACGCTCTGATAGTCCACACATTACCGAATGCCTCCAGATGTGCATCGGAAACTACTACTGGTCTTCCAGGGAACGATCAAAGATGAAACTGTTCGGGACATTACTCCCATGAAGGAAAGTGCGCATGGTGACTGTTGTATTCAATCCTGATGCAATTTCTGTGTTTCATCAACACTCTGATAGTCCACACATTACAGAATGTCAGAAGATGTGCATCGGAAACTACTACTGGTCTTCCAGGGAACGATCAAAGCGAAAACTGTTTGAGACATTACTCCCATGGAGTGAAGTGCGCATTGTGACTGTTGTATTCAATCCCGATGCAATTTTTGTGTTTCATCAACACTCTGATAGTCCACAGATTACAGAATGCCTCCAGATGTGCATCGGAAACTACTACTGGTCTTCCAGGGAACGATCAAAGCGTAGACTGTTTGTGACAGTACTCCCATGGAGGAAAGTGCGCATGGTGACTGTTGTATTCAATCACGATGCAGTTTCTGTGTTTCATCAACACTTTGAAGGTCCACAGATTACAGAATGACTCCAGATGTGCATCGGAAACTACTACTGGTCTTCCAGGAAACGATCAAAGCGTATACAGTTTGAGACATTACTCCCACGGAGGAAAGTGCGCATGGTGAATGTTGTATTCAATCACGATGCAATTAATGTGTTTCAACAACACTCTGATAGTCCACAGATTACAGAATGCCTCCAGAAGTGCATCTGAAACTACTACTGGTCTTCCAGGGAACGATCAAAGCGTAAACTGTTTGGGACATTACTTTCATGCAGGAAAGTGCGTATGGTGACTGTTGTATTCAATACTGATGCAATTTCTGTGTTTCCTCAACACTCTGATAGTCTGCACATTACGGAATGTCCCCAGATGTGCATCGGAAACTGCTACTGGTCTTCCAGGGAACGATCAAAGCGTAAACAGTTTGAGACATTACTCCCATGGAGGAAAGTGCGCATGGTGACTGTTGTATTCAATCCCGATGCAATTTCTGTGTTTCATCAACACTCTGATAGTCCACAGATTACAGAATGCCTCCAGATGTGCATCGGAAACTACTACTGGTCTTCCAGGGAACGATCAAAGCGTAGACTGTTTGCGACATTACTCCCATGGAGGAAAGTGCGCATGGTGACTGTTGTATTCAATCCCGATGCAGTTTCTGTGTTTCATCGACACTTTGAAGGTCCACAGATTACAGAATGCCTCCAGATGTGCATCGGAAACTAATACTGGTCTTCCAGGAAACGATCAAAGCGTAGACAGTTTGAGACATTACTCCCACGGAGGAAAGTGCGCATGGTGACTGTTGTATTCAATCACGATGCAATTAATGTGTTTCAACAACACTCTGATAGTCCACAGATTACAGAATGCCTCCAGCAGTGCATCTGAAACTAATACTGGTCTTCCAGGGAACGATCAAAGCGTAAACTGTTTGGGACATTACTTTCATGCAGGAAAGTGCGTATGGTGACTGTTGTATTCAATACTGATGCAATTTCTGTGTTTCCTCAACACTCTGATAGTCTGCACATTACGGAATGTCCCCAGATGTGCATCGGAAACTGCTACTGGTCTTCCAGGGAACGATCAAAGCGTAATCTCTTTGAGACATTACTCCCATGGAGGAAAGTGCGCATGGTGACTGTTGTATTCAATCCCGATGCAATTTCTGTGTTTCATCAACACTCTGATTGTCCACAGATTACAGAATGCCTCCAGATGTGCATCGAAAACTACTACTGGTCTTCCAGGGAACGATCAAAGCATAGACTGTTTGTGACATTACTCCCACGGAGGAAAGTGCGCATTGTGACTGTTGTATTCAATCCCGCAGCAATTCCTGTGTTTCATCAACACTTTGAAGGTCCGCAGATTACAGAATGCCCCCAGATGTGCATCGGAAACTACTACTGGTCTTCTAGGGAACGATCAAAGCGTAAACTGTTTGAGACATTACTCCCATTTAGGAAAGTGCGCATGGTGACTGTTGTGTTCAATCCCGATGCAATTTCTGTGTTTCATCAACACTCTGATAGTCCACAGATTACAGAATGCCCCCAGATGTGCATCGGCAACTACCACTGGTCATCCAGGGAACGATCAAAGCGTAAACAGTTTGAGACATTACTCCCATGGAGGAAAGTGCGCATGGTGACTGTTGTATTCAATCCCGATGCAATTTCTGTGTTTCATCATCACCCTGATAGTCCACAGATTACAGAATGCCTCCAGATGTGCATCGGAAACTACTACTGGTCTTCCAGGAAACGATCAAACAGTAAACTGTTTGAGACATTACTCCCATGGAGGAAAGGGCGCATAGTGACTGTTGTATTCAATCCCGATGCAATTTCTGTGTTTCATCAACGCTCTGATAGCCCACACATTACCGAATGCCTCCAGATGTGCATCGGAAACTACTACTGGTCTTCCAGGGAACGATCAAAGCGTAAACTGTTTGAGACATTACTCCCATGGAGTGAAGTGCGCATGGTGACTGTTGTATTCAATCCCGATGCTATTTCTGTGTTTCATCAACACTCTGATAGTCCACAGATTACAGAATGCCTCCAGATGTGCATCGGAAACTACTACTGGTCTTCCAGGAAACGATCAAAGCGTAGACAGTTTGAGACATTATTCCCACGGAGGAGAGTGCGCATGGTGACTGTTGTATTCAATCCCGATGCAATCAATGTGTTTCAACAACACTCTGATAGTCCACAGATTACCGAATGCCTCCAGAAGTGCATCGGAAACTACTACTGGTCTTCCAGGGAACGATCAAAGCGTAAACTGTTTGGGACATTACTATTAAGCAGGAAAGTGCGTATGGTGACTGTTGTATTCAATACTGATGCAATTTCTGTGTTTCCTCAACACTCTGATAGTCCACACATTACAGAATGCTCCCAGATGTGCATCGGAAACGACTACTGGTCTTGCAGGGAAAGATCAAAGCGTAGACTGTTTGAGACATTACTCCCATGGAGGAAAGGGCGCATAATGACTGTTGCATTCAATCCCGATGCAATTTCTGTGTTTCATCAACGCTCTGATAGTCCACACATTACCGAATGCCTCCAGATGTGCATCGGAAACTACTACTGGTCTTCCAGGGAACGATCAAAGATGAAACTGTTCGGGACATTACTCCCATTAAGGAAAGTGCGCATGGTGACTGTTGTATTCAATCCTGATGCAATTTCTGTGTTTCATCAACACTCTGATAGTCCACACATTACAGAATGTCAGAAGATGTGCATCGGAAACTACTACTGGTCTTCCAGGGAACGATCAAAGCGAAAACTGTTTGAGACATTACTCCCATGGAGTGAAGTGCGCATTGTGACTGTTGTATTCAATCCCGATGCAATTTTTGTGTTTCATCAACACTCTGATAGTCCACAGATTACAGAATGCCTCCAGATGTGCATCGGAAACTACTACTGGTCTTCCAGGGAACGATCAAAACGTAGACTGTTTGTGACAGTACTCCCATGGAGGAAAGTGCGCATGGTGACTGTTGTATTCAATCACGATGCAGTTTCTGTGTTTCATCAACACTTTGAAGGTCCACAGATTACAGAATGCCTCCAGATGTGCATCGGAAACTACTACTGGCCTTCCAGGAAACGATCAAAGCGTAGACAGTTTGAGACATTACTCCCACGGAGGAAAGTGCGCACGGTGAATGTTGTATTCAATCACGATGCAATTAATGTGTTTCAACAACACTCTGATAGTCCACAGATTACAGAATGCCTCCAGAAGTGCATCTGAAACTACAACTGGTCTTCCAGGGAACGATCAAAGCGTAAACTGTTTGAGACATTACTCCCATGGAGGAAAGTGCGCATGGTGACTGTTGTATTCAATCCCGATGCAATTTCTGTGTTTCATCAACACTCTGATTGTCCACAGATTACAGAATGCCTCCAGATGTGCATCGAAAACTACTACTGGTCTTCCAGGGAACGATCAAAGCATAGACTGTTTGTGACATTACTCCCACGGAGGAAAGTGCGCATTGTGACTGTTGTATTCAATCCCGCAGCAATTCCTGTGTTTCATCAACACTTTGAAGGTCCGCAGATTACAGAATGCCCCCAGATGTGCATCGGAAACTACTACTGGTCTTCTAGGGAACGATCAAAGCGTAAACTGTTTGAGAGATTACTCCCATTTAGGAAAGTGCGCATGGTGACTGTTGTGTTCAATCCCGATGCAATTTCTGTGCTTCATCAACACTCTGATAGTCCACAGATTACAGAATGCCCCCAGATGTGCATCGGAAACTACCACTGGTCATCCAGGGAACGATCAAAGCGTAAACAGTTTGAGACATTACTCCCATGGAGGAAAGTGCGCATGGTGACTGTTGTATTCAATCCCGATGCAATTTCTGTATTTGAGCAACACTCTGATAGTTTACAGATTACAGAATGCCTCCAGATGTTCATCGGAAAGTACTACTGGTCTTCCAGTGAACGATCAAATCGTAGACTGTTTCAGACATTACTCCCATGAAGGAAAATGGGCATGATGACTGTTGTATTCAATACCGTGGCAAATTCTGTTTTTCTTCAACACTTTGAAGGTCCACAGATTACAGAATGCCTCCAGATGTGCATCGGAAACTACTACTGGTCTTCCAGGGAACGATCAAAGCGTAGACTGTTAGACACATTACTCCCATGGAGGAAAGTGCGCATGGTGACTGTTGTATTCAATCCCGCGACAAATCCTGTGTTTGATCAAAACTTTGAAGGTCCACAGATTACAGAATGCCTACAGATGTGCATCGGAAACTACTACTGGTCTTGCAGGGAACGATCAAAGCGCAGACTGTTAGAGACATTACTCCCATGGAGGAAAGTGCACATGGTGACTGTTGTATTCAATCCCGATGCAATTTCTGTGTTTCATCAACACTCTGATAGTCCACAGATTACAGAATGCCTCCAGATTTGCATATGAAACTACTACAGGTCTTCCAGGGAACGATCAAAGCGTAGATTGTTTGTGACGTTAATCCCACGGAGGAAATTTCGCATTGTGACTGTTGTATTCAATCCCGATGCAATTTCTGTATTTCATCAAAACTTTGCAGGTCCACAGATTACAGAATGCCTCCAGATGTGCATCGGAAACTACCACTGGTCTTGCAGGGAACTTTCAAAACGTAGACTGTTTGAGACATTACACCCATGGAGGAAAGTGCGCATAGTGACTGTTGTATTCAATCCCGATGCAATTTCTGTGTTTCATCAACACTCTGATAGTCCACACATTACAGAATGCTTCCAGATGTGCATCGCAAACTACTACTGGTCTTCCAGGGAACGATCAAAGAGTAAACTGTTTGAGACATCACTCCCATGGAGGAAAGTGCGCATGGTGACTGTTGTATTCAATCCTGATGCAATTTCTGTGTTTCATCAACACTCTGATAGTCTACACATTACAGAATGTCAGAAGATGTGCATTGGAAACTACTACTGGTCTTCCAGGGAATGATCAAAGCGTAAACTCTTTGAGACATTACTCCCATGGAGGAAAGTGCGCATGGTGACTGTTGTATTCAATCCCGATGCTATTTCTGTGTTTCATCAACACCCTGATAGTCCACAGATTACAGAATGCCTCCAGATGTGCATCGGAAACTACTACTGGTCTTCCAGGAAACGATCAAAGCGTAGACAGTTTGAGACATTATTCCCCCGGAGGAAAGTGCGCATGGTGACTGTTGTATTCAATCCCGATGCAATTAATGTGTTTCAACAACACTCTGATAGTCCACAGATTACAGAATGCCTCCAGAAGTGCATCGGAAACTACTACTGGTCTTCCAGGGAACGATCAAAGCGTAAACTGTTTGGGACATTACTATCAAGCAGGAAAGTGCGTATGGTGTCTGTTGTATTCAATACTGATGCAATTTCTGTGTTTCCTCAACACTCTGATAGTCCACACATTACAGAATGCTCCCAGATGTGCATCGGAAACTACTACTGGTCTTGCAGGGAAAGATCAAAGCGTAGACTGTTTGAGACATTACTCCCATGGAGGAAAGGGCGCATAATGACTGTTGTATTCAATCCCAATGCAATATCTGTGTTTCATCAACGCTCTGATAGTCCACACATTACCGAATGCCTCCAGATGTGCATCGGAAACTACTACTGGTCTTCCAGGGAACGATCAAAGATGAAACTGTTTGGGACATTACTCCCATGAAGGAAAGTGCGCATGGTGACTGTTGTATTCAATCCTGATGCAATTTCTGTGTTTCATCAACACTCTGATAGTCCACACATTACAGAATATCAGATGATGTGCATCGGACACTACTACTGGTCTTCCAGGGAACGATCAAAGCGAAAACTGTTCGAGACATTACTCCCATGGAGTGAAGTGCGCATGGTGACTGTTGTATTCAATCCCGATGCAATTTCTGTGTTTCATCAACACTCTGATAGTCCACAGATTACAGAATGCCTCCAGATGTGCATCGGAAACTACTACTGGTCTTCCAGGGAACGATCAAAGCGTAGACTGTTTGTGACATTACTCCCATGGAGAAAAGTGCGCATGGTGACTGTTGTATTCAATCCCGATGCAGTTTCTGTGTTTCATCAACACTTCGAAGGTCCACAGATTACAGAATGCCTCCTGATGTGCATCGGAAACTACTACTGGTCTTCCAGGGAATTATCAAAGCGTAAACTGTTTGAGACATTACTCCCATGGAGTGAAGTGCGCATGGTGACTCTTGTATTCAATCCCGATGCAATTTCTGTGTTTCATCAACACTCTGATAGTCCACAGATTACAGAATGCCTCCAGATGTGCATCGGAAACTACTACTGGTCTTCCAGGGAATTATCAAAGCGTAAACTGTTTGAGACATTACTCCCATGGAGGAAAGTGCGCATGGTGACTGTTGTATTCAATCCCGATGCTATTTCTGTGTTTCATCAACACTCTGATAGTCCACAGATTACAGAATGCCTCCAGATGTGCATCGGAAACTACTACTGGTCTTCCAGGAAACGATCAAAGCGTAGACAGTTTGAGACATTATTCCCACGGAGGAGAGTGCGCATGGTGACTGTTGTATTCAATCCCGATGCAATTAATGTGTTTCAACAACACTCTGATAGTCCACAGATTACATAATGCTTCCAGAAGTGCATCGGAAACTACTACTGGTCTTCCAGGGAACGATCAAAGCGTAAACTGTTTGGGACATTACTATTAAGCAGGAAAGTGCGTATGGTGACTGTTGTATTCAATACTGATGCAATTCCTGTGTTTCCTCAACACTCTGATAGTCCACACATTACAGAATGCTCCCAGATGTGCATCGGAAACTACTACTGGTCTTGCAGGGAAAGATCAAAGCGTAGACTGTTTGAGACATTACTCCCATGGAGGAAAGGGCGCATAATGACTGTTGTATTCAATCCCGATGCAATTTCTGTGTTTCATCAACGCTCTGATAGTCCACAGATTACAGAATGCCTCCAGATGTGCATCGGAAACTACTACTGGTCTTCCAGGGAACGATCAATGATGAAACTGTTCGGGACATTACTCCCATGAAGGAAAGTGCGCATGGTGACTGTTGTATTCAATCCTGATGCAATTTCTGTGTTTCATCAACACTCTGATAGTCCACACATTACAGAATGTCAGAAGATGTGCATCGGAAACTACTACTGGTCTTCCAGGGAACGATCAAAGCGAAAACTGTTTGAGACATTACTCCCATGGAGTGAAGTGCGCATGGTGACTGTTGTACTCAATCCCGATGCAATTTTTGTGTTTCATCAACACTCTGATAGTCCACAGATTACAGAATGCCTCCAGATGTGCATCGGAAACTACTACTGGTCTTCCAGGGAACGATCAAAGCGTAGACTGTTTGTGACAGTACTCCCATGGAGGAAAGTGCGCGTTGTGACTGTTGTATTCAATCCCGATGCAATTTTTGTGTTTCATCAACACTCTGATAGTCCACAGATTACAGAATGCCTCCAGATGTGCATCGGAAACTACTACTGGTCTTCCAGGAAACGATCAAAGCGTAGACAGTTTGAGACATTATTCCCACGGAGGAGAGTGCGCATGGTGACTGTTGTATTCAATCCCGATGCAATTAATGTGTTTCAACAACACTCTGATAGTCCACAGATTACATAATGCTTCCAGAAGTGCATCGGAAACTACTACTGGTCTTCCAGGGAACGATCAAAGCGTAAACTGTTTGGGACATTACTATTAAGCAGGAAAGTGCGCATTGTGACTGTTGTATTCAATCCCGCAGCAATTCCTGTGTTTCATCAACACTTTGAAGGTCCGCAGATTACAGAATGCCCCCAGATGTGCATCGGAAACTACTACTGGTCTTCTAGGGAACGATCAAAGCGTAAACTGTTTGAGACATTACTCCCATTTAGGAAAGAGCGCATGGTGACTGTTGTGTTCAATCCCGATGCAATTTCTGTGTTTCATCAACACTCTGATAGTCCACAGATTACAGAATGCCCCCAGATGTGCATCGGAAACTACTACTGGTCATCCAGGGAACGATCAAAGCGTAAACAGTTTGAGACATTACTCCCATGGAGGAAAGTGCGCATGGTGACTGTTGTATTCAATCCCGCGGCAAATCCTGTGTTTGATCAACACTTTGAAGTTCCACAGATTACAGAATGCCTACAGATGTGCATCGGAAACTACTACTGGTCTTGCAGGGAACGATCAAAGCGCAGACTGTTAGAGACATTACTCCCATGGAGGAAAGTGCACATGGTGACTGTTGTATTCAATCCCGATGCAATTTCTGTGTTTCATCAACACTCTGATAGTCCACAGATTACAGAATGCCTCCAGATTCGCATATGAAACTACTACAGGTCTTCCAGGGAACGATCAAAGCGTAGATTGTTTGTGACGTTAATCCCACGGAGGAAATTTCGCATTGTGACTGTTGTATTCAATCACGATGCAATTTCTGTGTTTCATCAAAACTTTGCAGGTCCACAGATTACAGAATGCCTCCAGATGTGCATCGGAAACTACCACTGGTCTTGCAGGGAACGATCAAAACGTAGACTGTTTGAGACATTACACCCATGGAGGAAAGTGCGCATAGTGACTGTTGTATTCAATCCCGATGCAATTTCTGTGTTTCATCAACACTCTGATAGTCCACACATTACAGAATGCTTCCAGATGTGCATCGCAAACTACTACTGGTCTTCCAGGGAACGATCAAAGAGTAAACTGTTTGAGACATTACTCCCATGGAGGAAAGTGCGCATGGTGACTGTTGTATTCAATCCTGATGCAATTTCTGTGTTTCATCAACACTCTGATAGTCTACACATTACAGAATGTCAGAAGATGTGCATTGGAAACTACTACTGGTCTTCCAGGGAATGATCAAAGCGTAAACTGTTTGAGACATTACTCCCATGGAGGAAAGTGCGCATGGTGACTGTTGTATTCAATCCCGATGCTATTTCTGTGTTTCATCAACACCCTGATAGTCCACAGATTACAGAATGCCTCCAGATGTGCATCGGAAACTACTACTGGTCTTCCAGGAAACGATCAAAGCGTAGACAGTTTGAGACATTATTCCCCCGGAGGAAAGTGCGCATGGTGACGGTTGTATTCAATCCCGATGCAATTAATGTGTTTCAACAACACTCTGATAGGCCACAGATTACAGAATGCCTCCAGAAGTGCATCGGAAACTACTACTGGTCTTCCAGGGAACGATCAAAGCGTAAACTGTTTGGGACATTACTATCAAGCAGGGAAGTGCGTATGGTGACTGTTGTATTCAATACTGATGCAATTTCTGTGTTTCCTCAACACTCTGATAGTCCACACATTACGGAATGCTCCCAGATGTGCATCGGAAACTACTACTGGTCTTGCAGGGAAAGATGAAAGCGTAGACTGTTTGAGACATTACTCCCATGGAGGAAAGGGCGCATAATGACTGTTGTATTCAATCCCAATGCGATTTCTGTGTTTCATCAACGCTCTGATAGTCCACACATTACCGAATGCCTCCAGATGTGCATCGGAAACTACTACTGGTCTTCCAGGGAACGATCAAAGATGAAACTGTTTGGGACATTACTCCCATGATGGAAAGTGCGCATGGTGACTGTTGTATTCAATCCTGATGCAATTTCTGTGTTTCATCAACACTCTGATAGTCCACACATTACAGAATATCAGATGATGTGCATCGGAAACTACTACTGGACTTCCAGGGAACGATCAAAGCGAAAACTGTTTGAGACATTACTCCCATGGAGTGAAGTGCGCATGGTGACTGTTGTATTCAATCCCGATGCAATTTCTGTGTTTCATCAACACTCTGATAGTCCACAGATTACAGAATGCCTCCAGATGTGCATCGGAAACTACTACTGGTCTTCCAGGGAACGATCAAAGCGTAAACTGTTTGGGACGTTACTTTCATGCAGGAAAGTGCGTATGGTGACTGTTGTATTCAATACTGATGCAATTTCTGTGTTTCCTCAACACTCTGATAGTCTGCACATTACGGAATGTCCCCAGATGTGCATCGGAAACTGCTACTGGTCTTCCAGGGAACGATCAAAGAGTAAACTGTTTGAGACATTACTCCCATGGAGGAAAGTGCGCATAGTGACTGTTGTATTCAATCCCGCAGCAATTCCTGTGTTTCATCAACACTTTGAAGGTCCGCAGACTACAGAATGCCCCCAGATGTGCATCGGAAACTACTACTGGTCTTCCAGGGAACGATCAAAGCGTAAACTGTTTGAGACATTACGCCCATTTAGGAAAGTGCGCATGGTGACTGTTGTTTTCAATCCCGATGCAATTTCTGTGTTTCATCAACACTCTGATAGTCCACAGATTACAGAATGCTCCCAGATGTGCATCGGAAACTACTACTGGTCATCCAAGGAACGATCAAAGCGTAAACATTTTGAGACATTACTCCCATGGAGGAAAGTGCGCATGGTGACTGTTGTATTCAATCCCGATGCAATCTCTGTGTTTGAACAACACTCTTATAGTTTATATATTACAGAATGCCTCCAGATGTGCATCGGAAACTACTACTGGTCTTCCAGGGACCGATCAAAGCGTAAACAGTTTGAGACATTACTCCAATGGAGGTAAGTGCGCATGGTGACTGTTGTATTCAATCCCGATGCAATTTCTGTATTTGAGCAACACTCTGATAGTTTACAGATTACAGAATGCCTCCAGATGTTCATCGGAAACTACTACTGGTCTTCCAGTGAACGATCAAATCGTAAACTGTTTCAGACATTACTCCCATGGAGGAAAATGGGCATGATGACTGTTGTATTCAATACCGAGGCAAATTCTGTTTTTCTTCAACACTTTGAAGGTCCACAGATTACAGAATGCCTCCAGATGTGCATCGGAAACTACTACTGGTCTTCCAGGGAACGATCAAAGTGTAGACTGTTAGAGACATTACTCCCATGGAGGAAAGTGCGGATGGTGACTGTTGTATTCAATCCCGATGCAATTTCTGTGTTTCATCAACACTCTGATAGTCCACACACTATAGAATGCCCCCAGATGTGCATCGGAAACTACCACTGGTATTAGAGGGAACGATCAAAGCGTAAACTGTTTGACACATTACTTCCATGGAGGAAAGTGCACATGGTGACTGTTGTATTCAATCCCGATGCAATTTCTGTGTTTCATCAACACTCTCATAGTCCACAGATTACAGAATGCCTTCAGATGTGCATCGGAAACTACTACAGGTCCTCCAGGGAACGATCAAAGCGTAGACTGTTTGAGACATTACTCCCACGGAGGAAAGTTCGCATGGTGACTGTTGTATACAATACCGATGCATATTCTGTGTTTGAACAACACTCTGATAGTTTAAAGATTACAGAATGCCTCCAGATGTGCATCGGAGACTACTACAGGTCCTCCAGGGAACGATCAAAGCGTAGACTGTTTGAGACATTACTCCCACGGAGGAGAGTTCGCATGGTGACTGTTGTATTCAATCCCGATGCAATTTCTGTGTTTCATCAACACTTTGAAGGTCCACAGATTACAGAATGCCTCCAAAAGTGCATCTGAAACTACTACTGGTCTTCCTGGGAACGATCAAAGCGTAAACTGTTTGAGACATTAGTCCCATTTAGGAAAGTGCGCATGGTGACTGTTGTGTTCAATCCCGATGCAATTTCTGTGTTTCATCAACACTCTGATAGTCCACAGATTACAGAATGCCCCCAGATGTGCATCGGAAACTACTACTGGTCATCCAGGGAATGATCAAAGCGTAAACAGTTTGAGACATTATTCCCCCAGAGGAAAGTGCGCATGGTGACTGTTGTATTCAATCCCGATGCAATTAATGTGTTTCAACAACACTCTGATAGTCCACAGATTACAGAATGCCTCCAGAAGTGCATCGGAAACTACTACTGGTCTTCCAGGGAACGATCAAAGCGTAGACTGTTTGAGACATTACTCCCATGGGGGAAAGTGCGCATGGTGACTGTTGTATTCAATCCCGCGGCAAATCCTGTGTTTGATCAACACTTTGAAGGTCCACAGATTACAGAATGCCTACAGATGTGCATCGGAAACTACTACTGGTCTTGCAGGGAACGATCAAAGCGCAGACTGTCAGAGACATTACTTCCATGGAGGAAAGTTCACATGGTGACTGTTGTATTCAATCCCGATGCAATTTCTGTGTTTCATCAACACTCTGATAGTCCACAGATTACAGAATGCCTCCAGATTCGCATATGAAACTACTACAGGTCTTCCAGGGAACGATCAAAGCGTAGATTGTTTGTGACGTTAATCCCACGGAGGAAATTTCGCATTGTGACTGTTGTATTCAATCCCGATGCAATTTCTGTGTTTCATCAAAACTTTGCAGGTCCACAGATTACAGAATGCCTCCAGATGTGCATCGGAAACTACTACTGGTCTTGCAGGGAACGATCAAAACGTAGACTGTTTGAGACATTACACCCTTGGAGGAAAGTGCGCATAGTGACTGTTGTATTCAATCCCGATGCAATTTCTGTGTTTCATCAACACTTTGAAGGTCCACAGATTACATAATGCCTCCAGATGTGCATCGGAAACTACTACTGGTCTTCCTGGAAACGATCAAAGCGTAGACAGTTTGAGACATTATTCCCCCAGAGGAAAGTGCGCATGGTGACTGTTGTATTCAATCCCGATGCAATTAATGTGTTTCAACAACACTCTGATAGTCCACAGATTACAGAATGCCTCCAGAAGTGCATCGGAAACTACTACTGGTCTTCCAGGGAACGATCAAAGCGTAAACTGTTTGGGACATTACTATCAAGCAGGAAAGTGCGTATGGTGACTGTTGTATTCAATACTGATGCAATTTCTGTGTTTCCTCAACACTCTGATAGTCCACACATTACAGAATGCTCCCAGATGTGCATCGGAAACTACTACTGGTCTTGCAGGGAAAGATCAAAGCGTAGACTGTTTGAGACATTACTCCCATGGAGGAAAGGGCGCATAATGACTGTTGTATTCAATCCCAATGCAATTTCTGTGTTTCATCAACGCTCTGATAGTCCACACATTACCGAATGCCTCCAGATGTGCATCGGAAACTACTACTGGTCTTCCAGGGAACGATCAAAGATGAAACTGTTTGGGACATTACTCCCATGAAGGAAAGTGCGCATGGTGACTGTTGTATTCAATCCTGATGCAATTTCTGTGTTTCATCAACAATCTGATAGTCCACACATTACAGAATATCAGAAGATGTGCATCGGAAACTACTACTGGTCTTCCACGGAACGATCAAAGCGAAAACTCTTTGAGACATTACTCCCATGGAGTGAAGTGCGCATGGTGACTGTTGTATTCAATCCCGATGCAATTTCTGTGTTTCATCAACACTCTGATAGTCCACAGATTACAGAATGCCTCCAGATGTGCATCGGAAACTACTACTGGTCTTCCAGGGAACGATCAAAGCGTAGACTGTTTGTGACATTACTCCCATGGAGGAAAGTGCGCATGGTGACTGTTATATTCAATCCCGATGCAGTTTCTGTGTTTCATCAACACTTTGAAGGTCCACAGATTACATAATGCCTCCAGATGTGCATAGGATACTACTACTGGTCTTCCAGGAAACGATCAAAACGTAGACAGTTTGAGACATTACTCCCACGGAGGAAAGTGCGCATGGTGACTGTTGTATTTAATCACGATGCAATTAAAGTGTTTCAACAACACTCTGATAGTCCACAGATTACAGAATGCCTCCAGAAGTGCATCTGAAACTACTACTGGTCTTCGAGGGAACGATCAAAGCGTAAACTGTTTGGGACATTACTTTCATGCAGGAAAGTGCGTATGGTGACTGTTGTATTCAATACTGATGCAATTTCTGTGTTTCCTCAACACTCTGATAGTCTGCACATTGCAGAATGTCCCCAGATGTGCATCGGAAACTGCTACTGGTCTTCCTGGGAACGATCAAAGAGTAAACTGTTTGAGACATTACTCCCATGGAGGAAAGTGCGCATGGTGACTGTTGTATTCAATCCCGATGCAATTTCTGTGTTTCATCAACACTCTGATTGTCCACAGATTACAGAATGCCTCCAGATTGCATCGAAAACTACTACTGGTCTTCCAGGGAACGATCAAAGCATAGACTGTTTGTGACATTACTCCCACGGAGGAAAGTGCGCATGGTGACTGTTGTATTCAATCCCGCAGCAATTCCTGTGTTTCATCAACACTTTGAAGGTCCGCAGACTACAGAATGCCCCCAGATGTGCATCGGAAACTACTACTGGTCTTCCAGGGAACGATCAAAGCGTAAACTGTTTGAGACGTTACTCCCATTTAGGAAAGTGCGCATGGTGACTGTTGTGTTCAATCTCGATGCAATTTCTGTGTTTCATCAACACTCTGATAGTCCACAGATTACAGAATGCACCCAGATGTGCATCGGAAACTACTACTGGTCATCCAGGGAACGATCAAAGCGTAAACAGTTTGAGACAATACTCCCATGGTGGAAAGTGCGCATGGTGACTGTTGTATTCAATCCCGATGCAATCTCTGTGTTTGAACAACACTCTGATAGTTTATATATTACAGAATGCCTCCAGATGTGCATCGGAAACTACTACTGGTCTTCCAGGGACCGATCAAAGCGTAAACAGTTTGAGACATTACTCCCAAGGAGGAAAGTGCGCATGGTGACTGTTTATTCAATCCCGATGCAATTTCTGTATTTGAGCAACACTCTGATAGTTTACAGATTACAGAATGCCTCCAGATGTTCATCGGAAACTACTACTGGTCTTCCAGTGATCGATCAAATCGTAAACTGTTTCAGACATTACTCCCATGGAGGAAAATGGGCATGATGACTGTTGTATTCAATACCGAGGCAAATTCTGTTTTTCTTCAACACTGTGAAGGTCCACAGATTACAGAATGCCTCCAGATGTGCATCGGAAACTGCTACTGGTCTTCCAGGGAACGATCAAAGTGTAGACTGTTAGAGACATTACTCCCATGGAGGAAAGTGCGGATGGTGACTGTTGTATTCAATCCCGATGCAATTTCTGTGTTTCATCAACACTCTGATTGTCCACACACTATAGAATGCCCCCAGATGTGCATCGGAAACTACCACTGGTATTAGAGGGAACGATCAAAGCGTAAACTGTTTGACACATTACTTCCATGGAGGAAAGTGCACATGGTGACTGTTGTATTCAATCCCGATGCAATTTCTGTGTTTCATCAACACTCTGATAGTCCACAGATTACAGAATGCCTCCAGATGTGCATCGGAAACTACTACTGGTCTTCCACGGAACGATCAAAGCGTAGACTGTTAGAGACATTACTCCCATGGAGGAAAGTGCGCATGGTGACTGTTGTATTCAATCCCGCTGCAAATCCTGTGTTTGATCAAAACTTTAAAGGTCCACAGATTACAGAATGCCTACAGATGTGCATCGGAAACTACTACTGGTCTTGCAGAGAACGATCAAAGCGCAGACTGTTAGAGACATTACTCCCATGGAGGAAAGTGCACATGGTGACTGTTGTATTCAATCCCGATGCAATTTCTGTATTTCATCAACACTCTGATAGTCCACAGATTACAGAATGCCTCCAGATTCGCATATGAAACTACTACAGGTCTTCCAGGGAACGATCAAAGCGTAGATTGTTTGTGACGTTAATCCCACGGAGGAAATTTCGCATTATGACTGTTGTATTCAATCCCGATGCAATTTCTGTGTTTCATCAAAACTTTGCAGGTCCACAGATTACAGAATGCCTCCAGATGTGCATCGGAAACTACCACTGGTCTTGCAGGGAACGATCAAAACGTAGACTGTTTGAGACATTACACCCATGGAGGAAAGTGCGCATAGTGACTGTTGTATTCAATCCCGATGCAATTTCTGTGTTTCATCAACACTCTGATAGTCCACACATTACAGAATGCTTCCAGATGTGCATCGCAAACTACTACTGGTCTTCCAGGGAACAATCAAAGAGTAAACTGTTTGAGACATTACTCCCATGGAGGAAAGTGCGCATGGTGACTGTTGTATTCAATCCTGATGCAATTTCTGTGTTTCATCAACACTCTGATAGTCTACACATTACAGAATGTCAGAAGATGTGCATTGGAAACTACTACTGGTCTTCCAGGGAATGATCAAAGCGTAAACTGTTTGAGACATTACTCCCATGGAGGAAAGTGCGCATGGTGACTGTTGTATTCAATCCCGATGCTATTTCTGTGTTTCATCAACACGCTGATAGTCCACAGATTACAGAATGCCTCCAGATGTGCATCGGAAACTACTACTGGTCTTCCAGGAAACGATCAAAGCGTAGACAGTTTGAGACATTATTCCCCCGGAGGAAAGTGCGCATGGTGACTGTTGTATTCAATCGCGATGCAATTAATGTGTTTCAACAACACTCTGATAGTCCACAGATTACAGAATGCCTCCAGAAGTGCATCGGAAACTACTACTGGTCTTCCAGGGAACGATCAAAGCGTAAACTGTTTGGGACATTACTATCAAGCAGGAAAGTGCGTATGGTGACTGTTGTATTCAATACTGATGCAATTTCTGTGTTTCCTCAACACTCTGATAGTCCACACATTACAGAATGCTCCCAGATGTGCATCGGAAACTACTACTGGTCTTGCAGGGAAAGATCAAAGCGTAGACTGTTTGAGACATTACTCCCATGGAGGAAAGGGCGCATAATGACTGTTGTATTCAATCCCAATGCAATTTCTGTGTTTCATCAACGCTCTGATAGTCCACACATTACCGAATGCCTCCAGATGTGCATCGGAAACTACTACTGGTCTTCCAGGGAACGATCAAAGATGAAACTGTTTGGGACGTTACTCCCATGAAGGAAAGTGCGCATGGTGACTGTTGTATTCAATCCTGATGCAATTTCTGTGTTTCATCAACACTCTGATAGTCCACACATTACAGAATATCAGATGATGTGCATCGGAAACTACTACTGGTCTTCCAGGGAACGATCAAAGCGAAAACTGTTTGAGACATTACTCCCATGGAGTGAAGTGCGCATGGTGAATGTTGTATTCAATCCCGATGCAATTTCTGTGTTTCATCAACACTCTGATAGTCCACAGATTACAGAATGCCTCCAGATGTGCATCGGAAACTACTACTGGTCTTCCAGGGAACGATCAAAGCGTAGACTGTTTGTGACATTACTCCCATGGAGGAAAGTGCGCATGGTGACTGTTGTATTCAATCCCGATGCAGTTTCTGTGTTTCATCAACACTTTGAAGGTCCACAGATTACAGAATGTCTCCAGATGTGCATCGGAAACTACTACTGGTCTTCCAGGGAATTATCAAAGCGTAAACTGTTTGAGACATTACTCCCATGGAGTGAAGTGCGCATGGTGACTCTTGTATTCAATCCCGATGCAATTTCTGTGTTTCATCAACACTCTGATAGTCCACAGATTACAGAATGCCTCCAGATGTGCATCGGAAACTACTACTGGTCTTCCAGGGAATTATCAAAGCGTAAACTGTTTGAGACATTACTCCCATGGAGGAAAGTGCGCATGGTGACTGTTGTATTCAATCCCGATGCTATTTCTGTGTTTCATCAACACTCTGATAGTCCACAGATTACAGAATGCCTCCAGATGTGCATCGGAAACTACTACTGGTCTTCCAGGAAACGATCAAAGCGTAGACAGTTTGAGACATTATTCCCACGGAGGAGAGTGCGCATGGTGACTGTTGTATTCAATCCCGATGCAATTAATGTGTTTCAACAACACTCTGATAGTCCACAGGTTACAGAATGCCTCCAGAAGTGCATCGGAAACTACTACTGGTCTTCCAGGGAACGATCAAAGCGTAAACTGTTTGTTACATTACTATTAAGCAGGAAAGTGCGTATGGTGACTGTTGTATACAATACTGATGCAAATTCTGTGTTTCGTCAACACTCTGATAGTCCACACATTACAGAATGCTCCCAGATGTGCATCGGAAACTACTACTGGTCTTGCAGGGAAAGATCAAAGCGTAGACTGTTTGAGACATTACTCCCATGGAGGAAAGGGCGCATAATGACTGTTGTATTCAATCCCGATGCAATTTCTGTGTTTCATCAACGCTCTGATAGTCCACACATTACCGAATGCCTCCAGATGTGCATCGGAAACTTCTACTGGTCTTCCAGGGAACGATCAAAGATGAAACTGTTCGGGACATTACTCCCATGAAGGAAAGTGCGCATGGTGACTGTTGTATTCAATCCTGATGCAATTTCTGTGTTTCATCAACACTCTGATAGTCCACACATTACAGAATGCCAGAAGATGTGCATCGGAAACTACTACTGGTCTTCCAGGGAACGATCAAAGCGAAAACTGTTTGAGACATTACTCCCATGGAGTGAAGTGCGCATGGTGACTGTTGTACTCAATCCCGATGCAATTTTTGTGTTCCATCAACACTCTGATAGTCCACAGATTACAGAATGCCTCCAGATGTGCATCGGAAACTACTACTGGTCTTCCAGGGAACGATCAAAGCGTAGACTGTTTGTGACAGTACTCCCATGGAGGAAAGTGCGCATGGTGACTGTTGTATTCAATCACGATGCAGTTTCTGTGTTTCATCAACACTTTGAAGGTCCACAGATTACAGAATGCCTCCAGATGTGCATCGGAAACTACTACTGGTCTTCCAGGAAACGATCAAAGCGTAGACAGTTTGAGACATTACTCCCACGGAGGAAAGTGCGCATGGTGAATGTTGTATTCAATCACGATGCAATTAATGTGTTTCAACAACAGTCTGATAGTCCACAGATTACAGAATGCCTCCAGAAGTGCATCTGAAACTACTACAGGTCTTCCAGGGAACGATCAAAGCGTAAACTGTTTGAGACATTACTCCCATGGAGGAAAGTGCGCATGGTGACTGTTGTATTCAATCCCGATGCAATTTCTGTGTTTCATCAACACTCTGATAGTCCACAGATTACAGAATGCCTCCAGATTCGCATATGAAACTACTACAGGTCTTCCAGGGAACGATCAAAGCGTAGATTGTTTGTGACGTTAATCCCACGGAGGAAATTTCGCATTGTGACTGTTGTATTCAATCCCGATGCAATTTCTGTGTTTCATCAAAACTTTGCAGGTCCACAGATTACAGAATGCCTCCAGATGTGCATCGGAAACTACCACTGGTCTTGCAGGGAACGATCAAAACGTAGACTGTTTGAGACATTACACCCATGGAGGAAAGTGCGCATAGTGACTGTTGTATTCAATCCCGATGCAATTTCTGTGTTTCATCAACACTCTGATAGTCCACACATTACAGAATGCTTCCAGATGTGCATCGCAAACTACTACTGGTCTTCCAGGGAACGATCAAAGAGTAAACTGTTTGAGACATTACTCCCATGGAGGAAAGTGCGCATGGTGACTGTTGTATTCAATCCTGATGCAATTTCTGTGTTTCATCAACACTCTGATAGTATACACATTACAGAATGTCAGAAGATGTGCATTGGAAACTACTACTGGTCTTCCAGGGAATGATCAAAGCGTAAACTGTTTGAGACATTACTCCCATGGAGGAAAGTGCGCATGGTGACTGTTGTATTCAATTCCGATGCTATTTCTGTGTTTCATCAACACCCTGATAGTCCACAGATTACAGAATGCCTCCAGATGTGCATCGGAAACTACTACTGGTCTTCCAGGAAACGATCAAAGCGTAGACAGTTTGAGACATTATTCCCCCGGAGAAAAGTGCGCATGGTGACTGTTGTATTCAATCCCGATGCAATTAATGTGTTTCAACAACACTCTGATAGTCCACAGATTACAGAATGCCTCCACCAGTGCATCGGAAACTACTACTGGTCTTCCAGGGAACGATCAAAGCGTAAACTGTTTGGAACATTACTATCAAGCAGGAAAGTTCGTATGGTGACTGTTGTATTCAATACTGATGCAATTTCTGTGTTTCCTCAACACTCTGATAGTCCACACATTACAGAATGCTCCCAGATGTGCATCGGAAACTACTACTGGTCTTGCAGGGAAAGTTCAAAGCGTAGACTGTTTGAGACATTACTCCCATGGAGGAAAGGGCGCATAATGACTGTTGTATTCAATCCCAATGCAATTTCTGTGTTTCATCAACGCTCTGATAGTCCACACATTACCGAATGCCTCCAGATGTGCATCGGAAACTACTATGGTCTTCCAGGGAACGATCAAAGATGAAACTGTTTGGGACATTACTCCCATGATGGAAAGTGCGCATGGTGACTGTTGTATTCAATCCTGATGCAATTTCTGTGTTTCATCAACACTCTGATAGTCCACACATTACAGAATATCAGATGATGTGCATCGGAAACTACTACTGGTCTTCCAGGGAACGATCAAAGCGAAAACTGTTTGAGACATTACTCCCATGGAGTGAAGTGCGCATGGTGACTGTTGTATTCAATCCCGATGCAATTTCTGTGATTCATCAACACTTTGAAGGTCCACAGATTACAGAATGCCTACAGATGTGCATCGGAAACTACTACTGGTCTTGCAGGGAACGATCAAAGCGCAGACTGTTAGAGACATTACTCCCATGGAGGAAAGTGCAAATGGTGACTGTTGTATTCAATCCGGATGCAATTTCTGTGTTTCATCAACACTCTGATAGTCCACAGATTACAGAATGCCTCCAGATTCGCATATGAAACTACTACAGGTCTTCCAGGGAACGATCAAAGCGTAGATTGTTTGTGACGTTAATCCCACGGAGGAAATTTCGCATTGTGACTGTTGTATTCAATCCCGATGCAATTTCTGTGTTTCATCAAAACTTTGCAGGTCCACAGATTACAGAATGCCTCCAGATGTGCATCGGAAACTACCACTGGTCTTGCAGGGAACGATCAAAACGTAGACTGTTTGAGACATTACACCCATGGAGGAAGTGCGCATAGTGACTGTTGTATTCAATCCCGATGCAATTTCTGTGTTTCATCAACACTCTGATAGTCCACACATTACAGAATGCTTCCAGATGTGCATCGCAAACTACTACTGGTCTTCCAGGGAACGATCAAAGAGTAAACTGTTTGAGACATTACTCCCATGGAGGAAAGTGCGCATGGTAACTGTTGTATTCAATCCTGATGCAATTTCTGTGTTTCATCAACACTCTGATAGTCTACACATTACAGAATGTCAGAAGATGTGCATTGGAAACTACTACTGGTCTTCCAGGGAATGATCAAAGCGTAAACTGTTTGAGACATTACTCCCATGGAGGAAAGTGCGCATGGTGACTGTTGTATTCAATCCCGATGCTATTTCTGTGTTTCATCAACACCCTGATAGTCCACAGATTACAGAATGCCTCCAGATGTGCATCGGAAACTACTACTGGTCTTCCAGGAAACGATCAAAGCGTAGACAGTTTGAGACATTATTCCCCCGGAGGAAAGTGCGCATGGTGACTGTTGTATTCAATCCCGATGCAATTAATGTGTTTCAACAACACTCTGATAGTCCACAGATTACAGAATGCCTCCAGAAGTGCATCGGAAACTACTACTGGTCTTCCAGGGAACGATCAAAGCGTAAACTGTTTGGGACATTACTATCAAGCAGGAAAGTGCGTATGGTGACTGTTGTATTCAATACTGATGCAATTTCTGTGTTTCCTCAACACTCTGATAGTCCACACATTACAGAATGCTCCCAGATGTGCATCGGAAACTACTACTGGTCTTGCAGGGAAAGTTCAAAGCGTAGACTGTTTGAGACATTACTCCCATGGAGGAAAGGGCGCATAATGACTGTTGTATTCAATCCCAATGCAATTTCTGTGTTTCATCAACGCTCTGATAGTCCACACATTACCGAATGCCTCCAGATGTGCATCGGAAACTACTATGGTCTTCCAGGGAACGATCAAAGATGAAACTGTTTGGGACATTACTCCCATGATGGAAAGTGCGCATGGTGACTGTTGTATTCAATCCTGATGCAATTTCTGTGTTTCATCAACACTCTAATAGTCCACACATTACAGAATATCAGATGATGTGCATCGGAAACTACTACTGGTCTTCCAGGGAACGATCAAAGCGAAAACTGTTTGAGACATTACTCCCATGGAGTGAAGTGCGCATGGTGACTGTTGTATTCAATCCCGATGCAATTTCTGTGTTTCATCAACACTTTGATAGTCCACAGATTACAGAATGCCTCCAGATGTGCATCGGAAACTACTACTGGTCTTCCAGGGAACGATCAAAGCGTAGACTGTTTGTGACATTACTCCCATGGAGGAAAGTGCGCATGGTGACTGTTGTATTCAATCCCGATGCAGTTTCTGTGTTTCATCAACACTTTGAAGGTCCACAGATTACAGAATGCCTCCAGATGTGCATCGGAAACTACTACTGGTCTTCCAGGAAACGATCTAACCGTATACAGTTTGAGACATTACTCCCACGGAGGAAATTGCGCATGGTGACTGTTGTATTCAATCCCGGTGCAATTTCTGTGTTTCATCAACACTCTGATTGTCCACAGATTACAGAATGCCTCCAGATGTGCATCGAAAACTACTACTGGTCTTCCAGGGAACGATCAAAGCATAGACTGTTTGTGACATTACTCCCACGGAGGAAAGTGCGCATGGTGACTGTTGTATTCAATCCCGCAGCAATTCCTGTGTTTCATCAACACTTTGAAGGTGCGCAGACTACAGAATGCCCCCAGATGTGCATCGGAAACTACTACTGGTCTTCCAGGGAACGATCAAAGCGTAAACTGTTTGAGACATTACTCCCATTTAGGAGAGTGCGCATGGTGACTGTTGTGTTCAATCCCGATGCAATTTCTGTGTTTGATCAACACTCTGATAGTCCACAGATTACAGAATGCTCCCAGATGTGCATCGGAAACTACTACTGGTCATCCAAGGAACGATCAAAGCGTAAACATTTTGAGACATTACTCCCATGGAGGAAAGTGCGCATGGTGACTGTTGTATTCAATCCCGATGCAATCTCTGTGTTTGAACAACACTCTGATAGTTTATATATTACAGAATGCCTCCAGATGTGCATCGGAAACTACTACTGGTCTTCCAGGGACCGATCAAAGCGTAAACAGTTTGAGACATTACTCCCATGGAGGTAAGTGCGCATGGTGACTGTTGTATTCAATCCCGATGCAATTTCTGTGTTTCATTAACACTTTGAAGGTCCACAGATTACAGAATGCCTCCAAAAGTGCATCTGAAACTACTACTGGTCTTCCTGGGAACGATCAAAGCGTAAACTGTTTGAGACATTACTCCCATTTAGGGAAGTGCGCATGGTGACTGTTGTGTTCAATCCCGATGCAATTTCTGTGTTTCATCAACACTCTGATAGTCCACAGATTACAGAATGCCCCCAGATGTGCATCGGAAACTACTACTGGTCATCCAGGGAACGATCAAAGCGTAAACAGTTTGAGACATTACTCCCATGGAGGAAAGTGCGCATGGTGACGGTTGTATTCAATCCCGATGCAATTTCTGTATTTGAGCAACACTCTGATAGTTTACAGATTACAGAATGCCTCCAGATGTTCATCGGAAACTACTACTGGTCTTCCAGTGAACGATCAAATCGTAGACTGTTTCAGACATTACTCCCATGGAGGAAAATGGGCATGATGACTGTTGTATTCAATACCGTGGCAAATTCTGTTTTTCTTCAACTCTTTGAAGGTCCACAGATTACAGAATGCCTCCAGATGTGCATCGGAAACTACTACTGGTCTTCCAGGGAACGATCAAAACGTAGACTGTTTGAGACATTACACCCTTGGAGGAAAGTGCGCATAGGGACTGTTGTATTCAATCCCGATGTAATTTCTGTGTTTCATCAACACTCTGATAGTCCACACATTACAGAATGCTTCCAGATGTGCATCGCAAACTACTACTGGTCTTCCAGGGAACGATCAAAGAGTAAACTGTTTGAGACATTACTCCCATGGAGGAAAGTGCGCATGGTGACTGTTGTATTCAATCCTGATGCAATTTCTGTGTTTCATCAACACTCTGATAGTCTACACATTACAGAATGTCAGAAGATGTGCATTGGAAACTACTACTGGTCTTCCAGGGAATGATCAAAGCGTAAACTGTTTGAGACATTACTCCCATGGAGGAAAGTGCGCATGGTGACTGTTGTATTCAATCCCGATGCTATTTCTGTGTTTCATCAACACCCTGATAGTCCACAGATTACAGAATGCCTCCAGATGTGCATCGGAAAGTACTACTGGTCTTCCAGGGAACGATCAAAGCGTAAACTGTTTGGGACATTACTCCCATGGAGTGAAGTGCGCATGGTGACTGTTGTATTCAATCCCGATGCAATTTCTGTGTTTCATCAACACTCTGATAGTCCACAGATTACAGAATGCCTCCAGATGTGCATCGGAAACTACTACTGGTCTTCCAGGGAACGATCAAAGCGTAGACTGTTTGTGACATTACTCCCACGGAGGAAAGTGCGCATGGTGACTGTTGTATTCAATCCCGATGCAATTTCTGTGTTTCATCAACACTCTGATAGTCCACAGATTACAGAATGCCTCCAGATGTGCATCGGAAACTACTACTGGTCTTCCAGGAAACGATCAAAACGTAGACAGTTTGACACATTACTCCAACGGAGGAAAGTGCGCATGGTGATTGTTGTATTCAATCACGATGCAATTAAAGTGTTTCAACAACACTCTGATAGTCCACAGATTACAGAATGCCTCCAGAAGTGCATCTGAAACTACTACTGGTCTTCCAGGGAACGATCAAAGCGTAAACTGTTTATGACATTACTTTCATGCAGAAAAGTGCGTATGGTGACTGTTGTATTCAATACTGATGCAATTTCTGTGTTTCCTCAACACTCTGATAGTCTGCACATTACAGAATGTCCCCAGATGTGCATCGGAAACTGCTACTGGTCTTCCAGGGAACGATCAAAGAGTAAACTCTTTGTGACATTACTCCCATGGAGGAAAGTGCGCATGGTGACTGTTGTATTCAATCCCGATGCAATTTCTGTGTTTCATCAACACTCTGATTGTCCACAGATTACAGAATGCCTCCAGATTGCATCGAAAACTACTACTGGTCTTCCAGGGAACGATCAAAGCATAGACTGTTTGTGACATTACTCCCACGGAGGAAAGTGCGCATGGTGACTGTTGTATTCAATCCCGCAGCAATTCCTGTGTTTCATCAACACTTTGAAGGTCCGCAGACTACAGAATGCCCCCAGATGTGCATCGGAAACTACTACTGGTCTTCCAGGGAACGATCAAAGCGTAAACTGTTTGAGACATTACTCCCATTTAGGGAAGTGCGCATGGTGACTGTTGTGTTCAATCCCGATGCAATTTCTGTGTTTCATCAACACTCTGATAGTCCACAGATTACAGAATGCTCCCAGATGTGCATCGGAAACTACTACTGGTCATCCAAGGAACGATCAAAGCGTAAACATTTTGAGACATTACTCCCATGGAGGAAAGTGCGCATGGTGACTGTTGTATTCAATCCCGATGCAATCTCTGTGTTTGAACAACACTCTGATAGTTTATATATTACAGAATGCCTCCAGATGTGCATCGGAAACTACTACTGGTCTTCCAGGGACCGATCAAAGCGTAAACAGTTTGAGACATTACTCCCATGGAGGTAAGTGCGCATGGTGACTGTTGTATTCAATCCCGATGCAATTTCTGTGTTTCATTAACACTTTGAAGGTCCACAGATTACAGAATGCCTCCAAAAGTGCATCTGAAACTACTACTGGTCTTCCTGGGAACGATCAAAGCGTAAACTGTTTGAGACATTACTCCCATTTAGGGAAGTGCGCATGGTGACTGTTGTGTTCAATCCCGATGCAATTTCTGTGTTTCATCAACACTCTGATAGTCCACAGATTACAGAATGCCCCCAGATGTGCATCGGAAACTACTACTGGTCATCCAGGGAACGATCAAAGCGTAAACAGTTTGAGACATTACTCCCATGGAGGAAAGTGCGCATGGTGACGGTTGTATTCAATCCCGATGCAATTTCTGTATTTGAGCAACACTCTGATAGTTTACAGATTACAGAATGCCTCCAGATGTTCATCGGAAACTACTACTGGTCTTCCAGTGAACGATCAAATCGTAGACTGTTTCAGACATTACTCCCATGGAGGAAAATGGGCATGATGACTGTTGTATTCAATACCGTGGCAAATTCTGTTTTTCTTCAACTCTTTGAAGGTCCACAGATTACAGAATGCCTCCAGATGTGCATCGGAAACTACTACTGGTCTTCCAGGGAACGATCAAAGAGTAAACTGTTTGAGACATTACTCCCATGGAGGAAAGTGCGCATGGTGACTGTTGTATTCAATCCTGATGCAATTTCTGTGTTTCATCAACACTCTGATAGTCTACACATTACAGAATGTCAGAAGATGTGCATTGGAAACTACTACTGGTCTTCCAGGGAATGATCAAAGCGTAAACTGTTTGAGACATTACTCCCATGGAGGAAAGTGCGCATGGTGACTGTTGTATTCAATCCCGATGCTATTTCTGTGTTTCATCAACACCCTGATAGTCCACAGATTACAGAATGCCTCCAGATGTGCATCGGAAAGTACTACTGGTCTTCCAGGGAACGATCAAAGCGTAAACTGTTTGGGACATTACTCCCATGGAGTGAAGTGCGCATGGTGACTGTTGTATTCAATCCCGATGCAATTTCTGTGTTTCATCAACACTCTGATAGTCCACAGATTACAGAATGCCTCCAGATGTGCATCGGAAACTACTACTGGTCTTCCAGGGAACGATCAAAGCGTAGACTGTTTGTGACATTACTCCCACGGAGGAAAGTGCGCATGGTGACTGTTGTATTCAATCCCGATGCAATTTCTGTGTTTCATCAACACTCTGATAGTCCACAGATTACAGAATGCCTCCAGATGTGCATCGGAAACTACTACTGGTCTTCCAGGAAACGATCAAAACGTAGACAGTTTGAGACATTACTCCAACGGAGGAAAGTGCGCATGGTGACTGTTGTATTCAATCACGATGCAATTAAAGTGTTTCAACAACACTCTGATAGTCCACAGATTACAGAATGCCTCCAGAAGTGCATCTGAAACTACTACTGGTCTTCCAGGGAACGATCAAAGCGTAAACTGTTTATGACATTACTTTCATGCAGAAAAGTGCGTATGGTGACTGTTGTATTCAATACTGATGCAATTTCTGTGTTTCCTCAACACTCTGATAGTCTGCACATTACAGAATGTCCCCAGATGTGCATCGGAAACTGCTACTGGTCTTCCAGGGAACGATCAAAGAGTAAACTCTTTGTGACATTACTCCCATGGAGGAAAGTGCGCATGGTGACTGTTGTATTCAATCCCGATGCAATTTCTGTGTTTCATCAACACTCTGATTGTCCACAGATTACAGAATGCCTCCAGATTGCATCGAAAACTACTACTGGTCTTCCAGGGAACGATCAAAGCATAGACTGTTTGTGACATTACTCCCACGGAGGAAAGTGCGCATGGTGACTGTTGTATTCAATCCCGCAGCAATTCCTGTGTTTCATCAACACTTTGAAGGTCCGCAGACTACAGAATGCCCCCAGATGTGCATCGGAAACTACTACTGGTCTTCCAGGGAACGATCAAAGCGTAAACTGTTTGAGACATTACTCCCATTTAGGGAAGTGCGCATGGTGACTGTTGTGTTCAATCCCGATGCAATTTCTGTGTTTCATCAACACTCTGATAGTCCACAGATTACAGAATGCCCCCAGATGTGCATCGGAAACTACTACTGGTCATCCAGGGAACGATCAAAGCGTAAACAGTTTGAGACATTACTCCCATGGAGGAAAGTGCGCATGGTGACGGTTGTATTCAATGGCGATGCAATTTCTGTATTTGAGCAACAATCTGATAGTTTACAGATTACAGAATGCCTCCAGATGTTCATCGGAAACTACTACTGGTCTTCCAGTGAACGATCAAATCGTAGACTGTTTCAGACATTACTCCCATGGAGGAAAATGGGCATGATGACTGTTGTATTCAATACCGTGGCAAATTCTGTTTTTCTTCAACACTTTGAAGGTCCACAGATTACAGAATGCCTCCAGATGTGCATCGGAAACTACTACTGGTCTTCCAGGGAACGATCAAAGCGTAGACTGTTTGAGACATTACTCCCATGGAGGAAAGTGCGCATGGTGACTGTTGTATTCAATCCCGCGGCAAATCCTGTGTTTGATCAACACTTTGAAGGTCCACAGATTACAGAATGCCTACAGATGTGCATCGGAAACTACTACTGGTCTTGCAGGGAACGATCAAAGCGCAGACTGTCAGAGACATTACTCCCATGGAGGAAAGTGCACATGGTGACTGTTGTATTCAATCCCGATGCAATTTCTGTGTTTCATCAACACTCTGATAGTCCACAGATTACAGAATGCCTCCAGATTCGCATATGAAACTACTACAGGTCTTCCAGGGAACGATCAAAGCGTAGATTGTTTGTGACGTTAATCCCACGGAGGAAATTTCGCATTGTGACTGTTGTATTCAATCCCGATGCAATTTCTGTGTTTCATCAAAACTTTGCAGGTCCACAGATTACAGAATGCCTCCAGATGTGCATCGGAAACTACTACTGGTCTTGCAGGGAACGATCAAAACGTAGACTGTTTGAGACATTACACCCTTGGAGGAAAGTGCGCATAGAGACTGTTGTATTCAATCCCGATGTAATTTCTGTGTTTCATCAACACTCTGATAGTCCACACATTACAGAATGCTTCCAGATGTGCATCGCAAACCACTACTGGTCTTCCAGGGAACGATCAAAGAGTAAACTGTTTGAGACATTACTCCCATGGAGGAAAGTGCGCATGGTGACTGTTGTATTCAATCCTGATGCAATTTCTGTGTTTCATCAACACTCTGATAGTCTACATATTACAGAATGTCAGAAGATGTGCATTGGAAACTACTACTGGTCTTCCAGGGAATGATCAAAGCGTAAACTGTTTGAGACATTACTCCCATGGAGGAAAGTGCGCATGGTGACTGTTGTATTCAATCCCGATGCTATTTCTGTGTTTCATCAACACCCTGATAGTCCACAAATTACAGAATGCCTCCAGATGTGCATCGGAAACTACTACTGGTCTTCCTGGAAACGATCAAAGCGTAGACAGTTTGAGACATTATTCCCCCAGAGGAAAGTGCGCATGGTGACTGTTGTATTCAATCCCGATGCAATTAATGTGTTTCAACAACACTCTGATAGTCCACAGATTACAGAATGCCTCCAGAAGTGCATCGGAAACTACTACTGGTCTTCCAGGGAACGATCAAAGCGTAAACTGTTTGGGACATTACTCCCATGGAGTGAAGTGCGCATGGTGACTGTTGTATTCAATCCCGATGCAATTTCTGTGTTTCATCAACACTCTGATAGTCCACAGATTACAGAATGCCTCCAGATGTGCATCGGAAACTACTACTGGTCTTCCAGGGAACGATCAAAGCGTAGACTGTTTGTGACATTACTCCCATGGAGGAAAGTGCGCATGGTGACTGTTGTATTCAATCCCGATGCAATTTCTGTGTTTCATCAACACTCTGATAGTCCACAGATTACAGAATGCCTCCAGATGTGCATCGGAAACTACTACTGGTCTTCCAGGAAACGATCAAAACGTAGACAGTTTGAGACATTACTCCAACGGAGGAAAGTGCGCATGGTGACTGTTGTATTCAATCACGATGCAATTAAAGTGTTTCAACAACACTCTGATAGTCCACAGATTACAGAATGCCTCCAGAAGTGCATCTGAAACTACTACTGGTCTTCCAGGGAACGATCAAAGCGTAAACTGTTTATGACATTACTTTCATGCAGGAAAGTGCGTATGGTGACTGTTGTATTCAATACTGATGCAATTTCTGTGTTTCCTCAACACTCTGATAGTCTGCACATTACAGAATGTCCCCAGATGTGCATCGGAAACTTCTACTGGTCTTCCAGGGAACGATCAAAGAGTAAACTCTTTGTGACATTACTCCCATGGAGGAAATAGCGCATGGTGACTGTTGTATTCAATCCCGATGCAATTTCTGCGTTTCATCAACACTCTGATTGTCCACAGATTACAGAATGCCTCCAGATTGCATCGAAAACTACTACTGGTCTTCCAGGGAACGATCAAAGCATAGACTGTTTGTGACATTACTCCCACGGAGGAAAGTGCGCATGGTGACTGTTGTATTCAATCCCGCAGCAATTCCTGTGTTTCATCAACACTTTGAAGGTCTGCAGACTACAGAATGCCCCCAGATGTGCATCGGAAACTACTACTGGTCTTCCAGGGAACGATCAAAGCGTAAACTGTTTGAGACATTACTCCCATTTAGGAAAGTGCGCATGGTGACTGTTGTGTTCAATCCCGATGCAATTTCTGTGTTTCATCAACACTCTGATAGTCCACAGATTACAGAATGCACCCAGATGTGCATCGGAAACTACTACTGGTCATCCAGGGAACGATCAAAGCGTAAACAGTTTGAGACATTACTCCCATGGAGGAAAATGGGCATGATGACTGTTGTATTCAATACCGAGGCAAATTCTGTTTTTCTTCAACACTTTGAAGGTCCACAGATTACAGAATGCCTCCAGATGTGCATCGGAAACTACTACTGGTCTTCCAGGGAACGATCAAAGTGTAGACTGTTAGAGACATTACTCCCATGGAGGAAAGTGTGGATGGTGACTGTTGTATTCAATCCCGATGCAATTTCTGTGTTTCATCAGCACTCTGATAGTCCACACACTATAGAATGCCCCCAGATGTGCATCGGAAACTACCACTGGTATCAGAGGGAACGATCAAAGCGTAAACTGTTTGACACATTACTTCCATGGAGGAAAGTGCACATGGTGACTGTTGTATTCAATCCCGATGCAATTTCTGTGTTTCATCAACACTCTGATAGTCCACAGATTACAGAATGCCTTCAGATGTGCATCGGAAACTACTACAGGTCCTCCAGGGAACGATCAAAGCGTAGACTGTTTGAGACATTACTCCCACGGAGGAAAGTTCGCATGGCGACTGTTGTATACAATACCGATGCATATTCTGTGTTTGAACAACTCTCTGATAGTTTAAAGATTACAGAATGCCTCCAGATGTGCATCGGAAACTACTACAGGTCCTCCAGGGAACGATCAAAGCGTAGACTGTTTGAGACATTACTCCCACGGAGGAGAGTTCGCATGGTGACTGTTGTATTCAATCCCGATGCAATATCTGTGTTTCATCAACACTTTGAAGGTCCACAGATTACAGAATGCCTCCAGAAGTGCATCGGAAACTACTACTGGTCTTCCAGGAAACGATCAAGGCGTAGACAGTTTGAGACATTACTCCCACGGAGGAAAGTGCGCATGGTGACTGTTGTATTCAATCACGATGCAATTAATGTGTTTCAACAACACTCTGATAGTCCACAGATTACACAATGCCTCCAGAAGTGCATCTGAAACTACTACTGGTCTTCCTGGGAACGATCAAAGCGTAAACTGTTTGAGACATTACTCCCATGGAGGAAAGTGCGCATGGTGACTGTTGTATTCAATCCCGATACAATTTCTGGGTTTCATCAACACTCTGATAGTCCACAGATTACAGAATGCCTGTAGATGTGCATCGGAAACTAGTACTGGTCTTCCAGGGAACGATCAAAGCGTACACTGTCTGTGACATTACTCCCATGGAGGAAACTGCCCATGGTGACTGTTGTATTCAATCCCGATGCAATTTCTGTATTTGAGCAACACTCTGATAGTTTACAGATTACAGAATGCCTCCAGATGTCCATCGGAAACTGCAACTGGTCTTCCAGTGAACGATCAAATCGTAGACTGTTTCAGACATTACTCCCATGGAGGAAAATGCGCATGATGACTGTTGTATTCAATACCGAGGCAAATTCTGTTTTTCTTCAACACTTTGAAGGTCCACAGATTACAGAATGCCTCCAGATGTGCATCGGAAACTACTACTGGTCTTGCAGGGAACGATCATAGCGTAGACTGTTTGTGACGTTACTCCCATGGAGGAAAGTGCGCATGGTAACTGTTGTATTCAATCCCGATGCAATTAATGTGTTTCAACAACACTCTGATAGTCCACAGATTACAGAATGCCTCCAGAAGTGCATCGGAAACTACTACTGGTCTTCCAGGGAACGATCAAAGCGTAAACTGTTTGGGACATTACTATCAAGCAGGAAAGTGCGTATGGTGACTGTTGTATTCAATACTGATGCAATTTCTGTGTTTCCTCAACACTCTGATAGTCCACACATTACAGAATGCTCCCAGATGTGTATCGGAAACTACTACTGGTCTTGCAGGGAAAGATCAAAGCGTAGACTGTTTGAGACATTACTCCCATGGAGGAAAGGGCGCATAATGACTGTTGTATTCAATCCCAATGCAATTTCTGTGTTTCATCAACGCTCTGATAGTCCACACATTACCGAATGCCTCCAGATGTGCATCGGAAACTACTACTGGTCTTCCAGGGAACGATCAAAGATGAAACTGTTCGGGACATTACTCCCATGAAGGAAAGTGCGCATGGTGACTGTTGTATTCAATCCTGATGCAATTTCTGTGTTTCATCAACACTCTGATAGTCCACACATTACAGAATGTCAGAAGGTGTGCATCGGAAACTACTACTGGTCTTCCAGGGAACGATCAAAGCGAAAACTGTTTGAGACATTACTCCCATGGAGTGAAGTGCGCATGGTGACTGTTGTATTCAATCCCGATGCAATTTCTGTGTTTCATCAACACTCTGATAGTCCACAGATTACAGAATGCCTCCAGATGTGCATCGGAAACTACTACTGGTCTTCCAGGGAACGATCAAAGCGTAGACTGTTTGTGACATTACTCCCATGGAGGAAAGTGCGCATGGTGACTGTTGTATTCAATCCCGATGCAGTTTCTGTGTTTCATCAACACTTTGAAGGTCCACAGATTACAGAATGCCTCCAGATGTGCATCGGAAACTACTACTGATCTTCCAGGAAACGATCAAATCGTAGACAGTTTGAGACATTACTCCCACGGAGGAAAGTGCGCATGGTGACTGTTGTATTCAATCACGATGCAATTAATGTGTTTCAACAACACTCTGATAGTCCACAGATTACAGAATGCCTCCAGAAGTGCATCTGAAACTACTACTGGTCTTCCAGGGAACGATCAAAGCGTAAACTGTTTGGGACATTACTTTCACAGGAAAGTGCGTATGGTGACTGTTGTATTCAATACTGATGCAATTTCTGTGTTTCCTCAACACTCTGATAGTCTGCACATTACGGAATGTCCCCAGATGTGCATCGGAAACTGCTACTGGTCTTCCAGGGAACGATCAAAGAGTAAACTGTTTGAGACATTACTCCCATGGAGGAAAGTGCGCATGGTGACTGTTGTATTCAATCCCGATGCAATTTCTGTGTTTCATCAACACTCTGATTGTCCACAGATTACAGAATGCCTCCAGATGTGCATCGAAAACTACTACTGGTCTTCCAGGAAACGATCAAAACGTAGACAGTTTGAGACATTACTCCAACGGAGGAAAGTGCGCATGGTGACTGTTGTATTCAATCACGATGCAATTAAAGTGTTTCAACAACACTCTGATAGTCCACAGATTACAGAATGCCTCCAGAAGTGCATCTGAAACTACTACTGGTCTTCCAGGGAACGATCAAAGCGTAAACTGTTTATGACATTACTTTCATGCAGGAAAGTGCGTATGGTGACTGTTGTATTCAATACTGATGCAATTTCTGTGTTTCCTCAACACTCTGATAGTCTGCACATTACAGAATGTCCCCAGATGTGCATCGGAAACTTCTACTGGTCTTCCAGGGAACGATCAAAGAGTAAACTCTTTGTGACATTACTCCCATGGAGGAAAGTGCGCATGGTGACTGTTGTATTCAATCCCGATGCAATTTCTGCGTTTCATCAACACTCTGATTGTCCACAGATTACAGAATGCCTCCAGATTGCATCGAAAACTACTACTGGTCTTCCAGGGAACGATCAAAGCATAGACTGTTTGTGACATTACTCCCACGGAGGAAAGTGCGCATGGTGACTGTTGTATTCAATCCCGCAGCAATTCCTGTGTTTCATCAACACTTTGAAGGTCCGCAGACTACAGAATGCCCCCAGATGTGCATCGGAAACTACTACTGGTCTTCCAGGGAACGATCAAAGCGTAAACTGTTTGAGACATTATTCCCATTTAGGAAAGTGCGCATGGTGACTGTTGTGTTCAATCCCGATGCAATTTCTGTGTTTCATCAACACTCTGATAGTCCACAGATTACAGAATGCACCCAGATGTGCATCGGAAACTACTACTGGTCATCCAGGGAACGATCAAAGCGTAAACAGTTTGAGACATTACTCCCATGGAGGAAAGTGCGCATGGTGACTGTTGTATTCAATCCCGATGCAATCTCTGTGTTTGAACAACACTCTGATAGTTTATATATTACAGAATGCCTCCAGATGTGCATCGGAAACTACTACTGGTCTTCCAGGGACCGATCAAAGCGTAAACAGTTTGAGACATTACTCCCAAGGAGGAAAGTGCGCATGGTGACTGTTGTATTCAATCCCGATGCAATTTCTGTATTTGAGCAACACTCTGATAGTTTACAGATTACAGAATGCCTCCAGATGTTCATCGGAAACTACTACTGGTCTTCCAGTGATCGATCAAATCGTAAACTGTTTCAGACATTACTCCCATGGAGGAAAATGGGCATGATGACTGTTGTATTCAATACCGAGGCAAATTCTGTTTTTCTTCAACACTTTGAAGGTCCACAGATTACAGAATGCCTCCAGATGTGCATCGGAAACTACTACTGGTCTTCCAGTGAACGATCAAAGTGTAGACTGTTAGAGACATTACTCCCATGGAGGAAAGTGTGGATGGTGACTGTTGTATTCAATCCCGATGCAATTTCTGTGTTTCATCAGCACTCTGATAGTCCACACACTATAGAATGCCCCCAGATGTGCATCGGAAACTACCACTGGTAACAGAGGGAACGATCAAAGCGTAAACTGTTTGACACATTACTTCCATGGAGGAAAGTGCACATGGTGACTGTTGTATTCAATCCCGATGCAATTTCTGTGTTTCATCAACACTCTGATAGTCCACAGATTACAGAATGCCTTCAGATGTGCATCGGAAACTACTACAGGTCCTCCAGGGAACGATCAAAGCGTAGACTGTTTGAGACATTACTCCCACGGAGGAAAGTTCGCATGGCGACTGTTGTATACAATACCGATGCATATTCTGTGTTTGAACAACTCTCTGATAGTTTAAAGATTACAGAATGCCTCCAGATGTGCATCGGAAACTACTACAGGTCCACCAGGGAACGATCAAAGCGTAGACTGTTTGAGACATTACTCCCACGGAGGAGAGTTCGCATGGTGACTGTTGTATTCAATCCCGATGCAATATCTGTGTTTCATCAACACTTTGAAGGTCCACAGATTACAGAATGCCTCCAGAAGTGCATCGGAAACTACTACTGGTCTTCCAGGAAACGATCAAGGCGTAGACAGTTTGAGACATTACTCCCACGGAGGAAAGTGCGCATGGTGACTGTTGTATTCAATCACGATGCAATTAATGTGTTTCAACAACACTCTGATAGTCCACAGATTACACAATGCCTCCAGAAGTGCATCTGAAACTACTACTGGTCTTCCTGGGAACGATCAAAGCGTAAACTGTTTGAGACATTACTCCCATGGAGGAAAGTGCGCATGGTGACTGTTGTATTCAATCCCGATGCAATTTCTGGGTTTCATCAACACTCTGATAGTCCACAGATTACAGAATGCCTGTAGATGTGCATCGGAAACTAGTACTGGTCTTCCAGGGAACGATCAAAGCGTACACTGTCTGTGACATTACTCCCATGGAGGAAACTGCCCATGGTGACTGTTGTATTCAATCCCGATGCAATTTCTGTATTTGAGCAACACTCTGATAGTTTACAGATTACAGAATGCCTCCAGATGTCCATCGGAAACTGCAACTGGTCTTCCAGTGAACGATCAAATCGTAGACTGTTTCAGACATTACTCCCATGGAGGAAAATGCGCATGATGACTGTTGTATTCAATACCGAGGCAAATTCTGTTTTTCTTCAACACTTTGAAGGTCCACAGATTACAGAATGCCTCCAGATGTGCATCGGAAACTACTACTGGTCTTGCAGGGAACGATCATAGCGTAGACTGTTTGTGACGTTACTCCCATGGAGGAAAGTGCGCATGGAAACTGTTGTATTCAATCCCGATGCAATTAATGTGTTTCAACAACACTCTGATAGTCCACAGATTACAGAATGCCTCCAGAAGTGCATCGGAAACTACTACTGGTCTTCCAGGGAACGATCAAAGCGTAAACTGTTTGGGACATTACTATCAGCAGGAAAGTGCGTATGGTGACTGTTGTATTCAATACTGATGCAATTTCTGTGTTTCCTCAACACTCTGATAGTCCACACATTACAGAATGCTCCCAGATGTGTATCGGAAACTACTACTGGTCTTGCAGGGAAAGATCAAAGCGTAGACTGTTTGAGACATTACTCCCATGGAGGAAAGGGCGCATAATGACTGTTGTATTCAATCCCAATGCAATTTCTGTGTTTCATCAACGCTCTGATAGTCCACACATTACCGAATGCCTCCAGATGTGCATCGGAAACTACTACTGGTCTTCCAGGGAACGATCAAAGATGAAACTGTTCGGGACATTACTCCCATGAAGGAAAGTGCGCATGGTGACTGTTGTATTCAATCCTGATGCAATTTCTGTGTTTCATCAACACTCTGATAGTCCACACATTACAGAATGTCAGAAGATGTGCATCGGAAACTACTACTGGTCTTCCAGGGAACGATCAAAGCGAAAACTGTTTGAGACATTACTCCCATGGAGTGAAGTGCGCATGGTGACTGTTGTATTCAATCCCGATGCAATTTCTGTGTTTCATCAACACTCTGATAGTCCACAGATTACAGAATGCCTCCAGATGTGCATCGGAAACTACTACTGGTCTTCCAGGGAACGATCAAAGCGTAGACTGTTTGTGACATTACTCCCATGGAGGAAAGTGCGCATGGTGACTGTTGTATTCAATCCCGATGCAGTTTCTGTGTTTCATCAACACTTTGAAGGTCCACAGATTACAGAATGCCTCCAGATGTGCATCGGAAACTACTACTGATCTTCCAGGAAACGATCAAATCGTAGACAGTTTGAGACATTACTCCCACGGAGGAAAGTGCGCATGGTGACTGTTGTATTCAATCACGATGCAATTAATGTGTTTCAACAACACTCTGATAGTCCACAGATTACAGAATGCCTCCAGAAGTGCATCTGAAACTACTACTGGTCTTCCAGGGAACGATCAAAGCGTAAACTGTTTGGGACATTACTTTCACAGGAAAGTGCGTATGGTGACTGTTGTATTCAATACTGATGCAATTTCTGTGTTTCCTCAACACTCTGATAGTCTGCACATTACGGAATGTCCCCAGATGTGCATCGGAAACTGCTACTGGTCTTCCAGGGAACGATCAAAGAGTAAACTGTTTGAGACATTACTCCCATGGAGGAAAGTGCGCATGGTGACTGTTGTATTCAATCCCGCAGCAATTCCTGTGTTTCATCAACACTTTGAAGGTCCGCAGATTACAGAATGCCCCCAGATGTGCATCGGAAACTACTACTGGTCTTCCAGGGAACGATCAAAGCGTAAACTGTTTGAGACATTACTCCCATTTAGGAAAGTGCGCATGGTGACTGTTGTGTTCAATCCCGATGCAATTTCTGTGTTTCATCAACACTCTGATAGTCCACAGATTACAGAATGCCCCCAGATGTGCATCGGAAACTACTACTCGTCATCCAGGGAACGATCAAAGCGTAAACAGTTTGAGACATTACTCCCATGGAGGAAAGTGCGGATGGTGACTGTTGTATTCAATCCCGATGCAATTTCTGTGTTTCATCAACACTCTGATAGTCCACACACTATAGAATGCCCCCAGATGTGCATCGGAAACTACCACTGGTATTAGAGGGAACGATCAAAGCGTAAACTGTTTGACACATTACTTCCATGGAGGAAAGTGCACATGGTGACTGTTGTATTCAATCCCGATGCAATTTCTGTGTTTCATCAACACTCTGATAGTCCACAGATTACAGAATGCCTTCAGATGTGCATCGGAAACTACTACAGGTCCTCCAGGGAACGATCAAAGCGTAGACTGTTTGAGACATTACTCCCACGGAGGAAAGTTCGCATGGTGACTGTTGTATACAATACCGATGCATATTCTGTGTTTGAACAACACTCTGATAGTTTAAAGATTACAGAATGCCTCCAGATGTGCATCGGAAACTACTGCAGGTCCTCCAGGGAACGATCAAAGCGTAGACTGTTTGAGACATTACTCCCACGGAGGAGAGTTCGCATGGTGACTGTTGTATTCAATCCCGATGCAATTTCTGTGTTTCATCAACACTTTGAAGGTCCACAGGTTACAGAATGCCTCCAGATGTGCTTTGGAAGCTACTACTGGTCTTCCAGAGAACGATCAAAGAGTAAACTGTTCGAGACATTACTCCCATGAAGGAAAGTGCGCATGGTGACTGTTGTATTCAATCCCGATGCAATTTCTGTGTTTCATCAACACTTTGAAGGTCCACAGATTACAGATTGCCTCCAGAAGTGCATCGGAAACTACTACTGGTCTTCCAGGAAACGATCAAGTCGTAGACAGTTTGAGACATTACTCCCACGGAGGAAAGTGCGCATGGTGACTGTTGTATTCAATCACGATGCAATTAATGTGTTTCAACAACATTCTGATAGTCCACAGATTACAGAATGCCTCCAGAAGTGCATCTGAAACTACTACTGGTCTTCCTAGGAACGATCAAAACGTAAACTGTTTGAGACATTACTCCCATGGAGGAAAGTGCGCATGGTGACTGTTGTATTAAATCCCGATGCAATTTCTGGGTTTCATCAACACTCTGATTGTCCACAGATTACAGAATGCCTGTAGATGTGCATCGGAAACTAGTACTGGTCATCCAGGGAACGATCAAAGCGTAGACTGTTTGTGACATTACTCCCATGGAGGAAACTGCGCATGGTGACTGTTGTATTCAATCCCGATGCAATTTCTGTATTTGAGCAACACTCTGATAGTTTACAGATTACAGAATGCCTCCATATGTCCATCGGAAACTGCTACTGGTCTTGCAGGGAACGATCATAGCGTAGACTGTTTGTGACGTTACTCCCATGGAGGAAAGTGCGCATGGTAACTGTTGTATTCAATCCCGATGCAATTTCTGTGTTTCATCAACACTCTGATAGTCCACAGACTACAGAATGACTCCAGATGTGCATCGGAAACTACTACTGGTCTTCCAGGGAACGATCAAAGTGTAGACTGTTAGAGACATTACTCACATGGAGGAAAGTGCGCATGGTGACTGTTGTATTCAATCCCGATGCAATTTCTGTGTTTCATCAACACTCTGATAGTCCACACACTACAGAATGCCCCCAGTTGTGCATCGGAAAGCACCACTGGTATTAGAGGGAACGATCAAAGCGTAAACTGTTTGACACATTACTTCCATGGAGGAAAGTGCACATGGTGACTGTTGTATTCAATCCCGATGCAATTTCTGTGTTTCACCAACACTCTGATAGTCCACAGATTACAGAATGCCTTCAGATGTGCATCGGAAACTACTACAGGTCCTCCAGGGAACGATCAAAGCGTAGACTGTTTGAGACATTACTCCCACGGAGGAAAGTTCGCATGGTGACTGTTGTATTCAATCCCGATGCATATTCTGTGTTTGAACAACACTCTGATAGTTTAAAGATTACAGAATGCCTCCAGATGTGCATCGGAAAATACTACAGGTCCTCCAGGGAACGATCAAAGCGTAGACTGTTTGAGACATTACTCCCACGGAGCAAAGTGCGCAAGGTGACTGTTGTATTCAATCCCGATGCAATTTCTGTGTTTCATCAACACTTTGAAGGTCCACAGATTACAGAATGCCTCCAGATGTGCTTTGGAAGCTACTACTGGTCTTCCAGAGAACGATCAAAGAGTAAACTGTTCGAGACATTACTCCCATGAAGGAAAGTGCACATGGTGACAGTTGTATTCAATCCCGATGCAATTTCTGTGTTTCATCAACACTTTGAAGGTCCACAGATTACAGAATGCCTCCAGAAGTGCATCGGAAACTACTACTGGTCTTCCAGGAAACGATCAAGGCGTAGACTGTTTGAGACATTACTCCCACGGAGGAAAGTGCGCATGGTGACTGTTGTATTCAATCCCGATGCTATTTCTGTGTTTCATCAACACGTAGAAGGCCCACAGATTACAGAATGCATCCAGATGTGCATCGGAAACTACTACTGGTCATCCAGGGAACGATCAAAGCGTAAACAGTTTGAGACATTACTCCCATGGAAAAAGTGCGCATGGTGACTGTTGTATTCAATCCCGATGCAATCTCTGTGTTTGAACAACACTCTGATACTTTACATATTACAGAATGCCTCCAGATGTGCATCGGAAACTACTACTGGTCTTCCAGGGAACGATCAAAGCGTAAACAGTTTGAGACATTACTCCCATGGAGGAAAGTGCGCATGGTGACTGTTGTATTCAATCCCGATGCAATTTCTGTGTTTGAGCAACACTCTGATAGTTTTCAGATTACAGAATGCCTCCAGATGTGCATCGGAAACTACTACTGGTCTTCCAGTGAACGATCAAATCGTAGACTGTTTCAGACATTACTCCCATGGAGGAGAGTGCGCATGGTGACTGTTGTATTCAATCAAGCGGCAAATCCTGTGTTTCATCAACACTTTGAAGGTCCACAGATTACAGAATGCCTACAGATGTGCATCGGCAACTACTACTGGTCTTGCAGGGAACGATCAAAGCGTAGACTGATAGAGACATTACTCCCTTGGAGGAAAGTGCACATGGTGACTGTTGTATTCAATCCCGATGCAATTTCTGTGTTTCATCAACACTCTGCTAGTCCACAGATTACAGAATGCCTCCAGAAATGCATCTGAAACTACTACTGGTCTTCCAGGGAACGATCAAAGCGTAAACTGTTTGGGACATTACTTTCATGCAGGAAAGTGCGTATGGTGACTGTTGTATTCAATACTGATGCAATTTCTGTGTTTCTTCAACACTCTGATAGTCCACACATTGCGGAATGTCCCCAGATGTGCATCGGAAACTACTACTGGTCTTCCAGGGAACGATCAAATCGTTAACTGTTTGAGACATTACTCCCATGGAGGAAAGTTCGCATGGAGACCCTTGTATTCAATCCCGATGCAATTTCTGTGTTTCATCAACACTCTGATTGTCCATAGATTACAGAATGCCTCCAGATGTGCATCGAAAACTACTACTGGTCTTCCAGGGAACGATCAAAGCATAGACTGTTTGTGACATTACTCCCATGGAGGAAAGTGCGCATGGTGACTGTTGTATTCAATCCCGCAGCAATTCCTGTGTTTCATCAACACTTTGAAGGTCCGCAGATTACAGAATGCCCCCAGATGTGCATCGGAAACTACTACTGGTCTTCCAGGGAACGATCAAAGCGTAAACTGTTTGAGACATTACTCCCATTTAGGAATGTGCGCATGGTGACTGTTGTATTCAATCCCGATGCAATGTCTGTGTTTCATCAACACTCTGATAGTCCACAGATTACAGAATGCCCCCAGATGTGCATCGGGAACTACTACTGGTCATCCAGGGAACGATCAAAGCGTAAACAGTTTGAGACATTACTCCCATGGAGAAAAGTGCGCATGGTGACTGTTGTATTCAATCCCGATGCAATCTCTGTGTTTGAACAACACTCTGATAGTTTACATATTACAGAATGCCTCCAGATTTGCATTGGAAACTACTACTGGTCTTCCAGGGAACGATCAAAGCGTAAACAGTTTGAGACATTACTCCCATGGAGGAAAGTGCGCATGGTGACTGTTGTATTCAATCCCGATGCAATTTCTGTGTTTGAGCAACACTCTGATAGTTTACAGATTACAGAATGCCTCCAGATGTGCATCGGAAACTACTACTGGTCTTCCAGTGAACGATCAAATCGTAGACTGTTTCAGACATTACTCCCATGGAGGAAAGTGCGCATGGTGACTGTTGTATTCAATCTCGCGGCAAATCCTGTGTTTCCTCAACACTTTGAAGGTCCACAGATTACAGAATGCCTACAGATGTGCATCGGCAACTACTACTGGTCTTGCAGGTAACGATCAAAGCGTAGACTGATAGAGACATTACTCCCATGGAGGAAAGTGCACATGGTGACTGTTGTATTCAATCCCGATGCAATTTCTGTGTTTCATCAACACTCTGATAGTCCACACACTACAGAATGCCCCCAGATGTGCATCGGAAACTACCACTGGTATTAGAGGGAACGATCAAAGCGTAAACTGTTTGAGACGTTACTCCCATGGAGGAAAGTGCCCATGGCGACTGTTGTATAAATCCTGATGCAATTTCTGTGTTTCACCAACACTCTGATACTTTACATATTACAGAATGCCTCCAGATGTGCATCGGAAACTACTACTGGTCTTCCAGGGAACGATCAAAGCGTAAACAGTTTGAGACATTACTCCCATGGAGGAAAGTGCGCATGGTGACTGTTGTATTCAATCCCGATGCAATTTCTGTGTTTGAGCAACACTCTGATAGTTTTCAGATTACAGAATGCCTCCAGATGTGCATCGGAAACTACTACTGGTCTTCCAGTGAACGATCAAATCGTAGACTGTTTCAGACATTACTCCCATGGAGGAGAGTGCGCATGGTGACTGTTGTATTCAATCAAGCGGCAAATCCTGTGTTTCATCAACACTTTGAAGGTCCACAGATTACAGAATGCCTACAGATGTGCATCGGCAACTACTACTGGTCTTGCAGGGAACGATCAAAGCGTAGACTGATAGAGACATTACTCCCTTGGAGGAAAGTGCACATGGTGACTGTTGTATTCAATCCCGATGCAATTTCTGTGTTTCATCAACACTCTGCTAGTCCACAGATTACAGAATGCCTCCAGAAATGCATCTGAAACTACTACTGGTCTTCCAGGGAACGATCAAAGCGTAAACTGTTTGGGACATTACTTTCATGCAGGAAAGTGCGTATGGTGACTGTTGTATTCAATACTGATGCAATTTCTGTGTTTCTTCAACACTCTGATAGTCCACACATTGCGGAATGTCCCCAGATGTGCATCGGAAACTACTACTGGTCTTCCAGGGAACGATCAAATCGTTAACTGTTTGAGACATTACTCCCATGGAGGAAAGTTCGCATGGAGACCCTTGTATTCAATCCCGATGCAATTTCTGTGTTTCATCAACACTCTGATTGTCCATAGATTACAGAATGCCTCCAGATGTGCATCGAAAACTACTACTGGTCTTCCAGGGAACGATCAAAGCATAGACTGTTTGTGACATTACTCCCATGGAGGAAAGTGCGCATGGTGACTGTTGTATTCAATCCCGCAGCAATTCCTGTGTTTCATCAACACTTTGAAGGTCCGCAGATTACAGAATGCCCCCAGATGTGCATCGGAAACTACTACTGGTCTTCCAGGGAACGATCAAAGCGTAAACTGTTTGAGACATTACTCCCATTTAGGAATGTGCGCATGGTGACTGTTGTATTCAATCCCGATGCAATGTCTGTGTTTCATCAACACTCTGATAGTCCACAGATTACAGAATGCCCCCAGATGTGCATCGGGAACTACTACTGGTCATCCAGGGAACGATCAAAGCGTAAACAGTTTGAGACATTACTCCCATGGAGAAAAGTGCGCATGGTGACTGTTGTATTCAATCCCGATGCAATCTCTGTGTTTGAACAACACTCTGATAGTTTACATATTACAGAATGCCTCCAGATTTGCATTGGAAACTACTACTGGTCTTCCAGGGAACGATCAAAGCGTAAACAGTTTGAGACATTACTCCCATGGAGGAAAGTGCGCATGGTGACTGTTGTATTCAATCCCGATGCAATTTCTGTGTTTGAGCAACACTCTGATAGTTTACAGATTACAGAATGCCTCCAGATGTGCATCGGAAACTACTACTGGTCTTCCAGTGAACGATCAAATCGTAGACTGTTTCAGACATTACTCCCATGGAGGAAAGTGCGCATGGTGACTGTTGTATTCAATCTCGCGGCAAATCCTGTGTTTCCTCAACACTTTGAAGGTCCACAGATTACAGAATGCCTACAGATGTGCATCGGCAACTACTACTGGTCTTGCAGGTAACGATCAAAGCGTAGACTGATAGAGACATTACTCCCATGGAGGAAAGTGCACATGGTGACTGTTGTATTCAATCCCGATGCAATTTCTGTGTTTCATCAACACTCTGATAGTCCACACACTACAGAATGCCCCCAGATGTGCATCGGAAACTACCACTGGTATTAGAGGGAACGATCAAAGCGTAAACTGTTTGAGACGTTACTCCCATGGAGGAAAGTGCCCATGGCGACTGTTGTATAAATCCTGATGCAATTTCTGTGTTTCACCAACACTCTGATTGTCCATACATTACAGAATGACAACAGATGTGCGTCGGAAACTACTACTGGTCTTGCATTGAACGATCAAAGCGTAAACTGTTTGAGAAATTACTCCCATATAGGAAAGTGCACATGATGATTGTTGTATTCAATCCCGATGCTATTTCTGTCTTTCATCAACACCCTGATGGTCCACAGATTACAGAATGCCTCCAGATTTGCATCGGAAACTACTACTGGTCTTCCAGGGAACGATCAAAGCGTAGACTGTTTGTGACATTACTCCCATGGAGGAAAGTGCGCATGGTGACTGTTGTATTCAATCCCGATGCAATTTCTGTGTTACATCAACACTTTGAAGGTCCACAGATTATAGAATGCCTCCAGATGTGCATCGGAAACTACTACTGGTCTTAAAGGGAACGATCAAAACGTAGACTGTTTGTGACGTTACTCCCATGGAGGTAAGTGCGCATGGTAACTGTTTTATTCAATCCCGAAGCAACTTCTGTGTTTCATCAACACTCTGATAGTCCACACATTACGGAATGCCTTCAGATGTGCATCGGAAACTACTACAGGTCCTCCAGGGAACGATCAAAGTGTAGACTGTTTGAGACATTACTCCCATGGAGGAAAGTGCGCATGGTGACTGTTGTATTCAATCCCGATTCAATTTCTGTGTTTCATGAACACTTTGAAGGTCCAAAGATTACAGAATGCCTCAAGATGTGCATCGGAAACTACTACTGGTCTTCCAGGAGACGATCAATGCGTAGACAGTTTGAGACATTACTCCCACGGAGGAAAATGCGCATGGTGACTGTTGTATTTAATCACGATGCAATTAATGTGTTTCAACAACACTCTGACAGTCCACAGATTACAGAATGCCTCCAGATGTGCATCGGAAACTACTACTGGTCATCCAGGGAACGATCAAGCGTAAACAGTTCGAAACAGTACTCCCATGGAGGAAAGTGTGCATGGTGACTGTTGTATTCAATCAAGATGAAATTTCTGTGTTTGAACAATACTCTGATAGTTTACAGATTACAGAATAACTCCAGATGTGCATCGGAAACTACTACTGGTCTTCCAGGGAACGATCAAAGCGTAGACTGTTTCAGACATTGCTCCCATGGAAGAAAATGCGCATGATGACTGTTGTATTCAATCCCGATGCTATTTCTGTGTTTCATCAACACTTTGAGGGTCCACAGAATACATAATGCCTCCAGATGTGCATCGGAAACTACTACTGGTCTTGCAGGGAACGATCAAATCGTAGACTGTTTAAGACGTTACTCCCATGTATGAAAGTGCGCATGGTGACTGTTGTATTCAATCCTGATGCAATTTCTGTGTTTCATCAACACTCTGATAGTCCACAGATTACAGAATGACACCAGATGTGCATCGGAAACTACTACTTGGGTTCCAGGGAACGATCAAAGCGTCGACTGTTTGAGACATTACTCCCATGGAGGATAGGGCGCATGGTGACTGTTGTATTCAATCCCGATGCAATTTCTGTGTTTCATCAAAACTTTGAAAGTCCACAGATTACAGAATGACTCCAGATGTGCATCGGAAGCTACTACTGGTCCTCAAGGAAACGATCAAATCGTGGACTGTTTGAGACATTACTCCCATGGACGAAAGTGCGCATGGTGACTGTTGTATTAAATCCTGATGCAATTTCTGTGTTTCATCAACACTCTGATAGTAGACATATTACAGAATGCCTCCAAATGTGCATCGGAAACTACTACTGGTCTTCGAGGGAACGATCAAAGCGTAAACTGTTTGAGAAATTACTCCCATGGAGGAAAGTGCGCATGGTGACTGTTGTATTCAATCCTGATGCAATTTCTGTGTTTCATATACACTCTGTTAGTCCACACATTACGGAATGTCCCCAGATGTGCATCGGAAACTACTACTGGTCTTCCAGGGAACGATCCAAGCGTAAACTGTTTGAGACATTACTGCCATGGAGGAAAGTGCGCATTGTGACTGTTTTATTCAATCCGGATGCAATTTCTGTGTTTCATCAACACTCTGATTGTCCACAGATTACAGAATGCCTCCATATGTGCATCGGAAAGTACTACTGGTCTTGCAGGGAACGATCAAAGCGTTGACTGTTTGAGACGTTACTCCCATGGAGGAAAGTGCGCATGGTGACTTTTGTATTCAATCCTGATGCAATTTCTGTGTTTCATTAACACTCTGATAGTCCACAGATTACAGAATGCCCCCAAATGTGCATCGGAAACTACTACTTGTCTTCCAGGGAACGATCAAATCGTTAACAGTTTGAGAATATTACTCCCATGGAGGAAAGTGCGCATGGTGACTTTTGTATTCAATCCCGATGCAATTTCAGTGTTTCATCAACACTCTGATAGTCCGCAGACTACAGAATGACTACAGATGTGCATCGAAAACTACTACTGGTCTTCCAGGGAACGATCAAAGCGTAGACTGTTTGAGACATTACTCCCATGGAGGAAAGTGCGCATGGTGACTGTTGTATTCAACCCCTCGGCAAATCCTGTGTTTCATCAACACTTTGAAGGTCCACAGATTACAGAATGCCTCCAGATGTGCTTTGGAAACTACTACTGGTCTTGCAGGGAACGATCAAAGCGTAGACTGTTTGAGACATTACTCCCATGGAGGAAAGGGCGCTTAGTGACTGTTGTATTCAATCCCGATGCAATTCCTGTGTTTCATCAACGCTCTGATAGTCCACACATTACACAATGCCTCCAGATGTGCATCGGAAACTACTACTGGTCTTCCAGGGAACGATCATAGAGTAAACTGTTTGAGACATTACTCCCATGGAGGAAAGTGCGCATGGTGACAGTTGTATTCAATCCTGATGCAAATTCTGTGTGTCATCAACACTCTGATAGTCCACACATTACAAAATGTCACAAGATGTGCATTGGAAACTACTACTGGTCTTAAAGGGAACGATCAAAGCGTAGACTGTTTGTGACATTACTCCCATGGAGGAAAGTGCACATGGTGACTGTTGTATTCAATCCCGATGCAATTTCTCTGTTTCATCAACACTCCGATAGTCCACAGATTACAGAATGACTCCAGATGCGCATCAGAAACTACTACAGGTCTACCAGGGAACGATCAAAGCGTTGACTGTTTGAGACATTACTCCCACGGAGGAAAGTTCACATGGTGACTGTTGTATTCAATCCCGATGCAATTTCTATGTTTCATCAACACTTTGAAGCTCCACAGATTACACAATGCCTCCAGATGTGCTTTGGAAACTACTACTGGTCTTGCAGGGAACGATCAACGCGTAGACTGTTTGAGACATTACTCCCATGGTGGAAAGTGCGCTTAGTGACTGTTGTATTCAATCCCGATGCAATTTCTGTGCTTCATCAACGCTCTGATAGTCCACACATTACAGAATGCCTCCAGATGTGCTTTGGAAACTACTACTGGTCTTGCAGGGAACGATCAAAGCGTAAACTGTTTGAGACATTACTCGCATGGAGCAAAGTGCACATGGTGACTGTTGTATTCAATCCCGATGCAATTTCTCTGTTTCATCAACACTCCGATAGTCCACAGATTACAGAATGACTCCAGATGCGCATCAGAAACTACTACAGGTCTACCAGGGAACGATCAAAGCGTTGACTGTTTGAGACATTACTCCCACGGAGGAATGTGCGCATGGTGACTGTTGTATTCAATCCCGATGCAATTTCTGTGCTTCATCAACACTCTGATAGCCCATAGATTACAGAATGCCTCCAGATGTGCATCGGAAATAACTACTGGTCTTGCAGGGAACGATCAAAGCGTAGACTGTTTGAGACATTACTCCCATGGAGGAAAGTGCGCATGGTAACTGTTGTATTCAATCCCGATGCAATTTCTGTGTTTCATCAACACTCTGATAGTCCACACCTTACAGAATGCCACCAGATGAGCATCGGAAACTACTACTGGTCTTCCAGGGAACGATCAAAGCGTAATCTGTTTGAGACATTACTCCCATGGAGGAAAGTGCGCATGGTGACTGTTGTATTCAAACCCGATGAAATTTCTGTGTTTGAACAACACTCTGATAGTTTACAGATTACAGAATGAGTCCAGATGTGCATCGGAAACTACTACTGGTCTTTAAGGGAACGATCAAAGCGTAGACTCTTTCAGACATTACTGCCATGGAGGAAAATGCGCATGGTGACTGTTGTATTCAATCCCGATGCAATTTCTGTGTTTCAACAACACTCCGATAGTCCACAGATTACAGAATGCCTCCAGATGTTCATCGGAAACTACTACTGGTCTTCCAGGGAACGATCAAAGCGTAGACTGTTTGAGACATTACTCCCATGGAGGAAAGTGCGCATGGTGACTGTTGTATTCAATCCCGATGCAATTTCTGTGTTTCATCAACACTTTGAAGGTCCACAGACTACCGAATACATCCAGATGTGCATCGGAAACTAGTACTGGCCTTGCAGGGAACGATCAAAGCGTAGACTGTTTGAGACATTACTCCCATGGAGGAAACTGCGCATGGTGGCTGTTGTATTCAATCCCGATGCAATTTCTGTGTTTCATCAACACTCTGATAGTCCACAGATTACAGATTGTCTCCAGATGTGCATCGGAAACTACTATTGGTCTTCCAGGGAACGATCCAAGCGTAAACTGTTTAAGACATTACTACCATGGAGGAAAGTGTGCATGGTGACTGTTGTATTCAATCAAGATGAAATTTTTGTGTTTGAACAACACTCTGATAGTTTACAGATTACAGAATGCCTCCAGATGTGCATCGGAAACTACTACTGGTCTTCCAGGGAACGATCAAAGCGTAGACTGTTTCAGACATTGCTCCCATGGAAGAAAATGCGCATGATGACTGTTGTATTCAATCCCGAGGCAATTTCTGTGTTTCATCAACACTTAGAAGGTCCACAGAATACATAATGCCTCCAGATGTGCATCGGAAACTACTACTGGTCTTGCAGGGAACGATCAAATCGAAGACTGTTTGAGACATTACTCGCATGGAGGAAAGTGCACATGGTGACTGTTGTATTCAATCCCGATGCAATTTCTGTGTTTCATCAACACTTTGAAGGTCCACAGATTACAGAATGCCTCCAGATGTGCTTTGGACACTACTACTGGTCTCTCAGGGAACGATCAAAGCGTAGACTGTTTGAGACATTACTCCCATGGAGGAAAGGGCGCTTAGTGACTGTTGTATTCAATCCCGATGCAATTTCTGTGTTTCATCAACGCCCTGATAGTCCACACATTCCACAATGCCTCCAGATGTGCATCGGAAACTACTACTGGTCTTCCAGGGAACGATCATAGAGTAAACTGTTTGAGACATTACTCCCATGGAGGAAAGTGCGCATGGTGACAGTTGTATTCAATCCTGATGCAAATTCTGTGTGTCATCAACACTCTGATAGTCCACACATTACAAAATGTCATAAGATGTGCATTGGAAACTACTACTGGTCTTAAAGGGAACGATCAAAGCGTAGACTGTTTGTGACATTACTCCCATGGAGGAAAGTGCACATGGTGACTGTTGTATTCAATCCCGATGCAATTTCTCTGTTTCATCAACACTCCGATAGTCCACAGATTACAGAATGACTCCAGATGCGCATCAGAAACTACTACAGGTCTACCAGGGAACGATCAAAGCGTAGACTGAGACATTACTCCCACGGAGGAAAGTTCACATGGTGACTGTTGTATTCAATCCCGATGCAATTTCTGTGTTTCATCAACACTTTGAAGGTCCACAGATTACAGAATGCCTCCAGATGTTCTTTGGAAACTACTACTGGTCTTGCAGGGAACGATCAAAGCGTAGACTGTTTGAGACATTACTCCCATGGAGGAAAGGGCGCTTAGTTACCGTTGTATTCAATCCCGATGCAATTTCTGTGTTTCTTCAACACTCTTATTGTCCACAGATTACAGAATGCCACCAGATGTGCATCGGAAACTACTACTGGTCATCCAGGAAACGATCAAACCGTAAACAGTTTGAGACATTACTCCCACGGAGGAATGTGCGCATGGTGACTGTTGTATTCAATCCCGATGCAATTTCTGTGCTTCATCAACACTCTGATAGCCCATAGATTACAGAGTGCCTCCAGATGTGCATCGGAGACAACTACTGGTCTTGCAGGGAACGATCAAAGCGTAGACTGTTTGAGATATTACTCCCATGGAGGAAAGTGCGCATGGTGACTGTTGTATTCAATCCCGATGCAATTTCTGTGTTTCATCAACACTCTGATAGTCCACACTTTACAGAATACCACCAGATGAGCATCGGAAACTACTACTGGTCTTCCAGGGAACGATCAAAGCGTAAACTGTTTGAGACATTACTCCCATGGAGGAAAGTGCGCATGGTGACTGTTGTATTCAATCCCGATGCAATTTCTGTGTTTCATCAACACTCTGATAGTCCACACATTACAGAATGCCACCAGATGAGCATCGGAAACTACTACTGGTCTTCCAGGGAACGATCAAAGCGTAAACTGTTTGAGACATTACTCCCATGGAGGAAAGTGCGCATGGTGACTGTTGTATTCAAACCCGATGAAATTTCTGTGTTTGAACAACACTCTGATAGTTTACAGATTACAGAATGAGTACAGATGTGCATCGGAAAATACTACTGGTCTTCAAGGGAACGATCAAAGCGTAGACTCTTTCAGACATTACTGCCATGGAGGAAAATGCGCATGATGACTGTTGTATTCAATCCCGATGCAATTTCTGTGTTTCATCAACACTCTGATAGTCCACAGACTACGGAATTACTACAGATATGCATCGGAAACTACTACTGGTCTTCCAGGGAACGTTCTAACCGTAGACTGTTTGAGAAATTACTCACATGGAGGAAAGTGCGCATGGTGTCTGTTGTATTCAATCCCGAGGCAAATCATGTGTTTCATCAACACTTTGAAGGTCCACAGATTACAGAATGCCTACAGATGTGCATCGGCAACTACTACTGGTCTTGCAGGGAACGTTCAAACCGTAGACTGTTAGAGACACTACTCTCATGGAGGAAAGTGCACATGGTGACTGTTGTATTCAATCCCGACGCAATTTCTGTGTTTCATCAACACTCTGATAGTCCACACACTACAGAATGTCCCCAGATGAGCATCGGAAACTACCACTTGTATTAGAGGGAACGATCATAGCGTAAACTGTTTCAGACGATACTTCCATGGAGGAAAGTGCCCATGGTGACTGTTGTATTCAATCCTGATGCAATTTCTGTGTTTCATCAACACTCTGATAGTAGACAGATTACAGAATGCCTCCAGATGTGAATCGGAAACTACTACTGGTCTTCGAGGGAACGATCAAAGCGTAAACTGTTTGAGACATTACTCCCATGGAGGAAAGTGCGCATGGTGACTGTTGTATTCAATCCTGATGCAATTTCTGTGTTTCATAAACACTCTGTTAGTCCACAAATTACGGAATATCCCCAGATGTGCATCGGAAACTACTACTGGTCTTCCAGGGAACTATACAGGCGTAAACTGTTTGAGACATTACTGCCATGGAGGAAAGTGCGCATGGTGACTGTTGTATTCAACCCCGCGGCAAATCCTGTGTTTCATCAACACTTTGAAGGTCCACAGATTACAGAATGCCTACAGATGTGCATCGGCAACTACTACTGGTCTTGCAGGGAACGATCAAACCGTAGACTGTTAGAGACATTACTCCCATGGAGGAAAGTGCACATGGTGACTGTTGTATTCAATCCCGATGCAATTTCTGTGTTTCATCAACACTCTGATAGTCCACACAGTACAGAATGCCCCCAGATGTGCATCGGAAACTACCACTGGTATTAGAGGGAACGATCAATGCGTAAACTGTTTGAGACGTTACTCCCATGGAGAAAAGTGCCCATGGTGACTGTTGTATAAATCGTGATGCAATTTCTGTGTTTCACCAACACTCTGATAGTCCACACATTACAGAATGCCAACAGATATGCATCGGAAACTACTACTGGTCTTGCAGGGAACGATCAAAGCGTAAACTGTTTGAGACATTACTCCCATGGAGGATAGGGCGCATGGTGACTGTTGTATAAATCGTGATGCAATTTCTGTGTTTCATCAACACTTTGAAAGTCCACAGATTACAGAATGACTCCAGATGTGCATCGGAAGCTACTACTGGTCCTCCAGGAAACGATCAAATCGTGGACTGTTTGAGACATTATTCCCATGGACGAAAGTGCGCATGGTGACTGTTGTATTCAATCCTGATGCAATTTCTGTGTTTCATCAACACTCTGATAGTAGGCAGATTACAGAATGCCTCCAGATGTGCATCGGAAACTACTACTGGTAATCCAGGAAACGATCAAACCGTAAACAGTTTGAGACATTACTCCCACGGAGGAAAGTGCGCATGGTGACTGTTGTATTCAATCCCGATGCAATTTCTGTGCTTCATCAACACTCTGATAGCCCATAGATTACAGAATGCCTCCAGATGTGCATCGGAAACTACTACTGGTCTTGCAGGGAACGATCAAAGCGTAGACTGTTTGAGACATTACTCCCATGGAGGAAAGTGCGCATGGTGACTGTTGTATTCAATCCCGATGCAATTTCTGTGTTTCATCAACACTCTGATAGTCCACACATTACAGAATGCCACCAGATGAGCATCGGAAACTACTACTGGTCTTCCAGGGAACGATCAAAGCGTAAACTGTTTGAGACATTACTCCCATGGAGGAAAGTGCGCATGGTGACTGTTGTATTCAAACCCGATGAAATTTCTGTGTTTGAACAACACTCTGATAGTTTACAGATTACAGAATGAGTACAGATGTGCATCGGAAAATACTACTGGTCTTCAAGGGAACGATCAAAGCGTAGACTCTTTCAGACATTACTGCCATGGAGGAAAATGCGCATGATGACTGTTGTATTCAATCCCGAGGCAATTTCTGTGTTTCATCAACACTTAGAAGGTCCACAGAACACATAATGCCTTCAGATGTGCATCGGAAACTACTACTGGTCTTGCAGGGAACGATCAAATCGTAGACTGTTTAAGACGTTACTCCCATGGATGAAAGTGCGCCTGGTGACTGTTGTATTCAATCCTGATGCAATTTCTGTGTTTGAACAACACTCTGATAGTCCACAGATTACAGAATGACAGCAGATGTGCATCGGAAACTACTACTTGGGTTTCAGGGAACGATCAAAGCGTAGACTGTTTGAGACATTACTCCCATGGAGGATAGGGCGCATGGTGACTGTTGTATTCAATCCCGATGCAATTTCTGTGTTTCATCAACACTTTGAAAGTCCACAGATTACAGAATGACTCCAGATGTGCATCGGAAGCTACTACTGGTCCTCCAGGAAACGATCAAATCGTGGACTGTTTGAGACATTATTCCCATGGACGAAAGTGCGCATGGTGACTGTTGTATTCAATCCTGATGCAATTTCTGTGTTTCATCAACACTCTGATAGTAGGCAGATTACAGAATGCCTCCAGATGTGCATCGGAAACTACTACTGGTCTTCGAGGGAACGATCAAAGCGTAAACTGTTTGAGACATTACTCCCATGGAGGAAAGTGCGCATGGTGACTGTTGTATTCAATCCTGATGCAAGTTCTGTGTTTCATAAACACTCTGTTAGTCCACACAATACGGAATGTCCCCAGATGTGCATCGGAAACTACTACTGGTCTTCCAGGGAACGATCCAAGCGTAAACTGTTTGAGACATTACTGCCATGGAGGAAAGAGCGCATTGTGACTGTTGTATTCAATCCGGATGCAATTTCTGTGTTTCATCAACACTCTGATTGTCCACAGATTACAGAATGCCTCCATATGTGCATCGGAAACTACTACTGGTCTTGCAGGGAACGATCAAAGCGTTGACTGTTTGAGACGTTACTCCCATGGAGGAAAGTGCGCATGATGACTGTTGTATTCAATCCTGATGCAATTTCTGTGTTTCATTAACACTCTGATAGTCCACAGATTAAAGAATGCCCCCAGATGTGCATCGGAAACTACTACTTGTCTTCCAGGGAACGATCAAAGCGTAGACTGTTCGAGACATTACTCCCATGGAGGAAAGTGCGCATGGTGACTGTTGTATTCAACCCCGCGGCAAATCCTGTGTTTCATCAACACTTTGAAGGTCCACAGATTACAGAATGCCTACAGATGTGCATCGGCAACTACTACTGGTCTTGCAGGGAACCATCAAACCGTAGACTGTTAGAGACATTACTCCCATGGAGGAAAGTGCACATGGTGACTGTTGTATTCAATCCCGATGCAATTTCTCTGTTTCATCAACACTCCGATAGTGCACAGATTACAGAATGACTCCAGATGCGCATCAGAAACTACTACAGGTCTACCAGGGAACGATCAAAGCGTAGACTGTTTGAGACATTACTCCCATGGAGGAAAGGGCGCTTAGTGACTGTTGTATTCAATCCCGATGCAATTTCTGTGTTTCATCAACGCTCTGATAGTCCACACATTACAGAATGCCTCCAGATGTGCATCGGAAACTACTACTGGTCTTCCAGGGAACGATCAAAGAGTAAACTGTTTGAGACATTACTCCCATGGAGGAAAGTGCGCATGGTGACAGTTGTATTCAATCCTGATGCAAATTCTGTGTGTCATCAACACTCTGATAGTCCACACATTACAAAATGTCAGAAGATGTGCATCCTAAACTACTACTGGTCTTAAAGGGAAAGATCAAAGCGTAGACTGTTTGTGACATTACTCCCATGGAGGAAAGTGCGCATGGTGACTGTTGTAATCAAACCCGATGAAATTTCTGTGTTTGAACAACACTCTGATAGTTTACAGATTACAGAATGAGTCCAGATGTGCATCGGAAACTACTACTGGTCTTCAAGGGAACGATCAAAGCGTAGACTCTTTCAGACATTACTCCCATGGAGGAAAGTGCGCATGGTGACTGTTGTATTCAATCCCGATGCAATTTCTGTGTTTCAACAGCACTCCGATAGTCCACAGATTACAGAATGCCTCCAGATATGCATCGGAAACTACTACTGGTCTTCCAGGAAACGATCAAACCGTAAACAGTTTGAGACATTACTCCCACGGAGGAAAGTGCGCATGGTGACTGTTGTATTCAATCCCGATGCAATTTCTGTGCTTCATTAACACTCTGATAGCCCATAGATTACGGAATGCCTCCAGATGTGCATCGGAAACTACTACTGGTCTTGCAGGGAACGATCAAAGCGTAGACTGATTGAGACATTACTCCCATGGAGGAAAGTGCGCATGGTGACTGTTGTATTCAATCCCGTTGCAATTTCTGTGTTTCATCAACACTCTGATAGTTCACACATTACAGAATGCCACCAGATGAGCATCGGAAACTACTACTGGTCTTCCAGGGAACGATCAAAGCGTAAAATGTTTGAGACAATACTCCCATGGAGGAAAGAGCGCATGGTGACTTTTGTATTAAAACCCGTGGAAATCTCTGTGTTTGAACAACACTCTGATAGTTTACAGATTACAGAATGAGTCCAGATGTGCATCGGAAACTACTACTGGTCTTCAAGGGAACGATCAAAGCGTAGACTCTTTCAGACATTACTCCCATGGAGGAAAATGCGCATGGTGACTGTTGTATTCAATCCCGATGCAATTTATGTGTTTCAACAACACTCGGATAGTCCACAGATTACAGAATGCCTCCAGATGTGCATCGGAAACTACTACTGGTCTTCCAGGGAACGATCAAAGCGTAGACTGTTTGAGACATTACTCCCATGGAGGAAAGTGCTCATGGTGACTGTTGTATTCAATCCCGATGCAATTTCTGTGTTTCATCAACACTTTGAAGGTCCACAGATTACAGAATGCATCCAGATGTGCATCGGAAACTACTACTGGCCTTGCGTGGAACGATCAATGCGTAGACTGTTTGAGACATTACTCCCATGGAGGAAAGTGCGCATGGTGACTGTTGTATTCAATCCCGATGCAATTTCTGTGCTTCATTAACACTCTGATAGCCCATAGATTACGGAATGCCTCCAGATGTGCATCGGAAACTACTACTGGTCTTGCAGGGAACGATCAAAGCGTAGACTGATTGAGACATTACTCCCATGGAGGAAAGTGCGCATGGTGACTGTTGTATTCAATCCCGTTGCAATTTCTGTGTTTCATCAACACTCTGATAGTTCACACATTACAGAATGCCACCAGATGAGCATCGGAAACTACTACTGGTCTTCCAGGGAACGATCAAAGCGTAAAATGTTTGAGACAATACTCCCATGGAGGAAAGAGCGCATGGTGACTTTTGTATTAAAACCCGTGGAAATCTCTGTGTTTGAACAACACTCTGATAGTTTACAGATTACAGAATGAGTCCAGATGTGCATCGGAAACTACTACTGGTCTTCAAGGGAACGATCAAAGCGTAGACTCTTTCAGACATTACTCCCATGGAGGAAAATGCGCATGGTGACTGTTGTATTCAATCCCGATGCAATTTATGTGTTTCAACAACACTCGGATAGTCCACAGATTACAGAATGCCTCCAGATGTGCATCGGAAACTACTACTGGTCTTCCAGGGAACGATCAAAGCGTAAACTGTTTGAGACGTTACTCCCATGGAGAAAAGTGCCCATGGTGACTGTTGTATAAATCGTGATGCAATTTCTGTGTTTCACCAACACTCTGATAGTCCACACATTACAGAATGCCAACAGATATGCATCGGAAACTACTACTGGTCTTGCAGGGAACGATCAAAGCGTAAACTGTTTGAGACATTACTCCCATGGAGGATAGGGCGCATGGTGACTGTTGTATAAATCGTGATGCAATTTCTGTGTTTCATCAACACTTTGAAAGTCCACAGATTACAGAATGACTCCAGATGTGCATCGGAAGCTACTACTGGTCCTCCAGGAAACGATCAAATCGTGGACTGTTTGAGACATTATTCCCATGGACGAAAGTGCGCATGGTGACTGTTGTATTCAATCCTGATGCAATTTCTGTGTTTCATCAACACTCTGATAGTAGGCAGATTACAGAATGCCTCCAGATGTGCATCGGAAACTACTACTGGTAATCCAGGAAACGATCAAACCGTAAACAGTTTGAGACATTACTCCCACGGAGGAAAGTGCGCATGGTGACTGTTGTATTCAATCCCGATGCAATTTCTGTGCTTCATCAACACTCTGATAGCCCATAGATTACAGAATGCCTCCAGATGTGCATCGGAAACTACTACTGGTCTTGCAGGGAACGATCAAAGCGTAGACTGTTTGAGACATTACTCCCATGGAGGAAAGTGCGCATGGTGACTGTTGTATTCAATCCCGATGCAATTTCTGTGTTTCATCAACACTCTGATAGTCCACACATTACAGAATGCCACCAGATGAGCATCGGAAACTACTACTGGTCTTCCAGGGAACGATCAAAGCGTAAACTGTTTGAGACATTACTCCCATGGAGGAAAGTGCGCATGGTGACTGTTGTATTCAAACCCGATGAAATTTCTGTGTTTGAACAACACTCTGATAGTTTACAGATTACAGAATGAGTACAGATGTGCATCGGAAAATACTACTGGTCTTCAAGGGAACGATCAAAGCGTAGACTCTTTCAGACATTACTGCCATGGAGGAAAATGCGCATGATGACTGTTGTATTCAATCCCGAGGCAATTTCTGTGTTTCATCAACACTTAGAAGGTCCACAGAATACATAATGCCTTCAGATGTGCATCGGAAACTACTACTGGTCTTGCAGGGAACGATCAAATCGTAGACTGTTTAAGACGTTACTCCCATGGATGAAAGTGCGCCTGGTGACTGTTGTATTCAATCCTGATGCAATTTCTGTGTTTGAACAACACTCTGATAGTCCACAGATTACAGAATGACAGCAGATGTGCATCGGAAACTACTACTTGGGTTTCAGGGAACGATCAAAGCGTAGACTGTTTGAGACATTACTCCCATGGAGGATAGGGCGCATGGTGACTGTTGTATTCAATCCCGATGCAATTTCTGTGTTTCATCAACACTTTGAAAGTCCACAGATTACAGAATGACTCCAGATGTGCATCGGAAGCTACTACTGGTCCTCCAGGAAACGATCAAATCGTGGACTGTTTGAGACATTATTCCCATGGACGAAAGTGCGCATGGTGACTGTTGTATTCAATCCTGATGCAATTTCTGTGTTTCATCAACACTCTGATAGTAGGCAGATTACAGAATGCCTCCAGATGTGCATCGGAAACTACTACTGGTCTTCGAGGGAACGATCAAAGCGTAAACTGTTTGAGACATTACTCCCATGGAGGAAAGTGCGCATGGTGACTGTTGTATTCAATCCTGATGCAAGTTCTGTGTTTCATAAACACTCTGTTAGTCCACACAATACGGAATGTCCCCAGATGTGCATCGGAAACTACTACTGGTCTTCTAGGGAACGATCCAAGCGTAAACTGTTTGAGACATTACTGCCATGGAGGAAAGAGCGCATTGTGACTGTTGTATTCAATCCGGATGCAATTTCTGTGTTTCATCAACACTCTGATTGTCCACAGATTACAGAATGCCTCCATATGTGCATCGGAAACTACTACTGGTCTTGCAGGGAACGATCAAAGCGTTGACTGTTTGAGACGTTACTCCCATGGAGGAAAGTGCGCATGATGACTGTTGTATTCAATCCTGATGCAATTTCTGTGTTTCATTAACACTCTGATAGTCCACAGATTAAAGAATGCCCCCAGATGTGCATCGGAAACTACTACTTGTCTTCCAGGGAACGATCAAAGCGTAGACTGTTCGAGACATTACTCCCATGGAGGAAAGTGCGCATGGTGACTGTTGTATTCAACCCCGCGGCAAATCCTGTGTTTCATCAACACTTTGAAGGTCCACAGATTACAGAATGCCTACAGATGTGCATCGGCAACTACTACTGGTCTTGCAGGGAACCATCAAACCGTAGACTGTTAGAGACATTACTCCCATGGAGGAAAGTGCACATGGTGACTGTTGTATTCAATCCCGATGCAATTTCTCTGTTTCATCAACACTCCGATAGTGCACAGATTACAGAATGACTCCAGATGCGCATCAGAAACTACTACAGGTCTACCAGGGAACGATCAAAGCGTAGACTGTTTGAGACATTACTCCCATGGAGGAAAGGGCGCTTAGTGACTGTTGTATTCAATCCCGATGCAATTTCTGTGTTTCATCAACGCTCTGATAGTCCACACATTACAGAATGCCTCCAGATGTGCATCGGAAACTACTACTGGTCTTCCAGGGAACGATCAAAGAGTAAACTGTTTGAGACATTACTCCCATGGAGGAAAGTGCGCATGGTGACAGTTGTATTCAATCCTGATGCAAATTCTGTGTGTCATCAACACTCTGATAGTCCACACATTACAAAATGTCAGAAGATGTGCATCCTAAACTACTACTGGTCTTAAAGGGAAAGATCAAAGCGTAGACTGTTTGTGACATTACTCCCATGGAGGAAAGTGCGCATGGTGACTGTTGTAATCAAACCCGATGAAATTTCTGTGTTTGAACAACACTCTGATAGTTTACAGATTACAGAATGAGTCCAGATGTGCATCGGAAACTACTACTGGTCTTCAAGGGAACGATCAAAGCGTAGACTCTTTCAGACATTACTCCCATGGAGGAAAATGCGCATGGTGACTGTTGTATTCAATCCCGATTCAATTTCTGTGTTTCAACAGCACTCCGATAGTCCACAGATTACAGAATGCCTCCAGATATGCATCGGAAACTACTACTGGTCTTCCAGGAAACGATCAAACCGTAAACAGTTTGAGACATTACTCCCACGGAGGAAAGTGCGCATGGTGACTGTTGTATTCAATCCCGATGCAATTTCTGTGCTTCATTAACACTCTGATAGCCCATAGATTACGGAATGCCTCCAGATGTGCATCGGAAACTACTACTGGTCTTGCAGGGAACGATCAAAGCGTAGACTGATTGAGACATTACTCCCATGGAGGAAAGTGCGCATGGTGACTGTTGTATTCAATCCCGTTGCAATTTCTGTGTTTCATCAACACTCTGATAGTTCACACATTACAGAATGCCACCAGATGAGCATCGGAAACTACTACTGGTCTTCCAGGGAACGATCAAAGCGTAAAATGTTTGAGACAATACTCCCATGGAGGAAAGAGCGCATGGTGACTTTTGTATTAAAACCCGTGGAAATCTCTGTGTTTGAACAACACTCTGATAGTTTACAGATTACAGAATGAGTCCAGATGTGCATCGGAAACTACTACTGGTCTTCAAGGGAACGATCAAAGCGTAGACTCTTTCAGACATTACTCCCATGGAGGAAAATGCGCATGGTGACTGTTGTATTCAATCCCGATGCAATTTATGTGTTTCAACAACACTCGGATAGTCCACAGATTACAGAATGCCTCCAGATGTGCATCGGAAACTACTACTGGTCTTCCAGGGAACGATCAAAGCGTAGACTGTTTGAGACATTACTCCCATGGAGGAAAGTGCTCATGGTGACTGTTGTATTCAATCCCGATGCAATTTCTGTGTTTCATCAACACTTTGAAGGTCCACAGATTACAGAATGCATCCAGATGTGCATCGGAAACTACTACTGGCCTTGCGTGGAACGATCAATGCGTAGACTGTTTGAGACATTACTCCCATGGAGGAAAGTGCGCATGGTGACTGTTGTATTCAATCCCGATGCAATTTCTGTGTTTCATCAACACTTTGAAGGTCGACAGACTACAGAATACATCCAGATGTGCATCGGAAACTACTACTGATCTTGCAGGGAACGATCAAAGTGTAGACTGTTTGAGACATTACTCCCATGGAGGAAAGTGCGCATGGTGACTGTTGTATTCAATCCTGATGCAAGTTCTGTGTTTCATAAACACTCTGTTAGTCCACACAATACGGAATGTCCCCAGATGTGCATCGGAAACTACTACTGGTCTTCCAGGGAACGATCCAAGCGTAAACTGTTTGAGACATTACTGCCATGGAGGAAAGAGCGCATTGTGACTGTTGTATTCAATCCGGATGCAATTTCTGTGTTTCATCAACACTCTGATTGTCCACAGATTACAGAATGCCTCCATATGTGCATCGGAAACTACTACTGGTCTTGCAGGGAACGATCAAAGCGTTGACTGTTTGAGACGTTACTCCCATGGAGGAAAGTGCGCATGATGACTGTTGTATTCAATCCTGATGCAATTTCTGTGTTTCATTAACACTCTGATAGTCCACAGATTAAAGAATGCCCCCAGATGTGCATCGGAAACTACTACTTGTCTTCCAGGGAACGATCAAAGCGTAGACTGTTCGAGACATTACTCCCATGGAGGAAAGTGCGCATGGTGACTGTTGTATTCAACCCCGCGGCAAATCCTGTGTTTCATCAACACTTTGAAGGTCCACAGATTACAGAATGCCTACAGATGTGCATCGGCAACTACTACTGGTCTTGCAGGGAACCATCAAACCGTAGACTGTTAGAGACATTACTCCCATGGAGGAAAGTGCACATGGTGACTGTTGTATTCAATCCCGATGCAATTTCTCTGTTTCATCAACACTCCGATAGTGCACAGATTACAGAATGACTCCAGATGCGCATCAGAAACTACTACAGGTCTACCAGGGAACGATCAAAGCGTAGACTGTTTGAGACATTACTCCCATGGAGGAAAGGGCGCTTAGTGACTGTTGTATTCAATCCCGATGCAATTTCTGTGTTTCATCAACGCTCTGATAGTCCACACATTACAGAATGCCTCCAGATGTGCATCGGAAACTACTACTGGTCTTCCAGGGAACGATCAAAGAGTAAACTGTTTGAGACATTACTCCCATGGAGGAAAGTGCGCATGGTGACAGTTGTATTCAATCCTGATGCAAATTCTGTGTGTCATCAACACTCTGATAGTCCACACATTACAAAATGTCAGAAGATGTGCATCCTAAACTACTACTGGTCTTAAAGGGAAAGATCAAAGCGTAGACTGTTTGTGACATTACTCCCATGGAGGAAAGTGCGCATGGTGACTGTTGTAATCAAACCCGATGAAATTTCTGTGTTTGAACAACACTCTGATAGTTTACAGATTACAGAATGAGTCCAGATGTGCATCGGAAACTACTACTGGTCTTCAAGGGAACGATCAAAGCGTAGACTCTTTCAGACATTACTCCCATGGAGGAAAATGCGCATGGTGACTGTTGTATTCAATCCCGATGCAATTTCTGTGTTTCAACAGCACTCCGATAGTCCACAGATTACAGAATGCCTCCAGATATGCATCGGAAACTACTACTGGTCTTCCAGGAAACGATCAAACCGTAAACAGTTTGAGACATTACTCCCACGGAGGAAAGTGCGCATGGTGACTGTTGTATTCAATCCCGATGCAATTTCTGTGCTTCATCAACACTCTGATAGCCCATAGATTACGGAATGCCTCCAGATGTGCATCGGAAACTACTACTGGTCTTGCAGGGAACGATCAAAGCGTAGACTGATTGAGACATTACTCCCATGGAGGAAAGTGCGCATGGTGACTGTTGTATTCAACCCCGTTGCAATTTCTGTGTTTCAACAACACTCGGATAGTCCACAGATTACAGAATGCCTCCAGATGTGCATCGGAAACTACTACTGGTCTTCCAGGGAACGATCAAAGCGTAGACTGTTTGAGACATTACTCCCATGGAGGAAAGTGCTCATGGTGACTGTTGTATTCAATCCCGATGCAATTTCTGTGTTTCATCAACACTTTGAAGGTCCACAGATTACAGAATGCATCCAGATGTGCATCGGAAACTACTACTGGCCTTGCGTGGAACGATCAATGCGTAGACTGTTTGAGACATTACTCCCATGGAGGAAAGTGCGCATGGTGACTGTTGTATTCAATCCCGATGCAATTTCTGTGTTTCATCAACACTTTGAAGGTCGACAGACTACAGAATACATCCAGATGTGCATCGGAAACTACTACTGATCTTGCAGGGAACGATCAAAGTGTAGACTGTTTGAGACATTACTCCCATGGAGGAAAGTGCGCATGGTGACAGTTGTATTCAATCCCGATGCAATTTCTGTGTTTCATCAACACTCTGATAGTCCACAGATTACAGATTGTCTCCAGATAAGCATCGGAAACTAGTATTGGTCTTCCAGGGAACGATCCAAGCGTAAACTGTTTGAGACATTACTCCCATGGAGGAAAGTGCGCATTGTGACTGTTGTATTCAATCCGGATGCAATTTCTTTGTTTCATCAACACTCTGATTGTCCACAGGTTACAGAATGCCTACATATGTGCATCGGAAATTACTGCTGGTCTTGCAGGGAACGATCAAAGCGTAGACTGTTTGAGACGATACTCCCATGGAGGAAAGTGCGCATGGTGACTGTTGTATTCAATCCTGATGCAATTTCTGTGTTTCATCAACACTCTGATAGTCCACAGACTACAGAATGACTACAGATATGCATCGGAAGCTACTACTGGTCTTCCAGGGAACGTTCAAACCGTAGACTGTTTGAGAAATTACTCACATGGAGGAAAGTGCGCATGGTGTCTGTTGTATTCAATCCCGAGGCAAATCATGTGTTTCATCGACACTTTGAAAGTCCACAGATTACAGAATGCCTACAGATGTGCATCGGCAACTACTACTGGTCTTGCAGGGAACGTTCAAACCGTAGACTGTTAGAGACATTACTCTCATGGAGGAAAGTGCACATGGTGACTGTTGTATTCAATCCCGATGCAATTTCTTTGTTTCATCAACACTCTGATAGTCCACACACTACAGAATGCCCCCAGATGTGCATCGGAAACTACCACTTTTATTAGAGGGAACGATCATAGCGTAAACTGTTCCAGACGATACTTCCATGGAGGACACTGCCCATGGTGACTGTTGTATTCAATCCTGATGCAATTTCTGTGTTTCATCAACACTCTGATAGTAGACAGATTACAGAATGCCTCCAGATGTGCATCGGAAACTACTACTGGTCTTCGAGGGAACGATCAAAGCGTAAACTGTTTGAGACATTACTCCCATGGAGGAAAGTGTTCATGGTGAATGTTGTATTCAATCCTGATGCAATTTCTGTGTTTCATAAACACTCTGTTAGTCCACACATTACGGAATGTCCCCAGATGTGCATGGGAAACTACTACTGGTCTTCCAGGGAACGATCCAAGCGTAAACTGTTTGAGACATTACTGCCATGGAGGAAAGTGCGCATTGTGACTGTTGTATTCAATCCGGATGCAATTTCTGTGTTTCATTAACACTCTGATAGTCCACAGATTACAGAATGCCCCCAGGTGTGCATCGGAAACTACTACTTGTCTTCCAGGGAACGATCAAATCGTAAACAGTTTGCGACATTACTCCCATGGAGGAAAGTGCGCATGGTGACTGTTGTATTCAACCCCGCGGCAAATCCTGTGTTTCATCAACACTTTGAAGGTCCACAGATTACAGAATGCCTACAGATGTGCATCGGCAACTACTACTGGTCTTGCAGGGAACGATCAAACCATAGACTGTTAGAGACATTACTCCCATGGAGGAAAGTGCACATGGTGACTGTTGTATTCAATCCCGATGCAATTTCTGTGTTTCATCAACACTCTGATAGTCCACACAGTGCAGAATGCCCCCAGATGTGCATCGGAAACTACCACTAGTATTAGAGGGAACGATCAACGCGTAAACTGTTTGAGACGTTACTCCCATGGAGGAAAGTGCCCATGGTGACTGTTGTATAAATCGTGATGCAATTTCTGTGTTTCATCAACACTCTGATAGTCCACACATTACAGAATGCCAACAGATATGCATCGGAAACTACTACTGGTCTTGTAGGGAACGATCAAAGCGTAAACTGTTTGAGACATTACTCGCATGGAGGAAAGTGCACATGGTGACTGTTGTATTCAATCCCGATACAATTTCTCTGTTTCATCAACACTCCGATAGTCCACAGATTACAGAATGACTCCAGATGTGCATCGGAAACTACTACTGGTGTTCCAGGGAACGATCAAAGCGTAGACGGTTTGAGACATTACTCCCATGGAGGAAAGTGCTCATGATGACTGTTGTATTCAATCCCGATGCAATTGCTGTGTTTCTTCAACACTTTGAAGGTCCATAGATTACAGAATGCATCCAGATGTGCATCGGAAACCACTACTGGCCTTGCGTGGAACGATCAAAGCGTAGACTGTTTGAGACATTACTCCCATGGAGGAAAGTGCGCATGGTGACTGTTGTATTCAATCCCGATGCAATTTCTGTGTTTCATCAACAATTTGAATGTCCACAGACACAGAATACATCCAGATGTCCATCGGAAACTACTACTGATCTTCCAGGGAACGATCAAAGCGTAGACTGTTTGAGACATTACTCCCATGGAGGAAAGTGCGCATGGTGACTGTTGTATGCAATCCCGATGCAATTTCTGTGTTTCATCAACACTCTGATAGTCCACAGATTACAGATTGTCTCCAGATAAGCATCGGAAACTACTATTGGTCTTCCAGGGAACGATCCAAGCGTAAACTGTTCGAGACATTATTCCCATGGAGGAAAGTGCTCATGGTGACTGTTGTATTCAATCCCGATGCAATTTCTGTGTTTCATCAACACTTTGAAGGTCCACAGATTACAGAATGCATCCAGATGTGCATCGGAAACTACTACTGGCCTTGCGTGGAACGATCAATGCGTAGACTGTTTGAGACATTACTCCCATGGAGGAAAAGGCGCATGGTGACTGTTGTATTCAATCCCGAGGCAAATCATGTGTTTCATCAACTCTTTGAAGGTCCACAGATTACAGAGTGCCTACAGATGTGCATCGGCAACTACTACTGGTCTTGCAGGGAACGATCAAAGCGTTGACTGTTTGTGACGTTACTCCCATGGAGGAAAGTGCGCATGGTGACTTTTGTATTCAATCCCGATGCAATTTCTGTGTTTCATCAACACTCTGATAGTCCACAGACTACAGAGTGACTACAGATGTGCATCGAAAACTACTACTGGTCTTCCTGGGAACAATCAAAGCGTAGACTGTTTGAGACATTACTCCCATGGAGGAAAGTGCGCATGGTGACTGTTGTATTCAACCCCGCGGCAAATCCTGTGTTTCATCAACTCTTTGAAGGTCCACAGATTACAGAATGCCTACAGATGTGCATCGGCAACTACTACTGGTCTTGCAGGGAACGATCAAAACGTAGACTGTTAGAGACATTACTCCCATGGAGGGAAGTGCACATGGTGACTGTTGTATTCAATCCCGATGCAATTTCTGTGTTTCATCAACACTCTGATAATCCACACACTACAGAATGCCCCCAGATGTGCATCGGAATCTACCACTGGTATTAGAGGGAACGGTCAAAGCGTAAACTGTTTGAGACGTTACTCCCATGGAGGAAAGTGCCCATGGTGACTGTTGTATAAATCGTGATGCAATTTCTGTGTTTCATCAACACTCTGATAGTCCACACATTACAGAATGCCAACAGATATGCATCGGAAACTACCACTGGTATTAGAGGGAACGGTCAAAGCGTAAACTGTTTGAGACATTACTCCCATGGAGGAAAGTGCACATGGTGACTGTTGTATTCAATCCCGATGCAATTTCTCTGTTTCGTCAACACTCCGATAGTCCACAGATTACAGAATGACTCAAGATGCGCATCAGAAACTACTACAGGTCTACCAGGGAACGATCAAAGCGTAGACTGTTTGAGACATTACTCCCACGGAGGAAAGTTCACATGGTGACTGTTGTATTCAGTCCCGATTCAATTTCTGTGTTTCATCAACACTTTGAAGGTCCACAGATTACAGAATGCCTCCAGATGTGCTTTGGAAACTACTACTGGTCTTGCAGGGAACGATCAAAACGTAGACTGTTTGACACATTACTCCCATGGAGGAAAATGCGCATGGTGACTGTTGTATTCAATTCCGATGCAATTTCTGTGTTTCAACAACACTCCGATAGTCCACAGATTACAGAATGCCTCCAGATGTGCATCGGAAACTACTACTGGACTTCCAGGGAACGATGAAAGCGTAGACTGTTTGAGACATTACTCCCATGGAGGAAAGTGCTCATGGTGACCGTTGTATACAATCCCGATGCAATTTCTGTGTTTCATCAACACTTTGAAGGTCCACAGATTACAGAATGCATCCAGATGTGCATCGGAAACTACTACTGGCCTTGCGTGGAACGATCAAAGCGTAGACTGTTTGAGACGTTACTCCCATGGAGGAAAGTGCGCTTGGTGACTGTTGTATTCAATCCCGATGCAATTTCTGTGTTTCATCAACACTTTGAATGTCCACAGACTACACAATACATCAAGATGTGCATCGGAAACTACTACTGATCTTGCAGGGAACGATTAAAGCGTAGACTGTTTGAGACATTACTCCCATGGAGGAAAGTGCGCACTGTGACTGTTGTATTCAATCCTGATGCAATATCTGTGTTTCATCAACACTCTGATAGTCCAGAGACTACAGAATGACTACAGATATGCATCGGAAACTACTACTGGTCTTCGAGGGAACGATCAAAGCGTAAACTGTTTGAGACATTACTCCCATGGAGGAAAGTGCGCATGGTGACTGTTTTATTCAATCCTGATGCAATTTCTGTGTTTTATAAACACTCTGTTAGTCCACACATTACGGAATGTCCCCAGATGTGTATCGGAAACTACTACTGGTCTTCCAGGCAACGATCCAAGCGTAAACTGTTTGAGACATTACTGCCATGGAGGAAAGTGCGCATTGTCACTGTTGTATTCAATCCGGATGCAATTTCTGTGTTTCATCAACACTCTGATTGTCCACAGATTACAGAATGCCTGCATATGTGCATCGGAAACTACTACTGGTCATGCAGGGAACGATCAAACCGTTGACTGTTTGAGACGTTACTCCCATGGAGGAAAGTGCGCATGGTGACTGTTGTATTCAATCCTGATGCAATTTCTGTGTTTCATTAACACTCTGATAGTCCACAGATTACAGAATGCCCAGAGATGTGCATCGGAAACTACTACTTGTCTTCCAGGGAACGTTCAAACCGTAGACTGTTAGAGACCTTACTCCCATGGAGGAAAGTGCACATGGTGACTGTTGTATTCAATCCCGATGCAATTTCTGTGTTTCATCAACACTCTGATGGTCCAAACACTACAGAATGCCCCCAGATGTGCATCGGAAACTACCACTGGTATTAGAGGGTACGATCAAAGCGTAAACTGTTTGAGACGTTACTCCCATGGAGGAAAGTGCCCATGGTGACTGTTGTATAAATCGTGATGCAATTTCTGTGTTTCATCAACACTCTGATAGTCCACACATTGCAGAATGCCAACAGATATGCATCGGAACCTACTACTGGTCTTGCAGGGAACGATCAAAGCGTAAACTGTTTGAGACATTACTCGCATGGAGGAAAGTGCACATGGTGACTGTTGTATTCAATCCCGATGCAATTTCTCTGTTTCATTAACACTCTGATAGTCCACAGATTACAGAATGCCCCCAGATGTGCATCGGAAACTACTATTTGTCTTCCAGGGAACGATCAAATCGTAAACAGTTTGAGACATTACTCCCATGGAGGAAAGTGCGCATGGTGACTTTTGTATTCAATCCCGATGCAATTTCTGTGTTTCATCAACACTCTGATAGTCCACAGACTACAGAGTGACTACAGATGTGCATCGAAAACTACTACTGGTCTTCCTGGGAACGATCAAAGCGTAGACTGTTTGAGACATTACTCCCATGGAGGAAAGTGCGCATGGTGACTGTTGTATTCAACCCCGCGGCAAATCCTGTGTTTCATCAACTCTTTGAAGGTCCACAGATTACAGAATGCCTACAGATGTGCATCGGCAACTACTACTGGTCTTGCAGGGAACGATCAAACCGTAGACTGTTAGAGACATTACTCCCATGGAGGGAAGTGCACATGGTGACTGTTGTATTCAATCCCGATGCAATTTCTGTGTTTCATCAACACTCTGATAGTCCACACACTACAGAATGCCCCCAGATGTGCATCGGAATCTACCACTGGTATTAGAGGGAACGGTCAAAGCGTAAACTGTTTGAGACGTTACTCCCATGGAGGAAAGTGCCAATGGTGACTGTTGTATTCAATCCCGATGCAATTTCTCTGTTTCGTCAACACTTTGAAGGTCCACAGATTACAGAATGCCTCCAGATGTGCTTTGGAAACTACTACTGGTCTTGCAGGGAACGATCAAAACGTAGACTGTTTGACACATTACTCCCATGGAGGAAAATGCGCATGGTGACTGTTGTATTCAATCCCGATGCAATTTCTGTGTTTCAACAACACTCCGATAGTCCACGGATTACAGAATGCCTCCAGATGTGCATCGGAAACTACTACTGGACTTCCAGGGAACGATGAAAGCGTAGACTGTTTGAGACATTACTCCCATGGAGGAAAGTGCTCATGGTGACCGTTGTATACAATCCCGATGCAATTTCTGTGTTTCATCAACACTTTGAAGGTCCACAGATTACAGAATGCATCCAGATGTGCATCGGAAACTACTACTGGCCTTGCGTGGAACGATCAAAGCGTAGACTGTTTGAGACATTACTCCCATGGAGGAAAGTGCGCATGGTGACTGTTGTATTCAATCCCGATGCAATTTCTGTGTTTCATCAACACTTTGAATGTCCACAGACTACACAATACATCAAGATGTGCATCGGAAACTACTACTGTTCTTGCAGGGAACGATCAAAGCGTAGACTGTTTGAGACATTACTCCCATGGAGGAAAGTGCGCACTGTGACTGTTGTATTCAATCCTGATGCAATATCTGTGTTTCATCAACACTCTGATAGTCCACAGACTACAGAATGACTACAGATATGCATCGGAAACTACTACTGGTCTTCGAGGGAACGATCAAAGCGTAAACTGTTTGAGACATTACTCCCATGGAGGAAAGTGCGCATGGTGACTGTTTTATTCAATCCTGATGCAATTTCTGTGTTTTATAAACACTCTGTTAGTCCACACATTACGGAATGTCCCCAGATGTGTATCGGAAACTACTACTGGTCTTCCAGGGAACGATCCAAGCGTAAACTGTTTGAGACATTACTGCCATGGAGGAAAGTGCGCATTGTCACTGTTGTATTCAATCCGGATGCAATTTCTGTGTTTCATCAACACTCTGATTGTCCACAGATTACAGAATGCCTCCATATGTGCATCGGAAACTACTACTGGTCATGCAGGGAACGATCAAAGCGTTGACTGTTTGAGACGTTACTCCCATGGAGGAAAGTGCGCATGGTGACTGTTGTATTCAATCCTGATGCAATTTCTGTGTTTCATTAACACTCTGATAGTCCACAGATTACACAATGCCCCCAGATGTGCATCGGAAACTACTACTTGTCTTCCAGGGAACGTTCAAACCGTAGACTGTTAGAGACCTTACTCCCATGGAGGAAAGTGCACATGGTGACTGTTGTATTCAATCCCGATGCAATTTCTGTGTTTCATCAACACTCTGATGGTCCACACACTACAGAATGCCCCCAGATGTGCATCGGAAATTACCACTGGTATTAGAGGGAACGATCAAAGCGTAAACTGTTTGAGACGTTACTCCCATGGAGGAAAGTGCCCATGGTGACTGTTGTATAAATCGTGAGGCAATTTCTGTGTTTCATCAACACTCTGATAGTCCACACATTACAGAATGCCAACAGATATGCATCGGAACCTACTACTGGTCTTGCAGGGAACGATCAAAGCGTAAACTGTTTGAGACATTACTCGCATGGAGGAAAGTGCACATGGTGACTGTTGTATTCAATCCCAATGCAATTTCTCTGTTTCATTAACACTCTGATAGTCCACAGATTACAGAATGCCCCCAGATGTGCATCGGAAACTACTACTTGTCTTCCAGGGAACGATCAAATCGTAAACAGTTTCAGACATTACTCCCATGGAGGAAAGTGCGCATGGTGACTTTTGTATTCAATCCCGATGCAATTTCTGTGTTTCATCAACACTCTGATAGTCCACAGACTACAGAGTGACTACAGATGTGCATCGAAAACTACTACTGGTCTTCCTGGGAACGATCAAAGCGTAGACTGTTTGAGACATTACTCCCATGGAGGAAAGTGCGCATGGTGACTGTTGTATTCAACCCCGCGGCAAATCCTGTGTTTCATCAACTCTTTGAAGGTCCACAGATTACAGATTGCCTACAGATGTGCATCGGCAACTACTACTGGTCTTGCAGGGAACGATCAAACCGTAGACTGTTAGAGACATTACTCCCATGGAGGGAAGTGCACATGGTGACTGTTGTATTCAATCCCGATGCAATTTCTGTGTTTCATCAACACTCTGATAGTCCACACACTACAGAATGCCCCTAGATGTGCATCGGAATCTACCACTGGTATTAGAGGGAACGGTCAAAGCGTAAACTGTTTGAGACGTTACTCCCATGGAGGAAAGTGCCCATGGTGACTGTTGTATAAATCGTGATGCAATTTCTGTGTTTCATCAACACTCTGATAGTCCACACATTACAGAATGCCAACAGATATGCATCGGAAACTACCACTGGTATTAGAGGGAACGGTCAGAGCGTAAACTGTTTGAGACATTACTCCCATGGAGGAAAGTGCACATGGTGACTGTTGTATTCAATCCCGATGCAATTTCTCTGTTTCGTCAACACTCCGATAGTCCACAGATTACAGAATGACTCAAGATGCGCATCAGAAACTACTACAGGTCTACCAGGGAACGATCAAATCGTAGACTGTTTGAGACATTACTCCCACGGAGGAAAGTTCACATGGTGACTGTTGTATTCAATCCCGATGCAATTTCTGTGTTTCATCAACACTTTGAAGGTCCACAGATTACAGAATGCCTCTAGATGTGCTTTGGAAACTACTACTGGTCTTGCAGGGAACGATCAAAACGTAGACTGTTTGACACATTACTCCCATGGAGGAAAATGCGCATGGTGACTGTTGTATTCAATCCCGATGCAATTTCTGTGTTTCAACAACACTCCGATAGTCCACAGATTACAGAATGCCTGCAGATGTGCATCGGAAACTACTACTGGACTTCCAGGGAACGATGAAAGCGTAGACTGTTTGAGACATTACTCCCATGGAGGAAAGTGCTCATGGTTACCCGATTATACAATCCCGATGCAATTTCTGTGTTTCATCAACACTTTGAAGGTCCACAGATTACAGAATGCATCCAGATGTGCATCGGAAACTACTACTGGCCTTGCGTGGAACGATCAAAGCGTAGACTGTTTGAGACATTACTCCCATGGAGGAAAGTGCGCATGGTGACTGTTGTATTCAATCCCGATGCAATTTCTGTGTTTCATCAACACTTTGAATGTCCACAGACTACACAATACATCAAGATGTGCATCGGAAACTACTACTGATCTTGCAGGGAACGATCAAAGCGTAGACTGTTTGAGACATTACTCCCATGGAGGAAAGTGCGCACTGTGACTGTTGTATTCAATCCTGATGCAATATCTGTGTTTCATCAACACTCTGATAGTCCACAGACTACAGAATGACTACAGATATGCATCGGAAACTACTACTGGTCTTCGAGGGAACGATCAAAGCGTAAACTGTTTGAGACATTACTCCCATGGAGGAAAGTGCGCATGGTGACTGTTTTATTCAATCCTGATGCAATTTCTGTGTTTTATAAACACTCTGTTAGTCCACACATTACGGAATGTCCCCAGATGTGTATCGGAAACTACTACTGGTCTTCCAGGGAACGATCCAAGCCTAAACTGTTTGAGACATTACTGCCATGGAGGAAAGTGCGCATTGTCACTGTTGTATTCAATCCGGATGCAATTTCTGTGTTTCATCAACACTCTGATTGTCCACAGATTACAGAATGCCTCCATATGTGCATCGGAAACTACTACTGGTCATGCAGGGAACGATCAAAGCGTTGACTGTTTGAGACGTTACTCCCATGGAGGAAAGTGCGCATGGTGACTGTTGTATTCAATCCTGATGCTATTTCTGTGTTTCATTAACACTCTGATAGTCCACAGATTACAGAATGCCCCCAGATGTGCATCGGAAACTACTACTTGTCTTCCAGGGAACGTTCAAACCGTAGACTGTTTGAGACGTTACTCCCATGGAGGAAAGTGCGCTTGGTGACTGTTGTATTCAATCCCGATGCAATTTCTGTGTTTCATCAACACTTTGAATGTCCACAGACTACACAATACATCAAGATGTGCATCGGAAACTACTACTGATCTTGCAGGGAACGATTAAAGCGTAGACTGTTTGAGACATTACTCCCATGGAGGAAAGTGCGCACTGTGACTGTTGTATTCAATCCTGATGCAATATCTGTGTTTCATCAACACTCTGATAGTCCACAGACTACAGAATGACTACAGATATGCATCGGAAACTACTACTGGTCTTCGAGCGAACGATCAAAGCGTAAACTGTTTGAGACATTACTCCCATGGAGGAAAGTGCGCATGGTGACTGTTTTATTCAATCCTGATGCAATTTCTGTGTTTTATAAACACTCTGTTAGTCCACACATTACGGAATGTCCCCAGATGTGTATCGGAAACTACTACTGGTCTTCCAGGGAACGATCCAAGCGTAAACTGTTTGAGACATTACTGCCATGGAGGAAAGTGCGCATTGTCACTGTTGTATTCAATCCGGATGCAATTTCTGTGTTTCATCAACACTCTGATTGTCCACAGATTACAGAATGCCTCCATATGTGCATCGGAAACTACTACTGGTCATGCAGGGAACGATCAAACCGTTGACTGTTTGAGACGTTACTCCCATGGAGGAAAGTGCGCATGGTGACTGTTGTATTCAATCCTGATGCAATTTCTGTGTTTCATTAACACTCTGATAGTCCACAGATTACAGAATGCCCCCAGATGTGCATCGGAAACTACTACTTGTCTTCCAGGGAACGTTCAAACCGTAGACTGTTAGAGACCTTACTCCCATGGAGGAAAGTGCACATGGTGACTGTTGTATTCAATCCCGATGCAATTTCTGTGTTTCATCAACACTCTGATGGTCCAAACACTACAGAATGCCCCCAGATGTGCATCGGAAACTACCACTGGTATTAGAGGGTACGATCAAAGCGTAAACTGTTTGAGACGTTACTCCCATGGAGGAAAGTGCCCATGGTGACTGTTGTATAAATCGTGATGCAATTTCTGTGTTTCATCAACACTCTGATAGTCCACACATTACAGAATGCCAACAGATATGCATCGGAACCTACTACTGGTCTTGCAGGGAACGATCAAAGCATAAACTGTTTGAGACATTACTCGCATGGAGGAAAGTGCACATGGTGACTGTTGTATTCAATCCCGATGCAATTTCTCTGTTTCATTAACACTCTGATAGTCCTCAGATTACAGAATGCCCCCAGATGTGCATCGGAAACTACTATTTGTCTTCCAGGGAACGATCAAATCGTAAACAGTTTGAGACATTACTCCCATGGAGGAAAGTGCGCATGGTGACTTTTGTATTCAATCCCGATGCAATTTCTGTGTTTCATCAACACTCTGATAGTCCACAGACTACAGAGTGACTACAGATGTGCATCGAAAACTACTACTGGTCTTCCTGGGAACGATCAAAGCGTAGACTGTTTGAGACATTACTCCCATGGAGGAAAGTGCGCATGGTGACTGTTGTATTCAACCCCGCGGCAAATCCTGTGTTTCATCAACTCTTTGAAGGTCCACAGATTACAGAATGCCTACAGATGTGCATCGGCAACTACTACTGGTCTTGCAGGGAACGATCAAACCGTAGACTGTTAGAGACATTACTCCCATGGAGGGAAGTGCACATGGTGACTGTTGTATTCAATCCCGATGCAATTTCTGTGTTTCATCAACACTCTGATAGTCCACACACTACAGAATGCCCCCAGATGTGCATCGGAATCTACCACTGGTATTAGAGGGAACGGTCAAAGCGTAAACTGTTTGAGACGTTACTCCCATGGAGGAAAGTGCCAATGGTGACTGTTGTATTCAATCCCGATGCAATTTCTCTGTTTCGTCAACACTTTGAAGGTCCACAGATTACAGAATGCCTCCAGATGTGCTTTGGAAACTACTACTGGTCTTGCAGGGAACGATCAAAACGTAGACTGTTTGACACATTACTCCCATGGAGGAAAATGCGCATGGTGACTGTTGTATTCAATCCCGATGCAATTTCTGTGTTTCAACAACACTCCGATAGTCCACGGATTACAGAATGCCTCCAGATGTGCATCGGAAACTACTACTGGACTTCCAGGGAACGATGAAAGCGTAGACTGTTTGAGACATTACTCCCATGGAGGAAAGTGCTCATGGTGACCGTTGTATACAATCCCGATGCAATTTCTGTGTTTCATCAACACTTTGAAGGTCCACAGATTACAGAATGCATCCAGATGTGCATCGGAAACTACTACTGGCCTTGCGTGGAACGATCAAAGCGTAGACTGTTTGAGACATTACTCCCATGGAGGAAAGTGCGCATGGTGACTGTTGTATTCAATCCCGATGCAATTTCTGTGTTTCATCAACACTTTGAATGTCCACAGACTACACAATACATCAAGATGTGCATCGGAAACTACTACTGATCTTGCAGGGAACGATCAAAGCGTAGACTGTTTGAGACATTACTCCCATGGAGGAAAGTGCGCACTGTGACTGTTGTATTCAATCCTGATGCAATATCTGTGTTTCATCAACACTCTGATAGTCCACAGACTACAGAATGACTACAGATATGCATCGGAAACTACTACTGGTCTTCGAGGGAACGATCAAAGCGTAAACTGTTTGAGACATTACTCCCATGGAGGAAAGTGCGCATGGTGACTGTTTTATTCAATCCTGATGCAATTTCTGTGTTTTATAAACACTCTGTTAGTCCACACATTACGGAATGTCCCCAGATGTGTATCGGAAACTACTACTGGTCTTCCAGGGAACGATCCAAGCGTAAACTGTTTGAGACATTACTGCCATGGAGGTAAGTGCGCATTGTCACTGTTGTATTCAATCCGGATGCAATTTCTGTGTTTCATCAACACTCTGATTGTCCACAGATTACAGAATGCCTCCATATGTGCATCGGAAACTACTACTGGTCATGCAGGGAACGATCAAAGCGTTGCCTGTTTGAGACGTTACTCCCATGGAGGAAAGTGCGCATGGTGACTGTTGTATTCAATCCTGATGCAATTTCTGTGTTTCATTAACACTCTGATAGTCCACAGATTACAGAATGCCCCCAGATGTGCATCGGAAACTACTACTTGTCTTCCAGGGAACGTTCAAACCGTAGACTGTTAGAGACCTTACTCCCATGGAGGAAAGTGCACATGGTGACTGTTGTATTCAATCCCGATGCAATTTCTGTGTTTCATCAACACTCTGATGGTCCACACACTACAGAATGCCCCCAGATGTGCATCGGAAACTACCACTGGTATTAGAGGGAACGATCAAAGCGTAAACTGTTTGAGACGTTACTCCCATGGAGGAAAGTGCCCATGGTGACTGTTGTATAAATCGTGATGCAATTTCTGTGTTTCATCAACACTCTGATAGTCCACACATTACAGAATGCCAACAGATATGCATCGGAACCTACTACTGGTCTTGCAGGGAACGATCAAATCGTAAACTGTTTGAGACATTACTCGCATGGAGGAAAGTGCACATGGTGACTGTTGTATTCAATCCCGATGCAATTTCTCTGTTTCATTAACACTCTGATAGTCCACAGATTACAGAATGCCCCCAGATGTGCATCGGAAACTACTACTTGTCTTCCAGGGAACGATCAAATCGTAAACAGTTTGAGACATTACTCCCATGGAGGAAAGTGCGCATGGTGACTTTTGTATTCAATCCCGATGCAATTTCTGTGTTTCATCAACACTCTGATAGTCCACAGACTACAGAGTGACTACAGATGTGCATCGAAAACTACTACTGGTCTTCCCGGGAACGATCAAAGCGTAGACTGTTTGAGACATTACTCCCATGGAGGAAAGTGCGCATGGTGACTGTTGTATTCAACCCCGCGGCAAATCCTGTGTTTCATCAACTCTTTGAAGGTCCACAGATTACAGATTGCCTACAGATGTGCATCGGCAACTACTACTGGTCTTGCAGGGAACGATCAAACCGTAGACTGTTAGAGACATTACTCCCATGGAGGGAAGTGCACATGGTGACTGTTGTATTCAATCCCGATGCAATTTCTGTGTTTCATCAACACTCTGATAGTCCACACACTACAGAATGCACCCAGATGTGCATCGGAATCTACCACTGGTATTAGAGGGAACGGTCAAAGCGTAAACTGTTTGAGACGTTACTCCCATGGAGGAAAGTGCCCATGGTGACTGTTGTATAAATCGTGATGTAATTTCTGTGTTTCATCAACACTCTGATAGTCCACACATTACAGAATGCCAACAGATATGCATCGGAAACTACCACTGGTATTAGAGGGAACGGTCAAAGCGTAAACTGTTTGAGACATTACTCCCATGGAGGAAAGTGCACATGGTGACTGTTGTATTCAATCCCGATGCAATTTCTCTGTTTCGTCAACACTCCGATAGTCCACAGATTACAGAATGACTCAAGATGCGCATCAGAAACTACTACAGGTCTACCAGGGAACGATCAAAGCGTAGACTGTTTGAGACATTACTCCCACGGAGGAAAGTTCACATGGTGACTGTTGTATTCAATCCCGATGCAATTTCTGTGTTTCATCAACACTTTGAAGGTCCACAGATTACAGAATGCCTCTAGATGTGCTTTGGAAACTACTACTGGCCTTGCAGGGAACGATCAAAACGTAGACTGTTTGACACATTACTCCCATGGAGGAAAATGCGCATGGTGACTGTTGTATTCAATCCCGATGCAATTTCTGTGTTTCAACAACACTCCGATAGTCCACAGATTACAGAATGCCTCCAGATGTGCATCGGAAACTACTACTGGACTTCCAGGGAACGATGAAAGCGTAGACTGTTTGAGACATTACTCCCATGGAGGAAAGTGCTCATGGTGACCGTTGTATACAATCCCGATGCAATTTCTGTGTTTCATCAACACTTTGAAGGTCCACAGATTACAGAATGCATCCAGATGTGCATCGGAAACTACTACTGGCCTTGCGTGGAACGATCAAAGCGTAGACTGTTTGAGACATTACTCCCATGGAGGAAAATGCGCATGGTGACTGTTGTATTCAATCCCGATGCAATTTCTGTGTTTCATCAACACTTTGAATGTCCACAGACTACACAATACATCAAGATGTGCATCGGAAACTACTACTGATCTTGCAGGGAACGATCAAAGCGTAGACTGTTTGAGACATTACTCCCATGGAGGAAAGTGCGCACTGTGACTGTTGTATTCAATCCTGATGCAATATCTGTGTTTCATCAACACTCTGATAGTCCACAGACTACAGAATGACTACAGATATGCATCGGAAACTACTACTGGTCTTCGAGGGAACGATCAAAGCGTAAACTGTTTGAGACATTACTCCCATGGAGGAAAGTGCGCATGGTGACTGTTTTATTCAATCCTGATGCAATTTCTGTGTTTTATAAACACTCTGTTAGTCCACACATTACGGAATGTCCCCAGATGTGTATCGGAAACTACTACTGGTCTTCCAGGGAACGATCCAAGCGTAAACTGTTTGAGACATTACTGCCATGGAGGAAAGTGCGCATTGTCACTGTTGTATTCAATCCGGATGCAATTTCTGTGTTTCATCAACACTTTGAAGGTCCACAGATTACAGAATGCCTCCATATGTGCATCGGAAACTACTACTGGTCATGCAGGGAACGATCAAAGCGTTGACTGTTTGAGACATCACTCCCATGGAGGAAAGTGCGCATGGTGACTGTTGTATTCAATCCCGATGCAATTTCTGTGTTTCATCAACACTTTGAAGGTCCACAGACTACAGAATACATTCAGATGTGCATCGGAAACTACTACTGATCTTGCAGAGAACGATCAAAGCGTAGACTGTTTGAGACATTACTCCCATGGAGGAAAGTGCGCATGGTGACTGTTGTATTCAATCCCGATGCAATTTCTCTGTTTCATCAACACTTCGATAGTCCACAGATTACAGAATGACTCCAGATGCGCATCAGAAACTTCTACAGGTCTACCAGGGAACGATCAAAGCGTAGACTGTTTGAGACATTACTCCCTTGGAGGAAAGTTCACATGGTGACTGTTGTATTCAATCCCGATGCAATTTCTGTGTTTCATCAACACTTTGAAGGTCCACAGATTACAGAATGCATCCAGATGTGCATTGGAAACTACTACTGGCCTTGCGTGGAACGATCTAAGCGTTGACTGTTTGAGACGTTACTCCCATGGAGGAAAGTGCGCATGGTGACTGTTGTATTCAATCCTGATGCTATTTCTGTGTTTCATTAACACTCTGATAGTCCACAGATTACAGAATGCCCCCAGATGTGCATCGGAAACTACTACTTGTCTTCCAGGGAACGTTCAAACCGTAGACTGTTAGAGACCTTACTCCCATGGAGGAAAGTGCACATGGTGACTGTTGTATTCAATCCCGATGCAATTTCTGTGTTTCATCAACACTCTGATGGTCCACACACTACAGAATGCCCCCAGATGTGCATCGGAAACTACCACTGGTATTAGAGGGAACGATCAAAGCGTAAACTGTTTGAGACGTTACTCCCATGGAGGAAAGTGCCCATGGTGACTGTTGTATAAATCGTGATGCAATTTCTGTGTTTCATCAACACTCTGATAGTCCACACATTACAGAATGCCAACAGATATGCATCGGAACCTACTACTGGTCTTGCAGGGAACGATCAAAGCGTAAACTGATTGAGACATTACTCGCATGGAGGAAAGTGCACATGGTGACTGTTGTATTCAATCCCGATGCAATTTCTCTGTTTCATCAACACTTCGATAGTCCACAGATTACAGAATGACTCCAGATGCGCATCAGAAACTTCTACAGGTCTACCAGGGAACGATCAAAGCGTAGACTGTTTGAGACATTACTCCCTTGGAGGAAAGTTCACATGGTGACTGTTGTATTCAATCCCGATGCAATTTCTGTGTTTCATCAACACTTTGAAGGTCCACAGATTACAGAATGCATCCAGATGTGCATTGGAAACTACTACTGGCCTTGCGTGGAACGATCTAAGCGTAGACTTTTTGAGACATTACTCCCATGGAGGAAAGTGCGCATGGTGACTGTTGTATTCAATCCCGATGCAATTTCTGTGTTTCATCAACACTTTGAAGGTCCACAGACTACAGAATACATCCAGATGTGCATCGGAAACTACTACTGATCTTGCAGAGAACGATCAAAGCGTAGACTGTTTGAGACATTACTCCCATGGAGGAAAGTGCACATGGTGACTATTGTATTCAATCCCGATGCAATTTCTGTGTTTCATCAACACTCTGATAGTCCACAGATTACAGATTGTCTCCAGATGTGCATCGGAAACTACTATTTGTCTTCCAGGGAACGATCCAAGCGTAAATGTTTGAGACATTACTCCCATGGAGTAAAGTGCGCATTGTGACTGTTGTATTCAATCCGGATGCAATTTCTTTGTTTCATCAACACTCCGATTGTCCACAGATTACAGAATGCCTACAAATGTGCAGCGGAAGTTACTACTAATCTTGCAGGGAACGATCAAAGCGTAGACTGTTTGAGACGATACTCCCATGGAGGAAAGTGCGCATGGTGACTGTTGTATTCAATCCTGATGCAATTTGTGTTTCAACAACACTCTGATAGTCCACAGACTACAGAATGTCTACAGATATGCATCGGAAACTACTACTGGTCTTCCAGGGAACGTTCAAACCGTAGACTGTTTGTGACCTTACTCCCATGGATTAAAGTGCACATAGTAACTGTTGTATTTAATCCCGATGCAATTTCTGTGTTTCATCAACACTCTGATAGTCCACAGACTACAGAATGACTACAGATGTGCATCGAAAACTACTACTGGTCTTCCAGGGAACGATCAATGCGTAGACTGTTTGAGAAATTACTCACATGGAGGAAAGTGCGCATGGTGACTGTTGTATTCATTCCCGAGGCAAATCTCGTGTTTCATCAACACTTTGAAGGTCCACAGATTACAGAATGCCTACAGATGTGCATCGGCAACTACTACTGGTCTTTCAGGGAACGTTCAAACCGTAGACTGTTAGAGACATTACTCTCATGGAGGAAAGTGCACATGGTGACTGTTGTATTCAATCCCGATGCAATTTCTGTGTTTCATCAACACTCTGATAGTCCACACACTACAGAATGCCCCCAGATGTGCATCGGAAACTACCACTTTTATTAGAGGGAACGATCATAGCGTAAACTGTTTGAGACGTTACTTCCATGGAGGAAAGTGCCCATGGTAACTGTTGTATAAATCCTGATGCAATTTCTGTGTTTCATCAACACTCTGATAGTCCACACATTACAGAATGCCAACAGATGTGCATCGGAAACTACTACAGGTCTTCCAGGGAACGATCAAAGCGTAAACTGTTTGAGACATTACTCCCATGGAGGAAAGTGCGCATTGTGACTGTTGTATTCAATCCCGATGCAATTTCTGTGTTTCATCAACACTCTGATTTTCCACAGATTACAGAATGCCTCCAGATGTGCATCGGAAACTACTACTGGTCTTCCAGGGAACGATCAAAGCGTAGACTGAATGAGACATTACTCCCACGGAGCGAAGTGCGCATGGTGACTGTTGTATTCAATCCTGATGCAATTTCTGTGTTTCATCAACACTCTGATAGTCCACACATTACAGAATGCCCACAGATGTGCATCGGAAACTACTACTGGTCTTCCAGGGAGCGATCAAAGCGTAAACTGTTTGAGACACTACTCCCATGGAGGAAAGAACGCATGGTGACTGTTGTATTCAATCCCGATGCAATTTCTGTGTTTCATCAACACTCTGATAGTCCACAGATTACAGAATGCCCCCAGATGTGCATCGGAAACTACTACTGGTCATCCAGGGAACGATCAAAGCGTAAACAGTTTGAGACATTACTCCCATGTAGGAAAGTGCGCATGGTATCTGTTGTATTCAGTCCCGAGGCAATTTATGTGTTTCATCAACACTTTGAAGGTACACAGATTACAGAATGCCTCCAGATGTGCATCGGAAACTACTACTGGTCTTGCCCGGAACGATCAAAGCGTAGACTGTTTGAGACATTACTCCCATGGAGGAAAGTGCGAATGATGACTGTTGTATTCAATCCCGATGCAATTACTGTGTTTCTTCAACACTTTGAAGGTCCACAGATTACAGAATGCCAAGAGATGTGCATCGGAAACTACTACTGGTCCTCCAGGAAACGATCAAATCGTAGACTGATTGAGACATTACTCCCATGGAGGAAAGTGCGCATGGTGACAGTTGTATTCAATCCCGCGGCAATTTCTGTGTTTCATCAACTCTTTGAAGGTCCACAGATTACAGAATGCCTCCAGATGTGCATCGGAAACTACTACTTGGGTTCCAGGGAACGATCAAAGCGTAGATTGTTTGAGACATTACTCCCATGGAGGAAAGGCCGCTTAGTGACTGTTGTATTCAATCCCGATGCAATTTCTGTGTTTCATCAACGCTCTGATAGTCCACACATTACAGAATGCCTCCAGATGTGCATCGGAAACTACTACTGGTCTTCCAGGGAACGATCAAAGAGTAAACTGTTTGAGACATTACTCCCATGGAGGAAAGTGCGCATGGTGACAGTTGTATTCAATCCTGAAGCAAATTCTGTGTGTCATCAACACTCTGATAGTCCACACATTACAAAATGTCAGAAGATGTGCATCGGAAACTACTACTGGTCTTAAAGGGAACGATCAAAGCGTAGACTGTTTGTGACATTACTTCCATGGAGGAAAGTGCGCATGGTAACTGTTGTATTCAATCAAGATGCAATTTCTGTGTTTCTTCAACACTCTTATAGTCCACAGATTACAGAATGTCACCAGATGTGCATCGGAAACTACTACTGGTAATCCAGGAAACGATCAAACCGTAAACAGTTTGAGACATTACTCCCACGGAGGAAAGTGCGCATGGTGACTGTTGTATTCAATCCCGATGCAATTTCTGTGCTTCATCAACACTCTGATAGCCCATAGATTACAGAATGCCTCCAGATGTGCATCGGAAACTACTACTGGTCTTGCAGGGAACTATCAAAGCGTAGAGTGTTTGAGACATTACTCCCATGGAGGAAAGTGCGCATGGTGACTGTTGTATTCAATCCCGATGCAATATCTGTGTTTCATCAACACTTTGAAGGTCCACAGATTACAGAATGCATCCAGATGTGCATCGGAAGCTACTACTGGCCTTGCGTGGAACGTTCTAAGCGTAGACTTTTTGAGACATTACTCTCATGGAGGAAAGTGCACATGGTGACTGTTGTATTCAATCCCGATGCAATTTCTGTGTTTTATCAACACTCTGATAGTCCACACACTACAGAATGCCCCCAGATGTGCATCGGAAACTACCACTTTTATTAGAGGGAACGATCATAGCGTAAACTGTTTGAGACGGTACTTCCATGGAGGAAAGTGCCCATGGTGACTGTTGTATAAATCCTGATGCAATTTCTGTGTTTCATCAACACTCTGATAGTCCACACATTACAGAATGACAACAGATGTGCATCGGAAACTGCTACAGGTCTTCCAGGGAACGATCAAAGCGTAAACTGTTTGAGACATTACTCCCATGGAGGAAAGTGCGCATTGTGGCTGTTGTATTCAATCCCGATGCAATTTCTGTGTTTCATCAACACTCTGATAGTCCACAGATTACAGAATGCCCCCAGATGTGCATCGGAAACTACTACTGGTCATCCAGGGAACGATCAAAGCGTAAACAGTTTGAGACATTACTCCCATGTAGGAAAGTGCGCATGGTATCTGTTGTATTCAGTCCCGAGGCAATTTATGTGTTTCATCAACACTTTGAAGGTCCACAGATTACAGAATGCCTCCAGATGTGCATCGGAAACTACTACTGGTCTTGCCCGGAACGATCAAAGCGTAGACTGTTTGAGACATTACTCCCATGGAGGAAAGGGCGAATGATGACTGTTGTATTCAATCCCGATGCAATTACTGTGTTTCTTCAACACTTTGAAGGTCCACAGATTACAGAATGCCTCCAGATGTGCATCGGAAACTACTACTGGTCCTCCAGGAAACGATCAAATCGTAGACTGATTGAGACATTACTCCCATGGAGGAAAGTGCGCATGGTGACTGTTGTATTCAATCCCGCGGCAATTTCTGTGTTTCATCAACACTTTGAAGGTCCACAGATTACAGAATGCCTCCAGATGTGCATCGGAAACTACTACTTGGGTTCCAGGGAACGATCAAAGCGTAGATTGTTTGAGACATTACTCCCATGGAGGAAAGTGCGCATGGTGACTGTTGTATTCCGTCCCGAGGCAATTTCTGTGTTTCATCAACACTTTGAAAGTGCACAGATTACAGAATGCCTCCAGATGTGCATCGGAAACTACTACTGGTCTTGCCCGGAACGATCAAAGCGTAGACTGTTTGAGATATTACTCCCATGGAGGTAAGTGCGCATGGTGTCTATTGTATTCAAACCCGATGCAATTTCTGTGTTTCATCAACACTCTGATAGTCCACACATTACAGAATGCCCCCACATGTGCATCGGAAACTACTACTGGTCTTCCAGGGAACGATCAATGAGTAATCTGTTTGAGACGTTACTCCCATGGAGGAAAGTGCGCATGGTGACTGTTGTATTCAATTCTCGATGCAACTTCTGTGTTTGAACAACACTCTGATAGTTTACAGATAACAGAATGCCTCCACATGTGCATCGGAAACTACTACTGGACTTCCAGGGAACGATCAAAGCGTTGACTGTTTAAGACATTACTCCCATTAAGGAAAATGCGCATGATGACTGTTGTATTCTATCCCGAGGCAATTTCTGTGTTTCATCAACTCTTTGAAGGTCCACAGATTACAGAATGCCTCCAGATGTGCATCGGAAACTACTACTGGTCCTCCAGGAAACGATAAAATCGTAGACTGATAGAGACATTACTCCCATGGAGGAAAGTGCGCATGGTGACTGTTGTATTTAATCCCGCGGCAATTTCTGTGTTTCATCAACACTTTGAAGGTCCACAGATTACAGAATGCCTCCAGATGTGCATCGGAAACTACTACTGGTCTTGCAGGGAACGATCAAAGCGTAGATTGTTTGAGACATTACTCCCATGGAGGAAAGTGCGCATGGTGACTGTTGTATTCAATCCCAATGCAGTTTCTGTGCTTCATCAACACTCTGATAGTCCACACATTACAGAATGCGCCCGGAAGTGCATCGGAAACTACTACTGGTCTTCCTGGGAACGATCAAAGTGTAAACTGTTTGAGACATTACTCCCATGGAGGAAAGTGCGCATGGTGACTGTTGTATTCAATTCTGATGTAATTTCGATGTTTCATCAACACTCTGATAGTCCACACATTACAGAATGACACCAGATGTGCATCGGAATCTACTACGTGGGTTCCAGGGATCGATCAAAGCGTAGACTGTTTGAGACATTACACCCATGGAGGAAAGGGCGCATGGTGACTGTTGTATTCAATCCCGATGCAATTTCTGTGTTTTATCAACACTTTGAAAGTCCACAAGTATACAGAATGCCTCCAGATGTGCATCGGAAGCTACTACTGGTCCTCCAGGAAACGATCAAAGCGTAGACTGTTTGAGACATTACTCCCATGGAGGAAAGTGCGCATGGTGGCTGTTGTAATCAATACTGATGCAATTTCTGTGTTTCATCAACACTCTGATAGTCCACACATTACAGAAATCCCCCAGATGTGCAGCGGAAACTACTACTGGTCTTCCAGGGAACGATCAAAGCGTAAACTGTTTGAGGTATTACTCCCTTCGAGGAAAGTGCGCATGGTGACTGTTGTATTCAATCCCGATGCTATTTCTGTGTTTTATCAACACTCTGATAGTCCCCAGATTACAGAATGCCCACAGATGTGCATCGGAAACCACTACTGGTCTTCCAGGGACCAATCAAAGCGTGGACTGTTTGAGACATTACTCCCATGGAGGAAAGTGCGCATGGTGACTGTTGTATTCAATCCCAATGCAATTTCTGTGCTTCATCAACACTCTGATAGTCCACACATTACAGAATGCGCCCGGATATGCATCGGAAACTACTACTGGTCTTTCTGGGAACGATCAAATTGTAAACTGTTTGAGACATTACTCCCATGGAGGAAAGTGCGCATGGTGACTGTTGTATTCAATTCTGATGTAATTTCGATGTTTCATCAACACTCTGATAGTCCACAGATTACAGAATGCCCCATATGTGCATCGGAAACTATACTGGTCTTCCAGGGATCGATAAAATCGTAAACTGTTTGAGACATTAATCCCATGGAGGAAAGTGCGCATGGTGACTGTTGTATTCAATCCCGAGGCAATTTCTGTGTTTCATCAACACTTTAAAGGTCCACAGATTCCAGAATGCCTCCAGATGTGCATCGGAAACTACTACTGGTCTTGCAGGGAACGATCAAAGCGTAGACTGTTTGAGACATTACTCCAATGGAGGAAAGTGCGCATGGTGCCTGTTGTATTGAATCCCGATGCACTTTCTGTGTTTCATCAACACTCTGATAGTCCACAGATTACAGAATGCCTCCAGATGTGCATCGGAAACTACTACAAGTCTTCCAGGAAACGATCAAAGCGAAAACTGTTTGAGACATTACTCCCATGGAGGAAAGTGCGCATGGTGACTGTTCTATTCAATCCTGCTGCAATTTCTGTGTTTCATCAACACTCTGATAGTATACACATTACAGAATGTCCCCAGATGTGCATCGGAAACTACTACTGGTCTTCCAGGGAACGATGAAAGCGTAAACTGTTTGAGACATTACTCATATGGAGGAAAGTGCGCATGGTGACTGTTGTATTTAATCACGATGCAATTTCTGTGTTTCATCAACACTCTGATAGTCCACAGATTACAGAATGACTAGAGATGTGCATCAGAAACTACAACTGGTCTTCCATGGAACGATCAAAGCGTAGACTGTTTGAGACATTACTCCCATGTAGGAAAGTGCGCATGGTAACTGTTGTATTCAATCCCGATGCAATTTCTGTGTTTCATCAACACTTTGAAGGTCCACAGATTACAGAATGCCTCCAGATGTGCATCGGAAACTACTACTGGCCTTCCAGGAAACGATCAAAGCGGTTACACTTTGGGACATTACTCCCATGGAGGAAAGTGCGCATGGTGACTGTTGTATTCAATCCCGATGCAATTTCTGTGTTTCAACAACACTCTGATAGTCCACAGATTACAGAATGCCTCCAGATGTGCATCGGAAACTACTACTGGTTTTCCATTGAACGATCAAAGAGTAAACTGTTTGAGACGTTACTCCCATGGGGAAAGTGTGCATGGTGACTGTTGTATTCAATCCCGATGCAATTTCTGTGTTTCATCAACCCTTTGAAGGTCAACAGATTACAGAATGCCTTCAGATGTGCATCGGATACATCTACTGGTATTGCCGGGAACGATCAAAACGTAGACTGTTTGAGACATTAAACCCATGGAGAAAAGTGCGCATGGTGACTGTTGTATTCAATCCCGATGCAATTTCTGTGTTTCATCAACACTCTTATAGTCCACACAATACAGAATGCCCACAGATGTGCATCGGAAACTTCTACTGGTCTTCCAGGTAACGATCAAAGCGTAAACTGTTTTAGACATAACTCCCATGGAAGAAAGTGCGCATGGTGACTGCTGTATTCAATCCTGATGCAATTTCTGTGTTTCATCAACACTCTGTTAGTCCACACATTACAGAATGTCCCCAGATTTGCATCGGAAACTACTACTGGTCTTCCAGGAAACGATCAAAGCGTAGACTGTTTGGGACATTACTCCCATGGAGGAAAGTGCGCATGGTGACTGATGTATTCTATCGCGATGCAATTTCTGTGTTTCATCAACACTCCGATAGTCCACAGATTACAGAATGCCCACAGATGTGCATCGGAAACTACTACTGGTCCTCCAGGAAACGATCAAATCGTAGACTGATTGAGACATTACTCCCATGGAGGAAAGTGCGCATGGTGACTGTTGTATTCAATCCCGCGGCAATTTCTGCGTTTCATCAACACTTTGAAGGTCCACAGATTACAGAATGCCTCCAGATGTGCATCGGAAACTACTACTGGTCTTGCAGGGAACGATCAAAGCGTAGATTGTTTGAGACATTACTCCCATGGAGGAAAGTGCATATGGTGACTGTTGTATTCAATACCAATGCAATTTCTGTGCTTCATCAACACTCTGATAGTCCACACATTACAGATTGCGCCCGGATGTGCATCGGAAACTAGTACTGGTCTTCCAGGGAACGATCAAAGCGTAAACTGTTTGAGACATTACTCCCATGGAGGAAAGTGCGCATGGTGACTGTTGTATTCAATTCTGATGTAATTTCGATGTTTCATCAACACTCTGATAGTCCACACATTACAGAATGACACCAGATGTGAATCGGAGACTACTACTTGGGTTCCAGGGAACGATCAAAGCGTAGACTGTTTGTGACATTACTCCCATGGAGGAAAGTGCGCATGGTGACTGTTGTATTCAATCCCGATGCAATTTCTGTGTTTTAACAACACTTTGAAAGTCCACAGATTACAGAATGCCTCCAGATGTGCATCTGAAGCTACTACTGTGCCTCCAGGAAACGATCAGAGCGTAGACTGTTTGAGACATTACTCCCATGCAGGAAAGTGCGCATGGTGACTGTTGTATTCAATCCCGATGCAATTTCTGTGTTTCATCAACACTTTGAATGTCCACAGATTACAGAATGCCTCCAGATGTGCATCGGAAACTAGTACTGGCCTTGCAGGGAACGATCAAAGCGTAGACTGTTTGTGACATTACTCCAATGGAGGAAAGTGCGCCTGGTGACTGTTGTATTTAATCCCGATGTAATTTCTGTGTTTCATCAACACTCTGATAGTCCACAAATTACAGAATGCCCACAGATGTGCATCGGAAACTACTACTGGTCTTCCAGGGAACGATCAAAGCGTAAACTGTTTGAGACATTACTCCCATGGAGGAAAGTGCGCATTGTGACTATTGTATTCAATCCCGATGCAACTTCTGTGTTTCATCAACACTCTGATTGTCCACAGATTACAGAATGCCTCCAGATGTGCATCGGAAACTACTACTGGTCTTCCAGGGAACGATCAAAGCGTAGACTGTTTGTGATATTACTCCCATGGAGGAAAGTGCGCATAGTGACTGTTGTATTCAATCCTGATGCAATTTCTGTGTTTCATCAACACTCTGATAGTCCACACATTACAGAATGCCCCCAGATGTGCATCGGAAGCTACTACTGGTCTTCAAGGGAACGATCAAAGCGTAAACTGTTTGTGACATTTCTCCCATGGAGGAAAGTGCGCATGGGTACTGTTGTATTGAATCCCGATGCAATTTCTGTGTTTCGTCAACACTCTGATAGTCCACACATTACAGAATGCCCCCTGATGTGCATCGGAAACTACTACTGGTCTTCCAGAGAACGATCAAAGCGTAGACTGTTTGAGACAGGACTCCCATGGAGGAAAGTGCGCATGGTGGCTGTTGTATTCAATCCCGATGCAATTTCTGTGTTTCATCAACACTCTGATAGTCCACAAATTACAGAATGCCCACAGATGTGCATCGGAAACTATTACTGGCCTTGCAGGGTACGATCAAAGCGTAGACTGTTTGAGACATTACTCCCATGGAGGAAAGTGCGCCTGGTGACTGTTGTATTTAATCCCCATGCAATTTCTGTGTTTCATCAACACTCTGATAGTCCACAAATTACAGAATGCTCACAGATGTGCATCGGAAACTACTACTGGTCTTCCAGGGAACGATCAAAGCGTAAACTGTTTGAGACATTACTCCCATGGAGGAAAGTGCGCATTGTGACTATTGTATTCAATCCCGATGCAACTTCTGTGTTTCATCAACACTCTGATTGTCCACAGTTTACAGAATGCCTCCAGATGTGCATCGGAAACTACTACTGGTCTTCCAGGGAACGATCAAAGCGTAGACTGTTTGTGATATTACTCCCATGGAGGAAAGTGCGCATGGTGACTGTTGTATTCAACCTCGCGGCAATTTCTGTGTTTCATCAACACTTTGAAGGTCCACAGATTACATAATGCCTCCAGATGTGCATCGGAATCTACTACTGGTCTTGCAGGGAACGATCAAAGCGTAGACTGTTTGAGACATTACTCCCATGGAGGATAGTGCGCATGGTGAATGTTGTATTCAATCCCGAGGCCAATTCTGTGTTTCATCAGCACTTTAAAGGTCCACAGATTACAGTATGCCTCATGATGTGCATCGGAAACTACTACTGGTCTTGCAAGGAACGATCAAAGCGTAAACTGTTTGAGACATTACACCCATGGAGGAAAGTGCGCATGGTGACTGTTGTATTCAACCCCGATGCAATTTCTGTGTTTCATCAACACTGAGATAGTCCACAAATTACAGAATGCCCCATATGTGCATCGGAAACTATACTGGTCTTCCAGGGATCGATAAAATCGTAAACTGTTTGTGACATTTCTCCCATGGAGGAAAGTGCGCATGGGTACTGTTGTATTGAATCCCGATGCAATTTCTGTGTTTCATCAACACTCTGATAGTCCACACATTACAGAATGCCCCTGATGTGCATCGGAAACTACTACTGGTCTTCCAGAGAACGATCAAAGCGTAGACTGTTTGAGACATGACTCCCATGGAGGAAAGTGCGCATGGTGGCTGTTGTATTCAATCCCGATGCAATTTCTGTGTTTCATCAACACTCTGATAGTCCACAGATTACAGAATGACACCAGATGTGCATGGGAAACTAATACATGTGTTGCAGGGAACGATCAAAACGTAGACTGTTTGAGACATTACTCCCATGGGGGAAAGTGCACATGGTGACTGTTGTATTCAATCCAGATGCAATTTCTGTGTTTCATCGACACTCGGATAGTCCACAGATTACAGAATGCATCCAGATGAGCATCGGAAACTACTACTGGTCTTGCAGGTATCGATCAAAGCGTAGACTGTTAGAGACATTAGTCCCATTGAGGAAAGTGCGCAAAGTGACTGTTGTATTCATTCCCGCGGCAATTCCTGTGTTTCATCAACACTTTGAAGGTCCACAGATTAAAGAATGCCTCCAGATAAGCATCGGAAACTACTACTGCTCTTGCAGGGAACGATCAAAGCGTAGACAGTGTGAGACATTACTCCCATTGGGGAAAGTGCGCATGGTGACTGTTGTATTCAATCCCTATGCAATTTCTGTGTTTCATCAACATTCTGATACTCCACACATTACAGAATGCCCCAGATTTGCATCGGAAACTACTACTGGTCTTCCCTGGAACGATAAAAACGTAAACTGTTTGAAACGTTTCTCCCATGGAGGAAAGTGCGCATGGTGACTGTTGTATTCAATCCCGATGCAATTTCTGTGTTTGAACAACACTCTGATAGTTTACAGATAACATAATGCCTCCAGATGTGCATCGGAAACTACTACTGGTCTTCTAGGGAACGATCAAAGCGTTGACTGTTTGAGACATTACTCCCATGGAGGAAAATGCGCATGGTGACTGTTGTATTCTATCCCGACGCAATTTCTGTGTTTCATCAACTCTTTGAAGGTCCACAGGTTACAGAAAGCCTCCAGATGTGCATCGGAAACTACTACTGGTCTTGCAGAGAACGATCAAAGCGTAGACTGTTTGAGACATTACTCCCATGGAGGAAAGTGAGCATGGTGTGTGTTGTATTCAATCCCGATGCTATTACTGTGTTTCATCAACACTCTGACAGTCCACAGATTACAGAATGACACCAGATGTGCGTCGGAAACTACTACATGTCTTCCAGGGAACGATCAAAGCGTAGACTGTTTCACACATTACTTCCATGGAGGAAAGTGCGCATGGGTACTGTCGTATTGAATCCCGATGCAATTTCTGTGTTTCATCAACACTCTGATAGTCCACACATTACAGAATGCCCCCTGATGTGCATCGGAAACTACTACTGGTCTTCCAGGGAACGATTAAAGCGTAGACTGTTTGAGACATGACTCCCATGTAGGAAAGTGCGCATGGTTGCTGTTGTATTCAATCCTGATGCAATTTCTATATTTCATCAACACTCTGATAGTCCACAGATTACAGAATCACACCAGATGTGCATGGGAAACTAATACATGTCTTGCAGGGAACGATCAAAACGTAGACTGTTTGAGACATTACTCCCAAGGAGGAAAGTGCGCATGGTGACTGTTGTATTGAATCCCGATGCAATTTTTCTGTTTCATCAACACTCTGATAGACCACACATTACAGAATGCCACCAGATATTCATCGGAAACAACTACAGGTCTTCCTGGGAACGATCAAAGCGTAAACTGTTTGAGACATTACTCCCATTTAGGAAAGTGCGCATGGTGACTGTTGTATTCACTCCCGATGCAATTTCTGTGTTTCATCAACACTTTGAAGGTCCACAGATTACAGAATACCTCCAGATGAGCATCGGAAACTACTACTGGTCTTGCAGGGAACGATCAAAGCGTAGACTGTTAGAGACATTAGTTCCATGGAAGAAAGTGCGCAAAGTGACTGTTCTATTCAATCCCGCGGCAATTCCTGTGTTTCATCAACACTTTGAAGGTCCACAGATTAAAGAATGCCTCCAGATGAGCATCGGAAACTACTACTGGTCTTGCAGGGAACGATCAAAGTGAAGACTGTTAGAGACATTACTCCCATGGAGGAAAGTGCGCATGGTGACTGTTTGATTGAATCCCGATGCAATTTCTGTGTTTCATCAACACTTTGAAGGACCAAAGGTTACAGAATGCCTCCAGATGTGCATCGGAAACTACTACTGGTCTTCCAGGACGATCAAAGCGTAGAGTGTTTGAGACATTACTCCCAAGGAGGAAAGTGCGCATGATGACTGTTGTATTGAATCCCGATGCAATTTTTCTGTTTCATCAACACTCTGATAGACCACACATTACAGAATGCCACCAGATGTGCATCGGAAACTAATACATGTCTTGCAGGGAACGATCAAAACGTAGACTGTTTGTGACATTACTCCCATATAGGAAAGTGCGCATGGTGAATGTTGTATTCAATCCCATGGCAATTTCTGTGTTCCATCAACACTTTGAAGGTCCACAGATTACAGAATGCCTCCAGATGTGCATCGGAAACTATTACTGGCCTTCCAGGAAACGATCAAAGCGTAGACAGTTTGAGACATTACTCCCATTGAGGAAAGTGCGCATGGTGACTGTTGTATTCAAACCCGATGCAATTTCTGTGTTTCAACAACACTCTGATACTCCACACGTTACAGAATGCCCACAGATGTGCATCGGAATCTACTACTGGTCTTCCAGGAAACGATCAAACCGTAGATTGTTTGAGACATTACTCCCATGGAGGAAAGTGCGCATAGTGACTGTTGTATTCAGTCCCGAGGCAATTTCTGAGTTTCATCAACACTTCAAACTTCCACAGATTACAAAATGCCTCCAGATGTGCATCGGAAACTACAACTAGTCTTCCAGGACACGATCAAAACGTAGACTGTTTGAGACATTACTCCCATGGAGGAAAGTGCGCATGGTGTCTGTTGTATTCAATCCCGATTCAATTTCTGTGTTTCATCAACACTCTGATATTCCACACATTACAGAATGCCCCCAGATGTGCATCGGAAACTACTACTGGTCCTCCAGGAAACGATCAAATCGTAGACTGATTGAGACATTACTCCCATGGAGGACAGTGCGCATGGTGACTGTTGTATTTAACCCCGCGGCAATTTCTGTGTTTCATCAACACTTTGAAGGTCCACAGATTACAGAATGCCTCCAGATGTGCATCGGAAACTACTACTGGTCTTGCGTGGAACGATCAAAGCGTAGACTGTTTGAGACATTACTCACATGGAGGATAGTGCGCATGGTGACTGTTGTATTCAATCCCGAGGCCAATTCTGTGTTTCATCAGCACTTTAAAGGTCCACAGATTACAGTATGCCTCCAGATGTGCATCGGAAACTACTACTGGTCTTGCACGGAACGATCAAAGCGTAGACTGTTTGAGACATTACTCCCATGGAGGAAAATGAGCATGGTGACTGTTGTATTCAATCACGATGCAATTAATGTGTTTCAACAACACTCTGACAGTCCACAGATTACAGAATGCCTCGATATGTGCTTCGGAAACTACTACCGGTCTTGCAGGGAACGATCAAAGTGTAGACTATTTGAGACATTCCTCACATGGAGGAAAGTGCGCATGGTGACTGTTGTATTCAATCCCGAAGCAATTTCTGTGTTTCATCAACACTCTGATAATCCACAGATTATAGAATGACACCAGATGTGCGTCGGTAACTACTACTTGTCTTCCACGGAATGATCAAAGTGTAGACTGTTTGAGACATTACTCCCATGGAGGAAAGTGCGAATGATGACTGTTGTATTCAATCCCGATGCAATTTCTGTGTCTCATCAACATGATGAAGGTCCACAGATTACAGAATGCCTCCAGATGTGCATCGGAAACTACTACTGGTCCTCCAGGAAACGATCAAATCGTAGACTGATTGAGACATTACTCCCATGGAGGACAGTGCGCATGGTGACTGTTGTATTTAACCCCAAGGCAATTTCTGTGTTTCATCAACACTTTGAAGGTCCACAGATTACAGAATGCCTCCAGATGTGCATCGGAAACTACTACTGGTCTTGCGTGGAACGATCAAATCGTAGACTGTTTGAGACATTACTCACATGGAGGTTAGTGCGCATGGTGACTGTTGTATTCAATCCCGAGGCCAATGCTGTGTTTCATCAGCACTTTAAATTTCCACAGATTACAGTATGCCTCCAGATGTGCATCGGAAACTACTACTGGTCTTGCATGGAACGATCAAAGCGTAGACTGTTTGAGACATTACTCCCATGGAGGAAAGTGCGCATGGCGACTGTTGTATTCAACCCCGATGCAATTTCTGTGTTTCATCAACTCTCTGATAGTCCACAGATTACAGAATGTCACCAGATGTGCATCGAAAACTAATACATGTCTTGCAGGGAACGATCAAAGCGTAAACTGTTTGAGACATTACTCCCATTGAGGAAAGTGCGCATGGTGACTGTTGTATTCAATCACGATGCAATTTCTGTGTTTCATCAATACTCTGATAGTCCACAGACTACAGAATGACTAGAGATGTGCATCGGAAACTACTACTGATCTTGCAGGGAACGATCAAAGCGGTTACAGTTTGAGACATTACTCCCATGGAGGTAAGTGCGCATGGTGACTGTTGTATTCAATCCCGATGCAATTGCTGTGTTTCAACAACACTCTGATTGTCCACTGATTACAGAATGCATCCAGATGTGCATCGGAAACTACTACTGGTCTTCCAGGGAACGATCAAAGCGTAGACTGTTTGAGACATTAGTCCCATGGAGGAAAGTGCGCATGGTGACTGTTGTAATCAATCCCGATGCAATTACTGTGTTTCAAGAACTCTCTGATAGACCACAGGTTACAGAATGCCTCCAGATGTGCATCGGAAACTACTACTGGTCTTCCAGGGAACGATCAAAGCGTAGACTCTATGAGACATTACTCCCATTTAGGAAAATTGCACATGGTGACTGTTGTATTCAAACCCGATGCAATGTCTGTGTTTCAACAATACTCTGACAGTCCACACATTACAGAATGAACCCAGATGTTCATCGGAAACAACTACTGGTCTTCCAGGGAACGATCAAAGCGTAAACAGTTTGAGACATTATTCCCATGAAGGAATGTGCGCATGGTGACTGTTGTATTCAATCCCGAGGCAATTTCTGTGTTTCATCAACACTCTGATAGTCCACAGATTACAGAATGCTCCCAGATGTGCATCGGAAACTACACTGGTCTTCCAGGGAACGATTAAAGCGTAGACTGTATGAGACATTACTCCCAAGGTGGAAAGTTCGCATGGTGACTGTTGTATTGAATCCCGATGCAATTTTTCTGTTTCATCAACACTCTGATAATCCACACATTACAGAATGCCCCCAGATGTGAATCGGAAACCACACTGGTCTTCGAGGGACCGATAAAAGCGTAAACAGTTTGAGACATTACACCCATGGAGGAACGTGCGCATGGTGACTGTTGTATTCACTCCCGATGCAATTTCTGTGTATCATCAACACTTTGAAGGTCCACAGATTACAGAATGCCTCCAGATGTGCATTGGAAACTACAACTGGTCTTCGAGGACACGATCAAAGCGTAGACTGTTTGAGACTTTACTCCCATGGAGGAAAGTGCGCATGATGACTGTTGTATTCAATCCCGAGGCAATTTCTGTGTTTCATCAACACTTCAAAGTTCCACAGATTACCGAATGCCTCCAGATGTGCATCGGAAACTACAACTAGTCTTCCAGGACACGATCAAAACGTAGACTGTTTGAGACATTACTCCCATGGAGGAAAGTGCACATGGTGTCTGTTGTATTCAATCCCGATGCAATTTCTGTGTTTCATCAACACTCTGATAGACCACACATTACAGAATGCCCCCAGATGTTCATCGGAAACAACTACAGGTCTTCCAGGAAACGATCAAAGCGTAAACTGTTTGAGACATTACTCCCATGGAGGAAAGAGCGCATGGTGACTGTTGTACTCAATCCCGATGCAATTTATGTGTTTCATCAACACTCTGATAGTCCACAGATTACAGAATGCCCCCAGATGTGCATCGGAAACTACACTGGTCTTCCAGGGACCGATAAAAGCGTAAACTGTTTGAGACATTACTCCCATAGAGGAAAAGGCGCATGGTGACTGTTGTATTCACTCCCGATGCAATTTCTGTGTTTCATCAAAACTTTGAAGGTCCACAGATTACAGAATGCCTCGAGATGTGCATCGGAAACTACTACTGGTCTTGCAGGGAACGATCAAAGCGTAGACAGTTTGAGACATTACTCCCATGGAGGAAAGTGCCCATGGTGACTGTTGTAATGAATCCAAATGCAATTTCTGTGTTTCATCAACACTTTGAAGGTCCAAAGATAACAGAATGAATCCAGATGTACATCGGAAACTACTACTGGTCTTCCAGGATACGATCAAAGCGTAGAGTGTTTGAGACATTACTCCCATGGAGGAAAGTGCGCATGGTGACTGTTGTATTCAATCCCGATGCAATTTCTGTGTTTCATCAACACTCGGATAGTCCACAGATTACAGATTGACACCAGATGTGCATCATAAACTAATACATGTCTTGCAATGAACGATCAAAACGTAGACTGTTTGTGACATTACTCCCATGTAGGAAAGTGCGCATGGTGACTGTTGTATTCAATCCCGATGCAATTTCTGTGTTTCATCAACACTTTGAAGGTCCACAGATTAAAGAATGCCTCCAGATGTGCATCGGAAACTACTACTGGCCTTCCAGGAAACGATCAAAGCGTAGACAGTTTGAGACATTACTCCCATGGAGGAAAGTGTGCATGGTGACTGTTGTATTCACTCCCGATGCAATTTCTGTGTTTCATCAACACTTTGAAGGTCCACAGATTACAGAATGCCGCCAGATGTGCATCGGAAACTACAACTGGTCTTCCAGGACACGATCAAAGCGTAGACTGTTTGAGACATTACTCCCATGGAGGAAAGTGCGCATGGTGACTGTTGTATTCAATCCCGATGCTATTTCTGTGTTTCATCAACACTTTGAAGGTCCACAGATTAAAGAATGCCTCCAGGTGTGCATCGGAAACTACAACTGGTCTTTGAGGACACGATCAAAGCGTAGACTGTTTGAGACATTACTCCCATGGAGGAAAGTGCGCATGGTGACTGTTGTATTCAATCCCGATGCAATTTCAGTGTTTCATCAACACTCTGATAGTCCACAGATTACAGAAGGCCCCCAGATGTGCATCGGAAACTACACTGGTCTTCCAGGGACCGATAAAAGCGTAAATGTTTGAGACATTACTCTCAAGGAGGAAAGTGCGCAAGGTGACTGTTGTATTCAATCCCGCGGCAATTCCTGTGTTTCATCAACACTTTGAAGGTCCACAGATTAAAGAATGCCTCCAGATGAGCATCGGAAACTACTACTAATCTTGCAGGGAACGATCAAAGCGTAGACTGTTAGAGACAATACTCCCATGGAGGAAAGTGCGCTTGGTGACTGTTGTATTGAATCCCGATGCAATTTCTGTGTTTCATCAACACTTTGAAGGTCCAAAGCTTACAGAATGCCTCCAGATGTGCATCGGAAACTACTACTGCTCTTCCAGGAAACGATCAAACCGTAGACTGTTTGGGACATTACTCCCATGAAGGAAAGTGCGCATGGTGATGTTGTATTCAATCCCGATGCAATTTCTGTGTTTCATCAACACTCTGATAGTCCACAGATTACAGAATGACACCAGATGTGCGTCGAAAACTACTACTTGTCTTCCAGGGAACGATTAAAGCGTAGAATGTTTGACACATTGCTCTCATGGAGGAAAGTGAGCATGGTGACTGTTGTATTCAATCCCGATGCAATTTCTGTGTTTCATCAACACTTTTAAGGTCCACAGATTACAAAATGCCTCTAAATGTGCATCGGAAACTACTAGTGGTCTAGCAGGGGTGATACAAGCGTAGACAGTTAGAGACATTACTCCCATGGAGGAAAGTGCGCATGGTGACTGTTGTATTGAATCCCGATGCAATTTCTGTGTTTCATCAACACTTTGAAGGTCCAAAGATTACAGAATGCCTCCAGATGTGCATCGGAAACTACTACTGGTCTTCCAGGAAAAGATCAAATCCTAGAGTGTTTGAGACATTACTCCCATGGAGGAAAGTGCGCAAGGTGACTGTTGTATTCAATCCCGCGGCAGTTCCTGTGTTTCATCAACACTCTGATAGTCCACAGATTACAGAATGACACCAGATGTGCATCGGAAACTAATACATGTCTTGCAGGGAACGATCAAAACGTAGACTGTTTGTGACATTACCCCCATGTAGGAAAGTGCGCATGGTGACGTTTGTATTCAATCCCGATGCAATTTCTTTGTTTCTTTAACACTTTGAAGGTCCACAGATTACAGAATGCCTCCAGATGTGCATCGGAAACTACTACTGGCCTTCCAGGAAACGATCAAAGCGTAGACAGTTTGAGACATTACTCCCATTTAGGAAAGTGCGCATGGTGACCGTTGTATTCAATCCCGATGCAATTTCAGTGTTTCAACAACACTCTGATAGTCCACAGATTGCAGAATGAATCCAGATGTGCATCGAAAGCTACTACTGGTCTTCCAGGGAACGATCAAAGCGCAGACTGTTTGAGACATTAGTCCCATGGAGGAAAGTGCGCATGGTGACTGTTGTAATCAATCCCGATGCAATTTCTGTGTTTCAACAACTCTCTGATAGTCCACAGATTACAGAATGCCTCCAGATGTGCATCGGAAACTACTACTGGTCTTCCAGGGAACGATCAAAGCGTAGACTGTTTGAGACATTACTCCCATTTAGGAAAATTGCGCATGGTGACTGTTGTATTCAAACCCGATGCAATGTCTGTGTTTCAACAATACTCTGATAGTCAACACATTACAGAATGAACCCAGATGTTCATCGGAAACAACTACTCGTCTTCCAGGGTACGATCAAAGCGTAAACTGTTTGAGACATTACTCCCATGGAGGAAAGTGCGCATGGTGACTGTTGTATTCAATCCCGAGGCAATTTCTGTGTTTCATCAACACTCTGATAGTCCACAGATTTCAGAATGCTCCCAGATGTGCATTGGAAACTACACTGGTCTTCCAGGGAACGATAAAAACGTAGACTGTTTGTGACATTACTCCCATGTAGGAAAGTGCGCATTGTGATCGTTGTATTCAATCCCGATGCAATATCTGTGTTTCATCAACACTCTGATAGTCCACAGATTACAGAATGCCCCCAGATGTGCATCGGAAACTACACTGATCTTCGAGGGACCGATAAAAGCGTAAACTGTTTGAGAAATTACACCCATGGAGGAAAGTGCGCATGGTGACTGTTGTATTCAATCCCGATGCAATTTCTGTGTTTCATCAACACTCTGATAGTCCACAGATTACAGAATGCCCCCAGATGTGCATCGGAAACTACACTGGCCTCCGAGGGACCGATAAAAGCGTAAACAGTTCGAGACATTACACCCATGGAGGAAAGTGCGCATAATGACTGTTGTATTCAATCCCGATGCAATTTCTGTGTTTCATCAACACTCTGATAGTCCACAGATTACAGAATGACACCAGATGTGCGTCGGAAACTATAACTTGTCTTCCAAGGAACGATCAAAGCGTAGACTGTTTGACACATTGCTCCCATGGAGGAAAGTGCGTATGGTGACTGTTGTATTCAATCACGATGCAATTTCTGTGTTTCATCAACACTCTGATAGTCCACAGATGACAGAATGACTCCAAATATGCATCGGAAACTGCTACTGGTCTTCCAGGGAACGATCAAAGCGTAGACTGTTTGTGACATTACTCCCATGTAGGAAAGTGCACATTGTGATCGTTGTATTCAATCCCGATGCAATATCTGTGTTTCATCAACACTCTGATAGTCCACAGATTACAGAATGCCCCCAGATGTGCATCGGAAACTACACTGATCTTCGAGGGACCGATAAAAGCGTAAACTGTTTGAGAAATTACACCCATGGAGGAAAGTGCGCATGGTGACTGTTGTATTCAATCCCGATGCAATTTCTGTGTTTCATCAACACTTTGAGGGTCCACAGATTATAGAATGCCTCCAGATGTGCATCGGAAATTACAACTGGTCTTCCAGGACACGATCAAAGCGTAGCCTGTTTGAGACATTACTCCCATGGAGGAAAGCGCGCATGGTGACTGTTGTATTCAATCCCGAGGCCATTTCTGTGTTTCATCAACACTTCAAACTTCCACAGATTACAGAATGCCTCCAGATGTGCATCGGAAACTACAACTAGTCTTCCAGGACACGATCAAAACGTAGACTGTTTGAGACATTACTCCCATGGAGGAAAGTGCGCATGGTGTCTGTTGTATTCAATCCCGAGGCAATTTCTGTGTTTCATCAACACTCTGATAGTCCACAGATTACAGAATGCTCCCAGATGTGCATCGGAAACTACACTGGTCTTCCAGGGAACGATTAAAGCGTAGACTGTATGAGACATTACTCCCAAGGTGGAAAGTGCGCATGGTGACTGTTGTATTGAATCCCGATGCAATTTTTCTGTTTCATCAACACTCTGATAATCAACACATTACAGAATGCCCCCAGATGTGAATCGGAAACCACACTGGTCTTCGAGGGACCGATAAAAGCGTAAACAGTTTGAGACATTACACCCATGGAGGAACGTGCGCATGGTGACTGTTGTATTCACTCCCGATGCAATTTCTGTGTATCATCAACACTTTGAAGGTCCACAGATTACAGAATGCCTCCAGATGTGCATTGGAAACTACAACTGGTCTTCGAGGACACGATCAAAGCGTAGACTGTTTGAGACTTTACTCCCATGGAGGAAAGTGCGCATGATGACTGTTGTATTCAATCCCGAGGCAATTTCTGTGTTTCATCAACACTTCAAAGTTCCACAGATTACCGAATGCCTCCAGATGTGCATCGGAAACTACAACTAGTCTTCCAGGACACGATCAAAACGTAGACTGTTTGAGATATTACTCCCATGGAGGAAAGTGCACATGGTGTCTGTTGTATTCAATCCCGATGCAATTTCTGTGTTTCATCAACACTCTGATAGACCAGACATTACAGAATGCCCCCAGATGTTCATCGGAAACAACTACAGGTCTTCCAGGAAACGATCAAAGCGTAAACTGTTTGAGACATTACTCCCATGGAGGAAAGAGCGCATGGTGACTGTTGTACTCAATCCCGATGCAATTTATGTGTTTCATCAACACTCTGATAGTCCACAGATTACAGAATGCCCCCAGATGTGCATCGGAAACTACACTGGTCTTCCAGGGACCGATAAAAGAGTAAACTGTTTGAGACATTACTCCCATAGAGGAAAAGGCGCATGGTGACTGTTGTATTCACTCCCGATGCAATTTCTGTGTTTCATCAAAACTTTGAAGGTCCACAGATTACAGAATGCCTCGAGATGTGCATCGGAAACTACTACTGGTCTTGCAGGGAACGATCAAAGCGTAGACAGTTTGAGACATTACTCCCATGGAGGAAAGTGCCCATGGTGCCTGTTGTAATGAATCCAAATGCAATATCTGTGTTTCATCAACACTTTGAAGGTCCAAAGATAACAGAATGAATCCAGATGTACATCGGAAACTACTACTGGTCTTCCAGGATACGATCAAAACGTAGAGTGTTTGAGACATTACTCCCATGGAGGAAAGTGCGCATGGTGACTGTTGTATTCAATCCCGATGCAATTTCTGTGTTTCATCAACACTCTGATAGTCCACAGATTACAGATTGACACCAGATGTAAATCATAAACTAATACATGTCTTGCAATGAACGATCAAAACGTAGACTGTTTGTGACATTACTCCCATGTAGGAAAGTGCGCATGGTGACTGTTGTATTCAATCCCGATGCAATTTCTGTGTTTCATCAACACTTTGAAGGTCCACAGATTAAAGAATGCCTCCAGATGTGCATCGGAAACTACTACTGGCCTTCCAGGAAACGATCAAACCGTAGACTGTTTGGGACATTACTCCCATGAAGGAAAGTGCGCATGGTGATGTTGTATTCAATCCCGATGCAATTTCTGTGTTTCATCAACACTTTTAAGGTCCACAGATTACAAAATGCCTCTAAATGTGCATCGGAAACTACTAGTGGTCTTGCACGGGCGATACAAGCGTAGACTGTTAGAGACATTACTCCCATGGAGGAAAGTGCGCATGGTGACTGTTGAATTGAATCCCGATGCAATTTCTGTGTTTCATCAACACTTTGAAGGTCCAAAGATTACAGAATGCCTCCAGATGTGCATCGGAAACTACTACTGGTCTTCCAGGAAAAGATCAAATCGTAGAGTGTTTGAGACATTACTCCCATGGAGGAAAGTGCGCATGGTGACTGTTGTATTCAAACCCGACGCAATGTCTGTGTTTCAACAATACTCTGACAGTCCACACATTACAGAATGAACCCAGATGTTCATCGGAAACAACTACTGGTCTTCCAGGGAACGATCAAAGCGTAAACTGTTTGAGACATTATTCCCATGAAGGAAAGTGCGCATGGTGACTGTTGTATTCAATCCCGATTCAATTTCTGTGTTTCATCAACACTCTGATAATCCACACATTACAGAATGCCCCCAGATGTGAATCGGAAACCACACTGGCCTTCGAGGGAGCGATAAAAGCGTAAACTGTTTGAGACATTACTCCCATAGAGGAACGTGCGCATGGTGACTGTTGTATTCACTCCCGATGCAATTTCTGTGTATCATCAACACTTTGAAGGTCCACAGATTACAGAATGCCTCCAGGTGTGCATCGGAAACTACAACTGGTCTTTGAGGACACGATCAAAGCGTAGACTGTTTGAGACATTACTCCCATGGAGGAAAGTGCGCATGGTGACTGTTGTATTCAATCCCGATGCAATTTCAGTGTTTCATCAACACTCTGATAGTCCACAGATTACAGAAGGCCCCCAGATGTGCATCGGAAACTACACTGGTCTTCCAGGGACCGATAAAAGCGTAAATGTTTGAGACATTACTCTCAAGGAGGAAAGTGCGCAAGGTGACTGTTGTATTCAATCCCGCGGCAATTCCTGTGTTTCATCAACACTTTGAAGGTCCACAGATTAAAGAATGCCGCCAGATGAGCATCGGAAACTACTACTAATCTTGCAGGGAACGATCAAAGCGTAGACTGTTAGAGACAATACTCCCATGGAGGAAAGTGCGCTTGGTGACTGTTGTATTGAATCCCGATGCAATTTCTGTGTTTCATCAACACTTTGAAGGTCCAAAGCTTACAGAATGCCTCCAGATGTGCATCGGAAACTACTACTGCTCTTCCAGGAAACGATCAAACCGTAGACTGTTTGGGACATTACTCCCATGAAGGAAAGTGCGCATGGTGATGTTGTATTCAATCCCGATGCAATTTCTGTGTTTCATCAACACTCTGATAGTCCACAGATTACAGAATGACACCAGATGTGCGTCGAAAACTACTACTTGTCTTCCAGGGAACGATTAAAGCGTAGAATGTTTGACACATTGCTCTCATGGAGGAAAGTGAGCATGGTGACTGTTGTATTCAATCCCGATGCAATTTCTGTGTTTCATCAACACTTTTAAGGTCCACAGATTACAAAATGCCTCTAAATGTGCATCGGAAACTACTAGTGGTCTAGCAGGGGCGATACAAGCGTAGACAGTTAGAGACATTACTCCCATGGAGGAAAGTGCGCATGGTGACTGTTGTATTGAATCCCGATGCAATTTCTGTGTTTCATCAACACTTTGAAGGTCCAAAGATTACAGAATGCCTCCAGATGTGCATCGGAAACTACTACTGGTCTTCCAGGAAAAGATCAAATCCTAGAGTGTTTGAGACATTACTCCCATGGAGGAAAGTGCGCAAGGTGACTGTTGTATTCAATCCCGCGGCAATTCCTGTGTTTCATCAACACTCTGATAGTCCACAGATTACAGAATGACACCAGATGTGCATCGGAAACTAATACATGTCTTGCAGGGAACGATCAAAACGTAGACTGTTTGTGACATTACCCCCATGTAGGAAAGTGCGCATGGTGACGTTTGTATTCAATCCCGATGCAATTTCTTTGTTTCTTTAACACTTTGAAGGTCCACAGATTACAGAATGCCTCCAGATGTGCATCGGAAACTACTACTGGCCTTCCAGGAAACGATCAAAGCGTAGACAGTTTGAGACATTACTCCCATTTAGGAAAGTGCGCATGGTGACTGTTGTATTCAATCCCGATGCAATTTCAGTGTTTCAACAACACTCTGATAGTCCACAGATTGCAGAATGAATCCAGATGTGCATTGAAAGCTACTACTGGTCTTCCAGGGAATGATCAAAGCGCAGACTGTTTGAGACATTAGTCCCATGGAGGAAAGTGCGCATGGTGACTGTTGTAATCAATCCAGATGCAATTTCTGTGTTTCAACAACTCTCTGATAGTCCACAGATTACAGAATGCCTCCAGATGTGCATCGGAAACTACTACTGGTCTTCCAGGGAACGATCAAAGCGTAGACTGTTTGAGACATTACTCCCATTTAGGAAAATTGCGCATGGTGACTGTTGTATTCAAACCCGATGCAATGTCTGTGTTTCAACAATACTCTGATAGTCAACACATTACAGAATGAACCCAGATGTTCATCGGAAACAACTACTCGTCTTCCAGGGTACGATCAAAGCGTAAACTGTTTGAGACATTACTCCCATGGAGGAAAGTGCGCATGGTGACTGTTGTATTCAATCCCGATGCAATTTCTGTGTTTCATCAACACTCTGATAGTCCACAGATTACAGAATGACACCAGATGTGCGTCGGAAACTATAACTTGTCTTCCAAGGAACGATCAAAGCGTAGACTGTTTGACACATTGCTCCCATGGAGGAAAGTGCGTATGGTGACTGTTGTATTCAATCACGATGCAATTTCTGTGTTTCATCAACACTCTGATAGTCCACAGATGACAGAATGACTCCAAATATGCATCGGAAACTGCTACTGGTCTTCCAGGGAACGATCAAAGCGTAGACTGTTTGTGACATTACTCCCATGTAGGAAAGTGCGCATTGTGATCGTTGTATTCAATCCCGATGCAATATCTGTGTTTCATCAACACTCTGATAGTCCACAGATTACAGAATGCCCCCAGATGTGCATCGAAAACTACACTGATCTTCGAGGGACCGATAAAAGCGTAAACTGTTTGAGAAATTACACCCATGGAGGAAAGTGCGCATGGTGACTGTTGTATTCAATCCCGATGCAATTTCTGTGTTTCATCAACACTTTGAGGGTCCACAGATTATAGAATGCCTCCAGATGTGCATCGGAAATTACAACTGGTCTTCCAGGACACGATCAAAGCGTAGCCTGTTTGAGACATTACTCCCATGGAGGAAAGCGCGCATGGTGACTGTTGTATTCAATCCCGAGGCCATTTCTGTGTTTCATCAACACTTCAAACTTCCACAGATTACAGAATGCCTCCAGATGTGCATCGGAAACTACAACTAGTCTTCCAGGACACGATCAAAACGTAGACTGTTTGAGACATTACTCCCATGGAGGAAAGTGCGCATGGTGTCTGTTGTATTCAATCCCGATGCAATTTCTGTGTTTCATCAACACTCTGATAGACCACACAGTACAGAATGCCCCCAGATGTGCATCGGAAACTACTACAGGTCTTCCAGGGAACGATCAAAGCGTAAACTGATTGAAAACATTACGCCCATGGAGGAAAGTGCGCAAGGTTACTGATGTATTCACTCCCGATGCAATTCCTGGGTTTCATCAACACTTTGAAGGTCCACAGATTACAGAATGCCTCCAGATGAACATCGGAAACTACTACTGGTCTTGCAGGGAACGATCAAAGCGTAGACTGTTTGAGACATTACTCCCATGGAGAAATGTGCGCATGGTGACTGTTGTATTCAATCCCGATGCAGTTTCTGAGTTTGAACAACAGTCTGAAAGTTTACAGATTACAGAATGCCTCCAGATGTGCATCGGAAACTACTACTGGTCTTAAAGGGAACGATTAAAGCGTAGACTGAGACATTACTCCCATGGAGGAAAATACGCATTATGACTGTTGTATTCAATCCCACGGCAATTCCTGTGTTTCATCAACACTTTGAAGGTCCACAGATTCATGAATGCATCCAGATGAGCATCGGAAACTACTACCGGTCTTGCAGGGAATGATCAAAGCGTAGACTGTTTGTGACATTACTCCCATGGACGAAAGTGCGCATGGTGTCTGTTGTATTCAATTCCGATGCAATTACTGTGTTTCATCAACACTCTGATAGTCCACAGATTACAGAATGACACCAGATGTGCGTCGGAAACTACAACTTGTCTTCCAGGGTACGATCAAAGCGTAGACTGTTTGACACATTACTTCCATGGAGGAAAGTGCGCATGGGTACTGTTGTATTGAATCCCGATGCAATTTCTGTGTTTCATCAACACTCTGATAGTCCACACATTACAGAATGCCCCTGATGTGCATCGGAAACTACTACTGGTCTTCCAGGGAACGATCAAAGCGTAGACTGTTTGAAACATGACTCCCATGGAGGAAAGTGCGAATGGTGGCTGTTGTATTCAATCCCGATGCCATTTCTGTGTTTCATCAACTCTCTGATAGTCCACAGATTACAGAATGTCACCAGATGTGCATCGAAAACTAATACATGTCTTGCAGGGAACGATCAAAACGTAGACTGTTTAAGACATTACTCCCATGGAGGAAAGTGCGCATGGTGACTGTTGTATTCAATCCCGATGCAATTTCTGTGTTTCATCGACCCTCTGATAGTCCACAGATTACAAACTGCCTCCAGATCTGCATCGGAAACTACTACAGGTCTTCCAGGGAACTATCAAAGCGTAAACTGTTTGAGACATTACTCCTATGGAGGAAAGTGCGCATTGTGACTGTTCTATTCAATCCTGATGCAATTTCTGTGTTTCATCAACACTCTGATAGTCCACACATTACAGACTGTCCCCATATGTGCATCGGGATCTACTACTGGTCTTCCAGGGAACGATGAAAGCGTAAACTGTTTGAGACATTACTCCCATGGAGGAAAGTGCGCATGGTGACTGTTGTATTCAATCACGATGCAATTTCTGTGTTTCATCAATACTCTGATAGTCCACAGACTACAGAACGACTAGAGATGTGCATCGGAAACTAATACTGGTCTTCCAGGGAACAATCAAAGCGTAGACTGTTTGTGACATTACTCCCATGTAGGAAAGGGGGAATGGTGACTGATGTATTCAATCCCGATGCAATTTCTTTGTTTCATCAACACTTTGAAGGTCCACAGATTACAGAATGCCTCCAGATGTGCATCGAAAACTACTACTGATCTTGCAGGGAACCATCAAAGCGGTTACAGTTTGAGACATTACTCCCATGGAGGTAAGTGCGCATGGTGACTGTTGTATTCAATCCCGATGTAATTGCTGTGTTTCAACAACACTCTGATAGTCCACTGATTACAGAATGCCTCCAGATGTGCATCGGAAACTACTACTGGTCTTCGAGGACACGATAAAAGCGTAGACTGTTTTAGACATTACTCCCATGGAGGAAAGTGCGCATGATGACTGTTGTATTCAATCCCGAGGCAATTTCTGTGTTTCATCAACACTTCAAAGTTCCACAGATTACCGAATGCCTCCAGATGTGCATCGGAAACTACAACTAGTCTTCCAGGACACGATCAAAACGTAGACTGTTTGAGACATTAGTCCCATGGAGGAAAGTGCGCATGGTGACTGTTGTAATTATTCCCGATGCAATTACTGTGTTTCAAGAACTCTCTGATAGACCACCGGTTACAGAATGCCTCCAGATGTGCATCGGAAACTACTACTGGTCTTCCAGGGACCGATCAAAGCGTAGACTCTATGAGACATTACTCCTATTTAGGAAAATTGCGCATGGTGACTGTTGTATTCAAACCCGATGCAATGTCTGTGTTTCAACAATACTCTGACAGTCCACACATTACAGAATGACCCCAGATGTTCATCGGAAACAACTACTGGTCTTCCAGGGAACGATCAAAGCGTAAACTGTTTGAGACATTATTCCCATGAAGGAAAGTGCGCATGGTGACTGTTGTATTCAATCCCGAGGCAATTTCTGCGTTTCATCAACACTCTGATAGTCCACAGAGAACAGAATGCTCCCAGATGTGCATCGGAAACTACACTGGTCTTCCAGGGAACGATTAAAGCGTAGACTGTATGAGACATTACTCCCAAGGTGGAAAGTGCGCATGGTGACTGTTGTATTGAATCCGGATGCAATTTTTCTGTTTCATCAACACTCTGATAATCCACACATTACAGAATGCCCCCAGATGTGAATCGGAAACCACACTGGTCTTCGAGGGACCGATAAAAGCGTAAACTGTTTGAGACATTCACCCATGGAGGAAAGGGCGCATGGTGACTGTTGTATTCACTCCCGATGCAATTTCTGTGTATCATCAACACTTTGAAGGTCCACAGATTACAGAATGCCTCCAGATGTGCATCGGAAACTACAACTGGTCTTCGAGGACACGATAAAAGCGTAGACTGTTTTAGACATTACTCCCATGGAGGAAAGTGCGCATGATGACTGTTGTATTCAATCCCGAGGCAATTTCTGTGTTTCATCAACACTTCAAAGTTCCACAGATTACCGAATGCCTCCAGATGTGCATCGGAAACTACAACTAGTCTTCCAGGACACGATCAAAACGTAGACTGTTTGAGACATTACTCCCATGGAGGAAAGTACACATGGTGTCCGTTGTATTCAATCCCGATGCAATTTCTGTGTTTCATCAACACTCTGATAGACCACACATTACAGAATGCCCCCAGATGTTCATCGGAAACAACTACAGGTCTTCCAGGGAACGATCAAAGCGTAAACTGTTTGAGACATTACTCCCATGGAGGAAAGAGCGCATGGTGACTGTTGTACTCAATCCCGATGCAATTTCTGTGTTTCATCAACTGATAGTCCACAGATTACAGAATGCCGCCAGATGTCCTTCGGAAACTACACTGGTCTTCCAGGGACCGATAAAAGTGTAAACTGTTTGAGACATTACTCCCATAGAGGAAAGTGCGCATGGTGACTGTTGTATTCACTCCCGATGCAATTTCTGTGTTTCATCAACACTTTGAAGGTCCACAGATTACAGAATGCCTCGAGATGTGCATCGGAAACTACTACTGGTCTTGCAGGGAACGATCAAAGCGTAGGCTGTTAGAGACATTACTCCCATGGAGGAAAGTGCGCAAAGTGACTGTTGTATTCAATCCCGCGGCAATTCCTGTGTTTCATCAACACTTTGAAGGTCCACAGATTAAAGAATGCCTCCAGATGTGCATCGGAAACTACTACTGGTCTTGCAGGGAACGATCAAAGCGTAGACTGTTAGAGACATTACTCCCATGGAGGAAAGTGCCCATGGTGACTGTTGTAATGAATCCCGATGCAATTTCTGTGTTTCATCAACACTTTGAAGGTCCAAAGATAACAGAATGACTCAAGATGTACATCGGAAACTACTACTGGTCTTCCAGGATACGATCAACGCGTAGAGTGTTTGAGACATTACTCCCATGGAGGAAAGTGCGCATGGTGACTGTTGTATTCAATCCCGATGCAATTTCTGTGTTTCATCAACACTCTGATAGTCCACAGATTACAGAATGACACCAGATGTGCATCATAAACTAATACATGTCTTGCAATGATCGATCAAAACGTAGACTGTTTGTGACATTACTCCCATGTAGGAAAGTGCTCATGGTGACTGTTGTATTCAATCCCGATGCAATTTCTGTGTTTCATCAACACTTTGAAGGTCCACAGATTAAAGAATGCCTCCAGATGTGCATCGGAAACTACTACTGGCCTTCCAGGAAACGATCAAAACGTAGACAGTTTGAGACATTACTCCCATGGAGGAAAGTGTGCATGGTGACTGTTGTATTCACTCGCCATGCAATTTCTGTGTTTCATCAACACTTTGAAGGTCCACAGATTACAGAATGCCTCCAGATGTGCATCAAAAACTACAACTGGTCTTCCAGGACACGATCAAAGCGTAGACTGTTAGAGACATTACTCCCATGGAGGAAAGTGCGCATGGTGACTGTTGTATTGAATCCCGATGCAATTTCTGTGTTTCATCAACACTTAGAAGGTCCAAAGCTTACAGAATGCCTCCAGATGTGCATCGGAAACTACTACTGCTCTTCCAGGAAACGATCAAACCGTAGACTGTTTGAGACATTACTCCTGTGGAGGAAAGTGCGCATGGTGACTGTTGTATTCAATCCCGATGCAACTTCTGTGTTTCATCAATACTCTGATAGTCCACAGACTACAGAATGACTAGAGATGTGCATCGGAAACTACTACTGGTCTTCCAGGGAACAATCAAAGCGTAGACTGTTTGTGACATTACTCCCATGTAGGAAAGGGGGAATGGTGACTGATGTATTCAATCCCGATGCAATTTCTTTGTTTCATCAACACTTTGAAGGTCCACAGATTACAGAATGCCTCCAGATGTGCATCGAAAACTACTACTGATCTTGCAGGGAACGATCAAAGCGGTTACAGTTTGAGACATTACTCCCATGGAGGTAAGTGCGCATGGTGACTGTTGTATTCAATCCCGATGTAATTGCTGTGTTTCAACAACACTCTGATAGTCCACTGATTACAGAATGCCTCCAGATGTGCATCGGAAACTACTACTGGTCTTCCAGGGAACGATCAAAGCGTAGACTGTTTGAGACATTAGTCCCATGGAGGAAAGTGCGCATGGTGACTGTTGTAATCATTCCCGATGCAATTACTGTGTTTCAAGAACTCTCTGATAGACCACCGGTTACAGAATGCCTCCAGATGTGCACCGGAAACTACTACTGGTCTTCCAGGGACCGATCAAAGCGTAGACTCTATGAGACATTACTCCCATTTAGGAAAATTGCGCATGGTGACTGTTGTATTCAAACCCGATGCAATGTCTGTGTTTCAACAATACTCTGACAGTCCACACATTACAGAATGACCCCAGATGTTCATCGGAAACAACTACTGGTCTTCCAGGGAACGATCAAAGCGTAAACTGTTTGAGACATTATTCCCATGAAGGAAAGTGCGCATGGTGACTGTTGTATTCAATCCCGAGGCAATTTCTGTGTTTCATCAACACTCTGATAGTCCACAGATTACATAATGCTCCCAGATGTGCATCGGAAACTACACTGGTCTTCCAGGGAACGATTAAAGCGTAGACTGTATGAGACATTACTCCCAAGGTGGAAAGTGCGCATGGTGACTGTTGTATTGAATCCCGATGCAATTTTTCTGTTTCATCAACACTCTGACAATCCACACATTACAGAATGCCCCCAGATGTGAATCGGAAACCACACTGGTCTTCGAGGGACCGATAAAAGCGTAAACTGTTTGAGACATTCACCCATGGAGGAGAGGGCGCATGGTGACTGTTGTATTCACTCCCGATGCAATTTCTGTGTATCATCAACACTTTGAAGGTCCACAGATTACAGAATGCCTCCAGATGTGCATCGGAAACTACAACTGGTCTTCGAGGACACGATCAAAGCGTAGACTGTTTGAGACATTACTCCCATGGAGGAAAGTGCGCATGATGACTGTTGTATTCAATCCCGAGGCAATTTCTGTGTTTCATCAACACTTCAAAGTTCCACAGATTACCGAATGCCTCCAGATGTGCATCGGAAACTACAACTAGTCTTCCAGGACACGATCAAAACGTAGACTGTTTGAGACATTACTCCCATGGAGGAAAGTGCACATGGTGTCCGTTGTATTCAATCCCGATGCAATTTCTGTGTTTCATCAACACTCTGATAGACCACACATTACAGAATGCCCCCAGATGTTCATCGGAAACAACTACAGGTCTTCCAGGGAACGATCAAAGCGTAAACTGTTTGAGACATTACTCCCATGGAGGAAAGAGCGCATGGTGACTGTTGTACTCAATCCCGATGCAATTTCTGTGTTTCATCAACACTCTGATAGTCCACAGATTACAGAATGCCCCCAGATGTGCATCGGAAACTACACTGGTCTTCCAGGGACCGATAAAAGCGTAAACTGTTTGAGACATTACTGCCATAGAGGAAAGTGCGCATGGTGACTGTTGTATTCACTCCCGATGCAATTTCTGTGTTTCATCAACACTTTGAAGGTCCACAGATTACAGAATGCCTCGAGATGTGCATCGGAAACTACTACTGGTCTTGCAGGGAACGATCAAAGCGTAGGCTGTTAGAGACATTACTCCCATGAAGGAAAGTGCGCAAAGTGACTGTTGTATTCAATCCCGCGGCAATTCCTGTGTTTCATGAACACTTTGAAGGTCCACAGATTAAAGAATGCCTCCAGATGTGCATCGGAAACTACTACTGGTCTTGCAGGGAACGATCAAAGCGTAGACTGTTAGAGACATTACTCCCATGGAGGAAAGTGCCCATGGTGACTGTTGTAATGAATCCCGATGCAATTTCTGTGTTTCATCAACACTTTGAAGGTCCAAAGATAACAGAATGACTCAAGATGTACATCGGAAACTACTACTGGTCTTCCAGGATACGATCAAAAGCGTAGAGTGTTTGAGACATTACTCCCATGGAGGAAAGTGCGCATGGTGTCTGTTGTATTCAATCCCGATGCAATTTCTGTGTTTCATCAACACTCTGATAGTCCACAGATTACAGAATGACACCAGATGTGCATCATAAACTAATACATGTCTTGCAATGAACGATCAAAACGTAGACTGTTTGTGACATTACTCCCATGTAGGAAAGTGCGCATGGTGACTGTTGTATTCAATCCCGATGCAATTTCTGTGTTTCATCAACACTTTGAAGGTCCACAGATTAAAGAATGCCTCCAGATGTGCATCGGAAACTACTACTGGCCTTCCAGGAAACCATCAAAGCGTAGACAGTTTGAGACATTACTCCCATGGAGGAAAGTGTGCATTGTGACTGTTGTATTAACTCGCCATGCAATTTCTGTGTTTCATCAACACTTTTGAAGGTCCACAGATTACAGAATGCCTCCAGATGTGCATCAAAAACTACAACTGGTCTTCCAGGACACGATCAAAGCGTAGACTGTTTGAGACATTACTCCCATGGAGGAAAGTGCGCATGGTGATGTTGTATTCAATCCCGATGCAATTTCTGTGTTTCATCAACACTCTGATAGTCCACAGATTACAGAATGACACCAGATGTGCGTCGGAAACTACTACTTGTCTTCCACGGAACGATTAAAGCATAGAATGTTTGACACATTGCTCTCATGGAGGAAAGTGCGCATGGTGACTGTTGTATTCAATCCCGATGCAATTTCTGTGTTTCATCAACACTTTGAAGGTCCACAGATTACAGAAGGCCCCCAGATGTGCATCGGAAACTACACTGGTCTTCCAGGGACCGATAAAAGCGTAAACTGTTTGAGACATTACTCTCAAGGAGGAAAGTGCGCAAGGTGACTGTTGTATTCAATCCCGCGGCAATTCCTGTGTTTCATCAACACTTTGAAGGTCAACAGATTAAAGAATGCCTCCAGATGAGCATCGGAAACTACTACTAATCTTGCAGGGAACGATCAAAGCGTAGACTGTTAGAGACATTACTCCCATGGAGGAAAGTGCGCATGGTGACTGTTGTATTGAATCCCGATGCAATTTCTGTGTTTCATCAACACTTTGAAGGTCCAAAGCTTACAGAATGCCTCCAGATGTGCATCGGAAACTACTACTGCTCTTCCAGGAAACGATCAAACCGTAGACTGTTTGGGACATTACTCCCATGAAGGAAAGTGCGCATGGTGATGTTGTATTCAATCCCGATGCAATTTCTGTGTTTCATCAACACTCTGATAGTCCACAGATTACAGAATGACACCAGATGTGCGTCGGAAACTACTACTTGTCTTCCACGGAAGGATTAAAGCATAGAATGTTTGACACATTGCTCTCATGGAGGAAAGTGAGCATGGTGATTGCTGTATTCAATCCCGATGCAATTTCTGTGTTTCATCAACACTTTCAAGGTTTACAGATTACAAAATGCCTCTAAATGTGCATCGGAAACTACTAGTGGTCTTGCAGGGGCGATACAAGCGTAGACTGTTAGAGACATTACTCCCATGGAGGAAAGTGCGCATGGTGACTGTTGTATTGAATCCCGATGCAATTTCTGTGTTTCATCAACACTTTGAAGGTCCAAAGATTACAGAATGCCTCCAGATGTGCATCGGAAACTACTACTGGTCTGCCAGGAAAAGATCAAATCGTAGAGTGTTTGAGACATTACTCCCATGGAGGAAAGTGCGCAAGGTGACTGTTGTATTCAATCCCGCGGCAATCCTGTGTTTCATCAACACTCTGATAGTCCACAGATTACAGAATGACACCAGATGTGCATCGGAAACTAATACATGTCTTGCAGGGAACTATTAAAACGTAGACTGTTTGTGACATTACCCCCATGTAGGAAAGTGCGCATGGTGACGTTTGTATTCAATCCCGATGCAATTTCTGTGTTTCAACAACTCTCTGATAGTCCACAGATTACAGAATGCCTCCAGGTGTGCATCGGAAACTACTACTGGCCTTCCAGGAAACGATCAAAGCGTAGACAGTTTGAGACATTACTCCCATTTAGGAAAGTGCGCATGGTGACTGTTGTATTCAATCCCGATGCAATTTCTGTGTTTCAACAACACTCTGATAGTCCACAGATTACAGAATGAATCCAGATGTGCATCGAAAACTACTACTGGTCTTCCAGGGAACGATCAAAGCGCAGACTGTTTGAGACATTAGTCCCATGGAGGAAAGTGCGCATGGTGACTGTTGTAATCAATCCCGATGCAATTTCTGTGTTTCAACAACTCTCTGATAGTCCACAGATTACAGAATGCCTCCAGGTGTGCATCGGAAACTACTACTGGTCTTCCAGGGAACGATCAAAGCGTAGACTGTTTGAGACATTACTCCCATTTAGGAAAATTGCGCATGGTGACTGTTGTATTCAAACCCGATGCAATGTCTGTGTTTCAACAATACTCTGATAGTCAACACATTACAGAATGAACCCAGATGTTCATCGGAAACAACTACTCGTCTTCCAGGGTACGATCAAAGCGTAAACTGTTTGAGACATTACTCCCATGGTGGAAAGTGCGCATGGTGACTGTTGTATTCAATACCGAGGCAATTTCTGTGTTTCATCAACACTCTGATAGTCCACAGATTTCATAATGCTCCCAGATGTGCATTGGAAACTACACTGGTCTTCCAGGGAACGATGAAAGCGTAAACTGTTTGAGACATTACTCCCATGGAGGAAAGTGCGCATGGTGACTGTTGTATTCAATCACGATGCAATTTCTGTGTTTCATCAATACTCTGATAGTCCACAGACTACAGAATGACTAGAGATGTGCATCGGAAACTACTACTGATCTTCCAGGGAACAATCAAAGCGTAGACTGTTTGTGACATTACTCCCATGTAGGAAAGGGGGAATGGTGACTGATGTATTCAATCCCGATGCAATTTCTTTGTTTCATCAACACTTTGAAGGTCCACAGATTACAGAATGCCTCCAGATGTGCATCGAAAACTACTACTGATCTTGCAGGGAACGATCAAAGCGGTTACAGTTTGAGACATTACTCCCATGGAGGTAAGTGCGCATGGTGACTGTTGTATTCAATCCCGATGTAATTGCTGTGTTTCAACAACACTCTGATAGTCCACTGATTACAGAATGCCTCCAGATGTGCATCGGAAACTACTACTGGTCTTCCAGGGAACGATCAAAGCGTAGACTGTTTGAGACATTAGTCCCATGGAGGAAAGTGCGCATGGTGACTGTTGTAATCATTCCCGATGCAATTACTGTGTTTCAAGAACTCTCTGATAGAACACCGGTTACAGAATGCCTCCAGATGTGCATCGGAAACTACTACTGGTCTTCCAGGGACCGATCAAAGCGTAGACTCTATGAGACATTACTCCCATTTAGGAAAATTGCGCATGGTGACTGTTGTATTCAAACCCGATGCAATGTCTGTGTTTCAACAATACTCTGACAGTCCACACATTACAGAATGACCCCAGATGTTCATCGGAAACAACTACTGGTCTTCCAGGGAACGATCAAAGCGTAAACTGTTTGAGACATTATTCCCATGAAGGAAAGTGCGCATGGTGACTGTTGTATTCAATCCCGAGGCAATTTCTGTGTTTCATCAACACTCTGATAGTCCACAGATTACATAATGCTCCCAGATGTGCATCGGAAACTACACTGGTCTTCCAGGGAACGATTAAAGCGTAGACTGTATGAGACATTACTCCAAAGGTGGAAAGTGCGCATGGTGACTGTTGTATTGAATCCCGATGCAATTTTTCTGTTTCATCAACACTCTGACAATCCACACATTACAGAATGCCCCCAGATGTGAATCGGAAACCACACTGGTCTTCGAGGGACCGATAAAAGCGTAAACTGTTTGAGACATTCACCCATGGAGGAGAGGGCGCATGGTGACTGTTGTATTCACTCCCGATGCAATTTCTGTGTATCATCAACACTTTGAAGGTCCACAGATTACAGAATGCCTCCAGATGTGCATCGGAAACTACAACTGGTCTTCGAGGACACGATCAAAGCGTAGACTGTTTGAGACATTACTCCCATGGAGGAAAGTGCGCATGATGACTGTTGTATTCAATCCCGAGGCAATTTCTGTGTTTCATCAACACTTCAAAGTTCCACAGATTACCGAATGCCTCCAGATGTGCATCGGAAACTACAACTAGTCTTCCAGGACACGATCAAAACGTAGACTGTTTGAGACATTACTCCCATGGAGGAAAGTGCACATGGTGTCCGTTGTATTCAATCCCGATGCAATTTCTGTGTTTCATCAACACTCTGATAGACCACACGTTACAGAATGCCCCCAGATGTTCATCGGAAACAACTACAGGTCTTCCAGGGAACGATCAAAGCGTAAACTGTTTGAGACATTACTCCCATAGAGGAAAGTGCGCATGGTGACTGTTGTATTCACTCCCGATGCAATTTCTGTGTTTCATCAACACTTTGAAGGTCCACAGATTACAGAATGCCTCGAGATGTGCATCGGAAACTACTACTGGTCTTGCAGGGAACGATCAAAGCGTAGGCTGTTAGAGACATTACTCCCATGAAGGAAAGTGCGCAAAGTGACTGTTGTATTCAATCCCGCGGCAATTCCTGTGTTTCATGAACACTTTGAAGGTCCACAGATTAAAGAATGCCTCCAGATGTGCATCGGAAACTACTACTGGTCTTGCAGGGAACGATCAAAGCGTAGACTGTTAGAGACATTACTCCCATGGAGGAAAGTGCCCATGGTGACTGTTGTAATGAATCCCGATGCATTTTCTGTGTTTCATCAACACTTTGAAGGTCCAACGATAACAGAATGACTCAAGATGTACATCGGAAACTACTACTGGTCTTCCAGGATACGATCAAAGCGTAGAGTGTTTGAGACATTACTCCCATGGAGGAAAGTGCGCATGGTGACTGTTGTATTCAATCCCGATGCAATTTCTGTGTTTCATCAACACTCTGATAGTCCACAGATTACAGAATGACACCAGATGTGCATCATAAACTAATACATGTCTTGCAATGAACGATCAAAACGTAGACTGTTTGTGACATTACTCCCATGTAGGAAAGTGCGCATGGTGACTGTTGTATTCAATCCCGATGCAATTTCTGTGTTTCATCAACACTTTGAAGGTCCACAGATTAAAGAATGCCTCCAGATGTGCATCGGAAACTACTACTGGCCTTCCAGGAAACCATCAAAGCGTAGACAGTTTGAGACATTACTCCCATGGAGGAAAGTGTGCATTGTGACTGTTGTATTCACTCGCCATGCAATTTCTGTGTTTCATCAACACTTTTGAAGGTCCACAGATTACAGAATGCCTCCAGATGTGCATCAAAAACTTCAACTGGTCTTCCAGGACACGATCAAAGCGTAGACTGTTTGAGACATTACTCCCATGGAGGAAAGTGCGCATGGTGATGTTGTATTCAATCCCGATGCAATTTCTGTGTTTCATCAACACTCTGATAGTCCACAGATTACAGAATGACACCAGATGTGCGTCGGAAACTACTACTTGTCTTCCACGGAACGATTAAAGCATAGAATGTTTGACACATTGCTCTCATGGAGGAAAGTGCGCATGGTGACTGTTGTATTCAATCCCGATGCAATTTCTGTGTTTCATCAACACTTTGAAGGTCCACAGATTACAGAAGGCCCCCAGATGTGCATCGGAAACTACACTGGTCTTCCAGGGACCGATAAAAGCGTAAACTGTTTGAGACATTACTCTCAAGGAGGAAAGTGCGCAAGGTGACTGTTGTATTCAATCCCGCGGCAATTCCTGTGTTTCATCAACACTTTGAAGGTCAACAGATTAAAGAATGCCTCCAGATGAGCATCGGAAACTACTACTTATCTTGCAGGGAACGATCAAAGCGTAGACTGTTAGAGACATTACTCCCATGGAGGAAAGTGCGCATGGTGACTGTTGTATTGAATCCCGATGCAATTTCTGTGTTTCATCAACACTTTGAAGGTCCAAAGCTTACAGAATGCCGCCAGATGTGCATCGGAAACTACTACTGCTCTTCCAGGAAACGATCAAACCGTAGACTGTTTGGGACATTACTCCCATAAAGGAAAGTGCGCATGGTGATGTTGTATTCAATCCCGATGCAATTTCTGTGTTTCATCAACACTCTGATAGTCCACAGATTACAGAATGACACCAGATGTGCGTCGGAAACTACTACTTGTCTTCCACGGAAGGATTAAAGCATAGAATGTTTGACACATTGCTCTCATGGAGGAAAGTGAGCATGGTGACTGCTGTATTCAATCCCGATGCAATTTCTGTGTTTCATCAACACTTTCAAGGTCCACAGATTACAAAATGCCTCTAAATGTGCATCGGAAACTACTAGTGGTCTTGCAGGGGCGATACAAGCGTAGACTGTTAGAGACATTACTCCCATGGAGGAAAGTTGCGCATGGTGACTGTTGTATTGAATCCCGATGCAATTTCTGTGTTTCATCAACACTTTGAAGGTCCAAAGATTACAGAATGCCTCCAGATGTGCATCGGAAACTACTACTGGTCTTCCAGGAAAAGATCAAATCGTAGAGTGTTTGAGACATTACTCCCATGGAGGAAAGTGCGCAAGGTGACTGTTGTATTCAATCCCGCGGCAATTCCTGTGTTTCATCAACACTCTGATAGTCCACAGATTACAGAATAACACCAGATGTGCATCGGAAACTAATACATGTCTTGCAGGGAACTATCAAAACGTAGACTGTTTGTGACATTACCCCCATGTAGGAAAGTGCGCATGGTGACGTTTGTATTCAATCCCGATGCAATTTCTGTGTTTCAACAACTCTCTGATAGTCCACAGATTAAAGAATGCCTCCAGGTGTGCATCGGAAACTACTACTGGCCTTCCAGGAAACGATCAAAGCGTAGACAGTTTGAGACATTACTCCCATTTAGGAAAGTGCGCATGGTGACTGTTGTATTCAATCCCGATGCAATTTCTGTGTTTCAACAACACTCTGATAGTCCACAGATTACAGAATGAATCCAGATGTGCATCGAAAACTACTACTGGTCTTCCAGGGAACGATCAAAGCGCAGACTGTTTGAGACATTAGTCCCATGGAGGAAAGTGCGCATGGTGACTGTTGTAATCAACCCCGATGCAATTTCTGTGTTTCAACAACTCTCTGATAGTCCACAGATTACAGAATGCCTCCAGGTGTGCATCGGAAACTACTACTGGTCTTCCAGGGAACGATCAAAGCGTAGACTGTTTGAGACATTGCTCCCATTTAGGAAAATTGCGCATGGTGACTGTTGTATTCAAACCCGATGCAATGTCTGTGTTTCAACAATACTCTGATAGTCAACACATTACAGAATGAACCCAGATGTTCATCGGAAACAACTACTCGTCTTCCAGGGTACGATCAAAGCGTAAACTGTTTGAGACATTACTCCCATGGTGGAAAGTGCGCATGGTGACTGTTGTATTCAATACCGAGGCAATTTCTGTGTTTCATCAACACTCTGATAGTCCACAGATTTCATAATGCTCCCAGATGTGCATTGGAAACTACACTGGTCTTCCAGGGAACGATAAAAGCGTAGACTGTTTGAGACAATACTCCCAAGGAGGAAAGTGCGCATGGTGACTGTTGTATTGAATCCCGATGCAATTTCTGTGTTTCATCAACACTCTGATAGTCCACAGATTACAGAATGCCCCCAGATGTGCATCGGAAACTACACTGGTCTCCGAGGGACCGATAAAAGCGTAAACTGTTCGAGACATTACACCCATGGAGGAAAGTGCGCATGGTGACTGTTGTATTCAATCCCGATGCAATTTCTGTGTTTCATCAACACTCTGATAGTCCACAGATTACAGAATGACACCAGATGTGCGTCGGAAACTATAACTTGTCTTCCAGGGAACGATCAAAGCGTAGACTGTTTGACACATTGCTCCCATGGAGGAAAGTGCGTATGGTGACTGTTGTATTCAATCACGATGCAATTTCTGTGTTTCATCAACACTCTGATAGTCCACAGATGACAGAATGACTCTAGATATGCATCGGAAATTGCTACTGGTCTTCCAGGGAACGATCAAATCGTAGACTGTTTGTGACATTACTCCCATGTAGGAAAGTGCGCATTGTGATAGTTGTATTCAATCCCTATGCAATTTCTGTGTTTCATCAACACTCTGATAGTCCACAGATTACAGAATGCCCCCAGATGTGCATCGGAAACTACACTGGTCTTCGAGGGACCGATAAAAGCGTAAACTGTTTGAGAAATTACATCCATGGAGGAAAGTGCGCATGGTGACTGTTGTATTCAATCCCGATGCAATTTCTGTGTTTCATCAACACTTTGAGGGTCCACAGATTATAGAATGCCTCCAGATGTGCATCGGAAATTACTACTGGTCTTCCAGGACACGATCAAAGCGTAGCCGGTTTGAGACATTTCTCCCATGGAGGAAAGTGCGCATGGTGACTGTTGTATTCAATCCCGAGGCCATTTCTGTGTTTCATCAACACTTCAAACTTCCACAGATTACAGAATGCCTCCAGATGTGCATCGGAAACTACAACTAGTCTTCCAGGACACGATCAAAACGTAGACTGTTTGAGACATTACTAACATGAAGGAAAGTGCGCATAATGTCTGTTGTATTCAATCCCGATGCAATTTCTGTGTTTCATCAACACTCTGATAGACCACACATTACAGAATGCCCCAAGATGTGCATCGGAAACTACTACAGGTCTTACAGGGAACGATCAAAGCGTAAACTGTTTGAGACAATACTCCCAAGGAGGAAAGTGCGCATGGTGACTGTTGTATTGAATCCCGATGCAATTTCTGTGTTTCATCAACACTCTGATAGTCCACAGATTACAGAATGAATCCAGATGTGCATCGAAAACTACTACTGGTCTTCCAGGGAACGATCAAAGCGCAGACTGTTTGAGACATTAGTCCCATGGAGGAAAGTGCGCATGGTGACTGTTGTAATCAACCCCGATGCAATTTCTGTGTTTCAACAACTCTCTGATAGTCCACAGATTACAGAATGCCTCCAGGTGTGCATCGGAAACTACTACCGGTCTTCCAGGGAACGATCAAAGCGTAGACTGTTTGAGACATTGCTCCCATTTAGGAGAATTGCGCATGGTGACTGTTGTATTCAAACCCGATGCAATGTCTGTGTTTCAACAATACTCTGATAGTCAACACATTACAGAATGAACCCAGATGTTCATCGGAAACAACTACTCGTCTTCCAGGGTACGATCAAAGCGTAAACTGTTTGAGACATTACTCCCATGGTGGAAAGTGCGCATGGTGACTGTTGTATTCAATACCGAGGCAATTTCTGTGTTTCATCAACACTCTGATAGTCCACAGATTACAGAATGCCCCCAGATGTGCATCGGAAACTACACTGGTCTTCGAGGGACCGATAAAAGCGTAAACTGTTTGAGAAATTACATCCATGGAGGAAAGTGCGCATGGTGACTGTTGTATTCAATCCCGATGCAATTTCTGTGTTTCATCAACACTTTGAGGGTCCACAGATTATAGAATGCCTCCAGATGTGCATCGGAAAATACTACTGGTCTTCCAGGACACGATCAAAGCGTAGCCGGTTTGAGACATTTCTCCCATGGAGGAAAGTGCGCATGGTGACTGTTGTATTCAATCCCGAGGCCATTTCTGTGTTTCATCAACACTTCAAACTTCCACAGATTACAGAATGCCTCCAGATGTGCATCGGAAACTACAACTAGTCTTCCAGGACACGATCAAAACGTAGACTGTTTGAGACATTACTCCCATGAAGGAAAGTGCGCATAATGTCTGTTGTATTCAATCCCGATGCAATTTCTGTGTTTCATCAACACTCTGATAGACCACACATTACAGAATGCCCCCAGATGTGCATCGGAAACTACTACAGGTCTTCCAGGGAACGATCAAAGCGTAAACTGTTTGAGACAATACTCCCAAGGAGGAAAGTGCGCATGGTGACTGTTGTATTGAATCCCGATGCAATTTCTGTGTTTCAACAACACTCTGATAGTCCACAGATTACAGAATGAATCCAGATGTGCATCGAAAACTACTACTGGTCTTCCAGGGAACGATCAAAGCGCAGACTGTTTGAGACATTAGTCCCATGGAGGAAAGTGCGCATGGTGACTGTTGTAATCAACCCCGATGCAATTTCTGTGTTTCAACAACTCTCTGATAGTCCACAGATTACAGAATGCCTCCAGGTGTGCATCGGAAACTACTACTGGTCTTCCAGGGAACGATCAAAGCGTAGACTGTTTGAGACATTGCTCCCATTTAGGAAAATTGCGCATGGTGACTGTTGTATTCAAACCCGATGCAATGTCTGTGTTTCAACAATACTCTGATAGTCAACACATTACAGAATGAACCCAGATGTTCATCGGAAACAACTATTCGTCTTCCAGGGTACGATCAAAGCGTAAACTGTTTGAGACATTACTCCCATGGTGGAAAGTGCGCATGGTGACTGTTGTATTCAATACCGAGGCAATTTCTGTGTTTCATCAACACTCTGATAGTCCACAGATTTCATAATGCTCCCAGATGTGCATTGGAAACTACACTGGTCTTCCAGGGAACGATAAAAGCGTAGACTGTTTGAGACAATACTCCCAAGGAGGAAAGTGCGCATGGTGACTGTTGTATTGAATCCCGATGCAATTTCTGTGTTTCATCAACACTCTGATAGTCCACAGATTACAGAATGCCCCCAGATGTGCATCGGAAACTACACTGGTCTCCGAGGGACCGATAAAAGCGTAAACTGTTCGAGACATTACACCCATGGAGGAAAGTGCGCATGGTGACTGTTGTATTCAATCCCGATGCAATTTCTGTGTTTCATCAACACTTTGAGGGTCCACAGATTATAGAATGCCTCCAGATGTGCATCGGAAATTACTACTGGTCTTCCAGGACACGATCAAAGCGTAGCCGGTTTGAGACATTTCTCCCATGGAGGAAAGTGCGCATGGTGACTGTTGTATTCAATCCCGAGGCCATTTCTGTGTTTCATCAACACTTCAAACTTCCACAGATTACAGAATGCCTCCAGATGTGCATCGGAAACTACAACTAGTCTTTCAGGACACGATCAAAACGTAGACTGTTTGAGACATTACTCCCATGAAGAAAAGTGCGCATAATGTCTGTTGTATTCAATCCCGATGCAATTTCTGTGTTTCATCAACACTCTGATAGACCACACATTACAGAATGCCCCCAGATGTGCATCGGAAACTACTACAGGTCTTCCAGGGAACGATCAAAGCGTAAACTGATTGAAAACATTACGCCCATGGAGAAAAGTGCGCATGGTTACTGATGTATTCACTCCCGATGCAATTTCTGGGTTTCATCAACACTTTGAAGGTCCACAGATTACAGAATGCCTCCAGATGAACATCGGAAACTACTACTGGTCTTCCAGGGATCGATCAAAGCGTAGACTGTTTGACACATTGCTCCCATGGAGGAAAGTGCGCATGGTGACTGTTGTATTCGATCCCGATGCAATTTCTGTGTTTCATCAACACTCTGATAGTCCAAACATTACAGAATGTCCCCTGATGTGCATCGGAAACTACTACTGGTCTTCCAGGGAACGATCAAAGCGTAGACTCTTTGAGACATTACTCCCATGGAGAAATGTGCGCATGGTGACAGTTGTATTCAAACCCGATGCAATGTCTGTGTTTCAACAATACTCTGATAGTCCACACATTACAGAATGAACCCAGATGTTCATCGGAAACAACTACTGGTCTTCCAGGGAACGATTAAAGCGTAAACTGTTTGAGACATTATTTCCATGGAGGAAAGTGCGCATGGTGACTGTTGTATTCAATCCCGAGGCAATTTCTGTGTTTCATCAACACTCTGATAGTCCACAGATTACAGAATGCTCCCAGATGTGCATCGGAAACTACACTGGTCTTTCAGGGAAAGATAAAAGCGTAGACTGTTTGAGACATTACTCCCAAGGAGGAAAGTGCGCATGGTGACTGTTCTCTTGAATCCCGATGCAATTTCTGTGTTTCATCAACATTCTGATAGTCCACAGATTACAGAATGCCCCCAGATGTGCATCGGAAACTACACTGGTCTTCGAGGGACCGATAAAAGCGTAAACTGTTTGAGAGATTACACCCATGGAGGAAAGTGCGCATGGTGACTGTTGTATTCACTCCCGATGCAATTTCTGTGTTTCATCAACACTTTGAAGGTCCACTGATTATAGAATGCTTCCAGATGTGCATCGGAAATTACAACTGGTCTTCCAGGACACGATCAAAGCGTAGCCTGTTTGAGACATTACTCCCATGGAGGAAAGTGCGCATGGTGACTGTTGTCTTGAATCCCGATGCAATTTCTGTGTTTCATCAACACTCTGATGGTCCACAGATTACAGAATGCCCCCAGATGTGCATCGGAAACTACACTGGTCTTCGTGGGAGCGATAAAAGCGTAAACTGTTTGCGACTTTACACCCATGGAGGAAAGTGCGCATGGTGACTGTTGTATTCACCCCCGATACAATTTCTGTGTTTCATCAACACTTTGAAGGTCCACAGATTATAGAATGCCTAAAGATGTGCATCGGAAGTTACAACTGGTCTTCCAGGACACGATTAAAGTGTAGCCTGTTTGCGACATTACTCCCATGGAGGAAAGTGCGCATGGTGACTGTTGTATTCAATCCCGAGGCCATTTCTGTGTTTCATCAACACTTCAAAGGTCCACAGATTACAGAATGCCTCCAGATGTGCATCGGAAACTACAACTAGTCTTCCAGGACACGATCAAAACGTAGACTGTTTGAGACATTGCTCCCATGGAGGAAAATGCACATGGTGTCTGTTGTATTCAATCCCGATGCAATTTCTGTGTTTCATCAACACTCTGATAGACCACACATTACACAATGCCCCTAGATGTGCATCGGAAACTACTACAGGTCTTCCAGGGAACGATCAAAGCGTAAAGTGATTGAAACATTACGCCCATGGAAGAAAGTGCGCATGGTGACTGTTGTATTCAATCCCGAGGCCATTTCTGGGTTTCATCAACACTTTGAAGGTCCACAGATTACAGAATGCCTCCAGATTAGCATCGGAAACTACTACTGGTCTTGCAGGGATCGATCAAAGCGTAGACTGTTAGAGACATTACTCCCATAGAGGAAAGTGCGCATGGTGACTGTTGTATTCAATCCCGATGCACTTTCTGTGTTTCATCAACACTCTGATTGTCCTCACATTACAGAATGCACCCAGATGTGCTTCGGAAACTACTACTGGTCTTCCAGGGAACGATCAAAGCGTAAACTGTTTGAGACATTACTCCCATGGAGGAAAGTGTGCATGGTGACTGTTGTATTCAATCCCGATGCAGTTTCTGTGTTTGAACAACAGTCTGATGGTTTACAGATTACAGAGTGCCTCCAGATGTGCATCGGAAACTACTACTGGTCTTAAAGGGAACGATCAAAGCGCAGACTGTTTGAGACATTACTCCCATGGAGGAAAATACGCATTATGACTGTTGTATTCAATCCCGCGACAATTCCTGTGTTTCATCAACACTTTGAAGGTCCACAGATTAAAGAATGCCTCCAGATGAGCATCGGAAACTACTACTGGTCTTGCTGGGAACGATCAAAGCGTAGACTGTTAGAGACATTACTCCCATGGAGGAAAGTGCGCATGGTGACTGTTGTATTGAATCCCGATGCAATTTCTATGTTTCATTAACACTTTGAAGCTCCAAAGCTTACAGAATGCCTCCAGATGGGCATCGGAAACTACTACTGGTCTTCCAGGAAACGATCAAACCGTAGACTGTTTGAGACATTACTCCCATGGAGGAAAGTGCGCATGGAGACTGTTGTATTCAATCCCGATGCAATTTCTGTGTGTCATCAACACTCTGATAGTCCAAAGATTACATAATGACACCAGATGTGCGTCGGAAACTACTACTTGTCTTCCAGGGATCGATCAAAGCGTAAACTGTTTGACACATTGCTCCCATGGAGGAAAGTGCGCATGGTGACTGTTGTATTGAATCCCGATGCAATATCTGTGTTTCATCAACACTCTGATAGTCCACACGTTACAGAATGCCCCCAGATGTGCATCGGAAACTACTACTGGTCATCCAGTGAACGATCAAAGCGTAAACAGTTTGAGACATTACTCCCATGGAGGAAAGTGTGCAAAGTGACTGTTGTATTCAATCCCGCGGCAATTCCTGTGTTTCATCAACACTTTGAAGGTCCACAGATCAAAGGATGCCTCCAGATGTGCATCGGAAACTACCACTGGTCTTGCAGGGAACGATCAAAACGTAGACTGTTAGAGACATTACTCCCATGGAGGAAAGTGCGCATGGTAACTGTTGTATTGAATCCCGATGAAATTTCTGTGTTTCATCAACACTTTGAAGGTCCAAAGTTTACAGAATGCCTCCAGATGTGCATCGGAAACTACTACTGGCCTTCCAGGAAACGATCAAAGCGTAGACAGTTTAAGACATTACTCCCACGGAGGAAAGTGCGCATGGTGACTGTTGTATTCAATCCCGATGCAATTTCTGTGTTTCAACAACACTCTGATAGTCCACAGATTACAGAATGCCTCCAGATGTGCATCGGAAACTACTACTGGTCTTCCAGGGAACGATCAAAGCGTAGACTGTTTGAGACATTAGTCCCATGGAGGTAAGTGCTTATGGTGACTGTTGTAATCAATCATGATGCAATTTCTGTGTTTCAACAACTCTCTGATAGTCCACAGATTACAGAATGCCTCCAGATGTGCATCGGAAACTACTACTGGTCTTCCAGGGAACGATCAAAGCGTAGACTCTTTGAGACATTACTCCCATTTAGGAAAATTGCGCATGGTGAATGTTGTATTCAAACCCGATGCAATGTCTGTGTTTCAACATTACTCTGTTAGTCAACACATGACTGAATGAACCCAGATGTTCATCGGAAACAACTACTGGTCTTGCAGGGAACGAGCAAAGCTTAAACTGTTTCAGACATTACTCCAATGGAGGAAAGTGCGCTTGGTGACTGTTGTATTCAATCCCGAGGCAATTTCTGTGTTTCATCAACACTCTGATAGTCCACATATTACAGAATGCTCCCAGATGTGCATCGGAAACTACACTGGACTTCCAGGGAACGATGAAAGCGTAGACTGTTTCAGACATTACTCCCATGGAGGAAAGTGCGCATGGTGACTCTTGTATTGAATCCCGATGCAATTTCAGTGTTTCATCAACACTTTGAAGGTCCACAGATTACAGAATGCCTCCAGATGTGCATCGGAAACTACAACTGGTCTTCCAGGGCACGATCAAAGAGTAGAATGTTTGAGACATTACTCCCATGGAGGAAAGTGCGCATGGTGACTGTTGTATTCAATCCCGAGGCAATTTCTGTGTTTCATCAACACTTCAAAGTTCCACAGATTACAGAATGCCTCCAGATGGGCATCGGAAACTACAACTAGTCTTCCATTACACGATCAAAACGTAGACTGTTTGAGACATTACTCCCATGGAGGAAAGTGCACATGGTGTCTGTTGTATTCAATCCCGATGCAATTTCTGTGTTTCATCAACACTCTGATAGACCACACATTACAGAATGCCTCCAGATGTTCATGGGAAACAACTACAGGTCTTCCAGGGAACGATCAAAGCGTAAACTGTTTGAGACATTAATCCCATGGAGCAAAGTGCGCATGGTGACTGTTGTATTCAATCCCGATGCAATTTCTGTGTTTGAACAACACTCTGATAGTTTACAGATTACATAATGCCGCCAGATGTGCATTGGAAACTACTACTGGTCTTAAAGGGAACGATCAAAGCGTAGACTGTTTGAGACATTACTCCCAAGGAGGAAAGTGCGCAAGGTAACTGTTGTATTCAATCCCGCGGCAATTTCTGTGTTTCATCAACACTTTGAAGGTACACAGATTACTGAATGCCTCTAGATGTGCATCGGAAACTACTAGAGGTCATGCAGGGAACGATCCAAGCGTAGACTGTTTGAGACATTACTCCCATTAAGGAAAGTGAGCATGGTGACTGTTGTTTTCAATCCCGATGCACTTTCTGTGTTTCATCAACACTCTGATTGTCCACACATTACAGAATGCACCCAGATATGCTTCGGAAACTACTACTGGTCTTCCAGGGAACGATCAAAGCGTAAACTCTTTGAGACATTACCCTCATGGAGGAAAGTGCGCATGGTGACTGTTGTATTCAATCCCGATGCAGTTTCTGTGTTTGAACAACACTCTGATAGTTTACAGTTTACAGAATGCCTCCAGATGTGCATCGGAAAGTACCACTGGTCTTAAAGGGAACGATCGAAGCGTAGACTGTTTGAGACATTACTCCCAAGGAGGAAAGTGTTCAAAGTGACTGTTGTATTCAATCCCGCGGCAATTCCTGTGTTTCATCAACACTTTGAAGGTCCACAGATTAAAGAATGCCTCCAGATGAGCATCGGAAACTACTAATGGTCTTGCAGAGAACGATCAAAGCGTACTCTGTTAGAGACATTACTCCCATGGAGAAAAGTGGGCATGGTGACTGTTGTATTGAATCCCGATGCAATTTCTGTGTTTCATCAACACTTTGAAGGTCCACAGATTACAGAATGCTTCCAGATGTGCATCGGAAACAACTACTGGTCTTCCAGGAAACGATCAAAAAGTAGACTGTTTGAGACATTACTCCCATGGAGGAAAGTGCGCATGGTGACTGTTGTATTCAATCCCGATGCAATTTCTGTGTTTCATCAACACTCTGATAGTCCACAGATTACAGAATGGCACCAGATGTGCATCGGACACTAATACTGGTCTTCCAGTGAACGATCAAAGCGTAAACTGTTTGAGACATTACTCCCATGGAGGAAAGTGTGCAAAGTGACTGTTGTATTCAATCCCGCGGCAATTCCTGTGTTTCATCAACACTTTGAAGGTCCACAGATCAAAGGATGCCTCCAGATGTGCATCGGAAACTACTACTGGTCTTGCAGGGAACGAACAAAACGTAGACCGTTAGAGACATTACTCCCATGGAGGAAAGTGCGCATGGTAACTGTTGTATTGAATCCCGATGCAATTTCTGTGTTTCATCAACACTTTGAAGGTCCAAAGATTACAGAATGCCTCCAGATGTGCATCGGAAACTACTACTGGCCTTCCAGGAAACGATCAAAGCGTAGACAGTTTGAGACATTACTCCCATGGAGGAAAGTGCGCATGGTGACTGTTGTATTCAATCCCGATGCAATTTCTGTGTTTCAACAACTCTCTGATAGTCCACAGATTACAGAATGCCTCTAGATGTGCATCGGAAACTACTACTGGTCTTCCAGGGAACGATCAAAGCGTAGACTCTTTGAGACATTACTCCCATTTAGGAAAATTGCGCATGGTGAATGTTGTATTCAAACCCGATGCAATGTCTGTGTTTCAACACTACTCTGATAGTCAACACATGACTGAATGAACCCAGATGTTCATCAGAAACAACTACTGGTCTTCCAGGGAACGATCAAAGCTTAAACTGTTTCAGACATTACTCCAATGGAGGAAAGTGCGCATGGTGACTGTTGTATTCAATCCCGAGGCAATTTCTGTGTTTCATCAACACTTCAAAGTTCCACAGATTACAGAATGCCTCCAGATGGGCATCGGAAACTACAACTAGTCTTCCTGGACACGATCAAAACGTAGACTGTTTGAGACATTACACCCATGGAGGAAAGTGCACATGGTGTCTGTTGTATTCAATCCCGATGCAATTTTTGTGTTTCATCAACACTCTGATAGACCACACATTACAGAATGCCCCCAGATGTTCATCGGAAACAACTACAGGTCTTCCAGGGAACGATCAAAGCGTAAACTGTTTGAGACATTACTCCCATGGAGGAAAGTGCGCATGGTGACTGTTGTATTCAAACCCGGTGCAATTTCTGTGTTTGAACAACACTCTGATAGTTTACAGATTACATAATGCCTCCAAATGTGCATTGGAAACTACTACTGGTTTTAAAGGGAACGATCAAAGCGTAGACTGTTTGAGACATTACTCCCAAGGAGAAAAAAGCGAAAAGTAACTGTTGTATTCAATCCCGCGGCAATTTCTGTGTTTCATCAACACTTTGAAGGTACACAGATTACTGAATGCCTCTAGATGTGAATCGGAAACTACTAGTGGTCATGCAGGGAACGATCCAAGCGTAGACTGTTTGAGACATTACTCCCATTAAGGAAAGTGCGCATGGTGACTGTTGTTTTCAATCCCGATGCACTTTCAGTGTTTCATCAACACTCTGATTGTCCACACATTACAGAATGCACCCAGATATGCTTCGGAAACTACTACTGGTCTTCCAGGGAACGATCAAATCGTAAACTCTTTGAGACATTACACTCATGGAGGAAAGTGCGCATGGTGACTGTTGTATTCAATCCCGATGCAGTTTCTGTGTTTGAACAACACTCTGATAGTTTACAGTTTACAGAATGCCTCCAGATGTGCAACAGAAACTACCACTGGTCTTAAAGGGAACGATCGAAGCGTAGACTGTTTGAGACAATACTCCCAAGGAGGAAAGTGTTCAAAGTGACTGTTGTATTCACTCCCGCGGCAATTCCTGAGTTTCATGAACACTTTGAAGGTCCACAGATTAAAGAATGCCTCCAGATGAGCATCGGAAACTACTACTGGTCTTGCAGAGAACGATCAAAGCGTACTCTGTTAGAGACATTACTCCCATGGAGAAAAGTGGGCATGGTGACTGTTGTATTGAATCCCGATGCAATTTCTGTGTTTCATCAACACTTTGAAGGTCCACAGATTACAGAATGCCTCCAGATGTGCATCGGAAACTACTACTGGTCTTCCAGGAAACGATCAAAAAGTAGACTGTTTGAGACATTACTCCCATGGAGGAAAGTGCGCATGGTGACTGTTGTATTCAATCCCGATGCAATTTCTATGTTTCATCAACACTCTGATAGTCCACAGATTACAGAATGACACCAGATGTGCGTCGGAAACTACTACTTGTCTTCCAGGGATCGATCAAAGCGTAGACTGTTTGACACATTGCTCCCATGGAGGAAAGTGCGCATGGTGACTGTTGTATTGAATCCCGATGCAATTTCTGTGTTTCATCAACACTCTGATAGTCCACACATTACAGAATGCCCCCTGATGTGCATCGGAAACTACTACTGGTCTTCCAGTGAACGATCAAAGCGTAAACTGTTTGAGACACTACTCCCATGGACGAAAGTGTTCAAAGTGACTGTTGTATTCAATCCCGCGGCAATTCCTGTGTTTCATCAACACTTTGAAGGTCCACAGATTAAAGAATGCCTCCAGATGAGCATCGGAAACTACTAATGGTCTTGCAGAGAACGATCAAAGCGTACTCTGTTAGAGACATTACTCCCATGGAGAAAAGTGGGCATGGTGACTGTTGTATTGAATCCCGATGCAATTTCTGTGTTTCATCAACACTTTGAAGGTCCACAGATTACAGAATGCTTCCAGATGTGCATCGGAAACAACTACTGGTCTTCCAGGAAACGATCAAAAAGTAGACTGTTTGAGACATTACTCCCATGGAGGAAAGTGCGCATGGTGACTGTTGTATTCAATCCCGATGCAATTTCTGTGTTTCATCAACACTCTGATAGTCCACAGATTACAGAATGGCACCAGATGTGCATCGGACACTAATACTGGTCTTCCAGTGAACGATCAAAGCGTAAACTGTTTGAGACATTACTCCCATGGAGGAAAGTGTGCAAAGTGACTGTTGTATTCAATCCCGCGGCAATTCCTGTGTTTCATCAACACTTTGAAGGTCCACAGATCAAAGGATGCCTCCAGATGTGCATCGGAAACTACTACTGGTCTTGCAGGGAACGATCAAAACGTAGACCGTTAGAGACACTACTCCCATGGAGGAAAGTGCGCATGGTAACTGTTGTATTGAATCCCGATGTAATTTCTGTGTTTCATCATCACTTTGAAGGTCCAAAGATTACAGAATGCCTCCCGATGTGCATCGGAAACTACTACTGGCCTTCCAGGAAACGATCAAAGCGTAGACAGTTTGAGACATTACTCCCATGGAGGAAAGTGCGCATGGTGACTGTTGTATTCAATCCCGAGGCAATTTCTGTGTTTCATCAACACTCTGATAGTCCACAGATTACAGAATGCTCCCAGATATGCATCGGAAACTACACTGGTCTTCCAGGGAACGATGAAAGCGTAGACTGTTTGAGACATTACTCCCATGGAGGAAAGAGCGCATGGTGACTGTTGTATTGAATCCCGATGCAATGTCTGTGTTTCAACATTACTCTGTTAGTCAACACATGACTGAATGAACCCAGATGTTCATCGGAAACAACTACTGGTCTTGCAGGGAACGAGCAAAGCTTAAACTGTTTCAGACATTACTCCAATGGAGGAAAGTGCGCATGGTGACTGTTGTATTCAATCCCGAGGCAATATCTGTGTTTCATCAACACTCTGATAGTCCACATATTACAGAATGCTCCCAGATGTGCATCGGAAACTACACTGGACTTCCAGGGAACGATGAAAGCGTAGACTGTTTCAGACATTACTCCCATGGAGGAAAGTGCGCATGGTGACTGTTGTATTGAATCCCGATGCAATTTCAGTGTTTCATCAACACTTTGAAGGTCCACAGATTACAGAATGCCTCCAGATGAGCATCGGAAACTACAACTGGTCTTCCAGGGCACGATCAAAGAGTAGAATGTTTGAGACGTTACTCCCATGGAGGAAAGTGCGCATGGTGACTGTTGTATTCAATCCCGAGGCAATTTCTGTGTTTCATCAACACTTCAAAGTTCCACAGATTACAGAATGCCTCCAGATGGGCATCGGAAACTACAACTAGTCTTCCAGGACACGATCAAAACGTAGACTGTTTGAGACATTACTCCCATGGAGGAAAGTGCACATGGTGTCTGTTGTATTCAATCCCGATGCAATTTCTGTGTTTCATCAACACTCTGATAGACCACACATTACAGAATGCCTCCAGATGTTCATGGGAAACAACTACAGGTCTTCCAGGGAACGATCAAAGCGTAAACTGTTTGAGACATTAATCCCATGGAGCAAAGTGCGCATGGTGACTGTTGTATTCAATCCCGATGCAATTTCTGTGTTTGAACAACACTCTGATAGTTTACAGATTACATAATGCCTCCAGATGTGCATTGGAAACTACTACTGGTCTTAAAGGGAACGATCAAAGCGTAGACTGTTTGAGACATTACTCCCAAGGAGGAAAGTGCGCAAAGTAACTGTTGTATTCAATCCCGCGGCAATTTCTGTGTTTCATCAACACTTTGAAGGTACACAGATTACTGAATGCCTCTAGATGTGCATCGGAAACTACTAGTGGTCATGCAGGGAACGATCCAAGCGTAGACTGTTTGAGACATTACTCCCATTAAGGAAAGTGCGCATGGTGACAGTTGTTTTCAATCCCGATGCACTTTCTGTGTTTCATCAACACTCTGATTGTCCACACATTACAGAATGCACCCAGATATGCTTCGGAAACTACTACTGGTCTTCCAGGGAACGATCAAAGCGTAAACTCTTTGATACATTACCCTCATGGAGGAAAGTGCGCATGGTGACTGTTGTATTCAATCCCGATGCAGTTTCTGTGTTTGAACAACACTCTGATAGTTTACAGTTTACAGAATGCCTCCAGATGTGCATCGGAAACTACCACTGGTCTTAAAGGGAACGATCGAAGCGTAGACTGTTTGAGACCTTACTCCCAAGGAGGAAAGTGTTCAAAGTGACTGTTGTATTCAATCCCGCGGCAATTCCTGTGTTTCATCAACACTTTGAAGGTCCACAGATTAAAGAATGCCTCCAGATGAGCATCGGAAACTACTAATGGTCTTGCAGAGAACGACCAAAGCGTACTCTGTTAGAGACATTACTCCCATGGAGAAAAGTGGGCATGGTGACTGTTGTATTGAATCCCGATGCAATTTCTGTGTTTCATCAACACTTTGAAGGTCCACAGATTACAGAATGCTTCCAGATGTGCATCGGAAACAATTACTGGTCTTCCAGGAAACGATCAAAAAGTAGACTGTTTGAGACATTACTCCCATGGAGGAAAGTGCGCATGGTGACTGTTGTATTCAATCCCGATGCAATTTCTGTGTTTCATCAACACTCTGATAGTCCACAGATTACAGAATGACACCAGATGTGCATCGGACACTAATACTGGTCTTCCAGTGAACGATCAAAGCGTAAACTGTTTGAGACATTACTCCCATGGAGGAAAGTGTGCAAAGTGACTGTTGTATTCAATCCCGCGGCAATTCCTGTGTTTCATCAACACTTTGAAGGTCCACAGATCAAAGGATGCCTCCAGATGTGCATCGGAAGCTACTACTGGTCTTGCAGGGAACGATCAAAACGTAGACCGTTAGAGACATTACTCCCATGGAGGAAAGTGCGCATGGTAACTGTTGTATTGAATCCCGATGCAATTTCTGTGTTTCATCAACACTTTGAAGGTCCAAAGATTACAGAATGCCTCCAGATGTGCATCGGAAACTACTACTGGCCTTCCAGGAAACGATCAAAGCGTAGACAGTTTGAGACATTACTCCCATGGAGGAAAGTGCGCATGGTGACTGTTGTATTCAATCCCGATGCAATTTCTGTGTTTCAACAACTCTCTGATAGTCCACAGATTACAGAATGCCTCTAGATGTGCATCGGAAACTACTACTGGTCTTCCAGGGAACGATCAAAGCGTAGACTCTTTGAGACATTACTCCCATTTAGGAAAATTGCGCATGGTGAATGTTGTATTCAAACCCGATGCAATGTCTGTGTTTCAACACTACTCTGATAGTCAACACATGACTGAATGAACCCAGATGTTCATCAGAAACAACTACTGGTCTTCCAGGGAACGATCAAAGCTTAAACTGTTTCAGACATTACTCCAATGGAGGAAAGTGCGCATGGTGACTGTTGTATTCAATCCCGAGGCAATTTCTGTGTTTCATCAACACTTCAAAGTTCCACAGATTACAGAATGCCTCCAGATGGGCATCGGAAACTACAACTAGTCTTCCAGGACACGATCAAAACGTAGACTGTTTGAGACATTACACCCATGGAGGAAAGTGCACATGGTGTCTGTTGTATTCAATCCCGATGCAATTTTTGTGTTTCATCAACACTCTGATAGACCACACATTACAGAATGCCCCCAGATGTTCATCGGAAACAACTACAGGTCTTCCAGGGAACGATCAAAGCGTAAACTGTTTGAGACATTACTCCCATGGAGGAAAGTGCGCATGGTGACTGTTGTATTCAAACCCGGTGCAATTTCTGTGTTTGAACAACACTCTGATAGTTTACAGATTACATAATGCCTCCAGATGTGCATTGGAAACTACTACTGGTCTTAAAGGGAACGATCAAAGCGTAAACTATTTGAGACATTACTCCCAAGGATAAAAGTGCGAAAAGTAACTGTTGTATTCAATCCCGCGGCAATTTCTGTGTTTCATCAACACTTTGAAGGTACACAGGTTACTGAATGCCTCTAGATGTGAATCGGAAACTACTAGTGGTCATGCAGGGAACGATCCAAGCGTAGACTGTTTGAGACATTACTCCCATTAAGGAAAGTGCGCATGGTGACTGTTGTTTTCAATCCCGATGCACTTTCAGTGTTTCATCAACACTCTGATTGTCCACACATTACAGAATGCACCCAGATGTGCTTCGGAAACTACTACTGGTCTTCCAGGGAACGATCAAATCGTAAACTCTTTGAGACATTACACTCATGGAGGAAAGTGCGCATGGTGACTGTTGTATTCAATCCCGATGCAATTTCTGTGTTTCATCAACACTTTGAAGGTCCACAGATTACAGAATGCCTCCAGATGTGCATCGGAAACTACTACTGGTCTTCCAGGAAACGATCAAAAAGTAGACTGTTTGAGACATTACTCCCATGGAGGAAAGTGCGCATGGTGACTGTTGTATTCAATCCCGATGCAATTTCTATGTTTCTTCAACACTCTGATAGTCCACAGATTACAGAATGCCTCTAGATGTGCATCGGAAACTACTACTGGTCTTCCAGTGAACGATCAAAGCGTAAACTGTTTGAGACACTACTCCCATGGAGGAAAGTGTGCAAAGTGACTGTTGTATTCAATCTCGCGGCAATTCCTGTGTTTCATCAACACTTTTAAGGTCCACAGTTTACAGAATGCTTCTAAATGTGCATCGGAAACTACTAGTGGTCTTGCAGGGAGCGGTACAAGCGTAGACTGTTTGAGACATTACTCCCATGGAGGAAATTGCGCATGGTGACTGTTGTATTCAATCCCAATGCGATTTCTGTGTTTCATCGACATTTGATAGTCCACAGATTACAGAATGCTCCCAGATGTGCATCGGAAACTACACTGGTCTTCCAAGGAACGATGGAAGCGTAGACTGTTTGAGACATTACTCCCATGGAGGAAAGAGCGCATGGTGACTGTTGTATTGAATCCCGATGCAATTTCAGTGTTTCACAACACTTTGAAGGTCCACAGATTACAGAATGCCTCCAGATGTGCATCGGAAACTACAACTGGTCTTCCAGGGCACGATCAAAGCGTAGAATGCTTGAGACATTACTTCTATGGAGGAAAGTGCGCATGGTGACTGTTGTATTCAATCCCGAGGCAATTTCTGTGTTTCATCAACACTTCAAAGTTCCACAGATTACAGAATGCCTCCAGATGGGCATCGGAAACTACAACTAGTTTTCCAGGACACGATCAAAACGTAGACTGTTTGAGACATTACTCCCATGGAGCAAAGTGCACATGGAGTCTGTTGTATTCAATCCCGATGCAGTTTCTGTGTTTTGAACAACACTCTGATAGTTTACAGTTTACAGAATGCCTCCAGATGTGCATCGGAAACTACTACTGGTCTTAAAGGGAACGATCGAAGCGTAGACTGTTTGAGACAATACTCCCAAGGAGGAAAGTGTTCAAAGTGACTGTTGTATTGAATCCCGCAGCAATTCCTGTGTTTCATCAACACTTTGAAGGTCCACAGACTAAAGAATGCCTCCAGATGAGCATCGGAAACTACTACTGGTCTTGCAGAGAACGATCAAAGCGTACTCTGTTAGAGACATTACTCCCACGGAGAAAAGTGGGCATGGTGACTGTTGTATTGAATCCCGATGCAATTTCTGTGTTTCATCAACACTTTGAAGGTCCAAAGATTACAGAATGCCTCCAGATGTGCATCGGCAACTACTACTGGTCTTCCAGGAAACGATCAAAAAGTAGACTGTTTGAGACATTACTCCCATGGAGGAAAGTGCGCATGGTGACTGTTGTATTCAATCCCGTTGCAATTTCTGTGTTTCATCAACACTCTGATAGTCCACAGATTACAGAGTGACACCAGATGTGCGTCTTAAACTACTACTTGTCTTCCAGGGAACGATCAAAGCGTAGACTGTTTGACACATTGCTCCCATGGAGAAAAGTGCGCATGGTGACTGTTGTATTGAATCCCGATCCAATTTCTGTGTTTCATCAACACTCTGATAGTCCACATATTACAGAATGCCTTCTGATGTGCATCGCAAACTACCACTGGTCTTCCAGGGAACGATCAAAGCGTAGAGTGTTTGAGACATTACTCCCATGGAGGAAAGTGCGCGTGGTGACTGTTGTATTCAATCCCGATGCAATTTCTGTGTTTCATCAACACTCTGATAGTCCACACATTACAGAATGTCCCCAGATGTGCATCGGAAACTACTACTGGTCTTCCAGGGAACGATGAAAGCGTAAACTGTTTGCGACATTACTCCCATGGAGGAAAGTGCGCATGGTGACTGTTGTATTCAATCACGATGCAATTTCTGTGTTTCATCAACACTCTGATAGTCCACAGATTACAGAATTACTCCAGATGTGCATCGGAAACTGCTACTGGTTTTCCAGGGACGATCAAAGCGTAGACTGTTTGTGACATTACTCCCATGTAGGAAAGTGCGCATTGTGACTGTTGTATTCAATCCCGATGCAATTTCTGTGTTTCATCAACACTGTGAAGGTCCACAGAATACAGAATCCCTCCAGATGTGCATCGGAAACTACTACTGGCCTTCCAGGAAACGATCAATGCGTAGACAGTTTGAGACCTTACTCCCATGCAGGAAAGTGCGCATGGTGACTGTTGTATTCAAACCCGATGCTCTTTCTGTGTTTGAACAACACTCTGATAGTTTACAGATTACAGAATGCCTCCAGATGTGCATCGGAAACTACTACTGGTCTTAAAGGGAACGATCAAAGCGTAGACTGTTAGAGACATTACTCCCGTGGAGGAAAGTGCACATGGTGGCTTTTCTATTCAATCCTGATGCAATACCTGTGTTTCACCAACACTCTGATAGTCCACACATTACAGAATGTCCCCAGATGTGCATCGGAAACTACTACAGGTCTTCCAGGGAACGATGAAGGCGTAAACTGTTTGAGACATTACTCCCATGGAGGAAAGTGCGCATGGTGACTGTTGTATTCAAATCCGATGCAATGTCTGTGTTTAAACAACACTCTGATAGTCCACACATTTCAGAATGAACCCAGATGTTCATCGGAAACAACTAATGGTCTTCCAGGGAACGATCTAAGCGTAAACTGTTTGAGACATTACTCCCATGGAGGAAAGTGCGCATGGTGACTGTTGTATTCAATCCCGATGCAGTTTCTGTGTTTGAACAACACTCTGATAGTTTACAGATTAGAAAATGCCTCCAGATGTGCATCGGAAACTACTACTGGTCTTAAAGGGAACGATCAAAGCGTAGACTGTTTGAGACATTACTCCCATGGCGGAAAATACGCATAATGGCTGTTGTATTCAATCCCGAGGCAATTTCTGTGTTTCATCGACACTTTGATAGTCCACTGATTACAGAATGCCCCCAGATGTGCATCGGAAACTACTACTGGTCTTCAATCGAACGATCAAAGCGTAAACTGTTTGAGACATTACTCCAATGGAGGAAAGTGCGCATGGTGACTGTTGTATTCAATCCCGATGCAGTTTCTGTGTTTGAACAACACTCTGATAGTTTACAGATTAGAAAATGCCTCCAGATGTGCATCGGAAACTACTACTGGTCTTAAAGGGAACGATCAAAGCGTAGACTGTTTGAGACATTACTCCCATGGCGGAAAATACGCATAATGACTGTTGTATTCAATCCCGAGGCAATTTCTGTGTTTCATCGACACTTTGATAGTCCACTGATTACAGAATGCCCCCAGATGTGCATCGGAAAATAGTACTGGTCTTCCAGTGAACGATCAAATCGTAAACTGTTTGAGACATTACTCCCATGGAGGAAAGTGTGCATGGTGACTGTTGTATTCAATCCCGAAGCAATTTCTGTGTATCATCAACACACTGATAATCCACAGATTACAGAATGCCTCCAGATGTGCATCGGAAACTACAACTGGTCTTTCAGGGAACGATCAAAGCGTAGACTGTTTGTGACATTACTCCCATGTAGGAAAGTGCGCATGGTGACTGTTGTATTCAATCCCGATGCAATTTCTGTGTTTCATTAACACTGTGAAGGTCCACAGATTACAGAATGCCTCCAGATGTGCATCGGAAACTACTACTGGTCTTCCAGGAAACGATCAAAGCGTAGACAGTTTGAGACATTACCCCCATGGAGGAAAGTGCGCATGGTGACTGTTGTAATCAATCCCGATGCAATTTCTGTGTTTCAACAACACTCTGATAGTCTGCAGATTACAGAATCCCTCCAGATGTGCATCGGAAACTACTACTGGTCTTCCAGGAAACGATCAAAGCGTAGACAGTTTGAGACATTACCCCCATGGAGGAAAGTGCTCATGGTGACAGTTGTATTCAATCCTGATGCAATTTCTGTGTTTCATCAACACTCTGATAGTCCACACATTACAGAATCCCGACAGATGTGCATCGGAAACTACTACTGGTCTTCCAGGGAACGATCAAAGCGTAAACTGTTTGAGGCATTACTCCCATGGAGGAAAGTGCGCATGGTGACTTTTGTATTCAGTCCCGATGCAATTTCTGTGTTTCATCAACACTCTGATAGTCCACAATTACAGAATGAATCCAGATGTGCTTCGGAACTACTACTGGTCTTCCAGGGAACGATCAAAGCGTAGAATGTTTGAGACATTACTATCATGGAGGGAAATGCGCATGGTAACGGTTGTAGTCAATCCCGATGCATTCTCTGTGTTTCATCAACACTTTGAAGGACCACAGATTACAGAATGCCTCCAGATGTGCATCGGAAACTACTACTGGTCTTGCCGCGAACGATCAAAGCGTAGACTATTTGAGACATTACTCCCATGGAGGAAAGTGCGCATGGTGACTGTTGTATTCAATGCCGATGCAATTTCTGTGTTTCATCAACTCTCTCATAGTCCACACATTACAGAATGCCCACAGATGTGCATCGGAAACTACTACTGGACTTCCAGGGAACGATCAAATCGTAGACTGTTTGAGACATTACTCCCATGGAGGAAAGTGAGCATGGTGACTGTTGTTTTCAATCCTGATGCAATTTCTGTGTTTCATCAACACTCTGATAGTCCACACATTACAGAATGTCCCCAGATGTGCAACTGAAACTACTACTGGTCTTCCTGAGAACGATCAAAACGTGAACTCTTTGAGACATTACTCCCATGGAGGAAAGTGCGCATGGTGACTGTTGTGTTCAATACCGATGCAATTTCTGTGTTTCATCATCACTCTGATAGTCCACAGTTTAAAGAATGCTTCCAGATGTGCCTCGGAAACTACTACTGGTCTCTTAGGGAACGATCAAAGCGTAGACTGTTTGAGACATTACTCCCATGGAGGTAAGTGTGCATGGTGACTAAAGTATTCAATCCCGATGCAATTTCTTTGTTTCATCAACACTTTGAATTTCCACAGATTACAGAATGCCTCCAGATGTGCATCGGAAACTACTACTGGTCTTGCAGGGAACAATCAAACCGTAGACTGTTTGAGACATTACTCCAATTTAGGAAAGTGAGCATGGTGTCTGTAGTATTCAATCCCGATGCAATTTCTGTGTTTCATCAACACTCTGATAGTCCACACATTACAAATGCCCCCAGATGTGCATCTGAAACTACTACTGGTCTTCCAGGGAACGATCAAAACGTAAACTGTTTGAGACATTGCTCCCATGGAGGAAAGTGGGCATGGTGTCTGTTGTATTCAATCCTGATGCAATTTCTGTGTTTCATCAACACTCTGATAGTCCACACATTACAGAATGCCCCCAGATGTGCATCGTAAACTACTACTGGTCTTCCAGGGAACGATCAAAACGTAAACTCTTTGAGACATTGCTCCCATGGAGGAAAGTGCGCATGGTGACTGTTGTATTCAATCCCGATGCAATTTCTGTGTTTCATCAACACTCTGATAGTCCACAGATTACAGAATGCCTCCAGATGTGCCTCGGAAACTACTACTGGTCTCTTAGGGAACGATCAAAGCTTAGACTTTTTGAGACATTACTCCCATGGAGGAAAGTACGCGTGGTGACTAAAGTATTCAATCCCGATGCAATTTCTTTGTTTCATCAACACTTTGAATTTCCACAGATTACAGAATGCCTCCAGATGTGCATCGGAAACTACTACTGGTCATGCAGGGAACAATCAAACCGTAGACTGTTTGAGACATTACTCCAATTCAGGAAAGTGAGCATGATGTCTGTAGTATTCAATCCCGATGCAATATCTGTGTTTTATCAACACTCTGATAGTCCACACATTACAGAATGCCCCCACATGTGCATCGGAAACTACTACTGGTCTTCCAGGGAACGATCAAAACGTAAACTGTTTGAGACATTACTCCCATGGAGGAAAGTGGGCATGGTGTCTGTTGTATTCAATCCCGATGCAATTTCTGTGTTTGAACAACACATTGATAGTTTACAGATTACAGAATGCCTCCAGATGTGCATCGGTAGCTACTACTGGTCTTCCAGGGAACTATCAAAGCATAGACGGTTTCAGACATTACTCCCATGGAGGAAAATGCGCATGATGACTGTTGTATTCAATCCCGATGTAATTTCTGTGTTTCATCAACACTATGACAGTCCACACATTACAGAATTCCCCCAGATAAGCATGGAAACTACTACTGGTCTTCCAGGAAACGATCAAAGCGTATACTGTTTGAGACATTATTCCCATGGAGGGAAGTGCTCATGGTGAATGTTGAATTCAATCCTGATGCAATGTCTGTGTTTCATCAACACTCTGATAGTCCTCACATTACAGAATCTCCCCAGATGTGCATCGGAAACTACTACTGGTCTTCCAGGGAACGATCAAAGCGTAAACTGTTTGAGGCATTACTCCCATGGAGGAAAGTGCGCATGGTGACTGTTGTTTTCAATCCCGATGCAATTTCTGTGTTCCATCAACACTCTGATAGTCCACAGATTACAGAATGCCTCCAGATGTGCATCGGAAACTACTACTGGTCTTCCAGGGAACGATCAAAGCGTAGACTGTTAGAGACATTACTCCCATGGAGGAAAGTGCGCATGGTGACGGTTGTATTCAATCCCGATGCAATTTCTGTGTTTCATCAACACTCTGATAGTCAACAGATTACAGAATGCCTCCAGATGTGCCTGGGAAAATACTACTGGTCTCTTAGGGAACGATCAAAGCTTAGACTGTTTGAGACATAACTCCCATGGAGGAAAGTGCGCATGGTGACTAAGGTATTCAATCCCGATGCAATTTCTTTGTTTCATCAACACTTTGAAGGTCTACAGATTACAGAATGACACCAGATGTGCATCGGAAACTACTAGTGGTCCTCGAGGAAACGATCAAAGCGTAAACTGTTTGAGACATTACTCCCATGGAGGAAAGTGCGCATGGTGACTGTTATATTTCATACCGCGGCAATTTCTGTGTTTCATCAACACTTTGAAGGTCCAAAGATTACAGAATGCCTCCAGATGTGCATCGGAAACTACTACTGGTCTTCCAGGAAACGATCAAAGCGTAGACTGTTTGAGACATTACTCCCAAAGAGGGAAGTGTGCATGGTGACTGTTGTATTCAATCCCGATGCAATTTCTGTGTTTCATCAACACTCTGATAGTTCATATATTACAGAATGCCCCCAGATAAGCATGGAAACTACTACTGATCTTCCAAGGAACGATCAAAGCGTAAACTGTTTGAGACATTATTCCCATGGAGGAAAGTGCTCTTGGTGACTGTTGTATTCAATCCTGATGCAATTTCTGTGTTTCATCAACACTCTGATAGTCCACACATTACAGAATCCCACCAGATGTGCATCGGAAACTACTACTGGTCTTCCAGGGAAAGATCAAAGCGTAAACTGTTAGAGACATTACTCCCATGGAGGAAAGTGCGCATGGTGACTGTGGTATTCAATCCCTATGCAATTTCTGTGTTTCATCAACACTCTGATAGTCCACACATGACAGACTGCCCCCAGATGTACATCGGAAACTACTACTGGTCTTCCAGGGAACGATCAAAGCGTAGACTGTTTGTGACATTACTCCCATGGAGGAAAGTGCGCATGGTGACCGTTGTATTCAATCCCGATGCAATTTCTGTGTTTCATCAACACTTTAAAGGTCCACAGATTACAGAATGCCTCCATATGTACATCGGAAACTACTACTGGCCTTCCAGGGAACGATCAAAACGTAAAGTGTTTGAGGCATTACTCCCATGGAGGTAATTGCAAATGGTGACAGTTGTATTTAATCCCGGTGCAATTTCTGTGTTTCATCAACACTCTGATAGTGCACAGATTACAGAATGCCTCCAGATGTGCATCGGAAACGACAACTGGTCTTCCAGGGAACGATCAAAGCGTAGACAGTTTGACACATAACTCCCATGGAGGAAAGTGCGCATGGTGACTGTTGCATTCAATCCCGATGCAATTTCTGTGTTTCATCAACATTCTGATAGTCCACAGATGACAGAATGCCGTCAGATGTACATTGGAAACTACTACTGGCCTTCCAGGGAACGATCAAACCGTAAAGTGTTTGAGGCATTACTCCCATATAGGAAATTCCAAATGGTGACAGTTGTATTCAATCCCGGTGCAATTTCTGTGTTTCATCAACACTCTGATAGTGCACAGATTACAGAATGCCTCCAGATGTGCATCGGAAACTACTACAGGTCTTCAAGGTAACGATCAAAGCGTAGACTATTTGAGACATTACTCCCATGGAGGAAAGTGTGCATGGTGTCTCTTGTATTCAATCCCGATGCAATTTCTGTGTTTCATCAACACTCTGATAGTCCACACACTACAGAATGCCTCCAGATGGGCATCGGAAACTACTACTGGTCTTCCAGTTAACGATCAAAGCGTAAACTGTTTGAGACATTACTCCCATGGAGGAAAGTGCGCATGGTGACTGTTGTATTCCATCCTGATGCAATTTCTGTGTTTCATCAACACTCTGTTAGTCCACACATTACAGAATGCCCTCAGATGAGCATCGGCTACTACTACTGGTCTTCCAGAGAACGATCAAAGCGTAAACTGTTTAAGACAGTACTCTCATGTAGGAGCGTGCGCATGGTGACTGTTGTATTCAATCCCGATGCAATATCTGTTTTTGAACAACACTCTGATAGTTTACAGATTACAGAATGCCTCCAGATGTGCATCGGATGGTACTACTTTTCTTCCAGGGAACGATCAAACCGTAGACTGTTTGAGACATTACTCCCATGGAGGAAAGTGCGCATGGTGACTGTTGTATTCAATCCCAATGCAAATTTGTGTTTCATCAACACCTTGAAGATCGAAAGATTACAGAATGCCTCCAGATGTGCATCGGAAACTACTACTGGTCTTCCTGGAAACGATCAAACCGTAGAATGTTCGAGACATTAGATCCATGGAGGAAAGTGCGCATGGTGACTGTTGTATTCAATCCCGATGCAACTTCTGTGTTTCATCAACACTCTGAAAGTCCACACATTACAGAATGCCCCCAGATATGCATCGGAAACTACTACTGGTCTTCCACGGAACGATCAAAGCGTAAACTGTTAGAGACACTACTGCCATGGAGGAAAGAGCGCATGGTGACTGTTGTATTCAATCCCGATGCAATTTCTGTGTTTCATCAACACTCTGATAGTCCACAGATTACAGAATGCCTCCAGATGTGCATCGGAAACTACTACTGGTCTTCCAGGGAACGATCAATGCGTAGACTGTAGGAGACATTTCTCCCATGGAGGAAAGTGCGCATGGTGAGTGTTGTATTCAATCCCGATGCAATTTTTGTGTTTCATCAACACTCTGATAGTCCACACATAACAGAATGCCTTCAGATGGGCATCAGGAACTACTACTGGTCTTCCAGTTAACGATCAAAGCGTAAACTGTTTGAGACATTACTCCCAAGGAGGAAAGTGCGCATGGTGACTATTGTATTCCATCCTGATGCAATTTCTGTAGTTCATCAACACTCTGATAGTCCACACATTACAGAATGCGACCAGATGTGAATCGGAAACTACCACTGGTCTTCCAGGGAACGATCAAAGCGTAAACTGTTAGAGACATTACTCCCATGGAGGAAAGTGCGCATGGTAACTGGTGTATTCAATCCCGATGCAATTTCTGTGTTTCATCAACACTCTGATAGTGCACAGATTACAGAATGCCTCCAGATGTGCATCGGAAACTACTACTGGTCTTCCAGGGAACGATGAATGCGTAGACTGTTTGAGACATTACTCCCATGGAGGAAAGTGCGCATGGTGACTGTTGTATTCAATCCCGAGGAAATTTTTGTGTTTCATCAACACTCTTATAGTTTACACATTACAGTTTGCCTCCAGATGTGCATCGGAAACTACTACTGGTCTTCCAAAGAACGATCAAAGCGAAAACTGTTTGGGACATTACTCCCATGGAGGAAAGTGCGCATGGTGACTGTTGTATTCAATCCCGGTGCTATTTCTGTGTTTCATCAACACTCTGATAGTCCACAGATTACAGAATGCCTCCAGATGTGCATCGGAAACTACTGCTGGTCTTCCAGGGAACGATCAATGCGTAGACTGTTTGAGTCCCTACTCCCATGGAGAAAAGTGCGCTAGGGACTGTTGTATTCAATCCCGATGCAATTTCTGTGTTTCATCAACACTCTCAAAGTCCACACATTACAGAATGCCCCCAGTTGTGCATCGGAAAGTACTACTGGTATTCCAGGGAATGATCAAAGAGTAAACTGTTTGAGTCCCTACTCCCATGGAGAAAAGTGCGCTAGGGACTGTTGTATTCAATCCCGATGCAATTTCTGTGTTTCATCAACACTCTGAAGGTCCACACATTACAGAATGCCCCCAGTTGTGCATCGGAAAGTACTACTGGTCTTCCAAGGAACGATCAAAGAGTAAACTGTTTGAGACATTACTCCCATGTAGGAAAGATCGCATGGTGATTGTTGTATTCATTCCCGATGCAATTTCTGTGTTTCATCAACACTTTGAAGGTATACAGATCACAGAATGCCTCCAGATGTGCATCGGAAACTACTACTGGTCTTGCAGGGAACGATCAATGCGTAGACAGTTTGAGACATTAATCCCATGGAGGAAAGTGCGCATGATGACTGTTGTATTCAATCACGATGCAATGTCTGTGTTTCATCAAGACTCTGATAGTCCACACATTACAGAATGCCTCCAGATGTGCATCGGAAAGTACTACTGGTCTTCCAGGGAACGACGAATGCGTAGACTGTTTGAGACATTACTCCCATCGGGGAAAGTGTGCATATTGACTGTTGTATTCAATCCCGATGCAATTTCTGTGTTTCATCAGCACTTTGAAGGTCCAGAGATTACAGAATGCCTCCAGATGTGCATCGGATACTTCTACTGGTCTTGCAGGGAACGATCAAACCGTAAAAAGTTTGAGACATTACTCCCATGGAGGAAAGTGCGCTAGGGACTGTTGTATTCAATCCCGATGCAATTTCTGTCTTTCATCAACACTCTGAAGGTCCACACATTACAGAATGCCCCCAGTTGTGCATCGGAAAGTGCTACTGGTCTTCCAAGGAACGATCAAAGAGTAAACTGTTTGAGACATTACTCCCGTGGAGGTAAGTGCGCATGCTGACTGTTGTATTGAATCCCGATGCAAATTTGTGTTTCTTCAACACTTTGAAGATCCACAGATTACAGAATGCCTCCAAATGTACATCGGAAACTACTACTGGTCTTCCAGGAAACGATCAAAGCGTAGACTGTTTGAGACATTACTCCCATGGAGAAAAGTGCGCATGGGGACTGTTGTATTCAATCCCGATGCAATTTCTGTGTTTCACCAACACTCTCATAGTCCACAGATTACAGAATGCCTCCAGATGAGCAACTGAAACTACCATAGGTCTTCCAGGGTACGATCAAAGCGTAGATTGTTTGAGACATTACAGCCATGGAGGAAAGTGCGCATGGTGATTGTTGTATTCAATCCCGATGCAATTTCTGTGTTTAATCAACACTTTGAAGGTCCACAGATTACAGAATGCCTCCAGATGTGCATCGGAATCTACTACTGGTCTTGCACTGAACGATCAAAGCGTAGACTCTTTGAGACATTACTCCCATGGAGGAAAGTGCGCATGATGACTGTTGTATTCAATCACGATGCAATGTCTGTGTTTCATCAAGACTCTGATAGTCCACACATTACAGAATGCCTCCAGATGTGCATCGGAAAGAACTACTGGTCTTCCAGGGAACGACGAATGCGTAGACTGTTTGAGACATTACTCCCATCGGGGAAAGTGTGCATATTGACTGTTGTATTCAATCCCGATGCAATTTCTGTGTTTCATCAGCACTTTGAAGGTCCAGAGATTACAGAATGCCTCCAGATGTGCATCGGATACTTCTACTGGTCTTGCAGGGAACGATCAAACCGTAGATTGTTTGAGACATTACTCCCATGGAGGAAAGTGCGCATGGTGATTGTTGTATTCAATCCCGATGCAATTTCTGTGTTTCATCAACACTTTGAAGGTCCACAGATTACAGAATGCCTCCAGATGTGCATCGGAATCTACTACTGGTCTTGCAGGGAACGATCAAAGCGTAGACTCTTTGAGACATTACTCCCATGGAGAAAAGTGCGCATGGGGACTGTTGTATTCAATCCCGATGCAATTTCTGTGTTTCGTCAACACTCTGAAAGGCCACACATTACAGAATGCCCCCAGATATGCATCGGAAACTACTACTGGTCTTTCAGGGAACGATCAAAGAGTAAACTGTTTGAGACATTACTCCCATGGAGGAAAGTGCGCGTGGTGACTGTTGAATGAAATCCCGATGCAATTTCTGTGTTTCATCAACACTCTCATAGTCCACAGATTACAGAATGCCTCCAGATGAGCAAGTGAAACTACCATAGGTCTTCCAGGGTACGATCAAAGCGTAGATTGTTTGAGACATTACAGCCATGGAGGAAAGTGCGCATGGTGATTGTTGTATTCAATCCCGATGCAATTTCTGTGTTTAATCAACACTTTGAAGGTCCACAGATTACAGAATGCCTCCAGATGTGCATCGGAATCTACTACTGGTCTTGCACTGAACGATCAAAGCGTAGACTCTTTGAGACATTACTCCCATGGAGGAAAGTGTGCATGGTGACTGTTGTATTCAATCCCGATACAATTTCTGAGTTTCATCAACACACTGATAGGCCACACATTACAGAACGCCCACAGATGTGCATCGGAAACTACTACTGGGCTTCCAGGGAACGATGAAAGCGTAAACTGTTTGAGGCATTACTCCCATGGAGGAAAGTGCGCATGGTGACTGTTGTATTCAATCAAGATGCAATTTCTGTGTTTCATGAACATTCTGTTGGTCCACACATTACAGAATGTCCCCAGATGTGCATCGGATACTTCTACTGGTCTTGCAGGGAACGATAAAAGCGTAGACTGTTTGAGACATTACTCCCATGGAGGAAAGTGCGCATGGTGACTGTTGTATTCAATCCCGAGGCAATTTTTGTGTTTCATCAACACTCTTATAGTCCACACATAACAGATTGCCCACAGATGTGCATCGGAAACTACTACTGGTCTTCCAGGGAACGGTCAAAGCGTAAACTGTTTGAGACATTACTCCCATGGAGGAAATTGCGCATGGTGACTGCTGTATTCGATCCTGATGCAATTTCTGTGTTTCAAAAAAACTCTGTTGGTCCACACATTACAGAATTTCCCAATATTTGCATCGGAAACTACTACTGGTCTTCCAGAGAACGATCAAAGCGTAAACTGTTTGAGACATTACTCCCTTGGAGGAAAGTGCGCATAGTGACTGTTGTATTGTATCCTGATGCAATTTCTGTGTTTCATCTACACTTTGGAGGTCCACAGATTACAGAATGCCTCCAGATGTGCATCGGAATCTACTACTGGTCTTGCAGGGAACGATCAAAACGTAGACTCTTTGAGATATTACTCCCATGGAGAAAAGTGCGCATGGGGACTGTTGTATTCAATCCCGATGCAATTACTGTGTTCCATCAACACTCTGAAAGTCCACACATTACAGAACGCCCCCAGATATGCATCGGAAACTACTACTGGTCTTCCAGGGAACGATCAAAGAGTAAACTGTTTGAGACATTACTCCCATGGAGGAAAGTGCGCGTGGTGACTGTTGAATGAAATCCCGATGCAATTTCTGTGTTTCATCAACACTCTCATAGTCCACAGATTACAGAATGCCTCCAGATGTGCATCTGAAACTGCCATAGGTCTTCCAGGGTACGATCAAAGCGTAGATTGTTTGAGACATTACACCCATGGAGGAAAGTGCGCATGGTGAATGTTGTATTCAATCCCGATGCAATTTCTGTGTTTCATCAACACTTTGAAGGTCCACAGATTACAGAATGCCTCCAGATGTGCATCGGAATCTACTACTGGTCTTGCAGGGAACGATCAAAGCGTAGACTCTTTGAGACATTACTCCCATGGAGGAAAGTGCGCATGGTGACTGTTGTATTCAATCCAGATGCAATGTCTGTGTTTCATCAACACTCTGATAGTCCACACATTACAGAATGCCTCCAGATGTGCATCGGAAAGTACTACTGGTCTTCCAGGGAACGATGAATGCGTAGACTGTTTGAGACATTACTCCCATCGGGGAAAGTGTGCATATTGACTGTTGTATTCAATCCCGATGCAATTTCTGTGTTTCATCAGCACTTTGAAGGTCCACAGATTACAGAATTCCTCCAGATGTGCATCGGATACTTCTACTGGTCTTGCAGGGAACGATCAAAGCGTAGACTGTTTGAGACATTACTCCCATGGAGGAAAGTGCGCATGGTGACTGTTGTATTCAATCCCGAGGCAATTTTTGTGTTTCATCAACACTCTTATAGTCCACACATAACAGATTGCCCACAGATGTGCATCGGAAACTACTACTGGTCTTCCAGGGAACGATCAAAGCGTAAACTATTTAAAACATTACTCCCATGGAGGAAAATGCGCATGGTGACTGCTGTATTCGATCCTGAAGAAATTTCTGTGTTTCAAAAAAACTCTGTTGGTCCACACATTACAGAATTTCCCAAGATTTGCATCGGAAACTACTGCTGGTCTTCCAGAGAACGATCAAAGCGTAAACTGTTTGAGACATTACTCCCATGGAGGAAAGTGCGCATAGTGACTGTTGTATTGAATCCCGATGCAATTTTGTGTTTCATCAACACTTTGAAGATCCACAGATTACAGAATGCCTCCAAATGTACATCGGAAACTACTACTGGTCTTCCAGGAAACGATCAAAGCGTAGACTGTTTGAGACATTACTCCCATGGAGAAAAGAGCGCATGGGGACTGTTGTATTCAATCCCGATGCAATTTCTGTCTTTCATCAACACTCTGAAAGTCCACACATTACAGAATGCCCCCAGATATGTATCGTAAACTACTACTGGTCTTCCAGGGAACGATCAAAGAGTAAACTGTTTGAGACATTACTCCCATGGAGGAAAGTGCGCGTGGTGACGGTTGAATGAAATCCCGATGCAATTTCTGTGTTTCACCAACACTCTCATAGTCCACTGATTACAGAATGCCTCCAGATGTGCATCTGAAACTACCACAGGTCTTCCAGGGTACGATCAAACCGTAGATTGTTTGAGACATTACTCCCATGGAGGAAAGTGCGCATGGTGATTGTTGTATTCAATCCCGACGCAATTTCTGTGTTTCATCAACACTTTGAAGGTCCACAGATTACAAAATTCCTCCAGATGTGCATCGGAATCTACTACTGGTCTTGCAGGGAACGATCAAAACGTAGACTCTTTGAGACATTACTCCCATGGAGAAAAGTGCGCATGGGGACTGTTGTATTCAATCCCGATGCAATTTCTGTGTTTCGTCAACACTCTGAAAGTCCACACATTACAGAATGTCCCCAGATGTGCATCGGAAACTACTACTGGTCTTCCTAAGAACGATCAAAGCGAAAACTGTTTCAGACATTTTTCCCATGGAGGTAAGTGCGCATGCTGACTCTTGTATTGAATCCCCATGCAATTTTGTGTTTCATCAACACTTTGAAGATCCAAAGATTACAGAATGCCTCCAGATGTGCATCGGAAACTACTATTGGTCTTCCAGGAAACGATCAAACCGTAGACTGTTTGAGACATTACCCCCATGGAGGAAAGTAAGCATGGTGACTGTTGTATTCAATCCCGATGCATTTTCTGTGTTTCATCAACACTCTGATAGTCCACAGATTACAGAATGCCTCCAGGGGTGCATCGGAAACTACTACTGGTCTTGCAGGGAACGATCAAAGCGTAGACTGTTTGAGACATTACTCCCATGGAGGAAAGTTCGCATGGTGATTGATGTACTCAATCCTGATGCAATTTCTGTGTTTCATCAACACTTTGAAGGTCCACAGATTACAGAATGCCTCCAGATGTTCATCGGAAAGTACTACTGGTCTTGCAGGGAACGATCAAAGCGTAGACTGTTTGAGACATTACTCCCATGGAGGAAAGTGCGCATGGTGATTGTTGTATTCAATCCCGATGCAATGTCTGTGTTTAATCAACACTCTGATAGTCCACACATTACAGAATGCCTCCAGATGTGCATCGGAAACTACTACTGGTCTTCCAGGGAACGATGAATGCGTAGACTGTTTGAGACATTACTCCCATGGGGGAAAGTGCGCATGGTGACTGTTGTATTCAATCCCGATGCAATTTCTGTGTTTCATCAACACTTTGAGGTCCACAGATTACAGAATGCCTCCAGATGTGCATCGGATACTTCTACTGGTCTTGCAGGGAACGATAAAAGCGTAGACTGTTTGGACATTACTCCCATGGAGGAAAGTGCGCATGGTGACTGTTGTATTCAATCCCGAGGCAATTTTTGTGTTTCATCGACACTCTTATAGTCCACAGATTACAGATTGCCCACAGATGTGCATCGGAAACTACTACTTGTCTTCCAGGGAACGATCAAAGGGTAAACTGTTTCATACATTACTCCCATGGAGGAAAGTGCGCATGGTGACTGCGGTATTCAATCCTGATGCAATTTCTGTGTTTCATCAACACTCTGTTGGTCCACACATTACAGAATGTCCCAAGATGTGCATCGGAAACTACTACTGGTCTTCCAGAGAACGATCAAAGCGTAAACTGTTTGAGACATTACTCCCATGGAGGAAAGTGCGCGTGGTGACTGTTGAATGAAATCCCGATGCAATTTCTGTGTTTCATCAACACTCTGATAGTCCACACATTACAGAATGCCTCCAGATGTGCATCGGAAACTACTACTGGTCTTCCAGGGAACGATGAATGCGTAGACTGTTTGAGACATTACTCCCATGGGGGAAAGTGCGCATGGTGACTGTTGTATTCAATCCCGATGCAATTTCTGTGTTTCATCAACACTTTGAAGGTCCACAGATTACAGAATGCCTCCAGATGTGCATCGGATACTTCTACTGGTCTTGCAGTGAACGATAAAAGCGTAGACTCTTTGAGACATTACTCCCATGGAGGAAAGTGCCCATGGTGACTGTTGTATTCAATCCCGAGGCAATTTTTGTGTTTCATCAACACTCTTATAGTCCACACATTACAGATTGCCCACAGATGTGCATAGGAAACTACTACTGGTCTTCCAGGGAACGAACAAAGCGTAAACTGTTTGATACATTACTCCCATGGAGGAAAGTGCGCATGGTGACTGCGGTATTCAATCCTGATGCAATTTCTGTGTTTCATCAACACTCTGTTGGTCCACACATTACAGAATGTCCCAAGATGTGCATCGGAAACTACTACTGGTCTTCCAGAGAACGATCAAAGCGTAAACTGTTTGAGACATTACTCCCATGGAGGAAAGTGCGCATAAGGACTGTTGTATTGAATCCCGATGCAATTTTGTATTTCATCAACACTTTGAAGATCCACAGATTACAGAATGCTTCCAGATGTACATCGGAAACTACTACTGGTCTTCCAGGACACGATCAATGCGTAGACTGTTTGAGACATTACTCCCATGGAGGAAAGTGCGCATGGTGACTGTTGTATTCAATCCCGATGCAATTTCTGTGTTTCATCAACACTCTGAAAGTCCACACTTTACAGAATGCCCCCAGATATGCATCGGAAACTACTACTGGTCTTCCAGGGAACGATCAAAGAGTAAACTGTTTGAGACATTACTCCCATGGAGGAAAGTGCGCGTGGTGACTGTTGAATGAAATCCCGATGCAATATCTGTGTTTCATCAACACTCTCATAGTCCACAGATTACAGAATGCCTCCAGATGTGCATCTGAAACTACCACAGGTCTTCCAGGGTACGATCAAAGCGTAGATTGTTTGAGACATTACTCCCATGGGGGAAAGTGCGCATGGTGATTGTTGAATTCAATCCCGATGCAATGTCTGTGTTTCATCAACACTTTGAAGGTCCACAGATTACAGAATGCCTCCAGATGTGTATCCGAAACTACTATTGGTCTTCCAGGAAACGATCAAACCGTAGACTGTTTGCGACATTACTCCCATGGAGGAAAGTGAGCATGGTGTCTGTTGTATTCAATCCCGATGCAATTTCTGTGTTTCATCAACACTCTGATAGTCCACAGATTACAGAATGCCTCCAGGAGTGCATCGGACACTACTACTGGTCTTGCAGGGAACGATCAAATCGTAGACTGTTTGAGACATTACTCCCATGGAGGAAAGTTCGCATGGTGATTGTTGTACTCAATCCCGATGCAATTTCTGTGTTTCATCAACACTTTGAAGGTCCACAGATTACAGAATGCCTCCAGATGTGCATCGGAAAGTACTACTGGTCTTGCAGGGAACGATCAAAGCGTAGACTGTTTGAGACATTACTCCCATGGAGGAAAGTGCGCATGGTGATTGTTGTATTCAATCACGATGCAATGTCTGTGTTTCATCAACACTCTGATAGTCCACACATTACAGAATGCCTCCAGATGTGCATCGGAAACTGCTACTGGTCTTCCAGGGAACGATGAATGCGTAGACTGTTTGAGACATTACTCCCATGGGGGAAAGTGCGCATGGTGACTGTTGTATTCAATCCCGATGCAATTTCTGTGTTTCATCAACACCTTGAAGGTCCACAGATTACAGAATGCCTCCAGATGTGCATCGGATACTTCTACTGGTCTTGCAGGGAACGATAACAGCGTAGACTGTTTGAGACATTACTCCCATGGAGGAATGTGCGCATGGTGACTGTTGTAATCAATCCCGAAGGCAATTTTTGTGTTTCATCAACACTCTTATAGTCCACACATTACAGGATGCCCACAGATGTGCATCGGAAACTACTACAGGTCTTCCAGGGAACGATCAAAGCGTAAACTGTTTTATACATTACTCCCATGGAGGAAAGTGCGCATGGTGACTGCGGTATTCAATCCTGATGCAATTTATGTGTTTCATCAACACTCTGTTGGTCCACACATTACAGAATGTCCTAAGATGTGCATCGGAAACTACTACTGGTCTTCCAGAGAACGATCAAAGCGTAAACTGTTTGAGACATTACTCCCATGGAGGAAAGTGCGCGTGGTGACTGTTGAATGAAATCCCGATGCAATTTCTGTGTTTCACCAACACTCTCATAGTCCACAGATTACAGAATGCCTCCAGATGTGCATCTGAAACTACCACAGGTCTTCCAGGGTACGATCAAACCGTAGATTGTTTGAGACATTACTCCCATGGAGGAAAGTGCGCATGGTGATTGTTGTATTCAATCCCGATGCAATTTCTGTGTTTCATCAACACTTTGAAGGTCCACAGATTACAGAATGCCTCCAGATGTGCATCGGAATCTACTACTGGTCTTGCAGGGAACGATCAAATCGTAGACTCTTTGAGACATTACTCCCATGGAGAAAAGTGCGCATGGTGACTGTTGTATTTAATCCCGATGCAATGTCTGTGTTTCATCAACACTCTGATAGTCCACACATTACAGAATGCCTCCAGATGTGCATCGGAAACTACTACTGGTCTTCCAGGGAACGATGAATGCGTAGACTGTTTGAGACATTACTCCCATGGGGGAAAGTGCGCATGGTGACTGTTGTATTCAATCCCGATGCAATTTCTGTGTTTCATCAACACTTTGAAGGTCCAAAGAATACAGAATGCCTCCAGATGTGCATCGGATACTTCTACTGGTCTTGCAGTGAACGATAAAAGCGTAGACTCTTTGAGACATTACTCCCATGGAGGAAAGTGCCCATGGTGACTGTTGTATTCAATCCCGAGGCAATTTTTGTGTTTCATCAACACTCTTATAGTCCACACATTACAGATTGCCCACAGATGTGCATAGGAAACTACTACTGGTCTTCCAGGGAACGAACAAAGCGTAAACTGTTTGATACATTACTCCCATGGAGGAAAGTGCGCATGGTGACTGCGGTATTCAATCCTGATGCAATTTCTGTGTTTCATCAACACTCTGTTGGTCCACACATTACAGAATGTCCCAAGATGTGCATCGGAAACTACTACTGGTCTTCCAGAGAACGATCAAAGCGTAAACTGTTTGAGACATTACTCCCATGGAGGAAAGTGCGCATAAGGACTGTTGTATTGAATCCCGATGCAATTTTGTGTTTCATCAACACTTTGAAGATCCACAGATTACAGAATGCTTCCAGATGTACATCGGAAACTACTACTGGTCTTCCAGGACACGATCAATGCGTAGACTGTTTGAGACATTACTCCCATGGAGGAAAGTGCGCATGGTGACTGTTGTATTCAATCCCGATGCAATTTCTGTGTTTCATCAACACTCTGAAAGTCCACACTTTACAGAATGCCCCCAGATATGCATCGGAAACTACTACTGGTCTTCCAGGGAACGATCAAAGAGTAAACTGTTTGAGACATTACTCCCATGGAGGAAAGTGCGCGTGGTGACTGTTGAATGAAATCCCGATGCAATTTCTGTGTTTCATCAACACTCTCATAGTCCACAGATTACAGAATGCCTCCAGATGTGCATCTGAAACTACCACAGGTCTTCCAGGGTACGATCAAAGCGTAGATTGTTTGAGACATTACTCCCATGGGGGAAAGTGCGCATGGTGATTGTTGAATTCAATCCCGATGCAATGTCTGTGTTTCATCAACACTTTGAAGGTCCACAGATTACAGAATGCCTCCAGATGTGTATCCGAAACTACTATTGGTCTTCCAGGAAACGATCAAACCGTAGACAGTTTGCGACATTACTCCCATGGAGGAAAGTGAGCATGGTGTCTGTTGTATTCAATCCCGATGCAATTTCTGTGTTTCATCAACACTCTGATAGTCCACAGATTACAGAATGCCTCCAGGAGTGCATCGGACACTACTACTGGTCTTGCAGGGAACGATCAAAGCGTAGACTGTTTGAGACATTACTCCCATGGAGGAAAGTTCGCATGGTGATTGTTGTACTCAATCCCGATGCAATTTCTGTGTTTCATCAACACTTTGAAGGTCCACAGATTACAGAATGCCTCCAGATGTGCATCGAAAAGTACTACTGGTCTTGCAGGGAACGATCAAATCGTAGACTGTTTGAGACATTACTCCCATGGAGGAAAGTGCGCATGGTGATTGTTGTATTCAATCCCGATGCAATGTCTGTGTTTCATCAACACTCTGATAGTCCACACATTACAGAATGCCTCCAGATGTGCATCGGAAACTACTACTGGTCTTCCAGGGAACGATGAATGCGTAGACTGTTTGAGACATTACTCCCATGGGGGAAAGTGCGCATGGTGACTGTTGTATTCAATCCCGATGCAATTTCTGTGTTTCATCGACACCTTGAAGGTCCACAGATTACAGAATGCCTCCAGATGTGCATCGGATACTTCTACTGGTCTTGCAGGGAACGATAAAAGCGTAGACTGTTTGAGACATTACTCCCATGGAGGAAAGTGCGCATGGTGACTGTTGTAATCAATCCCGAAGGCAATTTTTGTGTTTCATCAACACTCTTATAGTCCACACATTACAGGATGCCCACAGATGTGCATCGGAAACTACTACAGGTCTTCCAGGGAACGATCAAAGCGTAAACTGTTTTATACATTACTCCCATGGAGGAAAGTGCGCATGGTGACTGCGGTATTCAATCCTGATGCAATTTATGTGTTTCATCAACACTCTGTTGGTCCACACATTACAGAATGTCCTAAGATGTGCATCGGAAACTACTACTGGTCTTCCAGAGAACGATCAAAGCGTAAACTGTTTGAGACATTACTCCCATGGAGGAAAGTGCGCGTGGTGACTGTTGAATGAAATCCCGATGCAATTTCTGTGTTTCACCAACACTCTCATAGTCCACAGATTACAGAATGCCTCCAGATGTGCATCTGAAACTACCACAGGTCTTCCAGGGTACGATCAAACCGTAGATTGTTTGAGACATTACTCCCATGGAGGAAAGTGCGCATGGTGATTGTTGTATTCAATCCCGATGCAATTTCTGTGTTTCATCAACACTTTGAAGGTCCACAGATTACAGAATGCCTCCAGATGTGCATCGGAATCTACTACTGGTCTTGCAGGGAACGATCAAATCGTAGACCCTTTGAGACATTACTCCCATGGAGGAAAGTGCGCATGGTGACTGTTGTATTTAATCCCGATGCAATGTCTGTGTTTCATCAACACTCTTATAGTCCACACATTACAGAATGCCTCCAGATGTGCATCGGAAACTACTACTGGTCTTCCAGTTAACGATGAATGCGTAGACTGTTTGAGACATTACTCCCATGGGGGAAAGTGCGCATGGTGACTGTTGTATTCAATCCCGATGCTATTTCTGTGTTTCATCAACACTTTGAAGGTCCACAGATTACAGAATGCCTCCAGATGTGCATCGGATACTTCTACTGGTCTTGCAGTGAACGATAAAAGCGTAGACTCTTTGAGACATTACTCCCATGGAGGAAAGTGCGCATGGTGACTGTTGTATTTAATCCCGATGCAATGTCTGTGTTTCATCAACACTCTTATAGTCCACACATTACAGAATGCCTCCAGATGTGCATCGGAAACTACTACTGGTCTTCCAGTTAACGATGAATGCGTAGACTGTTTGAGACATTACTCCCATGGGGGAAAGTGCGCATGGTGACTGTTGTATTCAATCCCGATGCAATTTCTGTGTTTCATCAACACTTTGAAGGTCCACAGATTACAGAATGCCTCCAGATGTGCATCGGATACTTCTACTGGTCTTGCAGTGAACGATAAAAGCGTAGACTCTTTGAGACATTACTCCCATGGAGGAAAGTGCCCATGGTGACTGTTGTATTCAATCCCGAGGCAATTTTTGTGTTTCATCAACACTCTTATAGTCCACACATTACAGATTGCCCACAGATGTGCATAGGAAACTACTACTGGTCTTCCAGGGAACGAACAAAGCGTAAACTGTTTGATACATTACTCCCATGGAGGAAAGTGCGCATGGTGACTGCGGTATTCAATCCTGATGCAATTTCTGTGTTTCATCAACACTGTGTTGGTCCACACATTACAGAATGTCCCAAGATGTGCATCGGAAACTACTACTGGTCTTCCAGAGAACGATCAAAGCGTAAACTGTTTGAGACATTACCCCCATGGAGGAAAGTGCGCATAAGGACTGTTGTATTGAATCCCGATGCAATTTTGTGTTTCATCAACACTTTGAAGATCCACAGATTACAGAATGCTTCCAGATGTACATCGGAAACTACTACTGGTCTTCCAGGACACGATCATTGCGTAGACTGTTTGAGACATTACTCCCATGGAGGAAAGTGCGCATGGTGACTGTTGTATTCAATCCCGATGCAATTTCTGTGTTTCATCAACACTCTGAAAGTCCACACATTACAGAATGCCCCCAGATATGCATCGGAAACTACTACTGGTCTTCCAGGGAACGATCAAAGAGTAAACTGTTTGAGACATTACTCCCATGGAGGAAAGTGCGCGTGGTGACTGTTGAATGAAATCCCGATGCAATTTCTGTGTTTCATCAACACTCTCATAGTCCACAGATTACAGAATGCCTCCAGATGTGCATCTGAAACTACAACAGGTCTTCCAGGGTACGATCAAAGCGTAGATTGTTTGAGACATTACTCCCATGGGGGAAAGTGCGCATGGTGATTGTTGAATTCAATCCCGATGCAATTTCTGTGTTTCATCAACACTTTGAAGGTCCACAGATTACAGAATGCCTCCAGATGTGTATCCGAAACTACTATTGGTCTTCCAGGAAACGATCAAACCGTAGACTGTTTGCGACATTACTCCCATGGAGGAAAGTGAGCATGGTGTCTGTTGTATTCAATCCCGATGCAATTTCTGTGTTTCATCAACACTCTGATAGTCCACAGATTACAGAATGCCTCCAGGAGTGCATCGGACACTACTACTGGTCTTGCAGGGAACGATCAAAGCGTAGACTGTTTGAGACATTACTCCCATGGAGGAAAGTTCGCATGGTGATTGTTGTACTCAATCCCGATGCAATTTCTGTGTTTCATCAACACTTTGAAGGTCCACAGATTACAGAATGCCTCCAGATGTGCATCGGAAAGTACTACTGGTCTTGCAGGGAACGATCAAAGCGTAGACTGTTTGAGACATTACTCCCATGGAGGAAAGTGCGCATGGTGATTGTTGTATTCAATCCCGATGCAATGTCTGTGTTTCATCAACACTCTGATGGTCCACACATTACAGAATGCCTCCAGATGTGCATCGGAAACTACTACTCGTCTTCCAGGGAACGATGAATGCGTAGACTGTTTGAGACATTACTCCCATGGGGGAAAGTGCGCATGGTGACTGTTGTATTCAATCCCGATGCAATTTCTGTGTTTCATCAACACCTTGAAGGTCCACAGATTACAGAATGCCTCCAGATGTGCATCGGATACTTCTACTGGTCTTGCAGGGAACGATAAAAGCGTAGACTGTTTGAGACATTACTCCCATGGAGGAAAGTGCGCATGGTGACTGTTGTATTCAATCCCGAAGGCAATTTTTGAGTTTCATCAACACTCTTATAGTCCACACATTACAGATTGCCCACAGATGTGCTTCGGAAACTACTACTGGTCTTCCAGGGAACGATCAAAGCGTAAACTGTTTTATACATTACTCCCATGGAGGAAAGTGCGCATGGTGACTGCGGTATTCAATCCTGATGCAATTTCTGTGTTTCATCAACACTCTGTTGGTCCACACATTACAGAATGTCCCAAGATGTGCATCGGAAACTACTACTGGTCTTCCAGATACCGATCAAAGCGTAAACTGTTTGAGACATTCCTCCCATGGAGGAAAGTGCGCATAAGGACTGTTGTATTTAATCCCGATGCAATTTTGTGTTTCATCAACACTTTGAAGATCCACAGATTACAGAATGCTTCCAGATGTGCAGCGGAAACTACTACTGGTCTTCCAGGACACGATCAATGCGTAGACTGTTTGAGACATTACTCCCATGGAGGAAAGTGCGCATGGTGACTGTTGTATTCAATCCCGATGCAATTTCTGTGTTTCATCAGCACTCTGATAGTCCACAGATTACAGAATGCCTCCAGATGTGCATCGGAATCTACTACTGGTCTTGCAGGGAACGATCAAAGCGTAGACCGTTTGAGACATTACTCCCATGGAGGAAAGTGCGCATGGTGATAGTTGTATTCAATCCCGATGCAATTTCTGTGTTTCATCAACACTTTGAAGGTCCACAGATTACAGAATGCCTCCAGATGTGCATCGGAATCTACTACTGGTCTTGCAGGGAACGATCGAAGCGTAGACTGTTTGAGACATGACTCCCATGGAGAAAAGTGCGCATGGGGACTGTTGTATTCAATCCCGATGCAATTTCTGTGTTTCATCAACACTCTGAAAGTCCACACATTACAGAATGCCCCCAGATATGCATCGGAAACTACTACTGGTCTTCCAGGGAACGATCAAAGAGTAAACTGTTTGAGAAATTACTCCCATGGAGGAAAGTGCGCGTGGTGACTGTTGAATGAAATCCCGATGCAATTTCTGTGTTTCATAAACTCTCTCATAGTCCACAGATTACAGAATGCATCCAGATGTGCATCTGAAACTACCACAGGTCTTCCAGGGTACGATCAAAGCGTAGATTGTTTGAGACATTACTCCCATGGAGGAAAGTGCGCATAGTGATTGTTGTATTCAATCCCGATGCAATTTCTGTGTTTCATCAACACTCTGTTGGTCCACACAATACAGAATGTCCCCAGATCTGCATCGGAAACTACTACTGGTCTTCCTAAGAACGATCAAAGCGTAAACTGTTTGAGACACTACTCCCATGGAGGTAAGTGCGCATGCTGACTCTTGTATTGAATCCCCATGCAATTTTGTGTTTCATCAACACTTTGAAGATCCAAAGATTACAGAATGCCTCCAGATGTGCATCTGAAACTACTATTGGTCTTCCAGGAAACGATCAAACCGTAGACTGTTTGAGACATTACTCCCATGGTGGAAAGTGAGCATGGTGACTGTTGTATTCAATCCCGATGCAATTTCTGTGTTTCATCAACACTCTGATAGTCCACAGATTACAGAATGCCTCCAGGAGTGCATCGGAAACTACTACTGGTCTTGCAGGGAACGATCAAAGCGTAGACTGTTTGAGACATTACTCCCATGTAAGAAAGTTCGCATGGTGATTGTTGTACTCAATCCCGATGCAATTTCTGTGTTCCATCAACACTTTGAAGGTCCACAGATTACAGAATGCCCCCAGATGTGCATCGGAAAGTACTACTGGTCTTGCAGTTAACGATCAAAGCGTAGACTGTTTGAGACATTACTCCCATGGAGGAAAGTGCGCATGGTGATTGTTGTATTCAATCCCGATGCAATGTCTGTTTTTCATCAACACTCTGATAGTGCACACATTACAGAATGCCTCCAGATGTGCGTCGGAAACTACTACTGGTCTTCCAGGGAACGATGAATGCGTAGACTGTTTGAGACATTACTCCCATGGGGGAAAGTGCGCATGGTGACTGTTGTATTCAATCCCGATGCAATTTCTGTGTTTCATCAACACTTTGAAGGTCCACAGATTACAGAATGCCTCCAGATTTGCATCGGATACTTCTACTGGTCTTGCAGGGAACGATAAAAGCGTAGACTGTTTGAGACATTACTCCCATGGAGGAAAGTGCGCATGGTGACTGTTGTATTCAATCCCGAGGCAATTTTTGTGTTTCATCAACACTCTTATAGTCCACGCATTAGAGATTGCCCACAGATATGCATCGGAAACTACTACTGGTCATCCAGTGAACGATCAAAGCGTAAACTGTTTGATACATTACTCCCATGGAGGAAAGAGCGCATGGTGACTGCGGTATTCAATCCTGATGCAATTTCTGTGTTTCATCAACACTCTGTTGGTCCACACATTACAGAATGTCCCAAGATGTGCATCGGAAACTACTACTGGTCTTCCAGAGAACGATCAAAGCGTAAACTGTTTGAGACATTACTCCCATGGAGGAAAGTGCGCATAAGGGCTGTTGTATTGAATCCCGATGCAATTTTGTGTTTCATCAACACTTTGAAGATCCACAGATTACAGAATGCTTCCAGATGTACAGCGGAAACTACTACTGGTCTTCCAGGACACGATCAAAGCGTAGACTGTTTGAGACATTACTCCCATTTAGGAAAATTGCGCATGGTGACTGTTGTATTCAATCCCGATGCACTTTCTGTGTTTCAGCAACACTCTGATAGTCCACACATTACAGAATGCCTCCAGATGTTACTCGGAAACAAATACTGGTGTTCCAGGCAACGATCAAAGCGTAGACTGTTTGAGACATTACTCCCATGGAGGAAAGTGCGCATGGTGACTGTTGTATTCAATCCCGATGCAATTTCTGTGTTTCATCAACACTCTCATAGTCCACAGATTACAGAATGCCTCCAGATGTGCATCGTAAACTACTACTGGTCTTGCAGGTAACGATCAAAGCGTAGACTGTTTGAGACATTACTCCCATGGAGAAAAGTGCGCATGGTGACTGTTGTATTCAATCCCGATGCAATTTCTGTATTTCATCAACACTTTGAAGGTCCACAGAATAGAGAATGCGTCCAGATGTTCATCGGAAACTTCTACTGATTTTGCAGGGAACTATCAAAGCGTAGACTGTTTGAGACATTACTCCCATGGAGGAATAAGCGCATGGTGACTGTTGTATTCAATCCCGACGCAATTTCTGTGTTTCATCAACACTCTGATAGTCCACAGATTACAGAATTCCCACAGATGTGCATCGGAAACTACTACTGGCCTTCCAGGGAACGATCAAAGCGTAAACTGTTTGAGACATTACTCCCATGGATGAAAGTGCGCATGGTGACTGTTGTATTCAATCCTGAAGCAATTTCTGTGTTTCATCAACACTCTGATAGTCCACACATTACAGAATGCCCCCAGATGTGAATCGGAAACTACTACTGGTCTTCCAGGGAACGATCACAGCGTAAACTGTTTGAGACATTACTCCCATGGAGGAAAGTGCTTATGGTGACTGTTGTATTCAATCGCGATGCAATTTCTGTTTTTCATCAACACTTTGAAGGTCCACAGAATAGAGAATGACTCCAGATGATCATCGGAAACTTCTACTGGTCTTGCAGGGAACGATCAAAGCGTAGACTGTTTGAGACATTACTCCCATGGAGGAAAGTGCGCATGGTGACTGTTGTATTCAATCCTGACGCAATTTCTGTGTTTCATCAACACTCTGATAGTCCACACATTACAGAATGCCCCCAGATGTGAATCGGAAACTACTACTGGTCTTCCAGGGAACGATCACAGCGTAAACTGTTTGAGACATTACTCCCATGGAGGAAAGTGCGCATGGTGACTGTTGTATTCAATCCCGATGCAATTTCTGTTTTAGAACAACACTCTGATAGTTTACAGATTACAGAATGCCTCCAGATGTGCTTCGTAAGCTACTACTGGTCTTCCAGAGACCGATCAAAACGTAAACTGTTTGAGACATTGCTCCCATGGAGGAAAGTGCGCATGGTAACTGTTGGATTCAATCCCGATGCAATTTCTGTATTTCATCAACACTTTGAAGGTCCACAGATTACAGAATGCCTCCAGATGTGCATCGGAAACTACTACTGGTCCTCCAGGAAACGATCAAAGCGTAGACTCTTTGAGACATTACTCCCATGAAGGAAAGTGCGCATGGTGGCTGTCGTATTCAATCCCGATGCAATTTCTGTGGTTCATCAACACTCTGATAGTCCACACATTAAAGAATGCCCCCAGATGTGCATCGGAAACTACTATTTGTCTTCCAATGAACGATCAAAGCGTGAACTGTTTGAGGCGTTACTCATATGGAGGAAAGTACGCATGGCGACTGTTGTATTCAATCCAGGTGCAATCTCTGTGTTTCATCAACACTCTGATAGTCCACACATTCCAGAATGCCTCCAGATGTGCATCGGAAACTAGTACTGGTCTTCCAGGGAACGATCAAAGCAAAACTGTTTCAGACATTACTCCCATGGAGGAAAGTGCGCTTGGTGACTCTTTTATTCAATCCCGATTCAATTTTTGTGTTCATCAACACTCTGATAGTCCACAGATTACACAATCCCTCCAGACGTGCATCGGACACTACTACTGTTCTTCCAGGGAACGATCAAAGCGTAGACAGTTTGAGACATTACTCCCATGGAGGAATAAGCGCATGGTGACTGTTGTATTCAATCCCGACGCAATTTCTGTGTTTCATCAACACTCTGATAGTCCACAGATTACAGAATGCCTCCAGATGTTCATCGGAAACTACTACTGGCCTTGCAGGGAACGATCAAAGCGTAGACTGTTTGAGACATTACTCCCATTTAGGAAAATTGCGCATGGTGACTGTTGTATTCAATCCCGATGCAATTTCTGTGTTTCAACAACACTCTGATAGTCCACACATTACAGAATGCCTCCAGATGTTACTCGGAAACAAATACTGGTGTTCCAGGCAACGATCAAAGCGTAGACTGTTTGAGACATTACTCCCATGGAGGAAAGTGCGCATGGTGACTGTTGTATTCAATCGCGATGCAATTTCTGTATTTCATCAACACTTTGAAGGTCCACAGAATAGAGAATGACTCCAGATGATCATCGGAAACTTCTACTGGTCTTGCAGGGAACGATCAAAGCGTAGACTGTTTGAGACATTACTCCCATGGAGGAAAGTGCGCATGGTGACTGTTGTATTCAATCCTGATGCAATTTCTGTGTTTCATCAACACTCTGATAGTCCACACATTACAGAATGCCCCCAGATGTGAATCGGAAACTACTACTGGTCTTCCAGGGAACGATCACAGCGTAAACTGTTTGAGACATTACTCCCATGGAGGAAAGTGCGCATGGTGACTGTTGTATTCAATCCCGATGCAATTTGTGTTTTAGAACAACACTCTGATAGTTTACAGATTACAGAATGCCTCCAGATGTGCTAGTACTGGTCTTCCAGGGAACGATCAAAGCAAAACTGTTTCAGACATTACTCCCATGGAGGAAAGTGCGCATGGTGACTGTTGTATTCAATCCCGATGCAATTTCTGTGTTTCATCAACACTCTGATAGTCCACAGATTACAGAATGCCTCCAGATGTGCATCGGAAACTACTACTGGTCTTGCAGGGAACGATCAAAGCGTAGACCGTTTGAGACATTACTCCCATGGAGGAAAGTGCGCATGGTGATAGTTGTATTCAATCCCGATGCAATTTCTGTGTTTCATCAACACTTTGAAGGTCCACAGATTACAGAATGCCTCCAGATGTGCATCGGAATCTACTACTGGTCTTGCAGGGAACGATCGAAGCGTAGACTGTTTGAGACATGACTCCCATGGAGAAAAGTGCGCATGGGGACTGTTGTATTCAATCCTGAAGCAATTTCTGTGTTTCATCAACACTCTGATAGTCCACACATTACAGAATGCCCCCAGATGTGAATCGGAAACTACTACTGGTCTTCCAGGGAACGATCACAGCGTAAACTGTTTGAGACATTACTCCCATGGAGGAAAGTGCCCCCAGATGTGAATCGGAAACTACTACTGGTCTTCCAGGGAACGATCACAGCGTAAACTGTTTGAGACATTACTCCCATGGAGGAAAGTGCGCATGGTGACTGTTGTATTCAATACCGATGCAATTTCTGTTTTAGAACAACACTCTGATAGTTTACAGATTACAGAATGCCTCCAGATGTGCTTCGTAAGCTACTACTGGTCTTCCAGATACCGATCAAAACGTAAACTGTTTGAGACATTGCTCCCATGGAGAAAAGTGCGCATGGTGACTGTTGTATTCAATCCCGATGCAATTTCAGAGTTTCATCAACACTCTGATAGTCAACAGATTACAGAATGCCTCCAGATGTGCATCGGAGACTACTACTGGTCCTCCAGGAAACGATCAAAGCGTAGACTCTTTGAGACATTACTCCCATGGAGGAAAGTGCGCATGTTGGCTGTCGTATTCAATCCCGATGCAATTTCTGTGTATCATCAACACTCCGATAGTCCACACATTAAAGAATGCCCCCAGATGTGCATCGGAAACTACTATTGGTCTTCCAATGAACGATCAAAGCATAAACTGTTTGAGACGTTACTCATATGGAGGAAAGTGCGCATGGCGACTGTTGTATTCAATCCAGATGCAATCTCTGTGTTTCATCAACACTCTGATAGTCCAGACATTCCAGAATGCGTCCAGATGTGCATCGGAAACTACTACTGGTATTCGAGGGAACGATCAAAGCGTACACTGTTTGAGACATTACTACCATTTAGGAAAATTGCGCATGGTGACTGTTGTATTCAATCCCGATGCAATTTCTGTGTTTCAACAACACTCTGATAGTCCACACATTACAGAATGCCTCCAGATGTTACGCGGAAACAAATACTGGTCTTCCAGGCAACGATCAAAGTGTAGACTGTTTGAGACATTACTCCCATGGCGGAAAGTGCGCATGGTGACGGTTGTATTCAATCCCGATACAATTTCTGTGTTTCATCAACACTCTGATAGTCCACTGATTACAGAATGCCTCCAGATGTGCATCGGAAACTACTACAGGTCGTCCAGGGAATGATCAAAGCGTAAACTATTTGAGAGTTTACTTCCATGGAGGAAAGTGCGCATGCTGGCTGTTGTATTCAATCCTGATTGCAATTTCTGTGTTTCATCAACACTCTGATAGTCCACAGACTACAGAATGCCTCCAGATGTCCATCGGAAACTACTACTGGTCTTCCAGGTAACGATCAAAGCGTAGAATGCTTGCGACATTACTCCCATTTAGGAAAGTGCGCATGGTGACTCTTGTATTCAATCCCGATGCAATTTCTGTGTTTCATCAACACTTTGAAGGTCCACAGATTACAGAATGCCTCCAGATGTGCATCGGAAACTACTACTGGTCTTCCAGGAAACGAGCAAATCGTAGACAGTTTGAGACATTACTCCCATGGAGGAAAGTTCGCATGGTGAATGTTGTATTCAATCCCGATGCAATTTCTGTGTTTCAACAGCATTCTGGTAGTCCACAGATTATAGAATGCCTCCAGATGTGCATCGGAAACTATTACTGGTCATCCATGGAACGATCAAAGCGTAGACTGTTTGAGACATTAATCCCATGGAGGAAAGTGAGGATGGCTTCTGTTGTATTCAATCCCGATGCAATTTCTGTGTTTCAACAACAATCTGATAGTCCACAGATTACAGAATGCCTCCAGATGTCTATCGGAAACTACTACTGGTCTTCAAGGGAACGATCAAAGCGTAGACTGTTTGAGACATTACTCCCATTTAGGAAAATTGCGCATGGTGACTGTTGTATTCAATCCCGATGCAATATCTGTGTTTCAACAACACTCTGATAGTCCACAGATTACAGAATGCCTCCAGATGTCTATCGGAAACTGCTACTGGTTACAAGGGAACGATCAAAGCGTAGACTGTTTGAGACATTACTCATATTTAGGGAAATTGCACATGGTGACTGTTGTATTCAATCCCGATGCAATTTCGTGTTTCATCAACGCTCTGATAGTCCACTGATTACAGAATGCCTCCAGATGTGCATCGGAAACTACTACAGGTCTTCCAGGGAGCGATCAAAGCGTAGACTGTTTGAGACATTACTCCCATGGAGGAAAGTTCGCATGGTGACTGTTGTATACAATCCCGATGCAATTTCTGTGTTTCAACAGCACTCTGGTAGTCCACAGATTACAGAATGCCACCAGATGTGCATCGGAAACTGCAACTGGTCATCCAGGGAACGATCAAAGCGTAGACTGTTTGAGACATTAATCCCATGGAGGAAAGTGCGCATGGTGACTGTTGTATTCAATCCCGATGCAATTTCTGTGTTTCAACAACACTCTGATAGTCCACAGATTACAGAATGTCTCCAGATGTGCATCGGATACTACTACTGGTGTTCAAGGGAATGATCAAAGCGTAGACTGTTTGAGACATTACTCCCATTTAGGAAAATTGCGCATGGTGACTGTTGTATTCAATCCCGATGAAATTTCTGTGTTTCAACAACACTCTGATAGTCCACAGATTACAGAATGCCTCCAGATGTGCATCGGAAACTAATACAGGTCTTCCAGGGAACGATCAAAGCGAAAATTGCTTGAGACATTACTCCCATGGAGGAAAGTGCGCATGATGACTGTTGTATTCAATCCTGATTGCAATTTCTGTGTTTCATCAACACTCTGATAGTCCACACATTACAGAATGTCCCCTAGATGTACATCGGATTGTACTACTGGTCTTCCAGGGAACGATCAAAGCGTAGACTGTTTGAGACATTACGCCCATGGAGGAAGGTTCGCATGGTGACTGTTGTATTCAATCCCGATGCAATTTCTGTCTTTCAACAGCATTCTGGTAGTCCACAGATTATAGAATGCCTCCAGATGTGCATCGGAAACTATTACTGGTCATCCAGGGAACGATCAAAGCGTAGACTGTTTGAGACATTAATCCCATGGAGGAAAGTGCGGATGGCGGCTGTTGTATTCAATCCCGATGCAATTTCTGTGTTTCAACAACACTCTGATAGTCCACAGATTACAGAATGCCTCCAGATGTCTATCGGAAACTACTACTGGTCTTCAAAGGAACGATCAAAGCGTAGACTGTTTGAGACATTACTCCCATTTAGGAAAATTGCGCATGGTGACTGTTGTATTCAATCCCGATGCAATTTCTGTGTTTCAACAACACTCTGATAGTCCACAGATTACAGAATGCCTCCAGATGTCTATCGGAAACTACTACTGGTCTTCAAGGGAACGATCAAAGCGTAGTCTGTTTGAGACGTTACTCACATTTAGGGAAATTGCACATGGTGACTGTTGTATTCAATCCCGATGCAATTTCGTGTTTCAACAGCACTCTGGTAGTCCACAGATTACAGAATGCCACCAGATGTGCATCGGAAACTACAACTGGTCATCCAGGGGACGATCAAAGCGTAGACTGTTTGAGACATTAATCCCATGGAGGAAAGTGCGCATGGTGACTGTTGTATTCAATCCCGATGCAATTTCTGTGTTTCATCAACACTCTGATAGTCCACAGACTACAGAATGCCTCCAGATGTGCATCGGAAACTACTACTGTCTTCCAGGGAACGATCAAAGCGTAGAATGCTTGCGACATTACTCCCATGGAGGAAATTGCGCATGGTGGCTGTTGTATACAATCCCGATCCAATTTCTGTGTATCATCAACACTTTGAAGGTCCACAGATTACAGAATGCCTCCAGATGTGCATCGGAAACTACTACTGGTCTTCCAGGGAACGATCAGATCGTAGACCCTTTGAGACATTACTCCCATTTAGGAAAATTGCTCATGGTGACTGTTGTATTCAATCCCGATGCAATTTATGTGTTTCTGCAACACTCTGATAGTCCACACATTACAGAATGAACCCAGATGTTCATCGGAAACATCTACTGGTCTTCCAGGAAACGATCAAAGCGTAAACTGTTTGAGACATTACTCCCATGGAGGAAAGTGCGCATGGTGACTGTTGTATTCAATCCGGAGGCAATTTCCATGTTTCATCAACACTTTCTAGGTCCACAGATTACAGAATGCCTCCATATGTTCATCGGAAACTACTACTGGTCTTCCAGGAAACAATCAAACCGTGGACTGTTTGAGACATTACTGCCATATAGGAAAGTGCGCATGCTGACTGTTGTATTCAATCCCGAGGCAATTTCTGTGTTTCATCAACTCTTTGAAGGTCCACAAATTGCAGAATGCCTCCAGATGTGCATCGGAAACTACTACTGGTCTTGCAGGGAACGATCAAAGCGTAGTCTGTTTGAGACAATACCCCCATGTTGGAAAGTGCGCATGGTGACTGTTGTAATCAATCCCGAGGCAATTTCTGTGTTTCATCAACAGTTTGAAGGTCCACAGATTACAGAATGCCTCCAGATCTCCATCGGAAACTACTACTGGTCGTGCAGGGAACGATCAAAGCGTAGATTGTTTGCGACATTTTCCCATGGAGGAAAGTGCGCATGGTGACTGTTGTACTCAATCCCGATACAATTTCTGTGTTTCATCAACACTCTTATAGTCCACAGATTACAGAATGCCTCCAGATGTGCATCGGAAACTACTACAGGTCGTCCAGGGAATGATCAAAGCGTAAACTGTTTGAGACATTACTTCCATGGAGGAATGTGCCCATGCTGACTGTTGTATTCAATCCTGATGCAATTTCTGTGTTTCATCAACACTCTGATAGTCCACACGTTACAGAATGTCCCCAGACGTGCATCGGAAACTACTACTGGTCTTCCAGCGAACGATCAAAGCGTAAACTGTTTGAGACATTACTCCCATGGAGGAAAGTGCGCATGGTGACTGTTGTATTCAATCCCGATGCAATTTCTGTGTTTTATCAACACTCTGATAGTCCACAGACTACAGAATGCCTCCAGATATCCATCGGAAACTAATACTGGTCTTCCAGGGAACGATCAAAGCGTAGATTGCTTGCGACATTACTCTCATGGAGGAAATTGCGCATGGTCACTGTTGTATTCAATCCCGATGCAATTTCTGTGTTTTATCAACACTCTGATAGTCCACAGACTACAGAATGCCTCCAGATGTCTATCGGAAACCACTACTGGTCTTCCAGGGAACGATCAAAGCGTAGACTGTTTGAGACTTTACTCATATTTAGGAAAATTGCGCATGGTGACTGTTGTATTCAATCCCGATGCAACTTCTGTGTTTCAACAACACTCTGATAGTCCACACATTACAGAATGCCTCCAGATGTGCATGGGAAACTACTGCAGGTCTTCCAGGGAACGATCAAAGCGTAGACTCTTTGAGACATTACTCCCATGGAGGAAAGTGCGCATGGTGACTGTTGTATTCAATCCCGATGCAAGTTCTGTGTTTCTTCAACACTCTGATAGTCCACAGATTACAGAATGACACCAGATGTGCATCGGAAACTAATACTGGTCTTCCTGGGAACGATCAAATCGTAGACTGTTTGAGACATAACTCCCATGAAGGAAAGTGCGCATGGTGACTGTTGAATTCAATCCCCATACAATTTCTGTGTTTCATCAACACTCTGTTAGTCCACAGATTACAGAATGCCTCCAGATGTGCATCGGAAACTACTACAGGTCTTCCAGGGAACGATCAAAGCGTAAATTGATTGAGACATTACTCATATGGAGGAAACTGCGAATGGTGGCTGTTGTATTCAATCCTGATTGCAATTTCTGTGTTTCATCAACACTCTGATAGTCCACAGATTACAGAATGCCTCCAGATCTCCATCGGAAACTACTACTGGTCGTGCAGGGAACGATCAAAGCGTAGATTGTTTGCGACATTTTCCCATGGAGGAAAGTGCGCATGGTGACTGTTGTACTCAATCCCGATACAATTTCTGTGTTTCATCAACACTCTTATAGTCCACAGATTGCAGAATGCCTCCAGATGTGCATCGGAAACTACTACAGGTCGTCCAGGGAATGATCAAAGCGTAAACTGTTTGAGACATTACTTCCATGGAGGAATGTGCCCATGCTGACTGTTGTATTCAATCCTGATGCAATTTCTGTGTTTCATCAACACTCTGATAGTCCACACGTTACAGAATGTCCCCAGACGTGCATCGGAAACTACTACTGGTCTTCCAGCGAACGATCAAAGCGTAAACTGTTTGAGACATTACTCCCATGGAGGAAAGTGCGCATGGTGACTGTTGTATTCAATCCCGATGCAATTTCTGTGTTTTATCAACACTCTGATAGTCCACAGACTACAGAATGCCTCCAGATATCCATCGGAAACTAATACTGGTCTTCCAGGGAACGATCAAAGCGTAGATTGCTTGCGACATTACTCTCATGGAGGAAATTGCGCATGGTCACTGTTGTATTCAATCCCGATGCAATTTCTGTGTTTTATCAACACTCTGATAGTCCACAGACTACAGAATGCCTCCAGATGTCTATCGGAAACCACTACTGGTCTTCCAGGGAACGATCAAAGCGTAGACTGTTTGAGACTTTACTCATATTTAGGAAAATTGCGCATGGTGACTGTTGTATTCAATCCCGATGCAACTTCTGTGTTTCAACAACACTCTGATAGTCCACACATTACAGAATGCCTCGAGATGTGCATGGGAAACTACTGCAGGTCTTCCAGGGAACGATCAAAGCGTAGACTCTTTGAGACATTACTCCCATGGAGGAAAGTGCGCGTGGTGACTGTTGTATTCAATCCCGATGCAAGTTCTGTGTTTCTTCAACACTCTGATAGTCCACAGATTACAGAATGACACCAGATGTGCATCGGAAACTAATACTGGTCTTCCTGGGAACGATCAAATCGTAGACTGTTTGAGACATAACTCCCATGAAGGAAAGTGCGCATGGTGACTGTTGAATTCAATCCCCATACAATTTCTGTGTTTCATCAACACTCTGTTAGTCCACAGATTACAGAATGCCTCCAGATGTGCATCGGAAACTACTACAGGTCTTCCAGGGAACGATCAAAGCGTAAATTGATTGAGACATTACTCATATGGAGGAAACTGCGAATGGTGGCTGTTGTATTCAATCCTGATTGCAATTTCTGTGTTTCATCAACACTCTGATAGTCCACACATTACAGAATGACACCAGAAATGCATCGGAAACTACTACTGTTCTTCCAGGGAACGATCAAAGCGTAGACTGTTTGAGACATTACTCCCATGGAGGAAAGTGCGCATGGTGACTGTTGTATTCAATCCCGATGCAATTTATGTGTTTCATCAACACTCTGATAGTCCACAGATTACAGAATGACACCTGATGTGCATCGGAAACTACTACAGGTCTTCCAGGGAACGATCAAAGCGTAAATTGTTTGAGACATTACTCCCATGAAGGAAAGTGCGCATGGTGACTGTTGTATTCAATCCTGATTGCAATTTCTGTGTCTCATCAACACTCTGATAGTCCACAGAGTACAAAATGCCTCCCGATGTGCATCGGAAACTACTACAGGTCGTCCAGGGAACGATCAAAGCGTAAACTGTTTGAGACATTACTCCGATGGAGGAAAGTGCGCATGCTGATTGTTGTGTTCAATCCTGATGCAATTTCTGTGTTTCATCAACACTCTGATAGTCCACACATTACAGAATGTCCCCAGACGTGCATCGGAAACTACTACTGGTCTTCCAGCGAACGATCAAAGCGTAAACTGTTTGAGACATTACTCCCATGTAGGAAAGTGCGCATGGTGACTGTTGTATTCAATCCCCAATGCAATTTCTGTGTTTTATCAACACTCTGATAGTCCACAGACTACAGAATGCCTCCAGATGTCCATCGGAAACTACTACTGGTCTTCCAGGGAACGATCAAAACGTAGAATTCTTGCGACATTACTCTCATGGAAGAAAGTGCGCATGGTCACTGATGTATTCAATCCCGATGCAATATCTGTGTTTTATCAACACTCTGATAGTCCACAGACTACAGAATGCCTCCAGATTTCCATCGGAAACTACTACATGTCTTCCAGGGAACGATCAAAGCGTAGAATGCTTGCGACGTTACTCCCATGTAGGAAAGTGCGCATGGTGACTCTTGTATTCCATCCCGATGCCACTACTGTGTTTCATCAACACTTTGAAGGTCCACAGATTACAGAATGCCTCCAGATGTGCATCGGAAACTACTACTGGTCTTCCAGGAACGATCAAAGCGTAGACAGTTTCAGACATTACTCCCATGGAGGAAAGTTCGCATGGTGACTGTTGTATTCAATCCCGATGCTATTTCTGTGTTTCAACAGCACTCTGTTAGTCCACAGATTATAGAATGCCTATAGATGTGCATCGGAAACTACTACTGGTCATCCAGGGAACGATCAAAGCGTAGACTGTTTGAGACATTACTCTCAAGGAGGAAAGTGCGCATGGTGACTGTTGTATTCAATCCCGATGCAATTTCTGTGTCTCATCAACACTCTGATAGTCCACAGATTACAGAATGTCTCCAGATGTGCATCGGATACTACTACTGGTGTTCAAGGGAATGATCAAAGCGTAGACTGTTTGAGACATTACTCCCATTTAGGAAAATTGCGCATGGTGACTGTTGTATTCAATCCCGATGAAATTTCTGTGTTTCAACAACACTCTGATAGTCCACAGATTACAGAATGCCTCCAGATGTGCATCGGAAACTAATACAGGTCTTCCAGGGAACGATCAAAGCGAAAATTGCTTGAGACATTACTCCCATGGAGGAAAGTGCGCATGATGACTGTTGTATTCAATCCTGATTGCAATTTCTGTGTTTCATCAACACTCTGATAGTCCACACATTACAGAATGTCCCCTAGATGTACATCGGATTGTACTACTGGTCTTCCAGGGAACGATCAATGCGTAGACTGTTTGAGACATTACTCCCATGGAGGAAGGTTCGCATGGTGACTGTTGTATTCAATCCCGATGCAATTTCTGTCTTTCAACAGCATTCTGGTAGTCCACAGATTATAGAATGCCTCCAGATGTGCATCGGAAACTATTACTGGTCATCCAGGGAACGATCAAAGCGTAGACTGTTTGAGACATTAATCCCATGGAGGAAAGTGCGGATGGCGGCTGTTGTATTCAATCCCGATGCAATTTCTGTGTTTCAACAACACTCTGATAGTCCACAGATTACAGAATGCCTCCAGATGTCTATCGGAAACTACTACTGGTCTTCAAAGGAACGATCAAAGCGTAGACTGTTTGAGACATTACTCCCATTTAGGAAAATTGCGCATGGTGACTGTTGTATTCAATCCCGATGCAATTTCTGTGTTTCAACAACACTCTGATAGTCCACAGATTACAGAATGCCTCCAGATGTCTATCGGAAACTACTACTGGTCTTCAAGGGAACGATCAAAGCGTAGACTGTTTGAGACGTTACTCATATTTAGGGAAATTGCACATGGTGACTGTTGTATACAATCCCGATGCAATTTCGTGTTTCAACAGCACTCTGGTAGTCCACAGATTACAGAATGCCACCAGATGTGCATCGGAAACTACAACTGGTCATCCAGGGGACGATCAAAGCGTAGACTGTTTGAGACATTAATCCCATGGAGGAAAGTGCGCATGGTGACTGTTGTATTCAATCCCGATGCAATTTCTGTGTTTCATCAACACTCTGATAGTCCACAGACTACAGAATGCCTCCAGATGTGCATCGGAAACTACTACTGTCTTCCAGGGAACGATCAAAGCGTAGAATGCTTGCGACATTACTCCCATGGAGGAAATTGCGCATGGTGGCTGTTGTATACAATCCCGATCCAATTTCTGTGTTTTATCAACACTCTTATAGTCCACAGACTACAGAATGCCTCCAGATGTCCATCGGAAACTACTACTGGTCTTTCAGGAAACGATCAAAGCGTAGAATGCTTGCGACATTACTCCCATGTAGGAAAGTGCGCATGGTGACTCTTGTATTCAATCCCGATGCAATTTCTGTGTATCATCAACACTTTGAAGGTCCACAGATTACAGAATGCCTCCAGATGTGCATCGGAAACTACTACTGGTCTTCCAGGGAACGATCAAATCGTAGACCCTTTGAGACATTACTCCCATTTAGGAAAATTGCTCATGGTGACTGTTGTATTCAATCCCGATGCAATTTATGTGTTTCTGCAACACTCTGATAGTCTACACATTACAGAATGAACCCAGATGTTCATCGGAAACATCTACTGGTCTTCCAGGAAACGATCAAAGCGTAAACTGTTTGAGACATTACTACCATGGAGGAAAGTGCGCATGGTGACTGTTGTATTCAATCCGGAGGCAATTTCCATGTTTCATCAACACTTTCTAGGTCCACAGATTACAGAATGCCTCCATATGTTCATCGGAAACTACTACTGGTCTTCCAGGAAACAATCAAACCGTGGACTGTTTGAGACATTACTGCCATATAGGAAAGTGCGCATGGTGACTGTTGTATTCAATCCCGAGGCAATTTCTGTGTTTCATCAACTCTTTGAAGGTCCACAAATTGCAGAATGCCTCCAGATGTGCATCGGAAACTACTACTGGTCTTGCAGGGAACGATCAAAGCGTAGTCTGTTTGAGACAATACCCCCATGTTGGAAAGTGCGCATGGTGACTGTTGTAATCAATCCCGAGGCAATTTCTGTGTTTCATCAACAGTTTGAAGGTCCACAGATTACAGAATGCCTCCAGATCTCCATCGGAAACTACTACTGGTCGTGCAGGGAACGATCAAAGCGTAGATTGTTTGCGACATTTTCCCATGGAGGAAAGTGCGCATGGTGACTGTTGTACTCAATCCCGATACAATTTCTGTGTTTCATCAACACTCTTATAGTCCACAGATTACAGAATGAGTCCAGATGTGCATCGGAAACTACTACAGGTCGTCCAGGGAATGATCAAAGCGTAAACTGTTTGAGACATTACTTCCATGGAGGAATGTGCGCATGCTGACTGTTGTATTCAATCCTGATGCAATTTCTGTGTTTCATCAACACTCTGATAGTCCACACGTTACAGAATGTCCCCAGACGAGCATCGGAAACTACTACTGGTCTTCCAGCGAACGATCAAAGCGTAAACTGTTTGAGACATTACTCCCATGGAGGAAAGTGCGCATGGTGACTGTTGTATTCAATCCCGATGCAATTTCTGTGTTTTATCAACACTCTGATAGTCCACAGACTACAGAATGCCTCCAGATATCCATCGGAAACTAATACTGGTCTTCCAGGGAACGATCAAAGCGTAGATTGCTTGCGACATTACTCTCATGGAGGAAATTGCGCATGGTCACTGTTGTATTCAATCCCGATGCAATTTCTGTGTTTTATCAACACTCTGATAGTCCACAGACTACAGAATGCCTCCAGATGTCTATCGGAAACCACTACTGGTCTTCCAGGGAACGATCAAAGCGTAGACTGTTTGAGACTTTACTCATATTTAGGAAAATTACGCATGGTGACTGTTGTATTCAATCCCGATGCAACTTCTGTGTTTCAACAACACTCTGATAGTCCACACATTACAGAATGCCTCCAGATGTGCATGGGAAACTACTGCAGGTCTTCCAGGGAACGATCAAAGCGTAGACTCTTTGAGACATTACTCCCATGGAGGAAAGTGCGCATGGTGACTGTTGTATTCAATCCCGATGCAAGTTCTGTGTTTCTTCAACACTCTGATAGTCCACAGATTACAGAATGACACCAGATGTGCATCGGAAACTAATACTGGTCTTCCTGGGAACGATCAAATCGTAGACTGTTTGAGACATAACTCCCATGAAGGAAAGTGCGCATGGTGACTGTTGAATTCAATCCCCATACAATTTCTGTGTTTCATCAACACTCTGTTAGTCCACAGATTACAGAATGCCTCCAGATGTGCATCGGAAACTACTACAGGTCTTCCAGGGAACGATCAAAGCGTAAATTGATTGAGACATTACTCATATGGAGGAAACTGCGAATGGTGGCTGTTGTATTCAATCCTGATTGCAATTTCTGTGATTCATCAACACTCTGATAGTCCACACATTACAGAATGACACCAGAAATGCATCGGAAACTACTACTGTTCTTCCAGGGAACGATCAAAGCGTAGACTGTTTGAGACATTACTCCCATGGAGGATAGTGCGCATGGTGACTGTTGTATTCAATCCCGATGCAATTTATGTGTTTCATCAACACTCTGATAGTCCACAGATTACAGAATGACACCTGATGTGCATCGGAAACTACTACAGGTCTTCCAGGGAACGATCAAAGCGTAAATTGTTTGAGACATTACTCCCATGAAGGAAAGTGCGCATGGTGACTGTTGTATTCAATCCTGATTGCAATTTCTGTGTCTCATCAACACTCTGATAGTCCACAGAGTACAGAATGCCTCCAGATGTGCATCGGAAACTACTACAGGTCGTCCAGGGAACGATCAAAGCGTAAACTGTTTGAGACATTACTCCGATGGAGGAAAGTGCGCATGCTGATTGTTGTGTTCAATCCTGATGCAACTTCTGTGTTTCATCAACACTCTGATAGTCCACACATTACAGAATGTCCCCAGACGTGCATCGGAAACTACTACTGGTCTTCCAGCGAACGATCAAAGCGTAAACTGTTTGAGACATTACTCCCATGTAGGAAAGTGCGCATGGTGACTGTTGTATTCAATCCCCAATGCAATTTCTGTGTTTTATCAACACTCTGATAGTCCACAGACTACAGAATGCCTCCAGATGTCCATCGGAAACTACTACTGGTCTTCCAGGGAACGATCAAAACGTAGAATTCTTGCGACATTACTCTCATGGAAGAAAGTGCGCATGGTCACTGTTGTATTCAATCCCGATGCAATATCTGTGTTTTATCAACACTCTGATAGTCCACAGACTACAGAATGCCTCCAGATTTCCATCGGAAACTACTACATGTCTTCCAGGGAACGATCAAAGAGTAGAATGCTTGCGACATTACTCCCATGTAGGAAAGTGCGCATGGTGACTCTTGTATTCCATCCCGATGCCACTTCTGTGTTTCATCAACACTTTGAAGGTCCACAGATTACAGAATGCCTCCAGATGTGCATCGGAAACTACTACTGGTCTTCCAGGAACGATCAAAGCGTAAACAGTTTCAGACATTACTCCCATGGAGGAAAGTTCGCATGGTGACTGTTGTATTCAATCCCGATGCTATTTCTGTGTTTCAACAGCACTCTGTTAGTCCACAGATTATAGAATGCCTATAGATGTGCATCGGAAACTACTACTGGTCATCCAGGGAACGATCAAAGCGTAGACTGTTTGAGACATTACTCTCAAGGAGGAAAGTGCGCATGGTGACTGTTGTATTCAATCCCGATGCAATTTCTGTGTCTCATCAACACTCTGATAGTCCACAGATTACAGAATGACACCAGATGTGCATCGGAAACTAATACTGGTCTTCCAGGGAACGATCAAATCGTAGACTGTTTGAGACATTACTCCCATCTAGGAAAGTGCGATTGGTGACTGTTGTATTCAATCCCGATACAATTTCTGTGTTTCATCAACACTCTGTTAGTCCACAGATTACAGAATGCCTCCAGATGTGCATCGGAAACTACTACAGGTCTTCCAGGGAATGATCAAAGCGTAAATTGATTGAGACATTACTCATATGGAGGAAAGTGCGCATGGTGACTGATGTATTCAATCCTGATAGCAATTTCTATGTTTCATCAACACTCTGATAGTCCACACATTACAGAATGTCCCCATACGTGCATCGGATACTACTACTGGTCTTCCAGGGAACGATCAAAGTGTAAACTGTTTGAGACATTAATCCCATGGAGGAAAGTGCGCATGGTGACTGTTATATTCAATCCCGATGCATTTTCGGTGTTTCAACAACACCCTGATAGTCCACAGATTACAGAATTCCTCTAGATGTCTATCGGAAACTACTACCTGTCTTCAAGGGAACGATCAAAGCGTGGACTGTTTGAGACATTACTCATATTTAGGAAAATTGCGCATGGTGACTGTTGTATTCAATCCCGATGCAATTTCTGTGTTTCAACAACACTCTGATAGTCCACACATTACAGAATACCTCCAGATGTGCATCGGAAACTACTACAGGTCTTCCAGGGAACGATCGAAACGTAGAATCTTTGAGACATTACTCCCATGGAGGAAAGTGCGCATGGTGACTGTTGTATTAAATCCCGATGCAATTTCTGTGTTTCATCAACACTCTGATAGTCCACAGATTACAGAATGACACAAGATGTGCATCGGAAACTAATACTGGTCTTCCAGGGAACGATCAAATCGTAGACTGTTTGAGACATTACTCCCATGTAGGAAAGTGCGCATGGTGACTTTTGTATTCAATCCCGATACAATTTTTGTGTTTCATCAACACTCAGTTAGTCCACAGATTACTAAATGCCTCCAGGTGTGCATCGGAACCTACTACAGGTCTTCCAGGGAACGATCAAAGCGTAAACTGTTTGAGACATTACTCCCATGGAGGAAAGTGCGCATGGTGACTGTTGTATTCAATCCCGATGCAATTTCTGTGTTTTATCAACACTCTGATAGTCCACAGACTACAGAATGCCTCCAGATATCAATCGGAAACTAATACTGGTCTTCCAGGGAACGATCAAAGCGTAGATTGCTTGCGACATTACTCTCATGGAGGAAATTGCGCATGGTCACTGTTGTTTTCAATCCCGATGCAATTTCTGTGTTTTATCAACACTCTGATAGTCCACAGACTACAGAATGCCTCCAGATGTCTATCGGAAACTACTACTGGTCTTCCAGTGAACGATCAAAGCGTAGACTGTTTGAGACATTACTCATATTTAGGAAAATTGCGCATGGTGACTGTTGTATTCAATCCCGATGCAACTTCTGTGTTTCAACAACACTCTGATAGTCCACACATTACAGAATGCCTCCAGATGTGCATGGGAAACTACTACAGGTCTTCCAGGGAACGATCAAAGCGTAGACTCTTTGAGACATTACTCCCATGGAGAAAAGTGCGCATGGTGACTGTTGTATTCAATCCCGATGCAAGTTCTGTGTTTCATCAACACTCTGATAGTCCACAGATTACAGAATGACACCAGATGTGTATCGGAAACTAATACTGGTCTTCCTGGGAACGATCAAATCGTAGACTGTTTGAGACATAACTCCCATGAAGGAAAGTGCGCATGGTGACTGTTGAATTCAATCCCCATACAATTTCTGTGTTTCATCAACACTCTGTTAGTCCACAGATTACAGAATGCCACCAGATGTGCATCGGAAACTACTACAGGGCTTCCGGGGAACGATCAAAGCGTAAATTGATTGAGACATTACTCATATGGAGGAAACTGCGAATGGTGGCTGTTGTATTCAATCCTGATTGCAATTTCTGTGTTTCATCAATACTCTGATAGTCCACACATTACAGAATGACACCAGATATGCATCGGAAACTACTACTGTTCTTCCAGGGAACGATCAAAGCGTAGACTGTTTGGGACATTACTCCCATGGAGGAAAGTGCGCATGGTGACTGTTGTATTCAATCCCGATGCAATTTATGTGTTTCATCAACACTCTGATAGTCCACAGATTACAGAATGACACCAGATGTGCATCGGAAACTGCTACAGGTCTTCCAGGGAACGATCAAAGCGTAAATTGTTTGAGACATTACTCCCATGGACGAAAGTGCGCATGGTGACTGTTGTATTCAATCCTGATTGCAATTTCTGTGTCTCATCAACACTCTGATAGTCCACAGAGTAGAGAATGCCTCCAGATGTGCATCGGAAACTACTACAGGACGTCCAGGGAACGATCAAAGCGTAAACTGTTTGAGACATTCTCCGATGGAGGAAAGTGCGCATGCTGATTGTTGTGTTCAATCCTGATGCAATTTCTGTGTTTCATCAACACTCTGATAGTCCACACATTACAGAATGTCCCCAGACGTGCATCGGAAACTACTACTGGTCTTCCAGCGAACGATCAAAGCGTAAACTGTTTGAGACATTACTCCCATGTAGGAAAGTGCGCATGGTGACTGTTGTATTCAATCCCGATGCAATTTCTGTGTTTTATCAACACTCTGATAGTCCACAGACTACAGAATGCCTCTCGATGTCCATCGGAAACTACTACTCGTCTTCCAGGGAACGATCAAAGCGTAGAATTCTTGCGACATTACTCTCATGGAGGAAAGTGCGCATGGTCACTGTTGTATTCAATCCCGATGCAATATCTTTGTTTTAACAACACTCTGATAGTCCACAGACTACAGAATGCCTCCAGATTTCCATCGGAAACTACTACATGTCTTCCAGGGAACGATCAAAGCGTAGAATGCTTGCGACATTACTCCCATGTAGGAAAGTGCGCATGGTGACTCTTGTATTCCATCCCGATGCCACTTCTGTGTTTCATCAACACTTTTAAGGTCCACAGATTACAGAATGCCTCCAGATGTGCATCGGAAACTACTACTGGTCTTCCAGGAACGATCAAAGCGTAGACAGTTTCAGACATTACTCCCATGGAGGAAAGTTCGCATGGTGACTGTTGTATTCAATCCCGATGCAATTTCTGTGTTTCAACAGCACTCTGTTAGTCCACAGATTGTAGAATGCCTACAGATGTGCATCGGAAACTACTACTGGTCATCCAGGGAACGATCAAAGCGTAGACTGTTTGAGACATTACTCTCAAGGAGGAAAGTGCGCATGGTGACTGTTGTATTCAATCCCGATGCAATTTCTGTGTCTCATCAACACTCTGATAGTCCACAGATTACAGAATGACACCAGATGTGCATCGGAAACTAATACTGGTCTTCCAGGGAACGATCAAATCGTAGACTGTTTGAGACATTACTCCCATCTAGAAAAGTGCGATTGGTGACTGTTGTATTCAATACCGATCCAATTTCTGTATTTCATCAACACTCTGTTAGTCCACAGATTACAGAATGCCTCCAGATGTGCATCGGAAACTACTACAGGTCTCCCAGGGAACGATCAAAGCGTAAATTGATTGAGACATTACTCATATGGAGGAAAGTGCGCATGGTGACTGATGTATTCAATCCTGATTGCAATTTCTATGTTTCATCAACACTCTGATAGTCCACACATTACAGAATGTCCCCAGATGTGCATCGGATACTACTACTGGTCTTCCAGGGAACGATCAAAGCGTAAACTGTTTGAGACATTAATCCCATGGAGGAAAGTGCGCATGGTGACTGTTATATTCAATCCCGATGCGTTTTCTGTGTTTCAACAACACCCTGTAGTCCACAGATTACAGAATTCCTCTAGATGTCTATCGGAAACTACTACCTGTCTTCAAGGGAACGATCAAAGCGTGGACTGTTTGAGACATTACTCATATTTAGGAAAATTGCGCATGGTGACTGTTGTATTCAATCCCGATGCAATTTCTGTGTTTCAACAACACTCTGATTGTCCACAGATTACAGAATGACACAAGATGTGCATCGGAAAATAATACTGGTCTTCCAGGGAACGATCAAATCGTAGACTGTTTGAGACATTACTCCCATGTAGGAAAGTGTGCATGGTGACTTTTGTATTCAATCCCGATCCAATTTTTGTGTTTCATCAACACTCAGTTAGTCCACAGATTACTGAATGCCTCCAGATGTGCATCGGAACCTACTACAGGTCTTCCAGGGAACGATCAAAGCGTAAATTGATTGAGACATTACTCATATGGAGGAAAGTGCGCATGGTGACTGTTGTATTCAATCCTGATTGCAATTTCTGTGTTCCATCAACACTCTGATAGTCCACACATTACAGAATGTCCCCAGATGTGCATCGGATACTACTACTGGTCCTCCAGGGAACGATCAAAGCGTAAACTGTTTGAGACATTACTCCCATGGAGGAATGTGCGCATGGTGACTGTTGTATTCAATCCCGATGCAATTTCTGTGTTTCATCAACACTCTGATAGTCCACAGACTACAGAATGCCTCCAGATGTGCATCGGAAACTACTACTGGTCTTCCAGGGAACGATCAAAGCGTAGAATTTTTGTGACATTACTCCCATGTAGGAATGTGCGCATGGTGACTGTTGTATTCAATCCCGATGCAATTTCTGTCTTTCAACAACACTCTGATTGTCCACACATTACAGAATGAACCCAGATGTTCATCGGAAACATCTACTGGTCTTCCAGGAAACGATCAAAGCGTAAACTGTTTGAGACATTACTCCCATGGAGGAAAGTGCGCATGGTGACTGTTGTATACAATCCGGAGGCAATTTCTTTGTTTCATCAACACTTTCTAGGTCCACAGATTACAGAATGCTTCCAGATGTTCCTCGGAAACAACTACTGGTCTTCCAGGGAACGATCAATGCGTAAACGGTTTGAGACATTACTCCCATGGAGGAAAGTGCATTTGGTGACAGTTGTATTCAATCCCGATGCAATTTCTGAGTCTCATCAACACTCCGATAGTCCACAGAGTACAGAATGCCTCCAGATGTGCATCGGAAACTACTACAGGTCGTCCAGGGAACGATCAAAGCGTAAACTGTTTGAGACATTATTCCCATGGAGGAAAGTGCGCATGGTGAATATTGTATTCAATCCCGATGCAATTTCTGTGTTTTAACAACACTCTGATAGTCCACAGACTACAGAATGCCTCCAGATGTGCATCTGAAACTACTACTGGTCTTCCAGGGAACGATCAAATCGTAGACTCTTTGAGACATTACTCCCATTTAGGAAAATTGCTCTTGGTGACTGTTGTATTCAATCCCGATGCAATTTATGCGTTTCTGCAACACTCTGATAGTCCACACATTACAGAATGAACCCAGATGTTCATCGGAAACATCTACTGGTCTTCCAGGAAACGATCAAAGCGTAAACTGTTTGAGACATTACTCCCATGGAGGAAAGTGCGCATGGTGACTGTTGTATTCAATCCGGAGGCAATTTCTTTGTTTCATCAACACTTTCTAGGTCCACAGATTACAGAATGCCTCCATATGTTCATCGGAAACTACTACTGGTCTTCCAGGAAACAATCAAACCGTGGACTGTTTGAGACATTACTGCCATATAGGAAAGTGCGCATGGTGACTGTTGTATTCAATCCCGAGGCAATTTCTGTGTTTCATCAACTCTTTGAAGGTCCACAAATTGCAGAATGCCTCCAGATGTGCATCGGAAACTACTACTGGTCTTGCAGGGAACGATCAAAGCGTAGACTGTTTGAGACAGTACCCCCATGTAGGAAAGTGCGCATGGTGACTGTTGTAATCAATCCCCAGGCAATTTCTGTGTTTCATCAACAGTTTGAAGGTCCACAGATTACAGAATGCCTCCAGATCTCCATCGGAAACTACTACTGGTCGTGCAGGGAACGATCAAAGCGTAGATTGTTTGCGACATTTTCCCATGGAGGAAAGTGCGCATGGTGACTGTTGTACTTAATCCCGATACAATTTCTGTGTTTCATCAACACTCTTATAGTCCACAGAGTACAGAATGCCTCCAGATGTGCATCGGAAACTACTACAGGTCGTCCAGGGAACGATCAAAGCGTAAACTGTTTGAGACATTACTTCCATGGAGGAAAGTGCGCATGCTGACTGTTGTATTCAATCCTGATGCAATTTCTGTGTTTCATCAACACTCTGATAGTCCACACATTACACAAAGACCCCAGACGTGCATCGGAAACTACTACTGGTCTTCCAGCGAACGATCAAAGCGTAAACTGTTTGAGACATTACTCCCATGGAGGAAAGTGCGCATGGTGACTGTTGTATTCAATCCCGATGCAATTTCTGTGTTTTATCAACACGCTGATAGTCCACAGACTACTGAATGCCTCCAGATATCCATCGGAAACTAATACTGGTCTTCCAGGGAACGATCAAATCGTAGATTGCTTGCGACATTACTCTCATGGAGGAAATAGCGCATGGTCACTGTTGTATTCAATCCCGATGCAATTTCTGTGTTTTATCAACACTCTGATAGTCCACAGACTACAGAATGCCTCCAGATGTGCATCGGAAACTACTACTGGTGTTCCAGGGAACGATCAAAGCGTAGACTGTTTGAGACATTACTCATATTTAGGAAAATTGCGCATAGTGACTGTTGTATTCAATGCCGATGCAATTTCTGTGTTTCAACAACACTCTGATAGTCCACACATTACAGAATGCCTCCAGATGTGCATGGGAAACTACTACAGGTCTTCCAGGGAACGATCAAAGCGTAGACTATTTGAGACATTACTCATATGGAGGAAAGTGCGCATGGTGACTGTTGTATTCAATCCCGATGCAAGTTCTGTGTTTCATCAACACTCTGATAGTCCACAGATTACAGAATGACACCAGATGTGCATCGGAAACTAATACTGGGCTTCCTGGGAACGATCAAATCGTAGACTGTTTGAGACATAAATCCCATGAAGGAAAGTGCGCATGGTGACTCTTGAATTCAATCCCCATACAATTTCTGTGTTTCATCAACACTCTGATAGTCCACACATTACAGAATGACACCAGATATGCATCGGAAACTACTACTGTTCTTCCAGGGAACGATCAAAGCGTAGACTGTTTGAGACATTACTCCCATGGAGGAAAGTGCGTATGGTGGCTGTTGTATTCAATCCCGATGCAATTTATGTGTTTCATCAACACTCTGATAGTCCACAGATTACAGAATGACACCAGATGTGCATCGGAAACTACTACAGGTCTTCCAGGGAACGATGAAAACGTAAATTGTTTGAGACATTACTCCCATGGAGGAAAGTTCGCATGGTGACAGTTGTATTCAATCCTGATTGCAATTTCTGTGTCTCATCAACACTCTGATAGTCCACAGAGTAGAGAATGCCTCCAGATGTGCATCGGAAACTACTACAGGTCGTCCAGGGAACGATCAAAGCGTAAACTGTTTGAGACATTACTCCGATGGAGGAAAGTGCGCATGCTGATTGTTGTGTTCAATCCTGATGCAATTTCTGTGTTTCATCAACACTCTGATAGTCCACACATTACAGAATGTCCCCAGACGTGCATCGGAAACTACTACTGGTCTTCCAGCGAACGATCAAAGCGTAAACTGTTTGAGACATTACTCCCATGGAGGAAAGTGCGCATGGTGACTGATGTATTCTATCGCGATGCAATTTCTGTGTTTTATCAACACTCTGATAGTCCACAGACTACAGAATGCCTCCAGATGTCCATCGGAAACTACTACTGGTCTTCCAGGGAACGACAAAGCGTAGAATTCTTGCGACATTACTCTCATGGTGGAAAGTGCGCATGGTGACTGTTGTATTCAATCCCGATGCAATTTCTGTGTTTTATCAACACTCTGATAGTCCACAGACTACAGAATGCCACCAGATGTCTATCGGAAACTACTACTGGTCTTCCAGGGAACGATCAAAGCGTAGACTGTTTGAGACATTACTCATATTTAGGAAAATTGCGCATGGTGACTGTTGTATTCAATCCCGATGCAACTTCTGTGTTTCAACAACACTCTGATAGTCCACACATTACAGAATGCCTCCAGATGTGCATGGGAACCTACTACAGGTCTTCCAGGGAACGATCAAAGCGTAGACTCTTTGAGACATTACTCCCATGGAGAAAAGTGCGCATGGTGACTGTTGTATTCAATCCCGATGCAATTTCTGTGTCTCATCAACACTCTGATAATCCACAGATTACAGAATGACACCAGATGTGCATCGGAAACTAATACTGGTCTTCCAGGGAACGATCAAATCGTAGACTGTTTGAGACATAACTCCCATGAAGGAAAGTGCGCATGGTGACTGTTGAATTCAATCCCCATACAATTTCTGTGTTTCATCAACACTCTGTTAGTCCACAGATTACAGAATGCCTCCAGATGTGCATCGGAAACTACTACAGGTCTCCCAGGGAACGATCAAAGCGTAAATTGATTGAGACATTACTCATATGGAGGAAAGTGCGCATGGTGACTGATGTATTCAATCCTGATTGCAATTTCTATGTTTCATCAACACTCTGATAGTCCACACATTACAGAATGTCCCCAGATGTGCATCGGATACTACTACTGGTCTTCCAGGGAACGATCAAAGCGTAAACTGTTTGAGACATTAATCCCATGGAGGAAAGTGCGCATGGTGACTGTTATATTCAATCCCGATGTGTTTTCTGTGTTTCAACAACACCCTGATAGTCCACAGATTACAGAATTCCTCTAGATGTCTATCGGAAACCACTACCTGTCTTCAAGCGACTGATCAAAGCGTGGACTGTTTGAGACATTACTCATATTTAGGAAAATTGCGCATGGTGACTGTTGTATTCAATCCCGATGCAATTTCTGTGTTTCAACAACACTCTGATTGTCCACAGATTACAGAATGACACAAGATGTGCATCGGAAACTAATACTGGTCTTCCAGGGAACGATCAAATCGTAGACTGTTTGAGACATTACTCCCATGTAGGAAAGTGTGCATGGTGACTTTTGTATTCAATCCCGATCCAATTTTTGTGTTTCATCAACACTCAGTTAGTCCACAGATTACTGAATGCCTCCAGATGTGCATCGGAACCTACTACAGGTCTTCCAGGGAACGATCAAAGCGTAAATTGATTGAGACATTACTCATATGGAGGAAAGTGCGCATGGTGACTGTTGTATTCAATCCTGATTGCAATTTCTGTGTTTCATCAACACTCTGATAGTCCACACATTACAGAATGTCCCCAGATGTGCATCGGATACTACTACTGGTCTTCCAGGGAACGATCAAAGCGTAAACTCTTTGAGACATTACTCCCATGGAGGAATGTGCGCATGGTGACCGTTGTATTCAATCCCGATGCAATTTCTGTGTTTCATCAACACTCTGATAGTCCACAGACTACAGAATGCCTCCAGATGTGCATCGGAAACTACTACTGGTCTTCCAGGGAACGATCAAAGCGTAGAATTTTTGTGACATTACTCCCATGTAGGAATGTGCGCATGGTGACTGTTGTATTCAATCCCGATGCAATTTCTGTATTTCAACAACACTCTGATTGTCCACACATTACAGAATGAACCCAGATGTTCATCGGAAACATCTACTGGTCTTCCAGGAAACGATCAAAGCGTAAACTGTTTGAGACATTACTCCCATGGAGGAAAGTGCGCATGGTGACTGTTGTATACAATCCGGAGGCAATTTCTTTGTTTCATCAACACTTTCTAGGTCCACAGATTACAGAATGCCTCCAGATGTTCCTCGGAAACAACTACTGGTCTTCCAGGGAACGATCAATGCGTAAACGGTTTGAGACATTACTCCCATGGAGGAAAGTGCATTTGGTGACAGTTGTATTCAACCCGATGCAATTTCTGAGTCTCATCAACACTCCGATAGTCCACAGAGTACAGAATGCCTCCAGATGTGCATCGGAAACTACTACAGGTCGTCCAGGGAACGATCAAAGCGTAAACTGTTTGAGACATTACTCCCATGGCGGAAAGTGCGCATGCTGACTGTTGTATTCAATCCTGATGCAATTTCTGTGTTACATCAACACTCTGATAGTCCACACATTACAGAATGTCCCCAGACGTGCATCGGAAACTACTACTGGTCTTAAAGCGAACGATCAAAGCGTAAACTGTTTGAGACATTATTGCCATGGAGGAAAGTGCGCACGGTGAATATTGTATTCAATCCCGATGCAATTTCTGTGTTTTATCAACACTCTGATAGTCCACAGACTACAGAATGCCTCCAGATGTGCATCTGAAACTACTACTGGTCTTCCAGGGAACGATCAAATCGTAGACTCTTTGAGACATTACTCCCATTTAGGAAAATTGCTCATGGTGACTGTTGTATTCAATCCCGATGCAATTTATGCGTTTCTGCAACACTCTGATAGTCCACACATTACAGAATGAACCCAGATGTTCATCGGAAACATCTACTGGTCTTCCAGGAAACGATCAAAGCGTAAACTGTTTGAGACATTACTCCCATGGAGGAAAGTGCGCATGGTGACTGTTGTATTCAATCCGGAGGCAATTTCATTGTTTCATCAACATTTTCTAGGTCCACAGATTACAGAATGCCTCCATATGTTCTTCGGAAACTACTACTGGTCTTCCAGGAAACAATCAAACCGTGGACTGTTTGAGACATTACTGCCATATAGGAAAGTGCGCATGGTGACTGTTGTATTCAATCCCGAGGCAATTTCTGTGTTTCATCAACTCTTTGAAGTTCCACAAATTGCAGAATGCCTCCAGATGTGCATCGGAAACTACTACTGGTCTTGCAGGGAACGATCAAAGCGTAGACTGTTTGAGACAGTACCCCCATGTAGGAAAGTGCGCATGGTGACTGTTGTAATCAATCCCGAGGCAATATCTGTGTTTCATCAACAGTTTGAAGGTCCACAGATTACAGAATGCCTCCAGATCTCCATCGGAAACTACTACTGGTCGTGCAGGGAACGATCAAAGCGTAGATTGTTTGCGACATTTTCCCATGGAGGAAAGTGCGCATGGTGACTGTTGTACTCAATCCCGATACAATTTCTGTGTTTCATCAACACTCTTATAGTCCACAGATTACAGAATGCCTCCAGATGTGCATCGGAAACTACTACAGGTCGTCCAGGGAACGATCAAAGCGTAAACTGTTTGAGACATTACTTCCATGGAGGAAAGTGCGCATGCTGACTGTTGTATTCAATCCTGATGCAATTTCTGTGTTTCATCAACACTCTGATAGTCCACACATTACAGAATGTCCCCAGACGTGCATCGGAAACTACTACTGGTCTTCCAGCTAACGATCAAAGCGTAAACTGTTTGAGACATTACTCCCATGGAGGAAAGTGCGCATGGTGACTGTTGTATTCAATCCCGATGCAATTTATGTGTATCATCAACACTCTGATAGTCCACAGATTACAGAATGACACCAGATGTGCATCGGAAACTACTACAGGTCTTCCAGGGAACGATCAAAACGTAAATTGTTTGAGACGTTACTCCCATGGAGGAAAGTGCGCATGGTGACTGTTGTATTCAATCCTGATTGCAATTTCTGTGTCTCATCAACACTCTGATAGTCCACAGAGTAGAGAATGCCTCCAGATGTGCATCGGAAACTACTACAGGTCGTCCAGGGAACGACCAAAGCGTAAACTGTTTGAGACATTACTCCGATGGAGGAAAGTGCGCATGTTGATTGTTGTGTTCAATCCTGATGCAATTTCTGTGTTTCATCAACACTCTGATAGTCCACACATTACAGAATGTCCCCATACGTGCATCGGAAACTACTACTGGTCTTCCAGCGAACGATCAAAGCGTAAACTGTTTGAGACATTACTCCCATGGAGGAAAGTGCGCATGGTGACTGATGTATTCTATCCCGATGCAATTTCTGTGTTTTATCAACACTCTGATAGTCCACAGACTACAGAATGCCTCCAGATGTGCATCTGAAACTACTACTGGTCTTCCAGGGAACGATCAAATCGTAGACTCTTTGAGACATTACTCCCATTTAGGAAAATTGCTCATGGTGACTGTTGTATTCAATCCCGATGCAATTTATGCGTTTCTGCAACACTCTGATAGTCCACACATTACAGAATGAACCCAGATGTTCATCGGAAACATCTACTGGTCTTCCAGGAAACGATCAAAGCGTAAACTGTTTGAGACATTACTCCCATGGAGGAAAGTGCGCATGGTGACTGTTGTATTCAATCCGGAGGCAATTTCTTTGTTTCATCAACACTTTCTAGGTCCACAGATTACAGAATGCCTCCATATGTTCTTCGGAAACTACTACTGGTCTTCCAGGAAACAATCAAACCGTGGACTGTTTGAGACATTACTGCCATATAGGAAAGTGCGCATGGTGACTGTTGTATTCAATCCCGAGGCAATTTCTGTGTTTCATCAACTCTTTGAAGGTCCACAAATTGCAGAATGCCTCCAGATGTGCATCGGAAACTACTACTGGTCTTGCAGGGAACGATCAAAGCGTAGACAGTTTGAGACAGTACCCCCATGTAGGAAAGTGCGCATGGTGACTGTTGTAATCAATCCCGAGGCAATATCTGTGTTTCATCAACAGTTTGAAGGTCCACAGATTACAGAATGCCTCCAGATCTCCATCGGAAACTACTACTGGTCGTGCAGGGAACGATCAAAGCGTAGATTGTTTGCGACATTTTCCCATGGAGGAAAGTGCGCATGGTGACTGTTGTACTCAATCCCGATACAATTTCTGTGTTTCATCAACACTCTTATAGTCCACAGATTACAGAACGCCTCCAGATGTGCATCGGAAACTACTACAGGTCGTCCAGGGAACGATCAAAGCGTAAACTGTTTGAGACATTACTCCGATGGAGGAAAGTGCGCATGCTGATTGTTGTGTTCAATCCTGATGCAATTTCTGTGTTTTATCAACACTCTGATAGTCCACATTCTACAGAACGCCTCCAGATTTCCATCGGAAACTACTACATGTCTTCCAGGGAACGATCAAATCGTAGAATGCTTGCGACATTACTCCCATGTAGGAAAGTGCGCATGGTGACTCTTGTATTCAATCCCGATGCCACTTCTGTGTTTCATCAACACTTTGAAGGTCCACAGATTACAGAATGCCTCCAAATGTGCATCGGAAACTACTACTGGTCTTCCAGGAACGATCAAAGCGTAGACAGTTTCAGACATTACTCCCATGGAGGAAAGTTCGCATGGTGACTGTTGTATTCAATCCCGATGCAATTTCTGTGTTTCAACAGCACTCTGTTAGTCCACAGATTATAGAATGCCTATAGATGTGCATCGGAAACTACTGCTGGTCATCCAGGGAACGATCAAAGCGTAGACTGTTTGAGACATTACTCTCAAGGAGGAAAGTGCGCATGGTGACTCTTGTATTCAATCCCGATGCAATTTCTGTGTTTCATCAACACTTTGAAGGTCCCCAGATTACAGAATGCCTCCAGATGTGCATCGGAAACTACTACTGGTCTTCCAGGAAACGAGCAAAGCGTAGACAGTTTCAGACATTAATCCCATGGAGGAAAGTGCGCATGGTGACTGTTGTATTCAATCCCGATGCAATTTCTGTGTTTCAACAACACCCTGATAGTCCACAGATTACCGAATGCCTCCAGATGTCTATCGGAAACTACTACTGGTCTTCAAGGGAACGATCAAAGCGTAGACTGTTTGAGACATTACTCATATTTAGGAAAATTGCGCATGGTGACTGTTGTATTCAATCCCGATGCAATTTCTGTGTCTCATCAACACTCTGATAGTCCACAGATTACAGAATGACACAAGATGTGCATCGGAAACTAATACTGGTCTTCCAGGGAACGATCAAATCGTAGACTGTTTGAGACATTACTCCCATGTAGGAAAGTGCGCATGGTGACTTTTGTAGTCAATCCCGATACAATTTTTGTGTTTCATCAACACTCAGTTAGTCCACAGATTACTGAATGCCTCCAGATGTGCATCGGAACCTACTACAGGTCTTCCAGGGAACGATCAAAGCGTTAATTGATTGAGACATTACTCATATGGAGGAAAGTGCGCATGGTGACTGTTGTATTCAATCCTGATTGCAATTTCTGTGTTTCATCAACACTCTGATATTCCACACATTACAGAATGTCCCCAGATGTGCATCGGATACTACTACTGGTCTTCCAGGGAACGATCAAAGCGTAAACTGTTTGAGACATTAGTCCCATGGAGGAAAGTGCGCATTGTGACTGTTGTATTCAATCCCGATGCAATTTCTGTGTTTCATCAACACTCTGATAGTCCACAGACTACAGAATGCCTCCAGATGTGCATCGGAAACTACTACTGGTCTTCCAGGGAACGATCAAAGCGTAGAATTTTTGTGACATTACTCCCATGTAGGAATGTGCGCTTGGTGACTGTTGTATTCAATCCCGATGCAATTTCTGTGTTTCAACAACACTCTGATTGTCCACACATTACAGAATGTCCCCAGACGTGCATCGGAAACTACTACTGGTCTTAAAGCGAACGATCAAAGCGTAAACTGTTTGAGACATTATTCCCATGGAGGAAAGTGCGCATGGTGAATGTTGTATTCAATCCCGATGCAATTTCTGTGTTTTATCAACACTCTGATAGTCCACAGACTACAGAATGCCTCCAGATGTCCATCGGAAACTACTACAGGTCTTCCAGGGAACGATCGAAGCGTAGAATGCTTGCGACATTACTCTCATGGAGGAAAGTGCACATGGTCACTGTTGTATTCAATCCCGATGCAATTTCAGTGTTTTATTAACGTTCTCATAGTCCACAGACTACAGAATGCCTCCAGATGTCCATCGGAAACTACTACTGGTCTTCCAGGGAACGATCGAAGCGTAGAATGCTTGCGACATTACTCCCATGTAGGAAAGTGCGCATGGTGACTCTTGTATTCAATCCCGATGCAATTTCTGTGTTTCATCAACACTTTGAAGGTCCCCAGATTACAGAATGCCTCCAGATGTGCATCGGAAACTACTACTGGTCTTCCAGGAAACGATCAATGCGTAAACTCTTTGAGACATTACTACCATGGAGGAAAGTGCGCATGGTGACTGTTGTATTCAATCCCGATGCAATTTCTGTGTTTCAACAACACCCTGATAGTCCACAGATTACCGAATGCCTCCAGATGTCTATCGGAAACTACTACTGGTCTTCAAGGGAACGATCAAAGCGTAGACTGTTTGAGACATTACTCATATTTAGGAAAATTGCGCATGGTGACTGTTGTATTCAATCCCGATGCAATTTCTGTGTTTCATCAACACTCTGATAGTCCACAGACTACGGAATGCCACCAGTTGTGCATCGGAAACTACTACTGGTCTTCCAGGGAACGATCAAAGAATTGAATTTTTGTGACATTACTCCCATGTATGAAAGTGTGCATGGTGACTGTTGTATTCAATCCCGATGCAATTTCTGTGTTTCAACAACACTCTGATAGTCCACACATTACAGAATGCCTCCAGATGTTCCTCGGAAACAACTACTTGTCTTCCAGGGAACGATCAATGCGTAAACGGTTTGAGACATTACTCCCATGGAGGTAAGTGTATTTGGTGACAGTTGTATTCAATCCCGATGCAATTTCTGTGTTTCATCAACACTCTGATAGTCCACACATTACAGAATGACTCCAGATGTGCATCGGAAACTACAACAGGTCTTCCAGGGAACGATCAAAGCGTAAATTGTTTGAGATATTACTCCCATGGAGGAAAGTGCGCATGGTGACTGTTGTATTCAATCCTGATTGCAATTTCTGTGTCTCATCAACACTCTGATAGTCCACACATTACAGAATGACACCAGATGTGCATCGGAAACTACTACTGGTCTTCCAGGGAACGATCAAAGCGTAGACTGTTTGAGACATTACTCCCATGGAGGAAAGTGCGCATGATGACTGTTGTATTCAATCCCGATGCAATTTCTGTGTCTCATCAACACTCTGATAGTCCACACATTACAGAATGACACCAGATGTGCATCGGAAACTACTACTGGTCTTCCAGGGAACGATCAAAGCGTAGACTGTTTGAGACATTACTCCCATGGAGGAAAATGCGCATGGTGACTGTTGTATTCAATCCCGATGCAATTTCTGTGTTTCATCAACACTCTGATAGTCCACAGACTACAGAATGCCTCCAGATGTGCATCGGAAACTACTACTGGTCTTCCAGGGAACGATCAAAGCGTAGACTGTTTGAGACATTACTCCCATTTACGAAAATTGCGCATGGTGACTGTTGTATTCAATCCCGATGCAATTTCTGTGTTTCAGCAACACTCTGATAGTCCACACATTACAGAATGTCCCCAGATGTGCATCGGATACTACTACTGGTCTTCCAGGGAACGATCAAACTGTAAACTGTTTGAGACATTAATCCCATGGAGGAAAGTGCGCATGGTGACTGTTATATTCAATCCCGATGCATTTTCTGTGTTTCAACAACACCCTGATAGCCCACAGATTACAGAATTCCTCTAGATGTCTATCGGAAACTACTACCTGTCTTCAAGGGCACGATCAAAGCGTAGACTGTTTGAGACATTACTCATATTTAGGAAATTTGCGCATGGTTACTGTTGTATTCAATCCCGATGCAATTTCTGTGTTTCAACAACACTCTGATAGTCCACACATTACAGAATACCTACAGATGTGCATCGGAAACTACTACAGGTCTTCCAATGAACGATCGAAGCGTAGACTCTTTGAAACATTACTCCCATGGAGGAAAGTGCGCATGGTGACTGTTGTATTCAATCCCGAGGCAATTTCTGTGTTTCATCAACACTCTGATAGTCCACAGATGACAGAATGACACAAGATGTGCATCGGAATCTAATACTGGTCTTCCAGGGAACGATCAAATCGTAGACTGTTTGAGACATTACTCCCATGTAGGAAAGTGCGCATGGTGACTTTTGTATTCAATCCCGATACAATTTCTGTGTTTCATCAACACTCAGTTAGTCCACAGATTACTGAATGCTTCCAGATGTGCATCGGAACCTACTACAGGTCTTCCAGGGAACGATCAAAGCGTAAATTGATTGAGACATTACTCATATGGAGGAAAGTGCGCATGGTGACTGTTGTATTCAATCCTGATTGCAATTTCTGTGTTTCATCAACACTCTGATAGTCCACACATTACAGAATGTCCCCAGATGTGCATCGGATACTACTACTGGTCTTCCAGGGAACGATCAAAGCGTAAACTCTTTGAGACATTACTCCCATGGAGGAATGTGCGCATGGTGACTGTTGTATTCAATCCCGATGCAATTTCTGTGTTTCATCAACACTCTGATAGTCCACAGACTACAGAATGCCTCCAGATGTGCATCGGAAACTACTACTGGTCTTCCAGGGATCGATAAAAGCGTAGAATTTTTGTGACATTACTCCCATGTAGGAATGTGCGCATGGTGACTGTTGTATTCAATCCCGATGCAATTTCTGTGTTTCAACAACACTCTGATAGTCCACACATTACAGAATGCCTCCAGATGTTCCTCGGAAACAACTACTGGTCTTCCAGGGAACGATCAATGCGTAAACGGTTTGAGACAATACTCCCATGGAGGAAAGTGCATTTGGTGACAGTTGTATTCAATCTCGATGCAATTTCTGTGTCTAATCAACACTCTGATAGTCCACAGACTACAGAATGCCTCCAGATGTCCATCGGAAACTGCTACAGGTCTTCCAGGGAACGATCGAAGCGTAGAATGCTTGCGACATTACTCTCATGGAGGAAAGTGCACATGGTCACTGTTGTATTCAATCCCGATGCAATTTCTGTGTTTTATCAACGTTCTCATAGTCCACAGACTACAGAATGCCTCCAGATGTCCATCGGAAACTACTACTGGTCTTCCAGGGAACGATCGAAGCGTAGAATGCTTGCGACATTACTCCCATGTAGGAAAGTGCGCATGGTGACTCTTGTATTCAATCCCGATGCAATTTCTGTGTTTCATCAACACTTTGAAGGTCCCCAGATTACAGAATGCCTCCAGATGTGCATCGGAAACTACTACTGGTCTTCCAGGAAACGATCAAATCGTAGACCATTTCAGACATTAATCCCATGGAGGAAAGTGCGCATGGTGACTGTTATATTCAATCCCGATGCAATTTCTGTGTTTCAACAACACCCTGATAGTCCACAGACTACAGAATGCCTCCAGATGTCTATCGGAAACTACTACTGGTCTTCAAGGGAACGATCAAAGCCTAGACTGTTTGAGACATTACTCATATTTAGGAAAATTGCGCATGGTGACTGTTGTATTCAATCCCGATGCAATTTCTATGTTTCATCAACACTCTGATAGTCCACAGACTACAGAATGCCACCAGTTGTGCATCGGAAACTACTACTGGTCTTCCAGGGAACGATCAAAGAATTGAATTTTTGTGACATTACTCCCATGTATGAAAGTGTGCATGGTGACTGTTGTATTCAATTCCGATGCAATTTCTGTGTTTCAACAACACTCTGATAGTCCACACATTACAGAATGCCTCCAGATGTCCATCGGAAACTACTACAGGTCTTCCAGGGAACGATCGAAGCGTAGAATGCTTGCGACATTACTCTCATGGAGGAAAGTGCACATGGTCACTGTTGTATTCAATCCCGATGCAATTTCTGTGTTTCATCAACACTCTGATAGTCCACTGATTACAGAATGCCTCCAGATGTGCATCGGAAACTACAACAGGTCTTCCAGGGAACGATCAAAGCGTAAATAGTTTGAGACATTACTCCCATGGAGGAAAGTGCGCATGGTGACTGTTGTATTCAATCCTGATTGCAATTGCTGTGTCTCATCAACACTCTGATAGTCCACACATTACAGAATGACACCAGATGTGCATCGGAAACTACTACTGGTCTTCCAGGGAACGATCAAAGCGTAGACTGTTTGAGACATTACTCCCATGGAGGAAAGTGCGCATGGTGACTGTTGTATTCAATCCCGATGCAATTTCTGTGTCTCATCAACACTCTGATAGTCCACACATTACAGAATGACACCAGATGTGCATCGGAAACTACTACTGGTCTTCCAGGGAACGATCAAAGCGTAGACTGTTTGAGACATTACTCCCATGGAGGAAAGTGCGCATGGTGACTGTTGTATTCAATCCCGATGCAATTTCTGTGTCTCATCAACACTCTGATAGTCCACACATTACAGAATGACACCAGATGTGCATCGGAAACTACTACTGGTCTTCCAGGGAACGATAAAAGCGTAGACTGTTTGAGACATTACTCCCATGGAGGAAAGTGCGCATGGTGACTGTTGTATTCAATCCCAATGCAATTTCTGTGTTTCAACAACACTCTGATGGTCCACACATTACAGAATGCCTCCAGATGTTCCTCGGAAACAACTACTGGTCTTCCAGGGAACCATCAAAGCGTAAACGGTTTGAGACATTACTCCCATGGAGGAAAGTGCATTTGGTGACAGTTGTATTCAATCCCGATGCAATTTCTGTGTTTCATCAACACTCTGATCGTCCACCGATTACAGAATGCCTCCAGATGTGCATCGGAAACTACAACTGGTCTTCCAGGGAATGATCAAAGCGTAGACTGTTTGAGACATTACTCCAATTTAGGAAAATTGCGCATGGTGACTGTTGTATTCAATCCCGATGAAATTTCTGTGTTTCATCAACACTCTGATAGTCCACAGATTAACAGAATGACACCAGATGTGCAACGGAAACTAATACTGGTCTTCCAGGGAACGATCAAAGCGTAGACTGTTTGAGACATTACTCCCATGGATTAAAGTGTGCATGGTGACTGTTGTATTCATTCCTGATTGCAATTTCTGTGTCTCATCAACACTCTGATAGTCCACAGAGTACAGAATGCCTCCAGATGTGCATCGGAAACTACTACAGGTCTTCCAGGGAACGATCAAAGCGTAAATTGTTTGAGACATTACTCCCATGGAGGAAAGTGCGCATGGTGACTGTTGTATTCAATCCTGATTGCAATTTCTGTGTCTCATCAACACTCTGATAGTCCACACATTACAGAATGACACCAGATGTGCATCGGAAACTACTACTGGTCTTCCAGGGAACAATCAAAGCGTATACTCTCTGAGACATTACTACCATGGATGAAAGTGCGCATGCTGACCGTTGTATTCAATCCTGATGCAATTTCTGTGTTACATCAACACTCTGATAGTCCACACATTACAGAATGTCCCCAGACGTGCATCGGAAACTACTACTGGTCTTAAAGCGAACGATCAAAGCGTAAACTGTTTGGGACATTACTCCCATGGAGGAAAGTGCGCATGGTGACTGTTGTATTCAATCGCGATGAAATTTCTGTGTCTCATCAACATCTTGAAGGTCCACAGATTACAGAATGCCTCCAGATGTGCATCGGAAACTACTACTGGTCTTCCAGGGAACGATCAAAACGTAGACTGTTTGAGACATTACTCCCATGGATGAAAGTGCGCATTGTGACTGTTGTATTCAATCCCGATGCAATTTCTGTGTTTCAACAACACTCAGATAGTCCACACATTACAGAATGCCTCCAGATGTTCCTCGGAAACAACTACTGGTCTTCCAGGGAACGATCAAAGCGTAAACGGTTTGAGACATTACTCCCATGGAGGAAAGTGCATTTGGTGACAGTTGTATTCAATCCCGATGCAATTTCTGTGTTTCATCAACACTCTGATAGTCCACAGACTACAGAATGCCACCAGTTGTGCATCGGAAACTACTACTGGTCTTCCAGGGAACGATCAAAAATTGAAATTTTGTGACATTACTCCCATGTATGAAAGTGTGCATGGTGACTGTTGTATTCAATCCCGATGCAATTTCTGTGTTTCAACAACACTCTGATGGTCCACACATTACAGAATGCCTCCAGATGTGCATCGGAAACTACAACAGGTCTTCCAGGGAACGATCAAAGCGTAAATTGTTTGAGACATTACTCCCATGGAGGAAAGTGCTCATGGTGACTGTTGTATTCAATCCTGATTGCAATTTCTGTGTCTCATCAACACTCTGATTGTCCACACATTACAGAATGACACCAGATGTGCATCGGAAACTACTACTGTTCTTCCAGGGAACGATCAAAGCGTAGACTTTTTGAGACATTACTCCCATGGAGGAAAGTGCGCATGGTGACTGTTGTATTCAATCCCGATGCAATTTCTGTGTTTCATCAACACTCTGATAGTCCACCGATTACAGAATGCCTCCAGATGTCTATCGGAAACTACTACTAGTCTTCAAGGGAACGATCAAAGCGTAGACTGTTTGAGACATTACTCATATTTAGGAAAATTGCGCATGGTGACTGTTGTATTCAATCCCGATGCAATTTCTGTGTTTCATCAACACTCTGATAGTCCACAGACTACAGAATGCCACCAGTTGTGCATCGGAAACTACTACTGGTCTTCCAGGGAACGATCAAAGAATTGAATTTTTGTGACATTACTCCCATGCAGGAAAGTGTGCATGGTGACTGTTGTATTTAATCCCGATGCAATTTCTGTGTTTCAACAACACTCTGATAGTCCACACATTACAGAATGCCTCCAGATGTTCCTCGGAAACAACTACTGGTCTTCCAGGGAACGATCAATGCGTAAACGGTTTGAGACATTACTCCCATGGAGGTAAGTGCATTTGGTGACAGTTGTATTCAATCCCGATGCAATTTCTGTGTTGCATCAACACTCTGATCGTCCACCGATTACAGAATGCCTCCAGATGTGCATCGGAAACTACAACAGGTCTTCCAGGGAACGATCAAAGCGTTAATTGTTTGAGACATTACTTCCATGGAGGAAAGTGCGCATGGTGACTGTTGTATTCAATCCTGATTGCAATTTCTGTGTCTCATCAACACTCTGATAGTCCACACATTACAGAATGACACCAGGTGTGCATCGGAAACTACTACTGGTCTTCCAGGGAACGATCAATGCGTAGACTGTTTGAGACATTACTCCCATGGATGAAAGTGAGCATGCTGACTGTTGTATTCAATCCTGATGCAATTTCTGTGTTACATCAACACTCTGATAGTCCACACATTACAGAATGTCCCCAGACGTGCATCGGAAACTACTACTGGTCTTAAAGCGAACGATCAAAGCGTAAACTGTTTGAGACATTACTCCCATGGAGGAAAGTGCGCATGGTGACTGTTGTATTCAATCCTGATTGCAATTTCTGTGTCTCATCAACACTCTGATAGTCCACACATTACAGAATGCCTCCAGATGTGCATCGGAAACTAATACTGGTCTTCCAGGGAACGATCAAAGCGTAGACTGGTTGAGACATTACTCCCATGGAGGAAAGTGCGCATGGTGACTGTTGTATTCAATCACGATGCAATATCTGTGTTTCAACAACACTCTGATAGTCCACACATTACAGAATGACACCAGATGTGCATCGGAAACTACTACTGGTCTTCCAGGGAGCGATCAAAGCGTAGACTGTTTGAGACATTACTCCCATGGAGGAAAGTGCGCATGGTGACAGTTGTATTCAATCCCGATGCAATTTCTGTGTTTCATCAACACTCTGATCGTCCACCGATTACAGAATGCCTCCAGATGTGCATCGGAAACTACCACTGGTCTTCCAGGGAACGATCAAAGCGTAGACTGTTTGAGACATTACTCCAATTTAGGAAAATTGCGCATGGTGACTGTTGTATTCAATCCCGATGAAATTTCTGTTTCATCAACACTCTGATAGTCCACAGATTACAGAATGCCTCCAGATGTGCATCGGAAACTAATACTGGTCTTCCAGGGAACGATCAAAGCGTAGACTGTTTGAGACATTACTCCCATGGAGGAAAGTGCGCATGGTGACTGTTGTATTCAATCCCGATGCAATTTCTGAGTTTCATCACCACTCTGATAGTCCACAGACTACAGAATGCCTCCAGATGTCCATCGGAAACTACTACTGGTCTTCCAGGGAACGATCAAAGCGTAGAATGCTTGCGACATTACTCTCATGGAGGAAAGTGCGCATGGTCACTGTTGTATTCAATCCTGATGATATTTCTGTGTTTTAACAATACTCTGATAGTCCACAGACTACAGAATGCCTCCAGATGTCCATCGGAAACTACTACTGGTCTTCCAGGGAAGGATCAAAGCGTAGAATGCTTGCGACATTACTCCCATGTAGGTAAGTGCGCATGGTGACTCTTGTATTCAATCCCGATGCAATTTCTGTGTTTCATCAACACTTTGAAGGTCCCCAGATTACAGAATGCCTCCAGATGTGCATCGGAAACTACTACTGGTCTTCCAGGAAACGATCAAAGCGTAGACAGTTTCAGACATTAATCCCATGGAGGAATGTGCGCATGGTGACTGTTATATTCAATCCCGATGCAATTTCTGTGTTTCAACAACACCCTGATAGTCCACAGATTACAGAATGCCTCCAGATGTCTATCGGAAACTACTACTAGTCTTCAAGGGAACGATCAAAGCGTAGACTGTTTGAGACATTACTCATATTTAGGAAAATTGCGCATGGTGACTGTTGTATTCAATCCCGATGCAGTTTCTGTGTTTCATCAACACTCTGATAGTCCACAGACTACAGAATGCCACCAGTTGTGCATCGGAAACTACTACTGGTCTTCCAGGGAACGATCAAAGCGTAGAATTTTTGTGACATTACTCCCATGTAGGAAAGTGCGCATGGTGACTCTTGTATTCAATCTCGATGCAATTTCTGTGTTTCATCAACACTTTGAAGGTCCCCAGATTACAGAATGCCTCCAGATGTGCATCGGAAACTACTACTGGTCTTCCAGGAAACGATCAAAGCGTAGACAGTTTCAGACATTAATCCCATGGAGGAAAGTGCGCATGGTGACTGTTATATTCAATCCCGATGCAAATTCTGTGTTTCAACAACACCCTGATAGTCCACAGATTACAGAATGCCTCCAGATGTCTATCGGAAACTACTACTGGTCTTCAAGGTAAAGATCAAAGCGTAGACTGTTTGAGACATTACTCATATTTAGGAAAATTGCGCATGGTGAATGTTGTATTCAATCCCGATGCAATTAATGTGTTTCATCAACACTCTGATAGTCCACAGACTACAGAATGCCACCAGTTGTGCATCGGAAACTACTACTGGTCTTCCAGGGAACGATCAAAGCGTAGAATTTTTGTGACATTACTCCCATGTAGGAAAGTGTGCATGGTGACTGTTGTATTCAATCCCGATGCAATTTCTGTGTTTCAACAACACTCTGATAGTCCACACATTACAGAATGCCTCCAGATGTACCTCGGAAACAGCTACTGGTCTTCCAGGGAACGATCAATGCGTAAACGGTTTGAGACATTACTCCCATGGAGGTAAGTGCATTTTGTGACACTTGTTTTCAATCCCAATGCAATTTCTGTGTTCCATCAACACTCTGTTAGTCCACATATTACAGAATGCCTCCAGATGTGCATCGGAAACTACTACAGGTCATCCAGGGAACGATCAAAGCGTAAACTGTTTGAGACATTACTCCTGTGGAGGAAAGTGCGCATGGTGACTGTTGTATTCAATCCCGATGAAATTTCTGTGTTTAATGAACACTCTGATAGTCCACAGACTACAGAATGCCTCCAGATGTCCATCGGAAACTACTACTGGTCTTCCAGGGAACGATCAAAGCGTAGAATGCTTGCGACATTACTCCCATGTAGGAAAGTGCGCATGGTGACTGTTGTATTCAATCCCAATGCAATTTCTGTGTTTCATCAACACTTTGAAGGTACACAGATTACAGAATGCCTCCAGATGTGCAACGGAAACTACTACTGGTCTTCCAGGAAACGATCAAATCGTAGACAGTTTGAGACATTACTCCCATGGAGGATAATCTCGCATGGTGACTGTTGTATTCAATCCCGATGCAATTTCTGTGTTTCAACAGCACTCTGGTAGTCCACAGATTACAGAATGACACCAGATGTGCATCGGAAACTACTACTGGTCATCCAGGGAACGATCAAAGCGTAGACTGTTTGAGACATTAATCCCATGGAGGAAAGTGCGCATGGTGACAGTTGTATTAAATCCCGATGCAATTTCTGTGTTTCATCAACACTCTGATGGTCCACCGATTACAGAATGACACCAGATGTGCATCGAAAACTAATACTGGCCCTCCAGGGAACGATCAAAGCGTAAACTCTTTGAGACATTACTCCCATGTAGGAAAGTGCGAATCTTGACTGTTGTATTCAATCCTGAATCCAATTTCTGTGTTTCATCAACACTCTGATAGTCCACACATTACAGAATGACCCCAGATGTGCATCGGATACTACTACTGGCCTTCCAGGGAACGATCAAGGCGTAAACTGTTTGAGACACTACTCCCATTTAGGAAAGTGCGCATGGTGACTGTTGCATTCAATCCCGATGCTATTTCTGTGTTTCATCAACACTCTGATAGTCCACAGACTACAGAATGCCTCCAGAAGTGCATCGGAAACTACTACTGGTCTTCCAGGGAACGATCAAGGCGTAGAATTTTTGTGACATTACTCCCATGTAGGGAAGTGCGCATGGTCACTGTTGTATTCAATCCCGATGCAATTTCTGTGTCTCATCAACACTTTGAAGGTCCACAGATTACAGAATTCCTCCAAATGTGCATCGGAAACTACTACTGGTGTTCCAGGAAACGAACAAAGCGTAGACAGTTTGACACATTATTCCCATTGAGGAAAGTTCGCATGGTGACTGTTGTATTCAATCCCGATGCAATTTCTGTGTTTCAACAACACTCTGATAATCCACAGATTACAGAATGCCTCCAGAAGTGCATCGAAAACTACTCCTGGTCATCTAGGGAACGATCAAAGCGTAGACTGTTTGAGACATTACTCCCACTTAGGAAAATTGCGCATGGTGTCTGTTGTATTCAATCCCGATGCAATTTTTGTGTTTCAACAACACTCTGATAGTCCACATATTACAGAATGAACCCAGATGTTCATCAGAAACAACTACTGGTCTTCCATTTAACGATCAAAGCGTAAACTGTTTGAGACATTACTCCCATGGAGGAAAGTGCGCATGGTGACTGTTGTATTCAATCCCGAGGAAATTTCTATGTTTGATCAACACTTTCAAGGTCCACAGATTACAGAATGGCTCCAGATGTGCATCGGAAACTACTACTGGTCTTCCAGGGAACGATCAAAGCGTAAACGGTTTGAGACATTACTCCCATGGAGGAAAGTTCACATGGTGACTGTTGAATTCAATCCCGATGCAATTTCTGTGTTTCATCATCGCTCTGATAGTGCACTGATTACAGAATGCCTCCAGATGTGCATCGGAAACTACTACAGGTCTTAAAGGGAACGATCAAAGCGTAAACTGTTTGAGACATTACTCCAATGGAGGAAAGTGCGCATGGTGACTGTTGTATTCAATCCCGATGCAATTTCTGTGTTTCATCAACACTCTGATAGTCCACAGATTACAGAAGGACACCAGATGTGCATCGGAAACTAATACTGGTGTTCCAGAGAACGATCAAAGCGTTAACTGTTTGCGACATTACTCCCATGGATTAAAGTGCGCATGGGGACTGTTGTATTCAATGCCGATGCAATATCTGTGTTTCATCAACACTCTGATAGACCACAGACTACAGATTGCCTCCAGATGTGCATCGGAAACTACTACTGGTCTTCCAGGGAACGATCAAAGCGTAGAATTTTTGTGACATTACTCCCATGTAGGAAAGTGCGCATGGTCACTGCTCTATTCAATCCCGATGCAATTTCTGTGTCTCATCAACACTTTGAAGGTTCACAGATTACAGAATGCCTCCAGATGTGCATCGGAAACTACTACTGGTCTTCCAGCAAACAATCAAACTGTAGACTGTATGAGACATTACTGCCATATAGGAAAGTGCGCATGGTGACTGTTGTATTCAATGACGAGGCAATTTCAGTGTTTCATCAACACTTTGAAGGTCTACAGATTGCAGAATGCCTCCAGATGTGCATCGGAAACTACTACTGGTCTTGCAGGGAAAGATCAAAGCGTAGACTGTTTGAGACATTACTCGCATGGAGGAAAGTTTTCATGGTGTCTGTTGTATTCAATTCCGATGCAATTTCTGTGTTTCATCAACACTCTGATAGTCCACAGATTGCAGAATGCCTCAAGATGTGCATCGGAAACTACTACTGGTCTTGCAGGGAACGATCAAAGCGTAAACTGTTTGAGACATTACTCCCATATAGGAAAGTGCGCATGGTGACTGTTTTATTCAATCCCGACGCAATTTCTGTGTTCAAAGAACACTCCCATAGTTTACAGATTACAGAATGCCTCCAGATGTGCATCGGAAACTACTACTGGTCTTCCAGGGAACGATCAAAGCGTAGAATGCTTGCGACATTACTCCCATGAAGGAAAGTGCGCATGGTGACTGTTGTATTCAATCCCAATGCAATTTCTGTGTTTCATCAACACTTTGAAGGTACACAGATTACAGAATGCCTCCAGATGTGCAACGGAAACTACTACTGGTCTTCCAGGAAACGATCAAATCGTAGACAGTTTGAGACATTACTCCCATGGAGGAAAGCTCGCATGCTGACTGTTGTATTCAATCCCGATGCAATTTCTGTGTTTCAACAGCACTCTGGTAGTCCACAGATTACAGAATGACACCAGATGTGCATCGGAAACTACTACTGGTCATCCAGGGAACGATCAAAGCGTAGACTGTTTGAGACATTAATCCCATGGAGGAAAGTGCGCATGGTGACAGTTGTATTAAATCCCGATGCAATTTCAGTGTTTCATCAACACTCTGATAGTCCACCGATTACAGAATGACACCAGATGTGCATCGAAAACTAATACTGGCCCTCCAGGGAACGATCAAAGCGTAAACTCTTTGAGACATTACTCCCATGTAGGAAAGTGCGAATCTTGACTGTTGTATTCAATCCTGAATCCAATTTCTGTGTTTCATCAACACTCTGATAGTCCACACATTACAGAATGACCCCAGATGTGCATCGGATACTACTACTGGCCTTCCAGGGAACGATCAAGGCGTAAACTGTTTGAGACACTACTCCCATTTAGGAAAGTGCGCATGGTGACTGTTGCATTCAATCCCGATGCTATTTCTGTGTTTCATCAACACTCTGATAGTCCACAGACTACAGAATGCCTCGAGATGTGCATCGGAAACTACTACTGGTCTACCAGGGAACGATCAAGGCGTAGAATTTTTGTGACATTACTCCCATGTGGGAAAATGCGCATGGTCACTGTTGTATTCAATCCCGATGCAATTTCTGTGTCTCATCAACACTTTGAAGTTCCACAGATTACAGAATTCCTCCAAATGTGCATCGGAAACTACTACTGGTGTTCCAGGAATCGAACAAACCGTAGACAGTTTGACACATTACTCCCATTGAGGAAAGTTCGCATGGTGACTGTTGTATTCAATCCCGATGCAATTTCTGTGTTTCAACAACAATCTGATAATCCACAGATTACAGAATGCCTCCAGAAGTGCATCGAAAACTACTCCTGGTCATCTAGGGAACGATCAAAGCGTAGACTGTTTGAGACATTACTCCCACTTAGGAAAATTGCGCATGGTGTCTGTTGTATTCAATCCCGATGCAATTTTTGTGTTTCAACAACACTCTGATAGTCCACATATTACAGAATGAACCCAGATGTTCATCGGAAACAACTACTGGTCTTCCAGTTAACGATCAAAGCGTAAACTGTTTGAGACATTACTCCCATGGAGGAAAGTGCGCATGGTGACTGTTGTATTCAATCCCGAGGAAATTTCTATGTTTGATCAACACTTTCAAGGTCCACAGATTACAGAATGGCTCCAGATGTGCATCGGAAACTACTACTGGTCTTCCAGGGAACGATCAAAGCGTAAACGGTTTGAGACATTACTCCCATGGAGGAAAGTTCACATGGTGACTGTTGAATTCAATCCCGATGCAATTTCTGTGTTTCATCATCGCTCTGATAGTGCACTGATTACAGAATGCCTCCAGATGTGCATCGGAAACTACTACAGGTCTTAAAGGGAACGATCAAAGCGTAAACTGTTTGAGACATTACTCCAATGGAGGAAAGTGCGCATGGTGACTGTTGTATTCAATCCCGATGCAATTTCTGTGTTTCATCAACACTCTGATAGTCCACAGATTACAGAAGGACACCAGATGTGCATCGGAAACTAATACTGGTGTTCCAGAGAACGATCAAAGCGTTAACTGTTCGCGACATTACTCCCATGGATTAAAGTGCGCATGGGGACTGTTGTATTCAATCCCGATGCAATATCTGTGTTTCATCAAAACTCTGATAGACCACAGACTACAGATTGCCTCCAGATGTGCATCGGAAACTACTACTGGTCTTCCAGGGAACGATCAAAGCGTAGAATTTTTGTGAAGTTACTCCCATGTAGGAAAGTGCGCATGGTCACTGCTCTATTCAATCCCGATGCAATTTCTGTGTCTCATCAACACTTTGAAGGTTCACAGATTACAGAATGCCTCCAGATGTGCATCGGAAACTACTACTGGTCTTCCAGCAAACAATCAAACTGTAGACTGTATGAGACATTACTGCCATATAGGAAAGTGCGCATGGTGACTGTTGTATTCAATGACGAGGCAATTTCAGTGTTTCATCAACACTTTGAAGGTCTACAGATTGCAGAATGCCTCCAGATGTGCATCGGAAACTACTACTGGTCTTGGAGGGAAAGATCAAAGCGTAGACTGTTTGAGACATTACTCGCATGGAGGAAAGTTTTCATGGTGTCTGTTGTATTCAATTCCGATGCAATTTCTGTGTTTCATCAACACTCTGATGGTCCACAGATTGCAGAATGCCTCCAGATGTGCATCGGAAACTACTACTGGTCTTGCAGGGAACGATCAAAGCGTAAACTGTTTGAGACATTACTCCCATATAATAAAGTGCGCATGGTGACTGTTTTATTCAATCCCGACGCAATTTCTGTGTTCAAAGAACACTCCCATGGTTTACAGATTACATAATGCCTCCAGATGTGCATCGGAAACTACTACTGGTCTTCCAGGAAACGATCAAAGCGTGGACTGTTTGAGATATTACTCCCATGGAGGAAAGTGCGCATGGTGACTGTTGTATTGAATCCCGATGCAATTTCTGTGTTTCATCAACACACTGTTAGTCCACAGATTACAGAATGCCTACAGGTGTGCATCGGAAACTACTACAGGTCTTCCAGGGAACGATGAAAACGTAAACTGTTTGAGACATTACTCCCATGGAGGAAAGTGCGCATGGTGTCTGTTGTATTCAATCCCGATGCAATTTCTGTGTTTCATCAAAACTCTGATAGTCCACAGAGTACAGAAAGCCTCCACATGTGTATCGAAAACTACTACTGGTCTTCCAGGGAACGATCAAATAGTAGATATTTTGTGACATTACTCCCATGTAGGAAAGTGCGCATGCTCACTGTTATATTCAATCCCGATGCAATTTCTGTGTCTCATCAACACTTTGAAGGTCCACAGATTACAAAATGCCTCCAGATGTGCATCGGAAACTACTACAGGTCTTAAAGGGAACGATCAAAGCGTAAACTGTTTGAGACATTACTCCAATGGAGGAAGGTGCGCATGTTGACTGTTGTATTCAATCCCAATGCAATTTCTGTGTTTCATCAACACTCTGATAGTCCACAGATTACACAAGGACACCAGATGTGCATCGGAAACTAATACTGGTCTTGCAGGAAAGATCAAAGCGTAGACTGTTTGAGACATTACTCGCATGGAGGAAAGTTTGCATGGTGTCTGTTGTATTCAATTCCGATGCAATTTCTGTGTTTCATCAACACTCTGATAGTCCACAGATTGCAGAATGCCTCCAGATGTGCATCGGAAACTACTACTGGTCTTGCAGTGAACGATCACAGCGTAAACTGTTTGAGACATTACTCCCATATAGGAAAGTGCACATGGTGACTGTTGTATTCAATCCCGACGCAATTTCTGTGTTCAAACAACACTCCCATAGTTTACAGATTACAGAATGCCTCCAGATGTGCATCGGAAACTACTACTGGTCTTCCAGGAAACGATCAAAGCGTGGACTGTTTGAGATATTACTCCCATGGAGGAAAGTGCGCATGGTGACTGTTGTATTGAATCCCGATGCAATTTCTGTGTTTCATCAACACTCTGATAGTCCACAGAGTACAGAAAGCCTCCACATGTGTATCGAAAACTACTACTGGTCTTCCAGGGAACGATCAAATAGTAGATATTTTGTGACATTACTCCCATGTAGGAAAGTGCGCATGCTCACTGTTATATTCAATCCCGATGCAATTTCTGTGTCTCATCAACACTTTGAAGGTCCACAGATTACAGAATGCCTCCAGATGTGCATCGGAAACTACTACTGGTGTTCCAGGAAACGATCAAAGCGTAGACAGTTTGACACATTACTCCCATGGAGGAAAGTTCGCATGGTGACTGTTGTATTCAATCCCGATGCAATTTCTGTGTTTCATCAACACTCTGATAGTCCACAGACTACACAATGCATCCAGATGTTCATCGGAAACAACTACTGGTCTTCCAGGGAACGATCAAAGCGTAAACTGTTTGAGACATTAGTCCGATGGAGGAAAGTGCGCATGGTGACTGTTGTATTCAATCCTGATTGCAATTTCTGTGTTTCATCCACACCCTATGTAGTCCACACATTACAGAACGTCCCCAGATGTGCATCGGAAACTACTACAGGTCTTCCAGGAAACGATCAAAGCGTAGACAATTTGACACATTACTCCCATGGAGGAAAGTTCGCATGCTGACTGTTGTATTCAATCCCGATGCAATTTCTGTGTTTCAACAACACTCTGATAGTCCACATACTACAGAATGAACCCAGATGGTTATCAGAAACAACTACTATTCTTCCAGGAAACAATCAAACCGTAGACTGTTTGAGACATTACTGCCATATAGGAAAGTGCGCATGGTGACTGTTGTATTCAATCCCGAGGCAATATCTGTGTTTCATCAACAGATTGAAGGTAAACAGATTACAGAATGCCTCCAGATGAGCATCGGAAACTACTACTGGTCGTGCAGGGAACGATCAAAGCGTAGATTGTTTGCGACATTACTCCCATGGAGGAAAGTGCGCATGCTGACTGTTGTATTCAATCCTGATGCAATTTCTGTGTTTCATCAACACTCTGATAGTGCAAACATTACAGAATGTCCCCAGACGTGCATCGGAAACTACTACTGGTCTTCCAGCGAACGATCAAAGCGTAAACTGTTTGAGACATTACTCCCGTGGAGGAAAGTGCGCATGGTGACTGTTGTATTCAATCCCGATGCAATTTCTGTATTTTATCAACACTCTGATAGTCCACAGACTACAGAATGCCTCCAGATGTCCATCGGAAACTACTACTGGTCTTCCATTGAACGATCAAAGCGTAGAATGCTTGCGACATTACTCCCATGTAGGAAAGTGCGCATGGTGACTGTTGTATTCAATCCCGACGCAATTTCTGTGTTTCATCAACACTTTTGTGGTCCACAGATTACAGAATGACACAAGATGTGCATCGGAAACTACTACTGGTGTTCCAGGAAACGATCAAAGCGTAGACAGTTTGACACATTACTCCCATTGAGGAAAGTTCGCATGGTGACTGTTGTATTCAATCCCGATGCAATTTCTGTGTTTCAACAACACTCTGATAATCCTCAGATTACAGAATGCCTCCAGAAGTGCATCGGAATCTACTCCTGGTCATCTAGGGAACGATCAAAGCGTAGACTCTTTGAGACATTACTCCCACTTAGGAAAATTGCGCATGGTGTATGTTGTATTCAATCCCGATGCAATTTTTGTGTTTCAACAACACTCTGATAGTCCACATATTTCAGAATGAACCCAGATCTTCATCGGAAACAACTACTGGTCTTCCAGTTAACGATCAAAGCGTAAACTGTTTGAGACATTACTCCCATGGAGGAAAGTGCGCATGGTGACTGTTGTATTCAATCCCGATGCAATTTCTGTGTTTCATCAACACTGTGATAGTCCACAGATTACAGAAGGACACCAGATGTGCATCGGAAACTAATACTGGTGTTCCAGAGAACGATCAAAGCGTTAACTGTTTGCGACATTACTCCCATGGATTAAAGTGCGCATGGGGACTGTTGTATTCAAACCCGATGCAATATCTGTGTTTCATCAACACTCTGATAGACCACAGACTACAGATTGCCTCCAGATGTGCATCGGAAACTACTACTGGTCTTCCAGGGAACGATCAAAGCGTAGAATTTTTGTGACATTACTCCCATGTATGAAAGTGCGCATGGTCACTGCTCTATTCAATCCCGATGCAATTTCTGTGTCTCATCAACACTTTGAAGGTTCAACAGATTACAGAATGCCTCCAGATGTGCATCAGAAACTACTACTGGTGTTCCAGGAAACGATCAAAGCGTAGACAATTTGACACATTACTCCCATGGAGGAAAGTTCGCATGGTGACTGTTGTATTCAATCCCGATGCAATTTCTGTATTTCAACAACACTCTGATAGTCCACAGATTACAGAATGCCTCCAGAAGTGCATCGGGAACTACTCCTGGTCATCCAGGGAACGATCAAAGCGTAAACTGAATGAGACATTACTCCCATGGAAGAAAGTGCGCATGGTGACTGTTGTATTCAATCCCGAGGCAATTTCTATGTTTCATCAACACTTTCAAGGTCCACAGATTACAGAATATCTCCAGATGTGCATCGGAAACTACTACTGGTCTTCCAGCAAACAATCAAACTGTAGACTGTATGAGACATTACTGCCATATAGGAAAGTGCGCATGGTGACTGTTGTATTCAATGACGAGGCAATTTCAGTGTTTCATCAACACTTTGAAGGTCTACAGAGTGCAGAATGCCTCCAGATGTGCATCGGAAACTACTACTGGTCTTGCAGGGAAAGATCAAAGTGTAGACTGTTTGAGACATTACTCGCATGGAGGAAGGTTTGCATGGTGTCTGTTGTATTCAATTACGATGCAATTTCTGTGTTTCATCAACACTCTGATAGTCCACAGATTGCAGAATGCCTCCAGATGTGCATCGGAAACTACTACTGGTCTTGCAGGGATCGATCAAAGCGTAAACTGTTTGAGACATTACTCCCATATAGGAAAGTGCGCATGGTGACTGTTGTGCTCAATACCGACGCAATTTCTGTGTTCAAACAACACTCTCATAGTTTACAGATTACAGAATGCCTCCAGATGTGCATCGGAAACTACTACTGGTCTTCCAGGAAACGATCAAAGCGTGGACTGTTTGAGATATTACTCCCATGGAGGAAAGTGCGAATGGTGACTGTTGTATTGAATCCCGATGCAATTTCTGTGTTTCATCAACACACTGTTAGTCCACAGATTACAGAATGCCTCCAGATGTGCATCGGAAACTACTACTGGTCTTCCAGGGAACGATCAAATAGTAGATATTTTGTGACATTACTCCCATGTAGGAAAGTGCGCATGGTCACTGTTATATTCAATCCCGATGCAATTTCTGTGTCTCATCAACACTTTGAAGGTCCACAGATTACAGAATGCCTCCAGATGTGCATCGGAAACTACTACTGGTGTTCCAGGAAACGATCAAAGCGTAGACAGTTTGACACATTACTCCCATGGAGGAAAGTTCGCATGGTGACTGTTGTATTCAATCCCGATGCAATTTCTGTGTTTCATCAACACTCTGATAGTCCACAGACTACAGAATGCATCCAGATGTTCATCGGAAACAACTACTGGTCTTCCAGGGAACGATCAAAGCGTAAACTGTTTGAGACATTACTCCCATGGAGGAAAGTGCGCATGGTGACTGTTGTATTCAATCCAGATTGCAATTTCTGTGTTTCATCCACACTCTTTATAGTCCACACATTACAGAACGTCCCCAGATGTGCATCGGAAACTATTACTGGTCTTCCAGGAAACGATCAAAGCGTAGAATGCTTGCGACATTACTCCCATGGAGGAACGTGCGCATGGTGACTGTTGTATTCAATCCCGATGCAATTTCTGTATTTTATCAACACTCTGATAGTCCACAGACTACAGAATGCCTCCAGATGTCCATCGGAAACTACTACTGGTCTTCCATTGAACGATCAAAGCGTAGAATGCTTGCGACATTACTCCCATGTAGGAAAGTGCGCATGGTGACTGTTGTATTCAATCCCGACGCAATTTCTGTGTTTCATCAACACTTTTGTGGTCCACAGATTACAGAATGACACCAGATGTGCATCGGAATCTACTACTGGTCTTCCAGAGAACGATCAAAGCGTATACTGTTTGAGACATTACGCCCATGGAGGAAAGTGCTCATGGTGACTGTTGTATTCAATCCCGATGCAATTTATGTGTCTCATCAACACTCTGATAGTCCACACATTACAGAATGACACCAGATGTGCATCGGAAACTACTACTGGTCTTCCAGTTAACGATCAAAGCGTAGACAGTTTGAGACATTACTCCCATGGAGGAAAGTGCGCATGGTGACTGTTGTATTCAATCCCGATGGAATTTCTGTGTCTCATCAACACTCTGATCATCCACCGATTACAGAATGCCTCCAGATGTGCATCGGAAACTACTACTGGTCTTCCAGGGAATGATCAAAGCGTAGACTGTTTGAGACATTACTCCCATGGAGGAAAGCGCGCATGGTGACTGTTGTATTCAATCCCGATGCAATTTCTTTGTTTAAACAACACTCTGATAGTACACAGACTACAGAATGCCTCCAGATGTGCATCGGAAACTACTACTGTTCTTCCAGGGAACGATCAAAGCGTAGACTGTTTGAGACATTACTCCCATGGAGGAAAGTGCGCATGGTGACTGTTGTATTCAATCCCGATGCAATTTCTTTGTTTAAACAACACTCTGATAGTCCACACATTACAGAATGCCTCCAGATGTTCCTCGGAAACAACTACTGGTCTTCCAGGGAACGATCAAAGCGTAAACGGTTTGAGACATTACTCCCATCGAGGAAAGTGCATTTGGTGACAGTTGTATTCAATCCCGATGCAATTTCTGTGTTTCATCAACACTCTGATCATCCACCGATTACAGAATGCCTCCAGATGTGCATCGGAAACTACTACTGGTCTTCCAGGGAATGATCAAAGCGTAGACTGTTTGAGACATTACTCATATTTAGGAAAATTGCGCATGGTGACTGTTGTATTCAATCCCGATGCAATTTCTGTGTTTCATCAACACTCTGATAGTCCACAGACTACAGAATGCCCCCAGCTGTGCATCGGAAACTACTACTGGTCTTCCAGGGAACGATCAAAGCGTAGAATTTTTGTGACATTACTCCCATGTAGGAAAGTGTGCATGGTGACTGTTGTATTCAATCCCGATACAATTTCTGTGTTTCAACAACACTCTGATAGTCGACACATTACAGAATGCCTCCAGATGTTCCTCGGAAACAACTACTGGTCTTCCAGGGAACGATCAATTCGTAAACGGTATGAGACATTACTCCCATGGAGGTAAATGCATTTGGTGACACTTCTATTCAATCCCAATGCAATTTCTGTGTTTCATCAACACTCTGATAGTCCACAGATTAAAGAATAACACCAGATGTGCATCGGAAACTACTACAGGTCTTCCAGGGAACGATCAAAGCGTAAATTGTTTGAGACATTACTCCCATGGAGGAAAGTTCGCATGGTGACTGTTGTAATCAAACCTGATTGCAATTTCTGTGTCTCATCAACACTCTGATAGTCCACACATTACAGAATGACACCAGATGTGCATCGGAAACTACTACTGGTCTTCCAGTGAACGATCAAAGCGTAGACTGTTTGAGACATTACTCCCATGGAGGAAAGTGCGCATGGTGACTGTTGTATTAAATCCCGATGCAATTGCTGTGTTTCATCAACACCCAGATAGTCCACAGACTACAGAATGCCTCCAGATGTGCATCGGAAACTACTACTGGTCTTCCAGGGAACGATCAAAGCGTAGAATTTTTGTGACATTACTCCCATGTAGGAAAGTGCGCATGGTGACTGTTGTATTCAATCCCGATGCAATTTCTGTGTCTCATCAACACCTTGAAGGTCCACAGATTACAGAATAATTCCAGATGTGCGTCGGAAACTACTACTGGTGTTCCAGGGAACGATCAAAACGTAGACTGTTTGAGACATTACTCCCATTTAGGAAAATTGCGCATGGTGACTGTTGTATTCAATCCCGATGCAATTTCTGTGTTTAAACAACACTCTGATAGTCCACACATTACAGAATGCCTCCAGATGTTCCTCAGAAACAACTACTGGTCTTCCAGGGAACGATCAAAGCGTAAACGGTTTGAAACATTACTCCCATGGAGGAAAGTGCATTTGGTGACAGTTGTATTCAATCCCGATGCAATTTCTGTGTTTCATCAACACTCTGATCATCCACCGATTACAGAATGCCTCCAGATGTGCATCGGAAACTACTACTGGTCTTCCAGGGAATGATCAAAGCGTAGACTGTTTGAGACATTACTCCAATTTAGGAAAATTGCGCATGGTGACTGTTGTATTCAATCCCGATGAAATTTCTGTGTTTCATCAACACTCTGATAGTCCACAGATTACAGAATGCCTCCAGATGTGCATCGGAAACTACTACAGGTCGTCCAGGGAACGATCAAAGCGTAAACTCTTTGAGACATTACTACCATGGATGAAAGTGCGCATGCTGACTGTTGTATTCAATCCTGATGCAATTTCTGTGTTACATCAACACTCTGATTGTCCACACATTACAGAATGTCCCCAGACGTGCATCGGAAACTACTACTGGTCTTAAAGCGAACGATCAAAGCGTAAACTGTTTGAGACATTACTCCCATGGAGGAAAATGCGCATGGTGACTGTTGTATTCAATCCCGATGCAATTTCTGTGTTTCATCAACACTCTGATAGTCCACAGACTACAGAATGCCTCCAGATGTCCATCGGAAACTACTACTGGTCTTCCAGGGGACGATCAAAGCGTAGAATGCTTGCGACATTACTCTCATGGAGGAAAGTGCGCATGATCACTGTTGTATTCAATCCCGATGCAATTTCTGTGTTTTATCAACACTCTGATAGTCCACAGACTACAGAATGCCTCCAGATGTCCATCGGAAACTACTACTGGTCATCCAGGGAACGATCAGAACGTAGAATGCTTGCGACATTACTCCCATGTAGGAAAGTGCGCATGGTGACTCTTGTATTCAATCCCGATGCAATTTCTGTGTATCATCAACACTTTGAAGGTCCCCAGATTACAGAATGCCTCCAGATGTGCATCGGAAACTACTACTGGTCTTCCAGGAAACGATCAAAGCGTAGACAGTTTCAGACATTAATCCCATGGAGGAAAGTGCGCATGGTGACTGTTATATTCAATCCCGAGGCAATTTCTGTGTTTCAATAACACCCTGATAGTCCACAGATTAAAGAATGCCTCCAGATGTCTATCGGAAACTACTACTGGTCTTCAAGGGAACGATCAAAGCGTAGACTGTTTGAGACATTACTCATATTTAGGAAAATTGCGCATGGTGACTGTTGTATTCAATCCCGATGCAATTTCTGTATTTCAACAACACTCTGATAGTCCACAGATTACAGAATGCCTCCAGAAGTGCATCGGGAACTACTCCTGGTCATCCAGGGAATGATCAAAGCGTAAACTGAATGAGACATTACTCCCATGGAAGAAAGTGCGCATGGTGACTGTTGTATTCAATCCCGAGGCAATTTCTATGTTTCATCAACACTTTCAAGGTCCACAGATTACAGAATGCCTCCAGATGTGCATCGGAAACTACTACTGGTCTTCCAGCAAACAATCAAACTGTAGACTGTATGAGACATTACTGCCATATAGGAAATTGCGCATGGTGACTGTTGTATTCAATGACGAGGCAATTTCTGTGTTCAAACAACACTCTCATAGTTTACAGATTACAGAATGCCTCCAGATGTGCATCGGAAACTACTACTGGTCTTCCAGGAAACGATCAAAGCGTGGACTGTTTGAGATATTACTCCCATGGAGGAAAGTGCGAATGGTGACTGTTGTATTGAATCCCGATGCAATTTCTGTGTTTCATCAACACACTGTTAGTCCACAGATTACAGAATGCCTCCAGATGTGCATCGGAAACTACTACTGGTCTTCCAGGGAACGATCAAATAGTAGATATTTTGTGACATTACTCCCATGTAGGAAAGTGCGCATGGTCACTGTTATATTCAATCCCGATGCAATTTCTGTGTCTCATCAACACTTTGAAGGTCCACAGATTACAGAATGCCTCCAGATGTGCATCGGAAACTACTACTGGTGTTCCAGGAAACGATCAAAGCGTAGACAGTTTGACACATTACTCCCATGGAGGAAAGTTCGCATGGTGACTGTTGTATTCAATCCCGATGCAATTTCTGTGTTTCATCAACACTCTGATAGTCCACAGACTACAGAATGCATCCAGATGTTCATCGGAAACAACTACTGGTCTTCCAGGGAACGATCAAAGCGTAAACTGTTTGAGACATTACTCCCATGGAGGAAAGTGCGCATGGTGACTGTTGTATTCAATCCTGATTGCAATTTCTGTGTTTCATCCACACTCTATATAGTCCACACATTACAGAACGTCCCCAGATGTGCATCGGAAACTACTACTGGTCTTCCAGGAAACGATCAAAGCGTAGAATGCTTGCGACATTACTCCCATGGAGGAACGTGCGCATGGTGGCTGTTGTATTCAATCCCGATGCAATTTCTGTATTTTATCAACACTCTGATAGTCCACAGACTACAGAATGCCTCCAGATGTCCATTGGAAACTACTACTGGTCTTCCATTGAACGATCAAAGCGTAGAATGCTTGCGACATTACTCCCATGTAGGAAAGTGCGCATGGTGACTGTTGTATTCAATCCCGACGCAATTTCTGTGTTTCATCAACACTTTTGTGGTCCACAGATTACAGAATGACACCAGATGTGCATCGGAAACTACTACTGGTCTTCCAGAGAACGATCAAAGCGTAGACTGTTTGAGACATTACGCCCATGGAGGAAAGTGCTCATGGTGACTGTTGTATTCAATCCCGATGCAATTTCTGTGTCTCATCAACACTCTGATAGTCCACACATTACAGAATGACACCAGATGTGCATCGGAAACTACTACTGGTCTTCCAGTTAACGATCAAATCGTAGACTGTTTGAGACATTACTCATATTTAGGAAAATTGCGCATGGTGACTGTTGTATTCAATCCCGATGCAATTTCTGTGTTTCATCAACACTCTGATAGTCCACAGACTACAGAATGCCCCCAGTTGTGCATCGGAAACTACTACTGGTCTTCCAGGGAACGATCAAAGCGTAGAATTTTTGTGACATTACTCCCATGTAGGAAAGTGTGCATGGTGACTGTTGTATTCAATCCCGATACAATTTCTGTGTTTCAACAACACTCTGATAGTCGACACATTACAGAATGCCTCCAGATGTTCCTCGGAAACAACTACTGGTCTTCCAGGGAACGATCAATTCGTAAACGGTATGAGACATTACTCCCATGGAGGAAAGTGCATTTGGTGACACTTCTATTCAATCCCAATGCAATTTCTGTGTTTCATCAACACTCTGATAGTCCACAGATTAAAGAATAACACCAGATGTGCATCGGAAACTACTACAGGTCTTCCAGGGAACGATCAAAGCGTAAATTGTTTGAGACATTACTCCCATGGAGGAAAGTTCGCATGGTGACTGTTGTAATCAATCCTGATTGTAATTTCTGTGTCTCATCAATACTCTGATAGTCCACACATTACAGAATGACACCAGATGTGCATCGGAAACTACTACTGGTCTTCCAGGGAACGATCAAAGCGTAGACTGTTTGAGACATTACTCCCATGGAGGAAAGTGCGCATGGTGACTGTTGTATTAAATCCCGATGCAATTGCTGTGTTTCATCAACACTCAGATAGTCCACAGACTACAGAATGCCTCCAGATGTGCATCGGAAACTACTACTGGTCTTCCAGGGAACGATCAAAGCGTAGAATTTTTGTGACATTACTCCCATGTAGGAAAGTGGGCATGGTGACTGTTGTATTCAATCGCGATGCAATTTCTGTGTCTCATCAACACCTTGAAGGTCCACAGATTACAGAATGCCTCCAGATGTGCGTCGGAAACTACTACTGGTCTTCCAGGGAACGATCAAAACGTAGACTGTTTGAGACATTACTCCCATTTAGGAAAATTGCGCATGGTGACTGTTAAATTCAATCCCGATGCAATTTCTGTGTTTAAACAACACCCTGATAGTCCACACATTACAGAATGCCTCCAGATGTTCCTCAGAAACAACTACTGGTCTTCCAGGGAACGATCAAAGCGTAAACGGTTTGAAACATTACTCCCATGGAGGAAAGTGCATTTGGTGACAGTTGTATTCAATCCCGATGCAATTTCTGTGTTTCATCAACACTCTGATCATCCACCGATTACAGAATGCCTCCAGATGTGCATCGGAAACTACTACTGGTCTTCCAGGGAATCATCAAAGCGTAGACTGTTTGAGACATTACTCCAATTTAGGAAAATTGCGCATGGTGACTGTTGTATTCAATCCCGATGCAATTTCTGTGTTTCATCAACACTCTGATAGTCCACAGACTACTGAATGCCACCAGTTGTGCATCGGAAACTACTACTGGTCTTCCAGGGAACGATTAAAGCGTAGAATTTTTGTGACATTACTCCCATGTAGGAAAGTGTGCATGGTGACTGTTGTATTCAATCCCGATGCAATTTCTGAGTTTCAACAACACTCTGATAGTCGACACATTACAGAATGCCTCCAGATGTTCCTCGGAAACAACTACTGGTCTTCCAGGGAACGATCAATTCGTAAACGGTATGAGACATTACTCCCATGGAGGTAAGTGCATTTGGTGACACTTCTATTCAATCCCAATGCAATTTCTGTGTTTCATCAACACTCTGATAGTCCACAGATTAAAGAATAACAGCAGATGTGCATCGGAAACTACTACAGGTCTTCCAGGGAACGATCAAAGCGTAAATTGTTTGAGACATTACTCCCATGGAGGAAAGTTCGCATGGTGACTGTTGTAATCAATCCTGATTGCAATTTCTGTGTCTCATCAACACTCTGATAGTCCACACATTACAGAATGACACCAGATGTGCATCGGAAACTACTACTGGTCTTCCAGGGAACGATCAAAGCGTAGACTGTTTGAGACATTACTCCCATGGAGGAAAGTGCGCATGGTGACTGTTGTATTAAATCCCGATGCAATTTCTGTGTTTCATCAACACTCAGATAGTCCACAGACTACAGAATGCCTCCAGATGTGCATCGGAAACTACTACTGGTCTTCCAGGGAACGAACAAAGCGTAGAATTTTTGTGACATTACTCCCATGTAGGAAAGTGCGCATGGTGACTGTTGTATTCAATCGCGATGCAATTTCTGTGTCTCATCAACACCTTGAAGGTCCACAGATTACAGAATGCCTCCAGATGTGCGTCGGAAACTACTACTGGTCTTCCAGGGAACGATCAAAACGTAGACTGTTTGAGACATTACTCCCATTTAGGAAAATTGCGCATGGTGACTGTTGTATTCAATCCCGATGCAATTTCTGTGTTTAAACAACACTCTGATAGTCCACACATTACAGAATGCCTCCAGATGTTCCTCAGAAACAACTACTGGTCTTCCAGGGAACGATCAAAGCGTAAACGGTTTGAAACATTACTCCCATGGAGGAAAGTGCATTTGGTGACAGTTGTATTCAATCCCGATGCAATTTCTGTGTTTCATCAACACTCTGATCATCCACCGATTACAGAATGCCTCCAGATGTGCATCGGAAACTACTACTGGTCTTCCATGGAATGATCAAAGCGTAGACTGTTTGAGACATTACTCCAATTTAGGAAAATTGCGCATGGTGACTGTTGTATTCAATCCCGATGAAATTTCTGTGTTTCATCAACACTCTGATAGTCCACAGATTACAGAATGACACCAGATGTGCAACGGAAACTAATACTGGTCTTCCAGGGAACGATCAAAGCGTAGACCGTTTGAGACATTACTCCTATGGATTAAAGTGCGCATGGTGACTGTTGTATTCAATCCTGATTGCAATTTCTGTGTCTCATCAACACTCTGATAGTCCACAGAGTACAGAATGCCTCCAGATGTGCATCGGAAACTACTACAGGTCGTCCAGGGAACGATCAAAGCGTAAACTCTTTGAGACATTACTACCATGGATGAAAGTGCGCATGCTGACTGTTGTATTCAATCCTGATGCAATTTCTGTGTTACATCAACACTCTGATAGTCCACACATTACAGAATGTCCCCAGACGTGCATCGGAAACTACTACTGGTCTTAAAGCGAACGATCAAAGCGTAAACTGTTTGAGACATTACTCCCATGGAGGAAAGTGCGCATGGTGACTGTTGTATTCAATCCCGATGCAATTTCTGTGTTTCATCAACACTCTTATAGTCCACAGACTACAGAATGCCTCCAGATGTCCATCGGAAACTACTACTGGTCATCCAGGGAACGATCAGAACGTAGAATGCTTGCGACATTACTCCCATGTAGGAAAGTGCGCATGGTGACTCTTGTATTCAATCCCGATGCAATTTCTGTGTATCATCAACACTTTGAAGGTCCCCAGATTACAGAATGCCTCCAGATGTGCATCGGAAACTACTACTGGTCTTCCAGGAAACGATCAAAGCGTAGACAGTTTCAGACATTAATCCCATGGAGGAAAGTGCGCATGGTGACTGTTATATTCAATCCCGATGCAATTTCTGTGTTTCAATAACACCCTGATAGTCCACAGATTACAGAATGCCTCCAGATGTCTATCGGAAACTACTACTGGTCTTCAAGGGAACGATCAAAGCGTAGACTGTTTGAGACATTACTCATATTTAGGAAAATTGCGCATGGTGACTGTTGTATTCAATCCCGATGCAATTTCTGTGTTTCATCAACACTCAGATAGTCCACAGACTACAGAATGCCTCCAGATGTGCATCGGAAACTACTACTGGTCTTCCAGGGAACGAACAAAGCGTAGAATTTTTGTGACATTACTCCCATGTAGGAAAGTGCGCATGGTGACTGTTGTATTCAATCGCGATGCAATTTCTGTGTCTCATCAACACCTTGAAGGTCCACAGATTACAGAATGCCTCCAGATGTGCGTCGGAAAGTACTACTGGTCTTCCAGGGAACGATCAAAACGTAGACTGTTTGAGACATTACTCCCATTTAGGAAAATTGCGCATGGTGACAGTTGTATTCAATCCCGATGCAATTTCTGTGTTTCATCAACACTCTGATCATCCACCGATTACAGAATGCCTCCAGATGTGCATCGGAAACTACTACTGGTCTTCCATGGAATGATCAAAGCGTAGACTGTTTGAGACATTACTCCAATTTAGGAAAATTGCGCATGGTGACTGTTGTATTCAATCCCGATGAAATTTCTGTGTTTCATCAACACTCTGATAGTCCACAGATCACAGAATGACACCAGATGTGCAACGGAAACTAATACTGGTCTTCCAGGGAACGATCAAAGCGTAGACCGTTTGAGACATTACTCCCATGGATTTTAGTGCGCATGGTGACTGTTGTATTCAATCCTGATTGCAATTTCTGTGTCTCATCAACACTCTGATAGTCCACAGAGTACAGAATGCCTCCAGATGTGCATCGGAAACTACTACAGGTCGTCCAGGGAACGATCAAAGCGTAAACTCTTTGAGACATTACTACCATGGATGAAAGTGCGCATGCTGACTGTTGTATTCAATCCTGATGCAATTTCTGTGTTACATCAACACTCTGATAGTCCACACATTACAGAATGTCCCCAGACGTGCATCGGAAACTACTACTGGTCTTAAAGCGAACGATCAAAGCGTAAACTGTTTGAGACATTACTCCCATGGAGGAAAGTGCGCATGGTGACTGTTGTATTCAATCCCGATGCAATTTCTGTGTTTCATCAACACTCTTATAGTCCACAGACTACAGAATGCCTCCAGATGTCCATCGGAAACTACTACTGGTCATCCAGGGAACGATCAGAACGTAGAATGCTTGCGACATTACTCCCATGTAGGAAAGTGCGCATGGTGACTCTTGTATTCAATCCCGATGCAATTTCTGTGTATCATCAACACTTTGAAGGTCCCCAGATTACAGAATGCCTCCAGATGTGCATCGGAAACTACTACTGGTCTTCCAGGAAACGATCAAAGCGTAGACAGTTTCAGACATTAATCCCATGGAGGAAAGTGCGCATGGTGACTGTTATATTCAATCCCGAGGCAATTTCTGTGTTTCAATAACACCCTGATAGTCCACAGATTAAAGAATGCCTCCAGATGTCTATCGGAAACTACTACTGGTCTTCAAGGGAACGATCAAAGCGTAGACTGTTTGAGACATTACTCATATTTAGGAAAATTGCGCATGGTGACTGTTGTATTCAATCCCGATGCAATTTCTGTATTTCAACAACACTCTGATAGTCCACAGATTACAGAATGCCTCCAGAAGTGCATCGGGAACTACTCCTGGTCATCCAGGGAACGATCAAAGCGTAAACTGAATGAGACATTACTCCCATGGAAGAAAGTGCGCATGGTGACTGTTGTATTCAATCCCGAGGCAATTTCTATGTTTCATCAACACTTTCAAGGTCCACAGATTACAGAATGCCTCCAGATGTGCATCGGAAACTACTACTGGTCTTCCAGCAAACAATCAAACTGTAGACTGTATGAGACATTACTGCCATATAGGAAATTGCGCATGGTGACTGTTGTATTCAATGACGAGGCAATTTCTGTGTTCAAACAACACTCTCATAGTTTACAGATTACAGAATGCCTCCAGATGTGCATCGGAAACTACTACTGGTCTTCCAGGAAACGATCAAAGCGTGGACTGTTTGAGATATTACTCCCATGGAGGAAAGTGCGAATGGTGACTGTTGTATTGAATCCCGATGCAATTTCTGTGTTTCATCAACACACTGTTAGTCCACAGATTACAGAATGCCTCCAGATGTGCATCGGAAACTACTACTGGTCTTCCAGGGAACGATCAAATAGTAGATATTTTGTGACATTACTCCCATGTAGGAAAGTGCGCATGGTCACTGTTATATTCAATCCCGATGCAATTTCTGTGTCTCATCAACACTTTGAAGGTCCACAGATTACAGAATGCCTCCAGATGTGCATCGGAAACTACTACTGGTGTTCCAGGAAACGATCAAAGCGTAGACAGTTTGACACATTACTCCCATGGAGGAAAGTTCGCATGGTGACTGTTGTATTCAATCCCGATGCAATTTCTGTGTTTCGTCAACACTCTGATAGTCCACAGACTACAGAATGCATCCAGATGTTCATCGGAAACAACTACTGGTCTTCCAGGGAACGATCAAAGCGTAAACTGTTTGAGACATTACTCCCATGGAGGAAAGTGCGCATGGTGACTGTTGTATTCAATCCTGATTGCAATTTCTGTGTTTCATCCACACTCTATATAGTCCACACATTACAGAACGTCCCCAGATGTGCATCGGAAACTACTACTGGTCTTCCAGGAAACGATCAAAGCGTAGAATGCTTGCGACATTACTCCCATGGAGGAACGTGCGCATGGTGGCTGTTGTATTCAATCCCGATGCAATTTCTGTATTTTATCAACACTCTGATAGTCCACAGACTACAGAATGCCTCCAGATGTCCATTGGAAACTACTACTGGTCTTCCATTGAACGATCAAAGCGTAGAATGCTTGCGACATTACTCCCATGTAGGAAAGTGCGCATGGTGACTGTTGTATTCAATCCCGACGCAATTTCTGTGTTTCATCAACACTTTTGTGGTCCACAGATTACAGAATGACACCAGATGTGCATCGGAAACTACTACTGGTCTTCCAGAGAACGATCAAAGCGTAGACTGTTTGAGACATTACGCCCATGGAGGAAAGTGCTCATGGTGACTGTTGTATTCAATCCCGATGCAATTTCTGTGTCTCATCAACACTCTGATAGTCCACACATTACAGAATGACACCAGATGTGCATCGGAAACTACTACTGGTCTTCCAGTTAACGATCAAATCGTAGACTGTTTGAGACATTACTCATATTTAGGAAAATTGCGCATGGTGACTGTTGTATTCAATCCCGATGCAATTTCGTGTTTCATCAACACTCTGATAGTCCACAGACTACAGAATGCCCCCAGTTGTGCATCGGAAACTACTACTGGTCTTCCAGGGAACGATCAAAGCGTAGAATTTTTGTGACATTACTCCCATGTAGGAAAGTGTGCATGGTGACTGTTGTATTCAATCCCGATACAATTTCTGTGTTTCAACAACACTCTGATAGTCGACACATTACAGAATGCCTCCAGATGTTCCTCGGAAACAACTACTGGTCTTCCAGGGAACGATCAATTCGTAAACGGTATGAGACATTACTCCCATGGAGGAAAGTGCATTTGGTGACACTTCTATTCAATCCCAATGCAATTTCTGTGTTTCATCAACACTCTGATAGTCCACAGATTAAAGAATAACACCAGATGTGCATCGGAAACTACTACAGGTCTTCCAGGGAACGATCAAAGCGTAAATTGTTTGAGACATTACTCCCATGGAGGAAAGTTCGCATGGTGACTGTTGTAATCAATCCTGATTGTAATTTCTGTGTCTCATCAATACTCTGATAGTCCACACATTACAGAATGACACCAGATGTGCATCGGAAACTACTACTGGTCTTCCAGGGAACGATCAAAGCGTAGACTGTTTGAGACATTACTCCCATGGAGGAAAGTGCGCATGGTGACTGTTGTATTAAATCCCGATGCAATTGCTGTGTTTCATCAACACTCAGATAGTCCACAGACTACAGAATGCCTCCAGATGTGCATCGGAAACTACTACTGGTCTTCCAGGGAACGATCAAAGCGTAGAATTTTTGTGACATTACTCCCATGTAGGAAAGTGGGCATGGTGACTGTTGTATTCAATCGCGATGCAATTTCTGTGTCTCATCAACACCTTGAAGGTCCACAGATTACAGAATGCCTCCAGATGTGCGTCGGAAACTACTACTGGTCTTCCAGGGAACGATCAAAACGTAGACTGTTTGAGACATTACTCCCATTTAGGAAAATTGCGCATGGTGACTGTTAAATTCAATCCCGATGCAATTTCTGTGTTTAAACAACACCCTGATAGTCCACACATTACAGAATGCCTCCAGATGTTCCTCAGAAACAACTACTGGTCTTCCAGGGAACGATCAAAGCGTAAACGGTTTGAAACATTACTCCCATGGAGGAAAGTGCATTTGGTGACAGTTGTATTCAATCCCGATGCAATTTCTGTGTTTCATCAACACTCTGATCATCCACCGATTACAGAATGCCTCCAGATGTGCATCGGAAACTACTACTGGTCTTCCAGGGAATCATCAAAGCGTAGACTGTTTGAGACATTACTCCAATTTAGGAAAATTGCGCATGGTGACTGTTGTATTCAATCCCGATGCAATTTCTGTGTTTCATCAACACTCTGATAGTCCACAGACTACTGAATGCCACCAGTTGTGCATCGGAAACTACTACTGGTCTTCCAGGGAACGATCAAAGCGTAGACCGTTTGAGACATTACTCCTATGGATTAAAGTGCGCATGGTGACTGTTGCATTCAATCCTGATTGCAATTTCTGTGTCTCATCAACACTCTGATAGTCCACAGAGTACAGAATGCCTCCAGATGTGCATCGGAAACTACTACAGGTCGTCCAGGGAACGATCAAAGCGTAAACTCTTTGAGACATTACTACCATGGATGAAAGTGCGCATGCTGACTGTTGTATTCAATCCTGATGCAATTTCTGTGTTACATCAACACTCTGATAGTCCACACATTACAGAATGTCCCCAGACGTGCATCGGAAACTACTACTGGTCTTAAAGCGAACGATCAAAGCGTAAACTGTTTGAGACATTACTCCCATGGAGGAAAGTGCGCATGGTGACTGTTGTATTCAATCCCGATGCAATTTCTGTGTTTCATCAACACTCTTATAGTCCACAGACTACAGAATGCCTCCAGATGTCCATCGGAAACTACTACTGGTCATCCAGGGAACGATCAGAACGTAGAATGCTTGCGACATTACTCCCATGTAGGAAAGTGCGCATGGTGACTCTTGTATTCAATCCCGATGCAATTTCTGTGTATCATCAACACTTTGAAGGTCCCCAGATTACAGAATGCCTCCAGATGTGCATCGGAAACTACTACTGGTCTTCCAGGAAACGATCAAAGCGTAGACAGTTTCAGACATTAATCCCATGGAGGAAAGTGCGCATGGTGACTGTTATATTCAATCCCGATGCAATTTCTGTGTTTCAATAACACCCTGATAGTCCACAGATTACAGAATGCCTCCAGATGTCTATCGGAAACTACTACTGGTCTTCAAGGGAACGATCAAAGCGTAGACTGTTTGAGACATTACTCATATTTAGGAAAATTGCGCATGGTGACTGTTGTATTCAATCCCGATGCAATTTCTGTGTTTCATCAACACTCAGATAGTCCACAGACTACAGAATGCCTCCAGATGTGCATCGGAAACTACTACTGGTCTTCCAGGGAACGAACAAAGCGTAGAATTTTTGTGACATTACTCCCATGTAGGAAAGTGCGCATGGTGACTGTTGTATTCAATCGCGATGCAATTTCTGTGTCTCATCAACACCTTGAAGGTCCACAGATTACAGAATGCCTCCAGATGTGTGTCGGAAACTACTACTGGTCTTCCAGGGAACGATCAAAACGTAGACTGTTTGAGACATTACTCCCATTTAGGAAAATTGCGCATGGTGACTGTTGTATTCAATCCCGATGCAATTTCTGTGTTTAAACAACACTCTGATAGTCCACACATTACAGAATGCCTCCAGATGTTCCTCAGAAACAACTACTGGTCTTCCAGGGAACGATCAAAGCGTAAACGGTTTGAAACATTACTCCCATGGAGGAAAGTGCATTTGGTGACAGTTGTATTCAATCCCGATGCAATTTCTGTGTTTCATCAACACTCTGATCATCCACCGATTACAGAATGCCTCCAGATGTGCATCGGAAACTACTACTGGTCTTCCATGGAATGATCAAAGCGTAGACTGTTTGAGACATTACTCCAATTTAGGAAAATTGCGCATGGTGACTGTTGTATTCAATCCCGATGAAATTTCTGTGTTTCATCAACACTCTGATAGTCCACAGATCACAGAATGACACCAGATGTGCAACGGAAACTAATACTGGTCTTCCAGGGAACGATCAAAGCGTAGACCGTTTGAGACATTACTCCCATGGATTAAAGTGCGCATGGTGACTGTTGTATTCAATCCTGATTGCAATTTCTGTGTCTCATCAACACTCTGATAGTCCACAGAGTACAGAATGCCTCCAGATGTGCATCGGAAACTACTACAGGTCGTCCAGGGAACGATCAAAGCGTAAACTCTTTGAGACATTACTACCATGGATGAAAGTGCGCATGCTGACTGTTGTATTCAATCCTGATGCAATTTCTGTGTTACATCAACACTCTGATAGTCCACACATTACAGAATGTCCCCAGACGTGCATCGGAAACTACTACTGGTCTTAAAGCGAACGATCAAAGCGTAAACTGTTTGAGACATTACTCCCATGGAGGAAAGTGCGCATGGTGACTGTTGTATTCAATCCCGATGCAATTTCTGTGTTTCATCAACACTCTTATAGTCCACAGACTACAGAATGCCTCCAGATGTCCATCGGAAACTACTACTGGTCATCCAGGGAACGATCAGAACGTAGAATGCTTGCGACATTACTCCCATGTAGGAAAGTGCGCATGGTGACTCTTGTATTCAATCCCGATGCAATTTCTGTGTATCATCAACACTTTGAAGGTCCCCAGATTACAGAATGCCTCCAGATGTGCATCGGAAACTACTACTGGTCTTCCAGGAAACGATCAAAGCGTAGACAGTTTCAGACATTAATCCCATGGAGGAAAGTGCGCATGGTGACTGTTATATTCAATCCCGATGCAATTTCTGTGTTTCAATAACACCCTGATAGTCCACAGATTACAGAATGCCTCCAGATGTCTATCGGAAACTACTACTGGTCTTCAAGGGAACGATCAAAGCGTAGACTGTTTGAGACATTACTCATATTTAGGAAAATTGCGCATGGTGACTGTTGTATTCAATCCCGATGCAATTTCTGTGTTTCATCAACACTCTGATAGTCCACAGACTACAGAATGCCACCAGTTGTGCATCGAAAACTACTAATGGTCTTCCAGGGAACGATCAAAGCGTAGAATTTTTGTGACATTACTCCCATGTAGGAAAGTGTGCATGGTGACTGTTGTATTCAATCCCGATGCAATTTCTGTGTTTCATCAACACTCTGATAGTCGACACATTACAGAATGCCTCCAGATGTTCCTCGGAAACAACTACTGGTCTTCCAGGGAACGATCAATTCGTAAACGGTATGAGACATTACTCCCATGGAGGTAAGTGCATTTGGTGACACTTCTATTCAATCCCAATGCAATTTCTGTGTTTCATCAACACTCTGATAGTCCACAGATTAAAGAATAACACCAGATGTGCATCGGAAACTACTACAGGTCTTCCAGGGAACGATCAAAGCGTAACTTGTTTGAGACATTACTCCCATGGAGGAAAGTTCGCATGGTGACTGTTGTAATCAATCCTGATTGCAATTTCTGTGTCTCATCAACACTCTGATAGTCCACACATTACAGAATGACACCAGATGTGCATCGGAAACTACTACTGGTCTTCCAGGGAACGATCAAAGCGTTGACTGTTTGAGACATTACTCCCATGGAGGAAAGTGCGCATGGTGACTGTTGTATTAAATCCCGATGCAATTGCTGTGTTTCATCAACACTCAGATAGTCCACAGACTACTGAATGCCTCCAGATGTGCATCGGAAACTACTACTGGTCTTCCAGGGAACGATCAAAGCGTAGAATTTTTGTGACATTACTCCCATGAAGGAAAGTGCGCATGGTGACTGTTGTATTCAATCGCGATGCAATTTTGGTGTCTCATCAACACCTTGAAGGTCCACAGATTACAGAATGCCTCCAGATGTGCGTCGGAAACTACTACTGGTCTTCCAGGGAACGATCAAAACGCAGACTGTTTGAGACATTATTCCCATTTAGGAAAATTGCGCATGGTGACTGTTGTATTCAATCCCGATGCAATTTCTGTGTTTCAACAACACTCAGATAGTCCACACATTACAGAATGCCTCCAGATGTTCCTCGGAAACAACTACTGGTCTTCCAGGGAACGATCAAAGCGTAAACGGTTTGAGACATTACTCCCATGGAGGAAAGTGCATTTGGTGACAGTTGTATTCAATCCCGATGCAATTTCTGTGTTCATCAACACTCTGATAGTCCACAGATTACAGAATGACACCAGATGTACAACGGAAACTAATACTGGTCTTCCAGGGAACGATCACAGCGTAGACTGTTTGAGACATTACTCCCATGGAGGAAAGTGCGCATGGTGACTGTTGAATTCAATCCCGATGCAATTTCTGTGTTTCATTAACACTCTGTTAGTCCACATATTACAGAAAGCCTCCAGATGTGCATCGGAAACTACTACAGGTCATCCAGGGAACGATCAAAGCGTAAATTGTTTGAGACATTACTCCCATTGAGGAAAGTGCGCATGGTGACTGTTGTATTCAATCCCCATGCAATTTCTGTGTTTCATCAACACTCTGATAGTCCACACATTACAGAATGCCTCCAGATGTGCATCGGAAACTACTACTGGTCTTCCAGGGAGCGATCAAAGCGTAGACTGTTTGAGGCATTACTCCCGTGGAGGAAAGTGCGCATGGTGACTGTTGTATTCATTCCCGCGGCATTTCCTGTGTTTCATCAACGCTTTGAAGGTCCACAGATTACAGAATGCCTCCACATGTTCATCCGAAACTACTACTGGTCTTGCAGGGAACATTCAAAGCGTAGACTATTAGAGACATTAATCTTATGGAGGAAAGTGAGCATGGTGACTGTTGTATTCAATCCTGATGCAATTTCTGTGTTTCATCAACACTCTGATAGTCCACACATTACAGAATGCCTCCAGATGTTCCTCGGAAACAACTACTGGTCTTCCAGGGAACGATCAATGCGTAAACGGTTTGAGACATTACTCCCATGGAGGAAAGTGCATTTGGTGACAGTTGTATTCAATCTGGATGCAATTTCTGTGTCTCATCAACACTCCGATAGTCCACAGAGTACAGAATGCCTCCAGATGTGCATCGGAAACTACTACAGGTCGTCCAGGGAACGATCAAAGCGTAAACTGTTTGAGACATTACTCCCATGGAGGAAAGTGCGCATGCTGACTGTTGTATTCAATCCTGATGCAATTTCTGTGTTACATCAACACTCTGATAGTCCACACATTACAGAATGTCCCCAGACGTGCATCGGAAACTACTACTGGTCTTAAAGCGAACGACCAAAGCTTAAACTGTTTGAGACATTATTCCCACGGAGGAAAGTGCGCATGGTGACTGTTATATTCAATCCCGATGCAATTTCTGTGTTTCATCAACACTATGATAGTCCACAGACTACAGAATGCCACCAGTTGTGCATCGGAAACTACTACTGGTCTTCCAGGGAACGATCAATGCGTAAACGGTTTGAGACATTACTCCCATGGAAGTAAGTGCATTTGGTGACAGTTGTATTCAATCCCGATGCAATTTCTGTGTTTCATCAACACTCTGATAGTCCACTGATTACAGAATGACTCCTGATGTGCATCGGAAACTACTACTGGTCTTCCAGGGAACGATCAAAGCGTAAATTGTTTGAGACATTACTCCCATGGAGGAAAGTGCTCATGGTGACTGTTGTATTCAATCCTGATTGCAATTTCTGTGTCTCATCAACACTCTGATTGTCCACACATTACAGAATGACACCAGATGTGCATCGGAAACTACTACTGGTCTTCCAGGAACGATCAAAGCGTAGACTGTTTGAGACATTACTCCCATGGAGGAAAGTGCGCATGGTGACTGTTGTATTCAATCCCGATGCAATTTCTGTGTTTCATCAACACTCTGATAGTCCACAGACTACAGAATGCCTCCAGATGTGCATCGGAAACTGCTACTGGTCTTCCAGGGAACGATCAAAGCGTAGACTGTTTGAGACATTACTCCCATTTACGAAAATTGCGCATGGTGACTGTTGTATTCAATCCCGATGCAATTTCTGTGTTTCAACAACACTCTGATAGTCGACACATTACAGAATGCCTCCAGATGTTCCTCGGAAACAACTACTGGTCTTCCAGGGAACGATCAAATAATTGAATTTTTGTGACATTACTCCCATGTAGGAAAGTGTGCATGGTGAGTGTTGTATTTAATCCCGATGCAATTTCTGTGTTTCAACAACACTCTGATAGTCCACACATTACAGAATGCCTCCAGATGTTAATCGGAGACAACTACTGGTCTTCCAGGGAACGATCAATGCGTAAACGGTTTGAGACATTACTCCCATAGAGGTAAGTGCATTTGGTGACAGTTGTATTCAATCCCGATGCAATTTCTGTGTTTCATCAACGCTCTGATAGTCCACTGATTACAGAATGCCTCCAGATGTGCATCGGAAACTATAACAGGTCTTCCAGGGAACGATCAAAGCGTAAATTGTTTGAGACATTACTCCCATGGAGGAAAGTGCCCATGGTGACTGTTGTATTCAATCCTGATTGCAATTTCTGTGTCTCATCAACACTCTGATAGTCCACACATTACAGAATGACACCAGATGTGCATCGGAAACTACTACTGGTCTTCCAGGGTACGATCAAAGCGTAGACTGTTTGAGACATTACTCCCATGGAGGAAAGTGCGCATGGTGACTGTTGTATTCAATCCCGATGCAATATCTGTGTTTCAACAACACTCTGATAGTCCACACATTACAGAATGCCTCCAGATGTTCCTCGGAAACAACTACTGGTCTTCCAGGGAACGATCAAAGCGTAAACGGTTTGAGACATTACTCCCATGTATGAAAGTGTGCATGGTGACTGTTGTATTCAATCCCGATGCAATTTCTGTGTTTCAACAACACTCTGATAGTCCACACATTACAGAATGCCTCCAGATGTGCATCGGAAACTACAACAGGTCTTCCAGGGAACGATCAAAGCGTAAATTGTTTGAGACATTACTCCCATTGAGGAAAGTGCTCATGGTGACTGTTGTATTCAATCCTGATTGCAATTTCTGTGTCTCATCAACACTCTGATAGTCCACAGAGTACAGAATGCCTCCAGATGTGCATCGGAAACTACTACTGGTCTTAAAGCGAACGATCAAATCGTAAACTCTTTGAGACATTACTCCCATGGAGGAAAGTGCGCATGGTGACTGTTGTATTCAATCCCGATGCAATTTCTGAGTTTCATCAACACTCTGATAGTCCACAGACTACAGAATGCCTCCAGATGTCCATCGGAAACTACTACTGGTCTTCCAGGGAACGATCAAAGCGTAGAATGCTTGCGACATTACTCTCATGGAGGAAAGTGCGCATGGTCACTGTTGTATTCAATCCCGATGATATTTCTGTGTTTTAACAACACTCTGATAGTCCACAGACTACAGAATGCCTCCAGATGTCCATCGGAAACTACTACTGGTCTTCCAGGGAACGATCAAAGCGTAGAATGCTTGCGACATTACTCCCATGTAGGTAAGTGCGCATGGTGACCCTTGTATTCAATCCCGATGCAATTTCTGTGTTTCATCAACACTTTGAAGGTCCCCAGATTACAGAATGCCTCCAAATGTGCATCGGAAACTACTACTGGTCTTCCAGGAAACGATCAAAGCGTAGACAGTTTCAGACATTAATCCCATGGAGGAAAATGCGCATGGTGACTGTTATATTCAATCCCGATGCAATTTCTGTGTTTCAACAACACCCTGATAGTCCACAGATTACAGAATGCCTCCAGATGTCTATCGGAAACTACTACTGGTCTTCAAGGGAACGATCAAAGCGTAGACTGTTTGAGACATTACTCATATTTAGGAAAATTGCGCATGGTGACTGTTGTATTCAATCCCGATGCAATTTCTGTGTTTCATCAACACTCTGATAGTCCACAGACAACAGAATGCCACCAGTTGTGCATCGGAAACTACTACTGGTCTTCCAGGGAACGATCAATGCGTAGAATTTTTGTGACATTACTCCTATGTAGGAAAATGTGCATGGTGACTGTTGTATTCAATCCCGATGCAATTTCTGTGTTTCAACAACACTCTGATAGTCCACACATTACAGAATGCCTCCAGATGTTCCTCGGAAACAACTACTGGTCTTCCAGGGAACAATCAATGCGTAAACGGTTTGAGACATTACTCCCATGGAGGTAAGTGCATTTGGTGACACTTGTGTTCAATCCCAATGCAATTTCTGTGTTTCATCAACACTCTGATAGTCCACTGATTACAGAATGCCTACAGATGTGCATAGGAAACTACAACAGGTCTTCCAGGGAACGATCAAAGCGTAAATTGTTTGAGACATTACTCCCATGGAGGAAAGTGCGCATGGTGACTGTTGTATTCAATCCTGATTGCAATTTCTGTGTTTCATCAGCACACTGATAGTCCACAGACTAAAGAATAACACCAGATGTGCATCGGAAACTACTACAGGCTTTCCAGGGAACGATCAAAGCGTAAATTGTTTGAGACATTACTCCCATGGAGGAAAGTTCGCATGGTGACTGTTGTATTCAATCCTGATTGCAATTTCTGTGTCTCATCAACACTCTGATAGTCCACACATTACAGAATGGCACCAGATGTGCATCGGAAACTACTACTGGTCTTCCAGGGAACGATCAAAGCGTAGACTGTTTGAGACATTACTCTCATGGAGGAAAGTGCGCATGGTGACTTTTGTATTCAATCCCGATGCAATTTCTGTGTTTCATCAACACTCTGTTAGTCCACATATTACAGAATGCTTCCAGATGTGCATCGGAAACTACTACAGGTCATCCAGGGAACGATCAAAGCGTAAATTGTTTGAGACATTACTCCCATGGAGGTAAGTGCGCATGGTGACTGTTGTATTCAATCCCCATGCAATTTCTGTGTTTCATCAACACTCTGATAGTCCACAGACTACAGAATGCCTCCAGATGTGCATCGGAAACTACTACTGGTCTTCCAGGGAACGATCAAAGCGTAGACTGTTTGAGACATTACTCCCATGGAGGAAAGTGCGCATGGTGACTGTTGTATTCAATCCCGATGCAATTTCTGTGTTTAAACAACACTCTGATAGTCCACACATTACAGAATGCCTCCAGATGTTCCTCGGAAACAACTACTGGTCTTCCTGGGAACGTTCAAAGCGTAAACGGTTTGAGACATTACTCCCATGGAGGAAAGTGCATTTGTCGACAGTTGTATTCAATCCCGATGCAATTTCTGTGTTTCATCAACACTCTGATCATCCACCGATTACAGAATGCCTCCAGATGTGCATCGGAAACTACTACTGGTCTTCCAGGGAATGATCAAAGCGTAGACTGTTTGAGACATTACTCCAATTTAGGAAAATTGCGCATGGTGACTGTTGTATTCAATCCCGATGAAATTTCTGTGTTTCATAAACACTCTGATAGTCCACAGATTACAGAATGACACCAGATGTGCAACGGAAACTAATACTGGTCTTCCAGGGAACGATCAAAGCGTAGACCGTTTGAGACATTACTCCCATGGATTAAAGTGCGCATGGTGACTGTTGTATTCAATCCTGATTGCAATTTCTGTGTCTCATCAACACTCTGATAGTCCACAGAGTACAGAATGCCTCCAGATGTGCATCGGAAACTACTACAGGTCGTCCAGGGAACGATCAATGCGTAAACTCTTTGAGACATTACTACCATGGATGAAAGTGCGCATGCTGACTGTTGTATTCAATCCTGATGCAATTTCTGTGTTACATCAACACTCTGATAGTCCACACATTACAGAATGTCCCCAGACGTGCATCGGAAACTACTACTGGTCTTAAAGCGAACGATCAAAGCGTAAACTGTTTGAGACATTACTCCCATGGAGGAAAGTGCGCATGGTGACTGTTGTATTCAATCCCGATGCAATTTCTGTGTTTCATCAACACTCTGATAGTCCACAGACTACAGAATGCCTCCAGATGTCCATCGGAAACTACTACTGGTCTTCCAGGAAACGATCAAAGCGTAGACAGTTTCAGACATTAATCCCATGGAGGAAAGTGCGCATGGTGACTGTTATATTCAATCCCGATGCAATTTCTGTGTTTCAATAACACCCTGATAGTCCACAGATTACAGAATTCCTCCAGATGTCTAACGGAAACTACTACTGGTCTTCAAGGGAACGATCAAAGCGTAGACTGTTTGAGACATTACTCATATTTAGGAAAATTGCGCATGGTGACTGTTGTATTCAATCCAGATGCAATTTCTGTGTTTCATCAACACTCTTATAGTCCACAGACTACAGAATGCCACCAGTTGTGCATCGGAAACTACTACTGGTCTTCCAGGGAACGATCAAAGCGTAGAATTTTTGTGACATTACTCCCATGTATTAAAGTGTGCATGGTGACTGTTGTATTCAATCCCGATGCAATTTCTGTGTTTCAACAACACTCTGATAGTCGACACATTACAGAATGCCTCCTGATGTTCCTCGGAAACAACTACTGGTCTTCCAGGGAACGATCAATTCGTAAACGGTATGAGACATTACTCCCATGGAGGTAAGTGCATTTGGTGACACTTCTATTCAATCCCAATGCAATTTCTGTGTTTCATCAATACTCTGATAGTCCACAGATTAAAGAATAACACCAGATGTGCATCGGAAACTTCTACAGGTCTTCCAGGGAACGATCAAAGCGTAAATTGTTTGAGACATTACTCCCATGGAGGAAAGTTCGCATGGTGACTGTTGTAATCAATCCTGATTGCAATTTCTGTGTCTCATCAACACTCTGATAGTCCACACATTACAGAATGACACCAGATGTGCATCGGAAACTACTACTGGTCTTCCAGGGAACGATCAAAGCGTAGACTGTTTGCGACATTACTCCCATGGAGGAAAGTGCGCATGGTGACTGTTGTATTCAATCCCGATGCAATTGCTGTGTTTCATCAACACTCAGATAGTCCACAGACTACAGAATGCCTCCAGATGTGCATCGGAAACTACTACTGGTCTTCCAGGGAAAGATCAAAGCGTATAATTTTTGTGACATTACTCCCATGTAGGAAAGTGCGCATGGTGACTGTTGTATTCAATCGCGATGCAATTTCTGTGTCTCATCAACACCTTGAAGGTCCACAGATTACAGAATGCCTCCAGATGTGCGTCGGAAACTACTACTGGTCTTCCAGGGAACGATCAAAACGTAGACTGTTTGAGACATTACTCCCATTTAGGAAAATTGCGCATGGTGACTGTTGTATTCAATCCCGGTGCAATTTCTGTGTTTCAACAACACTCAGATAGTCCACACATTACAGAATGCCTCCAGATGTTCCTCGGAAACAACTACTGGTCTTCCAGGGAACGATCAAAGCGTAAACGGTTTGAGACATTACTCCCATGGAGGAAAGTGCATTTGGTGACAGTTGTATTCAATCCCGATGCAATTTCTGTGTTTCATCAACACTCTGATAGTCCACAGATTACAGAATGACACCAGATGTACAACGGAAACTAATACTGGTCTTCCAGGGAACGATCAAAGCGTAGACTGTTTGAGACATTACTCCCATGGAGGAAAGTGCGCATGGTGACTGTTGAATTCAATCCCGATGCAATTTCTGTGTTTCATTAACACTCTGTTAGTCCACATATTTCAGAGAGCCTCCATATGTGCATCGGAAACTACTACAGGTCATCCAGGGAACGATCAAAGCGTAAATTGTTTGAGACATTACTCCTATTGAGGAAAGTGCGCATGGTGACTGTTGTATTCAATCCCCATGCAATTTCTGTGTTTCATCAACACTCTGATAGTCCACACATTACAGAATGCCTCCAGATGTGCATCGGAGAGTACTACTGGTCTTCCAGGGAGCGATCAAAGCGTAGACTGTTTGAGGCATTACTCCCGTGGAGGAAAGTGCGCATGGTGACTGTTGTATTCAATCCCGCGGCATTTCCCGTGTTTCATCAACACTTTGAAGGTCCACAGATTACAGAATGCCTCCACATGTTCATCCGAAACTACTACTGGTCTTGCAGGGAACATTCAAAGCGTAGACTATTAGAGACATTATTCCTATGGAGGAAAGTGAGCATGGTGACTGTTGTATTCAATCCTGATGCAATTTCTGTGTTTCATCAACACTCTGATAGTCCACACATTACACAATGGCTCCAGATGTTCCTCGGAAACAACTACTGGTCTTCCAGGGAACGATCAATGCGTAAACGGTTTGAGACATTACTCCCATGGGGGAAATTGCCTTTGGTGACAGTTGTATTCAATCTGGATGCAATTTCTGTGTCTCATCAACACTCCGATAGTCCACAGAGTACAGAATGCCTCCAGATGTGCATCGGAAACTACTACAGGTCGTCCAGGGAACGATCAAAGCGTAGACTGTTTGAGACATTATTCCCACGGAGGAAAGTGCGCATGGTGACTGTTATATTCAATGCCGATGCAATTTCTGTGTTTCATCAACACTCTGATAGTCCACAGACTACAGAATGCCACCAGTTGTGCATCGGAAACTACTACTGGTCTTCCAGGGAACGATCAAAGAATTGAATTTTTGTGACATTACTCCCATGTATGAAAGTGTGCATGGTGACTGTTGTATTCAATCCCGATGCAATTTCTGTGTTTCAACAACACTCTGATAGTCCAAACATTACAGAATGCCTCCAGATGTTCCCCGGAAACAATTACTGGTCTTCCAGGGAACGATCAATGCGTAAACGGTTTGAGACATTACTCACATGGAGGTAAGTGCATTTGGTGACAGTTGTATTCAATCCCGATGCAATTTCTGTGTTTCATCAACACTCTGATAGTCCACTGATTACAGAATGCCTCCAGATGTGCATCGGAAACTACAACAGGTCTTCCAGGGAACGATCAAAGCGTAAATTGTTTGAGACATTAGTCCCATGGAGGAAAGTGCTCATGGTGACTCTTGTATTTAATCCTGATTGCAATTTCTGTGTCTCATCAACACTCTGATTGTCCACACATTACAGAATGACACCAGATGTGCATCGGAAACTACTACTGGTCTTCCAGGGAACGATCAAAGCGTAGACTGTTTGAGACATTACTCCTATGGAGGAAAGTGCGCATGGTGACTGTTGTATTCAATCCCGATGCAATTTCTGTGTTTCATCAACACTCTGATAGTCCACAGACTACAGAATGCCTCCAGATGTGCATCGGAAACTGCTACTGGTCTTCCAGGGAACGATCAAAGCGTAGACTGTTTGAGACATTACTCCCATTTACGAAAATTGCGCATGGTGACTGTTGTATTCAATCCCGATGCAATTTCTGTGTTTCAACAACACTCTGATAGTCGACACATTACAGAATGCCTCCAGATGTTCCTCGGAAACAACTACTGGTCTTCCAGGGAACGACCAAAGCGTAAACGGTTTGAGACATTACTCCCATGGAGGAAAGTGCATTTGGTGACAGTTGTATTCTATCCCAATGCAATTTCTGTGTTTCATCAACACTCTGATAGTCCACAGACTACAGAATGCCACCAGTTGTGCATCGGAAACTACTACTGGTCTTCCAGGGAACGATCAAAGAATTGAATTTTTGTGACATTACTCCCATGTAGGAAAGTGTGCATGGTGAGTGTTGTATTTAATCCCGATGCAATTTCTGTGTTTCAACAACACTCTGATAGTCCACACATTACAGAATGCCTCCAGATGTTCCTCGGAAACAACTACTGGTCTTCCAGGGAACGATCAATGCGTAAACGGTTTGAGACATTACTCCCATGGCGGTAAGTGCATTTGGTGACAGTTGTATTCAATCCCGATGCAATTTCTGTGTTTCATCAACACTCTGATAGTCCACTGATTACAGAATGCCTCCAGATGTGCATCGGAAACTACAACAGGTCTTCCAGGGAACGATCAAAGCGTAAATTGTTTGAGACATTACTCCCATGGAGGAAAGTGCGCATGGTGACTGTTAGATTCAATCCTGATTGCAATTTCTGTGTCTCATCAACACTCTGATAGTCCACAGATTACAGAATGACACCAGATGTGCAACGGAAACTAATACTGGTCTTCCAGGGAACGATCAAAGCGTAGACTGTTTGAGACATTACTCCCATGGAGGAAAGATCGCATGGTGACTGTTGTATTCAATCATGATTGCAATTTCTGTGTCTCATCAACACTCTGATAGTCCACAGAGTACAGAATGCCTCCAGATGTGCTTCGGAAACTACTACAGGTCGTCCAGGGAACGATCAATGCGTAAACGGTTTGAGACATTACTCCCATAGAGGTAAGTGCATTTGGTGACAGTTGTATTCAATCCCGATGCAATTTCTGTGTTTCATCAACGCTCTGATAGTCCACTGATTACAGAATGCCTCCAGATGTGCATCGGAAACTATAACAGGTCTTCCAGGGAACGATCAAAGCGTAAATTGTTTGAGACATTACTCCCATGGAGGAAAGTGCCCATGGTGACTGTTGTATTCAATCCTGATTGCAATTTCTGTGTCTCATCAACACTCTGATAGTCCACACATTACAGAATGACACCAGATGTGCATCGGAAACTACTACTGGTCTTCCAGGGTACGATCAAAGCGTAGACTGTTTGAGACATTACTCCCATGGAGGAAAGTGCGCATGGTGACTGTTGTATTCAATCCCGATGCAATATCTGTGTTTCAACAACACTCTGATAGTCCACACATTACAGAATGCCTCCAGATGTTCCTCGGAAACAACTACTGGTCTTCCAGGGAACGATCAAAGCGTAAACGGTTTGAGACATTACTCCCATGTATGAAAGTGTGCATGGTGACTGTTGTATTCAATCCCGATGCAATTTCTGTGTTTCAACAACACTCTGATAGTCCACACATTACAGAATGCCTCCAGATGTGCATCGGAAACTACAACAGGTCTTCCAGGGAACGATCAAAGCGTAAATTGTTTGAGACATTACTCCCATGGAGGAAAGTGCTCATGGTGACTGTTGTATTCAATCCTGATTGCAATTTCTGTGTCTCATCAACACTCTGATAGTCCACAGAGTACAGAATGCCTCCAGATGTGCATCGGAAACTACTACAGGTCGTCCAGGGAACGATCAAATCGTAAACTCTTTGAGACATTACTCCCATGGATGAAAGTGCGCATGCTGACTGTTGTATTCAATCCTGATGCAATTTCTGTGTTACATCAACACTCTGATAGTCCACACATTACAGAATGTCCCCAGACGTGCATCGGAAACTACTACTGGTCTTAAAGCGAACGATCAAAACGTAAACTGTTTGAGACATTACTCCCATGGAGGAAAGTGCGCATGGTGACTGTTGTATTCAATCCCGATGCAATTTCTGAGTTTCATCAACACTCTGATAGTCCACAGACTACAGAATGCCTCCAGATGTCCATCGGAAACTACTACTGGTCTTCCAGGAAACGATCAAAGCGTAGACAGTTTCAGACATTAATCCCATGGAGGAAAGTGCGCATGGTGACTGTTACATTCAATCCCGATGCAATTTCTGTGTTTCAATAACACCCTGATAGTCCACAGATTACAGAATGCCTCCAGATGTCTAACGGAAACTACTACTGGTCTTCAAGGGAACGATCAAAGCGTAGACTGTTTGAGACATTACTCATATTTAGGAAAATTGCGCATGGTGACTGTTGTATTCAATCCAGATGCAATTTCTGTGTTTCATCAACACTCTTATAGTCCACAGACTACAGAATGCCACCAGTTGTGCATCGGAAACTACTACTGGTCTTCCAGGGAACGATCAAAGCGTAGAATTTTTGTGACATTACTCCCATGTATTAAAGTGTGCATGGTGACTGTTGTATTCAATCCCGATGCAATTTCTGTGTTTCAACAACACTCTGATAGTCGACACATTACAGAATGCCTCCTGATGTTCCTCGGAAACAACTACTGGTCTTCCAGGGAACGATCAATTCGTAAACGGTATGAGACATTACTCCCATGGAGGTAAGTGCATTTGGTGACACTTCTATTCAATCCCAATGCAATTTCTGTGTTTCATCAATACTCTGATAGTCCACAGATTAAAGAATAACACCAGATGTGCATCGGAAACTTCTACAGGTCTTCCAGGGAACGATCAAAGCGTAAATTGTTTGAGACATTACTCCCATGGAGGAAAGTTCGCATGGTGACTGTTGTAATCAATCCTGATTGCAATTTCTGTGTCTCATCAACACTCTGATAGACCACACATTACAGAATGACACCAGATGTGCATCGGAAACTACTACTGGTCTTCCAGGGAACGATCAAAGCGTAGACTGTTTGAGACATTACTCCCATGGAGGAAAGTGCGCATGGTGACTGTTGTATTCAATCCCGATGCAATTGCTGTGTTTCATCAACACTCAGATAGTCCACAGACTACAGAATGCCTCCAGATGTGCATCGGAAACTACTACTGGTCTTCCAGGGAAAGATCAAAGCGTATAATTTTTGTGACATTACTCCCATGTAGGAAAGTGCGCATGGTGACTGTTGTATTCAATCGCGATGCAATTTCTGTGTCTCATCAACACCTTGAAGGTCCACAGATTACAGAATGCCTCCAGATGTGCGTCGGAAACTACTACTGGTCTTCCAGGGAACGATCAAAACGTAGACTGTTTGAGACATTACTCCCATTTAGGAAAATTGCGCATGGTGACTGTTGTATTCAATCCCGGTGCAATTTCTGTGTTTCAACAACACTCAGATAGTCCACACATTACAGAATGCCTCCAGATGTTCCTCGGAAACAACTACTGGTCTTCCAGGGAACGATCAAAGCGTAAACGGTTTGAGACATTACTCCCATGGAGGAAAGTGCATTTGGTGACAGTTGTATTCAATCCCGATGCAATTTCTGTGTTTCATCAACACTCTGATAGTCCACAGATTACAGAATGACACCAGATGTACAACGGAAACTAATACTGGTCTTCCAGGGAACGATCAAAGCGTAGACTGTTTGAGACATTACTCCCATGGAGGAAAGTGCGCATGGTGACTGTTGAATTCAATCCCGATGCAATTTCTGTGTTTCATTAACACTCTGTTAGTCCACATATTTCAGAAAGCCTCCATATGTGCATCGGAAACTACTACAGGTCATCCAGGGAACGATCAAAGCGTAAATTGTTTGAGACATTACTCCTATTGAGGAAAGTGCGCATGGTGACTGTTGTATTCAATCCCCATGCAATTTCTGTGTTTCATCAACACTCTGATAGTCCACACATTACAGAATGCCTCCAGATGTGCATCGGAAAGTACTACTGGTCTTCCAGGGAGCGATCAAAGCGTAGACTGTTTGAGGCATTACTCCCGTGGAGGAAAGTGCGCATGGTGACTGTTGTATTCAATCCCGCGGCATTTCCCGTGTTTCATCAACACTTTGAAGGTCCACAGATTACAGAATGCCTCCACATGTTCATCCGAAACTACTACTGGTCTTGCAGGGAACATTCAAAGCGTAGACTATTAGAGACATTAATCTTATGGAGGAAAGTGAGCATGGTGACTGTTGTATTCAATCCTGATGCAATTTCTGTGTTTCATCAACACTCTGATAGTCCACACATTACACAATGGCTCCAGATGTTCCTCGGAAACAACTACTGGTCTTCCAGGGAACGATCAATGCGTAAACGGTTTGAGACATTACTCCCATGGGGGAAAGTGCCTTTGGTGACAGTTGTATTCAATCTGGATGCAATTTCTGTGTCTCATCAACACTCCGATAGTCCACAGAGTACAGAATGCCTCCAGATGTGCATCGGAAACTACTACAGGTCGTCCAGGGAACGATCAAAGCGTAGACTGTTTGAGACATTATTCCCACGGAGGAAAGTGCGCATGGTGACTGTTATATTCAATGCCGATGCAATTTCTGTGTTTCATCAACACTCTGATAGTCCACAGACTACAGAATGCCACCAGTTGTGCATCGGAAACTACTACTGGTCTTCCAGGGAACGATCAAAGAATTGAATTTTTGTGACATTACTCCCATGTATGAAAGTGTGCATGGTGACTGTTGTATTCAATCCCGATGCAATTTCTGTGTTTCAACAACACTCTGATAGTCCAAACATTACAGAATGCCTCCAGATGTTCCCCGGAAACAATTACTGGTCTTCCAGGGAACGATCAATGCGTAAACGGTTTGAGACATTACTCACATGGAGGTAATTGCATTTGGTGACAGTTGTATTCAATCCCGATGCAACTTCTGTGTTTCATCAACACTCTGATAGTCCACTGATTACAGAATGCCTCCAGATGTGCATCGGAAACTACAACAGGTCTTCCAGGGAACGATCAAATCGTAAATTGTTTGAGACATTACTCCCATGGAGGAAAGTGCTCATGGTGACTCTTGTATTTAATCCTGATTGCAATTTCTGTGTCTCATCAACACTCTGATTGTCCACACATTACAGAATGACACCAGATGTGCATCGGAAACTACTACTGGTCTTCCAGGGAACGATCAAAGCGTAGACTGTTTGAGACATTACTCCTATGGAGGAAAGTGCGCATGGTGACTGTTGTATTCAATCCCGATGCAATTTCTGTGTTTCATCAACACTCTGATAGTCCACAGACTACAGAATGCCTCCAGATGTGCATCGGAAACTGCTACTGGTCTTCCAGGGAACGATCAAAGCGTAGACTGTTTGAGACATTACTCCCATTTACGAAAATTGCGCATGGTGACTGTTGTATTCAATCCCGATGCAATTTCTGTGTTTCAACAACACTCTGATAGTCGACACATTACAGAATGCCTCCAGATGTTCCTCGGAAACAACTACTGGTCTTCCAGGGAACGACCAAAGCGTAAACGGTTTGAGACATTACTCCCATGGAGGAAAGTGCATTTGGTGACAGTTGTATTCTATCCCAATGCAATTTCTGTGTTTCATCAACACTCTGATAGTCCACAGACTACAGAATGCCACCAGTTGTGCATCGGAAACTACTACTGGTCTTCCAGGGAACGATCAAAGAATTGAATTTTTGTGACATTACTCCCATGTAGGAAAGTGTGCATGGTGAGTGTTGTATTTAATCCCGATGCAATTTCTGTGTTTCAACAACACTCTGATAGTCCACACATTACAGAATGCCTCCAGATGTTCCTCGGAAACAACTACTGGTCTTCCAGGGAACGATCAATGCGTAAACGGTTTGAGACATTACTCCCATGGCGGTAAGTGCATTTGGTGACAGTTGTATTCAATCCCGATGCAATTTCTGTGTTTCATCAACACTCTGATAGTCCACTGATTACAGAATGCCTCCAGATGTGCATCGGAAACTACAACAGGTCTTCCAGGGAACGATCAAAGCGTAAATTGTTTGAGACATTACTCCCATGGAGGAAAGTGCGCATGGTGACTGTTAGATTCAATCCTGATTGCAATTTCTGTGTCTCATCAACACTCTGATAGTCCACAGATTACAGAATGACACCAGATGTGCAACGGAAACTAATACTGGTCTTCCAGGGAACGATCAAAGCGTAGACTGTTTGAGACATTACTCCCATGGAGGAAAGATCGCATGGTGACTGTTGTATTCAATCATGATTGCAATTTCTGTGTCTCATCAACACTCTGATAGTCCACAGAGTACAGAATGCCTCCAGATGTGCTTCGGAAACTACTACAGGTCGTCCAGGGAACGATCAATGCGTAAACGGTTTGAGACATTACTCCCATAGAGGTAAGTGCATTTGGTGACAGTTGTATTCAATCCCGATGCAATTTCTGTGTTTCATCAACGCTCTGATAGTCCACTGATTACAGAATGCCTCCAGATGTGCATCGGAAACTATAACAGGTCTTCCAGGGAACGATCAAAGCGTAAATTGTTTGAGACATTACTCCCATGGAGGAAAGTGCCCATGGTGACTGTTGTATTCAATCCTGATTGCAATTTCTGTGTCTCATCAACACTCTGATAGTCCACACATTACAGAATGACACCAGATGTGCATCGGAAACTACTACTGGTCTTCCAGGGTACGATCAAAGCGTAGACTGTTTGAGACATTACTCCCATGGAGGAAAGTGCGCATGGTGACTGTTGTATTCAATCCCGATGCAATATCTGTGTTTCAACAACACTCTGATAGTCCACACATTACAGAATGCCTCCAGATGTTCCTCGGAAACAACTACTGGTCTTCCAGGGAACGATCAAAGCGTAAACGGTTTGAGACATTACTCCCATGTATGAAAGTGTGCATGGTGACTGTTGTATTCAATCCCGATGCAATTTCTGTGTTTCAACAACACTCTGATAGTCCACACATTACAGAATGCCTCCAGATGTGCATCGGAAACTACAACAGGTCTTCCAGGGAACGATCAAAGCGTAAATTGTTTGAGACATTACTCCCATGGAGGAAAGTGCTCATGGTGACTGTTGTATTCAATCCTGATTGCAATTTCTGTGTCTCATCAACACTCTGATAGTCCACAGAGTACAGAATGCCTCCAGATGTGCATCGGAAACTACTACAGGTCGTCCAGGGAACGATCAAATCGTAAACTCTTTGAGACATTACTCCCATGGATGAAAGTGCGCATGCTGACTGTTGTATTCAATCCTGATGCAATTTCTGTGTTACATCAACACTCTGATAGTCCACACATTACAGAATGTCCCCAGACGTGCATCGGAAACTACTACTGGTCTTAAAGCGAACGATCAAAACGTAAACTGTTTGAGACATTACTCCCATGGAGGAAAGTGCGCATGGTGACTGTTGTATTCAATCCCGATGCAATTTCTGAGTTTCATCAACACTCTGATAGTCCACAGACTACAGAATGCCTCCAGATGTCCATCGGAAACTACTACTGGTCTTCCAGGGAACGATCAAAGCGTAGAATGCTTGCGACATTACTCTCATGGAGGAAAGTGCGCATGGCCACTGTTGTATTCAATCCCGATGATATTTCTGTGTTTTAACAACACTCTGATAGTCCACAGACTACAGAATGATTCCAGATGTCCATCGGAAACTACTACTGGTCTTCCAGGGAACGATCAAAGCGTAGAATGCTTGCGACATTACTCCCATGTAGGTAAGTGCGCATGGTGACCCTTGTATTCAATCCCGATGCAATTTCTGTGTTTCATCAACACTTTGAAGGTCCCCAGATTACAGAATGCCTCCAAATGTGCATCGGAAACTACTACTGGTCTTCCAGGAAACGATCAAAGCGTAGACCGTTTCAGACATTAATCCCATGGAGGAAAATGCGCATGGTGACTGTTATATTCAATCCCGATGCAATTTCTGTGTTTCAACAACACCCTGATAGTCCACAGATTACAGAATGCCTCCAGATGTCTATCGGAAACTACTACTGGTCTTCAAGGGAACGATCAAAGCGTAGACTGTTTGAGACATTACTCATATTTAGGAAAATTGCGCATGGTGACTGTTGTATTCAATCCCGATGCAATTTCTGTGTTTCATCAACACTCTGATAGTCCACAGACAACAGAATGCCACCAGTTGTGCATCGGAAACTACTACTGGTCTTCCAGGGAACGATCAATGCGTAGAATTTTTGTGACATTACTCCTATGTAGGAAAATGTGCATGGTGACTGTTGTATTCAATCCCGATGCAATTTCTGTGTTTCAACAACACTCTGATAGTCCACACATTACAGAATGCCTCCAGATGTTCCTCGGAAACAACTACTGGTCTTCCAGGGAACAATCAATGCGTAAACGGTTTGAGACATTACTCCCATGGAGGTAAGTGCATTTGGTGACACTTGTGTTCAATCCCAATGCAATTTCTGTGTTTCATCAACACTCTGATAGTCCACTGATTACAGAATGCCTACAGATGTGCATAGGAAACTACAACAGGTCTTCCAGGGAACGATCAAAGCGTAAATTGTTTGAGACATTACTCCCATGGAGGAAAGTGCGCATGGTGACTGTTGTATTCAATCCTGATTGCAATTTCTGTGTTTCATCAGCACACTGATAGTCCACAGACTAAAGAATAACACCAGATGTGCATCGGAAACTACTACAGGCTTTCCAGGGAACGATCAAAGCGTAAATTGTTTGAGACATTACTCCCATGGAGGAAAGTTCGCATGGTGACTGTTGTATTCAATCCTGATTGCAATTTCTGTGTCTCATCAACACTCTGATAGTCCACACATTACAGAATGGCACCAGATGTGCATCGGAAACTACTACTGGTCTTCCAGGGAACGATCAAAGCGTAGACTGTTTGAGACATTACTCTCATGGAGGAAAGTGCGCATGGTGACTTTTGTATTCAATCCCGATGCAATTTCTGTGTTTCATCAACACTCTGTTAGTCCACATATTACAGAATGCTTCCAGATGTGCATCGGAAACTACTACAGGTCATCCAGGGAACGATCAAAGCGTAAATTGTTTGAGACATTACTCCCATGGAGGTAAGTGCGCATGGTGACTGTTGTATTCAATCCCCATGCAATTTCTGTGTTTCATCAACACTCTGATAGTCCACAGACTACAGAATGCCTCCAGATGTGCATCGGAAACTACTACTGGTCTTCCAGGGAACGATCAAAGCGTAGACTGTTTGAGACATTACTCCCATGGAGGAAAGTGCGCATGGTGACTGTTGTATTCAATCCCGATGCAATTTCTGTGTTTAAACAACACTCTGATAGTCGACACATTACAGAATGCCTCCAGATGTTCCTCGGAAACAACTACTGGTCTTCCAGGGAACGACCAAAGCGTAAACGGTTTGAGACATTACTCCCATGGAGGAAAGTGCATTTGGTGACAGTTGTATTCTATCCCAATGCAATTTCTGTGTTTCATCAACACTCTGATAGTCCACAGACTACAGAATGCCACCAGTTGTGCATCGGAAACTACTACTGGTCTTCCAGGGAACGATCAAAGAATTGAATTTTTGTGACATTACTCCCATGTAGGAAAGTGTGCATGGTGAGTGTTGTATTTAATCCCGATGCAATTTCTGTGTTTCAACAACACTCTGATAGTCCACACATTACAGAATGCCTCCAGATGTTCCTCGGAAACAACTACTGGTCTTCCAGGGAACGATCAATGCGTAAACGGTTTGAGACATTACTCCCATGGCGGTAAGTGCATTTGGTGACAGTTGTATTCAATCCCGATGCAATTTCTGTGTTTCATCAACACTCTGATAGTCCACTGATTACAGAATGCCTCCAGATGTGCATCGGAAACTACAACAGGTCTTCCAGGGAACGATCAAAGCGTAAATTGTTTGAGACATTACTCCCATGGAGGAAAGTGCGCATGGTGACTGTTAGATTCAATCCTGATTGCAATTTCTGTGTCTCATCAACACTCTGATAGTCCACAGATTACAGAATGACACCAGATGTGCAACGGAAACTAATACTGGTCTTCCAGGGAACGATCAAAGCGTAGACTGTTTGAGACATTACTCCCATGGAGGAAAGATCGCATGGTGACTGTTGTATTCAATCATGATTGCAATTTCTGTGTCTCATCAACACTCTGATAGTCCACAGAGTACAGAATGCCTCCAGATGTGCTTCGGAAACTACTACAGGTCGTCCAGGGAACGATCAATGCGTAAACGGTTTGAGACATTACTCCCATAGAGGTAAGTGCATTTGGTGACAGTTGTATTCAATCCCGATGCAATTTCTGTGTTTCATCAACGCTCTGATAGTCCACTGATTACAGAATGCCTCCAGATGTGCATCGGAAACTATAACAGGTCTTCCAGGGAACGATCAAAGCGTAAATTGTTTGAGACATTACTCCCATGGAGGAAAGTGCCCATGGTGACTGTTGTATTCAATCCTGATTGCAATTTCTGTGTCTCATCAACACTCTGATAGTCCACACATTACAGAATGACACCAGATGTGCATCGGAAACTACTACTGGTCTTCCAGGGTACGATCAAAGCGTAGACTGTTTGAGACATTACTCCCATGGAGGAAAGTGCGCATGGTGACTGTTGTATTCAATCCCGATGCAATATCTGTGTTTCAACAACACTCTGATAGTCCACACATTACAGAATGCCTCCAGATGTTCCTCGGAAACAACTACTGGTCTTCCAGGGAACGATCAAAGCGTAAACGGTTTGAGACATTACTCCCATGTATGAAAGTGTGCATGGTGACTGTTGTATTCAATCCCGATGCAATTTCTGTGTTTCAACAACACTCTGATAGTCCACACATTACAGAATGCCTCCAGATGTGCATCGGAAACTACAACAGGTCTTCCAGGGAACGATCAAAGCGTAAATTGTTTGAGACATTACTCCCATGGAGGAAAGTGCTCATGGTGACTGTTGTATTCAATCCTGATTGCAATTTCTGTGTCTCATCAACACTCTGATAGTCCACAGAGTACAGAATGCCTCCAGATGTGCATCGGAAACTACTACAGGTCGTCCAGGGAACGATCAAATCGTAAACTCTTTGAGACATTACTCCCATGGATGAAAGTGCGCATGCTGACTGTTGTATTCAATCCTGATGCAATTTCTGTGTTACATCAACACTCTGATAGTCCACACATTACAGAATGTCCCCAGACGTGCATCGGAAACTACTACTGGTCTTAAAGCGAACGATCAAAACGTAAACTGTTTGAGACATTACTCCCATGGAGGAAAGTGCGCATGGTGACTGTTGTATTCAATCCCGATGCAATTTCTGAGTTTCATCAACACTCTGATAGTCCACAGACTACAGAATGCCTCCAGATGTCCATCGGAAACTACTACTGGTCTTCCAGGGAACGATCAAAGCGTAGAATGCTTGCGACATTACTCTCATGGAGGAAAGTGCGCATGGCCACTGTTGTATTCAATCCCGATGATATTTCTGTGTTTTAACAACACTCTGATAGTCCACAGACTACAGAATGATTCCAGATGTCCATCGGAAACTACTACTGGTCTTCCAGGGAACGATCAAAGCGTAGAATGCTTGCGACATTACTCCCATGTAGGTAAGTGCGCATGGTGACCCTTGTATTCAATCCCGATGCAATTTCTGTGTTTCATCAACACTTTGAAGGTCCCCAGATTACAGAATGCCTCCAAATGTGCATCGGAAACTACTACTGGTCTTCCAGGAAACGATCAAAGCGTAGACCGTTTCAGACATTAATCCCATGGAGGAAAATGCGCATGGTGACTGTTATATTCAATCCCGATGCAATTTCTGTGTTTCAACAACACCCTGATAGTCCACAGATTACAGAATGCCTCCAGATGTCTATCGGAAACTACTACTGGTCTTCAAGGGAACGATCAAAGCGTAGACTGTTTGAGACATTACTCATATTTAGGAAAATTGCGCATGGTGACTGTTGTATTCAATCCCGATGCAATTTCTGTGTTTCATCAACACTCTGATAGTCCACAGACAACAGAATGCCACCAGTTGTGCATCGGAAACTACTACTGGTCTTCCAGGGAACGATCAATGCGTAGAATTTTTGTGACATTACTCCTATGTAGGAAAATGTGCATGGTGACTGTTGTATTCAATCCCGATGCAATTTCTGTGTTTCAACAACACTCTGATAGTCCACACATTACAGAATGCCTCCAGATGTTCCTCGGAAACAACTACTGGTCTTCCAGGGAACAATCAATGCGTAAACGGTTTGAGACATTACTCCCATGGAGGTAAGTGCATTTGGTGACACTTGTGTTCAATCCCAATGCAATTTCTGTGTTTCATCAACACTCTGATAGTCCACTGATTACAGAATGCCTACAGATGTGCATAGGAAACTACAACAGGTCTTCCAGGGAACGATCAAAGCGTAAATTGTTTGAGACATTACTCCCATGGAGGAAAGTGCGCATGGTGACTGTTGTATTCAATCCTGATTGCAATTTCTGTGTTTCATCAGCACACTGATAGTCCACAGACTAAAGAATAACACCAGATGTGCATCGGAAACTACTACAGGCTTTCCAGGGAACGATCAAAGCGTAAATTGTTTGAGACATTACTCCCATGGAGGAAAGTTCGCATGGTGACTGTTGTATTCAATCCTGATTGCAATTTCTGTGTCTCATCAACACTCTGATAGTCCACACATTACAGAATGGCACCAGATGTGCATCGGAAACTACTACTGGTCTTCCAGGGAACGATCAAAGCGTAGACTGTTTGAGACATTACTCTCATGGAGGAAAGTGCGCATGGTGACTTTTGTATTCAATCCCGATGCAATTTCTGTGTTTCATCAACACTCTGTTAGTCCACATATTACAGAATGCTTCCAGATGTGCATCGGAAACTACTACAGGTCATCCAGGGAACGATCAAAGCGTAAATTGTTTGAGACATTACTCCCATGGAGGTAAGTGCGCATGGTGACTGTTGTATTCAATCCCCATGCAATTTCTGTGTTTCATCAACACTCTGATAGTCCACAGACTACAGAATGCCTCCAGATGTGCATCGGAAACTACTACTGGTCTTCCAGGGAACGATCAAAGCGTAGACTGTTTGAGACATTACTCCCATGGAGGAAAGTGCGCATGGTGACTGTTGTATTCAATCCCGATGCAATTTCTGTGTTTAAACAACACTCTGATAGTCCACACATTACAGAATGCCTCCAGATGTTCCTCGGAAACAACTACTGGTCTTCCTGGGAACGTTCAAAGCGTAAACGGTTTGAGACATTACTCCCATGGAGGAAAGTGCATTTGTTGACAGTTGTATTCAATCCCGATGCAATTTCTGTGTTTCATCAACACTCTGATCATCCACCGATTACAGAATGCCTCCAGATGTGCATCGGAAACTACTACTAGTCTTCCAGGGAATGATGAAAGCGTAGACTGTTTGAGACATTACTCCAATTTAGGAAAATTGCGCATGGTGACTGTTGTATTCAATCCCGATGAAATTTCTGTGTTTCATAAACACTCTGATAGTCCACAGATTACAGAATGACACCAGATGTGCAACGGAAACTAATACTGGTCTTCCAGGGAACGATCAAAGCGTAGACCGTTTGAGACATTACTCCCATGGATTAAAGTGCGCATGGTGACTGTTGTATTCAATCCTGATTGCAATTTCTGTGTCTCATCAACACTCTGATAGTCCACAGAGTACAGAATGCCTCCAGATGTGCATCGGAAACTACTACAGGTCGTCCAGGGAACGATCAATGCGTAAACTCTTTGAGACATTACTACCATGGATGAAAGTGCGCATGCTGACTGTTGTATTCAATCCTGATGCAATTTCTGTGTTACATCAACACTCTGATAGTCCACACATTACAGAATGTCCCCAGACGTGCATCGGAAACTACTACTGGTCTTAAAGCGAACGATCAAAGCGTAAACTGTTTGAGACATTACTCCCATGGAGGAAAGTGCGCATGGTGACTGTTGTATTCAATCCCGATGCAATTTCTGTGTTTCATCAACACTCTGATAGTCCACAGACTACAGAATGCCTCCAGATGTCCATCGGAAACTACTACTGGTCTTCCAGGAAACGATCAAAGCGTAGACAGTTTCAGACATTAATCCCATGGAGGAAAGTGCGCATGGTGACTGTTATATTCAATCCCGATGCAATTTCTGTGTTTCAATAACACCCTGATAGTCCACAGATTACAGAATGCCTCCAGATGTCTAACGGAAACTACTACTGGTCTTCAAGGGAACGATCAAAGCGTAGACTGTTTGAGACATTACTCATATTTAGGAAAATTGCGCATGGTGACTGTTGTATTCAATCCAGATGCAATTTCTGTGTTTCATCAACACTCTTATAGTCCACAGACTACAGAATGCCACCAGTTGTGCATCGGAAACTACTACTGGTCTTCCAGGGAACGATCAAAGCGTAGAATTTTTGTGACATTACTCCCATGTAGGAAAGTGTGCATGGTGACTGTTGTATTCAATCCCGATGCAATTTCTGTGTTTCAACAACACTCTGATAGTCGACACATTACAGAATGCCTCCTGATGTTCCTCGGAAACAACTACTGGTCTTCCAGGGAACGATCAATTCGTAAACGGTATGAGACATTACTCCCATGGAGGTAAGTGCATTTGGTGACACTTCTATTCAATCCCAATGCAATTTCTGTGTTTCATCAATACTCTGATAGTCCACAGATTAAAGAATAACACCAGATGTGCATCGGAAACTTCTACAGGTCTTCCAGGGAACGATCAAAGCGTAAATTGTTTGAGACATTACTCCCATGGAGGAAAGTTCGCATGGTGACTGTTGTAATCAATCCTGATTGCAATTTCTGTGTCTCATCAACACTCTGATAGTCCACACATTACAGAATGACACCAGATGTGCATCGGAAACTACTACTGGTCTTCCAGGGAACGATCAAAGCGTAGACTGTTTGAGACATTACTCCCATGGAGGAAAGTGCGCATGGTGACTGTTGTATTCAATCCCGATGCAATTGCTGTGTTTCATCAACACTCAGATAGTCCACAGACTACAGAATGCCTCCAGATGTGCATCGGAAACTACTACTGGTCTTCCAGGGAAAGATCAAAGCGTATAATTTTTGTGACATTACTCCCATGTAGGAAAGTGCGCATGGTGACTGTTGTATACAATCGCGATGCAATTTCTGTGTCTCATCAACACCTTGAAGGTCCACAGATTACAGAATGCCTCCAGATGTGCGTCGGAAACTACTACTGGTCTTCCAGGGAACGATCAAAACGTAGACTGTTTGAGACATTACTCCCATTTAGGAAAATTGCGCATGGTGACTGTTGTATTCAATCCCGGTGCAATTTCTGTGTTTCAACAACACTCAGATAGTCCACACATTACAGAATGCCTCCAGATGTTCCTCGGAAACAACTACTGGTCTTCCAGGGAACGATCAAAGCGTAAACGGTTTGAGACATTACTCCCATGGAGGAAAGTGCATTTGGTGACAGTTGTATTCAATCCCGATGCAATTTCTGTGTTTCATCAACACTCTGATAGTCCACAGATTACAGAATGACACCAGATGTACAACGGAAACTAATACTGGTCTTCCAGGGAACGATCAAAGCGTAGACTGTTTGAGACATTACTCCCATGGAGGAAAGTGCGCATGGTGACTGTTGAATTCAATCCCGATGCAATTTCTGTGTTTCATTAACACTCTGTTAGTCCACATATTTCAGAAAGCCTCCATATGTGCATCGGAAACTACTACAGGTCATCCAGGGAACGATCAAAGCGTAAATTGTTTGAGACATTACTCCTATTGAGGAAAGTGCGCATGGTGACTGTTGTATTCAATCCCCATGCAATTTCTGTGTTTCATCAACACTCTGATAGTCCACACATTACAGAATGCCTCCAGATGTGCATCGGAAAGTACTACTGGTCTTCCAGGGAGCGATCAAAGCGTAGACTGTTTGAGGCATTACTCCCGTGGAGGAAAGTGCGCATGGTGACTGTTGTATTCAATCCCGCGGCATTTCCCGTGTTTCATCAACACTTTGAAGGTCCACAGATTACAGAATGCCTCCACATGTTCATCCGAAACTACTACTGGTCTTGCAGGGAACATTCAAAGCGTAGACTATTAGAGACATTAATCTTATGGAGGAAAGTGAGCATGGTGACTGTTGTATTCAATCCTGATGCAATTTCTGTGTTTCATCAACACTCTGATAGTCCACACATTACACAATGCCTCCAGATGTTCCTCGGAAACAACTACTGGTCTTCCAGGGAACGATCAATGCGTAAACGGTTTGAGACATTACTCCCATGGGGGAAAGTGCCTTTGGTGACAGTTGTATTCAATCTGGATGCAATTTCTGTGTCTCATCAACACTCCGATAGTCCACAGAGTACAGAATGCCTCCAGATGTGCATCGGAAACTACTACAGGTCGTCCAGGGAACGATCAAAGCGTAGACTGTTTGAGACATTATTCCCACGGAGGAAAGTGCGCATGGTGACTGTTATATTCAATGCCGATGCAATTTCTGTGTTTCATCAACACTCTGATAGTCCACAGACTACAGAATGCCACCAGTTGTGCATCGGAAACTACTACTGGTCTTCCAGGGAACGATCAAAGAATTGAATTTTTGTGACATTACTCCCATGTATGAAAGTGTGCATGGTGACTGTTGTATTCAATCCCGATGCAATTTCTGTGTTTCAACAACACTCTGATAGTCCAAACATTACAGAATGCCTCCAGATGTTCCCCGGAAACAATTACTGGTCTTCCAGGGAACGATCAATGCGTAAACGGTTTGAGACATTACTCACATGGAGGTAAGTGCATTTGGTGACAGTTGTATTCAATCCCGATGCAATTTCTGTGTTTCATCAACACTCTGATAGTCCACTGATTACAGAATGCCTCCAGATGTGCATCGGAAACTACAACAGGTCTTCCAGGGAACGATCAAAGCGTAAATTGTTTGAGACATTACTCCCATGGAGGAAAGTGCTCATGGTGACTCTTGTATTTAATCCTGATTGCAATTTCTGTGTCTCATCAACACTCTGATTGTCCACACATTACAGAATGACACCAGATGTGCATCGGAAACTACTACTGGTCTTCCAGGGAACGATCAAAGCGTAGACTGTTTGAGACATTACTCCTATGGAGGAAAGTGCGCATGGTGACTGTTGTATTCAATCCCGATGCAATTTCTGTGTTTCATCAACACTCTGATAGTCCACAGACTACAGAATGCCTCCAGATGTGCATCGGAAACTGCTACTGGTCTTCCAGGGAACGATCAAAGCGTAGACTGTTTGAGACATTACTCCCATTTACGAAAATTGCGCATGGTGACTGTTGTATTCAATCCCGATGCAATTTCTGTGTTTCATCAACACTCTGATAGTCCACAGACTACAGAATGCCTCCAGATGTGCATCGGAAACTACTACTGGTCTTCCAGGGAACGATCAAAGCGTAGACTGTTTGAGACATTACTCCCATGGAGGAAAGTGCGCATGGTGACTGTTGTATTCAATCCCGATGCAATTTCTGTGTTTAAACAACACTCTGATAGTCCACACATTACAGAATGCCTCCAGATGTTCCTCGGAAACAACTACTGGTCTTCCTGGGAACGTTCAAAGCGTAAACGGTTTGAGACATTACTCCCATGGAGGAAAGTGCATTTGTTGACAGTTGTATTCAATCCCGATGCAATTTCTGTGTTTCATCAACACTCTGATCATCCACCGATTACAGAATGCCTCCAGATGTGCATCGGAAACTACTACTAGTCTTCCAGGGAATGATCAAAGCGTAGACTGTTTGAGACATTACTCCAATTTAGGAAAATTGCGCATGGTGACTGTTGTATTCAATCCCGATGAAATTTCTGTGTTTCATAAACACTCTTATAGTCCACAGACTACAGAATGCCACCAGTTGTGCATCGGAAACTACTACTGGTCTTCCAGGGAACGATCAAAGCGTAGAATTTTTGTGACATTACTCCCATGTAGGAAAGTGTGCATGGTGACTGTTGTATTCAATCCCGATGCAATTTCTGTGTTTCAACAACACTCTGATAGTCGACACATTACAGAATGCCTCCTGATGTTCCTCGGAAACAACTACTGGTCTTCCAGGGAACGATCAATTCGTAAACGGTATGAGACATTACTCCCATGGAGGTAAGTGCATTTGGTGACACTTCTATTCAATCCCAATGCAATTTCTGTGTTTCATCAATACTCTGATAGTCCACAGATTAAAGAATAACACCAGATGTGCATCGGAAACTTCTACAGGTCTTCCAGGGAACGATCAAAGCGTAAATTGTTTGAGACATTACTCCCATGGAGGAAAGTTCGCATGGTGACTGTTGTAATCAATCCTGATTGCAATTTCTGTGTCTCATCAACACTCTGATAGTCCACACATTACAGAATGACACCAGATGTGCATCGGAAACTACTACTGGTCTTCCAGGGAACGATCAAAGCGTAGACTGTTTGAGACATTACTCCCATGGAGGAAAGTGCGCATGGTGACTGTTGTATTCAATCCCGATGCAATTGCTGTGTTTCATCAACACTCAGATAGTCCACAGACTACAGAATGCCTCCAGATGTGCATCGGAAACTACTACTGGTCTTCCAGGGAAAGATCAAAGCGTATAATTTTTGTGACATTACTCCCATGTAGGAAAGTGCGCATGGTGACTGTTGTATACAATCGCGATGCAATTTCTGTGTCTCATCAACACCTTGAAGGTCCACAGATTACAGAATGCCTCCAGATGTGCGTCGGAAACTACTACTGGTCTTCCAGGGAACGATCAAAACGTAGACTGTTTGAGACATTACTCCCATTTAGGAAAATTGCGCATGGTGACTGTTGTATTCAATCCCGGTGCAATTTCTGTGTTTCAACAACACTCAGATAGTCCACACATTACAGAATGCCTCCAGATGTTCCTCGGAAACAACTACTGGTCTTCCAGGGAACGATCAAAGCGTAAACGGTTTGAGACATTACTCCCATGGAGGAAAGTGCATTTGGTGACAGTTGTATTCAATCCCGATGCAATTTCTGTGTTTCATCAACACTCTGATAGTCCACAGATTACAGAATGACACCAGATGTACAACGGAAACTAATACTGGTCTTCCAGGGAACGATCAAAGCGTAGACTGTTTGAGACATTACTCCCATGGAGGAAAGTGCGCATGGTGACTGTTGAATTCAATCCCGATGCAATTTCTGTGTTTCATTAACACTCTGTTAGTCCACATATTTCAGAAAGCCTCCATATGTGCATCGGAAACTACTACAGGTCATCCAGGGAACGATCAAAGCGTAAACTGTTTGAGACATTACTCCTATTGAGGAAAGTGCGCATGGTGACTGTTGTATTCAATCCCCATGCAATTTCTGTGTTTCATCAACACTCTGATAGTCCACACATTACAGAATGCCTCCAGATGTGCATCGGAAAGTACTACTGGTCTTCCAGGGAGCGATCAAAGCGTAGACTGTTTGAGGCATTACTCCCGTGGAGGAAAGTGCGCATGGTGACTGTTGTATTCAATCCCGCGGCATTTCCCGTGTTTCATCAACACTTTGAAGGTCCACAGATTACAGAATGCCTCCACATGTTCATCCGAAACTACTACTGGTCTTGCAGGGAACATTCAAAGCGTAGACTATTAGAGACATTAATCTTATGGAGGAAAGTGAGCATGGTGACTGTTGTATTCAATCCTGATGCAATTTCTGTGTTTCATCAACACTCTGATAGTCCACACATTACACAATGCCTCCAGATGTTCCTCGGAAACAACTACTGGTCTTCCAGGGAACGATCAATGCGTAAACGGTTTGAGACATTACTCCCATGGGGGAAAGTGCCTTTGGTGACAGTTGTATTCAATCTGGATGCAATTTCTGTGTCTCATCAACACTCCGATAGTCCACAGAGTACAGAATGCCTCCAGATGTGCATCGGAAACTACTACAGGTCGTCCAGGGAACGATCAAAGCGTAGACTGTTTGAGACATTATTCCCACGGAGGAAAGTGCGCATGGTGACTGTTATATTCAATGCCGATGCAATTTCTGTGTTTCATCAACACTCTGATAGTCCACAGACTACAGAATGCCACCAGTTGTGCATCGGAAACTACTACTGGTCTTCCAGGGAACGATCAAAGAATTGAATTTTTGTGACATTACTCCCATGTATGAAAGTGTGCATGGTGACTGTTGTATTCAATCCCGATGCAATTTCTGTGTTTCAACAACACTCTGATAGTCCAAACATTACAGAATGCCTCCAGATGTTCCCCGGAAACAATTACTGGTCTTCCAGGGAACGATCAATGCGTAAACGGTTTGAGACATTACTCACATGGAGGTAAGTGCATTTGGTGACAGTTGTATTCAATCCCGATGCAATTTCTGTGTTTCATCAACACTCTGATAGTCCACTGATTACAGAATGCCTCCAGATGTGCATCGGAAACTACAACAGGTCTTCCAGGGAACGATCAAAGCGTAAATTGTTTGAGACATTACTCCCATGGAGGAAAGTGCTCATGGTGACTCTTGTATTTAATCCTGATTGCAATTTCTGTGTCTCATCAACACTCTGATTGTCCACACATTACAGAATGACACCAGATGTGCATCGGAAACTACTACTGGTCTTCCAGGGAACGATCAAAGCGTAGACTGTTTGAGACATTACTCCTATGGAGGAAAGTGCGCATGGTGACTGTTGTATTCAATCCCGATGCAATTTCTGTGTTTCATCAACACTCTGATAGTCCACAGACTACAGAATGCCTCCAGATGTGCATCGGAAACTGCTACTGGTCTTCCAGGGAACGATCAAAGCGTAGACTGTTTGAGACATTACTCCCATTTACGAAAATTGCGCATGGTGACTGTTGTATTCAATCCCGATGCAATTTCTGTGTTTCAACAACACTCTGATAGTCGACACATTACAGAATGCCTCCAGATGTTCCTCGGAAACAACTACTGGTCTTCCAGGGAACGACCAAAGCGTAAACGGTTTGAGACATTACTCCCATGGAGGAAAGTGCATTTGGTGACAGTTGTATTCTATCCCAATGCAATTTCTGTGTTTCATCAACACTCTGATAGTCCACAGACTACAGAATGCCACCAGTTGTGCATCGGAAACTACTACTGGTCTTCCAGGGAACGATCAAAGAATTGAATTTTTGTGACATTACTCCCATGTAGGAAAGTGTGCATGGTGAGTGTTGTATTTAATCCCGATGCAATTTCTGTGTTTCAACAACACTCTGATAGTCCACACATTACAGAATGCCTCCAGATGTTCCTCGGAAACAACTACTGGTCTTCCAGGGAACGATCAATGCGTAAACGGTTTGAGACATTACTCCCATGGCGGTAAGTGCATTTGGTGACAGTTGTATTCAATCCCGATGCAATTTCTGTGTTTCATCAACACTCTGATAGTCCACTGATTACAGAATGCCTCCAGATGTGCATCGGAAACTACAACAGGTCTTCCAGGGAACGATCAAAGCGTAAATTGTTTGAGACATTACTCCCATGGAGGAAAGTGCGCATGGTGACTGTTAGATTCAATCCTGATTGCAATTTCTGTGTCTCATCAACACTCTGATAGTCCACAGATTACAGAATGACACCAGATGTGCAACGGAAACTAATACTGGTCTTCCAGGGAACGATCAAAGCGTAGACTGTTTGAGACATTACTCCCATGGAGGAAAGATCGCATGGTGACTGTTGTATTCAATCATGATTGCAATTTCTGTGTCTCATCAACACTCTGATAGTCCACAGAGTACAGAATGCCTCCAGATGTGCTTCGGAAACTACTACAGGTCGTCCAGGGAACGATCAAAGCGTAAACTCTTTGAGACATTACTCCCATGGATGAAAGTGCGCATGCTGACTGTTGTATTCAATCCTGATGCAATTTCTGTGTTACATCAACACTCTGATAGTCCACACATTACAGAATGTCCCCAGACGTGCATCGGAAACTACTACTGGTCTTAAAGCGAACGATCAAAACGTAAACTGTTTGAGACATTACTCCCATGGAGGAAAGTGCGCATGGTGACGGTTGTATTCAATCCCGATGCAATTTCTGAGTTTCATCAACACTCTGATAGTCCACAGACTACAGAATGCCCCCAGATGTCCATCGGAAACTACTACTGGTCTTCCAGGGAACGATCAAGCGTAGAATGCTTGCGACATTACTCTCATGGAGGAAAGTGCGCATGGTCACTGTTGTATTCAATCCCGATGATATTTCTGTGTTTTAACCACACTCTGATAGTCCACAGACTACAGAATGCCTCCAGATGTCCATCGGAAACTACTACAGGGCTTCCATTGAGCGATCAAAGCGTAGAATGCTTGCGACATTACTCCCATGTAGGTAAGTGCGCATGGTGACTCTTGTATTCAATCCCGATGCAATTTCTGTGTTTCATCAACACTTTGAAGGTCCCCAGATTACAGAATGCCTCCAGATATGCATCGGAAACTACTACTGGTCTTCCAGGAAACGATCAAATCGTAGACAGTTTCAGACATTAATCCCATGGAGGAAAGTGCGCATGGTGACTGTTATATTCAATCCTGATGCAATTTCTGTGTTTCAACAACACCCTGATAGTCCACAGATTACAGAATGCCTCCAGATGTCTATCGGAAACTACTACTGGTCTTCAAGGGAACGATCAAAGCGTAGAATGTTTGAGACATTACTCATATTTAGGAAAATTGCGCATGGTGACTGTTGTATTCAATCCCGATGCAATTTCTGTGTTTCATCAACACTCTGATAGTCCACAGACAACAGAATGCCACCAGTTGTGCATCGGAAACTACTACTGGTCTTCCAGGGAACGATCAAAGCGTAGAATTTTTGTGACATTACTCCCATGTAGGAAAGTGTGCATGGTGACTGTTGTATTCAATCCCGATGCAATTTCTGTGTTTCAACAACACTCTGATAGTCCACACATTACAGAATGCCTCCAGATGTTCCTCGGAAACAACTACTGGTCTTCCAGGGAACGATCAATGCGTAAACGGTTTGAGACATTACTCCCATGGAGGTAAGTGCATTTGGTGACACTTGTGTTCAATCCCAATGCAATTTCTGTGTTTCATCAACACTCTGATAGTCCACTGATTACAGAATCCCTACAGATGTGCATAGGAAACTACAACAGGTCTTCCAGGGAACGATCAAAGCGTAAATTGTTTGAGACATTACTCCTATGGAGGAAAGTGCGCATGGTGACTGTTGTATTCAATCCTGATTGCAATTTCTGTGTTTCATCAGCACACTGATAGTCCACAGATTAAAGAATAACACCAGATGTGCATCGGAAACTACTACAGGCCTTCCAGGGAACGATCAAAGCGTAAATTGTTTGAGACATTACTCCCATGGAAGAAAGTTCGCATGGTGACTGTTGTATTCAATCCTGATTGCAATTTCTGTGTCTCATCAACACTCTGATAGTCCACACATTACAGAATGGCACCAGATGTGCATCGGAAACTACTACTGGTCTTAAATTGAACGATCAAAGCGTAGACTGTTTGAGAAATTACTCCCATGGAGGAAAGTGCGCATGGTGACTGTTGTATTCAATCCCGATGCAATTTCTGTGTTTCATCAACACTCTGTTAGCCCACATATTACAGAATGCCTCCAGATGTGCATCGGAAACTACTACAGGTCATCCAGGGAACGATCAAAGCGTAAATTGTTGAGACATTAATCCCATGGAGGAAAGTGCGCATGGTGACTGTTGTATACAATCCCCATGCAATTTCTGTGTTTCATCAACACTCTGATAGTCCACACAATACAGAATACCTCCAGATGTGCATCGGAAACTACTACTGGTCTTCCAGGGAACGATCAAAGCGTAGACTGTTTGAGGCATTACTCCCGTGGAGGAAAGTGCGCATGGTGACTGTTGTATTCAATCCCGCGGCATTTCCTGTGTTTCATCAACACTTTGAAGGTCCACAGATTACAGAATGCCTCCACATGTTCATCGGAAACTACTACTGGTCTTGCAGGGAACATTCAAAGCGTAGACTGTTTGAGACATTAATCTTATGGAGGAAAGTGAGCATGGTGACTGTTGTATTCAATCCTGATGCAATTTCTGTGTTTCATCAACACTCTGATAGTCCACACATTACAGAATGTCCCCAGACGTGCATCGGAAACTACTACTGGTCTTCCAGCGACGATCAAAGCGTAAACTGTTATGACATTACTCCTGTGGAGGAAAGTGCGCATGGTGACTGTTGTATTCAATCCCGATGCAATTTCTGTGTTTTATTAACACTCTGATAGTCCACAGACTACAGAATGCCTCCAGATGTCCATCGGAAACTACTACTGGTCTTCCAGGGAACGATCAAAGCGTAGAATGCTTGCGACATTACTCTCATGGAGGAAAGTGCGCATGGTGACTGTTGTATTCAATCCCGATGCAATTTCTGTGTTTTAGTAACACTCTGATAGTCCACAGACTACAGAATGCCTCCAGATGTCCATCGGAAACTACTAATGGTCTTCCAGGGAACGATCAAAGCGTAGACTGTTTGAGACATTACTCCCATGGAGGAAAGTGCGCATGGTGACTGTTGTATTCAATCCCGATGCAATATCTGGGTCTCATCAACACTCTGATAGTCCACACATTACAGAATGACACCAGATGTGCATCGGAAACTACTACTGGTCTTCCAGGGAACGATCAAAGCGTAGACTGTTTGAGACATTACTCCCATGGAGGAAAGTGCGCATGGTGACTGTTGTATTCAATCCCGATGCAATTTCTGTGTTTCATCAACACTCTGATAGTCCACAGACTACAGAATGCCTCCAGATGTGCATCGGAAACTGCTACTGGTCTTCCAGGGAACGATCAAAGCGTAGACTGTTTGAGACATTACTCCCATTTACGAAAATTGCGCATGGTGACTGTTGTATTCAATCCCGATGCAATTTCTGTGTTTCAACAACACTCTGATAGTCGACACATTACAGAATGCCTCCAGATGTTCCTCGGAAACAACTACTGGTCTTCCAGGGAACGACCAAAGCGTAAACGGTTTGAGACATTACTCCCATGGAGGAAAGTGCATTTGGTGACAGTTGTATTCAATCCCAATGCAATTTCTGTGTTTCATCAACACTCTGGTAGTCCACCGATTACAGAATGCCTCCAGATGTCTATCGGAAACTACTACTAGTCTTCAAGGGAACGATCAAAGCGTAGACTGTTTGAGACATTACTCATATTTAGGAAAATTGCGCATGGTGACTGTTGTATTCAATCCCGATGCAATTTCTGTGTTTCATCAACACTCTGATAGTCCACAGACTACAGAATGCCACCAGTTGTGCATCGGAAACTACTACTGGTCTTCCAGGGAACGATCAAAGAATTGAATTTTTGTGACATTACTCCCATGTAGGAAAGTGTGCATGGTGGCTGTTGTATTTAATCCCGATGCAATTTCTGTGTTTCAACAACACTCTGATAGTCCACACATTACAGAATGCCTCCAGATGTTCCTCGGAAACAACTACTGGTCTTCCAGGGAACGATCAATGCGTAAACGATTTGAGACATTACTCCCATGGAGGTAAGTGCATTTGGTGACAGTTGTATTCAATCCCGATGCAATTTCTGTGTTTCATCAACACTCTGATAGTCCACTGATTACAGAATGCCTCCAGATGTGCATCGGAAACTACAACAGGTCTTCCAGGGAACGATCAAAGCGTAAATTGTTTGAGACATTACTCCCATGGAGGAAAGTGCGCATGGTGACTGTTGTACTCAATCCTGATTGCAATTTCTGTGTCTCATCAACACTCTGATAGTCCACACATTACAGAATGACACCAGATGTGCAACGGAAACTAATACTGGTCTTCCAGGGAACGATCAAAGCGTAGACTGTTTGAGACATTACTCCCATGGAGGAAAGTGCGCATGGTGACTGTTGTATTCAATCCTGATTGCAATTTCTGTGTCTCATCAACACTCTGATAGTCCACAGAGTACAGAATGCCTCCAGATGTGAATCGGTAACTACTACAGGTCGTCCAGGGAGCGATCAAAGCGTAAACTCTTTGAGACATTACTCCATGGATGAAAGTGCGCATGCTGACTGTTGTATTCAATCCTGATGCAATTTCTGTGTTACATCAACACTCTGATAGTCCACACATTACAGAATGTCCCCAGACGTGCATCGGAAACTACTACTGGTCTTAAAGCGAACGATCAAAACGTAAACTGTTTGAGACATTACTCCCATGGAGGAAAGTGCGCATGGTGACTGTTGTATTCAATCCCGATGCAATTTCTGAGTTTCATCAACACTCTGATAGTCCACAGACTACAGAATGCCTCCAGATGTACATCGGAAACTACTACTGGTCTTCCAGGGAACGATCAAAGCGTAGAATGCTTGCGACATTACTCTCATGGAGGAAAGTGCGCATGGTCACTGTTGTATTCAATCCCGGTGATATTTCTGTGTTTTAACAACACTCTGATAGTCCACAGACTACAGAATGCCTCCAGATGTCCATCGGAAACTACTACTGGTCTTCCAGGGAACGATCAAAGCGTAGAATGCTTGCGACATTACTCCCATGTAGGTAAGTGCGCATGGTGACTCTTGTATTCAATCCCGATGCAATTTCTGTGTTTCATCAACACTTTGAAGGTCCCCAGATTACAGAATGCCTCCAGATGTGCATCGGAAACTACTACTGGTCTTCCAGGAAACGATCAAATCGTAGACAGTTTCAGACATTAATCCCATGGAGGAAAGTGCGCATGGTGACTGTTATATTCAATCCCGATGCAATTTCTGTGTTTCAACAACACCCTGATAGTCCACAGATAACAGAATGCCTCGAGATGTCTATCGGAAACTACTACTGGTCTTCAAGGGAACGATCAAAGCGTAGACTGTTTGAGACATTGCTCATATTTAGGAAAATTGCGCATGGTGACTGTTGTATTCAATCCCGATGCAATTTCTGTGTTTCATCAACACTCTGATAGTCCACAGACTACAGAATGCCACCAGTTGTGCATCGGAAACTACTACTGGTCTTCCAGGGAACGATCAAAGTGTAGAATTTTAGTGACATTACTCCCATGTAGGAAAGTGTGCATGGTGACTGTTGTATTCAATCCCGATGCAATTTCTGTGTTTCAACAACACTCTGATAGTCCACACATTACAGAATGCCTCCAGATGTTCCTCGGAAACAACTACTGGTCTTCCAGGGAACGATCAATGCGTAAACGATTTGAGACATTACTCCCATGGAGGTAAGTGCATTTGGTGACACTTGTGTTCAATCCCAATGCAATTTCGGTGTTTCATCAACACTCTGATAGTCCACTGATTACAGAATGCCTACAGATGTGCATCGGAAACTACAACAGGTCCTCCAGGGAACGATCAAAGCGTAAATTGTTTGAGACATTACTCCCATGGAGGAAAGTGCGCATGGTGACTGTTGTATTCAATCCTGATTGCAATTTCTGTGTTTCATCAGCACACTGATAGTCCACAGATTAAAGAATAACACCAGATGTGCATCGGAAACTACTACAGGCCTTCCAGGGAACGATCAAAGCGTAGACTGTTTGAGACATTACTCCCATGGAGGAAAGTGCGCATGGTGACTGTTGTATTCAATCTCGATGCAATATCTGTGTTTCATCAACACTCTGTTAGTCCACATATTACAGAATGCCTCCAGATGTGCATCGGAAACTACTACAGGTCATGCAGGGAACGATCAAAGCGTAAATTGTTTGAGACATTACTCCCATGGAGGAAAGTGCGCATGGTGACTGTTGTATTCAATCCGCATGCAATTTCTGTGTTTCATCAACACTCTGATAGTCCACACAATACAGAATGCCTAGAGATGTGCATCGGAAACTACTACTGGTCTTCCAGGGAACGATCAAAGCGTAGACTGTTTGAGGCATTACTCCCGTGGAGGAAAGTGCGCATGGTGACTGTTGTATTCAATCCCGCAGCATTTCCTGTGTTTCATCAACACTTTGAAGGTCCACAGATTACAGAATGCCTCCACATGTTCATCGGAAACTACTACTGGTCTTGCAGGGAACATTCAAAGCGTAGACTGTTTGAGACATTAATCTTATGGAGGAAAGTGAGCATGGTGACTGTTGTATTCAATCCTGATGCGATTTCTGTGTTTCATCAACACTCTGATAGTCCACACATTACAGAATGTCCCCAGAAGTGCATCGGAAACTACTACTGGTCTTCCAGCGAACGATCAAAGCGTAAACTGTTATGACATTACTCCTGTGGAGGAAAGTGCGCATGGTGACTGTTGTATTCAATCCCGATGCAATATCTGTGTTTTATTAACACTCTGTTAGTCCACAGACTACAGAATGCCTCCAGATGTCCATCGGAAACTACTACTGGTCTTCCAGGGAACGATCAAAGCGTAGAATGCTTGCGACATTACTCCCATGTAGGAAAGTGCGCATGGTGACTGTTGTATTCAATCCCAATGCAATTTCTGTGTTTCATCAACACTTTGAAGGTACACAGATAACAGAATGCCTCCAGATGTGCAACGGATACTACTACTGGTCTTCCAGAAAACGATCAAAGCGTAGACAGTTTGAGACATTACTCCCATGGAGGAAAATTCGCATGGTGACTGTTGTATTCAATCCCGATGCAATTTCTGTGTTTCAACAGCACTCTGGTAGTCCACAGATTACAGAATGCCTCCAGATGTGCATCGGAAACTACTACTGGTCATCCAGGGAACGATCAAAGCGTAGACTGTTTGAGACATTAATCCCATGGAGGAAAGTGCGCTAGGTGACTGTTGTATTCAATCCCGAATCAATTTCTGTGTTTCAACAACACTCTGATAATCCACAGATTACAGAATGCCTCCAGATGTGCATCGGAAACCACTACTGGTCTTCCAGGGAACGATCAAAGCGTGGAATGCTTGCGACATTATTCCCATGGAGGAAAGTGCGCATGGTGACTGTTGTATTCAATCCCGATGCATTTTCTGTGTTTCATCAACGCTCTGATAGTTTACTGATTACAGATTGCCTCCAGATATGCATCGGAAACTACTACAGGTCTTCCAGGGAACGATCAAGGCGTAAACGATTTGAGACATTACTCCCATGGAGGTAAGTGCATTTGGTGACACTTGTGTTCAATCCCAATGCAATTTCTGTGTTTCATCAACACTCTGATAGTCCACAGATTACAGAATGACACCAGATGTGCATCGAAAACTAATACTGGTCTTCCAGGGACCGATCAAAGCGTAAACTGTTTGAGACATTACTCCCATGTAGGAAAGTGCGAATCTTGACTGTTGTATTCAATCCTGAATCCAATTTCTGTGTTTCATCGACACTCTGATTGTCCACACATAACAGAATGACCCCAGATGTGCATCGGATACTACTACTGGCCTTCCAGGGAACGATCAAGGCGTAAACTCTTTGAGACACTACTGCCATTTAGGAAAGTGCGCATGGTGACTGTTGTATTCAATCCCGATGCAATTTCTGTGTTTCAACAACACTCTGATAGTCCACACATTACAGAATGCCTCCAGATGTTCCTCGGAAACAACTACTGGTCTTCCAGGGAACGATCAATGCGTAAACGATTTGAGACATTACTCCCATGGAGGTAAGTGCATTTGGTGACACTTGTGTTCAATCCCAATGCAATTTCTGTGTTTCATCAACACTCTGATAGTCCACTGATTACAGAATGCCTACAGATGTGCATCGGAAACTACAACAGGTCCTCCAGGGAACGATCAAAGCGTAAATTGTTTGAGACATTACTCCCATGGAGGAAAGTGCGCATGGTGACGGTTGTATTCAATCCTGATTGCAATTTCTGTGTTTCATCAGCACACTGATAGTCCACAGATTAAAGAATAACACCAGATGTGCATCGGAAACTGCTACAGGCCTTCCAGGGAACGATCAAAGCGTAAATTGTTTGAGACATTACTCCCATGGAGGAAAGTTCGCATGGTGACTCTTGTATTCAATCCTGATTGCAATTTCTGTGTCTCATCAACACTCTGATAGTCCACACATTACAGAATGACACCAGATGTGCATCGGAAACTACTACTGGTCTTCCAGGGAACGATCAAAGCGTAGACTGTTTGAGACATTACTCCCATGGAGGAAAGTGCGCATGGTGACTGTTGTATTCAATCCCGATGCAATATCTGTGTTTCATCAACACTCTGTTAGTCCACATATTACAGAATGCCTCCAGATGTGCATCGGAAACTACTACAGGTCATACAGGGAACGATCAAAGCGTAAATTGTTTGAGACATTACTCCCATGGAGGAAAGTGCGCATGGTGACTGTTGTATTCAATCCACATGCAATTTCTGTGTTTCATCAACACTCTGATAGTCCACACAATACAGAATGCCTCCACATGTGCATCGGAAACTACTACTGGTCTTCCAGGGAACGATCAAAGCGTAGACTGTTTGAGGCATTACTCCCGTGGAGGAAAGTGCGCATGGTGACTGTTGTATTCAATCCCGCAGCATTTCCTGTGTTTCATCAACACTTTGAAGGTCCACAGATTACAGAATGCCTCCACATGTTCATCGGAAACTACTACTGGTCTTGCAGGGAACATTCAAAGCGTAGACTGTTTGAGACATTAATCTTATGGAGGAAAGTGAGCATGGTGACTGTTGTATTCAATCCTGATGCAATTTCTGTGTTTCATCAACACTCTGATAGTCCACACATTACAGAATGTCCCCAGACGTGCATCGGAAACTACTACTGGTCTTCCAGCGAACGATGAAAGCGTAAACTGTTATGACATTACTCCTGTGGAGGAAAGTGCGCATGGTGACTGTTGTATTCAATCCCAATGCAATTTCTGTGTTTCATCAACACTTTGAAGGTACACAGATTACAGAATGCCTCCAGATGTGCAACGGAAACTACTACTGGTCTTCCAGGAAACGATCAAAGCGTAGACAGTTTGAGACATTACTCCCATGGAGGAAAATTCGCATTGTGACTGTTGTATTCAATCCCGATGCAATTTCTGTGTTTCAACAGCACTCTGGTAGTCCACAGATTACAGAATGCTTCCAGATGTGCATCGGAAACTACTACTGGTCATCCAGGGAACGATCAAAGCGTAGACTGTTTGAGACATTAATCCCATGGAGGAAAGTGCGCAAGGTGACTGTTGTATTCAATCCCGAATCAATTTCTGTGTTTCAACAACACTCTGATAGTCCACAGATTACAGAATGACCCCAGATGTGCATCGGATACTACTACTGGCCTTCCAGGGAACGATCAAGGCGTAAACTCTTTGAGACACTACTCCCATTTAGGAAAGTGCGCATGGTGACTGTTGCATTCAATCCCGACGCTATTTCTGTGTTTCATCAACACTCTGATAGACCACAGACTACAGAATGCCTCCAGATGTGCATCGGAAACGACTACTGGTCTTCCAGAGAACGATCAAAGCGTAGACTGTTTGAGACATTAATCCCATGTAGGAAAGTGCGCAAGGTGACTGTTGTATTCAATCCCGAATCAATTTCTGTGTTTCAACAACACTCTGATAGTCCACAGATTACAGAATGCCTCCAGAAGTGCATCGGAAACTACTCCTGGTCATCTAGGGAACGATCAAAGCGTAGACAGTTTGAGACATTACTCCCACTTAGGAAAATTGCGCATGGTGTCTGTTGTATTCAATCCCGATGCAATTTTTGTGTTTCAACAACACTCTGATAGTCCACATATAACAGAATGATCCCAGATGTTCATCGGAAACAACTACTGGTCTTCCAGTTAACGATCAAAGCGTAAACTGTTTGAGACATTACTCCCATGGAGGAAAGTGCACATGGTGACTGTTGTATTCAATCCCGAGGAAATTTCTATGTTTGATCAACACTTTCAAGGTCCACAGATTACAGAATGGCTCCAGATGTGCATCGGAAACTACGACTGGTCTTCCAGGGAACGATCAAAGCGTAAACGGTTTGAGACATTACTCCCATGGAGGAAAGTTCACATGGTGACTGTTGTATTCAATCCCGATGCAATTTCTGTGTTTCATCATCGCTCTGATAGTGCACTGATTACAGAACGCCTCCAGGTGTGCATCGGAAACTACTACAGGTCTTAAAGGGAACGATCAAAGCGTAAACTGTTTGAGACATTACTCCAATGGAGGAAAGTGCGCATGGTGACTGTTGTATTCAATCCCGATGCAATTTCTGTGTTTCATCAACACTCTGATAGTCCACAGATTACAGAAGGACACCAGATCTGCATCGGAAACTAATACTGGTGTTCCAGAGAACGATCAAAGCGTTAACTGTTTGCGACATTACTCCCGTGGATTAAAGTGCGCATGGTGACTGTTGTATTCAATCCCGATGCAATATCTGTGTTTCATCAACACTCTGATAAACCACAGACTACAGATTGCCTCCAGATGTGCATTGGAAACTACTACTGGTCTTCCAGGGAACGATCAAAGCGTAGAATTTTTGTGACATTACTCCCATGTAGGAAAGTGCGCATGGTCACTGCTCTAATCAATCCCGATGCAATTTCTGTGTCTCATCAACACTTTGAAGGTTCACAGATTACAGAATGCCTCCAGATGTGCATCAGAAACTACTACTGGTGTTCCAGGAAACGATCAAAGCGTAGACAGTTTGACACATTACTCCCATGGAGGAAAGTTCGCATGGTGACTGTTGTATTCAATCCCGATGCAATTTCTGTATTTCAACAACACTCTGATAGTCCACAGATTACAGAATGCCTCCAGAAGTGCATCGGGAACTACTCCTGGTCATCCAGGGAACGATAAAAGCGTAGACTGTTTGAGATATTATTCCTATGGAGGAAAGTGCGCATGGTGACTGTTGTATTCAATCCCGATGCAATATCTGTGTCTCAACAACACTCTGATAGTCCACAGATTACAGAATGCCTCCAGATGTGCATCAGAAACTACTGCTGGTCTTCCAGGGAACGATCAAAGCGTAGACTGTTTGAGACATTACTCCCATTTAGGAAAATTGCGCATGGTGACTGTTGTATTCAATCCCGATGCAATTTTTGTGTTTCAACAACACTCTGATAGTTCACACATTACAGAATGAACCCAGATGTTCATCGGAAACAACTACTGGTCTTCCAGGGAACGATCAAAGCGTAAACTGAATGAGACATTACTCCCATTTAAGAAAGTGCGCATGGTGACTGTTGTATTCAATCCGGAGGCAATTTCTATGTTTCATCAACACTTTCAAGGTCCACAGATTACAGAATGCCTCCAGATGTGCATCGGAAACTACTATTGGTCTTGCAGGGAAAGATTAAAGCGTAGACTGTTTGAGACATTACTCGCATGGAGGAAAGTTTGCTTGGTGTCTGTTGTATTCAATTCCGATGCAATTTCTGTGTTTCATCAACACTCTGATAGTCCACAGATTGCAGAATGCCTCCAGATGTGCATCGGAAACTACTACTGGTCTTGCAGCAGGGAACGATCAAAGCGTAAACTGTTTGAGACATAACTCCCATATAGGAAAGTGCGCATGGTGACTGTTGTATTCAATCCCGACGCAATTTCTGTGTTCAAACAACACTCTCATAGTTTACAGATTACAGAATGCCTCCAGATGTTCCTCGGAAACAACTACTGGTCTTCCAGGGAACGATCAATGCGTAAACGATTTGAGACATTACTCCCATGGAGGTAAGTGCATTTGGTGACACTTGTGTTCAATCCCAATGCAATTTCTGTGTTTCATCAACACTCTGATAGTCCACTGATTACAGAATGCCTACAGATGTGCATCGGAAACTACAACAGGTCCTCCAGGGAACGATCAAAGCGTAAATTGTTTGAGACATTACTCCCATGGAGGAAAGTGCGCATGGTGACTGTTGTATTCAATCCTGATTGCAATTTCTGTGTTTCATCAGCACACTGATAGTCCACAGATTAAAGAATAACACCAGATGTGCATCGGAAACTACCACAGGCCTTCCAGGGAACGATCAAAGCGTAAATTGTTTGAGACATTACTCCCATGGAGGAAAGTTCGCATGGTGACTCTTGTATTCAATCCTGATTGCAATTTCTGTGTCTCATCAACACTCTGATAGTCCACACATTACAGAATGACACCAGATGTGCATCGGAAACTACTACTGGTCTTCCAGGGAACGATCAAAGCGTAGACTGTTTGAGACATTACTCCCATGGAGGAAAGTGCGCATGGTGACTGTTGTATTCAATCCCGATGCAATATCTGTGTTTCATCAACACTCTGTTAGTCCACATATTACAGAATGCCTCCAGATGTGCATCGGAAACTACTACAGGTCATACAGGGAACGATCAAAGCGTAAATTGTTTGAGACATTACTCCCATGGAGGAAAGTGCGCATGGTGACTGTTGTATTCAATCCCCATGCAATTTCTGTGTTTCATCAAAACTCTGATAGTCCACACAATACAGAATGCCTCCAGATGTGCATCGGAAACTACTACTGGTCTTCCAGGGAACGATCAAAGCGTAGACTGTTTGAGGCATTACTCCCGTGGAGGAAAGTGCGCATGGTGACTGTTGTATTCAATCCCGCAGCATTTCCTGTGTTTCATCAACACTTTGAAGGTCCACAGATTACAGAAAGCCTCCACATGTTCATCGGAAACTACTACTGGTCTTGCAGGGAACATTCAAAGCGTAGACTGTTTGAGACATTAATCTTATGGAGGAAAGTGAGCATGGTGACTGTTGTATTCAATCCTGATGCAATTTCTGTGTTTCATCAACACTCTGATAGTCCACACATTACAGAATGTCCCCAGATGTGCATCGGAAACTACTACTGGTCTTCCAGCGAACGATGAAAGCGTAAACTGTTATGACATTACTCCTGTGGAGGAAAGTGCGCATGGTGACTGTTGTATTCAATCCCGATGCAATTTCTGTGTTTTATTAACACTCTGATAGTCCACAGACTACAGAATGCCTCCAGATGTCCATCGGAAACTACTACTGGTCTTCCAGGGACCGATCAAAGCGTAGAATGCTTGCGACATTACTCCCATGTAGGAAAGTGCGCATGGTGACTGTTGTATTCAATCCCAATGCAATTTCTGTGTTTCATCAACACTTTGAAGGTACACAGATTACAGAATGCCTCCAGATGTAAAACGGAAACTACTACTGGTCTTCCAGGAAACGATCAAAGCGTAGACAGTTTGAGACATTACTCCCATGGAGGAAAATTCGCATTGTGACTGTTGTATTCAATCCCGATGCAATTTCTGTGTTTCAACAGCACTCTGGTAGTCCACAGATTAGAGAATGCTTCCAGATGTGCATCGGAAACTACTACTGGTCATCCAGGGAACGATCAAAGCGTAGACTGTTTGAGACATTAATCCCATGGAGGAAAGTGCGCAAGGTGATTGTTGTATTCAATCCCGAATCAATTTCTGTGTTTCAACAACACTCTGATAGTCCACAGATTACAGAATGCCTCCAGATGTGCATCGGAAACTACTACTGGTCTTCCAGGGAACGATCAAAGCGTGGAATGCTTGCGACATTATTCCCATGGAGGAAAGTGCGCATGGTGACTGTTGTATTCAATCCCGATGCATTTAGTGTGTTTCATCAACGCTCTGATAGTTTACTGATTACAGATTGCCTCCAGATATGCATCGGAAACTACTACAGGTCTTCCAGGCAACGATCAAAGCGTAGACTGTTTGAGACATTACTAGCGTGGAGGAAAGTGCGCATGGTGACTGTTGTATTAAATCCCGATGCAATTTCTGTGTTTCATCAACACTCTGATAGTCCACAGATTACAGAATGACACCAGATGTGCATCGAAAACTAATACTGGTCTTCCAGGGAACGATCAAAGCGTAAACTGTTTGAGACATTAATCCCATGGAGGAAAGTGCGCAAGGTGACTGTTGTATTCAATCCCGAATCAATTTCTGTGTTTCAACAACACTCTGATAGTCCACAGATTACAGAATGCCTCCAGAAGTGCATCGGAAACTACTCCTGGTCATCTAGGGAACGATCAAAGCGTAGACTGTTTGAGACATTACTCCCACTTAGGAAAATTGCGCATGGTGTCTGTTGTATTCAATCCCGATGCAATTTTTGTGTTTCAACAACACTCTGATAGTCCACATATAACAGAATGAACCCAGATGTTCATCGGAAACAACTACTGGTCTTCCAGTTAACGATCAAAGCGTAAACTGTTTGAGACATTACTCCCATGGAGGAAAGTGCGCATGGTGACTGTTGTATTCAATCCCGAGGAAATTTCTATGTTTGATCAACACTTTCAAGGTCCACAGATTACAGAATGGCTCCAGATGTGCATCGGAAACTACTACTGGTCTTCCAGGGAACGATCAAAGCGTAAACGGTTTGAGACATTACTCCAATGGAGGAAAGTTCGCATGGTGACTGTTGTATTCAATCCCGATGCAATTTCTGTATTTCAACAACACTCTGATAGTCCACAGATTACAGAATGCCTCCAGAAGTGCATCGGGAACTACTCCTGGTCATCCAGGGAACGATAAAAGCGTAGACTGTTTGAGACATTATTCCCATGGAGGAAAGTGCGCATGGTGATTGTTGTATTCAATCCCGATGCAATTTCTGTGTCTCAACAACACTCTGATAGTCCACAGATTACAGAATGCCTCCAGATGTGCATCAGAAACTACTGCTGGTCTTCCAGGGAACGATCAAAGCGTAGACTGTTTGAGACATTACTCCCATTTAGGAAAATTGCGCATGGTGACTGTTGTATTCAATCCCGATGCAATTTTTGTGTTTCAACAACACTCTGATAGTTCACACATTACAGAATGAACCCAGATGTTCATCGGAAACAACTACTGGTCTTCCAGGGAACGATCAAAGCGTAAACTGAATGAGACATTACTCCCATTTAAGAAAGTGCGCATGGTGACTGTTGTATTCAATCCCGAGGCAATTTCTATGTTTCATCAACACTTTCAAGGTCCACAGATTACAGAATGCCTCCAGATGTGCATCGGAAACTACTACTGGTCTTGCAGGGAAAGACTAAAGCGTAGACTGTTTGAGACATTACTCGCATGGAGGAAAGTTTGCTTGGTGTCTGTTGTATTCAATTCCGATGCAATTTCTGTGTTTCATCAACACTCTGATAGTCCACAGATTGCAGAATGCCTCCAGATGTGCATCGGAAACTACTACTGGGCTTGCAGCAGGGAACGATCAAAGCGTAAACTGTTTGAGACATAACTCCCATATAGGAAAGTGCGCATGGTGATTGTTGTATTCAATCCCGACGCAATTTCTGTGTTCAAACAACACTCTCATAGTTTACAGATTACAGAATGCCTCCAGATGTGCTTCGGAAACTACTACTGGTCTTCCAGGAAACGATCAGAGCGTGGACTGTTTGAGATATTACTCCCATGGAGGAAAGTGCGCATGGTGACTGTTGTATTGAATCCCGATGCAATTTCTGTGTTTCATCAACACACTGTTAGTCCACAGATTACAGAATGCCTCCAGATGTGCATCGGAAACTACTACAGGTCTTCCAGGGAACGATCAAAACGTAATCTGTTTGAGACTTTACTCCCATGGAGGAAAGTGCGCATGGTATCTGTTGTATTTAATCCCGATGCAATTTCTGTATTTTATCAACACTCTGATAGTCCACAGACTACAGAATGCCTCCAGATGTCCATCGGAAACTACTACTGGTCTTCCATTGAACGATCAAAGCGTAGAATGCTTGCGACATTACTCCCATGTAGGAAAGTGCGCATGGTGACTGTTGTATTCAATCCCGACGCAATTTCTGTGTTTCATCAACACTTTTGTGGTCCACAGATTACTGAATGACCTTAGATGTGCTTCGGAAACTACTACTGGTCTTCCAGGATACGATCAAAGCGTAGACAGTTTGAGACATTACTCCCATGGAGGAAAGTACGCATGGTGTCTGTTGTATTCAATCCCGATGCAATTTCTGTGTTTCAACAGCACTCTGGTAGTCCACAGATTACAGAATGCCTCCAGATGTGCATCGGAAACTACTACTGGTCTTCAAGGGAACGAGCAAAGCGTAGACTGTTTGAGACATTACTCCCATTTAGGAAAATTGCGCATGGAGACTGTTGTATTCAATCCCGATGCAATTTCTGTGCTTCAACAACACTCTGATGGTCCACACATTATAGAATGCCTCCAGATGATCCTCGGAAACAACTACTGGTCCTCCAGGGAACGATCAAAGCGTAAACGGTTTGAGACATTACTCCCATGGAGGAAAGTTCACATGGTGACTGTTGTATTCAATCCCGATGCAATTTCTGTGTTTCATCATCGCTCTGATAGTGCACTGATTACAGAATGCCCCCAGATGTGCATCTGAAACTACTACAGGTCTTAAAGGGAACGATCAAAGCGTTGACTGTTTGAGACATTACTCCAATGGGAGGAAAGTGCGCATGGTGACTGTTGTATTCATTCCCGATGCAATTTCTGTGTTTCATCAACACTCTGATAGTCCACAGATTACAGAATGACACGAGATGTGCATCGGAAACTAATACTGGTGTTCCAGAGAACGATCTAAGCGTAAACTGTTTGCGACATTACTCCCATGGAGGAAAGTTCACATGCTGTCTATTGTATTCAATCCCGATGCAATATCTGTGTTTCATCATCACTCTGATAGTCCACAGACTACAGATTGCCTCCAGATGTGCATCGGAAACTACTACTGGTCTTCCAGTTAACGATCAAAGCGTAGAATTTTTGTGACATTACTCCCATGTAGGAAAGTGCGCATGGTCACTGTTCTATTCAATCCCGATGCAATTTCTGTGTTTCAACAACACTCTGATAGTCCACAGATTACAGAATGCCTCCAGATGTGCATCGGAAACTACTACTGGTCATCCAGGGAACGATCAAAGCGTAGACTGTTTGAGACATTAATCCCATGGAGGAAAGTGCGCATGGTGACTGTTGTATTCAATCCCGATGCAGTTTCTGTGTTTGAACAACACTCTGATAGTCCACAGATTAAAGAATGCCTCCAGATGTGCATCGGAAACTACTACTGGTCTTACAGGGAACGGTCAAAGCGTAAACGGTTTGAGACATTACTCCCATTGAGGAAAGTGCACATGGTGACTGTTGTATTCAATCCCGATGCAATTTCTGTGTTTCATCAAGACTCGGATAGTCCACTGATTACAGAATGCCTCCAGATGTGCTTCGGAAACTACTACAGGTCTTCCAGGGAACGATCAAAGCGTAAATTGTTTAAGACATTACTCCCATGGAGGAAAGTGCGCATGGTGACTGTTGTATTCAATACTGATTGCAATTTCTGTGTTTCATCAACACTCTGATAGTCCACACATTACAGAATGAACCCAGATGTGCATCGGATACTACTACTGGTCTTCCAGGGAACGATCAAAGCGTAAACTGTTTGAGACATTACTCCCATGGAGGAAAGTGCGCATGGTGACTGTTGTATTCAATCCCGAGGCAATTTCTATGTTTCATCAACACTTTCAAGGTCCACAGATTACAAAATGCCTCCAGATGTGCATCGGAAACTACTACTGGTCTTCCAGGAAACAATCAAACCGTAGACTGTTTGAGACACTACTCCCATATGGGAAAGTGCGCATTGTGACTGTTGTATTCAATCCCGATGCAATTTCTGTGTTTCATCAACACTTTGAAGGTACACAGATTGCAGAATGCCTCCAGATGTGCATCGGAAACTACTACTGGTCTTGCAGGGAACGATCAAATCGTAGACTCTTTGAGACATAACTCCCATTGAGGAAAATGCGCATGGTGTCTGTTGTATTCGATCCCGATGCAATTTCTGTGTTTCATGAACACTCTGATAGTCCACACATTACAGAATGTCCCCAGATGTGCATCGGAAACTAGTACTGGTCTGCCAGGGAAAGATCAAAGCGTAAACTGTTTGAGACATTACTCCCATATGGGAAAGTGCGCATGGTGACTGTTGTATTCAATCCCGACGCAATTTCTCTGTTTAAACAACACTCTGATAGTTTACACATTACCGAATGCATCCAGATGTCCATTGGAAACTACTACCGGTCTTTCAGGGAACGATCAAAGCGTGGACTGTTTGAGACATTACTCCCATGGAGGAAAGTGCGCATGGTGACTGTTGTATTCAATCCCGAGGCAATTTCTATGTTTCATCAACACTTTCAAGGTCCACAGATTGTAGAATGCCTCCACATGTGCATCGGAAGCTACTACTGGTCTTCCAGGGAACGATCAAACCGTAGACTCTTTGAGACATTACTCCCGTGGAGGAAAGTGCGCATGGTGATTGTTGTATTCAATCCCGATGCAATTTCTGTGTTTTATCAACACTCTGATAGTCAACAGACTGCAGAATGCCTCCAGATGTCCATCGGAAACTACTACTGGTCTTCCAGGGAACGATCAAAACGTAGAATGCTTGCGACATCACTCCCATGGAGGAACGTGCGCATGGTGACTGTTGTATTCAATCCCGATGCAATTTCTGTATTTTATCAACACTCTGATAGTCCACAGACTACAGAATGCCTCCAGATGTCCATCGGAAACTACTACTGGTCTTCCATTGAACGATCAAAGCGTAGAATGCTTGCGACATTACTGCCATGTAGGAAAGTGCGCATGGTGACTGTTGTATTCAATCCCGACACAATTTCTGTGTTTCATCAACACTTTTGTGGTCCACAGATTACAGAATGACCTTAGATGTGCTTCGGAAACTACTACTGGTCTTCCAGGATACGATCAAAGCGTAGACAGTTTGAGACATTACTCCCATGGAGGAAAGTACGCATTGTGTCTGTTGTATTCAATCCCGATGCAATTTCTGTGTTTCAACAGCACTCTGGTAGTCCACAGATTACAGAATGCCTCCAGATGTGCATCGGAAACTACTACTGGTCTTCAAGGGAACGAGCAAAGCGTAGACTGTTTGAGACATTACTCCCATTTAGGAAAATTGCGCATGGAGACTGTTGTATTCAATCCCGATGCAATTTCTGTGCTTCAACAACACTCTGATAGTCCACACATTATAGAATGCCTCCAGATGATCCTCGGAAACAACTACTGGTCCTCCAGGGAACGATCAAAGCGTAAACGGTTTGAGACATTACTCCCATGGAGGAAAGTTCACATGGTGACTGTTGTATTCAATCCCGATGCAATTTCTGTGTTTCATCATCGCTCTGATAGTGCACTGATTACAGAATGCCCCCAGATGTGCATCTGAAACTACTACAGGTCTTAAAGGGAACGATCAAAGCGTTGACTGTTTGAGACATTACTCCAATGGAGGAAAGTTCACATGCTGTCTGTTGTATTCAATCCCGATGCAATATCTGTGTTTCATCAACACTCTGATAGTCCACAGACTACAGATCGCCTCCAGATGTGCATCGGAAACTACTACTGGTCTTCCAGTTAACGATCAAAGCGTAGAATCTTTGTGACATTACTCCCATGTAAGAAAGTGCGCATGGTCACTGTTCTATTCAATCCCGATGCAATTTCTGTGTTTCAACAACACTCTGATAGTCCACAGAGTACAGAATGCCTCCAGATGTGCATCGGAAACTACTACTGGTCATCCAGGGAACGATCAAAGCGTAGACTGTTTGAGACATTAATCCCATGGAGGAAAGTGCGCATGGTGACTGTTGTATTCAATCCCGATGCAGTTTCTGTGTTTCAACAACACTCTGATAGTCCACAGATTACAGAATGCCTCCAGATGTGCATCGGAAACTACTACTGGTCTTCCAGGGAACGATCAACGCGTAGACTGTTTGAGACATTACTCCCATTTAGGAAAATTGCGCATGGTGACTATGTATTCAATCCCGATACAATTTCTGTGTTTCAACAACACTCTGATAGTCCACACATTACAGAATGCCTCCAGATGTTCCTCGGAAACAACTACTGGTCTTACAGGGAACGGTCAAAGCGTAAACGGTTTGAGACATTACTCCCATTGAGGAAAGTGCACATGGTGACTGTTGTATTCAATCCCGATGCAATATCTGTGTTTCATCAATCCTCGGATAGTCCACTGATTACAGAATGCCTCCAGATGTGCTTCGGAAACTACTACAGGTCTTCCAGGGAACGATCAAAGCGTAAATTGTTTAAGACATTACTCCCATGGAGGAAAGTGCGCATGGTGACTGTTGTATTCAATACTGATTGCAATTTCTGTGTTTCATCAACACTCTGATAGTCCACACATTACAGAATGTCATCAGATGTGCATCGGATACTACTACTGGTCTTCCAGGGAACGATCAAAACGTAAACTGTTTGAGACATTACTCCCATGGAGGAAAGTGCCCATGGTGACTGTTGTATTCAATCCCTATGCAATTTCTGTGTTTCATCAACACTCTGATAGTCCACAGACTACAGAATGCCTCCAGATTTGCATCGGAAACTACTACTGGTCTTCCAGGGAACGATAAAAGCGTAGAATTTTTGTGACATTACTCATATGTAGGAAAGTGCGCATGGTCACTGTTGTATTCAATCCCGATTCAATTTCTGTGTCTCATCAACACTTTGAAGGTCCACAAATTACAGAATGCCTCCAGATGTGCATCGGAAACTACTACTGGTGTTCCAGGAAACGATCAAGGCGTAGACACTTTGACACATTACTCCCATGGAGGAAAGTTCGCATGGTGACTGTTGTATTCAATCCCGATGCAATTTCTGTGTTTCAACAACACTCTGATAGCCCACAGATTAAAGAATGCCTCCAGATGTGCATCGGAAACTACTACTGGTCTTCCAGGGAACGATCAAAGCGTAGACTGTTTGAGATATTATTCCCATGGAGGAAAGTGCGCATGGTGACTGTTGTATTCAATCCCGATGCAATTTCTGTGTTTCAATAACACTCTGATAGCCCACAGATTAATGAATGCCTAGAGATGTGCATCGGAAACTACTACTGGTCTTCCAGGGAACGATCAAAGCGTAGACTGTTTGAGACATTATTCCCATTTAGGAAAATTGCTCATGGTGACTGTTGAATTCAATCCCGATGCAATTTTTGTGTTTCAACAACACTCGGATAGTCCACACATTACAGAATGAACCCAGATGTTCATCGGAAACAACTACTGGTCTTCCAGGGAACGATCAAAGCCTAAACTGTTTGAGACATTACTCCCATGGAGGAAAGTGCGCATGGTGACTGTTGTATTCAATCCCGAGGCAATTTCTATGTTTCATCAACACTTTCAAGGTCCACAGATTACAAAATGCCTCCAGATGTGCATCGGAAACTACTACTGGTCTTCCAGGAAACAATCAAACCGTAGACTGTTTGAGACACTACTCCCATATGGGAAAGTGCGTATTGTGACTGATGTATTCAATCCCGATGCAATTTCTGTGTTTCATCAACACTTTGAAGGTACACAGATTGCAGAATGCCTCCAGATGTGCATCGGAAACTACTACTGGACTTGCAGGGAACGATCAAATCGTAGACTCTTTGAGACATTACTCCCATTGAGGAAAATGCGCATGGTGTCTGTTGTATTCGATCCCGATGCAATTTCTGTGTTTCATGAACACTCTGATAGTCCACACATTACAGAATGTCCCCAGATGTGCATCGGAAACTAGTACTGGTCTGCCAGGGAACGATCAAAGCGTAAACTGTTTGAGACATTACTCCCATATAGGAAAGTGCGCATGGTGTCTGTTGTATTCAATCCCGACGCAATTTCTCTGTTTAAACAACACTCTGATAGTTTACACATTACCGAATGCATCCAGATGTCCATTGGAAACTACTACCGGTCTTTCAGGGAACGATCAAAGCGTGGACTGTTTGAGACATTACTCCCATGGAGGAAAGTGCGCATGGTGACTGTTGTATTCAATCCCGAGGCAATTTCTATGTTTCATCAACACTTTCAAGGTCCACAGATTGTAGAATGCCTCCACATGTGCATCGGAAGCTACTACTGGTCTTCCAGGAAACGATCAAACCGTTGACTCTTTGAGACATTACTCCCGTGGAGGAAAGTGCGCATGGTGATTGTTGTATTCAATCCCGATGCAATTTCTGTGTTTTATCAACACTCTGATAGTCAACAGACTACAGAATGCCTCCAGATGTCCATCGGAAACTACTACTGGTCTTCCAGGGAACGATCAAAACGTAGAATGCTTGCGACATCACTCCCATGGAGGAACGTGCGCATGGTGACTGTTGTATTCAATCCCGATGCAATTTCTGTATTTTATCAACACTCTGATAGTCCACAGACTACAGAATGCCTCCAGATGTCCATCGGAAACTACTACTGGTCTTCCATTGAACGATCAAAGCGTAGAATGCTTGCGACATTACTCCCATGGAGGAAAGTGCGCATGGTGACGGTTGTATTCAATACTGATTGCAATTTCTGTGTTTCATCAACACTCTGATAGTCCACACATTACAAAATGTCATCAGATGTGCATCGGATACAACTACTGGTCTTCCAGGGAACGATCAAAACGTAAACTGTTTGAGACATTACTCCCATGGAGGAAAGAGCGCATAGTGACTGTTGTATTCAATCCCTATGCAATTTCTGTGATTCATCAACACTCTGATAGTCCACAGATTACAGAATGCCTCCAGATGTGCATAGGATACTACTACTGGTCTTCCAGGGAACGATCAAAGCGTAGAATTTCTGTGACATTACTCATATGTAGGAAAGTGCGCATGGTCACTGTTGTATTCAGTCCCGATGAAATTTCTGTGTCTCATCAACACTTTGAAGGTCCACAAATTGCAGAATGCCTCCAGATGTGCATCGGAAACTACTACTGGTGTTCCAGGAAACGATCAAAGCGTAGACAGTTTGACACATTACTCCCATGGAGGAAAGTTCGCATGGTGACTGTTGTATTCAGTCCTGATGCAATTTCTGTATTTTATCAACACTCTGATAGTCCACAGACTACAGAATGCCTCCAGATGTCCATCGGAAACTACTACTGGTCTTCCATTGAACGATCAAAGCGTAGAATGCTTGCGACATTACTCCCATGTAGGAAAGTGCGCATGGTGACTGTTGTATTCAATCCCGATGCAATTTCTGTGTTTCATCAACACTTTGAAGGTCCACAGATTACAGAATGACCTTAGATGTGCATCGGAAACTACTACAGGTCTTCCAGGGAACGATCAAAGCGTAGACTTTTTGAGACATTATTCCCATTTAGGAAAATTGCGCATGGTGACTGTTGTATTCAATCCCGATGCAATTTCTGTGTTTCAACAACACTCTGATAGTTTACAGATTACAGAATGCGTCCAGATGTGCATCGGAAACTACTACTGGACTTGCAGGGAACGATCAAAGCGTAGACTGTTTGAGACATTACTCCCATGGAGGAAAGTGCGCATGGTGACTGTCGTATTCAATCCCAATGCAATTTCTGTGTTTCATCAACACTCTGTTAGTTCACACATTACAGAATGCCCCCAGATGTGCATCGGAAACTGCTACTGGTCTTCCAGGGAACGATCAAAGCGGAAATTGTTTGACACATTACTCCCATAGAGGAAAGTGCGCATGGTGACTGTTGTATTCAATCCCGATGCAATCTCTGTGTTTCATCAACACTCTGATAGTCCACAGACAACAGAATGCCTCCAGACGTGCATCGGAAACAACTACTGGTCTTCCAGGGAACTATCAAAGCGTAGAATTTTTGTGACATTACTTCCACGTAGGAAACTGCGCATGGTGACTGTTGTATTCTATCCTGAGGCAATTTCTATGTTTCATCAACACTTTCAAGGTCCACAGATAACAAAATACCCCCAAATGTGCATCGAAAACTACTACTGGTCTTCCAGGGAACGATCAAAGCGTAAACTCTTCGAGACATTACTCCCATGGAGGAAAGTGCGAATGGTGACTGTTGTATTCAATACCCAAGCAATTTCTGTGTTTCATCTAAACTTTGAAGGTCCACTGATTGCAGAATGCCTCCAGATGTGCATCGGAAACTACTACTGGACTTGCAGGGAACGATCAAAGCGTAGACTGTTTGAGACATTACTCCCATGGAGGAGAGTGCGAATGGTGTCTGTTGTATTCAATCCCGATGCATTTTCTGTGTTTCATCAACACTCTGATAGTCCACACATTACAGAATGCCCCCAGATGTGCATCGGAAACTAGTACTGGTCTTCCAGGGAACGATCAACGCGTAAACTGATTGAGACGTTACTCCCATATAGGAAAGTGCGCATGGTGACTGTTGTATTCAATCCCGACGCAATTTCTGTGTTTAAACAACACTCTGATAGTTTACAGATTACAGAATGCGTCCAGATGTGCATCGGAAACTACTACTGGACTTGCAGGGAACGATCAAAGCGTAGACTGTTTGAGACATTACTCCCATGGAGGAAAGTGCGCATGGTGTCTGTTGTATTCAATCCCGATGCAATTTCTGTGTTTCATCAACACTCTGATAGTCCACACATTACAGATTTCCCCCAGATGTGCATCGGAAACTAGTACTGGTCTTCCAGGGAACGATCAAAGCGTGGACTGTTTGAGACATTACTTCCATGGAGGAAAGTGCGCATGGTGACTGTTGTATTGAATCCCGATGCAATTTCTGTGTTTCATCAACACTCTGTTAGTCCACAGATTACAGAAAGCCTCCAGATGTGCATCGGAAACTACTACTGGTCTTCCATTGAACGATCAAAGCGTAAACTGTTTGAGACATTACTCCCATGGAGGAAAGTGCGCATGGTGACTGTTGTATTCAATCCCGAGGCAATTTCTATGTTTCATCAACACTTTCAAGGTCCACATATTACAGAATGCCTCCAGATGTGCATGGGAAACTACTACTGGTCTTCCAGGAAACGATCAAACCGTAGACTGTTTGAGACATTACTCCCATGGAGGAAAGTGCGCATGGTGACTGTTGTATTCAATCCCGATGCAATTTATGTGTTTCATCAACACTCTGATAGTCCACAGACTACAGAATGCCTCCAGAGGTGCATCGGAAACTAATAATGGTCTTCCGGGGAACGATCAAAGCGTAGTATTTTTGTGACATTACTCCCATGTAGGAAAGTGCGGATGGTGACGGTTGTATTCAATCCCGATGCAATTTCTGTGTCTCATGAACACTTTGAAGGTCCACAGATTACAGAATGCCTCCATATGTGCATCGGAAACTACTAATGGTCTTCTAGGAAACGATCAAAGCGTAGACAGTTTGAGACATTACTCCCATGGAGGAAAGTGCGCATGGTTACTGTTGTATTCAATCCCGATGCAATGTCTGTGTTTCAAGAACACTCTGATAGTCCACAGATTACAGAATGCCTCCAGATGTGCATCGGAAACTACTCCTGGTCATCCAGGGAACGATCAAAGCCTGGACTGTTTGAGACATTAATCCCATGGAGGAAAGTCCGCATAGTGACTGTTGTATTCAACCCCGATGCAATTTGTGTGTTTCAACAACACTCTGATAGTCAACAGATAACAGAATTTCTCCAGATGTGCATCGGAAACTACTACTGGTCTTAAAGGGAACGATCAAAACTTAGACTGTTTGAGACATTACTCCCATTTAGGAAAATTGCGCATGGTGACTGTTGTATTCAATCCCGATGCAATTTCTGTGTTTCAACAACACTCTGATAGTCCACACATTACAGAATGAACCCAGATGTTCATCGGAAACAACTACAGGTCTTCCAGGGAACGATCAGAGCGTAAACGGTTTGTGACATTACTCCCATGGAGGAAAGTGCGCATGGTGACTGTTGTATTCAATCCCGATGAAATTTCTGTGTTTCATCAACACTCTGTTAGTTCACACATTACAGAATGCCCCCAGCTGTGCATCGGAAACTGCTACTGGTCTTCGAGGGAACGATCAAAGCAAAAATTGTTTGAGACATTACTCCCATAGAGGAAAGTGCGCATGGTGACTGTTGTATTCAATCCCGATCCAATCTCTGTGTTTCATCAACGCTCTTATGGTCCACAGACAACAGAATGCCTCCAGATGTGCATCGGAAACAACTACTGGTCCTCCAGGGAACTATCAAAGCGTAGATTTTTTGTGACATTACTTCCATGTAGGAAACTGCGCATGGTGACTGTTGTATTCAATCCCGATTCAATTTCTGTGTCTCATCAACACTTTGAAGGTCCACAGATTACAGAATGCCTCCAGATGTGCATCGGAAACTACTACAGGTCTTCCAGGAAACGATCAAAGCGTAGACAGTTTTAGACATTACTCCCATCGAGGAAAGTTCGCATTGTGACTGTTGTGTTCAGCCCCGATGCAATTTATGTGTTTCAACAACACTCTGATAGTCCACAGATTACAGAATGCCTCCAGATGTGCATCGAAAATTACTCCTCGTCATCCAGGGAACGATCAAAGCGTAATCTGTTTGAGAAATCACTCCCATGGAGGAAAATGTGCATGATGACTGTTGTATTCTATCCCGAGGCAATTTCTATGTTTCATCAACACTTTCAAGGTCCACAGATTACAGAATGCCCCCAGATGTGCATCGAAAACTACTACTGGTCTTCCACGGAACGATCAAAGCGTAAACTGTTCGAGACATTACTCCCATGGAGGAAAGTGCGCATGGTGACTGTTGTATTCAATACCCAAGCAATTTCTGTGTTTCATCAACACTTTGAAGGTCCACAGCTTGCAGAATGCCTCCAGATGTGCATCGGAAACTACTACTGGACTTGCAGGGAACGATCAAAGCGTAGACTGTTTGAGACATTACTCCCATGGAGGAAAGTGCGCATGGTGACTGTTGTATTCAATCCCGATGCTATTTCTGTGTTTCATCAACACTCTGATAGTCCACACATTACATATTTCCCCCAGATGTGCATCGGAAGCTAGTACTAATCTTCCAGGGAACGATCAAAGCGTGGACTGTTTGAGACATTACTTCCATGGAGGAAAGTGCGCTTGGTGTCTGTTGTATTGAATCCCGATGCAATTTCTGAGTTTCATCAACACTCTGTTAGTCCACAGATTACAGAATGCCTCCAGATGTGCATCGGAAACTACTACTGGTCTTCCAGGGAACGATCGAAGCGTAAACTGTTTGGGACATTACTCCCATGGAGGGAAGTGCGCATAAAGACTGTTGTATTCAATCCCGAGGCAATTTCTATGTTTCATCAACACTTTCATGGTCCACAGATTACAGAATGCCTCCAGATGTGCATCGGAAACTACTACTGGTCTTCTAGGAAACGATCAATCCGTAGACAGTTTGAGACATTACTCCCATGGAGGAAAGTTCGCATGGTGACTGTTGTATTCAATCCCGATGCAATGTCTGTGTTTCAACTACACTCTGATAGTCCACAGATTACAGAATGCCTCCAGATGTGCATCGGAAACTACTCCTGGTCATCCAGGGAACGATCAAAGCCTGGACTGTTTGAGACATTAATCCCATGGAGGAAAGTGCGCATAGTGACTGTTGTATTCAACCCCGATGCAATTTCTGTGTTTCAACAACACTCTGATAGTCAACAGATAACAGAATGCCTCCAGATGTGCATCGGAAACTACTACTGGTCTTTAAGGGAACGATCAAAACGTAGACTGTTTGAGACATTACTCCCATTTAGGAAAATTGCTCATGGTGACTGTTGTATTCAATTCCGATGCAATTTCTGTGTTTCAACAACACTCTGATAGTCCACACATTACAGAATGAACCCAGATGTTCATCGGAAACAACTACTGGTCTTCCAGGGAACGATCAAAGCGTAAACGGTTTGAGACATTACTCCTATGGAGGGAAGTGCGCATGGTGACTGTTGTATTCAATCCGGAGGCAATTTGTGTGTTTCATCAACAATTTGAAGGTCCACAGGTTACAGAATGCCTCCAGATGTGCATCGGAAACTACTACTGGTCTTCCAGGGAACGATCAAAGCGTAGACTGTTTGACACATTACTCCCATGGAGGAAAGTGCGCATGGTTACTGTTGTATTCAATCCCGATGCAATTTCTGTGTTTCATCAACACTCTGATAGTTCACACATTACAGAATGCCCCCAGATGTGCATCGGAAGCTACTACTGGTCTTCCAGGGAACGATCAAAGCGTAGACTGTTTGAGACATTACCCCCATGGAGGAAAGTGCGCATGGTGACTGTTGTATTCACTCCCGATGCAATTTCTGTGTTTCATCAACACTCTGATAGCCCACAGATTACACAATGACACCAGATGTGCATCGGAAACTAATACTGGTGTTCCAGGGAACGATCAAAGCGTAGATTGTTTGAGACATTACTCCCATGGAGGAAAGTGCGCATAGTGACTGTTGTATTCAATCCCGATGCAATTTCTGTGTTTCATCAACACTCTGTTAGTCCACAGATTACAGAATGCCTCCAGATATGCATCGGAAACTACTACAGGTCTTCCAGGGAAGGATCAAAACGGAAATTGTTTGAGACATTACTCCCATGGAGGAAAGTGCGCGTAGTGACTGTTGTATTCAATCCCGATGCAATTTCTGTGTTTCATCAACACTCTGATAGTCCACAGACAACAGAATGAATCCAGATGTGCATCGGAAACAACTACTGGTCTTCCAGGGAACGATCAAAGCGTAGAATTTTTGTGACATTACTTCCATCTAGGAAAGTTCGCATGGTGACTGTTGTATTCAATCCCGATGCAATTTCTGTGTCTCATCAACACTTTGAAGGTCAACAGATTACAGAATGCCTCCAGATGTGCATCGGAAACTACTACTGGTGTTCCAGGAAACGATCAAAGCGTAGACAATTTAGGACATTACTCCCATGGAGGAAAGTTCGCATTGTGACTGTTGTATTCAATCCCGATGCAATTTCTGTGTTTCAACAACACTCTGATAGTCCACAGATTACAGAATGCCTCCAGATGTGCATCGAAAATTACTCCTGGTCATCCAGGGAACGATCAAAGCGTAGACTCTTTGAGACATTAGTCCCATGGAGGAAAGTGCGCATGGTGACTGTTGTATTCAATCCCGATGCAATTTCTGTGTTTCAACAACACTCTGAGAGTCCATGGATTACAGAATGCCTCCAGATGTGCATCGGAAACTACTACTGGTCTTCCAGGGAACTATCAAAGCGTAGAATTTTTGTGACATTACTTCCACGTAGGAAACTGCGCATGGTGACTGTTGTATTCTATCCTGAGGCAATTTCTATGTTTCATCAACACTTTCAAGGTCCACAGATAACAAAATACCCCCAGATGTGCATCGAAAACTACTACTGGTCTTCCAGGGAACGATCAAAGCGTAAACTCTTCGAGACATTACTCCCATGGAGGAAAGTGCGAATGGTGACTGTTGTATTCAATACCCAAGCAATTTCTGTGTTTCATCAAAACTTTGAAGGTCCACAGATTGCAGAATGCCTCCAGATGTGCATCGGAAACTACTACTGGACTTGCAGGGAACGATCAAAGCGTAGACTGTTTGAGACTTTACTCCCATGGAGGAGAGTGCGAATGGTGTCTGTTGTATTCAATCCCGATGCATTTTCTGTGTTTCATCAACACTCTGATAGTCCACACATTACAGAATGCCCCCAGATGTGCATCGGAAACTAGTACTGGTCTTCCAGGGAACGATCAACGCGTAAACTGATTGAGACGTTACTCCCATATAGGAAAGTGCGCATGGTGACTGTTGTATTCAATCCCGACGCAATTTCTGTGTTTAAACAACACTCTGATAGTTTACAGATTACAGAATGCGTCCAGATGTGCATCGGAAACTACTACTGGACTTGCAGGGAACGATCAAAGCGTAGACTGTTTGAGACATTACTCCCATGGAGGAAAGTGGGCATGGTGCCTGTTGTATTCAATCCCGATGCAATTTCTGTGTTTCATCAACACTCTGATAGTCCACACATTACAGATTTCCCCCAGATGTGCATCGGAAACTAGTACTGGTCTTCCAGGGAACGATCAAAGCGTGGACTGTTTGAGACATTACTTCCATGGAGGAAAGTGCGCATGGTGACTGTTGTATTGAATCCCGATGCAATTTCTGTATTTCATCAACACTCTGTTAGTCCACAGATTACAGAAAGCCTCCAGATGTGCATCGGAAACTACTACTGGTCTTCCATTGAACGATCAAATCGTAAACTGTTTGAGACATAACTCCCATGGAGGAAAGTGCGCATGGTGACTGTTGTATTCAATCCCGAGGCAATTTCTATGTTTCATCAACACTTTCAAGGTCCACATATTACAGAATGCCTCCAGATGTGCATCGGAAACTACTACTGGTCTTCCAGGAAACGATCAAACCGTAGACTGTTTGAGACATTACTCCCATGGAGGAAAGTGCGCATGGTGACTGTTGTATTCAATCCCGATGCAATTTATGTGTTTCATCAACACTCTGATAGTCCACAGACTACAGAATGCCTCCAGAGGTGCATCGGAAACTAATAATGGTCTTCCGGGGAACGATCAAAGCGTAGTATTTTTGTGACATTACTCCCATGTAGGAAAGTGCGGATGGTGACGGTTGTATTCAATCCCGATGCAATTTCTGTGTCTCATGAACACTTTGAAGGTCCACAGATTACAGAATGCCTCCATATGTGCATCGGAAACTACTAATGGTCTTCTAGGAAACGATCAAAGCGTAGACAGTTTGAGACATTACTCCCATGGAGGAAAGTGCGCATGGTTACTGTTGTATTCAATCCCGATGCAATTTCTGTGTTTCAAGAACACTCTGATAGTCCACAGATTACAGAATGCCTCCAGATGTGCATCGGAAACTACTCCTGGTCATCCAGGGAACGATCAAAGCCTGGACTGTTTGAGACATTAATCCCATGGAGGAAAGTCCGCATAGTGACTGTTGTATTCTACCCCGATGCAATTTGTGTGTTTCAACAACACGCTGATAGTCAACAGCTAACAGAATGCCTCCAGATGTGCATCGGAAACTACTACTGGTCTTAAAGGGAACGATCAAAACTTAGACTGTTTGAGACATTACTCCCATTTAGGAAAATTGCGCATGGTGACTGTTGTATTCAATCCCGATGCAATTTCTGTGTTTCAACAACACTCTGATAGTCCACACATTACAGAATGAACCCAGATGTTCATCGGAAACAACTACAGGTCTTCCAGGGAACGATCAGAGCGTAAACGGTTTGAGACATTACTCCCATGGAGGAAAGTGCGCATGGTGACTGTTGTATTCAATATCGATGAAATTTCTGTGTTTCATCAACACTCTGTTAGTTCACACATTACAGAATGCCCCCAGCTGTGCATCGGAAACTGCTACTGGTCTTCGAGGGAACGATCAAAGCAAAAATTGTTTGAGACATTACTCCCATAGAGGAAAGTGCGCATGGTGACTGTTGTATTCAATCCCGATCCAATCTCTGTGTTTCATCAACACTCTTATGGTCCACAGACAACAGAATGCCTCCAGATGTGCATCGGAAACAACTACTGGTTCTCCAGGGAACTATCAAAGCGTAGATTTTTTGTGACATTACTTCCATGTAGGAAACTGCGCATGGTGACTGTTGTATTCAATCCCGATTCAATTTCTGTGTCTCATCAACACTTTGAAGGTCCACAGATTACAGAATGCCTCCTGATGTGCATCGGAAACTACTACAGGTCTTACAGGAAACGATCAAAGCGTAGACAGTTTTAGACATTACTCCCATCGAGGAAAGTTCGCATGGTGACTGTTGTGTTCAGTCCCGATGCAATTTATGTGTTTCAACAACACTCTGATAGTCCACAGATTACAGAATGCCTCCAGATGTGCATCGAAAATTACTCCTCGTCATCCAGGGAACGATCAAAGCGTAATCTGTTTGAGAAATCACTCCCATGGAGGAAAATGTGCATGATGACTGTTGTATTCTATCCCGAGGCAATTTCTATGTTTCATCAACACTTTCAAGGTCCACAGATTACAGAGTGCCCCCAGATGTGCATCGAAAACTACTACTGGTCTTCCACGGAACGATCAAAGCGTAAACTGTTCGAGACATTACTCCCATGGAGGAAAGTGCGCATGGTGACTGTTGTATTCAATACCCAAGCAATTTCTGTGTTTCATCAACACTTTGAAGGTCCACAGCTTGCAGAATGCCTCCAGATGTGCATCGGAAACTACTACTGGACTTGCAGGGAACGATCAAAGCGTAGACTGTTTGGGACATTACTCCCATGGAGGAAAGTGCGAATGGTGTCTGTTGTATTCAATCCCGATGCATTTTCTGTGTTACATCAACACTCTGATAGTCCACACATTACAGAATGCCCCCAGATGTGCATCGGAAACTAGTGCTGGTCTTCCAGGGAACGATGAATGCGTAAACTGTTTGAGACATTACTTCCATATAGGAAAGTGCGCATGGTGACTGTTGTATTCAATCCCGACGCAATCTCTGTGTTTACACAACACTCTGATAGTTTACAGATTACAGAATGCGTCCAGATGTGCATCGGAAACTACTACTGGACTTGCAGGGAACGATCAAAGCGTAGACTGTTTCAGACATTACTCCCATGGAGGAAAGTGCGCATGGTGTCAGTTGTATTCAATCCCGATGCAATTTCTGTGTTTCATCAACACTCTGATAGTCCACACATTACATATTTCCCCCAGATGTGCATCGGAAACTAGTACTAATCTTCCAGGGAACGATCAAAGCGTGGACTGTTTGAGACATTACTTCCATGGAGGAAAGTGCACATGGTGTCTGTTGTATTGAATCCCGATGCAATTTCTGTGTTTCATCAACACTCTGTTAGTCCACAGATTACAGAATGCCTCCAGATGTGCATCGGAAACTACTACTGGTCTTCCAGGGAACGATCGAAGCGTAAACTGTTTGGGACATTACTCCCATGGAGGGAAGTGCGCATAATGATTGTTGTATTCAATCCCGAGGCAATTTCTATGTTTCATCAACACTTTCATGGTCCACAGATTACAGAATGCCTCCAGATGTGCATCGGAAACTACTACTGGTCTTCTAGGAAACGATCAATCCGTAGACAGTTTGAGACATTACTCCCATGGAGGAAAGTTCGCATGGTGACTGTTGTATTCAATCCCGATGCAATGTCTGTGTTTCAACTACACTCTGATAGTCCACAGATTACAGAATGCCTCCAGATGTGCATCGGAAACTACTCCTGGTCATCCAGGGAACGATCAAAGCCTGGACTGTTTGAGACATTAATCCCATGGAGGAAAGTGCGCATAGTGACAGTTGTATTCAACCCCGATGCAATTTCTGTGTTTCAACAACACTCTGATAGTCAACAGATAACAGAATGCCTCCAGATGTGCATCGGAAACTACTACTGGTCTTTAAGGGAACGATCAAAGCGTAGAATGCTTGCGACATTACTCCCATGTAGGAAAATTGCTCATGGTGACTGTTGTATTCAATTCCAATGCAATTTCTGTGTTTCAACAACACTCTGATAGTCCACACATTACAGAATGAACCCAGATGTTCATCGGAAACAACTACTGGTCTTCCAGGGAACGATCAAAGCGTAAACGGTTTGAGACATTACTCCCATGGAGGGAAGTGCGCATGGTGACTGTTGTATTCAATCCGGAGGCAATTTGTGTGTTTCATCAACAATTTGAAGGTCCACAGGTTACAGAATGCCTCCAGATGTGCATCGGAAAATACTACTGGTCTTCCAGGAAACGATCAAAGCGTAGACAGTTAGAGACATTTCTGCCATAGAGGAAAGTTCGCATGGAGACTGTTGTATTCAATCCCGATGCAATTTCTGTGTTTCATCAACACTCTGATAGTTCACACATTACAGAATGCCCCCAGATGTGCATCGGAAACTACTACTGGTCTTCCAGGGAACGATCAAAGCGTAAACGGTTTGAGACATTACTCCCATGGAGGGAAGTGCGCATGGTGACTTTTGTATTCAATCCGGAGGCAATTTGTGTGTTTCATCAACAATTTGAAGGTCCACAGGTTACAGAATGCCTCCAGATGTGCATCGGAAACTACTACTGTTCTTCCAGGGAACGATCAAAGCGTAGACTGTTTGACACATTACTCCCATGGAGGAAAGTGCGCATGGTGACTGTTGTATTCAATCCCGATGCAATTTCTGTGTTTCATCAACACTCTGATAGTTCACACATTACAGAATGCCCCCAGATGTGCATCGGAAACTACTACTGGTCTTCCAGGGAACGATCAAAGCGTAGACTGTTTGAGACATTACTCCCATGGAGGAAAGTGCGCATGGTGACTGTTGTATTCACTCCCGATGCAATTTCTGTGTTTCATCAACACTCTGATAGCCCACAGATTACACAATGACACCAGATGTGCATCGGAAACTAATACTGGTCTTCCAGGGAACGATCAAAGCGTAGATTGTTTGAGACATTACTCCCATGGAGGAAAGTGCGCATAGTGACTGTTGTATTCAATCCCGATGCAATTTCTGTGTTTCATCAACACTCTGTTAGTCCACAGATTACAGAATGCCTCCAGATATGCATCGGAAACTACTACAGGTCTTCCAGGGAAGGATCAAAACGGAAATTGTTTGAGACATTACTCCCATGGAGGAAAGTGCGCGTAGTGACTGTTGTATTCAATCCCGATGCAATTTCTGTGTTTCATCAACACTCTGATAGTCCACAGACAACAGAATGAATCCAGATGTGCATCGGAAACAACTACTGGTCTTCCAGGGAACGATCAAAGCGTAGAATTTTTGTGACATTACTTCCATGTAGGAAAGTTCGCATGGTGACTGTTGTATTCAATCCTGATGCAATTTCTGTGTCTCATCAACACTTTGAAGGTCCACAGATTACAGAATGCCTCCAGATGTGCATCGGAAACTACTACTGGTGTTCCAGGAAACGATCAAAGCGTAGACAATTTAGGACATTACTCCCATGGAGGAAAGTTCGCATTGTGACTGTTGTATTCAATCCCGATGCAATTTCTGTGTTTCAACAACACTCTGATAGTCCACAGATTACAGAATGCCTCCAGATGTGCATCGAAAATTACTCCTGGTCATCCAGGGAACGATCAAAGCGTAGACTCTTTGAGACATTAGTCCCATGGAGGAAAGTGCGCATGGTGACTGTTGTATTCAATCCCGATGCAATTTCTGTGTTTCAACAACACTCTGAGAGTCCATGGATTACAGAATGCCTCCAGATGTGCATCGGAAACTACTACTGGTCTTCCAGGAAACGATCAAAGCGTAGACAGTTTGAGACATTACTCCCATAGAGGAACGTTCGCATGGTGACTGTTGTATTCAATCCCGATGCAATTTCTGTGTTTGAACAACACTCTGATAGTTTACAGATTACAGAATGCCTCCAGATGTGCATCAGAAAATACTACTGGTCTTAAAGGGAACGATCAAAGCGTATTCTGTTTGAGAAATCACTCCTATGGAGGAAAATGCGCATGATGACTGTTGTATTCTATCCCGAGGCAATTTCTATGTTTCATCAACACTTTCAAGGTCCACAGATTACAGAATGCCAACAGATGTGCATCGGAAACTACTCCTGGTCATCCAGGGAACGATCAAAGCCTGGACTGTTTGAGACATTAATCCCATGGAGGAAAGTGCGCATAGTGACTGTTGTATTCAACCCCGATGCAATTTCTGTGTTTCAACAACACTCTGATAGTCAACAGATAACAGAATGCCTCCAGATGTGCATCGGAAACTACTACTGGTCTTTAAGGGAACGATTAAAACGTAGACTGTTTGAGACATTACTCCCATTTAGGAAAATTGCGCATGGTGACTGTTGTATTCAATCCCGATGCAATTTCTGTGTTTCAACAACACTCTGATAGTCCACACATTACTGAATGAACCCAGATGTTCATCGGAAACAACTACTGGTTTTCCAGGGAACGATCAAAGCGTAAACGGTTTGAGACATTACTCCCATGGAGGGAAGTGCGCATGGTGACTGTTGTATTCAATCCCCAGGCAATTTCTGTGTTTCATCAACAATTTGAAGGTCCACAGGTTGCAGAATGCCTCCAGATGTGCATCGGAAACTACTACTGGTCTTCCAGGGAACGATCAAAGCGTGGACTGTTTGAGACATTACTCCCATGGAGGAAAGTGCGCATGGTGTCTGTTGTATTCAATCCCGATGCAATTTCTGTGTTTCATCAACACTCTGATAGTCCACACATTACAGATTTCCCCCAGATGTGCATCGGAAACTAGTACTGGTCTTCCCGGGAACGATCAAAGCGTGGACTGTTTGAGACATTACTTCCATGGAGGAAAGTGCGCATGGTGGCTGTTGTATTGAATCCCGATGCAATTTCTGTGTTTCATCAACACTCTGTTAGTGCACAGATTACAGAATGCCTCCAGATGTGCATCGGAAACTACTACTGGTCTTCCAGGGAACGATCAAAGCGTAAACTGTTTGAGACATTACTCCTATGGAGGGAAGTGCGCATAATGACTGTTGTATTCAATCCCGAGGCAACTTCTATGTTTCATCAACACTTTCAAGGTCCACAGATTACAGAATGCCTCCAGATGTGCATCGGAAACTACTACTGGTCTTCTAGGAAACGATCAAACCGTACACAGTTTGAGACATTACTCCCATGGAGGAAAGTTCGCATGGTGACTGTTGTATTCAATCCCGATGCAATGTCTGTGTTTCAACTACACTCTGATAGTCCACAGATTACAGAATGCCTCCAGATGTGCATCGGAAACTACTCCTGGTCATCCAGGGAACGATCAAAGCCTGGACTGTTTGAGACATTAATCCCATGGAGGAAAGTGCGCATAGTGACTGTTGTATTCAACCCCGATGCAATTTCTGTGTTTCAACAACACTCTGATAGTCAACAGATAACAGAATGCCTCCAGATGTGCATCGGAAACTACTACTGGTCTTTAAGGGAACGATCAAAACGTAGACTGTTTGAGACATTACTCCCATTTAGGAAAATTGCTCATGGTGACTGTTGTATTCAATTCCGATGCAATTTCTGTGTTTCAACAACACTCTGATAGTCCACACATTACAGAATGAACCCAGATGTTCATCGGAAACAACTACTGGTCTTCCAGGGAACGATCAAAGCGTAAACTGTTTGAGACATTACTCCCATGGAGGGAAGTGCGTATGGTGACTGTTGTATTCAATCCGGAGGCAATTTGTGTGTTTCATCAACAATTTGAAGGTCCACAGGTTACAGAATGCCTCCAGATGTGCATCGGAAACTACTACAGGTCTTCCAGGAAACGATCAAAGCGTAGACAGTTAGAGACATTTCTGCCATAGAGGAAAGTTCGCATGGAGACTGTTGTATTCAATCCCGATGCAATTTCTGTGTTTCATCAACACTCTGATAGTTCACACATTACAGAATGCCCCCAGATGTGCATCGGAAACTACTACTGGTCTTCCAGGGAACGATCAAAGCGTAAACGGTTTGAGACATTACTCCCATGGAGGGAAGTGCGCATGGTGACTTTTGTATTCAATCCGGAGGCAATTTGTGTGTTTCATCAACAATTTGAAGGTCCACAGGTTACAGAATGCCTCCAGATGTGCATCGGAAACTACTACTGGTCTTCCAGGGAACGATCAAAGCGTAGACTGTTTGACACATTACTCCCATGGAGGAAAGTGCGCATGGTGACTGTTGTATTCAATCCCGATGCAATTTCTGTGTTTCATCAACACTCTGATAGTTCACACATTACAGAATGCCCCCAGATGTGCATCGGAAACTACTACTGGTCTTCCAGGGAACGATCAAAGCGTAGACTGTTTGAGACATTACTCCCATGGAGGTAAGTGCGCATGGTGACTGTTGTATTCACTCCCGATGCTATTTCTGTGTTTCATCAACACTCTGATAGCCCACAGATTACACAATGACACCAGATGTGCATCGGAAACTAATACTGGTCTTCCAGGGAACGATCAAAGCGTAGATTGTTTGAGACATTACTCCCATGGAGGAAAGTGCGCATAGTGACTGTTGTATTCAATCCCGATGCAATTTCTGAGTTTCATCAACACTCTGTTAGTCCACAGATTACAGAATGCCTCCAGATATGCATCGGAAACTACTACAGGTCTTCCAGGGAAGGATCAAAACGGAAATTGTTTGAGACATTACTCCCATGGAGGAAAGTGCGCATAGTGACTGTTGTATTCAATCCCGATGCAATTTCTGTGTTTCATCAACACTCTGATAGTCCACAGACAACAGAATGAATCCAGATGTGCATCGGAAACAACTACTGGTCTTCCAGGGAACGATCAATGCGTAGAATTTTTGTGACATTACTTCCATGTAGGAAAGTTCGCATGGTGACTGTTGTATTCAATCCCAATTTAATTTCTGTGTCTCATCAACACTTTGAAGGTCCACAGATTACAGAATGCCTCCAGATGTGCATCGGAAACCACTACTGGTGTCCAGGAAACGATCAAAGCGTAGACAATTTAAGACATTACTCCCATGGAGGAAAGTTCGCATTGTGACTGTTGTATTCAATCCCGATGCAATTTCTGTGTTTCAACAACACTCTGATAGTCCACAGATTACAGAATGCCTCCAGATGTGCATCGAAAATTACTCCTGGTCATCCAGGGAACGATCAAAGCGTAGACTCTTTGAGACATTAGTCCCATGGAGGAAAGTGCGCATGGTGACTGTTGTATTCAATCCCGATGCAATTTCTGTGTTTGAACAACACTCTGATAGTTTACAGATTACAGAATGCCTCCAGATGTGCATCGGAAAATACTACTGGTCTTAAAGGGAACGATCAAAGCGTATTCTGTTTGAGATATCACTCCTATGGAGGAAAATGCGCAGGATGACTGTTGTATTCTATCCCGAGACAATTTCTATGTTTCATCAACACTTTCAAGGTCCACAGATTACAGAATGCCAACAGATGTGCATCGGAAACTACTCCTGGTCATCCAGGGAACGATCAAATCCTGGACTGTTTGAGACATTAATCCCATGGAGGAAAGTGCGCATAGTGACTGTTGTATTCAACCCCGATGCAATTTCTGTGTTTCAACAACACTCTGATAGTCCACACATTACAGAATGAACCCAGATGTTCATCGGAAACAACTACTGGTTTTCCAGTTAACGATCAAAGCGTAAACGGTTTGAGACATTACTCCCATGGAGGGAAGTGCGCATGGTGACTGTTGTATTCAATCCCCAGGCAATTTCTGTGTTTCATCAACAATTTGAAGGTCCACAGGTTGCAGAATGCCTCCAGATGTGCATCGGAAACTACTACTGGTCTTCCAGGGAACGATCAAAGCGTGGACTGTTTGAGACATTACTCCCATGGAGGAAAGTGCGCATGGTGACTGTTGTATTCAATCCCAATGCAATTTCTGTGTTTCATCAACACTCTGATAGTTCACACATTACAGAATGCCCCCAGATGTGCATCGGAAACTACTACTGGTCTTCCAGGGAACGATGAAAGCGAAAACTGTTCGATACATTACTCCCATTGAGGAAAGTGCGCATGGTGACTGTTGTATTCAATCCCGATGCAATTTCTGTGTTTCATCAACACTCTGATAGTCCACAGATTGCAGAATGCCTCCAGATGTGCATCGGAAACTACTACAGGTCTTCCAGGGAACGATCAAAGCGTAGACTCTTTGACACATTACTCCCATGGAGGAAAGTGCGCATGGTGACTGTTGTATTCAATCCCGATGCAATTTCTGTGTTTCATCAAAACACTGATAGTCCACAGATTACACAATGACACCAAATGTGCATTGGAAACTAATACTGGTCTTCCAGGGAACGATCAAAGCGTAGACTGTTTGAGAAATTACTCCCATGGAGGAAAGTGCGCATGGTGACTGTTGTATTCAATCCCGATGCAATTTCTGTGTTTCATCAACACTCTGATAGTCCACAGACAACAGAATGCCTCCAGATGTGCATCGGAAACAACTACTGGACTTCCAGGGAACGATCAAAGCGTAGAATTTTTGTGACATTACTTCCATGTAGGAAAGTTCGCATGGTGACTGTTGTATTCAATCCCGATGCAATTTCAGTGTCTCATCAACACTTTGAAGGTCCACAGATTACAGAATGCCTCCAGATGTGCATCGGAAACTACTACTGGTGTTCCAGGAAACAATCAAAGCGTAGACAATTTTAGACATTACTCCCATGGAGGAAAGTTCGCATTGTGACTGTTGTATTCAATCCCGATGCAATTTCTGTGTTTCAACAACTCTCTGATAGTCCACAGATTGCAGAATGCCTCCAGATGTGCATCGAAAATTACTCCTGGTGATCCAGGGAACGATCAAAGCGTAGCCTCTTTGAGACATTAGTCCCATGGAGGAAAGTGCGCATGGTGACTGTTGTATACAATCCCGATGCGATTTCTGTATTTCAACAACATTCTGAGAGTCCACAGATTACAGAATGCCTCCAGATGTGCATCGGAAACTACTACTGGTCTTCCAGGAAACGATCAAAGCGTAGACAGTTTGAGACATTACTCCCATGGAGGAAAGTTCGCATGGTGACTGTTGTATTCAATCAAGATACAATTTCTGTGTTTGAACAACACTCTGATAGTTTACAGATTACAGAATGCCTCCAGATGTGCATCGGAAACTACTACTGGTCTTAATGGGAACGATCAAAACGTATTCTGTTTGAGAAATCACTCCCATGGAGGAAAATGCGCATGAAGACTGTTGTATTCTATCCCGAGGCAATTTCTATGTTTCATCAACACTTTCAAGGTCCACAGATTACAGAATGCCCCCAGATGTGCATCGGAAAATAGTACTGGCCTTCCAGGGAACGATCAAAGCGTAAATTGTTCGAGACATTACTCGCATGGAGGAAAGTGCGCATGGTGACTGTTGAATTCAATCCCGATGCAATTTCTGTGTTTCAACAACACTCTGATAGTCCACAGATTACAGAATGCCTCCAGATGTGCATCGGAAACTACTACAGGTCTTCCAGGGAACGATCAAAGCGTAGACTGTTTGAGACATTACTGCCATCGAGGAAAGTGCGCATGGTGACTCTTGTATTCAATCCCGATGCAATTTCTGTGTTTCATAAACACTCTGATAGTCCACACATTACAGAATGACCCCATATGTGCATCGGAAACTAGTACTGGTCTTCCAGGGAACGATCAAAGCGTAAACTGTTTGAAACATTCTCCCATATAGGAAAGTGCGCATGGTGACTGTTGTACTCAATCCAGACGCAATATCTGTGTTTAAACAACACTCTGATAGTTTACAGATTACAGAATGCCTCCAGATGTCCATCGGAAACTACTACTGGTCTTCCAGGGAACGATCAAAGCGTGGACTGTTTGAGACATTACTCCCATGGAGGAAAGTGCGCATGGTGACTGTTGAATTGAATCCCGATGCAATTTCTCTGTTTCATCAACACTCTGTTAGTCCACAGATTACAGAATTCCTCCAAATGTGCATCGGAAACTACTACAGGTCTTCCAGGGAACGATCAAAGCGTAAACTGTTTGAGACATTACTCCCATATAGGAAAGTGCGCATGGTGACTGTTGTATTCAATCCCGACGCAATCTCTGTATTTCATCAACACTCTGATAGTCCACACATTACAGAATGCTCCCAGATGTGCATTGGAAACTAGTACTGGTCTTCCAGGGAACGATCAAAGCGTAAACTGTTTGATACATTACTCCCATATAGGAAAGTGCGCATGGTGACTGTTGTATTCAATCCCGACGCAATTTCTGTGTTTAAACAACACTCTGATAGTTTACAGATTACAGAATGCCTCCAGATGTCCATCGGAAACTACTACTGGTCTTCCAGGGAACGATCAAAGCGTGGACTGTTTGAGACATTACTCCCATGGAGGAAAGTGCGCATGGTGACTGTTGTATAGAATCCCGATGCAATTTCTGTGTTTCATCAACACTCTGTTAGTCCACAATAATCAGAATGAATCCAGATGTGCATCGGAAACTACTACAGGTCTTCCATGGAACGATCAATACGTAAACTGTTTGAGACATTACTCCCATGGAGGAAAGTGCGCATGGTGACTGTTGTATTCAATCCCGATGCAATTTCTGTGTTTCATGAACACTCTGATAGTCCACACATTACAGAATGCCCCCAGATGTGAATCGGAAACTAGTACTGGTCTTCCAGGGAACGATCAAAGCGTAAACTGTTTGAAACATTCTCCCATATAGGAAAGTGCGCATGGTGACTGTTGTATTCAATCCCGACGCAATTTCTGTGTTTAAACAACACTCTGATAGTCCCCACATTACAGAATGTCCCCAGATGTGCATCGGAAACTACTACTGGTCTTCCAGGGAACGACCAAACCGTAGACTGTTTGAGACATTACTCCCATGGAGGAAAGTGCGCATGGTGGCTGTTGTATTCAATCCCGAGGCAATTCCTATGTTTCATCAACACTTTCAAGGTCCACAGATTACAGAATGCCTCCAGAAGTGCATCGGAAACTACTACTGGTCTTCCAGGAAACGATCAAACCGTATACTGTTTGAGACATTATTCCCATGGAGGAAAGAGCGCATGGTGACTGTTGTATTCAATCCCGATGCAATTTCTGTGTTTCATCAACACTTTGATAGTAAACAAACAACAGAATGCCCCCAGATGTGCATCGGAAACTAATAATGGTCTTCCAGGGACGATCAAAGCGTAGAATTTTTGTGACATTACTCCCATGTAGGAAAGTGCGCATGGTGACGGTTCTATTCAATCCCGATGCAATTTCTGTGTCTCATCAACACTTTGAAGGTCCACAGATTACAGAATGCCTCCAGATGTGCATGGGAAACTACTACTGGTCTTCTAGGAAACGATCAAAGCGTAGACAGTTTGAGACATTACTCCCATGTAGGAAAGTGCGCATGGTGACGGTTGTATTCAATCCCGATGTAATTTCTGTGTCTCATCAACACTTTGAAGGTCCACAGATTACAGAATGCCTCCAGATTTGCATGGGAAACTACTACTGGTCTTCTAGGAAACGATCAAAGCGTAGACAGTTTGAGACATTACACCCATGGAGGAAAGTGCGCATGGTTACTGTTGTATTCAATCCCGATGCAATGTCTGTGTTTCAAGAACACGCTGATAGATCACACATTACAGAATGCCCCCAGATGTGCATCGGAAACTACTACTGGTCTTCCAGGGAACGATCAAAGCGTAAACAGTTCGATACATTACTCCCATGGAGGAAAGTACGCATGGTGACTGTTGTATTCAATCCCGATGCAATTTCTGTGTTTCATCAACACTCTGATAGTCCACAGATTACAGAATGCCTCCAGATGTGCATCGGAAACTACTACAGGTCTTCCAGGGAAGGATCAAAGCGGAAGTTGTTTGAGACATTACTCCCATGGGAGAAAGTGCGCATGGTGACTGTTGTATTCAATATCCAAGCAATTTCTGTGTTTCATCAAAACTTTGAAGGTCCACAGATTGCAGAATGCCTCCAGATGTGGATTGGAAACTACTACTGGACTTGCAGGGAACGATCAAAGCGTAGACTGTTTGAGACATTACTCCCATGGAGGAGAGTGCGAATGGTGTCTGTTGTATTCAATCCCGATGCATTTTCTGTGTTTCATCAACACTCTGATAGTCCACACATTACAGAATGCCCCCAGATGTGCATCGGAAACTAGTACTGGTCTTCCAGGGAACGATCAACGCGTAAACTGATTGAGACGTTACTCCCATATAGGAAAGTGCGCATGGTGACTGTTGTATTCAATCCCGACGCAATTTCTGTGTTTAAACAACACTCTGATAGTTTACAGATTACAGAATGCGTCCAGATGTGCATCGGAAACTACTACTGGACTTGCAGGAACGATTAAAACGTAGACTGTTTGAGACATTACTCCCATTTAGGAAAATTGCGCATGGTGACTGTTGTATTCAATCCCGAAGCAATTTCTGTGTTTCAACAACACTCTGATAGTCCACACATTACAGAATGAACCCAGATGTTCATCGGAAACAACTACTGGTTTTCCAAGGAACGATCAAAGCGTAAACGGTTTGAGACATTACTCCCATGGAGGGAAGTGCGCATGGTGACTGTTGTATTCAATCCCCAGGCAATTTCTGTGTTTCATCAACAATTTGAAGGTCCACAGGTTGCAGAATGCCTCAGAATGTGCATCGGAAACTACTACTGGTCTTCCAGGGAACGATCAAAGCGTGGACTGTTTGAGACATTACTCCCATGGAGGAAAGTGCGCATGGTGATTGTTGTATTCAATCCCAATGCAATTTCTGTGTTTCATCAACACTCTGATAGTTCACACATTACAGAATGCCCCAAGATGTGCATCGGAAACTACTACTGGTCTTCCAGGGAACGATGAAAGCGAAAACTGTTCGATACATTACTCCCATTGAGGAAAGTGCGCATGGTGACTGTTGTATTCAATCCCGATGCAATTTCTGTGTTTCTTCAACACTCTGATAGTCCACAGATTGCAGAATGCCTCCAGATGTGCATCGGAAACTACTACAGGTCTTCCAGGGAACGATCAAAGCGTAGACTGTTTGAGACATTACTCCCATGGAGGAAAGTGCGCATGGTGACTGTTGTATTCAATCCCGATGCAATTTCTGTGTTTCATCAAAACACTGATAGTCCACAGATTACACAATGACACCAGATGTGCATCGGAAACTAATACTGGTCTTCCAGGGAACGATCAAAGCGTAGACTGTTTGAGACATTACTCCCATGGAGGAAAGTGCGCATGGTGACTGTTTTATTCAATCCCGATGCAATTTCTGTGTTTCATCAACACTCTGATAGTCCACAGACAACAGAATGCCTCCAGATGTGCATCGGAAACAACTACTGGACTTCCAGGGAACGATCAAAGCGTAGAATTTTTGTGACATTACTTCCATGTAGGAAAGTTCGCATGGTGACTGTTGTATTCAATCCCGATGCAATTTCAGTGTCTCATCAACACTTTGAAGGTCCACAGATTACAGAATGCCTCCAGATGTGCATCGGAAACTACTACTGGTGTTCCAGGAAACGATCAAAGCGTAGACAATTTTAGACATTACTCCCATGGAGGAAAGTTCGCATTGTGACTGTTGTATTCAATCCCGATGCAATTTCTGTGTTTCAACAACACTCTGATAGTCCACAGATTACAGAATGCCTCCAGATGTGCATCGAAAATTACTCCTGGTCATCCAGGGAACGATCAAAGCGTAGCCTCTTTGAGACATTAGTCCCATGGAGGAAAGTGCGCATGGTGACTGTTGTATTCAATCCCGATGCGATTTCTGTATTTCAACAACACTCTGAGAGTCCACAGATTACAGAATGCCTCCAGATGTGCATCGGAAACTACTACTGGTCTTCCAGGAAACGATCAAAGCGTAGACAGTTTGAGACATTACTCCCATGGAGGAAAGTTCGCATGGTGACTGTTGTATTCAATCAAGATGCAATTTCTGTGTTTGAACAACACTCTGATAATTTACAGATTACAGAATGCCTCCAGATGTGCATCGGAAACTACTACTGGTCTTAATGGGAACGATCAAAACGTATTCTGTTTGAGAAATCACTCCCATGGAGGAAAATGAGCATGATGACTGTTGTATTCTATCCCGAGGCAATTTCTATGTTTCATCAACACTTTCAAGGTCCACAGATTACAGAATGCCCCCAGATGTGCATCGGAAAATACTACTGGCCTTCCAGGGAACGATCAAAGCGTAAATTGTTCGAGACATTACTCGCATGGAGGAAAGTGCGCATGGTGACTGTTGAATTCAATCCCGATGCAATTTCTGTGTTTCAACAACACTCTGATAGTCCACAGATTACAGAATGCCTCCAGATGTGCATCGTAAACTACTACAGGTCTTCCAGGGAACGATCAAAGCGTAGACTGTTTGAGACATTACTCCCATGGAGGAAAGTGCGCATGGTGACTCTTGTATTAAATCCCGATGCAATTTCTGAGTTTCATGAACACTCTGATAGTCCACATATTACAGAATGCCCCCAGATGTGCATCGGAAACTAGTACTGGTCTTCCAGGGAACGATCAAAGCGTAAACTGTTTGAAACATTCTCCCATATAGGAAAGTGCGCATGGTGACTGTTGTATTCAATCCCGACGCAATTTCTCTGTTTAAACAACACTCTGATAGTTTACAGATTACAGAATGCCTCCAGATGTCCATCGGAAACTACTACTGGTCTTCCAGGGAACGATCAAAGCGTGGACTGTTAGAGACATTACTCCCATGGAGGAAAGTGCGCATGGTGACTGTTGAATTGAATCCCGATGCAATTTCTCTGTTTCATCAACACTCTGTTAGTCCACAGATTACAGAATTCCTCCAAATGTGCATCGGAAACTACTACAGGTCTTCCAGGGGACGATCAAAGCGTAAACTGTTTGAGACATTACTCCCATATAGGAAAGTGCGCATGGTGACTGTTGTATTCAATCCCGACGCAATTTCTGTATTTCATCAACACTCTGATAGTCCACACATTACAGAATGCTCCCAGATGTGCATTGGAAACTAGTAGTGGTCTTCCAGGGAACGATCAAAGCGTAAACTCTTTGCTACATTACTCCCATATAGAAAGTGCGCATGGTGTCTGTTGTACTCAATCCCGACGCAATTTCTGTGTTTAAACAACACTCTGATAGTTTACAGATTACAGAATGCCTCCAGATGTCCATCGGAAACTACTACTGGTCTTCCAGGGAACGATCAGGGCGTGGACTGTTTGAGACATTACTCCCATGGAGGAAAGTGCGCATGGTGACTGTTGTATAGAATCCCGATGCAATTTCTGTGTTTCATCAACACTCTGTTAGTCCACAATAATCAGAATGAATCCAGATGTGCATCGGAAACTACTACAGGTCTTCCATGGAACGATCAAAACGTAAACTGTTTGAGACATTACTCCCATGGAGGAAAGTGCGCATGGTGACTGTTGTATTCAATCCCGATGCAATTTCTGTGTTTCATGAACACTCTGATAGTCCACACAGTACAGAATGCCCCCAGATGTGCATCGGAAACTAGTACTGGTCTTCCAGGGAACGATCAAAGCGTAAACTGTTTGAAACATTCTCCCATATAGGAAAGTGCGCATGGTGACTGTTGTATTCAATCCCGACGCAATTTCTGTGTTTAAACAACACTCTGATAGTCCCCACATTACAGAATGTCCCCAGATGTGCATCGGAAACTACTACTGGTCTTCCAGGGAACGATCAAACCGTAGACTGTTTGAGACATTACTCCCATGGAGGAAAGTGCGCATGGTGGCTGTTGTATTCAATCCCGAGGCAATTCCTATGTTTCATCAACACTTTCAAGGTCCACAGATTACAGAATGCCTCCAGAAGTGCATCGGAAACTACTACTGGTCTTCCAGGAAACGATCAAACCGTAGGCTGTTTGAGACATTATTCCCATGGAGGAAAGTGCGCATGGTGATTGTTGTATTCAATCCCGATGCAATTTCTGTGTTTCATCAACACTCTGATAGTAAACAAACAACAGAATGCCCCCAGATGTGCATCGGAAACTAATAATGGTCTTCCAGGGACGGTCAAAGCGTAGAATTTTTGTGACATTACTCCCATGTAGGAAAGTGCGCATGGTGACGGTTCTATTCAATCCCGATGCAATTTCTGTGTCTCATCAACACTTTGAAGGTCCACAGATTACAGAATGCCTCCAGATGTGCATGGGAAACTACTACTGGTCTTCTAGGAAACGATCAAAGCGTAGATAGTTTGAGACATTACTCCCATGTAGGAAAGTGCGCATGGTGACGGTTGTATTCAATCCCGATGTAATTTCTGTGTCTCATCAACACTTTGAAGGTCCACAGATTACAGAATGCCTCCAGATTTGCATGGGAAACTACTACTGGTCTTCTAGGAAACGATCAAAACGTAGACAGTTTGAGACATTAAACCCATGGAGGAAAGTGCGCATGGTTACTGTTGTATTCAATCCCGATGCAATGTCTGAGTTTCAAGAACACTCTGATAGATCACACATTACAGAATGCCCCCAGATGAGCATCGGAAACTACTACTGGTCTTCCAGGGAACGATCAAAGCGTAAACTGTTCGATACATTACTCCCATGGAGGAAAGTACGCATGGTGACTGTTGTATTCAATCCCGATGCAATTTCTGTGTTTCATCAACACTCTGATAGTCCACAGATTACAGAATGCCTCCAGATGTGCATCGGAAACTACTACAGGTCTTCCAGGGAAGGATCAAAGCGGAAGTTGTTTGAGACATTACTCCCATGGAGGAAAGTGCGCATGGTGACTGTTGTATTCAATATCCAAGCAATTTCTGTGTTTCATCAAAACTTTGAAGGTCCACAGATTGCAGAATGCCTCCAGATGTGGATTGGAAACTACTACTGGACTTGCAGGGAACGATCAAAGCGTAGACTGTTTGAGACATTACTCCCATGGAGGAGAGTGCGAATGGTGTCTGTTGTATTCAATCCCGATGCATTATCTGTGTTTCATCAACACTCTGATAGTCCACACATTACAGAATGCCCCCAGATGTGCATCGGAAACTAGTACTGGTCTACCAGGGAGCGATCAACGCGTAAACTGATTGAGACGTTACTCCCATATAGGAAAGTGCGCATGGTGACTGTTGTATTCAATCCCGACGCAATTTCTGTGTTTAAACAACACTCTGATAGTTTACAGATTACAGAATGCCTCCAGATGTGCATCGGAAACTACTACTGGTCTTCCACGAAACGATCAAACCGTAGACTGTTTGAGACATTACTCCCGTGGAGGACAGTGCGCATGGTGACTGTTGTATTCATTCCCGATGCAATTTATGTGTTTCATCAACACTCTGATAGTCCACAGACTACAGAATGCCTCCAGAGGTGCATCGGAAACTAATAATGGTCTTCCGGGGAACGATCAAAGCGTAGAATTTTTGTGACATTACTCCCATGTAGGAAAGTGCGGATGGTGACGGTTGTATTCAATCCCGATGCAATTTCTGTGTCTCATGAACACTTTGAAGGTCCACAGATTACAGAATGCCTCCAGATGTGCATCGGAAACTACTACTGGTCTTCCAGGGAACGATCAAAGCGTAGACTGTTTGACACATTACTCCCATGGAGGAAAGTGCGCATGGTGACTGTTGTATTCAATCCCGATGCATTTTCTGTGTTTCATCAACACTCTGATAGTCCACACATTACAGAATGCCCCCAGATGTGCATCGGAAACTAGTACTGGTCTTCCAGGGAACGATCAACGCGTAAACTGATTGAGACGTTACTCCCATATAGGAAAGTGCGCATGGTGACTGTTGTATACAATCCCGACGCAATTTCTGTGTTTCATCAACACTCTGTTAGTCCACAGATTACAGAAAGCCTCCAGATGTGCATCGGAAACTACTACTGGTCATCCAGGGAACGATCAAATCCTGGACTGTTTGAGACATTAATCCCATGGAGGAAAGTCCGCATAGTGACTGTTGTATTCAACCCCGATGCAATTTCTGTGTTTCAACAACACTCTGATAGTCCACAGATTACAGAATGCCTCCAGATATGCATCGGAAACTACTACAGGTCTTCCAGGGAAGGATCAAAACGGAAATTGTTTGAGACATTACTCCCATATAGGAAAGTGCGCATGGTGACTGTTGTATTCAATCCCGACGCAATTTCTGTGTTTACACAACACTCTGATAGTTTACAGATTATAGAATGCGTCCAGATGTGCATCGGAAACTACTACTGGACATGCAGGGAACGATCAAAGCGTAGACTGTTTGAGACATTACTCCCATGGAGGAAAGTGCGCATGGTGTCTGTTGTATTCAATCCCGATGCAATTTCTGTGTTTCATCAACACTCTGATAGTCCACACACTACAGACTTCCCCCAGATGTGCATCGGAAACTAGTACTGGTCTTCCAGGGAACGATCAAAGCGTGGACTGTTTGAGACATTTTTTCCATGGAGAAAAGTGCGCATGGTGGCTGTTGTATTGAATCCCGATGCAATTTCTGTGTTTCATCAACACTCTGTTAGTCCACAGATTACAGAATGCCTCCAGATGTGCATCGGAAACTACTACTGGTCTTCCAGGGAACGATCAAAGCGTAAACTGTTTGAGACATTACTCCCATGGAGGGAAGTGCGCATGGTGACTGTTGTATTCAATCCCGAGGCAATTTCTATGTTTCATCAACACTTTCAAGGTCCACAGATTACAGAATGCCTCCAGATGTGCATCGGAAACTACTACTGGTCTTCTAGGAAACGATCAAACCGTAGACAGTTTGAGACATTACTCCCATGGAGGAAAGTTCGCATGGTGACTGTTGTATTCAATCCCGATGCAATGTCTGTGTTTCAACTACACTCTGATAGTCCACAGATTACAGAATGCCTCCAGATGTGCATCGGAAACTACTCCTGGTCATCCAGGGAACGATCAAAGCCTGGACTGTTTGAGACATTAATCCCATGGAGGAAAGTGCGCATAGTGACTGTTGTATTCAACCCCGATGCAATTTCTGTGTTTCAACAACACTCTGATAGTCAACAGATAACAGAATGCCTCCAGATGTGCATAGGAAATTACTACTGGTCTTTAAGGGAACGATCAAAACGTAGACTGTTTGAGATATTACTCCCATTTAGGAAAATTGCTCATGGTGACTGTTGTATTCAATTCCGATGCAATTTCTGTGTTTCAACAACACTCGGATAGTCCACACATTACAGAATGAACCCAGATGTTCATCGGAAACAACTACTGGTCTTCCAGGGAACGATCAAAGCGTAAACGGTTTGAGACATTACTCCCATGGAGGGAAGTGCGCATGGTGACTGTTGTATTCAATCCGGAGGCAATTTGTGTGTTTCATCAACAATTTGAAGGTCCACAGGTTACAGAATGCCTCCAGATGTGCATCGGAAACTACTACTGGTCTTCCAGGAAACGATCAAAGCGTAGACAGTTAGAGACATTTCTGCCATAGAGGAAAGTTCGCATGGAGACTGTTGTATTCAATCCCGATGCAATTTCTGTGTTTCATCAACACTCTGATAGTTCACACATTACACAATGCCCCCAGATGTGCATCGGAAACTACTACTGGTCTTCCAGGGAACGATCAAAGCGTAAACGGTTTGAGACATTACTCCCATGGAGGGAAGTGCGCATGGTGACTTTTGTATTCAATCCGGAGGCAATTTGTGTGTTTCATCAACAATTTGAAGGTCCACAGGTTACAGAATGCCTCCAGATGTGCATCGGAAACTACTACTGGTCTTCCAGGGAACGATCAAAGCGTAGACTGTTTGACACATTACTCCCATGGAGGAAAGTGCGCATGGTGACTGTTGTATTCAATCCCGATGCAATTTCTGTGTTTCATCAACACTCTGATAGTTCACACATTACAGAATGGCCCCAGATGTGCATCGGAAACTACTACTGGTCTTCCAGGGAACGATCAAAGCGTAGACTGTTTGAGACATTACTCCCATGGAGGAAAGTGCGCATGGTGACTGTTGTATTCACTCCCGATGCAATTTCTGTGTTTCATCAACACTCTGATAGTCCACAGATTACACAATGACACCAGATGTGCATCGGAAACTGATACTGGTCTTCCAGGGAACGATCAAAGCGTAGACTGTTTGAGACATTACTCCCATGGAGGAAAGTGCGCATAGTGACTGTTGTATTCAATCCCGATGCAATTTCTGTGTTTCATCAACACTCTGATAGTCCACAGACAACAGAATGAATCCAGATGTGCATCGGAAACAACTACTGGTCTTCCAGGGAACGATGAAAGCGTAGAATTTTTGTGACATTACTTCCATGTAGGAAAGTTCGCATGGTGACTGTTGTATTCAATCCCGATGCAATTTCTGTGTCTCATCAACACTTTGAAGGTCCACAGATTACAGAATGCCTCCAGATTTGCATGGGAAACTACTACTGGTCTTCTAGGAAACGATCAAAACGTAGACAGTTTGAGACATTAAACCCATGGAGGAAAGTGCGCATGGTTACTGTTGTATTCAATCCCGATGCAATGTCTGAGTTTCAAGAACACTCTGATAGATCACACATTACAGAATGCCCCCAGATGAGCATCGGAAACTAGTACTGGTCTTCCAGGGAACGATCAAAGCGTAAACTGTTTGCTACATTACTCCCATATAGAAAGTGCGCATGGTGTCTGTTGTACTCAATCCCGACGCAATTTCTGTGTTTAAACAACACTCTGATAGTTTACAGATTACAGAATGCCTCCAGATGTCCATCGGAAACTACTACTGGTCTTCCAGGGAACGATCAGAGCGTGGACTGTTTGAGACATTACTCCCATGGAGGAAAGTGCGCATGGTGACTGTTGTATAGAATCCCGATGCAATTTCTGTGTTTCATCAACACTCTGTTAGTCCACAATAATCAGAATGAATCCAGATGTGCATCGGAAACTACTACAGGTCTTCCATGGAACGATCAAAACGTAAACTGTTTGAGACATTACTCCCATGGAGGAAAGTGCGCATGGTGACTGTTGTATTCAATCCCGATGCAATTTCTGTGTTTCATGAACACTCTGATAGTCCACACAGTACAGAATGCCCCCAGATGTGCATCGGAAACTAGTACTGGTCTTCCAGGGAACGATCAAAGCGTAAACTGTTTGAAACATTCTCCCATATAGGAAAGTGCGCATGGTGACTGTTGTATTCAATCCCGACGCAATTTCTGTGTTTAAACAACACTCTGATAGTCCCCACATTACAGAATGACCCCAGATGTGCATCGGAAACTACTACTGGTCTTCCAGGGAACGATCAAACCGTAGACTGTTTGAGACATTACTCCCATGGAGGAAAGTGCGCATGGTGGCTGTTGTATTCAATCCCGAGGCAATTCCTATGTTTCATCAACACTTTCAAGGTCCACAGATTACAGAATGCCTCCAGAAGTGCATCGGAAACTACTACTGGTCTTCCAGGAAACGATCAAACCGTAGACTGTTTGAGACATTATTCCCATGGAGGAAAGTGCGCATGGTGATTGTTGTATTCAATCCCGATGCAATTTCTGTGTTTCATCAACACTCTGATAGTAAACAAACAACAGAATGCCCCCAGATGTGCATCGGAAACTAATAATGGTCTTCCAGGGACGGTCAAAGCGTAGAATTTTTGTGACATTACTCCCATGTAGGAAAGTGCGCATGGTGACGGTTCTATTCAATCCCGATGCAATTTCTGTGTCTCATCAACACTTTGAAGGTCCACAGATTACAGAATGCCTCCAGATGTGCATGGGAAACTACTACTGGTCTTCTAGGAAACGATCAAAGCGTAGATAGTTTGAGACATTACTCCCATGTAGGAAAGTGCGCATGGTGACGGTTGTATTCAATCCCGATGTAATTTCTGTGTCTCATCAACACTTTGAAGGTCCACAGATTACAGAATGCCTCCAGATTTGCATGGGAAACTACTACTGGTCTTCTAGGAAACGATCAAAACGTAGACAGTTTGAGACATTAAACCCATGGAGGAAAGTGCGCATGGTTACTGTTGTATTCAATCCCGATGCAATGTCTGAGTTTCAAGAACACTCTGATAGATCACACATTACAGAATGCCCCCAGATGAGCATCGGAAACTACTACTGGTCTTCCAGGGAACGATCAAAGCGTAAACTGTTCGATACATTACTCCCATGGAGGAAAGTACGCATGGTGACTGTTGTATTCAATCCCGATGCAATTTCTGTGTTTCATCAACACTCTGATAGTCCACAGATTACAGAATGCCTCCAGATGTGCATCGGAAACTACTACAGGTCTTCCAGGGAAGGATCAAAGCGGAAGTTGTTTGAGACATTACTCCCATGGAGGAAAGTGCGCATGGTGACTGTTGTATTCAATATCCAAGCAATTTCTGTGTTTCATCAAAACTTTGAAGGTCCACAGATTGCAGAATGCCTCCAGATGTGGATTGGAAACTACTACTGGACTTGCAGGGAACGATCAAAGCGTAGACTGTTTGAGACATTACTCCCATGGAGGAGAGTGCGAATGGTGTCTGTTGTATTCAATCCCGATGCATTATCTGTGTTTCATCAACACTCTGATAGTCCACACATTACAGAATGCCCCCAGATGTGCATCGGAAACTAGTACTGGTCTACCAGGGAACGATCAACGCGTAAACTGATTGAGACGTTACTCCCATATAGGAAAGTGCGCATGGTGACTGTTGTATTCAATCCCGACGCAATTTCTGTGTTTAAACAACACTCTGATAGTTTACAGATTACAGAATGCCTCCAGATGTGCATCGGAAACTACTACTGGTCTTCCACGAAACGATCAAACCGTAGACTGTTTGAGACATTACTCCCGTGGAGGACAGTGCGCATGGTGACTGTTGTATTCATTCCCGATGCAATTTATGTGTTTCATCAACACTCTGATAGTCCACAGACTACAGAATGCCTCCAGAGGTGCATCGGAAACTAATAATGGTCTTCCGGGGAACGATCAAAGCGTAGAATTTTTGTGACATTACTCCCATGTAGGAAAGTGCGGATGGTGACGGTTGTATTCAATCCCGATGCAATTTCTGTGTCTCATGAACACTTTGAAGGTCCACAGATTACAGAATGCCTCCAGATGTGCATCGGAAACTACTACTGGTCTTCCAGGGAACGATCAAAGCGTAGACTGTTTGACACATTACTCCCATGGAGGAAAGTGCGCATGGTGACTGTTGTATTCAATCCCGATGCATTTTCTGTGTTTCATCAACACTCTGATAGTCCACACATTACAGAATGCCCCCAGATGTGCATCGGAAACTAGTACTGGTCTTCCAGGGAACGATCAACGCGTAAACTGATTGAGACGTTACTCCCATATAGGAAAGTGCGCATGGTGACTGTTGTATACAATCCCGACGCAATTTCTGTGTTTCATCAACACTCTGTTAGTCCACAGATTACAGAAAGCCTCCAGATGTGCATCGGAAACTACTACTGGTCATCCAGGGAACGATCAAATCCTGGACTGTTTGAGACATTAATCCCATGGAGGAAAGTCCGCATAGTGACTGTTGTATTCAACCCCGATGCAATTTCTGTGTTTCAACAACACTCTGATAGTCCACAGATTACAGAATGCCTCCAGATATGCATCGGAAACTACTACAGGTCTTCCAGGGAAGGATCAAAACGGAAATTGTTTGAGACATTACTCCCATATAGGAAAGTGCGCATGGTGACTGTTGTATTCAATCCCGACGCAATTTCTGTGTTTACACAACACTCTGATAGTTTACAGATTATAGAATGCGTCCAGATGTGCATCGGAAACTACTACTGGACATGCAGGGAACGATCAAAGCGTAGACTGTTTGAGACATTACTCCCATGGAGGAAAGTGCGCATGGTGTCTGTTGTATTCAATCCCGATGCAATTTCTGTGTTTCATCAACACTCTGATAGTCCACACACTACAGACTTCCCCCAGATGTGCATCGGAAACTAGTACTGGTCTTCCAGGGAACGATCAAAGCGTGGACTGTTTGAGACATTTTTTCCATGGAGAAAAGTGCGCATGGTGGCTGTTGTATTGAATCCCGATGCAATTTCTGTGTTTCATCAACACTCTGTTAGTCCACAGATTACAGAATGCCTCCAGATGTGCATCGGAAACTACTACTGGTCTTCCAGGGAACGATCAAAGCGTAAACTGTTTGAGACATTACTCCCATGGAGGGAAGTGCGCATGGTGACTGTTGTATTCAATCCCGAGGCAATTTCTATGTTTCATCAACACTTTCAAGGTCCACAGATTACAGAATGCCTCCAGATGTGCATCGGAAACTACTACTGGTCTTCTAGGAAACGATCAAACCGTAGACAGTTTGAGACATTACTCCCATTGAGGAAAGTTCGCATGGTGACTGTTGTATTCAATCCCGATGCAATGTCTGTGTTTCAACTACACTCTGATAGTCCACAGATTACAGAATGCCTCCAGATGTGCATCGGAAACTACTCCTGGTCATCCAGGGAACGATCAAAGCCTGGACTGTTTGAGACATTAATCCCATGGAGGAAAGTGCGCATAGTGACTGTTGTATTCAACCCCGATGCAATTTCTGTGTTTCAACAACACTCTGATAGTCAACAGATAACAGAATGCCTCCAGATGTGCATAGGAAATTACTACTGGTCTTTAAGGGAACGATCAAAACGTAGACTGTTTGAGATATTACTCCCATTTAGGAAAATTGCTCATGGTGACTGTTGTATTCAATTCCGATGCAATTTCTGTGTTTCAACAACACTCGGATAGTCCACACATTACAGAATGAACCCAGATGTTCATCGGAAACAACTACTGGTCTTCCAGGGAACGATCAAAGCGTAAACGGTTTGAGACATTACTCCCATGGAGGGAAGTGCGCATGGTGACTGTTGTATTCAATCCGGAGGCAATTTGTGTGTTTCATCAACAATTTGAAGGTCCACAGGTTACAGAATGCCTCCAGATGTGCATCGGAAACTACTACTGGTCTTCCAGGAAACGATCAAAGCGTAGACAGTTAGAGACATTTCTGCCATAGAGGAAAGTTCGCATGGAGACTGTTGTATTCAATCCCGATGCAATTTCTGTGTTTCATCAACACTCTGATAGTTCACACATTACACAATGCCCCCAGATGTGCATCGGAAACTACTACTGGTCTTCCAGGGAACGATCAAAGCGTAAACGGTTTGAGACATTACTCCCATGGAGGGAAGTGCGCATGGTGACTTTTGTATTCAATCCGGAGGCAATTTGTGTGTTTCATCAACAATTTGAAGGTCCACAGGTTACAGAATGCCTCCAGATGTGCATCGGAAACTACTACTGGTCTTCTAGGGAACGATCAAAGCGTAGACTGTTTGACACATTACTCCCATGGAGGAAAGTGCGCATGGTGACTGTTGTATTCAATCCCGATGCAATTTCTGTGTTTCATCAACACTCTGATAGTTCACACATTACAGAATGGCCCCAGATGTGCATCGGAAACTACTACTGGTCTTCCAGGGAACGATCAAAGCGTAGACTGTTTGAGACATTACTCCCATGGAGGAAAGTGCGCATGGTGACTGTTGTATTCACTCCCGATGCAATTTCTGTGTTTCATCAACACTCTGATAGTCCACAGATTACACAATGACACCAGATGTGCATCGGAAACTGATACTGGTCTTCCAGGGAACGATCAAAGCGTAGACTGTTTGAGACATTACTCCCATGGAGGAAAGTGCGCATAGTGACTGTTGTATTCAATCCCGATGCAATTTCTGTGTTTCATCAACACTCTGATAGTCCACAGACAACAGAATGAATCCAGATGTGCATCGGAAACAACTACTGGTCTTCCAGGGAACGATGAAAGCGTAGAATTTTTGTGACATTACTTCCATGTAGGAAAGTTCGCATGGTGACTGTTGTATTCAATCCCGATGCAATTTCTGTGTCTCATCAACACTTTGAAGGTCCACAGATTACAGAATGCCTCCAGATGTGCATCGGAAACTACTACTGGTGTTCCAGGAAACGATCAAAGCGTAGACAGTTTAAGACATTACTCCCATGGAGGAAAGATCGCATTGTGACTGTTGTATTCAATCCCGATGCAATTTCTGTGTTTCAACAACACTCTGATAGTCCACAGATTACAGAATGCCTCCAGATGTGCATCGAAAATTACTCCTGGTCATCCAGGGAACGATCAAAGCGTAGACTCTTTGAGACATTAGTCCCATGGAGGAAAGTGCGCATGGTGACTGTTGTATTCAATCCCGATGCAATTTCAGTGTTTCAACAACACTCTGAGAGTCCATGGATTACAGAATGCCTCCAGATGTGCATCGGAAACTAATACAGGTCTTCCAGGTAACGATCAAAGCGTAGACAGTTTTAGACATTACTCCCATCGAGGAAAGTTCGCATTGTGACTGTTGTGTTCAGTCCCGATGCAATTTATGTGTTTCAACAACACTCTGATAGTCCACAGATTACAGAATGCCTCCAGATGTGCATCGAAAATTACTCCTCGTCATCCAGGGAACGATCAAAGCGTATTCTGTTTGAGAAATCACTCCCATGGAGGAAAATGTGCATTATGACTGTTGTATTCTATACCGAGGCAATTTCTATGTTTCATCAACACTTTCAAGGTTCACAGATTACAGAATGCCCCCAGATGTGCATCGAAAACTACTACTGGTCTTCCACGGAACGATCAAAGCGTAAACTGTTCGAGACATTACTCCCATGGAGGAAAGTGCGCATGGTGACTGTTGTATTCAATACCCAAGCAATTTCTGTGTTTCATCAACACTTTGAAGGTCCACAGCTTGCAGAATGCCTCCAGATGTGCATCGGAAACTACTACTGGACTTGCAGGGAACGATCAAAGCGTAGACTGTTTGGGACATTACTCCCATGGAGGAAAGTGCGAATGGTGTCTGTTGTATTCAATCCCGATGGATTTTCTGTGTTACATCAACTCTCTGATAGTCCACACATTACAGAATGCCCCCAGATGTGCATCGGAAACTAGTGCTGGTCTTCCAGGGAACGATGAATGCGTAAACTGTTTGAGACATTACTCCCATATAGGAAAGTGCGCATGGTGACTGTTGTATTCAATCCCGACGCAATTTCTGTGTTTACACAACACTCTGATAGTTTACAGATTATAGAATGCGTCCAGATGTGCATCGGAAAGTACTACTGGACTTGCAGGGAACGATCAAAGCGTAGACTGTTTGAGACATTACTCCCATGGAGGAAAGTGCGCATGGTGTCTGTTGTATTCAATCCCGATGCAATTTCTGTGTTTCATCAACACTCTGATAGTCCACACATTACAGATTTCCCCCAGATGTGCATCGGAAACTAGTACTGGTCTTCCAGGGAACGATCAAAGCGTGGACTGTTTGAGACATTTTTTCCATGGAGAAAAGTGCGCATGGTGGCTGTTGTATTGAATCCCGATGCAATTTCTGTGTTTCATCAACACTCTGTTAGTCCACAGATTACAGAATGCCTCCAGATGTGCATCGGAAACTACTACTGGTCTTCCAGGGAACGATCAAAGCGTAAACTGTTTGAGACATTACTCCCATGGAGGGAAGTGCGCATGGTGACTGTTGTATTTAATCCCGAGGCAATTTCTATGTTTCATCAACACTTTCAAGGTCCACAGATTACAGAATGCCTCCAGATGTGAATCGGAAACTACTACTGGTCTTCTAGGAAACGATCAAACCGTAGACAGTTTGAGACATTACTCCCATGGAGGAAAGTTCGCATGGTGACTGTTGTATTCAATCCCGATGCAATGTCTGTGTTTCAACTACACTCTGATAGTCCACAGATTACAGAATGCCTCCAGATGTGCATCGGAAACTACTCCTGGTCATCCAGGGAACGATCAAAGCCTGGACTGTTTGAGACATTAATCCCATGGAGGAAAGTGCGCATAGTGACTGTTGTATTCAACCCCGATGCAATTTCTGTGTTTCAACAACACTCTGATAGTCAACAGATAACAGAATGCCTCCAGATGTGCATCGGAAACTACTACTGGTCTTTAAGGGAACGATCAAAGCGTAGACTGTTTGAGATATTACTCCCATTTAGGAAAATTGCTCATGGTGACTGTTGTATTCAATTCCGATGCAATTTCTGTGTTTCAACAACACTCTGATAGTCCACACATTACAGAATGAACACAGATGTTCATCGGAAACAACTACTGGTCTTCCAGGGAACGATCAAAGCGTAAACGGTTTGAGACATTACTCCCATGGAGGGAAGTGCGCTTGGTGACTGTTGTATTCAATCCGGAAGCAATTTGTGTGTTTCATCAACAATTTGAAGGTCCACAGGTTACAGAATGCCTCCAGATGTGCATCGGAAACTACTACTGGTCTTCCAGGAATCGATCAAAGCGTAGACAGTTAGAGACATTTCTGCCATAGGGGAAAGTTCGCATGGAGACTGTTGTATTCAATCCCGATGCAATTTCTGTGTTTCATCAACACTCTGATAGTCCACACATTACATATTTCCCCCAGATGTGCATCGGAAACTAGTACTGGTCTTCCAGGGAACGATCAAAGCGTGGACTGTTTGAGACATTTTTTCCATGGAGAAAAGTGCGCATGGTGGCTGTTGTATTGAATCCCGATGCAATTTCTGTGTTTCATCAACACTCTGTTAGTCCACAGATTACAGAATGCCTCCAGATGTGCATCGGAAACTACTACTGGTCTTCCAGGGAACGATCAAAGCGTAAACTGTTTGAGACATTACTCCCATGGAGGGAAGTGCGCATGGTGACTGTTGTATTTAATCCCGAGGCAATTTCTATGTTTCATCAACACTTTCAAGGTCCACAGATTACAGAATGCCTCCAGATGTGCATCGGAAACTACTACTGGTCTTCTAGGAAACGATCAAACCGTAGACAGTTTGAGACATTACTCCCATGGAGGAAAGTTCGCATGGTGACTGTTGTATTCAATCCCGATGCAATGTCTGTGTTTCAACTACACTCTGATAGTCCACAGATTACAGAATGCCTCCAGATGTGCATCGGAAACTACTCCTGGTCATCCAGGGAACGATCAAAGCCTGGACTGTTTGAGACATTAATCCCATGGAGGAAAGTGCGCATAGTGACTGTTGTATTCAACCCCGATGCAATTTCTGTGTTTCAACAACACTCTGATAGTCAACAGATAACAGAATGCCTCCAGATGTGCATCGGAAACTACTACTGGTCTTTAAGGGAACGATCAAAGCGTAGACTGTTTGAGATATTACTCCCATTTAGGAAAATTGCTCATGGTGACTGTTGTATTCAATTCCGATGCAATTTCTGTGTTTCAACAACACTCTGATAGTCCACACATTACAGAATGAACCCAGATGTTCATCGGAAACAACTACTGGTCTTCCAGGGAACGATCAAAGCGTAAACGGTTTGAGACATTACTCCCATGGAGGGAAGTGCGCATGGTGACTGTTTTATTCAATCCGGAGGCAATTTGTGTGTTTCATCAACAATTTGAAGGTCCACAGGTTACAGAATGCCTCCAGATGTGCATCGGAAACTACTACTGGTCTTCCAGGAATCGATCAAAGCGTAGACAGTTAGAGACATTTCTGCTATAGGGGAAAGTTCGCATGGAGACTGTTGTATTCAATCCCGATGCAATTTCTGTGTTTCATCAACACTCTGATAGTTCACACATTACAGAATGCCCCCAGATGTGCATCGGAAACTACTACTGGTCTTCCAGGGAACGATCAAAGCGTAAACGGTTTGAGACATTACTCCCATGGAGGGAAGTGCGCATGGTGACTTTTGTATTCAATCCGGACGCAATTTGTGTGTTTCATCAACAATTTGAAGGTCCACAGGTTACAGAATGCCTCCAGATGTGCATCGGAAACTACTACTGGTCTTCCAGGGAACGATCAAAGCGTAGACTGTTTGACACATTACTCCCATGGAGGAAAGTGCGCATGGTGACTATTGTATTCAATCCCGATGCATTTTCTGTGTTTCATCAACACTCTGATAGTTCACACATTACAGAATGGCCCCAGATGTGCATCGGAAACTACTACTGGTCTTCCAGGGAACGATCAAAGCGTAGACTGTTTGAGACATTACTCCCATGGAGGAAAGTGCGCATGGTGACTGTTGTATTCACTCCCGATGCAATTTCTTTGTTTCATCAACACTCTGATAGTCCACAGATAGCAGAATGCCTCCAGATGTGCATCGGAAACTACTACAGGTCTTCCAGGGAACGATCAAAGCGTAGACTGTTTGAGACATTACTCCCATGGAGGAAAGTGCGCATGGTGACTATTGTATTCAATCCCGATGCAATTTCTGTGTTTCATCAAAACACTGATAGTCCACAGATTACACAATGACACCAGATGTGCATCGGAAACTAATACTGGTCTTCCAGGGAACGAACAAAGCGTAGACTGTTTGAGACATTACTCCCATGGAGGAAAGTGCGCATGGTGACTGTTGTATTCAATCCCGATGCAATTTCTGTGTTTCATCAACACTCTGATAGTCCACAGACAACAGAATCCCTCCAGAAGTGCATCGGAAACAACTACTGGTCTTCCAGGGAACGATGAAAGCGTAGACTTTTTGTGACATTACTTCCATGTAGGAAAGTTCGCATGGTGACTGTTGTATTCAATCCCGATGCAATTTCTGTGTCTCATCAACACTTTGAAGGTCCACAGATTACAGAATGCCTCCAGATGTGCATCGGAAACTACTACTGGTGTTCCAGGAAACGATCAAAGCGTAGACAGTTTAAGACATTACTCCCATGGAGGAAAGTTCGCATTGTGACTGTTGTATTCAATCCCGATGCAATTTCTGTGTTTCAACAACACTCTGATAGTCCACAGATTACAGAATGCCTCCAGATGTGCATCGAAAATTACTCCTGGTCATCCAGGTAACGATCAAAGCGTAGACTCTTTGAGACATTAGTCCCATGGAGGAAAGTGCGCATGGTGACTGTTGTATTCAATCCCGATGCAATTTCAGTGTTTCAACAACACTCTGAGAGTCCATGGATTACAGAATGCCTCCAGATGTGCATCGGAAACTACTACTAGTCTTCCAGGAAACGATCAAAGCGTAGACAGTTTGAGACATTACTCCCATAGAGGAAAGTTCGCATGGTGACTGTTGTATTCAATCCCGATGCAATTTCTGTGTTTGAACAACACTCTGATAGTTTACAGATTACAGAATGCCTCCAGATGTGCATCGGAAGATACTACTGGTCTTAAAGGGAACGATCAAAGCGTATTCTGTTTGAGAAATCACTCCTACGGAGGAAAATGCGCATGATGACTGTTGTATTCTATCCCGAGGCAATTTCTATGTTTCATCAACACTTTCAAGGTCCACAGATTACAGAATGCCTCCAGATGTGCATCGGAAACTACTACTGGTCTTCTAGGAAACGATTAAACCGTAGACAGTTTGAGACATTACTCCCATGGAGGAATGTTCGCATGGTGACTGTTGTATTCAATCCCGATGCAATGTCTGTGTTTCAACTACACTCTGATAGTCCACAGATTACAGAATGAACCCAGATGTGCATCGGAAACTACTCCTGGTCATCCAGGGAACGATCAAAGCCTGGACTGTTTGAGACATTAATCCCATGGAGGAAAGTGCGCATAGTGACTGTTGTATTCAACCCCGATGCAATTTCTGTGTTTCAACAACACTCTGATAGTCAACAGATAACAGAATGCCTCCAGATGTGCATCGGAAACTACTACTGGTCTTTAAGAGAACGATCAAAACGTAGACTGTTTGAGACATTACTCCCATTTAGGAAAATTGCTCATGGTGACTGTTGTATTCAATTCCGATGCAATTTCTGTGTTTCAACAACACTCTGATAGTCCACACATTACAGAATGAACCCAGATGTTCATCGGAAACAACTACTGGTCTTCCAGGGAACGATCAAAGCGTAAACGGTTTGAGACATTACTCCCATGGAGGGAAGTGCGCATGGTGACTGTTGTATTCAATCCGGAGGCAATTTGTGTGTTTCATCAACAATTTGAAGGTCCACAGGTTACAAAATGCCTCCAGATGTGCATCGGAAACTACTACTGGTCTTCCAGGAAACGATCAAAGCGTAGACAGTTAGAGACATATCTGCCATAGAGGAAAGTTCGCATGGAGACTGTTGTATTCAATCCCGATGCAATTTCTGTGTCTCATCAACACTCTGATAGTTCACACATTACAGAATGCCCCCAGATGTGCATCGGAAACTACTACTGGTCTTCCAGGGAACGATCAAAGCGTAAACGGTGTGGGACATTACTCCCATGGAGGGAAGTGCGCACGGTGACTTTTGTATTCAATCCGGAGGCAATTTGTGTGTTTCATCAACAATTTAAAGGTCCACAGGTTACAGAATGCCTCCAGATGTGCATCGGAAACTACTACTGGTCTTCCAGGGAACGATCAAAGCGTAGACTGCTTGACACATTACTCCCATGGAGGAAAGTGCGCATGGTGACTGTTGTATTCAATCCCGATGCAATTTCTGTGTTTCATCAACACTCTGATAGTTCACACATTACAGAATGCCCCCAGATGTGCATCGGAAACTACTACTGGTCTTCCAGGGAACGATCAAAGCGTAGACTGTTTGAGACATTACTCCCATGGAGGAAAGTGCGCATGGTGACTGTTGTATTCACTCCCGATGCAATTTCTGTGTTTCATCAACACTCTGATAGTCCACAGATTACACAATGACACCAGATGTGCATCGGAAACTAATACTGGTCTTCCAGGGAACGATCAAAGCGTAGACTGTTTGAGACATTACTCCCATGGAGGAAAGTGCGCATAGTGACTGTTGTATTCAATCCCGATGCAATTTCTGTGTTTCATCAACACTCTGTTAGTCCACAGATTACAGAATGCCTCCAGATATGCATCGGAAACTACTACAGGTCTTCCAGGAAGGATCAAAACGGAAATTGTTTGAGACATTACTCCCATGGAGGAAAGTGCGCATAGTGACTGTTGTATTCAATCCCGATGCAATTTCTGTGTTTCATCAACACTCTGATAGTCCACAGACAACAGAATGAATCCAGATGTGCATCGGAAACAACTACTGGTCTTCCAGGGAACGATGAAAGCGTAGAATTTTTGTGACATTACTTCCATGTAGGAAAGTTCGCATGGTGACTGTTGTATTCAATCCCGATGCAATTTCTGTGTCTCATCAACACTTTGAAGGTCCTCAGATTACAGAATGCCTCCAGATGTCCATCGGAAACTACTACTGGTGTTCCAGGAAACGATCAAAGCGTAGACAGTTTAAGACATTACTCCCATGGAGGAAAGTTCGCATTGTGACTGTTGTAATCAATCCCGATGCAATTTCTGTGTTTCAACAACACTCTGATAGTCCACAGATTACAGAATGCCTCCAGATGTGCATCGAAATTTACTCCTGGTCATCCAGGGAACGATCAAAGCGTAGACTCTTTGAGACATTAGTCCCATGGAGGAAAGTGCGCATAGTGACTGTTGTATTCAATCCCGATGCAATTTCTGTGTTTCAACAACACTCTGAGAGTCCATGGATTACAGAATGCCTCCAGATGTGCATCGGAAACTACTACTGGTCTTCCAGGAAACGATCAAAGCGTAGACAGTTTGAGACATTACTCCCATAGAGGAAAGTTCGCATGGTGACTGTTGTATTCAACCCCGATGCAATTTCTGTGTTTCAACAACTCTCTGATAGTCAACAGATAACAGAATGCCGCCAGATGTGCATCGGAAACTACTACTGGTCTTTAAGGGAACGATTAAAACGTAGACTGTTTGAGACATTACTCCCATTTAGGAAAATTGTGCATGGTGACTGTTGTATTCAATCCCGATGCAATTTCTGTGTTTCAACAACACACTGATAGTCCACACATTACAGAATGAACCCAGATGTTCATCGGAAACAACTACTGGTTTTCCAGGGAACGATCAAAGCGTAAACGGTTTGAGACATTACTCCCATGGAGGGAAGTGCGCATGGTGACTGTTGTATTCAATCCCCAGGCAATTTCTGTGTTTCATCAACAATTTGAAGGTCCACAGGTTGCAGAATGCCTCCAGATGTGCATCGGAAACTACTACTGGTCTTCCAGGGAACGATCAAAGCGTGGACTGTTTGAGACATTACTCCCATGGAGGAAAGTGCACATGGTGACTGTTGTATTTAATCCCAATGCAATTTCTGTGTTTCATCAACACTCTGATAGTTCACACATTACAGAATGCCCCCAGATGTGCATCGGAAACTACTACTGGTCTTCCAGGGAACGATGAAAGCGTAAACTGTTCGATACATTACTCCCATTGAGGAAAGTGCGCATGGTGACTGTTGTATTCAATCCCGATGCAATTTCTGTGTTTCATCAACACTCTGATAGTCCACAGATAGCAGAATGCCTCCAGATGTGCATCGGAAACTACTACAGGTCTTCCAGGGAACGATCAAAGCGTAGACTGTTTGAGACATTACTCCCATGGAGGAAAGTGCGCATGGTGACTGTTGTATTCAATCCCGATGCAATTTCTGTGTTTCATCAAAACACTGATAGTCCACAGATTACACAATGACACCAGATGTGCATCGGAAACTAATACTGGTCTTCCAGGGAACGATCAAAGCGTAGACTGTTTGAGACATTACTCCCATGGAGGAAAGTGCGCATGGTGACTGTTGTATTCAATCCCGATGCAATTTCTGTGTTTCATCAACACTCTGAGAGACCACAGATTACAGAATGCCTCCAGATGTGCATCGGAAACTACTACTGGTCTTCCAGGAAACGATCAAAGCGTAGACGGTTTGAGACATTACTCCCATGGAGGAAAGTTCGCATGGTGACTGTTGTATTCAATCCCGATGCAATTTCTGTGTCTCATCAACACTTTGAAGGTCCACAGATTACAGACTGCCTCCAGATGTGCATCGGAAACTACTACTGGTGTTCCAGGAAACGATCAAAGCGTAGACAATTTTAGACATTACTCCCATGGAGGAAAGTTCGCATTGTGACTGTTGTATTCAATCCCTATGCAATTTCTGTGTTTCAACAACACTCTGATAGTCCACAGATTACAGAATGCCTCCAGATGTGCATCGAAAATTACTCCTGGTCATCCAGGGAACGATCAAAGCGTAGCCTCTTTGAGACATTAGTCCCATGGAGGAAAGTGCGCATGGTGACTGTTGTATTCAATCCCGATGCGATTTCTGTATTGCAACAACACTCTGAGAGTCCACAGATTACAGAATGCCTCCAGATGTGCATCAGAAAATACTACTGGTCTTCCAGAAACGATCAAAGCGAAGACAGTTTGAGACATTACTCCCATGGAGGAAAGTTCGCATGGTGACTGTTGTATTCAATCCCGATGCAATTTATGTGTTTCATCAACACTCTGATAGTCAACAGATTACAGAATGACACCAGATATTCATCGGAAACTAATAATGGTCTTCCAGGGACGATCAAAGCGTAGACTGTTTGAGACATTACTCCCATGGAGGAAAGTGCGCATGGTGACTCTTGTATTCAATCCCGCTGCAATTTCTGTGTTTCATGAACACTCTGATAGTCCACACATTACAGAATGCCCCCAGATGTGCATCGGAAACTAGTACTGGTCTTCCAGGGAACGATCAAAGCGTAAACTGTTTGAAACATTCTTCCATATAGGAAAGTGCGCATGGTGACTGTTGTATTCAATCCCGACGCAATTTCTGTGTTTAAACAACACTCTGATAGTTTACAGATTACAGAATGCCTCCAGATGTGCATCGGAAAGTACTACTGGTCTTCCAGGGAACGATCAAAGCGTGGACTGTTTGAGACATTACTCCCATGGAGGAAAGTGCGCATGGTGACTGTTGTATAGAATCCCGATGCAATTTCTGTGTTTCATCAACACTCTGTTAGTCCACAATAATCAGAATGAATCCAGATGTGCATCGCAAACTACTACAGGTCTTCCATGGAACGATCAAAACGTAAACTGTTTGAGACATTACTCCCATGGAGGAAAGTGCGCATGGTGACTGTTGTATTCAATCCCGATGCAATTTCTGTGTTTCATGAACACTCTGAAAATCCACACATTACAGAAAGCCCCCAAATGTGCATCGGAAACTAGTACTGGTCTTCCAGGGAACGATCAAAGCGTAAACTGTTTGAAACATTCTCCCATATAGGAAAGTGCGCATGGTGACTGTTGTATTCAATCCCGACGCAATTTCTGTGTTTAAACAACACTCTGATAGTCCCCACATTACAGAATGTCCCCAGATGTGCATCGGAAACTACTACTGGTCTTCCAGGGAACGATCAAACCGTAGACTGTTTGAGACATTACTCCCATGGAGGAAAGTGCGCATGGTGGCAGTTGTATTCAAACCCGATGCAATTTCTGTGTTTCATCAACACTCTGATAGTAAACAAACAACAGAATGCCCCCAGATGTGCATCGGAAGCTAATAATGGTCTTCCAGGGACGATCAAAGCGTAGAATTTTTGTGACATTACTCCCATGTAGGAAAGTGCGCATGGTGACGGTTCTATTCAATCCCGATGCAATTTCTGTGTCTCATCAACACTTTGAAGGTCCAAAGATTACAGAATGCCTCCAGATGTGCATGGGAAACTACTACTGGTCTTCTAGGAAACGATCAAAGCGTAGACAGTTTGAGACATTACTCCCATGTAGGAAAGTGCGCATGGTGAGGGTTGTATTCAATCCCGATGTAATTTCTGTGTCTCATCAACACTTTGAAGGTCCACAGATTACAGAATGCCTCCAGATTTGCATGGGAAACTACTACTGGTCATCTAGGAAACGATCAAAGCGTAGACAGTTTGAGACATTACAGCCATGGAGGAAAGTGCGCATGGTTACTGTTGTATTCAATCCCGATGCAATGTCTGTGTTTCAAGAACACTCTGATAGATCACAAATTACAGAATGCCCCCAGATGTGCATCGGAAACTACTACTGGTCTTCCAGGGAACGATCAAAGCGTAAACTGTTCGATACATTACTCCCATGGAGGAAAGTACGCATGGTGACTGTTGTATTAAATCCCGATGTAATATCTGTGTTTCATCAATACTCTGATAGTCCACAGATTACAGAATGCCTCCAGATGTGCATCGGAAACTACTACAGGTCTTCCAGGGAAGGATCAAAGCGGAAATTGTTTGAGACATTACTCCCACGGAGGAAAGTGCGCATGGTGACTGTTGTATTGAATCCCGATGCAATTTCTGTGTTTCATCAACATTCTGTTAATCCACAGATTACAGAATGCCTCCAGATGTGCATCGGAAACTACTACTGGTCTTCCAGGGAACGATCAAAGCGTAAACTGTTTGAGACATTACTCCCATGGAGGAAAGTGAGCATGGTGACTGTTGTATTCAATCCCAAGGCTATTTCTATGTTTCATCAACACTTTCAAGGTCCACAGATTACAGAATGCCTCCAGATGTGCATCGGAAACTACTACTGGTCTTCTAGGAAACGATCAAATTGTAGACAGTTTGAGACATTACTCCTGTGGAGGAAAGTTCGCATGGTGACTGTTGTATTCAATCCCGATGCAATGTCTGTGTTTCAACAACACTCTGATAGTCCACAGATTACAGAATGCCTCCAGATGTGATTCGGAAACTACTCCAGGTCATCCAGGGATCGATCAAAGCCTGGACTGTTTGAGACATTAATCCCATGGAGGAAAGTGCGCATTGTGACTGTTGTATTCAACCCCGATGCAATTTCTGTGTTTCCACAACACTCTGATTGTCAACAGATAACAGAATGCCTCCAGATGTGCATCGGAAACTACTACTGGTCTTTAAGGGAACGATCAAAACGTAGACTGTTTGAGACATTACTCCCATTTAGGAAAATTGCGCATGGTGACTGTTGTATTCAATCCCGATGCAATTTCTGTGTTTCAACAGCACTCTGATAGTCCACAGATTACAGAATGCCTCTAGATGTATATCGGAAACTACTACAGGTCTTCCAGGGAAGGATCAAAGCGGAAATTGTTTGAGACATTACTCCGATGCAGGAAAGTGCGCATTGTGACTGTTGTATTCAATCCCGATGCAATTTCTGTGTTTCATCAACACTCTGATAGTCCACAGACAACATAATGCCTCCAGATGTGCATCGGAAACAACTACTGGTCTTCCAGGGAACGATCAAAGCGTAGAATTTTTGTGACATTACCTCCATGTAGGAAAGTTCGCATGGTGACTGTTGTATTCAATCCCGCGTCAATTTCTGTGTCTCATCAACACTTTGAAGGTCCACAGATTACAGAATGCCTCCAGATGTGCATCGGAAACTACTACTGGTGTTCCAGGAAACGATCAAAGCGTAGACAGTTTTAGACATTACTCCCATGGAGGAAAGTTCGCATTGTGACTGTTGTATTCAATCCCGATGCAATTTCTGTGTTTCAACAACACTCTGATAGTCCACAGATTACAGAATGCCTCCAGATGTGCATCGAAAATTACTCCTGGTCATCCAGGGAACGATCAAAGCGTAGACTCTTTGAGACTTTAGTCCCATGGAGGAAAGTGCGCATGGTGACTGTTGTATTCAATCCCGATGCAATTTCTGTGTTTCAAAAACACTCTGAGAGTCCACAGATAACAGAATGCCTCCAGATGTGCATCGGAAACGACAACTGGTCTTCCAGGAAACGATCAAAGCGTAGACAGTTTGAGACATTACTCCCATGGAGGAAAGTTCGCATGGTGACTTTTGTATTCAATCCCGATGCAATTTCTGTGTTTGAACAACACTCTGATAGTTTACAGATTACAGAATGCCTCCAGATGTGCATCGGAAACTACTACTGGTCTTAAAGGGAACGATCAAAGCGTATTCTGTTTGAGAAATCACTCCCATGGAGGAAAATGCGTATGATGACTGTTGTATTCTATCCCGAGGCAATTTCTATGTTTCATCAACACTTTCAAGGTCCACAGATTACAGAATGCCCCCAGATGTGCATTGGAAACTACTACTGGTCTTCCAGGGAACGATCAAAACGTAAATTGTTCGAGACATTACTCCCATGGAGGAAAGTGCGCATGGTGACTGTTGTATTCAATCCCGATGCAATTTCTGTGTTTCATCAACACTCTGATAGTCCAGAGATTACAGAATGCCTCCAGATGTGCATCGGAATCTACTACAGGTCTTCCAGGGAACGATCAAAGCGTAGACTGTTTGAGACATTACTCCCATGGAGGAAAGTTCCCATGGTGACTGTTGTATTCAATCCCGATGCAATTTCTGTGTTTCAACAACACTCTGATAGTCCACAGATTACAGAATGCCTCCAGATGTGCATCGGAAATTACCCCTGGTCATCCAGGGAAAGATCAAAGCGTAGACTGTTTGAGACATTACTCCCATTTAGGAAAATTGCGCATGGTGACTGTTGTATTCAATACCGATGCAATTTTTGTGTTTCAACAACACTCTGATAGTCCACACATTACAGAATGAACCCAGATGTTCATCGGAAACAACTACTGGTCTTCCAGGGTACGATCAAAGCGTAAAATGTTTGAGACATTACACCCATGGAGGAAAGTGCGCATGGTGACTATTGTATTCAATCGCGAGGCAATTTCTATGTTTCATCAACACTTTCATGGTCCACAGATTACAGAATGCCTCCAGAAGTGCATCGGAAACTACCACTGGTCTTCCAGGAAACAATCAAACCGTAGACTATTTGAGACATAACTCCCATATAGGAAAGTGCGCATGGTGACTGTTGTATTCAATCCCGAAGCAATTTCTGTGTTTCATCAACACTTTGAAGGTCCACAGATTAGAGAATGCCTCCAGATGTGCATCGGAAACTACTACTGGACTTGCAGGGAACGATCAAAGCGTAGACTGTTTGAGACAATTCTCCCATGGAGGAAAGTGCGCATGGTGTCTGTTGTATTCAATCCCGATGCAATTTCTGTGTTTCATCAACACTCTGATAGTCCACTCATTACAGAATGCCCCAGATGTGCATCGGAAACTAGTACTGGTCTTCCAGGGAACGATCAAAGCGTAAACTGTTTGAGACATTACTCCCATATAGGAAAGTGCGCATGGTGACTGTTGTATTCAATCCCGACGCAATTTCTGTGAATAAACAACACTCTGATGGTCTACAGATTACAGAATGTATAAAGATGTGCATCGGAAACTACTACTGGTCTTCCAGGGAACGGTTAAAGCGTGGACTGATTGAGACATTACTCCCATGGAGGAAAGTGCGCATGGTGACTGTTGTATTGAATCAAGATGCAATTTCTGTGTTTCATCAACACTCTGTTAGTCCACAGATTACAGAATGCCACCAGATGTGCATCAGAAACTACTACAGGTCTTCCAGGGAACGATCAAAACGTAAACTGTTTGAGACATTACTCCCATGAAGGGAAGTGCGCATAGTGACTGTTGTATTCAATCCCGATGCAATTTCTGTGTTTCATCAACACTCTGATAATCCACAGACAACATAATGCCTCCAGATGTGCATCGGAAACAACTACTGGTCTTCCAGGGAGCGATCAAAGCGTAGAATTTTTGTGACATTACTTCCATGTAGGAAAGTTCGCATGGTGACTGTTGTATTCAATCCCGATGCAATTTGTGTGTCTCATCAACACTTTGAAGGTCCACAGATTACAGAATGCCTCCAGATGTGCATCGGAAACTACTACTGGTCTTAAAGGGAACGATTAAAGCGTATTCTGTTTGAGAAATCACTCCCATGGAGGAAAATGCGTATGATGACTGTTGTATTCTATCCCGAGGCAATTTCTGTGTTTCATCAACACTTTCAAGGTCCACAGATTACAGAATGCCCCCAGATGTGCATTGGAAACTACTACTGGTCTTAAAGGGAACGATCAAAACGTATTCTGTTTGAGAAATCACTCCCATGGAGGAAAATGCGTATGATGACTGTTGTATTCAATCCCGATGCAATTTCTGTGTTTCATCAACACTCTGATAGTCCAGAGATTACAGAATGCATCCAGATGTGCATCGGAAACTACTACAGGTCTTCCAGGGAACGATCAAAGCGTAGACTGTTTGAGACATTACTCCCATGGAGGAAAGTGCGCATGGTGACTGTTGTATTCAATCCCGATGCAATTTCTGTGTTTCATCAACACTCTGATAGTCCAGAGATTACAGAATGCATCCAGATGTGCATCGGAAACTACTACAGGTCTTCCAGGGAACGATCAAAGCGTAGACTGTTTGAGACATTACTCCCATGGAGGAAAGTTCGCATGGTGACTGTTGTATTCAATCCCGATGCAATTTCTGTGTTTCAACAACACTCTGATAGTCCACAGATTACAGAATGCCTCCAGATGTGCATCGGAAACTAATCCTGGTCATCCAGGGAACGATCAAAGCGTAGACTGTTTGAGACATTATTCCCATGGAGGAAAGTGCGCATGGTGACTGTTGTATTCAATCCCGATGCAATTTCTGTGTTTCAACAACACTCTGATAGTCCACAGATTACAGAATGCCTCCAGATGTGCATCGGAAACTAATCCTGGTCATCCAGGGAACGATCAAAGCGTAGACTGTTTGAGACATTATTCCCATGGAGGAAAGTGCGCATGGTGACTGTTGTATTCAATCCCGATGCAATTTCTGTGTTTCAACAACACTCCGATAGTCCACAGATTACAGAATGACTCCAGATGTGCATCGGAAACTACTACTGGTATTCCAGGGAAAGATCAAAGCGTAGACTGTTTGAGACATTACTCCCATTTAGGAAAATTGCGCATGGTGACTGTTGTATTCAATACCGATGCAATTTTTGTGTTTCAACAACACTCTGATAGTCCACACATTACAGAATGAACCCAGATGTTCATCGGAAACAACTACTGGTCTTCCAGGGTACGATCAAAGCGTAAAATGTTTGAGACATTACACCCATGGAGGAAAGTGCGCATGGTGACTATTGTATTCAATCGCGAGGCAATTTCTATGTTTCATCAACACTTTCAAGGTCCACAGATTACAGAATGCCTCCAGAAGTGCATCGGAAACTACTACTGGTCTTCCAGGAAACAATCAAACCGTAGACTGTTTGAGACATAACTCCCATATAGGAAAGTGCGCATGGTGACTGTTGTATTCAATCCCGAAGCAATTTCTGTGTTTCATCAACACTTTGAAGGTCCACAGATTAGAGAATGCCTCGAGATGTGCATCGGAAACTACTACTGGACTTGCAGGGAACGATCAAAGCGTAGACTGTTTGAGACAATTCTCCCATGGAGGAAAGTGCGCATGGTGTCTGTTGTATTCAATCCCGATGCAATTTCTGTGTTTCATCAACACTCTGATAGTCCACACATTACAGAATGCCCCAGATGTGCATCGGAAACTAGTACTGGTCTTCCAGGGAACGATCAAAGCGTAAACTGTTTGAGACATTACTCCCATATAGGAAAGTGCGCATGGTGACTGTTGTATTCAATCCCGACGCAATTTCTGTGAATAAACAACACTCTGATAGTTTACAGATTACAGAATGTATAAAGATGTGCATCGGAAACTACTACCGGTCTTCCAGGGATCGATTAAAGCGTGGACTGATTGAGACATTACTCCCATGGAGGAAAGTGCGCATGGTGACTGTTGTATTGAATCCCGATGCAATTTCTGTGTTTCAACAACACTCTGTTAGTCCACAGATTACAGAATGCCACCAGATTTGCATCAGAAACTACTACAGGTCTTCCATTGAACGATCAAAACGTAGACAGTTTGAGACATTACTCCCATGAAGGGAAGTGCGCATGGTGACTGTTGTATTCAATCCCGATGCAATTTCTGTGTTTCATCAACACTCTGATAGTCCACAGACAACATAATGCCTCCAGATGTGCATCGGAAACTACTACTGGTCTTAAAGGGAACGATCAAAGCGTAATCTGTTTGAGAAATCACTCCCATGGAGGAAAATGCGTATGATGACTGTTGTATTCAATCCCGATGCAATTTCTGTGTTTCATCAACACTCTGATAGTCCAGAGATTACAGAATGCATCCAGATGTGCATCGGAAACTACTACAGGTCTTCCAGGGAACGATCAAAGCGTAAACTGTTTGAGACATTACTCCCATGGAGGAAAGTGCGCATGGTGACTGTTGTATTCAATCCCGATGCAATTTCTGTGTTTCATCAACACTCTGATAGTCTAGAGATTACAGAATGCATCCAGATGTGCATCGGAAACTACTACAGGTCTTCCAGGGAACGATCAAAGCGTAGACTGTTTGAGACATTACTCCCATGGAGGAAAGTTCCCATGGTGACTGTTGTATTCAATCCCGATATAATTTCTGTGTTTCAACAACACTCTGATAGTCCACAGATTACAGAATGCCTCCAGATGTGCATCGGAAATAACTCCTGGTCATCCAGGGAACGATCAAAGCGTAGACTGTTTGAGACATTATTCCCATGGAGGAAAGTGCGCATGGTGACTGTTGTATTCAATCCCGATGCAATTTCTGTGTTTCATCAACACTCTGATAGTCCACAGAGAACAGAATGCCTAAAGATGTGCATCGGCAACAACTACTGGTCTTCCAGGGAACGATCAAAGCGTAGAATTTTTGTGACATTACTTCCATGTAGGAAAGTGCGCATTGTGACTGTTGTATTCAATCCCGATTCAATTTCTGTGTCTCATCAACACTTTGCAGGTCCTCAGATTACGGAATGCCTCCAGATGTGCATCGGAAACTACAACTGGTCTTCCAGGGAACGATCAAAGCGTAGAATTTTTGTGACATTACTCATATGTAGGAAAGTGCGCATGGTCACAGTTGTATTCAATCCCGATGCAATTCTGTGTCTCATCAACATTTTGAGGGTCCACAGATTAGAGAATGCCTCCAGATGTGCATCGGAAACTACTACTGGTGTTCCAGGAAACGATCAAAGCGTAGACTGTTTGAGACAATTCTCCCATGGAGGAAAGTGCGCATGGTGTCTGTTGTATTCAATCCCGATGCAATTTCTGTGTTTCATCAACACTCTGATAGTCCACACATTACAGAATGCCCCAGATGTGCATCGGAAACTAGTACTGGTCTTCCAGGGAACGATCAAAGCGTAAACTGTTTGAGACATTACTCCCATATAGGAAAGTGCGCATGGTGACTGTTGTATTCAATCCCGACGCAATTTCTGTGAATAAACAACACTCTGATAGTTTACAGAATACAGAATGTATAAAGATGTGCATCGGAAACTACTACCGGTCTTCCAGGGATCGATTAAAGCGTGGACTGATTGAGACATTACTCCCATGGAGGAAAGTGCGCATGGTGACTGTTGTATTGAATCCCGATGCAATTTCTGTGTTTCATCAACACTCTGTTAGTCCACAGATTACAGAATGCCACCAGATTTGCATCAGAAACTACTACAGGTCTTCCAGGGAACGATCAAAACGTAGACAGTTTGAGACATTACTCCCATGAAGGGAAGTGCGCATGGTGACTGTTGTATTCAATCCCGATGCAATTTCTGTGTTTCATCAACACTCTGATAGTCCACAGACAACATAATGCCTCCAGATGTGCATCGGAAACTACTACTGGTCTTAAAGGGAACGATCAAAGCGTATTCTGTTTGAGAAATCTCTCCCATGGAGGAAAATGCGTATGATGACTGTTGTATTCAATCCCGATGCAATTTCTGTGTTTCATCAACACTCTGATAGTCCAGAGATTACAGAATGCATCCAGATGTGCATCGGAAACTACTACAGGTCTTCCAGGGAACGATCAAAATGTAGACTGTTTGAGACATTACTCCCATGGAGGAAAGTGTGCATGGTGACTGTTGTATTCAATCCCGATGCAATTTCTGTGTTTCATCAACACTCTGATAGTCCAGAGATTACAGAATGCATCCAGATGTGCATCGGAAACTACTACAGGTCTTCCAGGGAACGATCAAAGCGTAGACTGTTTGAGACATTACTCCCATGGAGGAAAGTTCCCATGGTGACTGTTGTATTCAATCCCGATATAATTTCTGTGTTTCAACAACACTCTGATAGTCCACAGATTACAGAATGCCTCCAGATGTGCATCGGAAATTACTCCTGGTCATCCAGGGAACGATCAAAGCGTAGACTGTTTGAGACACTATTCCCATGGAGGAAAGTGCGCATGGTGACTGTTGTATTCAATCCCGATGCAATTTCTGTGTTTCATCAACACTCTGATAGTCCACAGAGAACAGAATGCCTCCAGATGTGCATCGGCAACAACTACTGGTCTTCCAGGGAACGATCAAAGCGTAGAATTTTTGTGACATTACTTCCATGTAGGAAAGTGCGCATTGTGACTGTTGTATTCAATCCCGATTCAATTTCTGTGTCTCATCAACACTTTGCAGGTCCTCAGATTACGGAATGCCTCCAGATGTGCATCGGAAACTACAACTGGTCTTCCAGGGAACGATCAAAGCGTAGAATTTTTGTGACATTACTCATATGTAGGAAAGTGCGCATGGTCACTGTTGTATTCAATCCCGATAAAATTTCTGTGTCTCATCAACATTTTGAGGGTCCACAGATTAGAGAATGCCTCCAGATGTGCATCGGAAACTACTACTGGTGTTCCAGGAAACGATCAAAGCGTAGACAGTTTGACACATTATTCCCATGGAGGAAAGTGCGCATGGTGACTGTTGTATTCAATCCCGATGCAATTTCTGTGTTTCAACAACACTCCGATAGTCCACACATTACAGAATGACTCCAGATGTGCATCGGAAACTACTACTGGTCTTCCAGGGAAAGATCAAAGCGTAGACTGTTTGAGACATTACTCCCATTTAGGAAAATTGCGCATGGTGACTGTTGTATTCAATACCGATGCAATTTTTGTGTTTCAACAACACTCTGATAGTCCACACATTACAGAATGAACCCAGATGTTCATCGGAAACAACTACTGGTCTTCCAGGGTACGATCAAAGCGTAAAATGTTTGAGACATTACACCCATGGAGGAAAGTGCGCATGGTGACTATTGTATTCAATCGCGAGGCAATTTCTATGTTTCATCAACTCTTTCAAGGTCCACAGATTACAGAATGCCTCCAGAAGTGGATCGGAAACTACTACTGGTCTTCCAGGAAACAATCAAACCGTAGACTGTTTGAGACATAACTCCCATATAGGAAAGTGCGCATGGTGACTGTTGTATTCAATCCCGAAGCAATTTCTGTGTTTCATCAACACTTTGAAGGTCCACAGATTAGAGAATGCCTCCAGATGTGCATCGGAAACTACAACTGGACTTGCAGGGAACGATCAAAGCGTAGACTGTTTTAGACAATTCTCCCATGGAGGAAAGTGCGCATGGTGTCTGTTGTATTCAATCCCGATGCAATTTCTGTGTTTCATCAACACTCTGATAGTCCACACATTACAGAATGCCCCAGATGTGCATCAGAAACTAGTACTGGTCTTCCAGTGAACGATCAAAGCGTAAACTGTTTGAGACATTACTCCCATATAGGAAAGTGCGCATGGTGACTGTTGTATTCAATCCCGACGCAATTTCTGTGAATAAACAACACTCTGATAGTTTACAGATTACAGAATGTATAAAGATGTGCATCGGAAACTACTACCGGGCTTCCAGGGAACGATTAAAGCGTGGACTGATTGAGACATTACTCCCATGGAGGAAAGTGCGCATGGTGACTGTTGTATTGAATCCCGATGCAATTTCTGTGTTTCATCAACACCCTGTTAGTCCACAGATTACAGAATGCCACCAGATTTGCATCAGAAACTACTAAAGGTCTTCCAGGGAACGATCAAAACGTAAACTGTTTGAGACATTACTCCCATGAAGGGAAGTGCGCATGGTGACTGTTGTATTCAATCCCGATGCAATTTCTGTGTTTCATCAACACTCTGATAGTCCACAGACAACATAATGCCTCCAGATGTGCATCGGAAACAACTACTGGTCTTCTAGGGAACGATCAAAGCGTAGAATTTTTGTGACATTACTTCCATGTAGGAAAGTTCGCATGGTGACTGTTGTATTCAATCCCGATGCAATTTCTGTGTCTCATCAACACTTTGAAAGTCCACAGATTACAGAATGCCTCCAGATGTGCATCGGAAGCTACTACTGGTGTTCCAGGAAACGATCAAAGCGTAGACAGTTTTAGACATTACTCCCATGGAGGAAAGTTCGCATTGTGACTGTTGTATTCAATCCCGATGCAATTTCTGTGTTTCAACAACACTCTGATAGTCCACAGATTACAGAATGCCTCCAGATGTGCATCGAAAATTACTCCTGGTCATCCAGGGAACGATCAAATCGTAGACTCTTTGAGACTTTAGTCCCATGGAGGAAAGTGCACATGGTGACTGTTGTATTCAATCCCGATGCAATTTCTGTGTTTCAACAACACTCTGAGAGTCCACAGATTACAGAATGCCTCCAGATGTGCATCGAAAACTACTACTGGTCTTCCAGGAAACGATCAAATCGTGGACAGTTTGAGACATTACTCCCATGGAGGAAAGTTCGCATGGTGACTGTTGTATTCAATCCCGATGCAATTTCTGTGTTTGAACAACACTCTGATAGTTTACAGATTACAGAATGCCTCCAGGTGTGCATCGGAAACTACTACTGGTCTTAAAGGGAACGATCAAAGCGTATTCTGTTTGAGAAATCACTCCCATGGGGGAAAATGCGTATGATGACTGTTGTATTCAATCCCGATGCAATTTCTGTGTTTCATCAACACTCTGATAGTCCAGAGATTACAGAATGCATCCAGATGTGCATCGGAAACTACTACAGGTCTTCCAGGGAACGATCAAAGCGTAGACTGTTTGAGACATTACTCCCATGGAGGAAAGTGCGCATGGTGACTGTTGTATTCAATCCCGATGCAATTTCTGTGTTTCATCAACACTCTGATAGTCCAGAGATTACAGAATGCATCCAGATGTGCATCGGAAACTACTACAGGTCTTCCAGGAAACGATCAAAGCGTAGACTGTTTGAGACATTACTCCCATGGAGGAAAGTTCCCATGGTGACTGTTGTATTCAATCCCGATGCAATTTCTGTGTTTCAACAACACTCTGATAGTCCACAGATTACAGAATGCCTCCAGATGTGCATCGGAAATTACTCCTGGTCATCCAGGGAACGATCAAAGCGTAGACTGTTTGAGACATTATTCCCATGGAGGAAAGTGCGCATGGTGACTGTTGTATTCAATCCCGATGCAATTTCTGTGTTTCATCAACACTCTGATAGTCCACAGAGAACAGAATGCCTCCAGATGTGCATCGGCAACAACCTCTGGTCTTCCAGGGAACGATCAAAGCGTAGAATTTTTGTGACATTACTTCCATGTAGGAAAGTGCGCATTGTGACTGTTGTATTCAATCCCGATTTAATTTCTGTGTTTCATCAACACTTTGCAGGTCCTCAGATTACGGAATGCCTCCAGATGTGCATCGGAAACTACAACTGGTCTTCCAGGGAACGATCAAAGCGTAGAATTTTTGTGACATTACTCATATGTAGGAAAGTGCGCATGGTCACTGTTGTATTCAATCCCGATGCAATTTCTGTGTCTCATCAACACTTTGAGGGTCCACAGATTAGAGAATGCCTCCAGATGTGCATCGGAAACTACTACTGGTGTTCCAGGAAACGATCAAAACGTAGACAGTTTGACACATTACTCCCATGGAGGAAAGTTCGCATGGTGACTGTTGTATTCAATACCGATGCAATTTCTGTGAATAAACAACACTCTGATAGTCCACACATTACAGAATGAACCCAGATGTTCATCGGAAACAACTACTGGTCTTCCAGGGTACGATCAAAGCGTAAAATGTTTGAGACATTACACCCATGGAGGAAAGTGCGCATGGTGACCATTGTATCCAATCGCGAGGCAATTTCTATGTTTCATCAACACTTTCAAGGTCCACAGATTACAGAATGCCTCCAAAAGTGCATCGGAAACTACTACTGGTCTTCCAGGAAACAATCAAACCGTAGACTGTTTGAGACATTACTCCCATATAGGAAAGTGCGCATGGTGTCTGTCGTATTCAATCCCGAAGCAATTTCTGTGTTTCATCAACACTTTGAAGGTCCACAGATTAGAGAATGCCTCCAGATGTGCATCGGAAACTACTACTGGACTTGCAGGGAACGATCAAAGCGTAGACCGTTTGAGACAATTCTCCCATGGAGGAAAGTGCGCATGGTGACTGTTGTATTGAATCCCGATGCAATTTCTGTGTTTCATCAACACTCTGATAGTCCACACATTACAGAATGCCCCCAGATGTGCATCGGAAACTAGTACTGGTCTTCCAGGGAACGATCAAAGCGTAAACTGTTTGAGACATTTCTCCCATATAGGAAAGTGCGCATGGTGACTGTTGTATTCAATCCCGACGCAATTTCTGTGAATAAACAACACTCTGATAGTTTACAGATTACAGAATGTATAAAGATGTGCATCGGAAACTACTACCGGTCTTCCAGGGAACGATCAAAGCGTGGACTGATTGAGACATTACTCCCATGGAGGAAAGTGCGCATGGTGACTATTGTATTGAATCCCGATGCAATTTCTGTGTTTCATCAACACTCTGTTGGTCCACAGATTACAGAATGCCACCAGATGTGCATCAGAAACTACTACAGGTCTTCCAGGGAACGATCAAAACGTAAACTGTTTGAGACATTACTACCATGAAGGGAAGTGCGCATGGCGACTGTTGTATTCAATCCCGAGGCAATATCTGTGTTTCATCAACAACTTGAAGGTCCACAGCTTACAGAATGCCTCCAGATGTGCATCGGAAACTACTACTGGTCTTCCAGGGAACGATCAAAGCGTAGACTGTTTGAGACATTACTCCCATGGAGGAAAGTGCGCATGGTGACTGTTGTATTCAATCCCGATACAATTTCTGTGTTTCATCAACACTCTGAGAGTCCACAGATTACACAATGACACCACATGTGCATCGGAAACTAATACTGGTCTTCCAGGGTAGGATCAAAGCGGAAATTGTTTGAGACATTACTCCCATGGGGCAAAGTGCGCATGGTGACTGTTGTATTCAATCCCGATGCAATTTCTGTGTTTCATCAACACTCTGATAGTCCACAGACAACAGAATGCCTCCAGATGTGCATCGGAAACAACTACTGGTCTTCCAGGGAACGATCAAAGCGTAGAATTTTTGTGACATTACTTCCACGTAGGAAAGTTCGCATGGTGACTGTTGTATTCAATCCCGATGCAATTTCTGTGTCTCATCAACACTTTGAACATCCACAGATTACAGAATGCCTCCAGATGTGCATCGGAAACTACTACTGGTGTTCCAGGAAACGATCAAAGCGTAGACAGTTTTAGACATTACTCCCATGGAGGAAAGTTCGCATTGTGACTGTTGTATTCAATCCCGATGCAATTTCTGTGTTTCAACAACACTCTGATAGTCCACAGATTACAGAATGCCTCCAGATGTGCATCGAAAATTACTCCTGGTCATCCAGGGAACGATCAAAGCGTAGACTCTTTGAGACATTAGTCCCATGGAAGAAAGTGCTTATGGTGACTGTTGTATTCAATACCGATGCAATTTCTGTGTTTCAACAACACTCTGAGAGTCCACAGATTACAGAATGCCTCCAGATGTGCATCGGAAACTACTACTGGTCTTCGAGGAAACGATCAAAGCGTAGACGGTTTGAGACATTACTCCCATGGAGGAAAGTTCGCATGGTGACTGTTGTATTCAATCCCGATGCAATTTCTGTGTTTGAACAACACTCTGATAGTTTACAGATTACAGAATGCCTCCAGATGTGCATCGGAAACTACTACTGGTCTTAAAGGGAACGATCAAAGTGTATTCTGTTTGAGAAATCACTCCCATGGAGGAAAATGCGCATGATGACTGTTGTATTCAATCCCGATGCAATTTCTGTGTTTCATCAACACTCTGATAGTCCACAGAGAACAGAATGCCTCCAGATGTGCATCGGAAACTACTCCTGGTCATTCAGGGATCGATCAAAGCGTACACTGTTTGAGACATTATTCCCATGGAGGAAAGTGCGCATGGTGACTGTTGTATTCAATCCCGATGCAATATCTGTGTTTCAACAACACTCCGATAGTCCACAGATTACAGAATGACTCCAGATGTGCATCGGAAACTACTACTGGTCTTCCAGGGAAAGATCAAAGCGTAGACTGTTTGAAACATTACTCCCATTTAGGAAAATTGCACATGGTGACTGTTGTATTCAATACCGATGCAATTTTTGTGTTTCAACAACACTCTGATAGTCCACACATTACAGAATGAACCCAGATGTTCATCGGAAACAACTACTGGTCTTCCAGGGTACGATCAAAGCGTAAAATGTTTGAGACATTACACCCATGGAGGAAAGTGCGCATGGTTACCATTGTATTCAATCGCGAGGCAATTTCTATGTTTCATCAACACTTTCAAGGTCCACAGATTACAGAATGCCTCCAGAAGTGCATCGGAAACTACTACTGGTCTTCCAGGAAACAATCAAACCGTAGACTGTTTGAGACATTACTCCCATATAGGAAAGTGCGCATGGTGACTGTTGTATTCAATCCCGAAGCAATTTCTGTGTTTCATCAACACTTTGAAGGTCCACAGATTAGAGAATGCCTCCAGATGTGCATCGGAAACTACTACTGGACTTGCAGGGAACGATCAAAGCGTAGACCGTTTGAGACAATTCTCCCGTGGAGGAAAGTGCGCATGGTGACTGTTGTATTGAATCCCGATGCAATTTCTGTGTTTCAACAACACTCTGATAGTCCACACATTACAGAATGCCCCCAGATGTGCATCGGAAACTAGTACTGGTCTTCCAGGGAACGATCAAAGCGTAAACTGTTTGAGACATTACTCCCATATAGGAAAGTGCGCATGGTGACTGTTGTATTCAATCCCACGCAATTTCTGTGAATAAACAACACTCTGATAGTTTACAGATTACAGAATGTATAAAGATGTGCATCGGAAACTACTACCGGTCTTCCAGGGAACGATCAAAGCGTGGACTGATTGAGACATTACTCCCATGGAGGAAAGTGCGCATGGTGCCTATTGTATTGAATCCCGATGCAATTTCTGTGTTTCATCAACACTCTGTTGGTCCACAGATTACAGAATGCCACCAGATGTGCATCAGAAACTACTACAGGTCTTCCAGGGAACGATCAAAACGTAAACTGTTTGAGACATTACTACCATGAAGGGAAGTGCGCATGGCGACTGTTGTATTCAATCCCGAGGCAATATCTGTGTTTCATCAACAATTTGAAGGTCCACAGGTTACAGAATGCCTCCAGATGTGCATCGGAAACTACTACTGGTCTTCCAGGGAACGATCAAAGCGTAGACTGTTTGAGTCATTACTCCCATGGAGGAAAGTGCGCATGGTGACTGTTGTATTCAATCCCGATACAATTTCTGTGTTTCATCAACACTCTGAGAGTCCACAGATTACACAATGACACCACATGTGCATCGGAAACTAATACTGGTCTACCAGGGTAGGATCAAAGCGGAAATTGTTTGAGACATTACTCCCATGGGGCAAAGTGCGCATGGTGACTGTTGTATTCAATCCCGATGCAATTTCTGTGTTTCATCAACACTCTGATAGTCCACAGACAACAGAATGCCTCCAGATGTGCATCGGAAACAACTACTGGTCTTCCAGGGAACGATCAAAGCGTAGAATTTTTGTGACATTACTTCCACGTAGGAAAGTTCGCATGGTGACTGTTGTATTCAATCCCGATGCAATTTCTGTGTCTCATCAACACTTTGAACATCCACAGATTACAGAATGCCTCCAGATGTGCATCGGAAACTACTACTGGTGTTCCAGGATACGATCAAAGCGTAGACAGTTTTAGACATTACTCCCATGGAGGAAAGTTCGCATTGTGACTGTCGTATTCAATCCCGATGCAATTTCTGTGTTTCAACAACACTCCGATAGTCCACAGATTACAGAATGCCTCCAGATGTGCATCGAAAATTACTCCTGGTCATCCAGGGAACGATCAAAGCGTAGACTCTTTGAGACATTAGTCCCATGGAAGAAAGTGCTTATGGTGACTGTTGTATTCAATCCCGATGCAATTTCTGTGTTTCAAAAACACTCTGAGAGTCCACAGATTACAGAATGCCTCCAGATGTGCATCGGAAACTACTACTGGTCTTCGAGGAAACGATCAAAGCGTAGACGGTTTGAGACATTACTCCCATGGAGGAAAGTTCGCATGGTGACTCTTGTATTCAATCCCGATGCAATTTCTGTGTTTGAACAACACTCTGATAGTTTACAGATTACAGAATGCCTCCAGATGTGCATCGGAAACTACTACTGATCTTAAAGGGAACGATCAAAGCGTATTCTGTTTGAGAAATCAGTCCCATGGAGGAAAATGCGCATGATGACTGATGTATTCTATCCCGAGGCAATTTCTATGTTTCATCAACACTTTCAAGGTCCACAGAGAACAGAATGCCCCCAGATGTGCATCGGAAACTACTACTGGTCTTCCAGGGAAAGATCAAAGCGTAAATTGTTCGAGACATTACTCCCATGGAGGAAAGTGCTCATGGTGGCTGTTGTATTCAATCCCGATGCAATTTCTGTGTTTCATCAACACTCTGATAGTCCACAGACAACAGAATGCCTCCAGATGTGCATCGGAAACTACTACTGGTCTTCCTGGAAACGATCAAAGCGTAGACGGTTTGAGACATTACTCCCATGGAGGAAAGTGCGCATGATGACTGTTGTATTCAATCCCGATGCAATTTCTGTGTTTCATCAACACTCTGATAGTCCACAGACAACAGAATGCCTCCAGATGTGTATCGGAAACAACTACTGGTATTCCAGGGAACGATCAAACCGTAGACGGTTTGAGACATTACTCCCATGGAGGAAAGTGCGCATGGTGACTGTTGTATTCAATCCCGATGCAATTTCTGTGTTTCATCAACACTCTGATAGTCCACAGACAACAGAATGCCTCCAGATGTGCATCGGAAACAACTACTGGTCTTCCAGGGAACGATCAAACCGTAGAATTTTTGTGACATTACTTCCATGTAGGATAGTGCGCATGTTGACTGTTGTATTCAATCCCGATGCAATTTCTGTGTCTCATCAACACTTTGCAGGTCCACAGATTACAGAATGCCTCCAGATGTGCATCGGAAACTACTACTGGTGTTCCAGGAAACGATCAAAGCGTAGACAGTTTTAGACATTACTCCCATGGAGGAAAGTTCGCATTGTGACTGTTGTATTCAATCCCGATGCAATTTCTGTGTTTCAACAACACTCTGATAGTCCACAGATTACAGAATGCCTCCAGATGTGCATCGAAAATTACTCCTGGTCATCCAGGTAACGATCAAAGCGTAGACTCTTTGAGACATTAGTCCCATGGAGGAAAGTGCGCATGGTGACTGTTGTATTCAATCCCGATGCAAATTCTGTGTTTCAACAACACTCTGAGAGTCCACAGATTACAGAATGCCTCCAGATGTGCATCGGGAACTACTACAGGTCTTCCAGGGAACGATCAAAGCGTAGACTGTTTGAGACATTACTCCCATGGAGGAAAGTGCGCATAGTGACTGTTGTATTCAATCCCGATGCAATTTCTGTGTTTCATCAACACTCTGTTAGTCCACAGACTACAGAATGCCTCTAGATGTATATCGGAAACTACTACAGGTCTTCCAGGGAACGATCAAAGCGGAAATTGTTTGAGACATTACTCCCATGTAGGAAAGTGCGCATGGTGACTGTTGTATTCAATCCTGATTGCAATTTCTGTGTTTCATCAACACTCTGATAGTTCACACATTGCAGAATGTCCCCAGATGTGCATCGGAAACTACTACTGGTCTTCCAGGGAACGATCAAAGCGTAAACTGTTTGAGACATTACTCCCATGGAGAAAAGTGCGCATGGTGACTGTTGTATTCAATCCCGATGCAATTTCTGTGTTTCATCAACACTATGATAGTCCACAGTCAACAGAATGCATCCAGATGTGCATCGGAAACAACTACTGGTCTTCCAGGGAACGATCAAAGCGTAGAATTTTTGTGACATTACTTCCATATAGGAAAGGGAGCATGGTGACTGTTGTATTCAATCCCGATGCAATTTCTGTGTCTCATCAACACTTTGGAGGTCCACAGATTACAGAATGCCTCCAGATGTGCATCGGAAACTACAACTGGTCTTCCAGGGAACGATCAAAGCGTAGAATTTTTGTGACATTACTCATATGTAGAAAAGTGTGCATGGTCACTTTTGTATTCAATCCCGATGCAATTTCTGTGTCTCATCAACACTTTGAAGGTCCACAGATTACAGAATGCCTCCAGATGTGCATCGCAAACTACTACTGGTTTTCCACGAAACGATCAAAGCGTAGACAGTTTGACACATTACTCCCATGGACGAAAGTTCGCATGGTGACTGTTCTATTCAATCCCGATGCAATTTCTGTGTTTCAACAACACTCTGATAGTCCACACATTACAGAATGCCTCCAGATGTGCATCGGAAACAACTACTGGTCTTCCAGGGAACGATCAGAGGGTAGAATTTTTGTGACATTACTTCCATGTAGGAAAGTTCGCATGGTGACTGTTGTATTGAATCCCGATGCAATTTCTGTGTCTCATCAACCCTTTGAAGGTCCACAGATTACAGAATGCCTCCAGATGTGCATCGGAAACTACTACTGGTGTTCCAGGAAACGATCAAAGCGTAGACAGTTTTAGACATTACTCCCATGGGGGAAAGTTCGCATTGTGACTGTTGTATTCAATCCCGATGCAATTTCTGTGTTTCAACAACACTCTGATAGTCCACAGATTACAGAATGCCTCCAGATGTGCATCGAAAATTACTCCTGGTCATCCAGGGAACGATCAAACCGTAGACTCTTTGAGACATTAGTCCCATGGAGGAAAGTGCGCATGGCGACTGTTGTATTCAATCCCGATGCAATTTCTGTGTTTCATCAACACTCTGATAGTCCACAGATTACAGAATGCCTCCATATGTGCATCGGAAACTACTACAGGTCTTCCAGGGAACGATCAAAGCGTAGACTGTTTGAGACATGACTCCCATGGAGGAAAGTGCGCATGGTGACTGTTGTATTCAATCCCGATGCAATTTCTGTGTATCATCAACACTCTGTTAGTCCACAGATTACAGAATGCCTCTAGATGTATATGGGAAACTACTACAGGTCTTCAAGGGAACGATCAAAGCGGAAATTGTTTGAGACATTACTCCCATGGAGGAAAGTGCGCATGGTGACTGTTGTATTCAATCCTGATTGCAATTTCTGTGTTTCATCAACACTCTGATAGTCCACACATTACAGAATGCCCACAGATGTGCATCGGAAACTAGTACTGGTCTTCCAGGGAACGATCAAAGCGTAAACTGTTTGAGACATTACTCCCATATAGGAAAGTGCGCATGGTGACTGTTGTATTCAATCCCGACACAACTTCTGTGAATAAACAACACTCTGATAGTTTACAGATTACAGAATGCCTCCAGATGTGCATCGGAAACTACTACTGGTCTTCTAGGAAACGATCAAAGCGTAGACAGTTTGAGACATTACTCCCATGGAGGAAAGTTCGCATGGAGACTGATGTATTCAACCCCGATGCAATGTCTGTGTTTCAACAACACTCTGATAGTCCACATATTACAGAATGCATTGAGGTGTGCATCGGAAACTACTCCTGGTCATCCAGGGAACGATCAAAGCCTGGACTGTTTGAGACATTAATCCCATGGAGGAAAGTGCGCATAGTGACTGTTGTATTCAACCCCGATGCAATTTCAGTGTTTCATCAACACTCTGATAGTCCACACATTACAGAATGTCCCCAGATGTGCATCGGAAAATGCTACTGGTCTTCCAGGGAACGATCAAAGCGTAAACTCTTTGAGACATTACACCCATGGAGAAAAGTGCGCATGGTGACTGTTGTATTCAATCCTGATGCAATTTCTGTGTTTCATCAACACTCTGAAAGTCCACAGACAACAGAATGCCTCCAGATGTGCATCGGAAACAACTACTGGTCTTCCAGGGAACGATCAAAGCGTAGAATTTTTGTGACATTACTTCCATGTAGGAAAGTGCGCAAGGTGACTGTTGTATTCAATCCCGATGCAATTTCTGTGTCTCATCAACACTTTGCCGGTCCTCAGATTACAGAATGCCTCCAGATGTGCATCGGAAACTGCAACTAGTCTTCCAGGGAACGATCAAAGCGTAGAATTTTTGTGACATTACTGATATGTAGGAAAGTGCGCATGGTTACTGTTGTATTCAATCCCGACGCAATTTCTGTGTCTCATCAACACTTTGAACGTCCACAGATTACAGAATGCCTCCAGATGTGCATCGGAAACTACTACTGGTGTTCCACGTAACGATCAAAGCGTAGACAGATTGACACATTACTCCCATGGAGCAAAGTTCGCATGGTGACTGTTGTATTCAATCCCGATGCAATTTCTGTGTTTCAACAACACTCTGATAGTCCACAGATTACAGAATGTCTCCAGATGTGCATCGGAAACTACTCCTGGTCATCCAGGGAACGATCAAAGCGTAGAGTGTTTGAGACATTATTTCCATCTAGGAAAGTGCGCATGGTGACTGTTGTATTCAATCCCGATGCAATTTCTGTGTTTCAACAACACTCCGATAGTCCACAGGTTACAGAATGACTCCAGATGTGCATCGCAAACTACTACTGGTCTTCCAGGGAAAGATCAAAGCGTAGACTGTTTGAGACATTACTCCCATTTAGGAAAATTGCGCATGGTGACTGTTGTATTCAATACCGATGCAATTTTTGTGTTTCAACAAAACTCTGATAGTCCACACATCACAGAATGAACCCAGATGTTCATGGGAAACAACTACTGGTCTTCCAGGGAACGATCAAAGCGTAAAATGTTTGAGACATTATTCCCATGGAGGAAAGTGCGCATGGTGACTATTATATTCAATCCCGAGGGAATTTCTATGTTTCATCAACACTTTCAAGGTCCACAGATTACAGAATGCCTCCAGATGTGCATCGGAAACTACTACTGGTCTTCCAGGAAACAATCAAATCGTAGACTGTTTGAGACATTACTCCCATATAGGAAAGTGCGCATGGTGACTGTTGTATTCAATCCCGACACAATTTCTGTGAATAAACAACACTCTGATAGTTTACAGATTACAGAATGCCTCCAGATGTGCATCGGGAACTACTACTGGTCTTCCAGGGAACGATCAAAGCGTGGACTGATTGAGACATTACTCCCATGGAGGAAAGTGCACATGGTGTCTGTTGTATTGAATCCCGATGCAATTTCTGTGTTTCATCAACACTCTGTTATTCCACAGATTACAGAATGCCTCCAGATGTTAATCGGAAACTACTATAGGTCTTCCAGGGAACGATCAAAACGTAAACTGTTTGAGAAATTACTCCCATGGAGGAAAGTGCGCATGGTGACTGTTGTATTCCATCCCGAGGCAAGTTCTATCTATCATCAACACTTTCAAGGTCCACAGATTACAGAATGCCTCCAGATGTGCATCGGAAACTACTACTGGTCTTCCAGGAATCGATCAAACCGTAGACTGTTTGAGACATTACTCCCGTGGAGGAAAGTGCGCATGGTGACTGTTGTATTCAATCCCGATGCAATTTCAGTGTTTCATCAACACTCTGATAGTCCACAGACTACAGAATGCCTCCAGATGTGCATCGGAACCTACTAATGGTCTTCCAGGGAACGAACAAAGCGTAGAATTTTTGTGACATTACTCCCATGTAGGAAAGTGCGCATGGTGACGGTTGTATTCAATCCCGATGCAATTTCTGTGTCTCATCAACACTTTGAAGGTCCACAGATTACAGAATGCCTCCAGATGTGCATCAGAAACTACTACTGGTCTTCTAGGAAACGATCAAAGTGTAGACAGTTTGAGACATTACTCCCATGGAGGAAAGTTCGCATGGAGACTGTTGTATTCAACCCCGATGCAATGTCTGTGTTTCAACAACATTCTGATAGTCCACAGATTACAGAATGCATTGAGGTGTGCATCGGAAACTACTCCTGGTCATCCAGGGAACGATCAAAGCCTGGACTGTTTGAGACATTAATCCCATGGAGGAAAGTGCGCATAGTGACTGTTGTATTCAACCCCGATGCAATTTCTGTGTTTCTACAACACTCTGATAGTCAACAGATAACAGAATGCCACCAGATGTGCATCGGAAACTACTACTCGTCTTAAAGGGAACGATGAAAACGTAGACTGTTTGAGACATTACTCCCATTTATGAAAATTGCGCATGGTGACTGTTGTATTCAATACCGATACAATTTTTGTGTTTCAACAACACTCTGATAGTCCACACATTACAGAATGAACCCAGATGTTCATTGGAAACAACTACTGGTCTTCCAGGGAATGATCAAAGCGTAGACTGTTTGAGACATTACTCTCATGGAGGAAAGTGCGCATGGTGACTGTTGTATTCAATCCCGATACAATTTCTGTGTTTCATCAACACTCTGATAGTCCACACATTACACAATGTCCCCAGATGTGCATCGGAAACTACTACTGGTCTTCCAGGGAACGATCAAAGCGTAAACTGTTTGCGACATTACTCCCATGGAGAAATGTGCACATGGTGACTGATGTGTTCAATCCCGATGCAATTTCTGTGTTTCATCAACACTCTGATAGTCTACAGACAACAGAATGCCTCCAGATGTGCATCGGAAACAACTACTGGTCTTCCAGGGAACGATCAAAGCGTAGAATTTTTGTGACATTACTTCCATGTAGGAAAGTGCGCATGGTCACTGTTGTATTCAATCCCGATGCAATTTCTGTGTCTCATCAACACTTTGAAGGTCCACAGATTACAGAATGCCTCCAGATGGGCATCGGAAACTACTACTGGTGTTGCAGGAAACCATCAAAGCGTAGACAGTTTAACACATTACTCCCATGGGGGAAGTCCGCATGGTGACTGTTGTATTCAATCCCGATGCAATTTCTGTGTTTCAACAACACTCTGATAGTCCACAGATTACAGAATGCCTCCAGATGTGTATCGGAAACTACTCCTCGTCATCCAGGGAACAATCAAAGCGTAGACTGTTTGAGACATTACTCCCATGGAGGAAAGTGCGCGTGGTGACTGTTGTATTCAGTCCCGAGGCAATTTCTAAGTTTCATCAACACTTTCAAGGTCCACAGATTACAGAATGCCTCCAGATGTGCATCGGAAAGTAATACTTGTCTTCCAGGAAACAATCAAAGCTTAAACAGTTCGAGACACTACTCCCATGGAGGAAAGTTCGCATAGTGACTGTTGTATTCAATCCCGATGCAATTTCTGTGTTTCAAAAACACTCTGTTAGTCCACAGATTACAGAATGCCTCCAGATGTATATCGGAAACTACTACAGGTCTTCCAGGGAACGATCAAAGCGGAAATTGTTTGAGACAATACTCCCATGGAGGAAAGTGCGCATGGTGACTGTTGTATTCAATCCCGAGGCAATTTCTAAGTTTCATCAACACTTTCAAGGTCCACAGATTACAGAATGCCTCCAGATGTGCATTGGAAACTACTACTGCTCTTCCAGGAAACGATCAAAGCGTAGACAGTTTGAGACATTACCCTTATGGAGGAAAGTTCGCATAGTGACTGTTGTATTCAATCCCGATGCAATTTCTGTGTTTGAACAACACTCTGATAGTTTACAGATTACAGAATGCTTCCAGATGTGCAGCGGAAACTACTACTGGTCTTAAAGGGAACGATCAAAGCGTATTCTGTTTGAGAAATCACTCCCATGGAGGAAAATGCGCATGATGACTGTTGTATTCTATCCCGAGGCAATTTCTATGTTTCATCAACACTTTCAAGGTCCACAGATTACAGAATGCCCCCAGATGTACATCGGAAACTACTACTGGTCTTCCAGGGAACGATCAAAGCGTAAATTGTTCGAGACATTACTCCCATGGAGGAAAGTGCGCATGGTGACTGTTGTATTCAATCCCGATGCAATTTCTGTGTTTCATCAACACTCTGCTGGTCCGCAGATTACAGAATGCCCCCAGATGTGCATCGGAAACTACTACAGGTCTTCCAGGGAACGATCAAAGCGTAGACTGTTTGAGACATTACTCCCATGGAGGAAAGTGCGCATGGTGACTGATGTATTCAATCCCGATGCAATTTCTGTGTTTCATCAACACTCTGATAGTCAACAGATTACAGAATGACACCAGATATGCATCGGAAACTAATACTGGTCTTCCAGGGAACGATCAAAGCGTAGACCGTTTGAGACATTACTTCCATGGAGGAAAGTGCGCATAGTGACTGTTGTATTCAATCCCGATGCAATTTATGTGTTTCATCAACACTCTGTTAGTCCACAGATTACAGAATGCCCCCAGATGTATATCGGAAACTACTACAGGTCTTCCAGGGATCGATCAAAGCGGAAATTGTTTGAGACATTACTCCCATGGAGGAAAGTGCGCATGGTGACTGTTGTATTCAATCCTGATTGCAATTTCTGTGTTTCATCAACACTCTGATAGTCCACACATTACAGAATGTCCCCAGATAAGCATCGGAAACTACTACTGGTCTTCCAGGGAACGTTCAAAGCGTAAACTGTTTGAGACATTACTCCCATGGAGAAATGTGCGCATGGTGACTGTTGTATTCAATCCCGATGCAATTTCTGTGTTTCATCAACACTCTGATAGTCCACAGACAACAGAATGCCTCCAGATGTGCATCGGAAACATACACTGGTCTTCCAGGGAACGATCAAAGCGTAGAATTTTCGTGACATTACTTCCATGTAGGAAAGGGAGCATGGTGACTGTTGTATTCAATCCCGATGCAATTTCTGTGTCTCATCAACACTTTGGAGGTCCACAGATTACAGAATGCCTCCAGATGTGCATCGGAAACTAAAACTGGTCTTCCAGGGAACGATCAAAGCGTAGAATTTTTGTGACATTACTCAAATGTAGGAAAGTGCGCATGGTCACTGTTGTATTCAATCCCGATGCAATTTCTTTGTCTCATCAACACTTTGAAGGTCCACAGATTACAGAATGCCTCCAGATGTGCATCGGAAACTACTACTGGTGTTCCACGAAAAGATCAAAGCGTAGACATTTTGACACGTTACTCCCATGGAGGAAAGTTCGCATGGTGACTGTTGTATTCAATCCCGATGCAATTTCTGTGTTTCAACAACACTCTAATAGTCCACAGATTACAGAATGCCTCCAGATGTGCATCGGAAACTACTACTGGTGTTCCACGAAACGATCAAAGCGTAGACAGTTTGACACATTACTCCCATGGAGGAAAGTTCGCATGGTGACTGTTCTATTCAATCCCGATGCAATTTCTGTGTTTCAACAACACTCTGATAGTCCACACATTACAGAATGCCTCCAGATGTGCATCGGAAACAACTACTGGTCTTCCAGGGAACGATCAGAGCGTAGAATTTTTGTGACATTACTTCCATGTAGGAAAGTTCGCATTGGTGACTGTTGTATTCAATCCCGATGCAATTTCTGTGTCTCATCAACACTTTGAAGGTCCACAGATTACAGAATGCCTCCAGATGTGCATCGGAATTTACTACCGGTGTTCCAGGAAACGATCAAAGCGTAGACAGTTTTAGACATTACTCCCATGGAGGAAAGTTCGCATTGTGACTGTTGTATTCAATCCCGATGCAATTTCTGTGTTTCAACAACACTCTGATAGTCCACAGATTACAGAATGCCTCCAGATGTGCATCGAAAATTACTCCTGGTCATCCATGGAACGATCAAAGCGTAGACTCTTTGAGACATTAGTCCCATGGAGGAAAGTGCGCATGGTGACTGTTGTATTCAATCCCGATGCAATTTCTGTGTTTCAACAACACTCTGAGAGACCACAGATTACAGAATGCCTCCAGATGTGCATCGGAAACTACTACTGGTCTTCCAGGAAACGATCAAAGCGTAGACGGTTTGAGACATTACTCCCATGGAGGAAAGTTCGCATGGTGACTGTTGTATTCTATCCCGATGCAATTTTTGTGTTTGAACAACACTCTGATAGTTTACAGATTACAGAATGCCTCCAGATGTATATCGGAAACTACTACTGGTCTTAAAGGGAACGATCAAAGCGTTTTCTGTTTGAGAAATCACTCCCATGGAGGAAAATGCTCATGATGACTGTTGTATTCTATCCCGAGGCAATTTCTATGTTTCATCAACACTTTCAAGGTCCACAGATAACAGAATGCCCCCAGGTGTGCATCGTAAACTACTACTGGTCTTCCATGGAACGATCAAAGCGTAAATTGTTTGAGACATTACTCCCATGGAGGAAAGTGCGCATGGTGACTGTTGTATTCAATCCTGATTGCAATTTCTGTGTTTCATCAACACTCTGATAGTCCACACATTACAGAATGTCCCCAGATGTGCATCGGAAACTACTACTGGTCTTCGAGGGAACGATCAAAGCGTAAACTGTTTGAGACATTACTCCCATGGAGAAAAGTGCGCATGGTGACTGTTGTATTCAATCCCGAGGCAATTTCTAAGTTTCATCAACACTTTCAAGGTCCACAGATTACAGAATGCCTCCAGATGTGCATTGGAAACTACTACTGGTCTTCCAGGAAACGATCAAAGCGTAGACAGTTTGAGACATTACTCTTATGGAGGAAAGTTCGCATAGTGACTGTTGTATTCAATCCCGATGCAATTTCTGTGTTTGAACAACACTCTGATAGTTTACAGATTAAAGAATGCTTCCAGATGTGCATCGGACACTACTACTGGTCTTAAAGGGAACGATCAAAGCGTATTCTGTTTGAGAAATCACTCCCATGGAGGAAAATGCGCATGATGACTGTTGTATTCTATCCCGAGGCGATTTCTATATTTCATCAACACTTTCAAGGTCCACAGATTACAGAATGCCCCCAGATGTGCATCGGAAACTACTACTGGTCTTCCTGGGAACGATCAAAGCGTAAATTGTTCGAGACATTACTCCCATGGAGGAAAGTGCGCATGGTGACTGTTGTATTCAATCCCGATGCAATTTCTGTGTTTCATCAACACTCTGCTGGTCCGCAGATTACAGAATGCCCCCAGATGTGCATCGGAAACTACTACAGGTCTTCCAGGGAACGATCAAAGCGTAGACTGTTTGAGACATTACTCCCATGGAGGAAAGTGGCATGGTGACTGTTGTATTCAATCCCGATGCAATTTCTGTGTTTCATCAACACTCTGATAGTCCACAGATTACAGAATGACACCAGATATGCATCGGAAACTAATAGTGGTCTTCCAGGGAACGATCAAAGCGTAGACCGTTTGAGACATTACTTCCATGGAGGAAAGTGTGCATACTGACTGTTGTATTCAATCCCGATGCAATTTCTGTGTTTCATCAACACTCTGTTAGTCCACAGATTACAGATTGCCTCCAGATGTATATCGGAAACTACTACAGGTCTTCCAGGGAACGATCAAAGCGGAAATTGTTCGAGACATTACTCCCATGGAGGAAAGTGCGCATGGTGACTGTTGTATTCAATCCTGATTGCAATTTCTGTGTTTCATCAACACTCTGATAGTCCACACATTACAGAATATCCCCAGATAAGCATCGGAAACTACTACTGGTCTTCCAGGGAACGTTCAAAGCGTAAACTGTTTGAGACATTACTCCCATGGAGAAAAGTGCGCATGGTGACTGTTGTATTCAATCCCGATGCAATTTCTGTGTTTCATCAACACTCTGATAGTCCACAGACAACAGAATGCCTCCAGATGTGCATCGGAAACATATACTGGTCTTCCAGGGAACGATCAAAGCGTAGAATTTTTGTGACATTACTTCCATGTAGGAAAGGGAGCATGGTGACTGTTTTATTCAATCCCGATGCAATTTCTGTGTCTCATCAACACTTTGGAGGTACACAGATTACAGAATGCCTCCAGATGTGCATCGGAAACTACAACTGGTCTTCCAGGGAACGATCAAAGCGTAGAATTTTTGTGACATTACTCAAATGTAGGAAAGTGCGCATGGTCACTGTTGTATTCAATCCCAATGCAATTTCTTTGTCTCATCAACACATTGAAGGTCCACAGATTACAGAATGCCTCCAGATGTGCATCGGAAACTACTACTGGTGTTCCACGAAAAGATCAAAGCGTAGACATTTTGACACGTTACTCCCATGGAGGAAAGTTCGCATGGTGACTGTTGTATTCAATCCCGATGCAATTTCTGTGTTTCAACAACACTCTAATAGTCCACAGATTACAGAATGCCTCCAGATGTGCATCGGAAACTACTACTGGTGTTCCACGAAACGATCAAAGCGTAGACAGTTTGACACATTACTCCCATGGACGAAAGTTCGCATGGTGACTGTTCTATTCAATCCCGATGCAATTTGTGTGTTTCAACAACACTCTGATAGTCGACACATTACAGAATGCCTCCAGATGTGCATCGGAAACAACTACTGGTCTTCCAGAGAACGATCAGAGCGTAGAATTTTTGTGACATTACTTCCATGTAGGAAAGTTCGCATGGTGACTGTTGTGTTCAATCCCGATGCAATTTCTGTGTCTCATCAACACTTTGAAGGTCCACAGATTACAGAATGCCTCCAGATGTGCATCGGAAACTACTACTGGTGTTCCAGGAAACGATCAAAGCGTAGACAGTTTTAGACATTACTCCCATGGAGGAAAGTTCGCATTGTGACTGTTGTATTCAATCCCGATGCAATTTCTGTGTTTCAACAACACTCTGAGAGACCACAGATTACAGAATGCCTCCAGATGTGCATCGGAAACTACTACTGGTCTTCCAGGAAACGATCAAAGCGTAGACGGTTTGAGACATTACTCCCATGGAGAAAAGTTCGCATGGTGACTGTTGTATTCTATCCCGATGCAATATCTGTGTTTGAACAACACTCTGATAGTTTACAGATTACAGAATGCCTCCAGATGTATATCGGAAACTACTACTGGTCTTAAAGGGAACGATCAAAGCGTTTTCTGTTTGAGAAATCACTCCCATGTAGGAAAATGCGCATGATGACTGTTGTATTCTATCCCGAGGCAATTTCTATGTTTCATCAACACTTTCAAGGTCCACAGATAACAGAATGCCCCCAGATGTGCATTGGAAACTACTACTGGTCTTCCAGGGAACGATCAAAGCGTAAATTGTTCGAGACATTACTCCCATGGAGGAAAGTGCGCATGGTGACTGTTGTATTCAATCCCGATGCAATTTCTGTGTTTCATCAACACTCTGATAGTCCACAGATTACAGAATGCCTCCAGATGTGCATCGGAAACTACTACAGGTCTTCCAGGGAACGATCAAAGCGTAGACAGTTTGAGACATTACTCCCATGGAGGAAAGTGCGCATGGTGACTGTTGTATTAAATCCCGATGCAATTCCTGTGTTTCATCAACACTCTGATAGTCCACAGAATACAGAATGACACCAGATATGCATCGGAAACTAATACTGGTCTTCCAGGGAACGGTCAAAGCGTAGACTGTTTGAGACATTACTCCCATGGAGGAAAGTGCGCATAGTGACTGTTGTATTGAATCCCGATGCAATTTCTGTGTTTCATCAACACTCTGTTAGTCCACAGATTACAGAATGCCTCTAGATGTATATGGGAAACTACTACAGGTCTTCAAGGGAACGATCAAAGCGGAAATTGTTTGAGACATTACTCCCATGGAGGAAAGTGCGCATGGTGACTGTTGTATTCAATCCTGATTGCAATTTCTGTGTTTCATCAACACTCTGATAGTCCACACATTACAGAATGCCCCCAAATGTGCATCGGAAACTAGTACTGGTCTTCCAGGGAACGATCAAAGCGTAAACTGTTTGAGACATTACTCCCATATAGGAAAGTGCGCATGGTGACTGTTGTATTCAATCCCGACACAATTTCTGTGAAGAAACAACAATCTGATAGTTTACAGATTACAGAATGCCTCCAGATGTGCATCGGAAACTACTACTGGTCTTCCAGGTAACGATCAAAGCGTGGACTGATTAAGACATTACTCCCATGGAGGAAAGTGAGCATGGTGACTGTTGTATTGAATCCCGATGTGATTTCTGTGTTTCATCAACACTCTGTTAGTCCACAGATTACAGAATGCCTCCAGATGTGCATCGGAAACTACTACAGGTCTTCCAGGAAACGATCAAAACGTAAACTGTTTGAGACATTACTCCCATGGAGGAAAGTGCGCATGGTGACTGTTGAATTCAATCCTGATTGCAATTTCTGTGTTTCATCCACACTCTGAGAGTCCACACATTACAGAATGCCCCCAGATGTGCATCGGAAACTACTACTGGTCTTAAAGGGAACGATCAAAACGTAAACTGTTTGAGAAAATACTCCCATCTAGGAAAGTGCCCATGGTGACTGTTGTATTCAATCCCGAGGCAAGTTCTATGTTTCATCAACACTTTCAAGGTCCTCAGATTACAGAATGCCCCAGATGTGCATCGGAAACTACAACTGGACTTCCAGGGAACGATCAAAGCGTAGAATTTTTGTGACATTACTCAAATGTAGGAAAGTGCGCATGGTCACTGTTGTATTCAATCCCGATGCAATTTCTTTGTCTCATCAACACTTTGAAGGTCCACAGATTACAGAATGCCTCCAGATGTGCATCGGAAACTACTACTGGTGTTCCACGAAAAGATCAAAGCGTAGACATTTTGACACGTTACTCCCATGGAGGAAAGTTTGCATGGTGACTGTTGTATTCAATCCCGATGCAATTTCTGTGTTTCAACAACACTCTAATAGTCCACAGATTACAGAATGCCTCCAGATGTGCATCAGAAACTACTACTGGTGTTCCACGAAACGATCAAAGCGTAGACTATTTGACACATTACTCCCATGGAGGAAAGTTCGCATGATGACTGTTCTATTCAATCCCGATGCAATTTCTGTGTTTCAACAACACTCTGATAGTCCACACATTACAGAATGCCTCCAGATGGGCATCGGAAACAACTACTGGTCTTCCAGGGAACGATCAGAGCGTAGAATTTTTGTGACATTACTTCCATGTAGGAAATTCGCATGGTCTCTGTTGTATTCAATCCCGATGCAATTTCTGTGTCTCATCAACACTTTGAAGGTCCACAGATTACAGAATGCCTCCAGATGTGCATCGGAAACTACTACTGGTCTTCCAGGGAACGATCAAAGCGTAGACTGTTTGAGACATTACTCCCATTTAGGAAAATAGCGCATGGTGACTGTTGTATTCAATACCGATGCAATTTTTGTGTTTCAACAACACTCTGATATTCCACACATTACAGAATTAACCCAGATGTTAATCGGAAACAACAACTGGTCTTCCAGGGAACGATCAAAGCGTAAACTGTTTGAGACATTACTCCCATTGAGGAAAGTGCGCATGGTGACTGTTGTATTCAATCCCGAGGCAATTTCTAAGTTTCATCAACACTTTCAAGATCCACAGATTACAGAATGCCTCCAGATGTGCATCGGAAAGTAATACTGGTCTTCCAGGAAACAATCAAAGCGTAGACAGTTCGAGACTCTACTCCCATGGAGGAAAGTTCGCATAGTGACTGTTGTATTCAATCCCGATGCAATTTCTGTGTTTCAAAAACACTCTGTTAGTCCACAGATTACAGAATGCCTCCAGATGTATATCGGAAACTACTACAGGTCTTCCAGGGAACGATCAAAGCGGAAATTGTTTGAGACATTACTCCCATGGAGGAAAGTGCGCATGGTGACTGTTGTATTCAATCCTGATTGCAATTTCTGTGTTTCATCAACACTCTGATAGTCCACACATTATAGAATGTCCCCAGATGTGCATCGGAAACTACTACTGGTCTTCCAGGGAACGATCAAAGCGTAGACAGTTTGAGACATTACTCCCATGGAGGAAAGTGCGCATGGTGACTGTTGTATTCAATCCCGAGGCAATTTCTAAGTTTCATCAACACTTTCAAGGTCCACAGATTACAGAATGCCTCCAGATGTGCATTGGAAACTACTACTGGTCCTCCAGGAAACGATCAAAGCGTAGACAGTTTGAGACATTACTCTTATGGAGGAAAGTTCGCATAGTGACTGTTGTATTCAATCCCGATGCAATTTCTGTGTTTGAACAACACTCTGATAGTTTACAGATTACAGAATGCTTCCAGATGTGCATCGGAAACTACTGCTGGTCTTAAAGGGAACGATCAAAGCGTATTCTGTTTGAGAAATCACTCCCATGGAGGAAAATGCGCATGATGACTGTTGTATTCTATCCCGAGGCAATTTCTATGTTTCATCAACACTTTCAAGGTCCACAGATTACAGAATGCCCCCAGATGTGCATCGGAAACTACTACTGGTCTTCCAGGGAACGATCAAAGCGTAAATTGTTCGAGACATTACTCCCATGGAGGAAAGTGCGCATGGTGACTGTTGTATTCAATCCCGATGCATTTTCTGTGTTTCATCAACACTGCTGGTCCGCAGATTACAGAATGCCCCCAGATGTGCATCGGAAACTACTACAGGTCTTCCAGGGAACGATCAAAGCGTAGACTGTTCGAGACATTACTCACATGGAGGAAAGTGCGCATGGTGACTGTTGTATTCAATCCCGATGCAATTTCTGTGTTTCATCAACACTCTGATAGTCAACAGATTACAGAATGACACCAGATATGCATCGGAAACTACTACTGGTATTCCAGGGAACGATCAAAGCGTAGACCGTTTGAGACATTACTTCCATGGAGGAAAGTGCGCATAGTGACTGTTGTATTCAATCCCGATGCAATTTCTGTGTTTCATCAACACTCTGTTAGTCCACAGATTGCAGAATGCCTCCAGATGTGCATCGGAAACTACAACTGGTCTTCCAGAGAACGATCAAAGCGTAGAATTTTTGTGACATTACTCAAATGTAGGAAAGTTCGCATGGTCACTGTTGTATTCAATCCCGATGCAATTTCTTTGTCTCATCAACACTTTGAAGGTCCACAGATTACAGAATGCCTCCAAATGTGCATCGGAAACTACTACTGGTGTTCCACGAAAAGATCAAAGCGTAGACATTTTGACACGTTACTCCCATGGAGGAAAGTTCGCATGGTGACTGTTGTATTTAATCCCGATGCAATTTCTGTGTTTCAACAACACTCTAATAGTCCACAGATTACAGAATGCCTCCAGATGTGCATCGGAAACTACTACTGGTGTTCCACGAAACGATCAAAGCGTAGACAGTTTGACACATTACTCCCATGGAGGAAAGTTCGCATGGTGACTGTTCTATTCCATCCCGATGCAATTTCTGTGTTTCAACAACACTCTGATAGTCCACACATTACAGAATGCCTCCAGATGTGCATCGGAAACAACTACTGGTCTTCCAGGGAACGATCAGAGCGTAGAAGTTTTGTGACATTACTTCCATGTAGGAAAGTTCGCATGGTGACTGTTGTATTCAATCCCGATGCAATTTCTGTGTCTCATCAACACTTTGAAGGTCCACAGATTACAGAATGCCTCCAGATGTGCATCGGAAACTACTACTAGTGTTCCAGAAAACGATCAAAGCGTAGACAGTTTTAGACATTACTCCCATGGAGGAAAGTTCGCATTGTGACTGTTGTATTCAATCCCGATGCAATTTCTGTGTTTCAACAACACTCTGATAGTCCACAGATTACAGAATGCCTCCAGATGTGCATCGAAAATTACTCCTGGTCATCCAGGGAACGATCAAAGCGTAGACTCTTTGAGACATTAGTCCCATGGAGGAAAGTGCGCATGGTGACTGTTGTATTCAATCCCGATGCAATTTCTGTGTTTCAACAACACTCTGAGAGACCACAGATTACAGAATGCCTCCAGATGTGCATCGGAAACTACTACTGGTCTTCCAGGAAACGATCAAAGCGTAGACGGTTTGAGACATTACTCCCATGGAGGAAAGTTCGCATGGTGACTGTTGTATTCTATCCCGATGCAATTTCTGTGTATGAACAACACTCTGATAGTTTACAGATTACAGAATGCCTCCAGATGTATATCGGAAACTACTACTGGTCTTAAAGGGAACGATCAAAGCGTTTTCTGTTTGAGAAATCACTCCCATGGAGGAAAATGCGCATGATGACTGTTGTATTCTATCCCGAGGCAATTTCTATGTTTCATCAACACTTTCAAGGTCCACAGATAACAGAATGCCCCCAGATGTGCATCGGAAACTACTACTGGTCTTCCAGGGAACGATCAAAGCGTAAATTGTTCGAGACATTACTCCCATGGAGGAAAGTGCGCATGGTGACTGTTGTATTCAATCCCGATGCAATTACTGTGTTTCATCAACACTCTGATAGTCCACAGATTACAGAATGCCTCCAGATGTGCATCGGAAACTACTACAGGTCTTCCAGGGAACGATCAAAGCGTAGACTGTTTGAGACATTACTCCCATGGAGGAAAGTGCGCATGGTGACTGTTGTATTAAATCCCGATGCAATTCCTGTGTTTCATCAACACTCTGATAGTCCACAGAATACAGAATGACAACAGATATGCATCGGAAACTAATACTGGTCTTCCAAGGAACGATCAAAGCGTAGACTGTTTGAGACATTACTCCCATGGAGGAAAGTGCGCATAGTGACTGTTGTATTGAATCCCGATGCAATTTCTGTGTTTCATCAACACCCTGTTAGCCCACAGATTACAGAATGCCTCTAGATGTATATGGGAAACTACTACAGGTCTTCAAGGGAACGATCAAAGCGGAAATTGTTTGAGACATTACTCCCATGGAGGAAAGTGCGCATGGTGACTGTTGTATTCAATCCTGATTGCAATTTCTGTGTTTCATCAACACTCTGATAGTCCACACAATACAGAATGCCCCCAAATGTGCATCGGAAACTAGTACTGGTCTTCCAGGGAACGATCAAAGCGTATACTGTTTGAGACATTACTCCCATATAGGAAAGTGCGCATGGTGACTGTTGTATTCAATCCCGACACAATTTCTGTGAAGAAACAACAATCTGATAGTTTACAGATTACAGAATGCCTCCAGATGTGCATCGGAAACTACTACTGGTCTTCCAGGGAACGATCAAAGCGTGGACTGATTAAGACATTACTCCCATGGAGGAAAGTGGGCATGGTGACTGTTGTATTGAATCCCGATTCGATTTCTGTGTTTCATCAACACTCTGTTAGTCCACAGATTACAGAATGCCTCCAGATGTGCATCGGAAACTACTACAGGTCTTCCAGGAAACGATCAAAGCGTAGACAGTTTGACACATTACTCCCATGGAGGAAAGTTCGCATGGTGACTGTTGTATTCAATCCCGATGCAATTTCTGTGTTTCATCAACACTCTGATAGTCCACAGACTACAGAATGCATCCAGATGTTCATCGGAAACAACTACTGGTCTTCCAGGGAACGATCAAAGCGTAAACTGTTTGAGACATTACTCCCATGGAGGAAAGTGCGCATGGTGACTGTTGAATTCAATCCTGATTGCAATTTCTGTGTTTCATCCACACTCTGAGAGTCCACACATTACAGAATGCCCCCAGATGTGCATCGGAAACTACTACTGGTCTTAAAGGGAACGATCAAAACGTAAAATGTTTGAGAAATTACTCCCATGGAGGAAAGTGCCCATGGTGACTGTTGTATTCAATCCCGAGGCAAGTTCTATGTTTCATCAACACTTTCAAGGTCCTCAGATTACAGAATGCCCCCAGATGTGCATCGGAAACTACTACTGGTCTTCCATGGAACGATCAAATCGTAAATTGTTCGAGACATTACTCCCATGGAGGAAAGTGCGCATGGTGACTGTTGTATTCAATCCCGATGCCATTTCTGTGTTTCATCAACACTCTGCTGGTCCGCAGATTACAGAATGCCCCCAGATGTGCATCGGAAACTACTACAGATCTTCCAGGGAACGATCAATGCGTAGACTGTTTGAGACATTACTCCCATGGAGGAATGTGCGCATGGTGACTGTTGTATTCAATCCCGATGCAATTTTGTGTTTCATCAACACTCTGTTAGTCCACAGATTACAGAATGCCTCCAGATGTATATCGGAAACTACTACAGGTCGTCCAGAGAACGATCAAAGCGGAAATTGTTTCAGACATTACTCCCATGGAGGAAAGTGCGCATGGTGACTGTTGTATTCAATCCTGATTGCAATTTCTGTGTTTCATCAACACTCTGATAGCCCACACATTACAGAATGTCCCCAGATAAGCATCGGAAACTACTACTGGTCTTCCAGGGAACGTTCAAAGCGTAAACTGTTTGAGACAATACTCCCATGGAGAAAAGTGCGCATGGTGACTGTTGTATTCAATCCCGATGCAATTTCTGTGTTTCATCAACACTCTGATAGTCCACAGACAACAGAATGCCTCCAGATGTGCATCGGAAACATATACTAGTCTTCCAGGGAACGATCAAAGCGTAGAATTTTTGTGACATTACTTCCATGTAGGAAAGGGAGCATGGTGACTGTTGTATTCAATCCCGATGCAATTTCTGTGTCTCATCAACACTTTGGAGGTCCACAGATTACAGAATGCCTCCAGATGGGCATCGGAAACTACAACTGGTCTTCCAGGGAACGATCAAAGCGTAGAATTTTTGTGACATTACTCAAATGTAGGAAAGTGCGCATGGTCACTGTTGTATTCAATCCCGATGCAATTTCTTTGTCTCATCAACACTTTGAAGGTCCACAGATTACAGAAGGCCTCCAGATGTGCATCGGAAACTACTACTGGTGTTCCACGAAAAGATCAAAGCGTAGACATTTTGACACGTTACTCCCATGGAGGAGAGTTTGCATGGTGACTGTTGTATTCAATCGCGATGCAATTTCTGTGTTTCAACAACACTCTAATAGTCCACAGATTACAGAATGCCTCCAGATGTGCATCCTAAACTACTACTGGTGTTCCACGAAACGATCAAAGCGTAGACAGTTTGACACATTACTCCCATGGAGGAAAGTTCGCATGGTGACTGTTCTATTCAATCCCGATGCAATTTCTGTGTTTCAACAACACTCTGATAGTCCACACATTACAGAATGCCTCCAGATGTGCATCGGAAACTACTACTGGTGTTCCAGGAAACGATCAAAGCGTAGACAGTTTTAGACATTACTCCCATGGAGGAAAGTTCGCATTGTGACTGTTCTATTCAATCCCGATGCAATTTCTGTGTTTCAACAACACTCTGATAGTCCACAGATTACAGAATGCCTCCAGATGTGCATCGAAAATTACTCCTGGTCATCCAGGGAACGATCAAAGCGTAGACTCTTTGAGACATTAGTCCCATGGAGGAAAGTGCGCATGGTGACTGTTGTATTCAACCCCGATGCAATTTCTGTGTTTCAACAACACTCTGAGAGACCACAGATTACAGAATGCCTCCAGATGTGCATCGGAAACTACTACTGGTCTCCCAGGAAACGATCAAAGCGTAGACGGTTTGAGACATTACTCCCATGGAGGAAAGTTCGCATGGTGACTGTTGTATTCTATCCCGATGCAATTTCTGTGTCTGAACAACACTCTGATAGTTTACAGATTACAGAATGCCTCCAGATGTATATCGGAAACTAATACTGGTCTTAAAGGGAACATTCAAAGCGTATTCTGTTTGAGAAAACACTCCCATGGAGGAAAATGCGCATGATGACTGTTGTATTCTATCCCGAGGCAATTTCTATGTTTCATCAACACTTTCAAGGTCCACAGATAACAGAATGCCCCCAGATGTGCATCGGAAACTACTACTGGTCTTCCAGGGAACGATCAAAGCGTAAATTGTTCGAGACATTACTCCCATGGAGGAAAGTGCGCATGGTGACTGTTGCATTCAATCCCGATGCAATTTCTGTGTTTCATCAACACTCTGATAGTCCACAGATTACAGAATGCCTCCAGATGTGCATCGGAAACTACTACAGGTCTTCCAGGGAACGATCAAAGCGTAGACTGTTTGATACATTACTCCCATGGAGGAAAGTGCGCATGGTGACTGTTGTATTAAATCCCGATGCAATTCCTGTATTTCATCAACACTCTGATAGTCCACAGAATACAGAATGCTAATAGATATGCATCGGAAACTAATACTGGTCTTCCAGGGAACGATCGAAGCGTAGACTGTTTGAGACATTACTCCCATGGAGGAAAGTGCGCTTAGTGACTGTTGTATTGAATCCCGATGCAATTTCTGTGTTTCATCAACACTCTGTTAGTCCACAGATTACAGAATGCCTCTAGATGTATATGGGAAACTACTACAGGTCTTCAAGGGAACGATCAAAGCGGAAATTGTTTGAGACATTACTCCGATGGAGGAAAGTGCGCATGGTGACTGTTGTATTCAATCCTGATTGCAATTTCTGTGTTTCATCAACACTCTGATAGACCACACATTACAGAATGCCCCCAAATGTGCATCGGAAACTAGTACTGGTCTTCCAGGGAACGATCAAAGCGTAAACTGTTTGAGACATTACTCCCATGGAGTTAAGTGCGCATAGTGACTGTGTATTCAATCCCGAAGCAATTTCTGTGTTTCATCAACACTCTGTTAGTCCACAGATTACAGAATGCCTCTAGATGTATATGGGAAACTACTACAGGTCTTCAAGGGAACGATCAAAGCGGAAATTGTTCGAGACATTACTCCCATTGAGGAAAGTGCGCATGGTGACTGTTGTATTCAATCCTGATTGCAATTTCTGTGTTTCATTAACACTCTGATAGTCCACACATTACAGAATGCCCCCAGATGTGCATCGGAAACTAGTACTGGTCTTCCAGGGAACGATCAAAGCGTAAACTGTTTGAGACATTACTCCCATATAGGAAAGTGCACATGGTGACTGTTGTATTTAATCCCGACACAATTTCTGTGAATAAACAACACTCTGATAGTTTACAGATTTCAGAATGCCTCCAGATGTGCATCGGAAACTACTACTGGTCTTCCAGGGAACGATCAAAGCGTGGACTGATTGAGACATTACTCCCATGGAGGAAAGTGCGCATGGTGACTGTTGTATTGAATCCCGATGCGATTTCTGTGTTTCATCAACACTTTCAAGGTCCTCAGATTACAGAATGCCTCCAGATGTGCATCGGAAACTACTACTGGTCTTCCAGGAAACGATCAAACCGTAGACTGTTTGAGACATTACTCCCATGGAGGAAAGTGCGCATGGTGACTGTTGTATTCAATCCCGATGCAATTTCAGTGTTTCATCAACACTCTGATAGTCCACAGACTACAGAATGCCTCCAGATGTGCATCGGAACCTACTAATGGTCTTCCAGGGAACGATCAAAGCGTAGAATTTTTGTGACATTACTCCCATGTAGGAAAGTGCGCATGGTGACGGTTGTATTCAATCCCGATGCAATTTCTGTGTCTCATCAACACTTTGAAGGTCCACAGATTACAGAATGCCTCCAGATGTGCATCGGAAACTACTACTGGTCTTCTAGGAAACGATCAAAGCGTAGACAGTTTGAGACATTACTCCCATGGAGGAAAGTTCGCATGGAGACTGTCGTATTCAACCCCGATGCAATGTCTGTGTTTCAACAACACTCTGATAGTCCACATATTACAGAATGCATTGAGGTGTGCATCGGAAACTACTCCTGGTCATCCAGGGAACGATCAAAGCCTGGACTGTTTGAGACATTAATCCCATGGAGGAAAGTGCGCATAGTGACTGTTGTATTCAACCCCGATGCAATTTCTGTGTTTCATCAACTCTCTGATAGTCCACACATTACAGAATGTCCCCAGATGTGCATCGGAAAATATTACTGGTCTTCCAGGGAACGATCAAAGCGTAAACTGTTTGAGACATTACTCCCATGGAGAAAAGTGCGCATGGTGACTGTTGTATTCAATCCCGATGCAATTTCTGTGTTTCATCAACACTCTGAAAGTCCACAGACAACAGAATGCCTCCAGATGTGCATCGGAAACAACTACTGGTCTTCCAGAGAACGATCAAAGCGTAGAATTTTTGTGACATTCCTTCCATGTAGGAAAGTGCGCATGGTGACTGTTTTATTCAATCCCGATGCAATTTCTGTGTCTCATCAACACTTTGCAGGTCCACAGATTACAGAATGCCTACAGATGTGCATCGGAAACAGCAACTGGTCTTCCAGGGAACGATCAAAGCGTATAATTTTTGTGACATTACTCATATGTAGGAAAGTGGGCATGGTTACTGTTGTATTCAATCCCGATGCAACTTCTGTGTTTCAACAACACTCTGATAGTCCACAGATTACAGAATGCCTCCAGATGTGCATCGGAAACTACTCCTGGTCATCCAGGGAACTATCAAAGCGTAGAGTGTTTGAGACATTATTCACATGGAGGAAAGTGCGCATGGTGACTATTGTATTCAATCCCCAGGGAATTTCTATGATTCATCAACACTTTGAAGGTCCACAGATTACAGAATGCCTCCAGATGTGCATCGGAAGCTACTACTGGTCTTCCAGGAAACAATCAAACCGTAGACTGTTTGAGACATTACTCCCATATAGGAAAGTGCGCATGGTGACTGTTGTATTCAATCCCGAAGCAATTTCTGTGTATCATCAACACTTTGAAGGTCCACAGATTACAGAATGCCTCCAGATGTGCATCGGAAACTACTACTGGTCCTGCAGGGAACGATGAAAACGTAGACTGTTTGAGACAATTCTCCCATGGAGGAAAGTGCGCATGGTGTCTGTTGTATTCAATCCCGATGCAATTTCTGTGTTTCATCAACACTCTGATAGTATACACATTACAGAATGCCCCCAGATGTGCATCGGAAACTAGTACTGGTCTTCCAGGGAACGATCAAAGCGTAAACTGTTTGAGACATTACTCCCATATAGGAAAGTGCGCATGTTGACTGTTGTATTCAATCCCGACACAATTTCTGTGAATAAACAGCACTCTGATAGTTTACAGATTACAGAATGCCTCCAGATGTGCATCGGAAACTACTACTGGTCTTCCAGGGAACGATCAAAGCGTGGACTGATTGAGACATTACTCCCATGGAGGAAAGTGCGCATGGTGACTGTTGTATTGAATCCCGATGCAATTTCTGTGTTTCATCAACACTCTGTTAGTCCACAGATTACAGAATGCCTCCAGATGTGCATCGGAAATTACTACTGGTCTTCTAGGAAACGATCAAAGCGTAGACAGTTTGAGACATTACACCCATGGAGGAAAGATCGCATGGAGACTGTCGTATTCAACCCCGATGCAATGTCTGTGTTACAACAACACTCTGATAGTCCACATATTACAGAATGCATTGAGGTGTGCATCGGAAACTACTCCTGGTCATCCAGGGAACGATCAAAGCCTGGACTGTTTGAGACATTAATCCCATGGAGGAAAGTGCGCATAGTGACTGTTGTATTCAACCCCGATGCAATTTCTGTGTTTCATCAACACTCTGATAGTCCACACATTACAGAATGAACGAAGATATTCATTGGAAACAACTACTGGTCTTCCAGGGAACGATCAAAGCGTAGACTGTTTGAGACATTACTCTCATGGAGGAAAGTGCGCATGGTGACTGTTGTATTCAATCCCGATGCATTTTCTGTGTTTCATCAACACTCTGATAGTCCACAGACTACAGAATGCCTCCAGATGTGCATCGGAACCTACTAATGGTCTTCCAGGGAACGATCAAAGCGTAGAATTTTTGTGACATTACTCCCATGTAGGAAAGTGCGCATGGTGACGGTTGTATTCAATCCCGATGCAATTTCTGTGTCTCATCAACACTTTGAAGGTCCACAGATTACAGAATGCCTCCAGATGTGCATCGGAAACTACTACTAGTCTTCTAGGAAACGATCAAAGCGTACAAAGTTTGAGACATTACTCCCATGGAGGAAAGTTCGCATGGAGACTGTCGTATTCAACCCCGATGCAATGTCTGTGTTTCAACAACACTCTGATAGTCCACATATTACAGAATGCATTGAGGTGTGCATCGGAAACTACTCCTGGTCATCCAGGGAACGATCAAAGCCTGGACTGTTTGAGACATTAATCCCATGGAGGAAAGTGCGCATAGTGACTGTTGTATTCAACCCCGATGCATTTTCTGTGTTTCATCAACACTCTGATAGTATACACATTACAGAATGCCCCCAGATGTGCATCGGAAACTAGTACTGGTCTTCCAGGGAACGATCAAAGCGTAAACTGTTTGAGACATTACTCCCGTATAGGAAAGTGCGCATGGTGACTGTTGTATTCAATCCCGACACAATTTCTGTGAATAAACAACACTCTGATAGTTTACAGATTACAGAATGCCTCCAGATGTGCATCGGAAACTACTACTGGTCTTCCAGGGAACGATCAAAGCGTGGACTGATTGAGACATTACTCCCATGGAGGAAAGTGCGAATGGTGACTGTTGTATTGAATTCCGATGCAATTTCTGTGTTTCATCAACACTCTGTTAGTCCACAGATTACAGAATGCCTCCAGATGTGCATCGGAAACTACTACTCGTCTTAAAGGGAACGATCAAAACGTAGACTGTTTGAGACATTACTCCCATTTAGGAAAATTGCGCATGGTGACTGTTGTATTCAATACCGATGCAATTTTTGTGTTTCAACAACACTCTGATAGTCCACACATTACAGAATGAACGAAGATATTCATTGGAAACAACTACTGGTCTTCCAGGGAACGATCAAAGCGTAGACTGTTTGAGACATTACTCTCATGGAGGAAAGTGCGCATGGTGACTGTTGTATTCAATCCCGATACAATTTCTGTGTTTCATCAACACTCTGATAGTCCACACATTACACAATGTCCCCAGATGTGCATCGGAAACTACTACTATTGGTCTTCCAGGGAACGATCAAAGCGTAAACTGTTTGAGACATTACTCCCATGCAGAAAAGTGCACATGGTGACTGTTGTGTTCAATCCCGATGCAATTTCTGTGTTTCAACAACACTCTGATAGTCCACAGATTACAGAATGCCTCCAGATGTGCATCGGAAACTACTACTGGTCTTCCAGGGAACGATCAAAGCGTAGACTGTGTGAGACATTACTCCCATTTAGGAAAATAGCGCATGGTGACTGTTGTATTCAATACCGATGCAATTTTTGTGTTTCAACAACACTCTGATAGTCAACTTATTAGAGAATTAACCCAGATGTTCATCGGAAACAACAACTGGTCTTCCAGGGAACGATCAAAGCGTAAACTGTTTGAGACATTACTCCCATGGAGGAAAGTGTGCATGGTGACTGTTGTATTCAATCCCGAGGCAATTTCTAAGTTTCGTCAACACTTTCAAGGTCCACAGATTACAGAATGCCTCCAGATGTGCATCGGAAACTACTACTGGTCTTCCAGGAAACAATCAAAGCGTAGACAGTTTGAGACACTACTCCCATGGAGGAAAGTTCGCATGGTGATTGTTGTATTCAATCCCGATGCAATTTCTGTGTTTGAACAACACTCTGATAGTTTTCAGATTACAGAATGCCTCCAGATGTGCATCGGAAACGACTACTGGTCTTAAAGGGAACGATCAAAGCGTATTCTGTTTGAGAAATCACTCCCATGGAGGAAAATGCGCATGATGACTGTTGTATTCTATCCCGCTGCAATTTCTATGTTTCATCAACACTTTCAAGATCCACAGATTACAGAATGCCCCCAGATGTGCATCGGAAACTACTACTGGTCTTCCAGGGAACGATCAAAGCGTAAATTGTTCGAGACATTACTCCCATGGAGGAAAGTGCGCATGGTGACTGTTGTATTCAATCACGATGCAATTTCTGTGTTTCATCAACACTCTGATAGTCAACAGATTACAGAATGACACCAGATATGCATCGGAAACTAATACTGGTCTTCCAGGGAACGATCTAATCGTAGACTGTTTGAGACATTACTCCCATGGAGGAAAGTGCGCATAGTGACTGTTGTATTCAATCCCGATGCAATTTCTGTGTTTCAAAAACACTCTGTTAGTCCACAGATTACAGAATGCGTCCAGATGTATATCGGAAACTACTACAGGTCTTCCAGGGAACGATCCAAACGGAAATTGTTTGAGACATTACTCCCATGGAGGAAAGTGCGCATGGTGACTGTTGTATTCAATCCTGATTGCAATTTCTGTGTTTCATCAACACTCTGATAGTCCACACATTACAGAATGTCCCCAGATGTGCATCGGAAACTACTACTGGTCTTCCAGGCAACGATCAAAGCGTAAACTGTTTGAGACATTACTCCCATGGAGAAAAGTGCGCATGGTGACTGTTGTATTCAATCCCGAGGCAATTTCTAAGTTTCATCAACACTTTCAAGGTCCACAGATTACAGAATGCTTCCAGATGTGCATCGGAAACTACTACTGGTCTTCCAGGAAACGATCAAAGCGTAGACAGTTTGAGACATTACTCCCATGGAGGAAAGTTCGCATAGTGACTGTTGTATTCAATCCCGATGCAATTTCTGTGTTTGAACAACACTCTGATAGCTTACAGATTACAGATTGCCTCCAGATGTGCATCGGAAACTACTACTGGTCTTAAAGGGAACGATCAATGCGTATTCTGTTTGAGAAATCACCTCCATGGAGGAAAATGCGCATGATGACTGTTGTATTCTATCCCGAGGCAATTTCTATGTTTCATCAACACTTTCAAGGTCCACAGATTACAGAATGACCCCAGATGTGCATCGGAAACTACTACTGGTCTTCCAGGGAACGATCAAAGCGTAAATTGTTCGAGACATTACTCCCATGGAGGAAAGTGCGCATGGTGACTGTTGTATTCAATCCCGATGCAATTTCTGTGTTTCATCAACACTCTGCTGGTCCGCAGATTACAGAATGCATCCAGATGTGCATCGGAAACTACTACAGGTCTTCCAGGGAAGGATCAAAGCGTAGACTGTTTGAGACATTACTCCCATGGAGGAAAGTGCGCATGGTGACTGTTGTATTCAATCCCGATGCAATTTCTGTGTTTCATCAACACTCTGATAGTCAACAGATTACAGAAGGACACCAGATATGCATCAGAAACTAATACTGGTCTTCCAGGGAACGATCAAAGCGTAGACTGTTTGAGACATTACTTCCATGGAGGAAAGTGCGCATAGTGACTGTTGTATTCAATCCCGAGAGAATTTCTAAGTTTCGTCAACACTTTCAAGGTCCACAGATTACAGAATGCCTCCAGATGTGCATCGGAAACTACTACTGGTCTTCCAGGAAACAATCAAAGCGTAGACAGTTTGAGACACTACTCCCATGGAGGAAAGTTCGCATGGTGATTGTTGTATTCAATCCAGATGCAATTTCTGTGTTTGAACAACACTCTGATAGTTTTCAGATTACAGAATGCCTCCAGATGTGCATTGGAAACTACTACTGGTCTTAAAGGGAACGATCAAAGCGTATTCAGTTTGACAAATCACTCCCATGGAGGAAAATGCGCATGATGACTGTTGTATTCTATCCCGAGGCAATTTCTATGTTTCATCAACACTTTCAAGGTCCACAGATTACAGAATGCCCCCAGATGTGCATCGGAAACTACTACTGGTCTTCCAGGGAACGATCAAAGCGTAAATTGTTCGAGACATTACTCCCATGGAGGAAAGTGCGCATGGTGACTGTTGTATTCAATCCCGATGCAATTTCTGTGTTTCATCAACACTCTGATAGTCAACAGATTACAGAATGACACCAGATATGCATCGGAAACTAATACTGGTCTTCCAGGGAACGATCAAAGGGTAGACTGTTTGAGACATTACTCCCATGGAGGAAAGTGCGCATAGTGACTGTTGTATTCAATCCCGATGCAATTTCTGTGTTTCAAAAACACTCTCTTAGTCCACAGATTACAGAATGCGTCCAGATGTATATCGGAAACTACTAGAGGTCTTCCAGGGAACGATCCAAGCGGAAATTGTTTGAGACATTACTCCCATGGAGGAAAGTGCGCATGGTGACTGTTGTATTCAATCCTGATTGCAATTTCTGTGTTTCATCAACACTCTGATAGTCCACACATTACAGGATGTCCCCAGATGTGCATCGGAAACTACTACTGGTCTTCCAGGGAACGATCAAAGCGTAAACTGTTTGAGACATTACTCCCATGGAGGAAAGTGCGCCTGGTGACTGTTGTATTCAATCCCGAGGCAATTTCTAAGTTTCGTCAACACTTTCAAGGTCCACAGATTACAGAATGCCTCCAGATGTGCATCGGAAACTACTACTGGCCTTCCAGGAAACAATCAAAGCGTAGACAGTTTGAGACACTACTCCCATGGAGGAAAGTTCGCATGGTGTTTGTTGTATTCAATCCCGAAGCAATTTCTGTGTTTGAACAACACTCTGATAGTTTTCAGATTACAGAATGCCTCCAGATGTGCATCGGAAACTACTACTGGTCTTAAAGGGAACGATCAAAGCGTATTCTGTTTGAGAAATCACTCCCATGGAGGAAAATGCGCATGATGACTGTTGTATTCTATCCCTGAGGCAATTTCTATGTTTCATCAGCACTTTCAAGGTCCACAGATTACAGAATGCCCCCAGATGTGCATCGGAAACTACTACTGGTCTTCCAGGGAACGATCAAAGCGTAAATTGTTCGAGACATTACTCCCATGGAGGAAAGTGCGCATGGTGACTGTTGTATTCAATCCCGATGCAATTTCTGTGTTTCATCAACACTCTGATAGTCAACAGATTACAGATTGACACCAGATATGCATCGGAAACTAATACTGGTCTTCCAGGGAACGATCAAAGCGTAGCCTGTTTGAGACATTACTCCCATGGAGGAAAGTGCGCATAGTGACTGTTGTATTCAATCCCGATGCAATTTCTGTGTTTCAAAAACACTCTGTTAGTCCACAGATTACAGAATGCGTCCAGATGTATATCGGAAACTACTAGAGGTCTTCCAGGGAACGATCCAAACGGAAATTGTTTGAGACATTACTCCCATGGAGGAAAGTGCGCATAGTGACTGTTGTATTCAATCCTGATTGCAATTTCTGTGTTTCATCAACACTCTGATAGTCCACACATTACAGAATGTCCCCAGATGTGCATCGGAAACTACTACTGGTCTTCCAGGGAACGATCAAAGCGTAAACTGTTTGAGACATTACTCCCATGGAGAAAAGTGCTCATGGTGACTGTTGTATTCAATCCCGAGGCAATTTCTAAGTTTCATCAACACTTTCAAGGTCCACAGATTACAGAATGCCTCCAGATGTGCATCGGAAACTACTACTGGTCTTCCAGGAAACGATCAAAGCGTAGACAGTTTGAGACATTACTCCCATGGAGGAAAGTTCGCATAGTGACTGTTGTATTCAATCCCGATGCAATTTCTGTGTTTGAACAACACTCTGATAGTTTACAGATTACAGAATGCCTCCAGATGTGCATCGGAAACTACTACTGGTCTTAAAGGGAACGATCAAAGCGTATTCTGTTTGAGAAATCTGTCCCATGGAGGAAAATGCGCATGATGACTGTTGTATTGTATCCCGAGGCAATTTCTATGTTTCATCAACACTTTCAAGGTCCTCAGATTACAGAATGCCCCCAGATGTGCATCGGAAACTACTACTGGTCTTCCAGGGAACGATCAAATCGTAAACTGTTTGAGACATTACTCCCATTGGGAAAAGTGCGCATGGTAAATGTTGTATTCAATCCCGATGCAATTTCTGTGTTTCATCAACACTCTGATAGTCCGCAGATTACAGAATGCCTCCAGATGTGCATCGGAAACTACTACAGGTTTTCCAGGGAACGATCAAAGCGTAGACTGTTTGAGACATTACTCCCATGGAGGAAAGTGCGCATGGTGACTGTTGTATTCAATCCCGATGCAATTTCTGTGTTTCATCAACACTCAGATAGTCAACAGATTACAGAATGACACCAGATATGCATCGGAAACTAATACTGGTCTTCCAGGGAATGATCAAAGCGTAGACTGTTTGAGACATTACTTCCATGGAGGAAAGTGCGCATAGTGACTGTTGTATTCAATCCCGATGCAATTTCTGTGTTTCATCAACACTCTGTTAGTCCACACATTACAGAATGCCTCCAGATGTATATCGGAAACTACTACAGGTCTTCCAGGGAACGATCAAAGCGGAAATTGTTTGAGACATTACTCCCATGGAGGAAAGTGCGCATGGTGACTGTTGTATTCAATCCTGATTGCAATTTCTGTGTTTCATCAACACTCTGATGGTCCACACATTACAGAATGTCCCCAGATGTGCATCAGAAACTACTCCTGGTCATCCAGTTAACGATCAAAGCGTAGACTGTTTGAGACATTATTCCCATGGAGGAAAGTGCGCATGGTGACTGTTGTATTCAATCCCGATGCAATTTCTGTTTTCATCAACACTCTGATAGTCCACAGACAACAGAATGCCTCCAGATGTGCATCGGAAACAACTACTGGTCTTCCAGGGAACGATCAAAGCGTAGAATTTTTGTGACATTACTTCCATGTAGGAAAGTGCGCATGGTGACTGTTGTATTCGATCCCGATGCAATTTCCGTGTCTCATCAACACTTTGCAGGTCCACAGATTACAGAATGCCTCCAGATGTGCGTCGGAAACTACAACTGGTCTTCCAGGGAACGATCAAAGCGTAGAATTCTTGTGACATTACTCATTTGTAGGAAAGTGCGCATGGTCACTGTTGTATTCAATCCCGATGCAATTTCTGTGTCTCATCAACACTTTGAAGGTCCACAGATTACAGAATGCCTCCAGATGTGCATCGGAAACTACTACTGGTGTTGCAGGAAACTATCAAAGCGTAGACAGTTTGACACATTACTCCCATGGAGGGAAGTTCGCATGGTGACTGTTGTATTCAATCCCGATGCAATTTCTGTGTTTCAACAACACTCTGATAGTCCACAGATTACAGAATGCCTCCAGATGTGCATCGGAAACTACTCCTGGTCATCCAGGGAACGATCAAAGCGTAGACTGTTTGAGACATTATTCCCATGGAGGAAAGTGCGCATAGTGACTGTTGTATTCAATCCCGATGCAATTTCTGTGTTTCAAAAACACTCTGTTAGTCCACAGATTACAGAATGCGTCCAGATGTATATCGGAAACTACTAGAGGTCTTCCAGGGAACGATCCAAACGGAAATAGTTTGAGACATTACTCCCATGGAGGAAAGTGCGCATGGTGACTGTTGTATTCAATCCTGATTGCAATTTCTGTGTTTCATCAACACTCTGATAGTCCACACATTACAGAATGTCCCCAGATGTGCATCGGAAACTACTACTGGTCTTCCAGGGAACGATCAAAGCGTAAACTGTTTGAGACATTACTCCCATGGAGAAAAGTGCTCATGGTGACTGTTGTATTCAATCCCGAGGCAATTTCTAAGTTTCATCAACACTTTCAAGGTCCACAGATTACAGAATGCCTCCAGATGTGCATCGGAAACTACTACTGGTCTTCCAGGAAACGATCAAAGCGTAGACAGTTTGAGACATTACTCCCATGGAGGAAAGTTCGCATAGTGACTGTTGTATTCAATCCCGATGCAATTTCTGTGTTTGAACAACACTCTGATAGTTTACAGATTACAGAATGCCTCCAGATGTGCATCGGAAACTACTACTGGTCTTAAAGGGAACGATCAAAGCGTATTCTGTTTGAGAAATCTGTCCCATGGAGGAAAATGCGCATGATGACTGTTGTATTCTATCCCGAGGCAATTTCTATGTTTCATCAACACTTTCAAGGTCCTCAGATTACAGAATGCCCCCAGATGTGCATCGGAAACTACTACTGGTCTTCCAGGGAACGATCAAAGCGTAAATTGTTCGAGACATTACTCCCATGGAGGAAAGTGCGCATGGTGACTGTTGTATTCAATCCCGATGCAATTTCTGTGTTTCATCAACACTCTGATAGTCAACAGATTACAGAGTGACACCAGATATGCATCGGAAACTAATACTGGTCTTCCAGGGAACGATCAAAGCGTAGACTGTTTGAGACATTACTCCCATGGAGGAAAGTGCGCATAGTGACTGTTGTATTCAATCCCGATGCAATTTCTGTGTTTCAAAAACACTCTGTTAGTACACAGATTACAGAATGCGTCCAGATGTATATCGGAAACTACTACAGGTCTTCCAGGGAACGATCCAAGCGGAAATTGTTTGAGACATTACTCCCATGGAGGAAAGTGCGCATGGTGACTGTTGTATTCAATCCTGATTGCAATTTCTGTGTTTCATGAACACTCTGATAGTCCACACATTACAGAATGTCCCCAGACGTGCATCGGAAACTACTACTGGTCTTCCAGGGAACGATCAAAGCGTAAACTGTTTGAGACATTACTCCCATGGAGAAAAGTGCGCATGGTGACTGTTGTATTCAATCCCTAGGCAATTTCTATGTTTCATCAACACTTTCAAGGTCCACAGATTACAGAATGCCTCCAGATGTGCATCGGAAACTACTACTGGTCTTCCAGGAAACGTTTAAAGTGTAGACAGTTTGAGACATTATTCTCATGGAGGAAAGTTCGCATAGTGACTGTTGTATTCAATCCCGATGCAATTTCAGTGTTTGAACAACACTCTGATAATTTACAGATTACAGAATGCCTCCAGATGTGCATCGGAAACTAATACTGGTCTTAAAGGGAACGATCAAAGCGTATTCTGTTTGAGAAATCACTCCCATGGAGGAAAATGCGCATGATGACTGTTGTATTCTATCCCGAGGCAATTTCTATGTTTCATCAACACTTTAAGGTGCACAGATTACAGAATGCCCCCAGATGTGCATCGGAAACTACTACTGGTCTTCCAGTTAACGATCAAAGCGTAAATTGTTCGAGACATTACTCCCATGGAGGAAAGTGCGCATGGTGACTGTTGTATTCAATTCCGATGCAATTTCTGTGTTTCATCAACACTCTGCTGGTCCGCAGATTACATAATGCATCCAGATGTGCATCGGAAACTACTACAGGTCTTCCAGGGAACGATCAAAGCGTAGACTGTTTGAGACATTACTCCCATGGAGGAAAGTGCGCATGGTGACTGTTGTATTCAATCCCGATGCAATTTCTGTGTTTCATCAACACTCTGATAGTCAACAGATTACAGAATGACACCAGATCTGCATCGGAAACTAATACTGGTCTTCCAGGGAACGATCAAAGCGTAGACTGTTTGAGACATTACTTACATGGAGGAAAGTGCCCATAGTGACTGTTGTATTAAATCCCGATGCAATTTCTGTGTTTCATCAACACTCTGTTAGTCCACAGACTACAGAATGCCTCCAGATGTATATCGGAAACTACTACAGGCCTTCCAGGGAACGATCAAAGCGGAAATTGTTTGAGACATTACTCCCATGGAGGAAAGTGCGCATGGTGACTGTTGTATTCAATCCTGATTGCAATTTCTGTGTTTCATCAACACTCTGATAGTCCACACATTACAGAATGTCCCCAGATGTGCATCGGAAACTACTACTGGTCTTCCAGGGAACGATCAAAGCGTAAACTGTTTGAGACATTACTCCCATGGAGAAAAGTGCGCATGGTGACTGTTGTATTCAATCCCGAGGCAATTTCTAAGTTTCATCAACACTTTCAAGGTCCACAGATTACAGAATGCCTCCAGATGTGCATCGGAAACTACTACTGGTCTTCCAGGAAACGATCAAAGCGTAGACAGTTTGAGACATTACTCCCATGGAGGAAAGTTCGCATGGTGACTGTTGTATTCAATCCCGATGCAATTTTTGTGTTTGAACAACACTCTGATAGTTTACAGATTACAGAATGCCTCCAGATGTGCATCGGAAACTACTACTGGTCTTAAAGGGAACGATCAAAGCGTATTCTGTTTGAGAAATCATTCCCATGGAGGAAAATGCGCATGATGACTGTTGTATTCTATCCCGAGGCAATTTCTATGTTTCATCAACACTTTCAAGGTCCACAGATTACAGAATGCCCCCAGATGTGCATCGGAAACTACTACTGGTCTTCCAGGGAACGATCAAATCGTAAACTGTTTGAGACATTACTCCCATTGGGAAAAGTGCGCAAGGTAAATGTTGTATTCAATCCCGATGCAATATCTGTGTTTCATCAACACTCTGATAGTCCGCAGATTACAGAATGCCTCCAGATGTGCATCGAAAACTACTACAGGTTTTCCAGGGAACGATCAAAGCGTAGACTGTTTGAGACATTACTCCCATGGAGGAAAGTGCGCATGGTGACTGTTGTATTCAATCCCGATGCAATGTCTGTGTTTCATCAACACTCTGATAGTCAACAGATTACAGAATGACACCAGATATGCATCGGAAACTAATACTGGTCTTCCAGGGAACGATCAAAGCGTAGACTGTTTGAGACATTACTTCCATGGAGGAAAGTGCGCATAGTGACTGTTGTATTCAATACCGATGCAATTTCTGTGTTTCATCAACACTCTGTTAGTCCACAGATTACAGAATGCCTCCAGATGTATATCGGAAACTACTACAGGTCTTCCAGGGAACGATCAAAGCGGAAATTGTTTGAGACATTACTCCCATGGAGGAAAGTGCGCATGGTGACTGTTGTATTCAATCCTGATTGCAATTTCTGTGTTTCATCAACACTCTGATGGTCCACACATTACAGAATGTCCCCAGATGTGCATCAGAAACTACTCCTGGTCTTCCAGTTAACGATCAAAGCGTAGACTGTTTGAGACATTATTCCCATGGAGGAAAGTGCGCATGGTGACTGTTGTATTCAATCCCGATGCAATTTCTGTTTTCATCAACACTCTGATAGTCCACAGACAACAGAATGCCTCCAGATGTGCATCGGAAACAACTACTGGTCTTCCAGGGAACGATCAAAGCGTAGAATTTTTGTGACATTACTTCCATGTAGGAAAGTGCGCATGGTGACTGTTGTATTCGATCCCGATGCAATTTCTGTGTCTCATCAACACTTTGCAGGTCCACAGATTACAGAATGCCTCCAGATGTGCGTCGGAAACTACAACTGGTCTTCCAGGGAACGATCAAAGCGTAGAATTCTTGTGACATTACTCATTTGTAGGAAAGTGCGCATGGTCACTGTTGTATTCAATCCCGATGCAATTTCTGTGTCTCATCAACACTTTGAAGGTCCACAGATTACAGAATGCCTCCAGATGTGCATCGGAAACTACTACTGGTGTTGCAGGAAACTATCAAAGCGTAGACAGTTTGACACATTACTCCCATGGAGGGAAGTTCGCATGGTGACTGTTGTATTCAATCCCGATGCAATTTCTGTGTTTCAACAACACTCTGATAGTCCACAGATTACAGAATGCCTCCAGATGTGCATCGGAAACTACTCCTGGTCATCCAGGGAACGATCAAAGCGTAGACTGTTTGAGACATTATTCCCATGGAGGAAAGTGCGCATAGTGACTGTTGTATTCAATCCCGATGCAATTTCTGTGTTTCAAAAACACTCTGTTAGTCCACAGATTACAGAATGCGTCCAGATGTATATCGGAAACTACTAGAGGTCTTCCAGGGAACGATCCAAACGGAAATAGTTTGAGACATTACTCCCATGGAGGAAAGTGCGCATGGTGACTGTTGTATTCAATCCTGATTGCAATTTCTGTGTTTCATCAACACTCTGATAGTCCACACATTACAGAATGTCCCCAGATGTGCATCGGAAACTAATACTGGTCTTCCAGGGAACGATCAAAGCGTAGACTGTTTGAGACATTACTTACATGGAGGAAAGTGCCCATAGTGACTGTTGTATTAAATCCCGATGCAATTTCTGTGTTTCATCAACACTCTGTTAGTCCACAGACTACAGAATGCCTCCAGATGTATATCGGAAACTACTACAGGCCTTCCAGGGAACGATCAAAGCGGAAATTGTTTGAGACATTACTCCCATGAAGGAAAGTGCGCATGGTGACTGTTGTATTCAATCCTGATTGCAATTTCTGTGTTTCATCAACACTCTGATAGTCCACACATTAGAGAATGTCCCCAGATGTGCATCGGAAACTACTACTGGTCTTCCAGGGAACGATCAAAGCGTAAACTGTTTGAGACATTACTCCCATGGAGAAAAGTGCGCATGGTGACTGTTGTATTCAATCCCGAGGCAATTCCTAAGTTTCATCAACACTTTCAAGGTCCACAGATTACAGAATGCCTCCAGATGTGCATCGGAAACTACTACTGGTCTTCCAGGAAACGATCAAAGCGTAGACAGTTTGAGACATTACTCCCATGGAGGAAAGTTCGCATGGTGACTGTTGTATTCAATCCCGATGCAATTTTTGTGTTTGAACAACACTCTGATAGTTTACAGATTACAGAATGCCTCCAGATGTGCATCGGAAACTACTACTGGTCTTAAAGGGAACGATCAAAGCGTATTCTGTTTGAGAAATCACTCCCATGGAGGGAAATGCGCATGATGACTGTTGTATTCTATCCCGAGGCAATTTCTATGTTTCATCAACACTTTCAAGGTCCACAGATTACAGAATGCCCCCAGATGTGCATCGGAAACTACTACTGGTCTTCCAGGGAACGATCAAATCGTAAACTGTTTGAGACATTACTCCCATTGGGAAAAGTGCGCAAGGTAAATGTTGTATTCAATCCCGATGCAATATCTGTGTTTCATCAACACTCTGATAGTCCGCAGATTACAGAATGCCTCCAGATGTGCATCGAAAACTACTACAGGTTTTCCAGGGAACGATCAAAGCGTAGACTGTTTGAGACATTACTCCCATGGAGGAAAGTGCGCATGGTGACTGTTGTATTCAATCCCGATGCAATTTCTGTGTTTCATCAACACTCTGATAGTCAACAGATTACAGAATGACACCAGATATGCATCGGAAACTAATACTGGTCTTCCAGGGAACGATCAAAGCGTAGACTGTTTGAGACATTACTTCCATGGAGGAAAGTGCGCATAGTGACTGTTGTATTCAATACCGATGCAATTTCTGTGTTTCATCAACACTCTGTTAGTCCACAGATTACAGAATGCCTCCAGATGTATATCGGAAACTACTACAGGTCTTCCAGGGAACGATCAAAGCGGAAATTGTTTGAGACATTACTCCCATGGAGGAAAGTGCGCATGGTGATTGTTGTATTCAATCCTGATTGCAATTTCTGTGTTTCATCTACACTCTGATAGTCCACACATTACAGAATGTCCCCAGATGTGCATCGGAAACTACTCCTGGTCATCCAGGGAACGATCAAAGCGTAGACTGTTTGAGACATTATTCCCATGGAGGAAAGTGCGCATGGGGACTGTTGTATTCAATACCGATGCAATTTTTGTGTTTCAACAACACTCTGATAGTCCACACATTACAGAATGAACCCAGATGTTCATCGGAAACAACTACTGGTCTTCCAGGGGCGATCAAAGCGTAAAATGTTTGAGAAATTACTCCCATGGAGGAAAGTGCGCATGGTGACTGTTGTATTCAATCCTGATTGCAATTTCTGTGTTTCATCCACACTCTCTTAGTCCACACATTACAGAATGTCCCCAGATGTGCATCGGAAACTACTACTGGTCTTAAAGGGAACGATCAAAACGTAAACTGTTTGAGAAACTACTCCCATGGAGGAAAGTGCGCATGGGGACTGTTGTATTCAATCCCGAGGCAAGTTCTATGTTTCATCAACACTTTCAAGATCCACAGATTACAGAATGCCTCCAGATGTGCATCGGAAACTACTACTGGTCTTCCAGGAAACGATCAAACCGTAGACTGTTTGAGACATTACTCCTATGGAGGAAAGTGGGCATGGTGACTGTTGTATTCAATCCCGATGCAATTTCAGTGTTTCATCAACACTCTGTTAGTCCACAGATTACAGGACGCCTCCAGATGTGCATCGGAAACTACTACAGGTCTTCCAGGTAACGATCAAAACGTAAACTGTTTGAGACATTACTCCCATGGAGGAAAGTGCGCATGGTGACTGTTGTATTCAATCCTGATTGAAATTTCTGTGTTTCATCCACACTCTCATAGTCCACACATTACAGAATGTCCCCAGATGTGCATCGGAAACTACTATTTGTCTTAAAGGGAACGACCAAAACGTAAACTGTTTGAGAAATTACTCCCATGGAGGAAAGTGCGCATGGAGACTGTTGTATTCAACCCAGATGCAATGTCTGTGTTTCAACAACACTCTGATAGTCAACAGATTACAGAATGCATCCAGATGTGCATCGGAAACTACGCCTGGTCTTCCAGGGAACGATCAAAGCGTAGACTGTTTGAGACAATAATCCCATGGAGGAAAGTGCGCATAGTGACTGTTGTATTCAACCCCGATGCAGTATCTGTGTTTCAACAACACTCTGATAGTCAACTGATAACAGAATGCCACCAGGTGTGCATCAAAAACTACTACTCGTCTTAAAGGGAACGATCAAAACGTAGACTGTTTGAGACATTACTCCCATTTAGGAAAATTGCACATGGTGACTGTTGTATTCAATCCCGATGCAATTTCTGTGTTTCAACAACACTCCGATAGTCCACACATTACAGAATGAACCCAGATGTTCATCGGAAACAACTACTGGATCTCCAGGGAACGATCAAAGCGTAAACGGTTTGAGACATTACTCCCATGGAGGAAAGTTCGCATGGTGACTGTTGTATTCAATCCCGATACAATTTCTGTGTTTGAACAACACTCTGATAGTTTACAGATTACAGAATGCCTCCAGATGTGCATCGGAAACTACTACTGGTCTTAAAGGGAACGATCAAAGCGTATTCTGTTTGAGAAATCACTCCCATGGAGGAAAATGCGCATGATGACTGTTGTATTCTATCCCGAGGCAATTTCTATGTTTCATCAACACTTTCAAGGTCCACAGATTACAGAATGCCCCCAGATGTGCATCGGAAACTACTACTGGTCTTCCAGGGGCGATCAAAGCGTAAAATGTTTGAGACATTACTTCCATGGAGGAAAGTGCGCATAGTGACTGTTGTATTCAATACCGATGCAATTTCTGTGTTTCATCAACACTCTGTTAGTCCACAGATTACAGAATGCCTCCAGATGTATATCGGAAACTACTACAGGTCTTCCAGGGAACGATCAAAGCGGAAATTGTTTGAGACATTACTCCCATGGAGGAAAGTGCGCATGGTGATTGTTGTATTCAATCCTGATTGCAATTTCTGTGTTTCATCTACACTCTGATAGTCCACACATTACAGAATGTCCCCAGATGTGCATCGGAAACTACTCCTGGTCATCCAGGGAACGATCAAAGCGTAGACTGTTTGAGACATTATTCCCATGGAGGAAAGTGCGCATGGGGACTGTTGTATTCAATACCGATGCAATTTTTGTGTTTCAACAACACTCTGATAGTCCACACATTACAGAATGAACCCAGATGTTCATCGGAAACAACTACTGGTCTTCCAGGGGCGATCAAAGCGTAAAATGTTTGAGAAATTACTCCCATGGAGGAAAGTGCGCATGGTGACTGTTGTATTCAATCCTGATTGCAATTTCTGTGTTTCATCCACACTCTCTTAGTCCACACATTACAGAATGTCCCCAGATGTGCATCGGAAACTACTACTGGTCTTAAAGGGAACGATCAAAACGTAAACTGTTTGAGAAACTACTCCCATGGAGGAAAGTGCGCATGGGGACTGTTGTATTCAATCCCGAGGCAAGTTCTATGTTTCATCAACACTTTCAAGATCCACAGATTACAGAATGCCTCCAGATGTGCATCGGAAACTACTACTGGTCTTCCAGGAAACGATCAAACCGTAGACTGTTTGAGACATTACTCCTATGGAGGAAAGTGGGCATGGTGACTGTTGTATTCAATCCCGATGCAATTTCAGTGTTTCATCAACACTCTGTTAGTCCACAGATTACAGGACGCCTCCAGATGTGCATCGGAAACTACTACAGGTCTTCCAGGTAACGATCAAAACGTAAACTGTTTGAGACATTACTCCCATGGAGGAAAGTGCGCATGGTGACTGTTGTATTCAATCCTGATTGAAATTTCTGTGTTTCATCCACACTCTCATAGTCCACACATTACAGAATGTCCCCAGATGTGCATCGGAAACTACTATTTGTCTTAAAGGGAACGACCAAAACGTAAACTGTTTGAGAAATTACTCCCATGGAGGAAAGTGCGCATGGAGACTGTTGTATTCAACCCAGATGCAATGTCTGTGTTTCAACAACACTCTGATAGTCAACAGATTACAGAATGCATCCAGATGTGCATCGGAAACTACGCCTGGTCTTCCAGGGAACGATCAAAGCGTAGACTGTTTGAGACAATAATCCCATGGAGGAAAGTGCGCATAGTGACTGTTGTATTCAACCCCGATGCAGTATCTGTGTTTCAACAACACTCTGATAGTCAACTGATAACAGATTGCCACCAGGTGTGCATCAAAAACTACTACTCGTCTTAAAGGGAACGATCAAAACGTAGACTGTTTGAGACATTACTCCCATTTAGGAAAATTGCACATGGTGACTGTTGTATTCAATCCCGATGCAATTTCTGTGTTTCAACAACACTCCGATAGTCCACACATTACAGAATGAACCCAGATGTTCATCGGAAACAACTACTGGATCTCCAGGGAACGATCAAAGCGTAAACGGTTTGAGACATTACTCCCATGGAGGAAAGTTCGCATGGTGACTGTTGTATTCAATCCCGATACAATTTCTGTGTTTGAACAACACTCTGATAGTTTACAGATTACAGAATGCCTCCAGATGTGCATCGGAAACTACTACTGGTCTTAAAGGGAACGATCAAAGCGTATTCTGTTTGAGAAATCACTCCCATGGAGGAAAATGCGCATGATGACTGTTGTATTCTATCCCGAGGCAATTTCTATGTTTCATCAACACTTTCAAGGTCCACAGATTACAGAATGCCCCCAGATGTGCATCGGAAACTACTACTGGTCTTCCAGGGGCGATCAAAGCGTAAAATGTTTGAGACATTACTCCCCATGGAGGAAAGTGCGCATGGTGACTGTTGTATTCAATCCCGAGGCAATTTCAATGTTTCATCAACACTTTCAAGGTAAACAGATTACAGAATGCCTCCAGATGTGCATCGGAAACTACTACTGGTCTTCCAGGAAACGATCAAACCGTAGACTGTTTGAGACATTACTCCCATGGAGGAAAGTGGGAATGGTGACTGTTGTATTCAATCCCCATGCAATTTCAGTGTTTCATCAACACTCTGTTAGTCCACAGATTACAGAATGCCTCCAGATGTGCATTGGAAACTACCACAGGTCTTCCAGGGAACGATCAAAACGTAAACTGTTTGAGAAACTACTCCCATGGAGGAAAGTGCGCATGGGGACTGTTGTATTCAATCCCGAGGCAAGTTCTATGTTTCATCAACACTTTCAAGATCCACAGATTACAGAATGCCTCCAGATGTGCATCGGAAACTACTACTGGTCTTCCAGGAAACGATCAAACCGTAGACTGTTTGAGACATTACTCCTATGGAGGAAAGTGGGCATGGTGACTGTTGTATTCAATCCCGATGCAATTTCAGTGTTTCATCAACACTCTGTTAGTCCACAGATTACAGGACGCCTCCAGATGTGCATCGGAAACTACTACAGGTCTTCCAGGTAACGATCAAAACGTAAACTGTTTGAGACATTACTCCCATGGAGGAAAGTGCGCATGGTGACTGTTGTATTCAATCCTGATTGCAATTTCTGTGTTTCATCCACACTCTCATAGTCCACACATTACAGAATGTCCCCAGATGTGCATCGGAAACTACTATTTGTCTTAAAGGGAACGACCAAAACGTAAACTGTTTGAGAAATTACTCCCATGGAGGAAAGTGCGCATGGAGACTGTTGTATTCAACCCAGATGCAATGTCTGTGTTTCAACAACACTCTGATAGTCAACAGATTACAGAATGCATCCAGATGTGCATCGGAAACTACGCCTGGTCTTCCAGGGAACGATCAAAGCGTAGACTGTTTGAGACAATAATCCCATGGAGGAAAGTGCGCATAGTGACTGTTGTATTCAACCCCGATGCAGTATCTGTGTTTCAACAACACTCTGATAGTCAACTGATAACAGAATGCCACCAGGTGTGCATCAAAAACTACTACTCGTCTTAAAGGGAACGATCAAAACGTAGACTGTTTGAGACATTACTCCCATTTAGGAAAATTGCACATGGTGACTGTTGTATTCAATCCCGATGCAATTTCTGTGTTTCAACAACACTCCGATAGTCCACACATTACAGAATGAACCCAGATGTTCATCGGAAACAACTACTGGATCTCCAGGGAACGATCAAAGCGTAAACGGTTTGAGACATTACTCCCATGGAGGAAAGTTCGCATGGTGACTGTTGTATTCAATCCCGATACAATTTCTGTGTTTGAACAACACTCTGATAGTTTACAGATTACAGAATGCCTCCAGATGTGCATCGGAAACTACTACTGGTCTTAAAGGGAACGATCAAAGCGTATTCTGTTTGAGAAATCACTCCCATGGAGGAAAATGCGGATGATGACTGTTGTATTCTATCCCGAGGCAATTTCTATGTTTCATCAACACTTTCAAGGTCCACAGATTACAGAATGCCCCCAGATGTGCATCGGAAACTACTACTGGTCTTCCAGGGAACGATCAAATCGTAAACTGTTTGAGGGATTACTCCCATTGGGAAAAGTGCGCATGGTAAATGTTGTATTCAATCCCGATGCAATTTCTGTGTTTCATCAACACTCTGATAGTCCGCAGATTACAGAATGCCTCCAGATGTGCATCGGAAACTACTACAGGTTTTCCAGGGAACGATCAAAGCGTAGACTGTTTGATACATTACTTCCATGGAGGAAAGTGCGCATAGTGACTGTTGTATTCAATACCGATGCAATTTCTGTGTTTCATCAACACTCTGTTAGTCCACAGATTACAGAATGCCTCCAGATGTATATCGGAAACTACTACAGGTCTTCCAGGGAACGATCAAAGCGGAAATTGTTTGAGACATTACTCCCATGGAGGAAAGTGCGCATGGTGACTGTTGTATTCAATCCTGATTGCAATTTCTGTGTTTCATCTACACTCTGAAGGTCCACACATTACAGAATGTCCCCAGATGTGCATCGGAAACTACTCCTGGTCATCCAGGGACGATCAAAGCGTAGACTGTTTGAGACATTATTCCCATGGAGGAAAGTGCGCATGGGGACTGTTGTATTCAATACCGATGCAATTTTTGTGTTTCAACAACACTCTGACAGTCCACACATTACAGAATGAACCCAGATGTTCATCGGAAACAACTACTGGTCTTCCAGGGACGATCAAAGCGTAAAATGTTTGAGACATTACTCCCCATGGAGGAAAGTGCGCTTGGTGACTGTTGTATTCAATCCCGATGCAATTTCTGTGTCTCATCAACACTTTGAAGGTCCACAGATTACAGAATGCCTCCAGATGTGCATCGGAAACTACTACTGGTGTTGCAGGAAACGATCAAAGCGTAGACAGTTTGACACAATACTCCCATGGAGGAAAGTTCGCATGGTGACTGTTGTATTCAATCCCGATGCAATTTCTGTGTTTCAACAACACTCTGATAGTCCACAGATTACAGAATGCCTCCAGATGTGCATCGGAAACTACTCCTGGTCATCCAGGGAACGATCAAAGCGTAGACTGTTTGAGACATTATTCCCATGGAGGAAAGTGCGCATGGTGACTGTTGTATTCATCCCGATGCAATTTCTGTGTTTCAACAACACTCTGATAGTCCACAGATTACAGAATACCTCCAGATGTGCATCGGAAATTACTACTGGCCTTCCAGGGAACGATCAAAGCGTAGACTGTTTGAGACATTACGCCCATTTGGGAAAATTGCGCATGGTGACTGTTGTATTCAATACCGATGCAATTTTTGTGTTTCAACAACACTCTGATAGTCCACACATTACAGAATGAACCCAGATGTTCATCGGAAACAACTACTGGTCTTCCAGGAACGATCAAAGCGTAAACTGTTTGAGACATTACTCCCATGGAGGAAAGTTCGCATGGTGACTGTTGTATTCAATCCCGATGCAATTTCTGTGTTTCATCAACACTCTGATAGTCCACAGACAACAGAATGTCTCCAGATGTGCATCGGAAACAACTACTGGTCTTCCAGGGAACGATCGAAGCGTAGAATTTTTGTGACATTACTTCCATGTAGGAAAGTTCGCATGGTGACTGTTGTATTCAATCCCGATGCAATTTCTGTGTCTCATCAACACTTTGAAGGGCCACAGATTACAGAATGTCTCCAGATGTGCATCGGAAACTACTACTGGTGTTCCAGGAAACGATCAAAGCGTAGACAGTTTTAGACATTACTCCCATGGAGGAAAATTCGCATTGTGACTGTTGTATTCAATCCCGATGCAATTTCTGTGTTTCATCAACACTCTGATAGTCCACAGATTACAGAATGCCTCCAGATGTGCATCGAAAATTACTCCTGGTCATCCATTGAACGATCAAAGCGTAGACTCTTTGAGACATTAGTCCCATGGAAGAAATAGCGCATGGTGACTGTTGTATTCATTCCCGATGCAATTTCTGTGTTTCATCAACACTCTGATAGTCCACAGATTACAGAATGACACCAGATGTGCATCGGAAACTAATACTGGTCTTCCAGGGAACGATCAAAGCGTAGACTGTTTGAGTCATTACTCCCATGGAGGTAAGTGCGCATAGTGACTGTTGTATTCAATCCCGATGCAATTTCTGTGTTTCATCAACACCCTGTTAGTCCACAGATTTCAGAATGCCTCCAGATGTGCATCGGAAACGACTACAGGTCTTCCAGGGATCGATCAAAACGTAAACTGTTTGAGACATTACTCCCATGGAGGAAAGTGCGCATGGTGACTGTTGTATTCAATCCTGATTGCAATTTCTGTGTTTCATCCACACTCTGATAGTCCACACATTACAGAATGTCCCCAGATGTGCATCGGAAACTACTACTGGTCTTCCAGGGAACGATCAAAGCGTAAAGTGTTTGAGAAATTACTCCCATGGAGGAAAGTGCGCATGGTGACTGTTGTATTCAATCCCGAGGCAAGTTCTATGTTTCATCAACACATTCAAGGTCCACAAATTACAGAAAGCCTCCAGATGTGCATCGGAAACTACTACTGGTCTTCTAGGAAACGATCAAATCGTAGACAGTTTGAGACATTATTCCCATGGAGGAAAGTTGGCATGGTGACTGTTGTATTCAATCCCGATGCAATGTCTGTGTTTCAACAACACTCTGATAGTCCACAGATTACAGAATGCATTCAGATGTGCATCGGAAACTACTCCTGGTCATCCAGGGAACGATCAAAGCCTGCACTGTTTGAGACATTTATCCCATGGAGGAAAGTGCGCATAGTGACTGTTGTATTCAACCCCGATGCAATTTCTGTGTTTCAACAACACTCTTATAGTCAACAGATAACAGAATGCCTCCAGATGTGCATCGGAAACTACTACTGGTCTTAAAGGGAACGATCAAAACGTAGACTGTTTGAGACATTACTCCCATTTAGGAAAATTGCGCATGGTGACTGTTGTATTCAATCCCGATGCAATTTCTGTGTTTCAACAACACTCTGATGGTCCACACATTACAGAATGAACCCAGATGTTCATCGGAAACAACTACTGGTCTTCCATTGAACGATCAAAGCGTAAACGTTTTGAGACATTACTCCCATGGAAGAAAGTGCGCATGGTGACTGTTGTATTCATTCCCGATGCAATTTCTGTGTTTCATCAACACTCTGATAGTCCACAGATTACAGAATGACACCAGATGTGCATCGGAAACTAATACTGGTCTTCCAGGGAACGATCAAAGCGTAGACTGTTTGAGACATTACTCCCATGGAGGAAAGTGCGCATAGTGACTGTTGTATTCAATCCCGATGCAATTTCTGTGTTTCATCAACACCTTGTTAGTCCACAGATTTCAGAATGCCTCCAGATGTGCATCGGAAACGACTACAGGTCTTCCAGGGATCGATCAAAACGTAAACTGTTTGAGACATTACTCCCATGGAGGAAAGTGCGCATGGTGACTGTTGTATTCAATCCTGATTGCAATATCTGTGTTTCATCCACACTCTGATAGTCCACACATTACAGAATGTCCCCAGATGTGCATCGGAAACTACTACTGGTCTTCCAGGTAACGATCAAAGCGTAAACTGTTTGAGAAATTACTCCCATGGACGAAAGTGCGCATGGTGACTGTTGTATTCAATCCCGAGGCAAGTTCTATGTTTCATCAACACTTTCAAGGTCCACAGATTACAGAAAGCCTCCAGATGTGCATCGGAAACTACTACTGGTCTTCTAGGAAACGATCAAATCGTAGACAGTTTGAGACATTATTCCCATGGAGGAAAGTTGGCATGGTGACTGTTGTATTCAATCCCGATGCAATGTCTGTGTTTCAACAACACTCTGACAGTCCACAGATTACAGAATGCATCCAGATGTGCATCTGAAACTACTCATGGTCATCCAGGGAACGATCAAAGCCTGGACTGTTTGAGACATTAATCCCATGGAGGAAAGTGCGCATAGTGACTGTTGTATTCAACCCCGATGCAATTTCTGTGTTTCAACAACACTCTTATAGTCAACGGATAACAGAATGCCTCCTGATGTGCATCGGAAACTACTACTGGTCTTAAAGGGAACGATCAAAACGTAGACTGTTTGAGACATTACTCCCATTTAGGAAAATTCCGAATGGTGACTGTTGTATTCAATCCCGATGCAATTTCTGTGTTTCAACAACACTCTGATAGTCCACAGACAACAGAATGCCTCCAGATGTGCATCGGAAACAACTACTGGTCTTCCAGGGAACGATCAAAGCGTAGAATTTTTGTGACTTTACTTCCATGTAGGAAAGTGCGCATGGTGACTGTTGTATTCAATCCTGATTGCAATTTCTGTGTTTCATCCACACTCTGATAGTCCACACATTACAGAATGTCCCCAGATGTGCATCGGAAACTACTACTGGTCTTCCAGGGAACGATCAAAGCGTAAAGTGTTTGAGAAATTACTCCCATGGAGGAAAGTGCGCATGGTGACTGTTGTATTCAATCCCGAGGCAAGTTCTATGTTTCATCAACACATTCAAGGTCCACAAATTACAGAAAGCCTCCAGATGTGCATCGGAAACTACTACTGGTCTTCTAGGAAACGATCAAATCGTAGACAGTTTGAGACATTATTCCCATGGAGGAAAGTTGGCATGGTGACTGTTGTATTCAATCCCGATGCAATGTCTGTGTTTCAACAACACTCTGATAGTCCACAGATTACAGAATGCATTCAGATGTGCATCGGAAACTACTCCTGGTCATCCAGGGAACGATCAAAGCCTGGACTGTTTGAGACATTTATCCCATGGAGGAAAGTGCGCATAGTGACTGTTGTATTCAACCCCGATGCAATTTCTGTGTTTCAACAACACTCTTATAGTCAACAGATAACAGAATGCCTCCAGATGTGCATCGGAAACTACTACTGGTCTTAAAGGGAACGATCAAAACGTAGACTGTTTGAGACATTACTCCCATTTAGGAAAATTGCGCATGGTGACTGTTGTATTCAATCCCGATGCAATTTCTGTGTTTCAACAACACTCTGATGGTCCACACATTACAGAATGAACCCAGATGTTCATCGGAAACAACTACTGGTCTTCCATTGAACGATCAAAGCGTAAACGTTTTGAGACATTACTCCCATGGAAGAAAGTGCGCATGGTGACTGTTGTATTCATTCCCGATGCAATTTCTGTGTTTCATCAACACTCTGATAGTCCACAGATTACAGAATGACACCAGATGTGCATCGGAAACTAATACTGGTCTTCCAGGGAACGATCAAAGCGTAGACTGTTTGAGACATTACTCCCATGGAGGAAAGTGCGCATAGTGACTGTTGTATTCAATCCCGATGCAATTTCTGTGTTTCATCAACACCTTGTTAGTCCACAGATTTCAGAATGCCTCCAGATGTGCATCGGAAACGACTACAGGTCTTCCAGGGATCGATCAAAACGTAAACTGTTTGAGACATTACTCCCATGGAGGAAAGTGCGCATGGTGACTGTTGTATTCAATCCTGATTGCAATATCTGTGTTTCATCCACACTCTGATAGTCCACACATTACAGAATGTCCCCAGATGTGCATCGGAAACTACTACTGGTCTTCCAGGTAACGATCAAAGCGTAAACTGTTTGAGAAATTACTCCCATGGACGAAAGTGCGCATGGTGACTGTTGTATTCAATCCCGAGGCAAGTTCTATGTTTCATCAACACTTTCAAGGTCCACAGATTACAGAAAGCCTCCAGATGTGCATCGGAAACTACTACTGGTCTTCTAGGAAACGATCAAATCGTAGACAGTTTGAGACATTATTCCCATGGAGGAAAGTTGGCATGGTGACTGTTGTATTCAATCCCGATGCAATGTCTGTGTTTCAACAACACTCTGACAGTCCACAGATTACAGAATGCATCCAGATGTGCATCTGAAACTACTCATGGTCATCCAGGGAACGATCAAAGCCTGGACTGTTTGAGACATTAATCCCATGGAGGAAAGTGCGCATAGTGACTGTTGTATTCAACCCCGATGCAATTTCTGTGTTTCAACAACACTCTTATAGTCAACGGATAACAGAATGCCTCCTGATGTGCATCGGAAACTACTACTGGTCTTAAAGGGAACGATCAAAACGTAGACTGTTTGAGACATTACTCCCATTTAGGAAAATTCCGAATGGTGACTGTTGTATTCAATCCCGATGCAATTTCTGTGTTTCAACAACACTCTGATAGTCCACAGACAACAGAATGCCTCCAGATGTGCATCGGAAACAACTACTGGTCTTCCAGGGAACGATCAAAGCGTAGAATTTTTGTGACTTTACTTCCATGTAGGAAAGTGCGCATGGTGACTGTTGTATTCAATCCCGATGCAATTTCAGTGTCTCATCAACACTTTGAAGGTCCACAGATTACAGAATGCCGCCAGATGTGCATCGGAAACTACTACTGGTGTTCCAGGAAACGATCAAAGCGTAGACAGTTTTAGACATTACTCCCATGGAGGAAAGTTCGCATTGTGACTGTTGTATTCAATCCCGATGCAATTTCTGTATTTCATCAACACTCTGATAGTCCACAGATTACAGAATGCCTCCAGATGTGCATCGAAAATTACTCCTGGTCATCCATTGAACGATCAAAGCGTAGACTCTTTGAGACATTAGTCCCATGGAGGAAAGTGCGCATGGTGACTGTTCTATTCAATCCCGATGCAATTTCTGTGTTTCAACAACACTCTGAGAGTCCACAGATTACAGAATGCCTCCAGATGTACATCGGAAACTACTACTGGTCTTCCAGGAAACGATCAAAGCGTAGACAGTATGAGACATGACTCCCATGGAGGAAAGTTCGCATGGTGACTGTTGTATACATTCCCGATGCAATTTCTGTGTTTGAACAACACTCTGATAGTTTACAGATTACAGAATGCCTCCAGATGTGCATCGGAAACTTCTACTGGTCTTAAAGGGAACGATCAAAGCGTATTATGTTTGAGAAATCACTCCCATGGAGGAAAATGCGCATGTTGACTGTTGTATTCTATCGCGAGGCAATTTCTGTGTTTCATCAACACTCTGATAGTCCACACACTACAGAATGTCCCCAGATGTGCATCGGAAACTACTACTGGTCTTCCAGGGAACGATCACAGCGTGAACTGTTTGAGACATTACTCCCATGGAGAAAAGTGCACATGGTTACAGTTGTATTCAATCCCGATGCAATTTCTGTGTTTCATCAACACTCTGATAGTCCACAGACAACAGAATGCCTCCAGATGTGCATCGGAAACAACTACTGGTCTTCCAGGGAACGATCAAAGCGTAGAATTTTTGTGACAATACTTCCATGTAGGAAAGTGCCCATGGTGACTGTTGTATTCAATCCCGATGCAATTTCTGTGTCTCATCAACACTTTGCAGGTCCACAGATTACAGAAGGCCTCCAGATGTGCATCGGAAACTACAACTGGTCTTCCACGGAACGATCAAAGCGTAGAATTTTCGTGACATTACTAATATGTAGGAAAGTGCGCATGGTCATTGTTGTATTCAATCCCGATGCAATTTCTGTGTCTCATCAACACTTTGAAGGTCCACAGATTACAGAATGCCTCCAGATGTGCATCGGAAACTACTACTGGTGTTGCAGGAAACGATCAAAGCGTAGACAGTTTGACACATTACTGCCATGGAGGGAAATTCGCATGGTGACTGTTGTATTCAATCCAGATGCAATTTCTGTGTTTCAACAACACTCTGATAGTCCACAGATTACAGAATGCCTCCAGATGTGCATCGGAAACTACTCCTGGCCATCCAGTGAACGATCAAATCGTAGACTGTTTGAGACATTATTCCCATGGAGGAAAGTGCGCATGGTGACTGTAGTATTCAATCCCGATGCAATTTCTGTGTTTCATCAACACTCTGATAGTCCACAGACAACAGAATGCCTCCAGATGTGCATCGGAAACAACTACTGGTCTTCCAGGGAACGATCAAAGCGTAGAATTTTTGTGACATTACATCCATGTGGGAAAGTTCGCATGGTGACTGTTGTATTCAATCCCGATGCAATTTCTGTGTCTCATCAACACTTTGAAGGTCCACAGATTACAGAATGCCTCCAGATGTGCATCGGAAACTACTACTGGTGTTCCAGGAAACGATCAAAGCGTAGACAGTTTTAGACATTACTCCCATGGAGGAAAGTTCGCATTGTGACTGTTGTATTCAATCCCGATGCAATATCTGTCTTTCATCAACACTCTGATAGTCCACAGATTACAGAATGCCTCCAGATGTGCATCGGAAACTACTCCTGGCCATCCAGTGAACGATCAAATCGTAGACTGTTTGAGACATTATTCCCATGGAGGAAAGTGCGCATGGTGACTGTAGTATTCAATCCCGATGCAATATCTGTGTTTGATCAACACTCTGTTAGTCCACAGATTACAGAATGCCTCCAGATGTGCATCGGAAACTACTACAGGTCTTCCAGGGATCGATCAAAACGTAAACTGTTTGAGACATTACTCCCATGGAGGAAAGTGCGCATGGTGACTGTTGTATTCAATCCTATTTCAATTTCTGTGTTTCATCCACACTCTGATAGTCCACACATTACAGAATGTCCCCAGATGTGCATCGGAAACTACTACTGGTCTTCCAGGGAACGATCAAAGCGTAAACTGTTTGAGAAATTACTCCCATGGAGGAAAGTGCGCATGGTGACTGTTGTATTCAATCCCGAGGCACGTTCTATGTTTCATCAACACTTTCAAGGTCCACAGATTACAGAAAGCCTCCAGATGTGCATCGGAAACTACTACTGGTCTTCTAGGAAACGATCAAATCGTAGACAATTTGAGACATTATTCCCATGGAGGAAAGTTGGCATGGTGACAGTTGTATTCAATCCCGATGCAATGTCTGTGTTTCAACAACACTCTGATAGTCCACAGATTACAGAATGCATCCAGATGTGCATCTGAAACTACTCATGGTCATCCAGGGAACGATCAAAGCCTGGACTGTTTGAGACATTAATCCCATGGAGGAAAGTGCGCATAGTGACTGTTGTATTCAACCCCGATGCAATTTCTGTGTTTCAACAACACTCTTATAGTCAACAGATAACAGAATGCCTCCTGATGTGCATCGGAAACTACTACTGGTCTTAAAGGGAACGATCAAAACGTAGACTAATTGAGACATTACTCCCATTTAGGAAAATTGCGCATGGTGACTGTTGTATTCAATCCCGATGCAATTTCTGTGTTTCAACAACACTCTGATAGTCCACACATTACAGAATGAACCCAGATGTTCATCGGAAACAACTACTGGTCTTCCAGGGAACGATCAAAGCGCAAACGGTTTGAGACATTACTCCCATGGAAGAAAGTGCGCATGGTGACTGTTGTATTCATTCCCGATGCAATTTCTGTGTTTCATCAACACTCTGATAGTCCACAGATTACATAATGACACCAGATGTGCATCGGAAAGTAATACTGGTCTTCCAGGGAACGATCAAAGCGTAGACTGTTTGAGACATTACTCCCATGGAGGAAAGTGCGCATAGTGACTGTTGTATTCAATCCCGATGCAATTTCTGTGTTTCATCAACACCCTGTTAGTCCACAGATTTCAGAATGCCTCCAGATGTGCATCTGAAACGACTACAGGTCTTCCAGGGACCGATCAAAGCGGAAATTGTTTGAGACATTACTCCCATGGAGGAAAGTGCGCATGGTGACTGTTGTATTCAATCCCGATGCAATTTCTGTGTTTCATCAACACTCTGATAGTCCACAGACAACAGAATGCCTCCAGATGTGCATCGGAAACAACTACTGGTCTTCCAGGGAACGATCAAAGCGTAGAATTTTTGTGACTTTACTTCCATGTAGGAAAGTTCGCATGGTGACTGTTGTATTCAATCCCGATGCAATTTCAGTGTCTCATCAACACTTTGAAGGTCCACAGATTACAGAATGCCTCCAGATGTGCATCGGAAACTACTACTGGTGTTCCAGGAAACGATCAAAGCGTAGACAGTTTTAGACATTACTCCCATGGAGGAAAGTTCGCATTGTGACTGTTGTATTCAATCCCGATACAATTTCTGTGTTTCATCAACACTCTGATAGTCCACAGATTACAGAATGCCTCCAGATGTGCATCGAAAATTACTCCTGGTCATCCATTGAACGATCAAAGCGTAGACTCTTTGAGACATTAGTCCCATGGAGGAAAGTGCGCATGGTGACTGTTCTATTCAATCCCGATGCAATTTCTGTGTTTCAACAACACTCTGATAGTCCACACACTACAGAATATCCCCAGATGTGCATCGGAAACTACTACTGGTCTTCCAGGGAACGATCACAGCGTGAACTGTTTGAGACATTACTCCCATGGAGAAAAGTGCACATGGTTACAGTTGTATTCAATCCCGATGCAATTTCTGTGTTTCATCAACACTCTGATAGTCCACAGACAACAGAATGCCTCCAGATGTGCATCGGAAACAACTACTGGTCTTCCAGGGAACGATCAAAGCGTAGAATTTTTGTGACAATACTTCCATGTAGGAAAGTGCCCATGGTGACTGTTGTATTCAATCCCGATGCAATTTCTGTGTCTCATCAACACTTTGCAGGTCCACAGATTACAGAAGGCCTCCAGATGTGCATCGGAAACTACAACTGGTCTTCCACGGAACGATCAAAGCGTAGAATTTTTGTGACATTACTAATATATAATAAAGTGCGCATGGTCACTGTTGTATTCAATCCCGATGCAATTTCTGTGTCTCATCAACACTTTGAAGGTCCACAGATTACAGAATGCCTTCAGATGTGCATCGGAATGTACTACTGGTGTTGCAGGAAACGATCAAAGCGTAGACAGTTTGACACATTACTGCCATGGAGGGAATTTCGCATGGTGACTGTTGTATTCAATCCCGATGCAATTTCTGTGTTTCAACAACACCCTGAAAGTCCACAGATTACAGAATGCCTCCAGATGTGCATCGGAAACTACTACTGGTCTTCCAGGAAACGATCAAAGCGTAGACAGTTTGAGACATTACTCCCATGTAGGAAAGTTCGCATGGTGACTGTTGTATTGAATCCCGATGCAATATCTGTGTTTCATCAACACCCTGTTAGTCCACAGATTACAGAATGCCTCCAGATGTGCATCGGAAACTACTACAGGTCTTCCAGGGATCGATCAAAACGTAAACTGTTTGAGACATTACTCCCATGGAGGAAAGTGCGCATGGTGACTGTTGTATTCAATCCTATTTCAATTTCTGTGTTTCATCCACACTCTGATAGTCCACACATTACAGAATGTCCGCAGATGTGCATCGGAAACTACTACTGGTCTTCCAGGGAACGATCAAAGCGTAGACTGTTTGAGACATTACTCCCACGGAGGAAAGTGCGCATAGTGACTGTTGTATTCAATCCCGATGCAATTTCTGTGTTTCATCAACACCCTGTTAGTCCACAGATTTCAGAATGCCTCCAGATGTGCATCTGAAACGACTACAGGTCTTCCAGGGAACGATCAAAGCGGAAATTGTTTGAGACATTACTCCCATGGAGGAAAGTGCGCATGGTGACTGTTGTATTCAATCCCGATGCAATTTCTGTGTCTCATCAACACTTTGCAGGTCCACAGATTACAGAAGGCCTCCAGATGTGCATCGGAAACTACAACTGGTCTTCCACGGAACGATCAAAGCGTAGAATTTTTGTGACATTACTAATATGTAGGAAAGTGCGCATGGTCACTGTTGTATTCAATCCCGATGCAATTTCTGTGTCTCATACACACTTTGAAGGTCCACAGATTACAGAATGCCCCAGACGTGCATCGGAAACTACTACTGGTGTTGCAGGAAACGATCAAAGCGTAGACAGTTTGACACATTACTGCCATGGAGGGAAATTCGCATGGTGACTGTTGTATTCAATCCCGATGCAATTTCTGTGTTTCAACAACACTCTGATAGTCTACAGATTACAGAATGCCTCCAGATGTGCATCGGAAACTACTCCTGGCCATCCAGTGAATGATCAAATCGTAGACTGTTTGAGACATTATTCCCATGGAGGAAAGTGCGCATGGTGACTGTAGTATTCAATCCCGATGCAATTTCTGTGTTTCATCAACACTCTGATAGTCCACAGACAACAGAATGCCTCCAGATGTGCATCGGAAACAACTACTGGTCTTCCAGGGAACGATCAAAGCGTAGAATTTTTGTGACATTACATCCATGTGGGAAAGTTCGCATGGTGACTGTTGTATTCAATCCCGATGCAATTTCGGTGTCTCATCAACCCTTTGAAGGTCCAGAGATTACAGAATGCCTCCAGATGTGCATCGGAAACTACTACTGGTGTTCCAGGAAACGATCAAAGCGTAGACAGTTTTAGACATTACTCCCATGGAGGAAAGTTCGCATTGTGACTGTTGTATTCAATCCCGATGCAATTTCTGTGTTTCAACAACACTCTGAAAGTCCACAGATTACAGAATGCCTCCAGATGTGCATCGGAAACTACTACTGGTCTTCCAGGAAACGATCAAAGCGTAGACTGTTTGAGACATTACTCCCATGTAGGAAAGTTCGCATGGTGACTGTTGTATTGAATCCCGATGCAATATCTGTGTTTCATCAACACTCTGTTAGTCCACAGATTACAGAATGCCTCCAGATGTGCATCGGAAACTACTACAGGTCTTCCAGGGATCGATCAAAACGTAAACTGTTTGAGACATTACTCCCATGGAGGAAAGTGCGCATGGTGACTGTTGTATTCAATCCTATTTCAATTTCTGTGTTTCATCCACACTCTGATAGTCCACACATTACAGAATGTCCGCAGATGTGCATCGGAAACTACTACTGGTCTTCCAGGGAACGATCAAAGCGTAGACTGTTTGAGACATTACTCCCACGGAGGAAAGTGCGCATAGTGACTGTTGTATTCAATCCCGATGCAATTTCTGTGTTTCATCAACACCCTGTTAGTCCACAGATTTCAGAATGCCTCCAGATGTGCATCTGAAACGACTACAGGTCTTCCAGGGAACGATCAAAGCGGAAATTGTTTGAGACATTACTCCCATGGAGGAAAGTGCGCATGGTGACTGTTGTATTCAATCCCGATGCAATTTCTGTGTTTCATCAACACTCTGATAGTCCACAGACAACAGAATGCCTCCAGATGTGCATCGGAAACAACTACTGGTCTTCCAGGGAACGATCAAAGCGTAGAATTTTTGTGACTTTACTTCCATGTGGGAAAGTTCGCATGGTGACTGTTGTATTCAATCCCGATGCAATTTCAGTGTCTCATCAACACTTTGAAGGTCCACAGATTACAGAATGCCTCCAGATGTGCATCGGAAACTACTACTGGTGTTCCAGGAAACGATGAAAGCGTAGACAGTTTTAAACATTACTCCCATGGAGGAAAGTTCGCATTGTGACTGTTGTATTCAATCCCGATGCAATTTCTGTGTTTCATCAACACTCTGATAGTCCACAGATTACAGAATGCCTCCAGATGTGCATCGAAAATTACTCCTGGTCATCCATTGAACGATCAAAGCGTAGACTCTTTGAGACATTAGTCCCATGGAGGAAAGTGCGCATGGTGACTGTTCTATTCAATCCCGATGCAATTTCTGTGTTTCAACAACACTCTGAGAGTCCACAGATTACAGAATGCCTCCAGATGTGCATCGGAAACTACTACTGGTCTTCCAGGAAACGATCAAAGCGTAGACAATTTGAGACATTACTCCCATGGAGGAAAGTTCGCATGGTGACTGTTGTATACATTCCCGACGCAATTTCTGTGTTTGAACAACACTCTGATAGTTTACAGATTACAGAATGCCTCCAGATGTGCATCGGAAACTACTACTGGTCTTCCAGGGAACGATCACAGCGTGAACTGTTTGAGACATTACTCCCATGGAGAAAAGTGCACATGGTTACAGTTGTATTCAATCCCGATGCAATTTCTGTGTTTCATCAACACTCTGATAGTCCACAGACAACAGAATGCCTCCAGATGTGCATCGGAATCAACTACTGGTCTTCCAGGGAACGATCAAAGCGTAGAATTTTTGTGACAATACTTCCATGTAGGAAAGTGCCCATGGTGACTGTTGTATTCAATCCCGATGCAATTTCTGTGTCTCATCAACACTTTGCAGGTCCACAGATTACAGAAGGCCTCCAGATGTGCATCGGAAACTACTACTGGTCTTCCAGGAAACGATCAAAGCGTAGACAGTTTGAGACATTACTCCCATGTAGGAAAGTTCGCATGGTGACTGTTGTATTGAATCCCGATGCAATATCTGTGTTTCATCAACACTCTGTTAGTCCACAGATTACAGAATGCCTCCAGATGTGCATCGGAAACTACTACAGGTCTTCCAGGGATCGATCAAAACGTAAACTGTTTGAGACATTAGTCCCATGGAGGAAAGTGCACATGGCGACTGTTGTATTCAATCCCGATGCAATTTCTGTGTTTCAACAACACTCTGATAGTCCACACATTACAGAATGTCCGCAGATGTGCATCGGAAACTACTACTGGTCTTCCAGGGAACGATCAAAGCGTAGACTGTTTGAGACATTACTCCCACGGAGGAAAGTGCGCATAGTGACTGTTGTATTCAATCCCGATGCAATTTCTGTGTTTCATCAACACCCTGTTAGTCCACAGATTTCAGAATGCCTCCAGATGTGCATCTGAAACGACTACAGGTCTTCCAGGGAACGATCAAAGCGGAAATTGTTTGAGACATTACTCCCATGGAGGAAAGTGCGCATGGTGACTGTTGTATTCAATCCCGATGCAATTTCTGTGTTTCATCAACACTCTGATAGTCCACAGACAACAGAATGCCTCCAGATGTGCATCGGAAACAACTACTGGTCTTCCAGGGAACGATCAAAGCGTAGAATTTTTGTGACTTTACTTCCATGTGGGAAAGTTCGCATGGTGACTGTTGTATTCAATCCCGATGCAATTTCAGTGTCTCATCAACACTTTGAAGGTCCACAGATTACAGAATGCCTCCAGATGTGCATCGGAAACTACTACTGGTGTTCCAGGAAACGATCAAAGCGTAGACAGTTTTAAACATTACTCCCATGGAGGAAAGTTCGCATTGTGACTGTTGTATTCAATCCCGATGCAATTTCTGTGTTTCATCAACACTCTGATAGTCCACAGATTACAGAATGCCTCCAGATGTGCATCGAAAATTACTCCTGGTCATCCATTGAACGATCAAAGCGTAGACTCTTTGAGACATTAGTCCCATGGAGGAAAGTGCGCATGGTGACTGTTCTATTCAATCCCGATGCAATTTCTGTGTTTCAACAACACTCTGAGAGTCCACAGATTACAGAATGCCTCCAGATGTGCATCGGAAACTACTACTGGTCTTCCAGGGAACGATCACAGCGTGAACTGTTTGAGACATTACTCCCATGGAGAAAAGTGCACATGGTTACAGTTGTATTCAATCCCGATGCAATTTCTGTGTTTCATCAACACTCTGATAGTCCACAGACAACAGAATGCCTCCAGATGTGCATCGGAATCAACTACTGGTCTTCCAGGGAACGATCAAAGCGTAGAATTTTTGTGACAATACTTCCATGTAGGAAAGTGCCCATGGTGACTGTTGTATTCAATCCCGATGCAATTTCTGTGTCTCATCAACACTTTGCAGGTCCACAGATTACAGAAGGCCTCCAGATGTGCATCGGAAACTACTACTGGTCTTCCAGGAAACGATCAAAGCGTAGACAGTTTGAGACATTACTCCCATGTAGGAAAGTTCGCATGGTGACTGTTGTATTGAATCCCGATGCAATATCTGTGTTTCATCAACACTCTGTTAGTCCACAGATTACAGAATGCCTCCAGATGTGCATCGGAAACTACTACAGGTCTTCCAGGGATCGATCAAAACGTAAACTGTTTGAGACATTAGTCCCATGGAGGAAAGTGCACATGGTGACTGTTGTATTCAATCCCGATGCAATTTCTGTGTTTCAACAACACTCTGATAGTCCACACATTACAGAATGTCCGCAGATGTGCATCGGAAACTACTACTGGTCTTCCAGGGAACGATCAAAGCGTAAACCGTTTGAGAAATTACTCCCATGGAGGAAAGTGCGCATGGTGACTGTTGTATTCAATCCCGAGGCACGTTCTATGTTTCATCAACACTTTCAAGGTCCACAGATTACAGAAAGCCTCCAGATGTGCATCGGAATCTACTACTGGTCTTCTAGGAAACGATCAAATCGTAGACAGTTTGAGACATTATTCCCATGGAGGAAAGTTTGCATGGTGACTGTTGTATTCAATCCCGATGCAATGTCTGTGTTTCAACAACATTCTGATAGTCCACAGATTACAGAATGCATCCAGATGTGCATCTGAAACTACTCATGGTCATCCAGGGAACGATCAAAGCCTGGACTGTTTGAGACATTAATCCCATGGAGGAAAGTGCGCATAGTGACTGTTGTATTCAACCCCGATGCAATTTCTGTGTTTCAACAACACTCTTATAGTCAACAGATAACAGAATGCCTCCTGATGTGCATCGTAAACTACTACTGGTCTTAAAGGGAACGATCAAAACGTAGACTGTTTGAGACATTACTCCCATTTAGGAAAATTGCGTATGGTCACTGTTGTATTCAATCCCGATGCAATTTCTGTGTTTCAACAACACTCTGATAGTCCGCACATTACAGAATGAACCCAGATGTTCATCGGCAACAACTACTGGTCTTCCAGGGAACGATCAAAGCGTAAACGGTTTGAGACATTACTCCCATGGAAGAAAGTGCGCATGGTGACTGTTGTATTCATTCCCGATGCAATTTCTGTGTTTCATCAACACCCTGTTAGTCCACAGATTTCAGAATGCCTCCAGATGTGCATCGGAAACGACTACACGTCTTCCAGGGAACGATCAAAGCGTAGAATTTTTGTGGCATTACTTCCATGTAGGAAAGTTCGCATGGTGACTGTTGTATTCAATCCCGATGCAATTTCTGTGTCTCATCAACACTTTGAAGGTCCACAGATTACAGAATGCCTCCAGATGTGCATCGAAAATTACTCCTGGTCATCCATTGAACGATCAAAGCGTAGACTCTTTGAGACATTAGTCCCATGGAAGAAAGTGCGCATGGTGACTGTTGTATTCATTCCCGATGCAATTTCTGTGTTTCATCAACACTCTGATAGTCCACAGATTACAGAATGACACCAGATGTGCATCGGAAACTAATACTGCTCTTCCAGGGAACGATCAAAGCGTAGACTGTTTGAGACATTACTCCCATGGAGGAAAGTGCGCATAGTGACTGTTGTATTCAATCCCGATGCAATTTCTGTGTTTCATCAACACCCTGTTAGTCCACAGATTTCAGAATGCCTCCAGATGTGCATCGGAAACGACTACAGGTCTTCCAGGGAACGATCAAAGCGGAAATTGTTTGAGACATTACTCCCATGGAGGAAAGTGCGCATGGTGACTGTTGTATTCAATCCCGATGCAATTTCTGTGTTTCATCAACACTCTGATAGTCCACAGACAACAGAATGCCTCCAGATGTGCATCGGAAACAACTACTGGTCTTCCAGGGAACGATCAAAGCGTAGAATTTTTGTGACATTACTTCCATGTAGGAAAGTTCGCATGGTAACTGTGGTATATAATCCCGATGAAATTTCTGTGTCTCATCAACACTTTGAAGGTCCACAGATTGCAGAATGCCTCCAGATGTGCATCGGAAACTACTACTGGTGTTCCAGGAAACGATCAAAGCGTAGACAGTTTTAGACATTACTGACATGGAGGAAAGTTCGCATTGTGACTGTGTATTCAATCCCGATGCAATTTCTGTGTTTCATCAACACTCTGATAGTCCATAGATTACAGAATGCCTCCAGATGTGCATCGAAAATTACTCCTGGTCATCCATTGAACGATCAAAGCGTAGACTCTTTGAGACATAAGTCCCATGGAGGAAAGTGCGCATTGTGACTGTTGTATTCAATCCCGATGCAATTTCTGTGTTTCAACAACACTCTGAGAGTCCACAGATTACAAAATGCCTCCAGATGTGCATCGGAAACTACTACTGGTCTTCCAGGAAACGATCAAAGCGTAGACAGTTTGGGACATTACTCCCATGGAGGAAAGTTCGCATGGTGACTGTTGTATTCATTCCCGATGCAATTTCTGTGTTTGAACAACACTCTGATAGTTTACAGATTACAGAATGCCTCCAGATGTGCATCGGAAACTACTACTGGTCTCAAAGGGAACGTTCAAAGCGTAGAATTTTTGAGACATTATTCCCATGGAGGAAAGTGCGAATGGTGACTGTTGTATTCAATCCCGATGCAATTTCTGTGTCTCATCAACACTTTGCAGGTCCACTGATTACAGAATGCCTCCAGATGTGCATCGGAAACTACAACTGGTCTTCCAGGGAACGATCAAAGCGTAGAATTTTTGTGACATTACTCATATGTAGGAAAGTGCGCATGGTCACTGTTGTATTCAATCCCGATGCAATTTCTGTCTCTCATCAACACTTTGAAGGTCCACAGATTACAGAATGCCTCCAGATGTGCATCGGATACTACTACTGGTGTTGCAGGAAACGATCAAAGCGTAGACAGTTTGACACATTACTCCCATGGAGGGAAGTTCGCATGGTGACTGTTGTATTCAATCCCGATGTAATTTCTGTGTTTCAACAACACTCTGATAGTCCACACATTACAGAATGAACCCAGATGTTCATCGGAAACAACTACTGTTCTTCCAGGGAACGATCAAAGCGTAAACTGTTTGAGACATTACTCCCATGGAGGAAAGTGCGCATGGTGATTGTTGTATTCAATCCCGAGGCAATTTCTAAGTTTCATCAACACTTTCAAGGTCCACAGATTACAGAATGCCTCCAGATGTGGATCGGAAACTACTACTGGTCTTCCAGGAAACAATCAAACCGTAGACTGTTTGAGACATTACTCTCATATAGGAAAGTGCGCATGGTGACTGTTGTATTCAATCCCGAGGCAAGTTCTATGTTTCATCAACACATTCAAGGTCCACAGATTACAGAAAGCCTCCAGATGTGCATCGGAAACTACTACTGGTCTTCTAGGAAACGATCAAATCGTAGACCGTTTGAGACATTTTTCCCATGGAGGAAAGTTGGCATGGTGACTGTTGTATTCAATCCCGATGCAATGTCTGTGTTTCAACAACACTCTGATAGTCCACAGATTACAGAATGCATCCAGATGTGCATCGGAAACTACTCCTGGTCATCCAAGGAACGATAAAAGCCTGGAATGTTTGAGACATTAATCCCATGGAGGAAAGTGCGCATAGTGACTGTTGTATTCAACCCCGATGCAATTTCTGTGTTTCAACAACACTCTTATAGTCAACAGATAACAGAATGCCTCCAGATGTGCATCGGAAACTACTACTGGTCTTAAAGGGAACGATCAAAACGTAGACTGTTTGAGACATTACTCCCATGTAGGAAAATTGCGCATGGTGACTGTTGTATTCAATCCCGATGCAATTTCTGTATTTCAACAACACTTTGATAGTCCACACATTACAGAATGAACCCAGATGTTCATCGGAAACAACTACTGGTCTTCCAGGGAACGATCAAAGCGTAAACGGTTTGAGACATTACTCCCATGGAAGAAAGTGCGCATGGTGACTGTTGTATTCATTCCCGATGCAATTTCTGTGTTTCATCAACACTCTGATAGTCCACAGATTACAGAATGGCACCAGATGTGCATCGGAAACTAATACTGGTCTTCCAGGGAACGATCAAAGCGTAGACTGTTTGAGACATTACTCCCATGGAGGAAAGTGCGCATAGTGACTGTTGTATTCAATCCCGATGCAATTTCTGTGTTTCATCAACTCCCTGTTAGTCCACAGATTTCAGAATGCCTCCAGATGTGCATCGGAAACGACTACAGGTCATCCAGGGAACGATCAAAGCGGAAATTGTTTGAGTCATTACTCCCATATAGGAAAGTGCGCATGGTGAGTGTTGTATTCAATCCCGAGGCTATTTCTGTGTTTCATCAACACTTTGAAGGTCCACAGATTACAGAATGCCTCCAGATGTGCATCGGTAACTACTACTGGACTTGCACTGAACGATCAAAGCGTAGACTGTTTGAGACATTACTCCCATGGAGGAAAGGGCGCATGGAGTCTGTTGTATTCAATCCCGATGTAATTTCTGTGTTTCATCAACACTCTGATAGACCACACATTACAGAATGCCCCCAGATGTGCATCGGAAAGTAGTACTGGACTTCCAGGGAACAATCAAAGCGTAAGCTGTTTGAGACATTACTCCCATATAGGAAAGTGCGCATGGTGACTGTTGTATTCAATCCCGACGCAACTTCTGTGTTTAAACAACACTCTGATAGTCCACAGACAACAGAATGCCTCCAGATGTGCATCGGAAACTACTACTGGTCTTCCAGGTAACGATCAAAGCGTGGACTGATTGAGACATTACTCCCATGGAGGAAAGTGCGCATGGTGACTGTTGTATTGAATCCCGATGCAATTTCTGTCTTTGATCAACACTCTGTTAGTCCACAGATTTCAGAATGCCTCCAGATGTGCATCGGAAACTACTACAGGTCTTCCAGGGATCGATCAAAACGTAAACTGTTTGAGACATTACTCCCATGGAGGAAAGTGCGCATAATGACTGTTGTATTCAATCCCGAGGCAAGTTCTATGTTTCATCAACACTTTCAAAGTCCACAGATTACAGAAAGCCTCCAGTAATGCATCGGAAACTACTACTGGTCTTCTAGGAAACGATCAAATCGTAGACCGTTTGAGACATTTTTCCCATGGAGGAAAGTTGGCATGGTGACAGTTGTATTCAATCCCGATGCAATGTCTGTGTTTCAACAACACTGTGAAAGTCCACAGATTACAGAATGCATCCAGATGTGCATCGGAAACTACTACTGGTCATCCAGGGAACGATAAAAGCCTGGACTGTTTGAGACATTAATCCCATGGAGGAAAGTGCGCATAGTGACTGTTGTATTCAACCCCGATGCAATTTCTGTGTTTCAACAACACTCTTATAGTCAACAGATAACAGAATGCCTCCAGATGTGCATCGGAAACTACTACTGGTCTTAAAGGGAACGATTAAAACGTAGACTGTTTGAGACATTACTCCCATTTAGGAAAATTGCGCATGGTGACTGTTGTATTCAATCCCGATGCAATTTCTGTGTTTCAACAACACTCTGATAGTCCACACATTACAGAATGAACCCAGATGTTCATCGGAAACAACTACTGGTCTTCCAGGGAACGATCAAAGCGTAAACGGTTTGAAACATTACTCCCATGGAAGAAAGTGCGCATGGTGACTGTTGTATTCATTCCCGATGCAATTTCTGTGTTTCATCAACACTCTGATAGTCCACAGATTACAGAATGACACCAGATGTGCATCGGAAACTAATACTGGTCATCCAGGGAACGATCAAAGCGTAGACTGTTTGAGACATTAATCCCATGGAGGAAAGTGCGCATAGTGACTGTTGTATTCAATCCCGATGCAATTTCTGTGTTTCATCATCACCCTGTTAGTCCACAGATATCAGAATGCCTCCAGATGTGCATCGGAAACGACTACAGGTCTTCCAGGGAACGATCAAAGCGGAAATTGTTTGAGACATTACTCCCATGGAGGAAAGTGCGCATGGTGACTGTTGTATTCAATCCCGATGCAATTTCTGTGTTTCATCAACACTCTGATAGTCCACAGACAACAGAATGCCTCCAGATGTGCATCGAAAATTACTCCTGGTCATCCATTGAACGATCAAAGCGTAGACTCTTTGAGACATTAGTCCCATGGAGGAAAGTGCGCATGGTGACTGTTGTATTCAATCCCGATGCAATTTCTGTGTTTCAACAACACTCTGAGAGTCCACAGATTACAGAATGCCTCCAGATGTGCATCGGAAACTTCTACCGGTCTTCCAGGAAACGATCAAAGCGTAGACAGTTTGAGACATTACTCCCATGGAATAAAGTTCGCATGGTGACTGTTGTATTCATTCCCGATGCAATTTCTGTGTTTTAACAACACTCTGATAGTTTACAGATTACAGAATGCCTCCAGATGTGCATCGGAAACTACTACTGGTCTTAAAGGGAACGATCAAAGCGTATTCTGTTTGAGAAATCACTCCCATGGAGGAAAATGCGCATGTTGACTGTTGTATTCCATCGCGAGGCAATTTCTATGTTTCATCAACACCTTCAAGGTCCACAGATTACAGAATGCCACCAGATGTGCATCGGAAACTACTACTGGTCTTCCAGGAAACGATCAAACCGTAGACTGTTTGAGGCATTACTCCAATAGAGAAAAGTGCTCATGGTGACTGTTGTATTCAATCAAGAGGCAATTTCTGTGTTTCATCTACACTTTGAAGGTCCACAGATTGCAGAATGCCTCCAGATGTGCATCGGAAACTACTACTGGTCTCGCAGGGAACGATCAAAGCGTAGACTGTTAGAGACATTACTCCCATGGAGGAAAGTTTGCATGGTGTCTGTTGTACTCAATCCCGATGCAATATCTGTGTTTCATCAACACTCTGATAGTCCACACATTACAGAATGCCCCCAGATGTTCATCGGAAACTAGTACTGGTCTTCCAGGGAACGATCAAAGCGTAGACTGTTTGAGACATTACTCCCATGGAGGAAAGTGCTTATGGTGACTGTTGTATTGAATCCCGATGCAATTTCTGTGTTTCATCAACACTCTGATAGTCCACAGATTACAGAATGACACCAGATGTGCATCGGAAACTAATACTGGTCTTCCAGGGAACGATCAAAGCGTAGACTGTTTGAGACATTACTCCCATGGAGGAAAGTGCGCATAGTGTCTGTTGTATTCAATCCCGATGCAATTTCTGTGTTTCATCAACACTCTGTTAGTCCACAGATTACAGAATGCCTACAGATGTGCATCGGTAACTACTACTGGTCTTCCAGGAAACGATCAAAGCGTAGACAGTTTGAGACATTACTCCCATGAAGGAAAGTACGCATGGTGACTGTTTTATTCAATCCCGATGCAATTTCTGTGTTTGAACAACACTCTGATAGTTTACAGATTACAGAATGCCTCCAGATTTGCATCGGAAACTACTACTGGTCTTAAAGGGAACGATCAATGCGTATTCTGTTTGAGAAATCACTCCCATGGAGGAAAATGCGCATGGTGACTCTTATATTCTATCCCGAGGCAATTTCTATGTTTCATCAACACTTTCAAGGTCCACAGATTACAGAATGCCACCAGATGTGCATCGGAAACTACTACTGGTCTTCCAGGAAACGATCAAACCGTAGACTGCTTGAGTCATTACTCCCATAGAGAAAAGTGCTCATGGTGACTGTTGTATTCAATCCCGAGGCAATTTCTGTGTTTAAACAACACTCTGATAGTTTAAAGATGACAGCATGCCTCCAGATATGCATCGGAAACTACTACTGGTCTTGCAGGGAACGATCAAAGCGTACACTGTTAGAGACATTACTCCCATGGAGGAAAGTTTGCATCGTGTCTGTTGTATTCAATCCCGAGGCAATTTCTGTTTCTCATCAACACTCTGATAGTCCACACATTACAGAATGCCCCCAGATGTGCATCGGAAACTAGTACTGGTCTTCCAGGGAACGATCAAAGCGTAAATTGTTTGAGACATTGATCAAATATAGGAAAGTGCGCATGGTGACTATTGTATTCAATAACGATGCTATTTCTGTATATCAACAACACTCTGATACTTTACAGATTACAGAATGCCTCCAGATATGCAACGGAAACTACTACTGGTCTTCCAGGAATCGATCAAATCGTAGACTGTTTGAGACATTACTCCCATGGAGGAAAGTGCGCATGGTGACTCTTGTATTCAATGTCGCGGCAATTCCTGTGTTTCATAAACACTTTAAACGTCCACAGATTACAGAATGCCTTCAGATATGCTTCGGAAACTACTACTGGCCTTGCAGGGAACGATCAAACCTTAGACTGTTAGAGACATTACTCCCATTGAGGAAAGTTTGCATCGTGTCTGTTGTATTCATCCCGATGCAATTTCTGTGTTTCATCACACTCTGATAGTCCACACATTACAGAATGCCCCCAGATGTGCATCGGAAGCTACTACTGGTCTTCCAGGAAACGATCAAAGCGTAGACAGTTTGAGACATTACTCCCATGGAATAAAGTTCGCATGGTGACTGTTGTATTCATTCCCGATGCAATTTCTGTGTTTGAACAACACTGTGATAGTTTACAGATTACAGAATGCCTCCAGATGTGCATCGGAAACTACTACTGGTCTTAAAGGGAACGATCAAAGCGTATTCTGTTTGAGAAATCACTCCCATGGAGGAAAATGCGCATGTTGACTGTTGTATTCTATCGCGAGGCAATTTCTATGTTTCATCAACACCTTCAAGGTCCACAGATTACAGAATGCCACCAGATGTGCATCGGAAACTACTACTGGTCTTCCAGGGAACGATCAAACCGTAGACTGTTTGAGGCATTACTCCCATAGAGAAAAGTGCTCATGGTGACTGTTGTATTCAATCCCGAGGCTATTTCTGTGTTTCATCTACACTTTGAAGGTCCACAGATTGCAGAATGCCTCCAGATGTGCATCGGAAACTACTACTGGCCTTGCAGGGAACTATCAAAGCGTAGACTGTTAGAGACATTACTCCCATGGAGGAAAATTTGCATAGTGTCTGTAGTATTCAATCCCGATGCAATGTCTGTGTTTCATCAACACTCTGATAGTCCACACATTAAAGAATGCTCCCAGATGTGCATCGGAAACTTGTACTGGTCTTCCAGGGAACGATCAAAGCGTAGACTGTTTGAGACATTACTCCCATGGAGGAAAGTGCTTATGGTGACTGTTGTATTGAATCCCGATGCAATTTCTGTGTTTAATCAACACTCTGATAGTCCACAGATTACAGAATGACACCAGATGTGCATCGGAAACTAATACTGGTCTTCCAGGGAACGATCAAAGCGTAGACTGTTTGAGACATTAGTCCCAAGGAGGAAAGTGCGCATAGTGTCTGTTGTATTCAATCCAGATGCGATTTCTGTGTTTCATCAACACTCTGTTAGTCCACAGATTACAGAATGCCTCCAGATGTGCATCGGAAACTACTACAGGTCTTCCAGGGAACGATCAAAGCGGAAATTGTTTGAGACATTACTCCCATGGAGGAAAGTGCGCATGGTGACTGTTGTATTCAATCCCGATGCAATTTCTTAGTTTCATCAACACTCTGATAGTCCACAGACAACACAATGCCTCCAGATGTGCATCGGAAACAACAACTGGTCTTCCATGGAACGATCAAAGCGTATAATATTTGTGACATTACTTCCATGTAGGAAAGTGCGCATGGTGACTGTTGTATTAAATCCCGATGCAATTTCTGTGTGTCGTCAACACTTTGAAGGTCCACTGATTACAGAATGCCTCCAGATGTGCATCGGAAACTACTACTGGTCTTCCAGGAAACGATCAAAGCGTAGACAGATTGAGACATTACTCCCATGGAGGAAAGTACGCATGGTGACTGTTGTATTCAATCCCGATTCAATTTCTGTGTTTGAACAACACTCTGATAGTTTACAGATTACAGAATGCCTCCAGATTTGCATCGGAAACTACTACTGGTCTTAAAGGGAACGATCAATGCGTATTCTGTTTGAGAGATCACTTCCATGGAGGAAAATGTGCATGGTGAATCTTATATTCTATCCCGAGGCAATTTCTATGTTTCATCAACACTTTCAAGGTCCACAGATTACAGAATGCCACCAGATGTGCATCGGAAACTACTACTGGTCTTCCAGGAAACGATCAAACCGTAGACTGTTTGAGTCATTACTCCCATAGAGAAAAGAGCTCATGGTGACTGTTGTATTCAATCCCGAGGCAATTTCTGTGTTTAAACAACACCCTGATTGTTTACAGGTTACAGCATGCCTCCAGATATGCATCGGAAACTACTACTGGTCTTGCAGGGAACGATCAAAGCGTAGACTGTTTGAGACATTACTCCCATGGAGGAAAGTGCGCATGGTGACTCTTGTATTCAATGTCGCGGCAATTCAGGTGTTTCATAAACACTTTAATAGTACACAGATTACAGAATGCCTCCAGATATGCTTCGGAAACTACTACTGGCCTTGCAGGGAACGATCAAAGCTTAGACTGTTAGAGACATTACTCCCATGGACGAAAGTTTGCATCGTGTCTGTTGTATTCAATCCCGATGCAATTTCTGTGTTTCATCACACTCTGATAGTCCACACATTACAGAATGCCCCCAGATATGCATCGGAAACTAGTACTGGTCTTCCAGGGAACGATCAAAGCGTAAATTGTTTGAGACATACTCCCATATAGGAAAGTGCGCATGGTGACTATTGTATTCAATCCCGATGCAATTTCTGTGTTTAAACAACACTCTGATAGTTTACAGATTACAGAATGCCTCCAGATATGCATCGGTAACTACTACTGGTCTTCCAGGGAACGATCAAAGCGTAGACTGTTTGAGACATTACTCCCTTGGCGGAAAGTGCGCATGGTGACTCTTGTATTCAATGTCGCGGCAATTCTTGTGTTTCATAAACACTTTGAAGGTCCATAGATTACAGAGTGCCTCCAGATGTACTTCGGAAACTACTACTGGTCTTGCAGGGACGATCAAAGCGTAGACAGTTAGAGACATTACCCCCATGGAGGAAAGTTTGCATCGTGTCTGTTGTATTCAATCCCGATGCAATTTCTGTGTTTCGTCACACTCTGATAGTCCACACATTACAGAATGCCCCCAGATATGCATGGGAAACTAGTACTGGTCTTCCAGGGAACGATCAAAGCGTAAATTATTTGAGACATTACTCCCATATAGGAAAGTGCGCATGGTGACTATTGTATTCAATCCCGATGCAATTACTGTGTTTAAACAACACTCTGATAGTTTACAGATTACAGAATGCCTCCAGATAAGCATCGGTAACTACTACTGGTCTTCCAGGGAACGATCAAAGCGTAGACTGTTTGAGACATTACTCCCATGGAGGAAAGTTTGCATCGTGTCTGTTGTATTCAATCCCGAGGCAATTTCTGTGTTTCATCAACACTCTGATAGTCCACACATTACAGAATGCCCCCAGATGTGCATCGGAAACTAGTACTGGTCTTCCAGGGAACGATCAAAGCGTAAATTGTTTGAGACATTACTCCCATATAGGAAAGTGCGCATGGTGACTATTGTATTCAATCCCGATGCAATTTCTGTGTTTAAACAACACTCTGATGGTTTACAGATTACAGAATGCCTCCAGATATGCATCGGAAACTACTACTGGTCTTCCAGGGAACGATCAAATCGTAAACTGTTTGAGACATTACTCCCATGGAGGAAAGTGCGCATGGTGACTCTTGTATTCAATGTCGCGGCAATTCCTGTGTTTCATAAACACTTTGAAGTTCCACAAATTACAGAATGCGTCCAGATGTGCTTCGGAAACTACTACTGGTCTTGCAGGGAACGATCAAAGCTTACACTGTTAGAGACATTACTCCCATGGAGGAAAGTTTGCATCGTGTCTGTTGTATTCAATCCCGAGGCAATTTCTGTGTTTCATCAACACTCTGATAGTCCACACATTACAGAATGCCCCCAGATGTGCATCGGAAACTAGTACTGGTCTTCCAGGGAACGATCAAAGCGAAAATTGTTTGAGACATTACTCCCATATAGGAAAGTGCGCAAGGTGACTATTGTATTCCATCCCGATGCAATTTCTGTGTTTAAACAACACTCTGATAGTTTACAGATTACAGAATGCCTCCAGAAATGCATCGGAAACTACTACTGGCCTTCCAGGGAACGATCAAAGCGTAGACTGTTTGAGACATTACTCCCATGGAGGAAAGTGCGCATTGTGACTCTTGTATTCAATGTCGCGGCAATTCCTGTGTTTCATAAACACTTTGAAGGTCCACAGATTACAGAATGCCTCCAGATGTGCTTCGGAAACTACTACTGGTCTTGCAGGGAACGATCAAAGCTTAGACTGTTAGAGACATTACTCCCATGGAGGAAAGTGCGCATGATGACTGTTGTATTGAATCCCGATGCAATTTCTGTGTTTCATCAACACTCTGTTAGTCCACAAATTACAGAATGCCTCCAGATGTGCATCGGAAACTACTACAGGTCTTCCAGGGAACGATCAAAACGTAAACTGTTTGAGACATTACTCCCATGGAGGAAAGTGCGCATTGTGACTGTTGTAATCAATCCTGATTGCAATTTCTGTCTTTCATCAACACTCTGATAGTCCACACATTACAGAATGTCGCCAGATGTGCATCGGAAACTACTACTGGTCATCCAGGGAACGATCAAATCATCACTGTTTGAGACATTACTCCCATGGAGGAATGTGCGCATGGTGACTGTTGTATTCAATCCCGAGGCAATTTCTGTGTTTCATCAACAATTTGAAGGTCCACGGGTTACAGAATGCCTCCAGATGTGCATCGGAAACTACTACTGGTCTTCCAGGGAACGATCAAAGCGTAGACTGTTTGAGACATTACTCCCTTGGAGGAAAGTGCGCATGGTGACTGTTGTATTCAATCCCGATGCAATTTCTGTGTTTCATCAAAACTCTGATAGTCCACAAATTACAGAATGTCGCCAGATGTGCATCGGAAACTACTACTGGTCATCCAGGGAACGATCAAATCGTAAAATGTTTGAGACATTACTCCCATGGAGGAAAGTGCGCATGGTGACTGTTGTATTCAATCCCGAGGCAATTTCTGTGTCTCATCAACAATTTGAAGGTCCACAGATTGCAGAATGACTCCGGATGTGCATCGGAAACTACTACTGGTCTTGCAGGGAACGATCAAATCATAGACTGTTAGAGACATTACTCCCATGGAGGAAAGTTTGCATGGTGTCTGTTGTATTCAATCCCCATGCAATTTCTGTGTTTCATCAACACTCTGATAGTCCACCCATTGCAGAATGTCCCCAGATGTGCATCGGAAACTAGTACTGGTCTTCCAGGGACCGATCAAAGCGTAAACAGTTCGAGACATTACTCCCATGGAGGAAAGTGCGCATGGTGACTCTTGTATTCAATGTCGCGGCAATTCCTGTGTTTCATAAACACTTTGAAGTTCCACAAATTACAGAATGCGTCCAGATGTGCTTCGGAAACTACTACTGGTCTTGCAGAGAACGATCAAAGCATACACTGTTAGAGACATTACTCCCATGGAGGAAAGTTTGCATCGTGTCTGTTGTATTCAATCCCGAGGCAATTTCTGTGTTTCATCAACACTCTGATAGTCCACACATTACAGAATGCCCCCAGATGTGCATCGGAAACTAGTACTGGTCTTCCAGGGAACGATCAAAGCGAAAATTGTTTGAGACATTACTCCCATATAGGAAAGTGCGCAAGGTGACTATTGTATTCCATCCCGATGCAATTTCTGTGTTTAAACAACACTCTGATAGATTACAGATAACAGAATGCCTCCAGATATGCATCGGAAACTACTACTGGCCTTCCAGGGAACGATCAAAGCGTAGACTGTTTGAGACATTACTCCCATGGAGGAAAGTGCGCATGGTGACTCTTGTATTCAATGTCGCGGCAATTCCTGTGTTTCATAAACACTTTGAAGGTCCACAGATTACAGAATGCCTCCAGATGTGCTTCGGAAACTACTACTGGTCTTGCAGGGAACGATCAAAGCTTAGACTGTTAGAGACATTACTCCCATGGAGGAAAGTGCGCATGATGACTGTTGTATTGAATCCCGATGCAATTTCTGTATTTCATCAACACTCTGTTAGTCCACAAATTACAGAATGCCTCCAGATGTGCATCGGAAACTACTACAGGTCTTCCAGGGAACGATCAAAACGTAAACTGTTTGAGACATTACTCCCATGGAGGAAAGTGCGCATTGTGACTGTTGTAATCAATCCTGATTGCAATTTCTGTGTTTCATCAACACTCTGATAGTCCACACATTACAGAATGTCGCCAGATGTGCATCGGAAACTACTACTGGTCATCCAGGGAACGATCAAATCATAACTGTTTGAGACATTACTCCCATGGAGGAATGTGCGCATGGTGACTGTTGTATTCAATCCCGAGGCAATATCTGTGTTTCATCAACAATTTGAAGGTCCACAGGTTACAGAATGCCTCCAGATGTGCATCGGAAATTACTACTGGTCTTCCAGGGAACGATCAAAGCGTAGACTGTTTGAGACATTACTCCCATGGAGGAAAGTGCGCATGGTGACTGTTGTATTCAATCCCGATGCAATTTCTGTGTTTCATCAACACTCTGATAGTCCACACATTACAGAATGTCGCCAGATGTGCATCGGAAACTACTACTGGTCACCCAGAGAACGATCAAATCGTAAAATGTTTGAGACATTACTCCCATGGAGGAAAGTGCGCATGGTGACTGTTGTATTCAATCCTGAGGCAATTTCTGTGTCTCATCAACAATTTGAAGGTCCACAGATTGCAGAATGACTCCGGATGTGCATCGGAAACTACTACTGGTCTTGCAGGGAACGATCAAATCATAGACTGTTAGAGACATTACTCCCATGGAGGAAAGTTTGCATGGTGTCTGTTGTATTCAATCCCCATGCAATTTCTGTGTTTCATCAACACTCTCATAGTCCACCCATTGCAGAATGCCCCCAGATGTGCATCGGAAACTAGTACTGGTCTTCCAGGGACCGATCAAAGCGTAAACAGTTTGAGACATTACTCTTATGGAGGAAAGTGCGCATGGTGACTCTTGTATTCAATCCCGATGCAATTTCTGTGTTTCATCAACACCCTGATAGTCCACAGATTACAGAATGCCTCCAGATGTGCATCGGAAACTACTACAGGTCTTCCAGGGAATGATCAAAGCGTAGACTGTTTGAGACATTACTCCCATGGAGGAAAGTGCGCATGGTGACTGTTGTATTCAATCCCGATGCAATTTCTGTGTTTCATCAACACCCTGATTGTCCACAGATTACAGAATGCCTCCAGATGTGCATCGGAAACTACTACAGGTCTTCCAGGGAACGATCAAAGCGTAGACTGTTTGAGACATTACTCCCATGGAGGAAAGTGCGCATGGTGACTCTTGTATTCAATGTCGGGGCAATTCCTGTGTTTCATAAACACTTTGAAGTTCCACAAATTACAGAATGCGTCCAGATGTGCTTCGGAAACTACTACTGGTCTTGCAGGGAACGAGCAAAGCTTACACTGTTAGAGACATTACTCCCATGGAGGAAAGTGCGCATGATGACTGTTGTATTGAATCCCGATGCAATTTCTGTGTTTCATCAACACTCTGTTAGTCCACAAATTACAGAATGCCTCCAGATGTGCATCGGAAACTACTACAGGTCTTCCAGGGAACGATCAAAACGTAAACTGTTTGAGACATTACTCCCATGGAGGAAAGTGCGCATTGTGACTGTTGTAATCAATCCTGATTGCAATTTTTGTGTTTCATCAACACTCTGATAGTCCACACATTACAGAATGTCGCCAGATGTGCATCGGAAACTGCTACTGGTCATCCAGGGAACGATCAAATCATAACTGTTTGAGACATTACTCCCATGGAGGAATGTGCGCATGGTGACTGTTGTATTCAATCCCGAGGCAATATCTGTGTTTCATCAACAATTTGAAGGTCCACAGGTTACAGAATGCCTCCAGATGTGCATCGGAAACTACTACTGGTCTTCCAGGGAACGATCAAAGCGTAGACTGTTTGAGACAATACTCCCATGGAGGAAAGTGCGCATGGTGACTGTTGTATTCAATCCCGTTGCAATTTCTGTGTTTCATCAACACTCTGATAGTCCACACATTACAGAATGTCGCCAGATGTGCATCGGAAACTACTACTGGTCATCCAGAGAACGATCAAATCGTAAAATGTTTGAGACATTACTCCCATGGAGGAAAGTGCGCATGGTGACTGTTGTATTCAATCCTGAGGCAATTTCTGTGTCTCATCAACAATTTGAAGGTCCACAGATTGCAGAATGACTCCGGATGTGCATCGGAAACTACTACTGGTCTTGCAGGGAATGATCAAAGCATAGACTGTTAGAGACATTACTCCCATGGAGGAAAGTTTGCATGGTGTCTGTTGTATTCAATCCCCATGCAATTTCTGTGTTTCATCAACACTCTGATAGTCCACCCATTGCAGAATGCCCCCAGATGTGCATCGGAAACTAGTACTGGTCTCCCAGGGAACGATCAAAGCGTAAACAGTTCGAGACATTACTCCCGTGGAGGAAAGTGCGCATGGTGACTGTTGTATTCAATCCCGATGCAATTTCTGTGTTTCATTAACACCCTGATAGTCCACAGATTACAGAATGCCTCCAGATGTGCATCGGAAACTACTACAGGTCTTCCAGGGAACGATCAAAGCGTAGACTGTTTGAGACATTACTCCCATGGAGGAAAGTGCGCATGGTGACTGTTGTATTCTATCCCGGTGCAATTTCTGTGTTTCATCAACACTCTGATAGTCCACCCATTGCAGAATGCCCCCAGATGTGCATCGGAAACTAGTACTGGTCTTGCAGGGAACGATCAAAGTGTAAACAGTTCGAGACATTACTCCCGTGGAGGAAAGTGCGCATAGTGACTGTTGTATTCAATCCCGATGCAATTTCTGTGTTTCATCAACACTCTGTTAGTCCACAGATTACGGAATGCCTCCAAATGCGCATCGGAAACTACTACGGGTCTTCCAGGGAACGATCAAAGCGTAGAATTTTTGTGACATTACTTCCATGTAGGAAAGTGCGCATGGTGACTGTTGTATTCAATCCCGATGCAATTTCTGTGTCTCATCAAAACTTTGAAGGTCCACAGATTACAGAATGCCTCCAGATGTGCATCGGAAACTACTACTGGTGTTCCAGGAAACGATCAAAACGTAGACAGTTTTAGACATTACTCCCATGGAGGAAAGTTCGGATTGTGACTGTTGTATTCAATCCCGATGCAATTTCTGTGTTTCAACAACACTCTGATAGTCCACAGATTACAGAATGCCTACAGATGTGCATCGAAAATTACTCCTGGTCATCCAGGGAACGATCAAAGCGTAGTCTCTTTGAGACATTAGTCCCATGGAGGAAAGTGCGCATGGTGACTGTTGTATTCAATCCCGATGCAATTTCTGTGTTTCAACAACACTCTGAGAGTCCACAGATTATAGAATGCCTCCAGATGTGCATGGGAAACTACTACTGGTCTTCCAGGGAACGATCAAAGCGTAAACTGTTCGAGACATTACTCCCATGGAGGAAAGTTAGCATGGTGTCTGTTGTATTCAATCCCGATGCAATTTCTGTGTTCATCAACACTCTGATAGGTTACAGATTACAGAATGCCTCCAGATGTGCATCGGAAACTACTACTGGTCTTAAAGGGGACGATCAAAGCGTATTCTGTTTGAGACATCTCTCCCATGGAGGAAAATGCGCATGATGATTGTTGTATTCAATCCCGAGGCAATTACTATGTTTCATCAACACTTTGAAGGTCCACAGATTACAGAATGCCTCCAGATGTGCATCGGAAACTACTACTGGTCTTGCAGGGAACGATCAAAGCGTAGACTGTTAGAGACATTACTCCCATGGAGGAAAGTGCGCATGGTGACTGTTGTATTGAATCCCGATGCAATTTCTGTGTTTCATCAACACTCTGTTAGCGCACAGATTACAGAATGCTTCCAGATGTGCATCGGAAACTACTACAGGTCTTCCAGGGAACGATCAAAACGTAAACTGTTTGAGACATCATTCCCATGGAGGAGAATGCGCATGATGACTTTTGTATTCAGTCCCGAGGCAATTTCTATCTTTCATCAACACTTTCAAGGTCCACAGATTACAGAATGCCTCCAGATGTGCATCGTAAACTACTACTGGTCTTGCAGGGAACGATCAAAACGTAGACTGTTTGAGACATTACTCCCATGGAGGAAAGTGCGCATGGTAACTGTTGTATTCAATCTCGTGGCAATTCCTCTGTTTCATAAACACTTTGAAGGTCCACAGATTACAGAATGCCTCCTGATGTGCGTCGAAAACTACTACTGCTCTTGCAGGGAACGAGCAAAGCGTAGACTGTTAGAGACATTACTCCCATGGAGGATAGTGTGCATGGTGACATTTGTATTGATTCCCGATGCAATTTCTGTGTTTCATCAACATTCTGTTAGTCCACAGATTGCAGAATGCCTCCAGATGTGCATCGGAAACTACTACAGGTCTTCCAGGGAACGATCAAAACGTAAACTGTTTGAGACATTACTCCCAAGGAGGAAAGTGCGCATGGTGACTGTTGTATTCAATCCTGATTGCAATTTCTGTGTCTCATCAACACTCTGATAGTCCACAGACTACAGAATGCCTGCAGATGTGCATCGGAAACCACTACTGGTCTTCCAGGGAAAGTTAAAAGCGTAGAATTTTTGTGACATTACCCCCATGTAGGACAGTGCGCATGGTGACTGTTGTATTCAATCCCGATGCAATTTCTGTGTCTCATCAACACATTGAAACTCCACAGATTACAGAATGCCTCCAGATGTGCATCGGAAACTACTACTGGTCTTCCAGAAAACGATCAACGCGTAGACAGTTTGAGACATTACTCCCATGGAGGAAAGTTCGAATGGTGACTGTTGTATTCAATCCCGATGCAATTTCTGTGTTTCAACAACACTCTGATAGTCCACAGATTACAGAATGCCTCCAGATGTGCATCGGAAACTACTTCTGGTCATCCAGGGAACGATCAAAGCCTAGACTGTTTGAGACATTAATCCCATGGAGGAAAGTGCGCATGGTGACTGTTGTATTCAACCCCGATGCAATTTCTGTGTTTCATCAACACTTTAAAGGTCCACAGATTACAGAATGCCTCCAGATGTGCATCGTAAACTACTACTGGTCTTGCAGGGAACGATCAAAGCGTAGACTGTTTGAGACATTACTCCCAAGGAGGAAAGTGCGCATGGTGACTGTTATATTCTATCCCGATGCAATTTCTGTGTTTCATCAACAATCTGATAGTCCACAGATTACAGAATCCCCCCAGATGTGCATCGGAAACTATACTGGTCTCCGAGGGAACGATTAAAGCGTAAACTGTTTGAGACATTAATCCCATGGGGGAAAGTGCGCATGGTGACAGTTGCATTCAATCCCGATACAATTTCTGTGTTTGAACAACACTCTGATATTTTACAGATTACAGAATGCCTCCAAATGTGCATCGGAAACTACTACTGGTCTTAAAGGGAACGATCAAAGCGTATTTTTTTTAAGACATCATTCCAATGGAGGAAAATGCGCATGATGACTGTTGTATTCAGTCCTGAGGCAATTTCTATGTTTCATCAACACTTTGAAGGTCCACAGATTACAGAATGCCTCCAGATGTGCATCGTAAACTACTACTGGTCTTGCAGGGAACGATCAAAGCGTAGACTGTTAGAGACATTACTCCCATGGAGGAAAGTGCGCATGTTGACTGTTGTATTGATTGCCGATGCAATTTCTGTGTTTCATCAACACTCTGTTAGTTCTTGGATTGCAGAATGCCTCCAGATGTGCATCGGAAACTACTACAGGTCTTCCAGGGAACGATCAAAACGTAGACTCTTTGAAACATTACTCCCATGGAGGAAAGTGCGCATGGTGGATGTCGTATTCAATGACGCTGCAATTTCTGTGTTTCATCAACACTCTGATAGTCCACACATTACAGAGTGCCTCCAGATGTGCATCGGAAACTAGTACTGGTCTTCCAGGGAACGATCAAAGCGTGGAATTTTTGTGACATTACTCCCATGTAGGAAAGTGCGCATGGTGACTGTTGTATTCAATCCCGATGCAATTTCTGTGTCTCCTCAACACTTTGAAACTCCACAGATTACAGAATGCCTATAGATGTGCATCGTTAATTACTACTGGTCTTGCAGGGAACGATAAAAACGAAGACTGTTTGAGACATCACTCCCATGGAGGAAATTGCGCATGGTGACTGTTGTATTCAATCCCGCGGCAATTCCTGTGTTTCATCAACACTTTGGAGGTCCACATATTACAGAATGCCACCAGATGTGCATCTGAAATTACTACCGGTCTTGCAGGGAACGATCAAAGCGTAGACCGTTTGAGACATTACTCCCATGGAGGAAAGTGCGCATGGTGACTGTTGTATTGAATCACGATGCTATGTCTGTGATTCATCAACACTTTGAAGGTCAAAAGATTACAGAATGCCTCCAGATGTGCATCGGAAACTACTACTGGTCTTCCAGGAAACGATCAAACCGTAGACTGTTTGAGACATTACTCCCATGGAGGAAAGTGCACATGGTGACTGTTGTATTCAATCCCGAGGGAATTTCTGTGTTTAATCAACACTTTGAATGTCCACAGATTGCAGAATGCCTCCAGATGTGCATCGGAAACCACCACTGGTCTCAAAGGGAACGATCAAAGCGTATTCTGTTTGAGACATCATTCCCATGGAAGAAAATGCGCATGATGACTGTTGTATTCAGGCCTGAGGCAATTTCTACGTTTCATCAACACTTTCAAGGTCCACAGATTACAGAATGCCTCCAGATGTTCATCGTAAACTACTACTGGTCCTGCAGGGAACGATCAAAGTGTAGACTGTTTGAGACATTACTCCCATGGAGGAAAGTGCGCATGGTGACTGTTGTATTCAATCTCGCGGCAATACCTGTGTTTCATAAACACTTTGGAGGTCCACAGATTACAGAATGCCTCCAGATGTGCATCGGAAACTACTACTGGTCTTGCAGGGAACGTTCAAAGCGTGGACTGTTAGAGACATTACTCCCATGGAGGAAAGTGCGCATGGTGACTGTTGTATTGATTCCCGATGCAATTTCTGTGTTTCATCAACACTCTGTTAGTCCACAGATTGCAGAATGCCTCCAGATGTGCATCGGAAACTACTACAGGTCTAACAGGGAAGGATCAAAGCGTAAACTGTTTGAGACATTACTCCCAAGGAGGAGAGTGCGCATGGTGACTGTTGTATTTAATCCTGATTGCAATTTCTCTGTTTCACCAACACTCTGATAGTCCGCACATTACAGAATGTCCCCAGATATGCATCGGAAACTACTACTGGTCTTCCAGGGAACGAAAAAAGCGTAGAATTTTTGTGACATTACTCCCATGTAGGAAAGTGCGCATGGTAACTGTTGTATTCAATCCCGATGAAATTTCTGTGTCTCATCAACACTTTGATGGTCCACAGATCATAGAATGCCTCCAGATGTGCATCGGAAACTACTACTGGTCTTCCAGAAAACGATCAACGCGTAGATAGTTTGAGACATTACTCCCATGGAGGGAAGTCCGCATGGTGACTGTTGTATTCAATCCCGATGCAATTTCTGTGTTTCAACAACACTCTGATAGTCCACAGATTACAGAATGCCTCCAGATGTGCATCGGAAACTACTCCTGGTCATCCAGGGAACGATCAAAGCCTAGACTGTTTGAGACATTAATCCCATGGAGGAAAGTGTGCATGGTGACTGCTGTATTCAACCCCGACGCAATTTCTGAGATTCATCAACACTTTGAAACTCCACAGTTTACAGAATGCCTCCAGATGTGCATCGGAAAATACTACTGGTCTTCCTGAAAACGATCAACGAGTAGACAGTTTGAGACATTAATCCCATGGATTAAAGTTCGCATGGTGACTGTTGTATTCAATCCCGATGCAATTTCTGTGTTTCAACAACACACTGATAGTCCACAGATTACAGAATTTCTCTAGATGTGCATCGGAAACAACTCGTGGTCATCCAGGGAACGATCAAAGCCTAGACTGTTTGAGACATTAATCCCATAGAGGAAAGTGAGCATGGTGACTGTAGTATTAAACCCCAATGCAATATCTGTGTGTAATCAACACTTCCAAGGTCCACAGATTACAGAATGCCTCCAGATGTGCACCGTAAACTACTACTGGTCTTGCAGGGAACGATCAAAGCGCAGACTGTTTGAGACATTACTCCCATTTTGGAAAATTGCGCATGGTCACTATTGTATTCAATCCCGATGCAATTTCTGTGTCTCATCAACACTTTTAAACTCCACAGATTACAGAATGCCTCCAGATGTGCATCATAAACTACTACTGGTCTTGCAGGGAACGATCAAAGCGTAGACTGTTTGAGACATTACTCCTATAGAGGAAAGTGCGCATGGTGACTGTTGTATTCAATCAAGATGCAATTTCTGTGTTTCATCAACACCCTGATAGTCCACAGATTACAGAATGACACCAGATGTGCATCGGAAACTAACACTGGTCATCCAGGGAACGATCAAAGCGTAGACTGTTTGAGACATTACTCCAATGGAGGAAAGTGCACATGGTGATTGTTGTATTGAATCACGATGCTATTTCTGTGATTCATCAACACTTTGAAGGTCGAAAGATTACAGAATGCCTCTAGATGTGCATCGGAAACTACTACTGGTCTTCCAGGAAACGATCAAACCGTAGACTGTTTGAGACATTACTTCCATGGAGGAAAGTGCGCATTGTGACTGTTGTATTCAATCCCGAGGGAATTACTGTGTTTCATCAACACTTTGAAGGTCCACAGATTGCAGAATGCCTCCAGATGTGCATCGGAAATTACTACTAGTCTTGCAGGGAACGATCAAAGCGTAGACTGTTTGAGACATTACTCCCATGGAGGAAAGTGCGCATGGTGACTGTTGTATTCAATCCCGATGCAATTTCTGTGTTTCATCAACACTCTGATAGTCCACACATTACAGAATGCCCCCAGATGTGAGTCGTAAACTAGTACTGGTCTTCCAGGGAACGATCAAAGCGTAAACTGTTTGAGACATTACTCCCATGTAGGAAAGTGCGCATGGTGACTGTTGTATTCGATCCCGATGCCATTTTAGTGTTTGAACAACACTCTGATAGTTTACAGATTACAGAATGCCTCCAGATGTGCATCGGAAACTACTACTGGTCTTGCAGGGAACGATCAAAGCGTTGACTGTTTCAGACATTACTACCATGGAGGAAAGTGCCCACGGTGACTGTTGTATTGAATCCCGATGCATTTTCTGTGTTTCATCAACACTCTGATAGTCCACAGATTACAGAATGCCTCCAGATGTGCATCGGAAACTACTACAGGTCTTCCAGGGAACAATCAAATCGTAGACTGTTTGATACATTACTCCCATGGAGGAAAATGCGCATGATGACTGTTGTATTCAATCCCGAAGCAATTTTTGTGTTTCATCAACACTTTGAAGGTCCACAGATTGCAGAATGCCTCCACTTGTACATCGGAAACTACTACTGGTCTGGCAGGGAACGATCAACGCGTAGACAGTTTGAGACATTACTCCCATGGAGGAAAGTTCGCATGGTGACTGTTGTATTCAATCCCGATGCAATTACTGTGTTTCAACAACACACTGATAGTCCACAGATTACAGAATTTCTCTAGATGTGCATCGGAAACTACTCGTGGTCATCCAGGGAACGATCAAAGCCTAGACTGTTTGAGACATTAATCCCATAGAGGAAAGTGAGCATGGTGACTGTAGTATTAAACCCCAATGCAATTTCTGTGTTCCATCAACACTTTCAAGGTCCACAGATTACAGAATGCCTCCAGATGTGCATCGTAAACTACTACTGGTCTTGCAGGGAACGATCAAAGCGTAGATTGTTTGAGACATTACTCCCATGGCGGAAAGTGCGCATGGTGACTGTTGTATTCAATCTCGTGGCAATTCCTGTGTTTCATAAACACTTTGAAGGTCCACAGATTACAGAATGCCTCCAGATGTGCATCGGAAACTACTAGTGGTCTTGCAGGGAACGATCAAAGCGTAAACTGTTTGAGTCATTACTCCAATTGAGGACAGTGCGCATGATGACTGTTGTATTCAATCCCGAAGCAATTTTTGTGTTTCATAAACACTTTGAAGGTCCACAGATTACAGAATGCCTCCAGATGTGCATCGGAAACTACTACAGGTCTTCCAGGGAACGATCAAAACGTAAACTGTTAGAGACATTACTCCCAAGGAGGAAAGTGCGCATGGTGACTGTTGTATTCAATCCTGATTGCAATTTCTGTGTTTCATCAACACTCTGATAGTCAACACATTACAGAATGTCCCCAGATGTGCATCGGAAACTACTACTGGTCTTCCAGGGAACGATCAAAGCGTAAACTGTTTGAGACATTACTCCCATGGAGGAAAGTGCGCATGGCGACTGTTGTATTGAATCCCGATGCAACTTCTGTGTCTCATCAACACTCTGATAGTCCACAGCCTACAGAATGCCTCCAGATGTGCATAGGAAACAACTACTGGTCTTCCAGGGAACGATCAAAGCGTAGAATTTTTGTGACATTACTCCCATGTAGGAAAGTGCGCATGGTGACTGTTGTATTTAATCCCGATGACATTTCTGTGTCTCATCAACACTTTGAAGGTCCACAGATTACAGAATGCCTCCAGATGTGCATCGGAAACTACTACTGGTCTTCCAGAAAACGATCAACGCGTAAACAGTTTGAGACATTACTCCCATGGAGGAAAGTTCGCATGGTGACTGTTGTATACAATCCCGATGCAATTTCTGTGTTTCAACAACACTCTGATAGTCCACAGATTACAGAATGCCTCCAGACGTGCATCGGAAACTACTCCTGGTCAGCCAGGGAACGATCAAAGCGTAGACTGTTTGAGACATTAATCCCATGGAGGAAAGTACGCATGGTGACTGTTGTATTCAACCCCGATGCCATTTCTGTGTTTCAACAACACTCTGATAGTCAACAGATAACAGAATGCCTCCAGATGTGCATCGAAAACTACTACTGGTCTTCCAGGGAACGATCAAAGCGCAGACTCTTTGAGACATTACTCCCATTTAGGAAAATTGCGCATGGTCACTGTTGTATTCAATCCCGATGCAATTTCTGTGTCTCATCAACACTTTTAAACTCCACAGATTACAGAATGCCTCCAGATGTGCATCATAAACTACTACTGGTCTTGCAGGGAACGATCAAAGCGTAGACTGTTTGAGACATTACTCCTATAGAGGAAAGTGCGCATGGTAACTGTTGTATTCAATCAAGATGCAATTTCTGTGTTTCATCAATACTCTGATAGTCCACAGATTACAGAATGACACCAGATGTGCATCGGAAACTAACACTGGTCATCCAGGGAACGATCAAAGCGTAGACTGTTTGAGACATTACTCCCATGGAGGAAAGTGCGCATTATGACTGTTGTATTCAATCCCGAGGGAATTACTGTGTTTCATCAACACTTTGAAGGTCCACAGATTGCAGAATGCCTCCAGATGTGCATCGGAAACTACTACTAGTCTTGCAGGGAACGATCAAAGCGTAGACTGTTTGAGACATTACTCCCATGGAGGAAAGTGCGCATGGTGACTGTTGTATTCAATCCCGATGCAATTTCTGTGTTTCATCAACACTCTGATAGTCCACACATTACAGAATGCCCCCAGATGTGAGTCGTAAACTAGTACTGGTCTTCCAGGGAACGATCAAAGCGTAAACTGTTTGTGACATTACTCCCATGTGGGAAAGTGCGCATGGTGACTGTTGTATTCGATCCCGATGCCATTTTAGTGTTTGAACAACACTCTGATAGTTTACAGGTTACAGAATGCCTCCAGATGTGCATCGGAAACTACTACTGGTCTTGCAGGGAACGATCAAAGCGTTGACTGTTTCAGACATTACTACCATGGAGGAAAGTGCCCACGGTGACTGTTGTATTGAATCCCGATGCATTTTCTGTGTTTCATCAACACTCTGATAGTCCACAGATTACAGAATCCCTCCAGACGTGCATCGGAAACTACTACAGGTCTTCCAGGGAACAATCAAATCGTAGACTGTTTGATACATTACTCCCATGGAGGAAAATGCGCATGATGACTGTTGTATTCAATCCCGAAGCAATTTTTGTGTTTCATCAACGCTTTGAAGGTCCACAGATTGCAGAATGCCTCCAGTTGTACATCGGAAACTACTACTGGTCTGGCAGGGAACGATCAACGCGTAGACAGTTTGAGACATTACTCCCATGGAGGAAAGTTCGCATGGTGACTGTTGTATTCAGTCCCGATGCAATTTCTGTGTTTCAACAACACTCTGATAGTCCACAGATTACAGAATGCCTCTAGATGTGCATCGGAAACTACTCGTGGTCATCCAGGGAACGATCAAAGCCTAGACTGTTTGAGACATTAATCCCATGGAGGAAAGTGCGCATGGTGACTGTTGTATTCAACCCCAATGCAATTTCTGTGTTTCATCAACACTTTCAAGGTCCACAGATTACAGAATGCCTCCAGATGTGCATCGTAAACTACTACTGGTCATGCCAGGAACGATCAAAGCGTAGATTGTTTGAGACATTACTCCCATGGAGGAAAGTGCGCATGGTGACTGTTGTATTCAACCCCAATGCAATTTCTGTGTTTCATCAACACTTTCAAGGTCCACAGATTGCAGAATGCCTCCAGTTGAGCATCGGAAACTACTAATGGTCTTCCAGAAAACGATCAACGCGTAAACAGTTTGAGACATTACTCCCATGGAGGAAAGTTCGCATGGTGATTGTTGTATACAATCCTGATGCAATTTCTGTGTTTCAACAACACTCTGATAGTCCACTGATTACAGAATGCCGCCAGACGTGCATCGGAAACTACTCCTGGTCAGCCAGGGAACGATCAAAGCCTAGACTGTTTGAGACATTAATCCCATGGAGGAAAGTGCGCATGGTGACTGTTGTATTCAATCCCGATGCAATTTCTGTGTTTCATCAACACTCTGATAGTCCACACATTACAGAATGCCCCCAGATGTGAATCGGAAACTAGTACTGGTTTTCCAGGGAACGATCAAAGTGTAAACTGTTTGAGACATTACTCCCATGGAGGAAAGTGCGCTTGATGACTGTTGCATTCAATCCCGATGCAATTTCGGTGTTTGAACAACACTCTGATAGTTTACAGGTTACAGAATGCCTCCAGATGTGCATCGGAAACTACTACTGGTCTTGCAGGGAACGATCAAAGCGTAAACTGTTTGATACATTACTCCCATGTGGTAAAGTGCGCATGGTGACAGTTGTATTCGATCCCAATGCCATTTTAGTGTCTGAACAACACTCTGATAGTTTACAGATTACAGAATGCCACCAGATGTGCATCGGAAACTACTACTGGTCTTGCAGGGAACGATCAAAGCGTTTACTGTTTGAGACATTACTCACATGGAGGAAAGTGCGCATGGTGAATATTGTATTCAATCCCGATGCAATTTCTGTGTTTCAACAACACTCTGATAGTCCACTGATTACAGAATGCCGCCAGACGTGCATCGGAAACTACTCCTGGTCAGCCAGGGAACGATCAAAGCCTAGACTGTTTGAGACATTAATCCCATGGAGGAAAGTGCGCATGGTGACTGTTGTATTCAATCCCGATGCACTTTCTGTGTTTCATCAACACTCTGATAGTCCACACATTACAGAATGCACCCAGATGTTCATCGCAAACTACTATCGGTATTCCAGGGAACGATCAAAGCGTAAACTCTTTGAGACATTACTCCCATAGACGGAAGTGCGCATGTTCACTGTTGTATTCAATCCCGATGCAATTTCTGTGTTTGAACAACACTCTGATAGTTTCCAGATTACAGAATGCCTCCAGATGTGCATCGGAAACTACTACTCGTCTTAAAGGGAACGATCAAAGCGTAGATTGTCTGAGACATTACTCCCATGGCGGAAAGTGCGCATGGTGACTGTTGTATTCAATCTCGTGGCAATTCCTGTGTTTCATAAACACTTTGAAGGTCCACAGATTACAGAATGCCTCCAGATGTGCATCGGAAACTACTACAGGTCTTCCAGGGAACGATCAAAACGTAAACTGTTAGAGACATTACTCCCAAGGAGGAAAGTGCGCATGGTGACTGTTGTATTCAATCCTGATTGCAATTTCTGTGTTTCATCAACACTCTGATAGTCCACACATTACAGAATGTCCCCAGATGTGCATCGGAAACTACTACTGGTCTTCCAGGGAACGATCAAAGCGTAAACTGTTTGAGACATTACTCCCATGGAGGAAAGTGCGCATGGCGACTGTTGTATTCAATCCCGATGCAATTTCTGTGTCTCATCAACACTCTGATAGTCCACAGCCTACAGAATGCCTCCAGATGTGCATAGGAAACTACTACTGGTCTTCCAGGGAACGATCAAAGCGTAGAATTTTTGTGACATTACTCCCATGTAGGAAAGTGCGCATGGTGACTGTTGTATTTAATCCCGATGACATTTCTGTGTCTCATCAACACTTTGAAGGTCCACAGATTACAGAATGCCTCCAGATGTGCATCGGAAACTACTACTGGTCTTCCAGAAAACGATCAACGCGTAAACAGTTTGAGACATTACTCCCATGGAGGAAAGTTCGCATGGTGACTGTTGTATACAATCCCGATCCAATTTCTGTGTTTCAACAACACTCTGATAGTCCACAGATTACAGAATGCCTCCAGACGTGCATCGGAAACTACTCCTGGTCAGCCAGGGAACGATCAAAGCGTAGACTGTTTGAGACACTAATCCCATGGAGGAAAGTGCGCATGGTGACTGTTGTATTCAACCCCGATGCCATTTCTGTGTTTCAACAACACTCTGATAGTCAACAGATAAGAGAATGCCTCCAGATGTGCATCGAAAACTACTACTGGTCTTCCAGGGAACGATCATAGCGCAGACTGTTTGAGGCATTACTCCTATTTAGGAAAATTGCGCATGGTCACTGTTGTATTCAATCCCGATGCAATTTCTGTGTCTCATCAACACTTTTAAACTCCACAGATTACAGAATGCCTCCAGATGTGCATCATAAACTACTACTGGTCTTGCAGGGAACGATCAAAGCGTAGACTGTTTGAGACATTACTCCTATGGAGGAAAGTGCCCATGGTGACTGTTGTATTCAATCAAGATGCAATTTCTGTGTTTCATCAACACTCTGATAGTCCACAGATTACAGAATGACACCAGATGTGCATCGGAAACTAACACTGGTCATCCAGGGAACGATCAAAGCGTAGACTGTTTGAGACATTACTCCCATGGAGGAAAGTGCGCATGGTGATTGTTGTATTGAATCACGATGCTATTTCTGTGATTCATCAACACTTTGAAGGTCGAAAGATTACAGAATGCCTCTAGATGTGCATCGGAAACTACTACTGGTCTTCCAGGAAACGATCAAACCGTAGACTGTTTGAGACATTACTCCCATGGAGGAAAGTGCGCATTGTGACTGTTGTATTCAATCCCGAGGGAATTACTGTGTTTCATCAACACTTTGAAGGTCCACAGATTGCAGAATGCCTCCAGATGTGCATCGGAAACTACTACTAGTCTTGCAGGGAACGATCAAAGCGTAGACTGTTTGAGACATTACTCCCATGGAGGAAAGTGCGCATGGTGACTGTTGTATTCAATCCCGATGCAATTTCTGTGTTTCATCAACACTATGACAGTCCACACATTACAGAATGCCCCCAGATGTGAGTCGTAAACTAGTACTGGTCTTCCAGGGAACGATCAAAGCGTAAACTGTTTGAGACATTACTCCCATGTAGGAAAGTGCGCATGGTGACTGTTGTATTCGATCCCGATGCCATTTTAGTGTTTGAACAACACTCTGATAGTTTACAGATTACAGAATGCCTCCAGATGTGCATCGGAAACTACTACTGGTCTTGCAGGGAACGATCAAAGCGTTGACTGTTTCAGACATTACTACCATGGAGGAAAGTGCCCACGGTGACTGTTGTATTGAATCCCGATGCATTTTCTGTGTTTCATCAACACTCTGATAGTCCACAGATTACAGAATGCCTCCAGATTTGCATCGGAAACTACTACAGGTCTTCCAGGGAACAATCAAATCGTAGACTGTTTGATACATTACTCCCATGGAGGAAAATGCGCATGATGACTGTTGTATTCAATCCCGAAGCAATTTTTGTGTTTCATCAACACTTTGAAGGTCCACAGATTGCAGAATGCCTCCAGTTGTACATCGGAAACTACTACTGGTCTGGCAGGGAACGATCAACGCGTAGACAGTTTGAGACATTACTCCCATGGAGGAAAGTTCGCATGGTGACTGTTGTATTCAATCCCGATGCAATTTCTGTGTTTCAACAACACTCTGATAGACCACAGATTACAGAATGCCTCCAGATATGCATCGGAAACTACTCGTGGTCATCCAGGGAACGATCAAAGCCTAGACTGTTTGAGACATTACTCCCATGGAGTAAAGTGCGCATGGTGACTGTTGTATTCAACCCCAATGCAATTTCTGTGTTTCATCAACACTTTCAAGGTCCACAGATTGCAGAATGCCTCCAGTTGTGCATCGGAAACTACTACTGGTCTTCCAGAAAACGATCAACGCGTAAACAGTTTGAGACATTACTCCCATGGAGGAAAGTTCGCATGGTGACTGTTGTATACAATCCTGGTGCAATTTCTGTGTTTCAACAACACTCTGATAGTCCACAGATTACAGAATGCCTCCAGACGTGCATCGGAAACTACTCCTGGTCAGCCAGGGAACGATCAAGCTTTAACTGTTTGAGACATTACTCCCATGGAAGAAAGTGCACATGGTGACTGTTGTATTCAATCCCGATGCAATTTCTGTGTTTCATCAACACTTTGAAGCACCACAGATTACAGAATGCCTCCAGATGTGCATCGGAAACTACTACTGGTCTTCCAGGAAACGATCAAAACGTAGACTTTTTGAGACATTACTCCCATGGAGGAAACTACGCATGGTGACTGTTGTGTTCAATCCAGAGTCAATTTCTGTGTTTCATGAACACTTTAAAAGTCCACAGATTACAGAATGCCTCCAGATGTGCATCGGAAACTACTACTGGTCTTGCAGGGAACGATCAAAGCGTAGACTGTTTGAGACATTTCTCCCATGGAGGAAGGGGCGCATAGTGACTGTTGTATTCAATCCCGATGCAATTTCTGTGTTTCACCAACACTCTGATAGTCCACAGATTTCAGAATGCCCCAGATGTGCATCGGAAACTATACTGTTCTTCCAGGGAACGATAAAAGCGTAAACTGTTTGAGACATTACTCCCATGGAGGAAAGTGCGCCTGGTGACTGTTATATTCAATCCCGATGCACTTTCTGTGTTTCATCAACACTCTGATAGTCCACACATTATAGAATGCACCCAGATGTTCATCGGAAACTACTACCGGTATTCCAGGGAACGATCAAAGCGTAAACTCTTTGAGACATTACTCCCATAGACGGAAGTGCGCATGTTCACTGTTGTATTCAATCCCGATGCAATTTCTGTGTTTGAACAACACTCTGATAGTTTACAGATTACAGAATGCCTCCAGATGTGCATCGGAAACTACTACTCGTCTTAAAGGGAACGATCAAAGCGTAGACTGTTTGAGACATTACTCCCATGGAGGAAAATGCGCATGATGGCAGTTGTATTCAACCCCGAGGCAATTTCTATATTTCATCAACACTTTGAAGGTCCACAGATTACAGAATACCTCCAGATGTGCATCGGAAACTACTAGTGGTCTTGCAGGGAACGATCAAAGCGTAGACTGTTTGAGACATTACTCCCATGGAGGGAAGTGCGCATGGTGACTGTTGTAATCAATCACGCGGCTATTCCTGTGTTCCATCAACACATTGAAGGTCATCATATTACAGAATGCCTCCAGATGTGCATCTGAAACTACTACTGGTCTTGCAGGGAACGATCAAAGCGTAGACTGTTTGAGACATTACTCCCATGGAGGAAAGTGCGCATGGTGACTGTTGTATTGAATCACGATTCTATTTCTGTGATTCATCAACACTTTGAAGGTCCAAAGATTACAGAATGCCTCCAGATGTGCATCGGAAACTACTACTGGTCTTCCAGAAAACGATCAAACCGTAGACTGTTTGAGACATTACTCCCATGGAGGAAAGTGCGCATGGTGACTGTTGTATTCAATCTCGAGGCAATTTCTGTGATTCATCAACACTTTGAAGGTCCACAGATTGCCGAATGCCTCCAGATGTGCGTCGGAAACTACTACTGGTCTTGCAGGGAACGATCAAAGCGTAGACTGTTTGAGACATTACTCCCATGGAGGAAAGTGCGCATGGTGTCTGTTGTATTCAATCCCGATGCAATTTCTGTGTTTCATCAACACTCTGATTGTCCACACATTACAGAATGCCCCCAGATGTGAATCGGAAAATACTACTGGTCTTCCAGGGAACGATCAAAGCGTAAACTGTTTGAGACTTTACTCCCATTGAGGAAAGTGCGCTTGGTGTCTGTTGTATTCAATCCCGATGCAATTTCTGTGTTTGAACAACACTCTGATAGTTTACAGGTTACAGAATGCCTCCAGATGTGCATCGGAAACTACTACTGGTCTTCCAGGGAACGATCAAAGCGTAGACTGTTTGAGACATTACTCCCATGGAGGAAAGCGCACATGGTGACTGTTGTATTCAATCTCGCGGCAATTCCTGTGTTTCGTGTGTGTGTGTTTGAGGTTTACGGCTGTGTTTTATCAACACTTTGAAGGTAAACAGATTACAGAATGCCTCCAGATGTGCATCGGAAACTACTACTGGTCTTCCAGGTAACGATCAAACCGTAGACTGTTTTGAGGCATTACTCCCATCAATGAATATGCGCATGGTGACTGTTGTATTCAATTCCGAGGCAATTTCTGTGTTTCATCAACACTTTGAAGGTCCACAGATTGCAGAATGCCTCCAGATGTGAATCGGAAAGTACTACTGGTCTTGCAGGGAACGACCAAAGCGTAGACTGTTTGAGACATTACTCCCATGGAGGAAAGTGGGCATGGAGTCTGTTGTATTCAATCCCGATTCAAATTCTGTGTTTCATCAACACTCTGATAGTCCACACACTACAGAATGCCCCCAGATGTGCATCGGAAACTACTACTGGTCTTCCAGGGAACGATGAAAGCGTAAACTGTTTGAGACATTACTCCCATGTAGGAAAGTGCGCATGGTGACTGTTGTATTCGATCCCGATGCCATTTTAGTGTTTGAACAACACTCTGATAGTTTACAGATTACAGAATGCCACCAGATGTGCATTGGAAACTACTACTGGTCTCCAGGGAACAAACAAAGCGTAGACTGTTTGAGACATTACTCCCATGGAGGAAAATGCGCATGATGACTGTTGTATTCAATCCCGAAGCAATTTTTGTGTTTCATCAACACTTTGAAGGTACACAGATTGCAGAATGCCTCCAGATGTACATCGGACACATCTACTGGTCTGCCAGGGAACGATCAAGCGTAAACTGTTTGAGACATTACTCCCATGGAGGAAAGTGCACATGGTGACTGTTGTATTCAATCCCGATGCAATTTCTGTGTTTCATCAACACCTTAAAGCACCACAGATTACAGAATAGCTAAAGATGTGCATCGGAAACTACTACTGGTCTTCTAGGAAACAATCAAAGCGTAGACTGTTTGAGACATTACACCCATGGAGGAAACTGCGCACGGTGACTGTTGTATTCAATCCCGAGGCAATTTCTGTGTTTCATGATCATTTTAAAGGTCCACAGATTACAGAATGCCTCCAGATGTGCATTGGAAACTACTACTGGTCTTGCAGGGAACTTTCAAAGCGTAGACTGTTTGAGACATTACTCCCATGGAGGAAAGTGCGCATGGTGACTGTTGTACTCAATCGTGATGCAATGTCTTTGTTTCATCAACACTCTGATAGTCCACACTATACAGAATGTCCAGATGTGCATCGCAAACTACTACTGGTCTTCCTTGGAACGATCAAAGCGTAAACTCTTTGAGACATTACTCCCATGGAGGAAAGTGCGCATAGTGACTGTTGTATTCAATCCCGATGCAATTTCTGTGTTTCATCATCACTCTGATAGTCCACAGATTTCAGAATGCCCCCAGATGTGCATCGGAAACTATACTGTTCTTAAAGGAAACGATAAAAGCGTAAACTGTTTGAGACATTACTCCCTTATAGGAAAGTGCGCCTGGTGACTGTTGTATTCAATCCCGATACACTTTCTGTGTTTCATCAACACTCTGATAGTCCACACATTACACAATGCACCCAGATGCTCATCGGAAACTACTACTGGTCTTCCAGGGAACGATCAAAGCGTAAACTGTTTGAGACATTACTCCCATGGACGAAAGTGCACATGTTGACTGTTGTATTCAATCCCGATGCAGTTTCTGAGTTTGAACAACACTCTGATAGTTTACAGATTACAGAATTCCTCCAGATGTGCATCGGAAACTGCTACTCGTCTTAAAGGGAACGATCAAAGCGTAGACTGTTTGAGACATTACTCACATGGAGGAAAATGCGCATGATGGCTGTCGTATTCAACCACGAGGCAATTTCTGTGTTTCATCAACACTTTGAAGGTCCACTGATTACAGAATGCCTCCAGATGTGCATCGGAAACTACTAGTGGTCTTGCAGGGAACGATCAAAGCGTAGACTGTTTTAGACATTACTCCCATGGAGGAAAGTGCGAGTGGTGACTGTTGTATTCAATCCCGCGGCAATTCCAGTGTTTCATCAACACTTTGAAGGTCCACAGATTACAGTGTGCCTTCAGATGTGCATCGGAAACTACTACTGGTCTTCCTGGGAAAGATCAAATCGTAGACCGTTAGAGACATTACTCCCATGGAGGAAAGTGCTCATGGTGAATGTTGTTTTGAATCCCGATGCAATTTCTGTGTTTCATCAACACTTTGAAGGTCCAATGATTACAGAATGCCTCCAGATGTGCATCGGAAACGACTACTGGTCTTTCAGGAAACGCTCAAACCGTTGACTGTTTGAGACGTTACTCCGATTAAGGAAAATGCGCATGGTGACTGTTGTATTCAATCCCGATGCAATATCTGTGTTTCATAAACACTCTGATAGTCCACAGATTCCAGAATGCCCCCAGATGTGCATCGGAAACTACTACTGGTCTTCTAGGGAACGATCAAAGCGTAAACTGTTTGAGACATTACTCCCATGGAGGAAAGTGCGCATGGTGACTGTTGTATTGAATCACGATGCTATTTCTGTGATTCATCAACACTTCGAAGCTCCAAAGATTACAGAATGCCTCCAGATGTGCATTGGAAACCACTACTGGTCTTTCAGGGAACGATCAAAGCGTAAACTGTTTGAGACATTACTCCCATGGAGGAAAGTGCGCTTGGTGACTGATGTATTCAATCCCGATGCACTTTTAGTGTTTGAACAACACTCTGATTGTTTACAGATTACAGAATGCCTCCAGATGTGCATCGGAAACTACTAGTGGTCTTGCAGGGAACGATCAAAGCGTAAACTGTTTGAGTCATTACTCCCTTGGAGGAACGTGCGCATGGTGAGTGTTGTATTCAATCGCGATGCATTTTCTGTGTTTCATCAACACTCTGATAGTCCACGGATTACAGAATGACACCAGATGTGCATCGGAATCTACTAGTTGTCTTCCAGGGAAAGATCAAAGCGTAGACTGTTTTAGACATTACTCCCATGGAGGAAAGTGCGAGTGGTGACTGTTGTATTCAATCCCGCGGCAATTCCAGTGTTTCATCAACACTTTGAAGGTCCACAGATGACAGAGTGCCTTCAGATGTGCATCGGAAACTACTACTGGTCTTGCTGGGAACGATCAAATCGTAGACCGTTAGAGACATTACTCCCATGGAGGAAAGTGCTCATGGTGAATGTTGTTTTGAATCCCGATGCAATTTCTGTGTTTCATCAACACTTTGAGGGTCCAATGATTACAGAATGCCTCCAGATGTGCAACGGAAACGACTACTGGTCTTTCAGGAAACGCTAAAACCGTAGACTGTTTGAGACGTTACTCAGATGGAGGAATGTGCGCATGGTGACTGTTGTATTCAATCCCGATGCAATATCTGTGTTTCATCAACACTCTGATAGTCCACAGATTACAGAATGCCCCCAGATGTGCATCGGAAACTTTTACTGGTCTTCTAGGGAACGATCAAAGCGTAAACTCTTTGAGTCATTACTCCCATGGAAGAAAGTGCGCATGGTGACTGTTGTATTCAATCCCGATGCATTTTCTGTGTTTCATCAACACTCTGATAGTCCACAGATTACAGAATGACACCAGATGTGCATCGGAATCTACTAGTTGCCTTCCAGGGAACGATCAAAGCGTTGACTGTTTGAGACATTACTCCCATGGAGGAATGTGCGAGTGGTGACTGTTGTATTCAATCCCGCGGCAATTCCAGTGTTTCATCAACACTTTGAAGGTCCACAGATTACAGAGTGCCTTCAGATGTGCATCTGAAACTACTACTGGTCTTGCTGGGAACGATCAAATCGTAGACAGTTAGAGACATTACTCCCATGGAGGAAAGTGCTCATGGTGACTGTTGTTTTTAATCCCGATGCAATTACTGTGTTTCATCAACACTTTGAAGGTCCACTGATTACAGAATGCCTCCAGGTGTGCATCGGAAACTTCTACTGGTCTTTTAGGAAACGCTCAAACCGTAGACTGTTTGAGACGTTACTCCCATGGGGGAAAGTGCGCAGGGTAACTGTTGTATTCAATCCCGATGCAATATCTGTGTTTCATCAACACTCTGATAGTCCACAGATTACAGAATGCCCCCAGATGTGCATCGGAAACTACTACTGGTCTTCTAGGGATCGATCAGAGCTTAAACTGTTTGAGACATTACTCCCATGGAGGAAAGTGCGCATGGTCACTGTTGTATTCAATCCCGATGCAATTTCTGTGTTTCATCAACACTCTGATAGTCCACAGATTACAGAATGACACCAGATGTACATCGGAAACTACTACTTGTTTTCGAGGGAACGATCAATGCGTAGACTGTTTGAGACATTACTCCCATGGAGGAAAGTGCGCATGGTGACGTATTCAATCCCGCGGCAATTCCTGTGTTTCATCAACACTTTGAAGGTCCACATACTACAGAATGCCTCCAGATGTGCATCTGAAACTACTACTGGTCTTGCAGGGAACGATCAAAAGCGTAGACTGTTTGAGATATTACTAACATGGAGGAAAGTGCGCATGGTGACTGTGGTATTGAATCACGATGCTATTTCTGTGAATCATCAACACTTTGAAGGTCCAAAGATTACAGAATGCCTCCAGATGTGCATCGGAAACTACTACTGGTCTTCCAGGAAACGATCAAACCGTAGACTGTTTGAGACAATACTCCCATGGAGGAAAGTTCGCATGGTGACTGTTGTATACAATCCCGATGCAATTTCTGTGTTTCAACAACACTCTGATAGTCCACAGATTACAGAATGCCTCCAGACGTGCATCGGAAACTACTCCTGGTCAGCCCGGGAACGATCAAAGCGTAGACTGTTTGAGACACTAATCCCATGGAGGAAAGTGCGCATGGTGACTGTTGTATTCAACCCCGATGCCATTTCTGTGTTTCAACAACACTCTGATAGTCAACAGATAAGAGAATGCCTCCAGATGTGCATCGAATACTACTACTGGTCTTCCAGGGAACGATCATAGCGCAGACTGTTTGAGACATTACTCCTATTTAGGAAAATTGCGCATGGTCACTGTTGTATTCAATCCCGATGCAATTTCTGTGTCTCATCAACACTTTTAAACTCCACAGATTACAGAATGCCTCCAGATGTGCATCATAAACTACTACTGGTCTTGCAGGGAACGATCAAAGCGTAGACTGTTTGAGACATTACTCCTATGGAGGAAAGTGTGCATGGTGACTGTTGTATTCAATGAAGATGCAATTTCTGTGTTTCATCAACACTCTGATAGTCCACAGATTACAGAATGACACCAGATGTGCATCGGAAACTAACACTGGTCATCCAGGGAACGATCAAAGCGTAGACTGTTTGAGACATTACTCCCATGGAGGAAAGTGCGCATGGTGATTGTTGTATTGAATCACGATGCTATTTCTGTGATTCATCAACACTTTGAAGGTCGAAAGATTACAGAATGCCTCCAGACGTGCATCGGAAACTACTCCTGGTCAGCCAGGGAACGATCAAGCTTTAACTGTTTGAGACATTACTCCCATGGAAGAAAGTGCACATGGTGACTGTTGTATTCAATCCCGATGCAATTTCTGTGTTTCATCAACACTTTGAAGCACCACAGATTACAGAATGCCTCCAGATGTGCATCGGAAACTACTACTGGTCTTCCAGGAAACGATCAAAGCGTAGACTGTTTGAGACATTTCTCCCATGGAGGAAGGGGCGCATAGTGACTGTTGTATTCAATCCCGATGCAATTTCTGTGTTTCAGCAACACTCTGATAGTCCACAGATTTCAGAATGCCCCAGATGTGCATCGGAAACTATACTGTTCTTCCAGGGAACGATAAAAGCGTAAACTGTTTGAGACATTACTCCCATGGAGGAAAGTGCGCCTGGTGACTGTTATATTCAATCCCGATGCACTTTCTGTGTTTCATCAACACTCTGATAGTCCACACATTATAGAATGCACCCAGATGTTCATCGGAAACTACTACCGGTATTCCAGGGAACGATCAAAGCGTAAACTCTTTGAGACATTACTCCCATAGACGGAAGTGCGCATGTTCACTGTTGTATTCAATCCCGATGCAATTTCTGTGTTTGAACAACACTCTGATAGTTTACAGATTACAGAATGCCTCCAGATGTGCATCGGAAACTACTACTCGTCTTAAAGGGAACGATCAAAGCGTAGACTGTTTGAGACATTACTCCCATGGAGGAAAATGCGCATGATGGCTGTTGTATTCAACCCCGAGGCAATTTCTATGTTTCATCAACACTTTGAAGGTCCACAGATTACAGAATACCTCCAGATGTGCATCGGAAACTACTAGTGGTCTTGCAGGGAACGATCAAAGCGTAAACTGTTTGAGTCATTACTCCCATGGAGGAAAGTGCGCATGGTGACTGTTGTATTCAATCCCGATGCATTTTCTGTGTTTCATCAACACTCTGATAGTCTACAGATTACAGAATGACACCAGACGTGCATCGGAATCTACTAGTTGTCTTCCAGGGAACGATCAAAGCGTAGACTGTTTGAGACATTACTCCCATGGAGGGAAGTGCGCATGGTGACTGTTGTAATCAAACACGCGGCTATTCCTGTGTTCCATCAACACATTGAAGGTCATCATATTACAGAATGCCTCCAGATGTGCATCTGAAACTACTACTGGTCTTGCAGGGAACGATCAAATCGTAGACTGTTTGAGACATTACTCCCATGGAGGAAAGTGCGCATGGTGACTGTTGTATTGAATCACGATTCTATTTCTGTGATTCATCAACACTTTGAAGGTCCAAAGATTACAGAATGCCTCCATATGTGCATCGGAAACTACTACTGGTCTTCCAGGAAACGACCAAACCGTAGACTGTTTGAGACATTACTCCCATGGAGGAAAGTGCGCATGGTGACTGTTGTATTCAATCTCGAGGCAATTTCTGTGATTCATCAACACTTTGAAGGTCCACAGATTGCCGAATGCCTCCAGATGTGCATCGGAAACTACTACTGGTCTTGCAGGGAACGATCAAAGCGTAGACTGTTTGAGACATTACTCCCATGGAGGAAAGTGCGCATGGTGTCTGTTGTATTCAATCCCGATGTAATTTCTGTGTTTCATCAACACTCTGATTGTCCACACATTACAGAATGCCCCCAGATGTGAATCGGAAAATACTACTGGTCTTCCAGGGAACGATCAAAGCGTAAACTGTTTGAGACTTTACTCCCATTGAGGAAAGTGCGCTTGGTGTCTGTTGTATTCAATTACGATGCAATTTCTGTGTTTGAACAACACTCTGATAGTTTACGGGTTACAGAATGCCTCCAGATGTGCATCGGAAACTACTACTGGTCTTCCAGGGAACGATCAAAGCGTAGACTGTTTGAGACATTACTCCCATGGAGGAAAGCGCACATGGTGACTGTTGTATTCAATCTCGCGGCAATTCCTGTGTTTCGTGTGTGTGTGTTTGAGGTTTACGGCTGTGTTTTATCAACACTTTGAAGGTAAACAGATTACAGAATGCCTCCAGATGTGCATCGGAAACTACTACTGGTCTTCCAGGTAACGATCAAACCGTAGACTGTTTTGAGGCATTACTCCCATGAAGGAATATGCGCATGGTGACTGTTGTATTCAATTCCGAGGCAATTTCTGTGTTTCATCAACACTTTGAAGGTCCACAGATTGCAGAATGCCTCCAGATGTGAATCGGAAAGTACTACTGGTCTTGCAGGGAACGACCAAAGCGTAGACTGTTTGAGACATTACTCCCATGGAGGAAAGTGGGCATGGAGTCTGTTGTATTCAATCCCGATTCAAATTCTGTGTTTCATCAACACTCTGATAGTCCACACACTACAGAATGCCCCCAGATGTGCATCGGAAACTACTACTGGTCTTCCAGGGAACGAGGAAAGCGTAAACTGTTTGAGACATTACTCCCATGTAGGAAAGTGCGCATGGTGACTGTTGTAATCGATCCCGATGCCATTTTAGTGTTTGAACAACACTCTGATAGTTTACAGATTACAGAATGCCACCAGATGTGCATTGGAAACTACTACTGGTCTCCAGGGAACAAACAAAGCGTAGACTGTTTGAGACATTACTCCCATGGAGGAAAATGCGCATGATGACTGTTGTATTCAATCCCGAAGCAATTTTTGTGTTTCATCAACACTTTGAAGGTACACAGATTGCAGAATGCCTCCAGATGTACATCGGAAACATCTACTGGTCTGCCAGGGAACGATCAAGCGTAAACTGTTTGAGACATTACTCCCATGGAGGAAAGTGCACATGGTGACTGTTGTATTCAATCCCGATGCAATTTCTGTGTTTCATCAACACCTTAAAGCACCACAGATTACAGAATAGCTAAAGATGTGCATCGGAAACTACTACTGGTCTTCTAGGAAACAATCAAAGCGTAGACTGTTTGAGACATTACACCCATGGAGGAAACTGCGCACGGTGACTGTTGTATTCAATCCCGAGGCAATTTCTGTGTTTCATGATCATTTTAAAGGTCCACAGATTACAGAATGCCTCCAGATGTGCATTGGAAACTACTACTGGTCTTGCAGGGAACTTTCAAAGCGTAGACTGTTTGAGACATTACTCCCATGGAGGAAAGTGCGCATGGTGACTGTTGTACTCAATCGTGATGCAATGTCTTTGTTTCATCAACACTCTGATAGTCCACACTATACAGAATGTCCAGATGTGCATCGCAAACTACTACTGGTCTTCCTTGGAACGATCAAAGCGTAAACTCTTTGAGACATTACTCCCATGGAGGAAAGTGCGCATAGTGACTGTTGTATTCAATCCGGATGCAATTTCTGTGTTTCATCATCACTCTGATAGTCCACAGATTTCAGAATGCCACCAGATGTGCATCGGAAACTATACTGTTCTTAAAGGAAACGATAAAAGCGTAAACTGTTTGAGACATTACTCCCTTATAGGAAAGTGCGCCTGGTGACTGTTGTATTCAATCCCGATACACTTTCTGTGTTTCATCAACACTCTGATAGTCCACACATTACACAATGCACCCAGATGCTCATCGGAAACTACTACTGGTCTTCCAGGGAACGATCAAAGCGTAAACTGTTTGAGACATTACTCCCATGGACGAAAGTGCACATGTTGACTGTTGTATTCAATCCCGATGCAGTTTCTGAGTTTGAACAACACTCTGATAGTTTACAGATTACAGAATGCCTATAGATGTGCATCGGAAACTGCTACTCGTCTTAAAGGGAACGATCAAAGCGTAGACTGTTTGAGACATTACTCACATGGAGGAAAATGCGCATGATGGCTGTCGTATTCAACCACGAGGCAATTTCTGTGTTTCATCAACACTTTGAAGGTCCACTGATTACAGAATGCCTCCAGATGTGCATCGGAAACTACTAGTGGTCTTGCAGGGAACGATCAAAGCGTAGACTGTTTTAGACATTACTCCCATGGAGGAAAGTGCGAGTGGTGACTGTTGTATTCAATCCCGCGGCAATTCCAGTGTTTCATCAACACTTTGAAGGTCCACAGATTACAGTGTGCCTTCAGATGTGCATCGGAAACTACTACTGGTCTTCCTGGGAAAGATCAAATCGTAGACCGTTAGAGACATTACTCCCATGGAGGAAAGTGCCCATGGTTAATGTTGTTTTGAATCCCGATGGAATTACTGTGTTTCATCAACACTTTGAAGGTCCAATGATTACAGAATGCCTCCAGATGTGCATCGGAAACGACTACTGGTCTTTCAGGAAACGCTCAAACCGTTGACTGTTTGAGACGTTACTCCGATTAAGGAAAATGCGCATGGTGACTGTTGTATTCAATCCCGATGCAATATCTGTGTTTCATAAACACTCTGATAGTCCACAGATTCCAGAATGCCCCCAGATGTGCATCGGAAACTACTACTGGTCTTCTAGGGAACGATCAAAGCGTAAACTGTTTGAGACATTACTCCCATGGAGGAAAGTGCGCATGGTGACTGTTGTATTGAATCACGATGCTATTTCTGTGATTCATCAACACTTCGAAGCTCCAAAGATTACAGAATGCCTCCAGATGTGCATTGGAAACCACTACTGGTCTTTCAGGGAACGATCAAAGCGTAAACTGTTTGAGACATTACTCCCATGGAGGAAAGTGCGCTTGGTGACTGATGTATTCAATCCCGATGCACTTTTAGTGTTTGAACAACACTCTGATTGTTTACAGATTACAGAATGCCTCCAGATGTGCATCGGAAACTACTAGTGGTCTTGCAGGGAACGATCAAAGCGTAAACTGTTTGAGTCATTACTCCCTTGGAGGAACGTGCGCATGGTGAGTGTTGTATTCAATCGCGATGCATTTTCTGTGTTTCATCAACACTCTGATAGTCCACGGATTACAGAATGACACCAGATGTGCATCGGAATCTACTAGTTGTCTTCCAGGGAAAGATCAAAGCGTAGACTGTTTTAGACATTACTCCCATGGAGGAAAGTGCGAGTGGTGACTGTTGTATTCAATCCCGCGGCAATTCCAGTGTTTCATCAACACTTTGAAGGTCCACAGATGACAGAGTGCCTTCAGATGTGCATCGGAAACTACTACTGGTCTTGCTGGGAACGATCAAATCGTAGACCGTTAGAGACATTACTCCCATGGAGGAAAGTGCTCATGGTGAATGTTGTTTTGAATCCCGATGCAATTTCTGTGTTTCATCAACACTTTGAGGGTCCAATGATTACAGAATGCCTCCAGATGTGCAACGGAAACGACTACTGGTCTTTCAGGAAACGCTAAAACCGTAGACTGTTTGAGACGTTACTCAGATGGAGGAATGTGCGCATGGTGACTGTTGTATTCAATCCCGATGCAATATCTGTGTTTCATCAACACTCTGATAGTCCACAGATTACAGAATGCCCCCAGATGTGCATCGGAAACTTTTACTGGTCTTCTAGGGAACGATCAAAGCGTAAACTCTTTGAGTCATTACTCCCATGGAAGAAAGTGCGCATGGTGACTGTTGTATTCAATCCCGATGCATTTTCTGTGTTTCATCAACACTCTGATAGTCCACAGATTACAGAATGACACCAGATGTGCATCGGAATCTACTAGTTGCCTTCCAGGGAACGATCAAAGCGTTGACTGTTTGAGACATTACTCCCATGGAGGAATGTGCGAGTGGTGACTGTTGTATTCAATCCCGCGGCAATTCCAGTGTTTCATCAACACTTTGAAGGTCCACAGATTACAGAGTGCCTTCAGATGTGCATCTGAAACTACTACTGGTCTTGCTGGGAACGATCAAATCGTAGACAGTTAGAGACATTACTCCCATGGAGGAAAGTGCTCATGGTGACTGTTGTTTTTAATCCCGATGCAATTACTGTGTTTCATCAACACTTTGAAGGTCCACTGATTACAGAATGCCTCCAGGTGTGCATCGGAAACTTCTACTGGTCTTTTAGGAAACGCTCAAACCGTAGACTGTTTGAGACGTTACTCCCATGGGGGAAAGTGCGCAGGGTAACTGTTGTATTCAATCCCGATGCAATATCTGTGTTTCATCAACACTCTGATAGTCCACAGATTACAGAATGCCCCCAGATGTGCATCGGAAACTACTACTGGTCTTCTAGGGATCGATCAGAGCTTAAACTGTTTGAGACATTACTCCCATGGAGGAAAGTGCGCATGGTCACTGTTGTATTCAATCCCGATGCAATTTCTGTGTTTCATCAACACTCTGATAGTCCACAGATTACAGAATGACACCAGATGTACATCGGAAACTACTACTTGTTTTCGAGGGAACGATCAATGCGTAGACTGTTTGAGACATTACTCCCATGGAGGAAAGTGCGCATGGTGACGTATTCAATCCCGCGGCAATTCCTGTGTTTCATCAACACTTTGAAGGTCCACATACTACAGAATGCCTCCAGATGTGCATCTGAAACTACTACTGGTCTTGCAGGGAACGATCAAAAGCGTAGACTGTTTGAGATATTACTAACATGGAGGAAAGTGCGCATGGTGACTGTGGTATTGAATCACGATGCTATTTCTGTGAATCATCAACACTTTGAAGGTCCAAAGATTACAGAATGCCTCCAGATGTGCATCGGAAACTACTACTGGTCTTCCAGGAAACGATCAAACCGTAGACTGTTTGAGACAATACTCCCATGGAGGAAAGTTCGCATGGTGACTGTTGTATACAATCCCGATGCAATTTCTGTGTTTCAACAACACTCTGATAGTCCACAGATTACAGAATGCCTCCAGACGTGCATCGGAAACTACTCCTGGTCAGCCCGGGAACGATCAAAGCGTAGACTGTTTGAGACACTAATCCCATGGAGGAAAGTGCGCATGGTGACTGTTGTATTCAACCCCGATGCCATTTCTGTGTTTCAACAACACTCTGATAGTCAACAGATAAGAGAATGCCTCCAGATGTGCATCGAATACTACTACTGGTCTTCCAGGGAACGATCATAGCGCAGACTGTTTGAGACATTACTCCTATTTAGGAAAATTGCGCATGGTCACTGTTGTATTCAATCCCGATGCAATTTCTGTGTCTCATCAACACTTTTAAACTCCACAGATTACAGAATGCCTCCAGATGTGCATCATAAACTACTACTGGTCTTGCAGGGAACGATCAAAGCGTAGACTGTTTGAGACATTACTCCTATGGAGGAAAGTGTGCATGGTGACTGTTGTATTCAATGAAGATGCAATTTCTGTGTTTCATCAACACTCTGATAGTCCACAGATTACAGAATGACACCAGATGTGCATCGGAAACTAACACTGGTCATCCAGGGAACGATCAAAGCGTAGACTGTTTGAGACATTACTCCCATGGAGGAAAGTGCGCATGGTGATTGTTGTATTGAATCACGATGCTATTTCTGTGATTCATCAACACTTTGAAGGTCGAAAGATTACAGAATGCCTCCAGACGTGCATCGGAAACTACTCCTGGTCAGCCAGGGAACGATCAAGCTTTAACTGTTTGAGACATTACTCCCATGGAAGAAAGTGCACATGGTGACTGTTGTATTCAATCCCGATGCAATTTCTGTGTTTCATCAACACTTTGAAGCACCACAGATTACAGAATGCCTCCAGATGTGCATCGGAAACTACTACTGGTCTTCCAGGAAACGATCAAAGCGTAGACTGTTTGAGACATTTCTCCCATGGAGGAAGGGGCGCATAGTGACTGTTGTATTCAATCCCGATGCAATTTCTGTGTTTCAGCAACACTCTGATAGTCCACAGATTTCAGAATGCCCCAGATGTGCATCGGAAACTATACTGTTCTTCCAGGGAACGATAAAAGCGTAAACTGTTTGAGACATTACTCCCATGGAGGAAAGTGCGCCTGGTGACTGTTATATTCAATCCCGATGCACTTTCTGTGTTTCATCAACACTCTGATAGTCCACACATTATAGAATGCACCCAGATGTTCATCGGAAACTACTACCGGTATTCCAGGGAACGATCAAAGCGTAAACTCTTTGAGACATTACTCCCATAGACGGAAGTGCGCATGTTCACTGTTGTATTCAATCCCGATGCAATTTCTGTGTTTGAACAACACTCTGATAGTTTACAGATTACAGAATGCCTCCAGATGTGCATCGGAAACTACTACTCGTCTTAAAGGGAACGATCAAAGCGTAGACTGTTTGAGACATTACTCCCATGGAGGAAAATGCGCATGATGGCTGTTGTATTCAACCCCGAGGCAATTTCTATGTTTCATCAACACTTTGAAGGTCCACAGATTACAGAATACCTCCAGATGTGCATCGGAAACTACTAGTGGTCTTGCAGGGAACGATCAAAGCGTAAACTGTTTGAGTCATTACTCCCATGGAGGAAAGTGCGCATGGTGACTGTTGTATTCAATCCCGATGCATTTTCTGTGTTTCATCAACACTCTGATAGTCTACAGATTACAGAATGACACCAGACGTGCATCGGAATCTACTAGTTGTCTTCCAGGGAACGATCAAAGCGTAGACTGTTTGAGACATTACTCCCATGGAGGGAAGTGCGCATGGTGACTGTTGTAATCAAACACGCGGCTATTCCTGTGTTCCATCAACACATTGAAGGTCATCATATTACAGAATGCCTCCAGATGTGCATCTGAAACTACTACTGGTCTTGCAGGGAACGATCAAATCGTAGACTGTTTGAGACATTACTCCCATGGAGGAAAGTGCGCATGGTGACTGTTGTATTGAATCACGATTCTATTTCTGTGATTCATCAACACTTTGAAGGTCCAAAGATTACAGAATGCCTCCATATGTGCATCGGAAACTACTACTGGTCTTCCAGGAAACGACCAAACCGTAGACTGTTTGAGACATTACTCCCATGGAGGAAAGTGCGCATGGTGACTGTTGTATTCAATCTCGAGGCAATTTCTGTGATTCATCAACACTTTGAAGGTCCACAGATTGCCGAATGCCTCCAGATGTGCATCGGAAACTACTACTGGTCTTGCAGGGAACGATCAAAGCGTAGACTGTTTGAGACATTACTCCCATGGAGGAAAGTGCGCATGGTGTCTGTTGTATTCAATCCCGATGTAATTTCTGTGTTTCATCAACACTCTGATTGTCCACACATTACAGAATGCCCCCAGATGTGAATCGGAAAATACTACTGGTCTTCCAGGGAACGATCAAAGCGTAAACTGTTTGAGACTTTACTCCCATTGAGGAAAGTGCGCTTGGTGTCTGTTGTATTCAATTACGATGCAATTTCTGTGTTTGAACAACACTCTGATAGTTTACGGGTTACAGAATGCCTCCAGATGTGCATCGGAAACTACTACTGGTCTTCCAGGGAACGATCAAAGCGTAGACTGTTTGAGACATTACTCCCATGGAGGAAAGCGCACATGGTGACTGTTGTATTCAATCTCGCGGCAATTCCTGTGTTTCGTGTGTGTGTGTTTGAGGTTTACGGCTGTGTTTTATCAACACTTTGAAGGTAAACAGATTACAGAATGCCTCCAGATGTGCATCGGAAACTACTACTGGTCTTCCAGGTAACGATCAAACCGTAGACTGTTTTGAGGCATTACTCCCATGAAGGAATATGCGCATGGTGACTGTTGTATTCAATTCCGAGGCAATTTCTGTGTTTCATCAACACTTTGAAGGTCCACAGATTGCAGAATGCCTCCAGATGTGAATCGGAAAGTACTACTGGTCTTGCAGGGAACGACCAAAGCGTAGACTGTTTGAGACATTACTCCCATGGAGGAAAGTGGGCATGGAGTCTGTTGTATTCAATCCCGATTCAAATTCTGTGTTTCATCAACACTCTGATAGTCCACACACTACAGAATGCCCCCAGATGTGCATCGGAAACTACTACTGGTCTTCCAGGGAACGAGGAAAGCGTAAACTGTTTGAGACATTACTCCCATGTAGGAAAGTGCGCATGGTGACTGTTGTAATCGATCCCGATGCCATTTTAGTGTTTGAACAACACTCTGATAGTTTACAGATTACAGAATGCCACCAGATGTGCATTGGAAACTACTACTGGTCTCCAGGGAACAAACAAAGCGTAGACTGTTTGAGACATTACTCCCATGGAGGAAAATGCGCATGATGACTGTTGTATTCAATCCCGAAGCAATTTTTGTGTTTCATCAACACTTTGAAGGTACACAGATTGCAGAATGCCTCCAGATGTACATCGGAAACATCTACTGGTCTGCCAGGGAACGATCAAGCGTAAACTGTTTGAGACATTACTCCCATGGAGGAAAGTGCACATGGTGACTGTTGTATTCAATCCCGATGCAATTTCTGTGTTTCATCAACACCTTAAAGCACCACAGATTACAGAATAGCTAAAGATGTGCATCGGAAACTACTACTGGTCTTCTAGGAAACAATCAAAGCGTAGACTGTTTGAGACATTACACCCATGGAGGAAACTGCGCACGGTGACTGTTGTATTCAATCCCGAGGCAATTTCTGTGTTTCATGATCATTTTAAAGGTCCACAGATTACAGAATGCCTCCAGATGTGCATTGGAAACTACTACTGGTCTTGCAGGGAACTTTCAAAGCGTAGACTGTTTGAGACATTACTCCCATGGAGGAAAGTGCGCATGGTGACTGTTGTACTCAATCGTGATGCAATGTCTTTGTTTCATCAACACTCTGATAGTCCACACTATACAGAATGTCCAGATGTGCATCGCAAACTACTACTGGTCTTCCTTGGAACGATCAAAGCGTAAACTCTTTGAGACATTACTCCCATGGAGGAAAGTGCGCATAGTGACTGTTGTATTCAATCCGGATGCAATTTCTGTGTTTCATCATCACTCTGATAGTCCACAGATTTCAGAATGCCACCAGATGTGCATCGGAAACTATACTGTTCTTAAAGGAAACGATAAAAGCGTAAACTGTTTGAGACATTACTCCCTTATAGGAAAGTGCGCCTGGTGACTGTTGTATTCAATCCCGATACACTTTCTGTGTTTCATCAACACTCTGATAGTCCACACATTACACAATGCACCCAGATGCTCATCGGAAACTACTACTGGTCTTCCAGGGAACGATCAAAGCGTAAACTGTTTGAGACATTACTCCCATGGACGAAAGTGCACATGTTGACTGTTGTATTCAATCCCGATGCAGTTTCTGAGTTTGAACAACACTCTGATAGTTTACAGATTACAGAATGCCTATAGATGTGCATCGGAAACTGCTACTCGTCTTAAAGGGAACGATCAAAGCGTAGACTGTTTGAGACATTACTCACATGGAGGAAAATGCGCATGATGGCTGTCGTATTCAACCACGAGGCAATTTCTGTGTTTCATCAACACTTTGAAGGTCCACTGATTACAGAATGCCTCCAGATGTGCATCGGAAACTACTAGTGGTCTTGCAGGGAACGATCAAAGCGTAGACTGTTTTAGACATTACTCCCATGGAGGAAAGTGCGAGTGGTGACTGTTGTATTCAATCCCGCGGCAATTCCAGTGTTTCATCAACACTTTGAAGGTCCACAGATTACAGTGTGCCTTCAGATGTGCATCGGAAACTACTACTGGTCTTCCTGGGAAAGATCAAATCGTAGACCGTTAGAGACATTACTCCCATGGAGGAAAGTGCCCATGGTTAATGTTGTTTTGAATCCCGATGGAATTACTGTGTTTCATCAACACTTTGAAGGTCCAATGATTACAGAATGCCTCCAGATGTGCATCGGAAACGACTACTGGTCTTTCAGGAAACGCTCAAACCGTTGACTGTTTGAGACGTTACTCCGATTAAGGAAAATGCGCATGGTGACTGTTGTATTCAATCCCGATGCAATATCTGTGTTTCATAAACACTCTGATAGTCCACAGATTCCAGAATGCCCCCAGATGTGCATCGGAAACTACTACTGGTCTTCTAGGGAACGATCAAAGCGTAAACTGTTTGAGACATTACTCCCATGGAGGAAAGTGCGCATGGTGACTGTTGTATTGAATCACGATGCTATTTCTGTGATTCATCAACACTTCGAAGCTCCAAAGATTACAGAATGCCTCCAGATGTGCATTGGAAACCACTACTGGTCTTTCAGGGAACGATCAAAGCGTAAACTGTTTGAGACATTACTCCCATGGAGGAAAGTGCGCTTGGTGACTGATGTATTCAATCCCGATGCACTTTTAGTGTTTGAACAACACTCTGATTGTTTACAGATTACAGAATGCCTCCAGATGTGCATCGGAAACTACTAGTGGTCTTGCAGGGAACGATCAAAGCGTAAACTGTTTGAGTCATTACTCCCTTGGAGGAACGTGCGCATGGTGAGTGTTGTATTCAATCGCGATGCATTTTCTGTGTTTCATCAACACTCTGATAGTCCACGGATTACAGAATGACACCAGATGTGCATCGGAATCTACTAGTTGTCTTCCAGGGAAAGATCAAAGCGTAGACTGTTTTAGACATTACTCCCATGGAGGAAAGTGCGAGTGGTGACTGTTGTATTCAATCCCGCGGCAATTCCAGTGTTTCATCAACACTTTGAAGGTCCACAGATGACAGAGTGCCTTCAGATGTGCATCGGAAACTACTACTGGTCTTGCTGGGAACGATCAAATCGTAGACCGTTAGAGACATTACTCCCATGGACTAAAGTGCTCATGGTGAATGTTGTTTTGAATCCCGATGCAATTTCTGTGTTTCATCAACACTTTGAGGGTCCAATGATTACAGAATGCCTCCAGATGTGCAACGGAAACGACTACTGGTCTTTCAGGAAACGCTAAAACCGTAGACTGTTTGAGACGTTACTCAGATGGAGGAATGTGCGCATGGTGACTGTTGTATTCAATCCCGATGCAATATCTGTGTTTCATCAACACTCTGATAGTCCACAGATTACAGAATGCCCCCAGATGTGCATCGGAAACTTTTACTGGTCTTCTAGGGAACGATCAAAGCGTAAACTCTTTGAGTCATTACTCCCATGGAAGAAAGTGCGCATGGTGACTGTTGTATTCAATCCCGATGCATTTTCTGTGTTTCATCAACACTCTGATAGTCCACAGATTACAGAATGACACCAGATGTGCATCGGAATCTACTAGTTGCCTTCCAGGGAACGATCAAAGCGTTGACTGTTTGAGACATTACTCCCATGGAGGAATGTGCGAGTGGTGACTGTTGTATTCAATCCCGCGGCAATTCCAGTGTTTCATCAACACTTTGAAGGTCCACAGATTACAGAGTGCCTTCAGATGTGCATCTGAAACTACTACTGGTCTTGCTGGGAACGATCAAATCGTAGACAGTTAGAGACATTACTCCCATGGAGGAAAGTGCTCATGGTGACTGTTGTTTTTAATCCCGATGCAATTACTGTGTTTCATCAACACTTTGAAGGTCCAATGATTACAGAATGCCTCCAGGTGTGCATCGGAAACTTCTACTGGTCTTTTAGGAAACGCTCAAACCGTAGACTGTTTGAGACGTTACTCCCATGGGGGAAAGTGCGCAGGGTAACTGTTGTATTCAATCCCGATGCAATATCTGTGTTTCATCAACACTCTGATAGTCCACAGATTACAGAATGCCCCCAGATGTGCATCGGAAACTACTACTGGTCTTCTAGGGATCGATCAGAGCTTAAACTGTTTGAGACATTACTCCCATGGAGGAAAGTGCGCATGGTCACTGTTGTATTCAATCCCGATGCAATTTCTGTGTTTCATCAACACTCTGATAGTCCACAGATTACAGAATGACACCAGATGTACATCGGAAACTACTACTTGTTTTCGAGGGAACGATCAATGCGTAGACTGTTTGAGACATTACTCCCATGGAGGAAAGTGCGCATGGTGACGTATTCAATCCCGCGGCAATTCCTGTGTTTCATCAACACTTTGAAGGTCCACATACTACAGAATGCCTCCAGATGTGCATCTGAAACTACTACTGGTCTTGCAGGGAACGATCAAAAGCGTAGACTGTTTGAGACATTACTAACATGGAGGAAAGTGCGCATGGTGACTGTGGTATTGAATCACGATGCTATTTCTGTGAATCATCAACACTTTGAAGGTCCAAAGATTACAGAATGCCTCCAGATGTGCATCGGAAACTACTACTGGTCTTCCAGGAAACGATCAAACCGTAGACTGTTTGAGACAATACTCCCATGGAGGAAAGTTCGCATGGTGACTGTTGTATACAATCCCGATGCAATTTCTGTGTTTCAACAACACTCTGATAGTCCACAGATTACAGAATGCCTCCAGACGTGCATCGGAAACTACTCCTGGTCAGCCCGGGAACGATCAAAGCGTAGACTGTTTGAGACACTAATCCCATGGAGGAAAGTGCGCATGGTGACTGTTGTATTCAACCCCGATGCCATTTCTGTGTTTCAACAACACTCTGATAGTCAACAGATAAGAGAATGCCTCCAGATGTGCATCGAATACTACTACTGGTCTTCCAGGGAACGATCATAGCGCAGACTGTTTGAGACATTACTCCTATTTAGGAAAATTGCGCATGGTCACTGTTGTATTCAATCCCGATGCAATTTCTGTGTCTCATCAACACTTTTAAACTCCACAGATTACAGAATGCCTCCAGATGTGCATCATAAACTACTACTGGTCTTGCAGGGAACGATCAAAGCGTAGACTGTTTGAGACATTACCCCTATGGAGGAAAGTGTGCATGGTGACTGTTGTATTCAATGAAGATGCAATTTCTGTGTTTCATCAACACTCTGATAGTCCACAGATTACAGAATGACACCAGATGTGCATCGGAAACTAACACTGGTCATCCAGGGAACGATCAAAGCGTAGACTGTTTGAGACATTACTCCCATGGAGGAAAGTGCGCATGGTGATTGTTGTATTGAATCACGATGCTATTTCTGTGATTCATCAACACTTTGAAGGTCGAAAGATTACAGAATGCCTCCAGACGTGCATCGGAAACTACTCCTGGTCAGCCAGGGAACGATCAAGCTTTAACTGTTTGAGACATTACTCCCATGGAAGAAAGTGCACATGGTGACTGTTGTATTCAATCCCGATGCAATTTCTGTGTTTCATCAACACTTTGAAGCACCACAGATTACAGAATGCCTCCAGATGTGCATCGGAAACTACTACTGGTCTTCCAGGAAACGATCAAAGCGTAGACTGTTTGAGACATTTCTCCCATGGAGGAAGGGGCGCATAGTGACTGTTGTATTCAATCCCGATGCAATTTCTGTGTTTCAGCAACACTCTGATAGTCCACAGATTTCAGAATGCCCCAGATGTGCATCGGAAACTATACTGTTCTTCCAGGGAACGATAAAAGCGTAAACTGTTTGAGACATTACTCCCATGGAGGAAAGTGCGCCTGGTGACTGTTATATTCAATCCCGATGCACTTTCTGTGTTTCATCAACACTCTGATAGTCCACACATTATAGAATGCACCCAGATGTTCATCGGAAACTACTACCGGTATTCCAGGGAACGATCAAAGCGTAAACTCTTTGAGACATTACTCCCATAGACGGAAGTGCGCATGTTCACTGTTGTATTCAATCCCGATGCAATTTCTGTGTTTGAACAACACTCTGATAGTTTACAGATTACAGAATGCCTCCAGATGTGCATCGGAAACTACTACTCGTCTTAAAGGGAACGATCAAAGCGTAGACTGTTTGAGACATTACTCCCATGGAGGAAAATGCGCATGATGGCTGTTGTATTCAACCCCGAGGCAATTTCTATGTTTCATCAACACTTTGAAGGTCCACAGATTACAGAATACCTCCAGATGTGCATCGGAAACTACTAGTGGTCTTGCAGGGAACGATCAAAGCGTAAACTGTTTGAGTCATTACTCCCATGGAGGAAAGTGCGCATGGTGACTGTTGTATTCAATCCCGATGCATTTTCTGTGTTTCATCAACACTCTGATAGTCTACAGATTACAGAATGACACCAGACGTGCATCGGAATCTACTAGTTGTCTTCCAGGGAACGATCAAAGCGTAGACTGTTTGAGACATTACTCCCATGGAGGGAAGTGCGCATGGTGACTGTTGTAATCAAACACGCGGCTATTCCTGTGTTCCATCAACACATTGAAGGTCATCATATTACAGAATGCCTCCAGATGTGCATCTGAAACTACTACTGGTCTTGCAGGGAACGATCAAATCGTAGACTGTTTGAGACATTACTCCCATGGAGGAAAGTGCGCATGGTGACTGTTGTATTGAATCACGATTCTATTTCTGTGATTCATCAACACTTTGAAGGTCCAAAGATTACAGAATGCCTCCAGATGTGCATCGGAAACTACTACTGGTCTTCCAGGAAACGACCAAACCGTAGACTGTTTGAGACATTACTCCCATGGAGGAAAGTGCGCATTGTGACTGTTGTATTCAATCTCGAGGCAATTTCTGTGATTCATCAACACTTTGAAGGTCCACAGATTGCCGAATGCCTCCAGATGTGCATCGGAAACTACTACTGGTCTTGCAGGGAACGATCAAAGCGTAGACTGTTTGAGACATTACTCCCATGGAGGAAAGTGCGCATGGTGTCTGTTGTATTCAATCCCGATGTAATTTCTGTGTTTCATCAACACTCTGATTGTCCACACATTACAGAATGCCCCCAGATGTGAATCGGAAAATACTACTGGTCTTCCAGGGAACGATCAAAGCGTAAACTGTTTGAGACTTTACTCCCATTGAGGAAAGTGCGCTTGGTGTCTGTTGTATTCAATTACGATGCAATTTCTGTGTTTGAACAACACTCTGATAGTTTACAGGTTACAGAATGCCTCCAGATGTGCATCGGAAACTACTACTGGTCTTCCAGGGAACGATCAAAGCGTAGACTGTTTGAGACATTACTCCCATGGAGGAAAGCGCACATGGTGACTGTTGTATTCAATCTCGCGGCAATTCCTGTGTTTCGTGTGTGTGTGTTTGAGGTTTACGGCTGTGTTTTATCAACACTTTGAAGGTAAACAGATTACAGAATGCCTCCAGATGTGCATCGGAAACTACTACTGGTCTTCCAGGTAACGATCAAACCGTAGACTGTTTTGAGGCATTACTCCCATGAAGGAATATGCGCATGGTGACTGTTGTATTCAATTCCGAGGCAATTTCTGTGTTTCATCAACACTTTGAAGGTCCACAGATTGCAGAATGCCTCCAGATGTGAATCGGAAAGTACTACTGGTCTTGCAGGGAACGACCAAAGCGTGGACTGTTTGAGACATTACTCCCATGGAGGAAAGTGGGCATGGAGTCTGTTGTATTCAATCCCGATTCAAATTCTGTGTTTCATCAACACTCTGATAGTCCACACACTACAGAATGCCCCCAGATGTGCATCGGAAACTACTAGTGGTCTTCCAGGGAACGATGAAAGCGTAAACTGTTTGAGACATTACTCCCATGGAGGAAAGTGCACATGGTGACTGTTGTATTCAATCCCGATGCAATTTCTGTGTTTCATCAACACCTTAAAGCACCACAGATTACAGAATAGCTAAAGATGTGCATCGGAAACTACTACTGGTCTTCTAGGAAACAATCAAAGCGTAGACTGTTTGAGACATTACACCCATGGAGGAAACTGCGCACGGTGACTGTTGTATTGAATCCCGAGGCAATTTCTGTGTTTCATGATCACTTTAAAGGTCCACAGATTACAGAATGCCTCCAGATGTGCATTGGAAACTACTACTAGTCTTGCAGGGAACTTTCAAAGCGTAGACTGTTTGAGACATTACTCCCATGGAGGAAAGTGCGCATGGTGACTGTTGTACTCAATCCTGATGCAATGTCTTTGTTTCATCAACACTCTGATAGTCCACACTATACAGAATGGCCAGATGTGCATCGCAAACTACTACTGGTCTTCCTTGGAACGATCAAAGCGTAAACTCTTTGAGACATTACTCCCATGGAGGAAAGTGCGCATAGTGACTGTTGTATTGAATCCCGATGCAATTTCTGTGTTTCATCAACACTCTGATAGTCCACAGATTTCAGAATGCCCCCAGATGTGCATCGGAAACTATACTGTTCTTAAAGGGAACGATAAAAGCGTAAACTGTTTGAGACATTACTCCCTTATAGGAAAGTGCGCCTGGTGACTGTTGTATTCAATCCCGATACACTTTCTGTGTTTCATCAACACTCTGATAGTCCACACATTACACAATGCACCCAGATGCTCATCGGAAACTACTACTGGTCTTCCAGGGAACGATCAAAGCGTAAACTGTTTGAGACATTACTCACATGGACGAAAGTGCACATGTTGACTGTTGTATTCAATCCCGATGCAGTTTCTGAGTTTGAACAACACTCTGATAGTTTACAGATTACAGAATGCCTCCAGATGTGCATCGGAAACTGCTACTCGTCTTAAAGGGAACGATCAAAGCGTAGACTGTTTGAGACATTACTCACATGGAGGAAAGTGCGCATGATGGCTGTCGTATTCAACCACGAGGCAATTTCTGTGTTTCATCAACACTTTGAAGGTCCACTGATTACAGAATGCCTCCAGATGTGCATCGGAAACTACTAGTGGTCTTGCAGGGAACGATCAAAGCGTAGACTGTTTTAGACATTACTCCCATGGAGGAAAGTGCGAGTGGTGACTGTTGTATTCAATCCCGCGGCAATTCCAGTGTTTCATCAACACTTTGAAGGTCCACAGATTACAGTGTGCCTTCAGATGTGCATCGGAAACTACTACTGGTCTTCCTGGGAAAGATCAAATCGTAGACCGTTAGAGACATTACTCCCATGGAGGAAAGTGCCCATGGTGAATGTTGTTTTGAATCCCGATGCAATTTCTGTGTTTCATCAACACTTTGAAGGTCCAATGATTACAGAATGCCTCCAGATGTGCATCGGAAACGACTACTGGTCTTTCAGGAAACGCTCAAACCGTTGACTGTTTGAGACGTTACTCCGATTAAGGAAAATGCGCATGGTGACTGTTGTATTCAATCCCGATGCAATATCTGTGTTTCATAAACACTCTGATAGTCCACAGATTCCAGAATGCCCCCAGATGTGCATCGGAAACTACTACTGGTCTTCTAGGGAACGATCAAAGCGTAAACTGTTTGAGACATTACTCCCATGGAGGAAAGTGCGCATGGTGACTGTTGTATTGAATCACGATGCTATTTCTGTGATTCATCAACACTTCGAAGCTCCAAAGATTACAGAATGCCTCCAGATGTGCATTGGAAACCACTACTGGTCTTTCAGGGAACGATCAAAGCGTAAACTGTTTGAGACATTACTCCCATGGAGGAAAGTGCGCTTGGTGACTGATGTATTCAATCCCGATGCACTTTTAGTGTTTGAACAACACTCTGATTGTTTACAGATTACAGAATGCCTCCAGATGAGCATCGGAAATTACTACTGGTCTTGCAGGGAACGACCAAAGCGTAGACTGTTTGAGACATTACTCCCATGGAGGAAAATACGCATGATGACTGTTGTATTCAATCCCAAAGCAATTCTTGTGTTTCATCAACACTTTGAAGGTACACAGATTGCAGAATGCCTCTAGATGTGCATCGGAAACAACTACTCGTCATAAAGGGAACGATCAAAGCGTAGACTGTTTGAGACATTACTCACATGGAGGAAAATGCGCATGATGGCTGTCGTATTCAACCCCGAGGCAATTTCTGTGTTTCATCAACACTTTGAAGGTCCACAGATTACAGAATGCCGCCAGATGTGCATCGGAAACTACTAGTGGTCTTGCAGGGAACGATCAAAGCGTAAACTGTTTGAGTCATTACTCCCTTGGAGGAACGTGCGCATGGTGAGTGTTGTATTCAATCGCGATGCATTTTCTGTGTTTCATCAACACTCTGATAGTCCACGGATTACAGAATGACACCAGATGTGCATCGGAATCTACTAGTTGTCTTCCAGGGAAAGATCAAAGCGTAGACTGTTTTAGACATTACTCCCATGGAGGAAAGTGCGAGTGGTGACTGTTGTATTCAATCCCGCGGCAATTCCAGTGTTTCATCAACACTTTGAAGGTCCACAGATTACAGAGTGCCTTCAGATGTGCATCGGAAACTACTACTGGTCTTGCTGGGAACGATCAAATCGTAGACCGTTAGAGACATTACTCCCATGGTGGAAAGTGCTCATGGTGAATGTTGTTTTGAATCCCGATGCAATTTCTGTGTTTCATCAACACTTTGAGGGTCCAATGATTACAGAATGCCTCCAGATGTGCAACGGAAACGACTACTGGTCTTTCAGGAAACGCTAAAACCGTAGACTGTTTGAGACGTTACTCAGATGGAGGAAAGTGCGCATGGTGACTGTTGTATTCAATCCCGATGCAATATCTGTGTTTCATCAACACTCTGATAGTCCACAGATTACAGAATGCCCCCAGATGTGCATCAGAAACTACTACTGGTCTTCTAGGGAACGATCAAAGCGTAAACTCTTAGAGTCATTACTCCCATGGAAGAAAGTGCGCATGGTGACTGTTGTATTCAATCCCGATGCATTTTCTGTGTTTCATCAACACTCTGATAGTCCACAGATTCCAGAATGCCCCCAGATGTGCATCAGAAACTACTACTGGTCTTCTAGGGAACGATCAAAGCATAAACTGTTTGAGACATTACTCCCATGGAGGAAAGCGCGCATGGTGACTGTTGTATTGAATCACGATGCTATTTCTGTGATTCATCAACACTTCGAAGCTCCAAAGATTACAGAATGCCTCCAGATGTGCATTGGAAACCACTACTGGTCTTTCAGGGAACGATCAAAGCGTAAACTGTTTGAGACATTACTCCCATGGAGGAAAGTGCGCTTGGTGACTGATGTATTCAATCCCGATGCACTTTTAGTGTTTGAACAACACTCTGATTGTGTACAGATTACAGAATGCCTCCAGATGAGCATCGGAAATTACTACTGGTCTTGCAGGGAACGACCAAAGCGTAGACTGTTTGAGACATTACTCCCATGGAGGAAAATACGCATGATGACTGTTGTGTTCAATCCCAAAGCAATTCTTGTGTTTCATCAACACTTTGAAGGTACACAGATTGCAGAATGCCTCTAGATGTGCATCGGAAACTACTACTCGTCATAAAGGGAACGATCAAAGCGTAGACTGTTTGAGACATTACTCACATGGAGGAAAATGCGCATGATGGCTGTCGTATTCAACCCCGAGGCAATTTCTGTGTTTCATCAACACTTTGAAGGTCCACAGATTACAGAATGCCGCCAGATGTGCATCGGAAACTACTAGTGGTCTTGCAGGGAACGATCAAAGCGTAAACTGTTTGAGTCATTACTCCCTTGGAGGAACGTGCGCATGGTGAGTGTTGTATTCAATCGCGATGCATTTTCTGTGTTTCATCAACACTCTGATAGTCCACGGATTACAGAATGACACCAGATGTGCATCGGAATCTACTAGTTGTCTTCCAGGGAAAGATCAAAGCGTAGACTGTTTTAGACATTACTCCCATGGAGGAAAGTGCGAGTGGTGACTGTTGTATTCAATCCCGCGGCAATTCCAGTGTTTCATCAACACTTTGAAGGTCCACAGATTACAGAGTGCCTTCAGATGTGCATCGGAAACTACTACTGGTCTTGCTGGGAACGATCAAATCGTAGACCGTTAGAGACATTACTCCCATGGAGGAAAGTGCTCATGGTGAATGTTGTTTTGAATCCCGATGCAATTTCTGTGTTTCATCAACACTTTGAGGGTCCAATGATTACAGAATGCCTCCAGATGTGCAACGGAAACGACTACTGGTCTTTCAGGAAACGCTAAAACCGTAGACTGTTTGAGACGTTACTCAGATGGAGGAAAGTGCGCATGGTGACTGTTGTATTCAATCCCGATGCAATATATGTGTTTCATCAACACTCTGATAGTCCACAGATTACAGAATGCCCCCAGATGTGCATCGGAAACTACAACTGGTCTTCTAGGGAACGATCAAAGCGTAAACTCTTAGAGTCATTACTCCCATGGAAGAAAGTGCGCATGGTGACTGTTGTATTCAATCCCGATGCATTTTCTGTGTTTCATCAACACTCTGATAGTCCACAGATTACAGAATGACACCAGATGTGCATCGGAATCTACTAGTTGCCTTCCAGGGAACGATCAAAGCGTTGACTGTTTGAGACATTACTCCCATGGAGGAATGTGCGAGTGGTGACTGTTGTATTCAATCCCGCGGCAATTCCAGTGTTTCATCAACACTTTGAAGGTCCACAGATTACAGAGTGCCTTCAGATGTGCATCTGAAACTACTACTGGTCTTGCTGGGAACGATCAAATCGTAGACCGTTAGAGACATTACTCCCATGGAGGAAAGTGCTCATGGTGACTGTTGTTATGAATCCCGATGCAATTTCTGTGTTTCATCAACACTTTGAAGGTCCAATGATTACAGAATGCCTCCAGGTGTGCATCGGAAACTTCTACTGGTCTTTTAGGAAACGCTCAAACCGTAGACTGTTTGAGACGTTACTCCCATGGAGGAAAGTGCGCAGGGTAACTGTTGTATTCAATCCCGATGCAATATCTGTGTTTCATCAACACTCTGATAGTCCACAGATTACAGAATGCCCCCAGATGTGCATCGGAAACTACTACTGATCTTCTAGGGATCGATCAGAGCTTAAACTGTTTGAGACATTACTCCCATGGAGGAAAGTGCGCATGGTCACTGTTGTATTCAATCCCGATGCAATTTCTGTGTTTCATCAACACTCTGATAGTCCACAGATTACAGAATGACACCAGATGTACATCGGAAACTACTACTTGTTTTCCAGGGAACGATCAATGCGTAGACTGTTTGAGACATTACTCCCATGGAGGAAAGTGCGCTTGGTGACTGATGTATTCAATCCCGATGCACTTTTAGTGTTTGAACAACACTCTGATTGTTTACAGATTACAGAATGCCTCCAGATGAGCATCGGAAAGTACTACTGGTCTTGCAGGGAACGACCAAAGCGTAGACTGTTTGAGACATTACTCCCATGGAGGAAAATACGCATGATGACTGTTGTATTCAATCCCAAAGCAATTCTTGTGTTTCATCAACACTTTGAAGGTACACAGATTGGCAGAATGCCTCTAGATGTGCATCGGAAACTACTACTCGTCATAAAGGGAACGATCAAAGCGTAGACTGTTTGAGACATTACTCACATGGAGGAAAATGCGCATGATGGCTGTCGTATTCAACCCCGAGGCAATTTCTGTGTTTCATCAACACTTTGAAGGTCCACAGATTACAGAATGCCGCCAGATGTGCATCGGAAACTACTAGTGGTCTTGCAGGGAACGATCAAAGCGTAAACTGTTTGAGTCATTACTCCCTTGGAGGAACGTGCGCATGGTGAGTGTTGTATTCAAGCGCGATGCATTTTCTGTGTTTCATCAACACTCTGATAGTCCACGGATTACAGAATGACACCAGATGTGCATCGGAATCTACTAGTTGTCTTCCAGGGAAAGATCAAAGCGTAGACTGTTTTAGATATTACTCCCATGGAGGAAAGTGCGAGTGGTGACTGTTGTATTCAATCCCGCGGCAATTCCAGTGTTTCATCAACACTTTGAAGGTCCACAGATTACAGAGTGCCTTCAGATGTGCATCGGAAACTACTACTGGTCTTGCTGGGAACGATCAAATCGTAGACCGTTAGAGACATTACTCCCATGGAGGAAAGTGCTCATGGTGAATGCTGTTTTGAATCCCGATGCAATTTCTGTGTTTCATCAACACTTTGAGGGTCCAATGATTACAGAATGCCTCCAGATGTGCAACGGAAACGACTACTGGTCTTTCAGGAAACGCTAAAACCGTAGACTGTTTGAGACGTTACTCAGATGGAGGAAAGTGCGCATGGTGACTGTTGTATTCAATCCCGATGCAATACCTGTGTTTCATCAACACTCTGATAGTCCACAGATTACAGAATGCCTCCAGATGTGCATCAGAAACTACTACTGGTCTTCTAGGGAACGATCAAAGCGTAAACTCTTAGAGTCATTACTCCCATGGAAGAAAGTGCGCATGGTGACTGTTGTATTCAATCCCGATGCATTTTCTGTGTTTCATCAACACTCTGATAGTCCACAGATTACAGAATGACACCAGATGTGCATCGGAATCTACTAGTTGCCTTCCAGGGAACGATCAAAGCGTTGACTGTTTGAGACATTACTCCCATGGAGGAATGTGCGAGTGGTGACTGTTGTATTCAATCCCGCGGCAATTCCAGTGTTTCATCAACACTTTGAAGGTCCACAGATTACAGAGTGCCTTCAGATGTGCATCTGAAACTACTACTGGTCTTGCTGGGAACGATCAAATCGTAGACCGTTAGAGACATTACTCCCATGGAGGAAAGTGCTCATGGTGACTGTTGTTTTGAATCCCGATGCAATTTCTGTGTTTCATCAACACTTTGAAGGTCCAATGATTACAGAATGCCTCCAGGTGTGCATCGGAAACTTCTACTGGTCTTTTAGGAAACGCTCAAACCGTAGACTGTTTGAGACGTTACTCCCATGGAGGAAAGTGCGCAGGGTAACTGTTGTATTCAATCCCGATGCAATATCTGTGTTTCATCAAAACTCTGATAGTCCACAGATTACAGAATGCCCCCAGATGTGCATCGGAAACTACTACTGGTCTTCTAGGGATCGATCAGAGCTTAAACTGTTTGAGACATTACTCCCATGGAGGAAAGTGCGCATGGTCACTGTTGTATTCAATCCCAATGCAATTTCTGTGTTTCATCAACACTCTGATAGTCCACAGATTACAGAATGACACCAGATGTATATCGGAAACTACTACTTGTTTTCCATGGAACGATCAATGCGTAGACTGTTTGAGACATTACTCCCATGGAGGAAAGTGCGCATGGTGACGTATTCAATCCCGCGGCAATTCCTGTGTTTCATCAACACTTTGAAGGTCCACATATTACAGAGTGCCTTCAGATGTGCATCTGAAACTACTACTGGTCTTGCTGGAAACGATCAAATCGTAGACCGTTAGAGACATTACTCCCATGGAGGAAAGTGCGCATAGTGACTGTTGTATTCAATCCCGATGCAATTTCTGTGTTTCATCAACACTCTGATAGTCCACACATTACAGAATGCCCCCAGATGTGAATCGGAAACTACTACTGGTCTTCCAGGGAACGATCTAAGCGTAAACTGTTTGAGACATTACTCCCATGGAGGAAAGTGCGCATGGTGATTGTTGTATTCAATCCCGAGGCAATTTCTGTGTTTTATCAACACTTTGAAGGTCCACAGATTGCAGAATGCCTCTAGATGTGCATCGGAAACTACTACTGGTCTTCCAGGAAACAATCAAAGCGTAGACTGTTTGAGACATTACTCCCATGGAGGAAACTGCACATGGAGACTGTTGTATTCAATCCCGAGGCAATTTCTGTGTTTCATGAACACTTTAAAGGTCCACAGATTACAGAATGCCTCCAGATGTGCATCGGAAACTACTACTGGTCTTGCAGGGAACTTTCAAAGTGTAGACTGTTGAGACATTACTCCCATGAAGGAAAGTGCGCATAGTGACTATTCTATTCAATCCCGATCCAATTTCTGTGTTTCATTAACACTCTGATAGTCCACAGATTTCAGAATGCCCCCAGATGTGCATCGGAAACTATACTGTTCTTCCAGGGAACGATAAAATCGTAAACTGTTTAAGACATTACTCCCATGGAAGAAAGTGCGCCTGGTGACTGTTGTATTCAATCCCGATGCACTTTCTGTGTTTCATCAACACTCTGATAGTCCACACATTACAGAATGCACCCAGATGTTCATCGGACACTACTACTGGTCTCCCAGGGAACGATCAAAGCGTAAACTGTTTGAGACATTACTCCCATGGACGAAAGTGCGCATGTTGACTGTTGTATTCAATCCCGATGCAATTTCCGTGTTTGAACAACACTCTGATAGTTAACAGATTACAGAATGCCTCCAGATGTGCATCGGAAACTACTACTCGTCTTAAATGGAACGATGAAAGCGTAGACTGTTTGAGACATTACTCCCATGGAGGAAAATGCGCATGATGGCTGTTGTATTCAACCCCGAGGCAATTTCTGTGTTTCATCAACACTTTGAAGGTCCACAGATTACAGAATGCCTCCAGATGTGCATCGGAAACTACTAGTGGTCTTGCAGGAAACGATCAAAGCGTAAACTGTTTGAGTCATTACTCCCATGGAGGAAAGTGCGGGTGGTGACTGATGTATTCAATCCCGACGCATTTTCTGTGTTTCATCAACACTCTGATAGTCCACAGATTACTGAATGACACCAGATGTGCATCGGAATCTACTAGTTGTCTTCCAGGGAACGAACAAAGCGTTGACTGTTTGAGACATTACTTTCATGGAGGAAAGTACGAGTGGTGACTGTTGTATTCAATCCTGCGGCAATTCCAGTGTTTCATCAACACCTTGAAGGTCCACAGATTACAGAGTGCCTTCAGATGTGCATCTGAAACTACTACTGGTCTTGCTGGGAACGATCAAATCGTAGACCGTTAGAGACATTACTCCCATGGAGGAAAGTGCTCATGGTGACTGTTGTTTTGAATCCCGATGCAATTTCTGTGTTTCATCAACACTTTGAAGGTCCAATGATTACAGAATGCCTCCAGGTGTGCATCGGAAACTACTACTGGTCTTTTAGGAAACGCTCAAACCGTAGACTATTTGAGACGTTACTCCCATGGAGGAAAAGGCGCAGGGTAACTGTTGTATTCAATCCCGATGCAATATCTGTGTTTCATCAACACTCTGATAGTCCACAGATTACAGAATGCCCCCAGATGTGCATCGGAAACTACTACTGGTCTTCTAGGGATCGATCAGAGCTTAAACTGTTTGAGACATTACTCCCATGGAGGAAAGTGCGCATGGTCACTGTTGAATTCAATCCCGATGCAATTTCTGTGTTTCATCAACACTCTGATAGTCCACAGATTACAGAATGCCCCCAGATGTGCATCTGAAACTACTACTAGTCTTGCAGGGAACGATCAAAGCGTAGACTGTTTGAGATATTACTCCCATGGAGGAAAGTGCGCATGGTGACTGTGGTATTGAATCACGGTGCTATTTCTGTGATTCATCAACACTTTGAAGGTCCAAAGATTACAGAATGATTCCAGATGTGCATCGGAAACTACTACTGGTCTTCCAGGAAACGATCAAACCGTAGACTGTTTGAGACAATACTCCAATTGAGGAAAGTGCGCTTGGTGACTGTTGTATTCAATCCTGAGGCAATTTCTGTGTGTCATCAACACTTTGAAGGTCCACAGATTGCAGAATGCCTCTAGATGTGCATCGGAAACTACTACTGGTCTTGCAGGGAACGATCAAAGCGTAGACTGTTTGAGACATTACTCCCATGGAGGAAAGTGCACATGGTGTCTGTTGTATTCAATCCCGATGCAATTTCTGTGTTTCATCAACACTCTGATAGTCCACACATTACAGAATGCCCCCAGATGAGAATCGGCAAGTACTACTGGTCTTCCTGGGAACGATCAAAGCGTAAACTGTTTGAGACATTACTCCCATGGAGGAAAGTGCGCATGGTGATTGTTGTATTCAATCCTTATGCAATTTCTGTGTTTTATCAACACTTTGAAGGTCCACAGATTGCAGAATGCCTCCAGATAGTGCATCGGAAACTACTACTGGTCTTGCAGGGAACGATCAATGCGAAAACTGCCTGAGTCATTACTCCCATGGAGGGAAGTGCGCATGGTGACTTTTGTATTCAATCCCGATGCATTTTCTGTGTTTCATCAACACTCTGATAGTCCACAGATTACAGAATACCTCCAGATGTGCATCGGAAACCACTACTGGTCTTCCAGGAAACGATCAAAGCCTAGACTGTTTGAGACATTACTCCAATGGAGAAAACTGCGCATGGTGACTGTTGTATTCAATCCCGAGGCCATTTCTGTGTTTCACGAACGCTTTAAAGGTCCACAGATTACAGAATGCCTCCAGATGTGCATCGGAAACTACTACTGGTCTTGCAGGGAACGATCAAAGCGTAGACTGTTTGAGACATTACTCCCATGGAGGAAAGTGCGCATAGTGACTGTTGTATTCAATCCCGATGCAATTTCTGTGTTTCATCAACACTCTGATAGTCCACAGATTTCAGAATGCCCCCAGGTGTGCATCGGAAACTATACTGTTCTTCCAGGGAACGATAAAAGTGTAAACTGTTTGAGACATTACTCCCATGGAGGGAAGTGCGCCTGATGACTGTTGTATTCAATCCCGAAGCACTTTCTGTGTTTCATCAACACTCTGATAGTCCACACATTACAGAATGCACCCAGATGTTCATCGGAAACTACTACTGGTCTTCCAGGGAACGATCAAAGCGTAAACTCTTTGAGACATTACTCCCATGGACGAAAGTGCGCATGTTGACTGTTTTATTCAATCCCGATGCTATTTCTGTGTTTGAACAGCAACTCTGATAGTTTACAGATTACAGAATGCCTCCAGATGTGCATCGGAAACTACTTCTCGTCTTAAAGGGAACATTCAAAGCGTAGACTGTTTGAGACATTACACCCATGGAGGAAAATGCGCATGATGGCTGTTGTATTCAACCCCGAGGCAATTTCTGTGTTTCATCAACACTTAGGAGGTCCACAATTACAGAATGCCTCCAGATGTGCATCGGAAACTACTAATGGTCTTGCAGGGAATGATCAAAGCATAGACTGTTTGAGACATTACTCCCATGGAGGATTGTGCGCATGGTGATTGTTGTATTCCATCCCGATGCAATTCCTGTGTATCATCAACACTCTGATAGTCCACAGATTACAGAATGCCCCCAGATGTACATCGAAAACTACTACTTATCTTCCAGGGAACGATCAAAGCGTAGACTGTTTGAGACGTTACTCCCATGGAGGAAAGTGCGCATAGTGACTGTTGTATTCAATCCCGATGCAATTTCTGTGTATCATCAACACTTAGAAGGTCCACAATTTCAGAATGCCCCCAGGTGTGCATCGTAAACTATACTGTTCTTCCAGGGAACGATAAAAGTGTAATCTGTTTGAGATATTACTCCCATGGAGGGAATTGCGCCTGATGACTTTTGTATTCAATCCCGAAGCACCTTCTGTGTTTCATCAACACTCTGATAGTCCACACATTACAGAATGCACCCAGATGTTCATCGGAAACTACTACTGGTCTTCCAGGGAACGATCAAAGCGTAAACTGTTTGAGACATTACTCCCATGGACGAAAGTGCGCATGGTGACTGTTGTATTCAATCCCGATGCATTTTCTGTGTTTCATCAACACTCTGACAGTCAACAGATTACAGAATGACACCAGATGAGTATCGGAATCTACTAGTTGTCTTCCAGGGAACGATCAAAGCGTTGACTGTTTGAGACATTACTCCCATGGGGAAAGTGCGAGTGGTGACTGTAGTATTCAATCCCGCGGCAATTCCAGTGTTTCATCAACACTTTGAAGGTCCACAGATTACTGAGTGCCTTCAGATGTGCATCGGAAACTACTACTGGTCTTGCAGGGAATGATCAAATCGTAGACTGTTAGAGACATTACTCCCAAGGAGGAAAGTGCTCATGGTGACTGTCGTTTTTAATCCCGAGCAATTTCTGTGTTTCATCAACACTTTGTAGGTCCAATGATTACAGAATGCCTCCAGATGTGCATCGGAAACTACTACTCGTCTTTCAGGAAACGATCAAACCGTATACTGTTTGAGACGTTACTCCCTTGGAGGAAAGTGTGCACGGTGACTGTTCTATTCAATCCCGAGGCAATTTCTGTGTTTCATCAACACTCTGATAGTCCACAGATTACAGAATGCCCCCAGATGTACATCGGAAACTACAATGGTCTTGCAGGGCACGATAAAAGCGTAAACTGTTTGACATTTCTCCCATGGAGGGAAGTGCGCCTGGTGACTGTTGTATTCAATCCCGATGCTCTTTCTGTGCTTCATCAACACTGTGATACTCCACACATTACAGAATGCACCAAGATGTTCATCGGAAACTACAACTGGTCTTCCAGGGAACGATCAAATCGTAAACTGTTTGAGACATTACTCCCATGGACGAAAGTGCGCATGTTGACTGTTGTATCAATCCCGATGCAATTACTGTGTTTGAACAACACTCTGATAGTTTACAGATTACAGAATGCCTCCAGATGTGCATCGGAAACTACTACTCGTCTTAAAGGGAACGATGAAAGCGTAGACTGTTTGAGACATTACTCCCATGGAGGAATGTGCGCATGGTGACTGTTGTATTCAATCCCGCGGCAATTTCTGTGTTTCATCAACACTCTGATGGTCCACAGATTACAGAATGCCTCCAGATGTGCATCGGAAACTTCTACTGGTCTTGCATTGAACGATCAAATCGTAGACTGTTTGAGACATTACTCCCATGGAGGAAAGTTCGCATGGTGACTGTTGTATTCAATCCCGATGCAATTTCTGTGTTTCATCAACACTCTGTTAGTCCACACATTACAGAATGTCCCCAGATGTGCATCGGAAACTACTACTGGTCTTCCAGGGAACGATCAAAGAGTAAACTGTTTGAGACATTACTCACATGGAGGAAAGTGCGAGTGGTGACTGTTGTATTCAATCCCGATGCAATTTCTTTGTTTCATCAACACTCTGATAGTCCACAGATTACAGATTGCCTCTAGATGTGCAGCGGAAACTACTCCTGGTTTTCCAGGGAACGATCAAAAACGTAGACTCTTAGAGACATTACTCCCATGGAGGAAAGTGCGCATTGTAACTGTTGTATTTAATCCCGATGCAATTTCTGTGTTTCATCAACACTTTGAAGGTCCAAAGATTACAGAATGCCCCCAGATGAGCATCGGATACTACTACTGGTCTTCCAGGAAACGATCCAACCGTAGACTGTTTGAGACATTACTGCCATGTAGGGAAGTGAGCATGGTGTCTTTTGTATTCAATCCCGAGGCAATTTCTGTGTTTCATCAACACTTTGAAGGTCCACAGATTACAGAATGCCTCCAGATGTGCATCGGAAAATACTACTGGTCGTGCAGGGAACGATCAAAGCGTAGACCGTTTGAGACGTTACTCCCATGGAGGAAAGTGCGCATGGTGAATGTTGTATTCAATCCCGATGCAATTTCTGTGTTTCATCAATACTCTGATAGTAAACAAATCACAAAATGCCCCCAGATGTGCATCGGAAACTACTACTGGTCTTCCAGGGAACGATCAAATCGTATACTGTTTGAGACATTACTCCCATGGAGGAAAGTGCGCATGGTGACTGTTGTATTCAATCCCGAAGCCATTTCTGTGTTTGAACAACACTCTGATAGTTTACAGATTACAGAATGCCTCCAGATGAGCATCGGAAACTACTACTGGTCTTCCAGGAAACGATCAAATCGTAGACAGTTTGAGACATTACTCCCATGGAGGAAAGTTCGCATGGTGACTGTTCTATTGAATTCCGATGCAATTTCTGTGTTTCATCAACACTGTGATAGTCCACACATTACAGAATGCACCAAGATGTTCATCGGAAACTTCTACTGGTCTTCCAGGGAACGATCAAAGCGTAAACTGTTTGAGACATTACTCCCATGGACGAAAGTGCGCATGTTGACAGTTGTATCAATCCCGATGCAATTTCTGTGTTTCATCAATAATCTGATAGTCCACACATCACAAAATGCCCCCAGATGTGTATCGGAAACTACTACAGGTCTTCCAGGGAGCGATCAAATCGTAGACTGTTTGAGACATTACTCCCATGGAGGAAAGTGCGCATGGTGACTGTTGTATTCAATCCTGATGCAATTTCTTTGTTTTATCAACACTCTGACAGTCCACACTGTACAGAATGCCCCCAGATGTGCATCGGAAACCACTACTGGTCTTCCAGGGAACGATCAAAGCGTAAACTGTTTGAGACATTTCTCCCATGGAGGAAAGTGCGCATGGTGACTGTTGTATTCAATCCCGATGCTATTTCTGTTTTTTATCAACACTCTGAGAGTCCACAGACTACAGAATGCCTCCAGATGTGCATCGGAAACTACTACTTGTCTTCCAGGGAACGATCAAAGCGTAGAATGCTTGCGACTTTACGCCCATGTAGGAAAGTGCGCATGGTGACTGTTGTATTCAATGCCGAGGCAATTTCTGTGTTTCATCAATACTTTGAAGGTCCACAGATTACAGAGTGCCTCCAGATGTGCATCGGAAACTACTACTGGTCTTCCAGGAAACGATCAAATCGTAGACATTTTGAGACATTACTCCTATGGAGGAAAGTGCGCATGGTGACTGTTGTATTCAATCCTGATGCAATTTCTGTGTTTCATCAGCACTCTGATAGTCCACACATTACAGAATGTCCCCAGATGTGCATCGGAAACTACTCCTGGTCTTCCAGGAAACGATCAAAGCGTAGACTGTTTGAGATATTACTCCCATATAGGAAAGTGCGCATGGTGACTGTTGTATTCAATCCTGATGCAATTTCTTTGTTTCATCAACACTCTGATAGTCCACACTGTACAGAATGCCCCAAGATGTGCATCGGAAACTACTACTGGTCTTCCAGGGAACGATCAAAGCGTAAACTGTTTGAGACATTACTCCCATGGAGGAAAGTGTGCATGGTGTCTGTTGCATTCAATCCCGATGCAATTTCTGTGTTTTATCAACACTCTGATAGTCCACACATTACAGAATGCTTCCAGATGTGCATCGGAAACTACTACTGGTCTTCCAGGGAACGATCAAAGCGTAGAATGCTAGCGACATTACTCCCATGTAGGGAAGTGCGCTTGGTGACTGTTGTATTCAATCCCGATGCAATTTCTGTGTTTCATCAACACTTTGAAGGTCCACAGATTACAGAATGCCTCCAGATGTGCATCGGAAACTACTACTGGTCTTAAAGGGAACGATCAAAGCGTATTCGGTTTGAGACATCACTCCAATGGAGGAAAATGCGCATGATGACTGTTGTATTCAATCCCGAGGCAATTTCTATGTTTCATCAACACTTTGAAGGTCCACAGATTACAGAATGCCTCCAGATGTGCATCGGAAACTACTACTGGTCTTCCAGGGAAGGATCAAAAACGTAAACTGATTGAGACATTACTCCCATGGAGGAAAGTGCGCATGGTGACTGTTGTATTCAATCCCGATGCAATTTCTGTGTTTGAACAACACTCTGATAGTTTACAGATTACAGAATGCCTCCAGATGTGCATCGAAAACTACTACTGGTCTTCCAGGAAACGATCAAATCGTAGACAGTTTGAGACATTACTCCCATGGAGGAAAGTTCGCATGGTGGCTGTTGTATTCAATTCCGATGCAATTTCTGTGTTTCATCAACACTGTGATAGTCCACAGATTACAGAATTCCCCCAGATGTGCATCGGAAACTACTACTGGTCCTCCAGGGAACGATCAAAGCGTAAACTGTTTGAGACATTACTCCCATGGAGGAAAGTGCGCATGGTGACTGTTGTATTCAATCCTGATGCAATTTCTTTGTTTCATCAACACTCTGATTATCCACACTGTACAGAATGCCCAGATGTGCATCGGAAAATACTACTGGTCTTCCAGGGAACGATCAAAGCGTAAACTGTTTCAGACATTACTCCCATGAAGGAAAGTGCGCATGGTGACTGTTGTATTCAATCCCGATGCAATTTCTGTGTTTTATCAACACTCTGATAGTCCACAGACTACAGAATGCCTCCAAATGTGCATCGGAAACTACTACTGGTCTTCCAGAGAACGATCAAAGCGTAGACAGTTTGAGACATTACACCCATGGAGGAAAATGCGCATGATGGCTGTTGTATTCAACCCCGAGGCCATTTCTGTGTTTCATCAACACTTAGAAGGTCCACAATTACAGAATGCCTCCAGATGTGCATCGGAAACTACTAGTGGTCTTGCAGGGAATGATCAAAGCATAGACTGTTTGAGACATTACTCCCATGGAGGATTGTGCGCATGGTGATTGTTGTATTCCATCCCGATGCAATTCCTGTGTATCATAAACACTCTGATAGTCCACAGATTACAGAGTGCCCCCAGATGTACATCGAAAACTACTACTTATCTTCCAGGGAACGATCAATGCGTAGACTGTTTGAGACATTACTCCCATGGAGGAAAGTGCGCATAGTGACTGTTGTATTCAATCCCGATGCAATTTCTGTGTTTCATCAACACTTAGAAGGTCGACAATTTCAGAATGCCCCCAGGTGTGCATCGTAAACTATACTGTTCTTCCAGGGAACGATACAAGTGTAAACTGTTTGAGATATTACTCCCATGGAGGGAAGTGCGCCTGATGACTGTTGTATTCAATCCCGAAGCACCTTCTGTGTTTCATCAACACTCTGATAGTCCACACATTACAGAATGCACCCAGATGTTCATCGGAAACTACTACTGGTCTTCCAGGGAACGATCAAAGCGTAAACTGTTTGAGACATTACTCCCATGGACGAAAGTGCGCATGGTGACTGTTGTATTCAATCCCGATGCATTTTCTGTGTTTCATCAACACTCTGACAGTCAACAGATTACAGAATGACACCAGATGAGTATCGGAATCTACTAGTTGTCTTCCAGGGAACGATCAAAGCGTTGACTGTTTGAGACATTACTCCCATGGGGAAAGTGCGAGTGGTGACTGTAGTATTCAATCCCGCGGCAATTCCAGTGTTTCATCAACACTTTGAAGGTCCACAGATTACTGAGTGCCTTCAGATGTGCATCGGAAACTACTACTGGTCTTGCAGGGAATGATCAAATCGTAGACTGTTAGAGACATTACTCCCAAGGAGGAAAGTGCTCATGGTGACTGTCGTTTTTAATCCCGAGCAATTTCTGTGTTTCATCAACACTTTGTAGGTCCAATGATTACAGAATGCCTCCAGATGTGCATCGGAAACTACTACTCGTCTTTCAGGAAACGATCAAACCGTATACTGTTTGAGACGTTACTCCCTTGGAGGAAAGTGTGCACGGTGACTGTTCTATTCAATCCCGAGGCAATTTCTGTGTTTCATCAACACTCTGATAGTCCACAGATTACAGAATGCCCCCAGATGTACATCGGAAACTACAATGGTCTTGCAGGGCACGATAAAAGCGTAAACTGTTTGACATTTCTCCCATGGAGGGAAGTGCGCCTGGTGACTGTTGTATTCAATCCCGATGCTCTTTCTGTGCTTCATCAACACTGTGATACTCCACACATTACAGAATGCACCAAGATGTTCATCGGAAACTACAACTGGTCTTCCAGGGAACGATCAAATCGTAAACTGTTTGAGACATTACTCCCATGGACGAAAGTGCGCATGTTGACTGTTGTATCAATCCCGATGCAATTACTGTGTTTGAACAACACTCTGATAGTTTACAGATTACAGAATGCCTCCAGATGTGCATCGGAAACTACTACTCGTCTTAAAGGGAACGATGAAAGCGTAGACTGTTTGAGACATTACTCCCATGGAGGAATGTGCGCATGGTGACTGTTGTATTCAATCCCGCGGCAATTTCTGTGTTTCATCAACACTCTGATGGTCCACAGATTACAGAATGCCTCCAGATGTGCATCGGAAACTTCTACTGGTCTTGCATTGAACGATCAAATCGTAGACTGTTTGAGACATTACTCCCATGGAGGAAAGTTCGCATGGTGACTGTTGTATTCAATCCCGATGCAATTTCTGTGTTTCATCAACACTCTGTTAGTCCACACATTACAGAATGTCCCCAGATGTGCATCGGAAACTACTACTGGTCTTCCAGGGAACGATCAAAGAGTAAACTGTTTGAGACATTACTCACATGGAGGAAAGTGCGAGTGGTGACTGTTGTATTCAATCCCGATGCAATTTCTTTGTTTCATCAACACTCTGATAGTCCACAGATTACAGATTGCCTCTAGATGTGCAGCGGAAACTACTCCTGGTTTTCCAGGGAACGATCAAAAACGTAGACTCTTAGAGACATTACTCCCTTGGAGGAAAGTGCGCATTGTAACTGTTGTATTTAATCCCGATGCAATTTCTGTGTTTCATCAACACTTTGAAGGTCCAAAGATTACAGAATGCCCCCAGATGAGCATCGGATACTACTACTGGTCTTCCAGGAAACGATCCAACCGTAGACTGTTTGAGACATTACTGCCATGTAGGGAAGTGAGCATGGTGTCTTTTGTATTCAATCCCGAGGCAATTTCTGTGTTTCATCAACACTTTGAAGGTCCACAGATTACAGAATGCCTCCAGATGTGCATCGGAAAATACTACTGGTCGTGCAGGGAACGATCAAAGCGTAGACCGTTTGAGACGTTACTCCCATGGAGGAAAGTGCGCATGGTGAATGTTGTATTCAATCCCGATGCAATTTCTGTGTTTCATCAATACTCTGATAGTAAACAAATCACAAAATGCCCCCAGATGTGCATCGGAAACTACTACTGGTCTTCCAGGGAACGATCAAATCGTATACTGTTTGAGACATTACTCCCATGGAGGAAAGTGCGCATGGTGACTGTTGTATTCAATCCCGAAGCCATTTCTGTGTTTGAACAACACTCTGATAGTTTACAGATTACAGAATGCCTCCAGATGAGCATCTGAAACTACTACTGGTCTTCCAGGAAACGATCAAATCGTAGACAGTTTGAGACATTACTCCCATGGAGGAAAGTTCGCATGGTGACTGTTCTATTGAATTCCGATGCAATTTCTGTGTTTCATCAACACTGTGATAGTCCACACATTACAGAATGCACCAAGATGTTCATCGGAAACTTCTACTGGTCTTCCAGGGAACGATCAAAGCGTAAACTGTTTGAGACATTACTCCCATGGACGAAAGTGCGCATGTTGACAGTTGTATCAATCCCGATGCAATTTCTGTGTTTCATCAATAATCTGATAGTCCACACATCACAAAATGCCCCCAGATGTGTATCGGAAACTACTACAGGTCTTCCAGGGAGCGATCAAATCGTAGACTGTTTGAGACATTACTCCCATGGAGGAAAGTGCGCATGGTGACTGTTGTATTCAATCCTGATGCAATTTCTTTGTTTTATCAACACTCTGACAGTCCACACTGTACAGAATGCCCCCAGATGTGCATCGGAAACCACTACTGGTCTTCCAGGGAACGATCAAAGCGTAAACTGTTTGAGACATTTCTCCCATGGAGGAAAGTGCGCATGGTGACTGTTGTATTCAATCCCGATGCTATTTCTGTTTTTTATCAACACTCTGAGAGTCCACAGACTACAGAATGCCTCCAGGTGTGCATCGGAAACTACTACTTGTCTTCCAGGGAACGATCAAAGCGTAGAATGCTTGCGACTTTACGCCCATGTAGGAAAGTGCGCATGGTGACTGTTGTATTCAATGCCGAGGCAATTTCTGTGTTTCATCAATACTTTGAAGGTCCACAGATTACAGAGTGCCTCCAGATGTGCATCGGAAACTACTACTGGTCTTCCAGGAAACGATCAAATCGTAGATATTTTGAGACATTACTCCTATGGAGGAAAGTGCGCATGGTGACTGTTGTATTCAATCCTGATGCAATTTCTGTGTTTCATCAGCACTCTGATAGTCCACACATTACAGAATGTCCCCAGATGTGCATCGGAAACTACTCCTGGTCTTCCAGGAAACGATCAAAGCGTAGACTGTTTGAGATATTACTCCCATACAGGAAAGTGCGCATGGTGACTGTTGTATTCAATCCTGATGCAATTTCTTTGTTTCATCAACACTCTGATAGTCCACACTGTACAGAATGCCCCAAGATGTGCATCGGAAACTACTACTGGTCTTCCAGGGAACGATCAAAGCGTAAACTGTTTGAGACATTACTCCCATGGAGGAAAGTGTGCATGGTGTCTGTTGCATTCAATCCCGATGCAATTTCTGTGTTTTATCAACACTCTGATAGTCCACACATTACAGAATGCTTCCAGATGTGCATCGGAAACTACTACTGGTCTTCCAGGGAACGATCAAAGCGTAGAATGCTAGCGACATTACTCCCATGTAGGGAAGTGCGCTTGGTGACTGTTGTATTCAATCCCGATGCAATTTCTGTGTTTCATCAACACTTTGAAGGTCCACAGATTACAGAATGCCTCCAGATGTGCATCGGAAACTACTACTGGTCTTAAAGGGAACGATCAAAGCGTATTCGGTTTGAGACATCACTCCAATGGAGGAAAATGCGCATGATGACTGTTGTATTCAATCCCGAGGCAATTTCTATGTTTCATCAACACTTTGAAGGTCCACAGATTACAGAATGCCTCCAGATGTGCATCGGAAACTACTACTGGTCTTCCAGGGAAGGATCAAAAACGTAAACTGATTGAGACATTACTCCCATGGAGGAAAGTGCGCATGGTGACTGTTGTATTCAATCCCGATGCAATTTCTGTGTTTGAACAACACTCTGATAGTTTACAGATTACAGAATGCCTCCAGATGTGCATCGAAAACTACTACTGGTCTTCCAGGAAACGATCAAATCGTAGACAGTTTGAGACATTACTCCCATGGAGGAAAGTTCGCATGGTGGCTGTTGTATTCAATTCCGATGCAATTTCTGTGTTTCATCAACACTGTGATAGTCCACAGATTACAGAATTCCCCCAGATGTGCATCGGAAACTACTACTGGTCCTCCAGGGAACGATCAAAGCGTAAACTGTTTGAGACATTACTCCCATGGAGGAAAGTGCGCATGGTGACTGTTGTATTCAATCCTGATGCAATTTCTTTGTTTCATCAACACTCTGATTATCCACACTGTACAGAATGCCCAGATGTGCATCGGAAAATACTACTGGTCTTCCAGGGAACGATCAAAGCGTAAACTGTTTCAGACATTACTCCCATGAAGGAAAGTGCGCATGGTGACTGTTGTATTCAATCCCGATGCAATTTCTGTGTTTTATCAACACTCTGATAGTCCACAGACTACAGAATGCCTCCAAATGTGCATCGGAAACTACTACTGGTCTTCCAGAGAACGATCAAAGCGTAGACAGTTTGAGACATTACACCCATGGAGGAAAATGCGCATGATGGCTGTTGTATTCAACCCCGAGGCCATTTCTGTGTTTCATCAACACTTAGAAGGTCCACAATTACAGAATGCCTCCAGATGTGCATCGGAAACTACTAGTGGTCTTGCAGGGAATGATCAAAGCATAGACTGTTTGAGACATTACTCCCATGGAGGATTGTGCGCATGGTGATTGTTGTATTCCATCCCGATGCAATTCCTGTGTATCATAAACACTCTGATAGTCCACAGATTACAGAGTGCCCCCAGATGTACATCGAAAACTACTACTTATCTTCCAGGGAACGATCAATGCGTAGACTGTTTGAGACATTACTCCCATGGAGGAAAGTGCGCATAGTGACTGTTGTATTCAATCCCGATGCAATTTCTGTGTTTCATCAACACTTAGAAGGTCCACAATTTCAGAATGCCCCCAGGTGTGCATCGTAAACTATACTGTTCTTCCAGGGAACGATACAAGTGTAAACTGTTTGAGATATTACTCCCATGGAGGGAAGTGCGCCTGATGACTGTTGTATTCAATCCCGAAGCACCTTCTGTGTTTCATCAACACTCTGATAGTCCACACATTACAGAATGCACCCAGATGTTCATCGGAAACTACTACTGGTCTTCCAGGGAACGATCAAAGCGTAAACTGTTTGAGACATTTCTTCTATGGACGAAAGTGCGCATGGTGACTGTTGTATTCAATCCCGATGCATTTTCTGTGTTTCATCAACACTCTGATAGTCAACAGATTACAGAATGACACCAGATGAGTATCGGAATCTACTAGTTGTCTTCCAGGGAACGATCAAAGCGTTGAATGTTTGAGACATTACTCCCATGGAGGAAAGTGCGAGTGGTGACTGTAGTATTCAATCCCGCGGCAATTCCAGTGTTTCTTCAACACTTTGAAGGTCCACAGATTACAGCGTGCCTTCAGATGTGCATCGGAAACTACTACTGGTCTTGCAGGGAACGATCAAATCGTAGACTGTTAGAGACATTACTCCCAAGGAGGAAAGTGCTCATGGTGACTGTCGTTTTTAATCCCGAGCAATTTCTGTGTTTCATCAACACTTTGTAGGTCCAATGATTACATAATGCCTCCAGATGTGCATCGGAAACTACTACTCGTCTTTCAGGAAACGATCAAACCGTAGACTGTTTGAGACGTTACTCCCTTGGAGGAAAGTGTGCACGGTGACTGTTGTATTCAATCCCGAGGCAATTTCTGTGTTTCATCAACACTCTGATAGTCCACAGATTACAGAATGCCCCCAGATGTACATCGGAAACTACAATGGTCTTGCAGGGCACGATAAAAGCGTAAACGGTTTTACATTTCTCCCATGGAGGAAAGTGAGCATGGTGACTGTTGTATTCACTCCCGATGCAATTTCTGTGTTTCATCAACACTTTGAAGCGCCACAGATTACAGAATGCCTCCAGATGTGCATCGGAAACTACTAGTGGTCTTGCAGTGAACGATCAAAGCGTAGACTGCTTGAGACATTACTCCCATGTAGGAAAGTGCGCATAGCGACTGTTGTATTCAATCCCGATGCAATTTCTGTGTTTCATCAACACTCTGATAGTCCACAGATTTCAGAATCCCCCAGATGTGCATCGGAAACTATACTGTTCTTCCAGGGAACGATAAAAGAGTAAACTGTTTAAGACATTACTCCCATGGAGGAAAGGGCGCCTGGTGACTGTTGTATTCAATCCCGATGCACTTACTGTGTTTCATCAACACTGTGATAGTCCACACATTACAGAATGCACCAAGATGTTCATCGGAAACTACAACTGGTCTTCCAGGGAACGATCAAAATCGTAAACTGTTTGAGACATTACTCCCATGGACGAAAGTGCGCATGTTGACTGTTGTATCAATCCCGATGCAATTACTGTGTTTGAACAACACTCTGATAGTTTACAGATTACAAAATACCTCCAGATGTGCATCGGAAACTACTACTCGTCTTAAAGGGAACGATGAAAGCGTAGACTGTTTGAGACATTACTCCCATGGAGGAATGTGCGCATGGTGACTGTTGTATTCAATCCCGCGGCAATTTCTGTGTTTCATCAACACTCTGATGGTCCACAGATTACAGAATGCCTCCAGATGTGCATCGGAAACTTCTACTGGTCTTGCATTGAACGATCAAATCGTAGACTGTTTGAGACATTACTCCCATGGAGGAAAGTTCGCATGGTGACTGTTGTATTCAATCCCGATGCAATTTCTGTGTTTCATCAACACTCTGTTAGTCCACACATTACAGAATGTCCCCAGATGTGCATCGGAAACTACTACTGGTCTTCCAGGGAACGATCAAAGAGTAAACTGTTTGAGACATTACTCACATGGAGGAAAGTGCGAGTGGTGACTTGTATTCAATCCCGATGCAATTTCTTTGTTTCATCAACACTCTGATAGTCCACAGATTACAGATTGCCTCTAGATGTGCAGCGGAAACTACTCCTGGTTTTCCAGGGAACGATCAAAAACGTAGACTCTTAGAGACATTACTCCCATGGAGGAAAGTGCGCATTGTGACTGTTGTATTTAATCCCGATGCAATTTCTGTGTTTCATCAAGACTTTGAAGGTCCAGAGATTACAGAATGCCTCCAGATGAGCATCGGATACTACTACTGGTCTTCCAGGAAACGATCCAACCGTAGACTGTTTGAGACATTACTGCCATGTAGGAAAGTGTGCATGGTGTCTGTTGTATTCAATCCCGAGGCAATTTCTGTGTTTCATCAACACTTTGAAGGTCCACAGATTACAGAATGCCTCCAGATGTGCATCGGAAAATACTACTGGTCGTGCAGGGAACGATCAAAGCGTAGACAGTTTGAGACGTTACTCCCATGGAGGAAAGTGCGCATGGTGAATGTTGTATTCAATCAAGATGCAATTTCTGTGTTTCATCAATACTCTGATAGTAAACACATCACAAAATGCCCCCAGATGTGCATCGGAAACTACTACTGGTCTTCCAGGGAACGATCAAATCGTAGACTGTTTGAGACATTACTCCCATGGAGGAAAGTGTGCATGGTGACTCTTGTATTCAATCCTGATGCAATTTCTTTGTTTTATCAACACTCTGACAGTCCACACTGAACAGAATGCCCCCAGATGTGCATCGGAAACCACTACTGGTCTTCCAGGGAACGATCAAAGAATAGAATGCTTGCGACATTACTCCCATGTAGGGAAGTGCGCTTGGTGACTGTTGTAGTCAATCCCGATGCAATTTCTGTGTTTCATCAACACTTCGAAGGTCCACAGATTACAGAACGTATCCAGATGTGCATCGGAAACTACTACTGGTCTTAAAGGCAACGATCAAAGCGTATTCTGTTTGAGACATCACTCCAATGGAGGAAAATGCGCATGATGACTGTTGTATTCAATCCCGAGGCAATTTCTATGTTTCATCAACACTCTGACAGTCCACAGATTACAGAATGACACCAGATGTTCATCGGAAACTACTACTTGTCTTCCAGGAAACGATCAAAGCGTAAACTGTTTGAGACATTTCTCCCATGGAGGAAAGTGCGCATAATGACTGTTATATTCAATCCCGATGCAATTTCTGTTTTTTATCAACACTCTGATAGTCCACAGACTACAGAATGCCTCCAGATGTGCATCGGAAACTAATACTTGTCTTCCAGGGAACGATCAAAGCGTAGAATGCTTGCGACTTTACTACCATGGAGGAAAGTTCGCATGGTGACTGTTGTATTCGATCCCGATGCAATTTCTGGGTTTCATGAACACTCTGATAGTCCACACATTACAGATTGCCCCCAGATGTGCATCGGAAACTACTACTGGTCTTCCAGGGAGCGATCAAAGCGTAAACTGTTTGTGACATTACTCCTATGGAGGAAAGTGCCCATGGTGACTGTTGTATTCAATCGTGATGCAATTTCTGTGTTTCATCAACACTCTGATAGTCCACAAATTACAGAGTGCCCCCAGATGTGCATCGGAAACTACTACAGGTCTTGCAGGGAACGATCAAAGCGTAAACTGTTTGAGACATTACTCCAATGGAGGAAAGTGCGCAAGGTGACTGTTGTATTCAATTCCGATGCAATTTCTGTGTTTCATCAGCACTGTGATAGTCCACAGATTACAGAATTCCCCCAGATGTGCATCGGAAACTACTACTGGTCCTCCAGGGAACGATCAAAGCGTAAACTGTTTGAGACATTACTCCCATGGAGGAAAGTGCGCATGGTGACTGTTGTATTCAATCCTGATGCAATTTCTTTGTTTCATCAACAGTCTGATTATCCACACTGTACAGAATGCCCAGATGTGCATCGGAAAATACTACTGGTCTTCCAGGGAACGATCAAAGCGTAAACTGTTTCAGACATTACTCCCATGGAGGAAAGTGCGCATGGTGACTGTTGTATTCAATCCCGATGCAATTTCTGTGTTTTATCAACACTCTGATAGTCCACAGACTACAGAATGCCTCCAAATGTGCATCGGAAACTACTACTGGTCTTCCAGGGAACGATCAAAGCGTAGACAGTTTGAGACATTACACCCATGGAGGAAAATGCGCATGATGGCTGTTGTATTCAACCCCGAGGCAATTTCTGTGTTTCATCAACACTTAGAAGGTCCACAATTACAGAATGCCTCCAGATGTGCATCGGAAACTACTAGTGGTCTTGCAGGGAATGATCAAAGCATAGACTGTTTGAGACATTACTCCCATGGAGGATTGTGCGCATGGTGATTGTTGTATTTCATCCCGATACAATTCCTGTGTATCATAAACACTCTGATAGTCCACAGATTACAGAATGCCCCCAGATGTACATCGAAAACTACTACTTATCTTCCAGGGAACGATCAAAGCGTAGACTGTTTGAGACATTACTCCCATGGAGGAAAGTGCGCATAGTGACTGTTGTATTCAATCCCGATGCAATTTCTGTGTTTCATCAACTCATAGAAGGTCCACAATTTCAGAATGCCCCCAGGTGTGCATCGTAAACTATACTGTTCTTCCAGGGAACGATACAAGTGTAAACTGTTTGAGATATTACTCCCATGGAGGGAAGTGCGCCTGATGACTGTTGTATTCAATCCCGAAGCACCTTCTGTGTTTCATCAACACTCTGATAGTCCACACATTACAGAATGCACCCAGATGTTCATCGGAAACTACTACTGGTCTTCCAGGGAACGATCAAAGCGTAAACTGTGTGAGACATTACTCCCATGGACGAAAGTGCGCATGGTGACTGTTGTATTCAATCCCGATGCATTTTCTGTGTTTCATCAACACTCTGATAGTCAACAGATTACAGAATGACACCAGATGAGTATCGGCATCTACTAGTTGTCTTCCAGGGAACGATCAAAGCGTTGAATGTTTGAGACATTACTCCCATGGAGGAAAGTGCGAGTGGTGACTGTAGTATTCAATCCCGCGGCAATTCCAGTGTTTCATCAACACTTTGAAGGTCCACAGATTACAGAGTGCCTTCAGATGTGCATCGGAAACTACTACTGGTCTTGCAGGGAACGATCAAATCGTAGACTGTTAGAGACATTACTCCCAAGGAGGAAAGTGCTCATGGTGACTGTCGTTTATAATCCCGAGCAATTTCTGTGTTTCATCAACACTTTGTAGGTCCAATGATTACAGAATGCCTCCAGATGTGCATCGGAAACTACTACTCGTCTTTCAGGAAACGATCAAACCGTAGATTGTTTGAGACGTTACTCCCTTGGAGGAAAGTGTGCACGGTGACTGTTGTATTCAATCCCGAGGCAATTTCTGTGTTTCATCAACACTCTGATAGTCCACAGATTACAGAATGCCCCCAGATGTACATCGGAAACTACAATGGTCTTGCAGGGCACGATAAAAGCGTAAACTGTTTTACATTTCTCCCATGGAGGAAAGTGAGCATGGTGACTGTTGTATTCACTCCCGATGCAATTTCTGTGTTTCATCAACACTTTGAAGCGCCACAGATTACAGAATGCCTCCAGATGTGCATCGGAAACTACTAGTGGTCTTGCAGTGAACGATCAAAGCGTAGACTGTTTGAGACATTACTCCCATGTAGGAAAGTGCGCATAGTGACTGTTGTATTCAATCCCGATGCAATTTCTGTGTTTCATCAACACTCTGATAGTGCACAGATTTCAGAATCCCCCAGATGTGCATCGGAAACGATACTGTTCTTCCAGGGAACGATAAAAGAGTAAACTGTTTAAGACATTACTCCCATGGAGGAAAGTGCGCCTGGTGACTGTTGTATTCAATCCCGATGCACTTTCTGTGTTTCATCAACACTGTGATAGTCCACACATTACAGAATGCACCAAGATGTTCATCGGAAACTACAACTGGTCTTCCAGGGAACGATCAAAGCGTAAACTGTTTGAGACATTACTCCCATGGACGAAAGTGCGCATGTTGACTGTTGTATCAATCCCGATGCAATTACTGTGTTTGAACAACACTCTGATAGTTTACAGATTACAGAATGCCTCCAGATGTGCATCGGAAACCACTACTCGTCTTAAAGGGAACGATGAAAGCGTAGACTGTTTGAGACATTACTCCCATGGAGGAATGTGCGCATGGTGACTGTTGTATTCAATCCCGCGGCAATTTCTGTGTTTCATCAACACTCTGATGGTCCACAGATTACAGAATGCCTCCAGATGTGCATCGGAAACTTCTACTGGTCTTGCATTGAACGATCAAATCGTAGACTGTTTGAGACATTACTCCCATGGAGGAAAGTTCGCATGGTGACTGTTGTATTCAATCCCGATGCAATTTCTGTGTTTCATCAACACTCTGTTAGTCCACACATTACAGAATGTCCCCAGATGTGCATCGGAAACTACTACTGGTCTTCCAGGGAACGATCAAAGAGTAAACTGTTTGAGACATTACTCACATGGAGGAAAGTGCGAGTGGTGACTGTTGTATTCAATCCCGATGCAATTTCTTTGTTTCATCAACACTCTGATAGTCCACAGATTACAGATTGCCTCTAGATGTGCAGCGGAAACTACTCATGGTTTTCCAGGGAACGATCAAAAACGTAGACTCTTAGAGACATTACTCCCATGGAGGAAAGTGCGCATTGTGACTGTTGTATTTAATCCCAATGCAATTTCTGTGTTTCATCAACACTTTGAAGGTCCAAAGATTACAGAATGCCTCCAGATGAGCATCGGATACTACTACAGGTCTTCCAGGAAACGATCCAACCGTAGAATGTTTGAGACATCACTGCCATGTAGGAAAGTGTGCATGGTGTCTGTTGTATTCAATCCCGTGGCAATTTCTGTGTTTCATCAACACTTTGAAGGTCCACAGTTTACAGAATGCCTCCAGATGTGCATCGGAAAATACTACTGGTCGTGCAGGGAACGATCAAAGCGTAGACAGTTTGAGACGTTACTCCCATGGAGGAAAGTGCGCATGGTGAATGTTGTATTCAATCAAGATGCAATTTCTGTGTTTCATCAATACTCTGATAGTAAACACATCACAAAATGCCCCCAGATGTGCATCGGAAACTAGTACTGGTCTTCCAGGGAACGATCAAATCGTAGACTGTTTGAGACATTACTCCCATGGAGGAAAGTGCGCATGGTGACTCTTGTATTCAATCCTGATGCAATTTCTTTGTTTTATCAACACTCTGACAGTCCACACTGAACAGAATGCCCCCAGATGTGCATCGGAAACCACTACTGGTCTTCCAGGGAACGATCAAAGCGTAATCTGTTTGAGACATTTCTCCCATGGAGGAAAGTGCGCATGGTGACTGTTATATTCAATCCCGATGCAATTTCTGTTTTTTATCAACACTCTGATAGTCCACAGACTACAGAATGCCTCCAGATGTGCATCGGAAACTAATACTTGTCTTCCAGGGAACGATCAAAGCGTAGAATGCTTGCGACTTTACTCCCATGGAGGAAAGTTCGCATGGTGACTGTTGTATTCGATCCCGATGCAATTTCTGGGTTACATGAACACTCTGATAGTCCACGCATTACAGATTGCCCCCAGATGTGCATCGGAAACTACTACTGGTCTTCCAGGGAGCGATCAAAGCGTAAACTGTTTGAGACATTACTCCTATGGAGGAAAGTGCGCATGGTGACTGTTGTATTCAATCGTGATGCAATTTCTGTGTTTCATCAACACTCTGATAGTCCACAAATTACAGAGTGCCCCCAGATGTGCATCGGAAACTACTACTGGTCTTGCAGGGAACGATCAAAGCGTAAACTGTTTGAGACATTACTCCAATGGAGGAAAGTGCGCAAGGTGACTGTTGTGTTCAATCACGATGTAATTTCAGTGTTTCATCAGCACTCTGATAGCCCACACATTACAGAATGCCCCTAGATGTGCATCGGAAACTTCCACTGGTCTTCCAGGAAACGATCAAAGCGTAAACTGTTTGAGACATTACTCCCATGGAGGAAAGTGTGCATGGTGTCTGTTGTATTCAATCCCGATGCAATTTCTGTGTTTTATCAACACTCTGATAGTCCACAGACTACAGAATGCTTCCAGATGTGCATCGGAAACTACTACTGGTCTTCCAGGGAACGATCAAAGAATAGAATGCTTGCGACATTACTCCCATGTAGGGAAGTTCGCATGGTGACTGTTGTATTCAATCCCGATGCAATTTCTGTGTTTCATGAACACTCTGTTAGTCCACACATTACAGAATGTCCCCAGATGTGCATCGGAAACTACTCCTGGTCTTCCAGGAAACGATCAAAGCGTAGACAGTTTGAGATACTACTCCCATATAGGAAAGTGCGCATGGTGACTGTTGTATTCAATCCTGATGCAATTTCTTTGTTTCATCAGCACTCTAATAGTCCACACTGTACAGAATGCCCCCAGATGTGCATCGGAAACTACTACCGGTCTTCCAGGAAACGATAAAAGCGTAAACTGTTTGAGACATTACTCCCATGGAGGAAAGTGCGCATGGTGACTGTTGTATTCAATCCTGATGCAATTTCTGTGTTTCATCAACACTCTGATAGTCCACACATTACAGAATGTACCCAGATGTGCATTAGAAACTACAACTGGTCTTCCAGGGAACGATTAAAGCGTAAACTGTTTGAGACATTACTCCCATGGAGGAAAGTGTGCATGGTGTCTGTTGTATTCAATCCCGATGCAATTTCTGTGTTTTATCAACACTCTGATAGTACACAGACTACAGAATGCTTCCAGATGTGCATCGGAAACTACTACTGGTCTTCCAGGGAACGATCAAAGAATAGAATGCTTGCGACATTACTCCCATGTAGGGAAGTGCGCTTGGTGACTGTTGTAGTCAATCCCGATGCAATTTCTGTGTTTCATCAACACTTTGAAGGTCCACAGATTACAGAACGTATCCAGATGTGCATCGGAAACTACTACTGGTCTTAAAGGCAACGATCAAAGCGTATTCTGTTTGAGACATCACTCCAATGGAGGAAAATGCGCATGATGACTGTTGTATTCAATCCCGAGGCAATTTCTATGTTTCATCAACACTCTGACAGTCCACAGATTACAGAATGACACCAGATGTTCATCGGAAACTACTACTTGTCTTCCAGGAAACGATCAAAACGTAAACTGTTTGAGACATTACTCCCATGGAGGAAAGTGCGCATGGTGACTGTTGTATTCAATCCCGATGCCATTTCTGTGTTTGAACAACACTCTGATAGTTTACAGATTACAGAATGCCTCCAGATGAGCATCGGAAACTACTACTGGTCTTCCAGGAAACGATGAAATCGTAGACAGCTTGAGACATTACTCCCATGGAGGAAAGTTCGCATGGTGACTGTTGTATTCGATCCCGATGCAATTTCTGGGTTTCATGAACACTCTGTTAGTCCACACATTACAGATTGCCCACAGATGTGCATCGGAAACTACTACTGGTCTTCCAGGGAACGATCAAATCGTAAACTGTTTGAGACATTTCTCCCATGGAGGAAAGTGCGCATGGTGACTGTTGTATTCAATCCCGATGCAATTTCTGTGTTTCATCAACACTCTGACAGTCCACAGATTACAGAATGACACCAGATGTTCATTGGAAACTACTACTGGTCTTCCAGGGAACGATCAAAGCGTAAACTGTTTGAGACATTACTCCCATGGACGAAAGTGCGCATGTTGACAGTTGTATCAATCCCGATGCAATTTCTGTGTTTCATCAGTACTCTGATAGTCCACACTGTACAGAATGCCCCCAGATGTGCATTAGAAACTACAACAGGTCTTCCAGGGAACGATTAAAGATTAAACTGTTTGAGACATTACTCCCATGGAGGAAAGTGTGCATGGTGTCTGTTGTATTCAATCCCGATGCAATTTCTGTGTTTTATCAACACTCTGATAGTACACAGACTACAGAATGCGTCCAGATGTGCATCGGAAACTACTACTGGTCTTCCAGGGAACGATCAAAGAATAGAATGCTTGCGACATTACTCCCATGTAGGGAAGTGCGCTTGGTGACTGTTGTAGTCAATCCCGATGCAATTTCTGTGTTTCATCAACACTTTGAAGGTCCACAGATTACAGAACGTATCCAGATGTGCATCGGAAACTACTACTGGTCTTAAAGGCAACGATCAAAGCGTATTCTGTTTGAGACATCACTCCAATGGAGGAAAATGCGCATGATGACTGTTGTATTCAATCCCGAGGCAATTTCTATGTTTCATCAGCACTCTGATAGCCCACACATTACAGAATGCCCCTAGATGTGCATCGGAAACTTCCACTGGTCTTCCAGGAAACGATCAAAGCGTAAACTGTTTGAGACATTACTCCCATGGAGGAAAGTTCGCATGGTGACTGTTGTATTCAATCCCGATGCAATTTCTGTGTTTCATCAACACTCTGTTAGTCCACACATTACAGAATGTCCCCAGATGTGCATCGGAAACTACTACTGGTCTTCCAGGGAACGATCAAAGAGTAAACTGTTTGAGATATTACTCACATGGAGGAAAGTGCGAGTGGTGACTGTTGTATCAATCCCGATGCAATTACTGTGTTTGAACAACACTCTGATAGTTTACAGATTACAAAATACCTCCAGATGTGCATCGGAAACTACTACTACTCGTCTTAAAGGGAACGATGAAAGCGTAGACTGTTTGAGACATTACTCCCATGGAGGAATTTGCGCATGGTGACTGTTGTATTCAATCCCGCGGCAATTTCTGTGTTTCATCAACACTCTGATGGTCCACAGATTACAGAATGCCTCCAGATGAGCATCGGATACTACTACTGGTCTTCCAGGAAACGATCCAACCGTAGACTGTTTGAGACATTACTGCCATGTAGGAAAGTGTGCATGGTGTCTGTTGTATTCAATCCCGAGGCAATTTCTGTGTTTCATCAACACTTTGAAGGTCCACAGATTACAGAATGCCTCCAGATGTGCATCGGAAAATACTACTGGTCGTGCAGGGAACGATCAAAGCGTAGACAGTTTGAGACGTTACTCCCATGGAGGAAAGTGCGCATGGTGAATGTTGTATTCAATCAAGATGCAATTTCTGTGTTTCATCAATACTCTGATAGTAAACACATCACAAAATGCCCCCAGATGTGCATCGGAAACTACTACTGGTCTTCCACGGAACGATCAAATCGTAAACTGTTTGAGACATTACTCCCATGGAGGAAAGTGTGCATGGTGACTCTTGTATTCAATCCTGATGCAATTTCTTAGTTTTATCAACACTCTGACAGTCCACACTGAACAGAATGCCCCCAGATGTGCATCGGAAACCACTACTGGTCTTCCAGGGAACGATCAAAGCGTAAACTGTTTGAGACATTTCTCCCATGGAGGAAAGTGCGCATAATGACTGTTATATTCAATCCCGATGCAATTTCTGTTTTTTATCAACACTCTGATAGTCCACAGACTACAGAATGCCTCCAGATGTGCATCGGGAACTAATACTTGTCTTCCAGGGAACGATCAAAGCGTAGAATGCTTGCGACTTTACTCCCATGGAGGAAAGTTCGCATGGTGACTGTTGTATTCGATCCCGATGCAATTTCTGGGTTTCATGAACACTCTGATAGTCCACACATTACAGATTGCCCCCAGATGTGCATCGGAAACTACTACTGGTCTTCCAGGGAGCGATCAAAGCGTAAACTGTTTCAGACATTACTCCTATGGAGGAAAGTGCGCATGGTGACTGTTGTATTCAATCGTGATGCTATTTCTGTGTTTCATCAACACTCTGATAGTCCACAAATTACAGAGTGCCCCCAGATGTGCATCGGAAACTACTACAGGTCTTGCAGGGAACGATCAAAGCGTAAACTGTTTGAGACATTACTCCAATGGAGGAAAGTGCGCAAGGTGACTGTTGTATTCAATTCCGATGCAATTTCTGTGTTTCATCAGCACTGTGATAGTCCACAGATTACAGAATTCCCCCAGATGTGCATCGGAAACTACTACTGGTCCTCCAGGGAACGATCAAAGCATAAACTGTTTGAGACATTACTCCCATGGAGGAAAGTGCGCATGGTGACTGTCGTATTCAATCCTGATGCAATTTCTTTGTTTCATCAACACTCTGATTATCCACACTGTACAGAATGCCCAGATGTGCATCGGAAAATACTACTGGTCTTCCAGGGAACGATCAAAGCGTAAACTGTTTCAGACATTACTCCCATGGAGGAAAGTGCGCATGGTGACTGTTGTATTCAATCCCGATGCAATTTCTGTGTTTCATCAACACTTAGAAGGTCCACAATTACAGAATGCCTCCAGATGTGCATCGGAAACTACTAGTGGTCTTGCAGGGAATGATCAAAGCATAGACTGTTTGAGACATTACTCCCATGGAGGAAAGTGCGCATAGTGACTGTTGTATTCAATCCCGATGCAATTTCTGTGTTTCATCAACTCATAGAAGGTCCACAATTTCAGAATGCCCCCAGGTGTGCATCGTAAACTATACTGTTCTTCCAGGGAACGATACAAGTGTAAACTGTTTGAGATATTACTCCCATGGAGGGAAGTGCGCCTGATGACTGTTGTATTCAATCCCGAAGCACCTTCTGTGTTTCATCAACACTCTGATAGTCCACACATTACAGAATGCACCCAGATGTTCATCGGAAACTACTACTGGTCTTCCAGGGAACGATCAAAGCGTAAACTGTGTGAGACATTACTCCCATGGACGAAAGTGCGCATAGTGACTGTTGTATTCAATCCCGATGCATTTTCTGTGTTTCATCAACACTCTGATAGTCAACAGATTACAGAATGACACCAGATGAGTATCGGAATCTACTAGTTGTCTTCCAGGGAACGATCAAAGCGTTGAATGTTTGAGACATTACTCCCATGGAGGAAAGTGCGAGTGGTGACTGTAGTATTCAATCCCGCGGCAATTCCAGTGTTTCATCAACACTTTGAAGGTCCACAGATTACAGAGTGCCTTCAGGTTTGCATCGGAAACTACTACTGGTCTTGCAGGGAACGATCAAATCGTAGACTGTTAGAGACATTACTCCCAAGGAGGAAAGTGCTCATGGTGACTGTCGTTTTTAATCCCGAGCAACTTCTGTGTTTCATCAACACTTTGTAGGTCCAATGATTACAGAGTGCCTCCAGATGTGCATCGGAAACTACTACTCGTCTTTCAGGAAACGATCAAACCGTAGATTGTTTGAGACGTTACTCCCTTGGAGGAAAGTGTGCACGGTGACTGTTGTATTCAATCCCGAGGCAATTTCTGTGTTTCATCAACACTCTGATAGTCCACAGATTACAGAATGCCCCCAGATGTACATCGGAAACTACAATGGTCTTGCAGGGCACGATAAAAGCGTAAACTGTTTTACATTTCTCCCATGGAGGAAAGTGAGCATAGTGACTGTTGTATTCAATCCCGATGCAATTTCTGTGTTTCATCAACACTCTGATAGTGCACAGATTTCAGAATCCCCCAGATGTGCATCGGAAACGATACTGTTCTTCCAGGGAACGATAAAAGAGTAAACTGTTTAAGACATTACTCCCATGGAGGAAAGTGCGCCTGGTGACTGTTGTATTCAATCCCGATGCACTTTCTGTGTTTCATCAACACTGTGATAGTCCACACATTACAGAATGCACCAAGATGTTCATCGGAAACTACAACTGGTCTTCCAGGGAACGATCAAAGCGTAAACTGTTTGAGACATTACTCCCATGGACGAAAGTGCGCATGTTGACTGTTGTATCAATCCCGATGCAATTACTGTGTTTGAACAACACTCTGATAGTTTACAGATTACAGAATGCCTCCAGATGTGCATCGGAAACCACTACTCGTCTTAAAGGGAACGATGAAAGCGTAGACTGTTTGAGACATTACTCCCATGGAGGAATGTGCGCATGGTGACTGTTGTATTCAATCCCGCGGCAATTTCTGTGTTTCATCAACACTCTGATGGTCCACAGATTACAGAATGCCTCCAGATGTGCATCGGAAACTTCTACTGGTCTTGCATTGAACGATCAAATCGTAGACTGTTTGAGACATTACTCCCATGGAGGAAAGTTCGCATGGTGACTGTTGTATTCAATCCCGATGCAATTTCTGTGTTTCATCAACACTCTGTTAGTCCACACATTACAGAATGTCCCCAGATGTGCATCGGAAACTACTACTGGTCTTCCAGGGAACGATCAAAGAGTAAACTGTTTGAGACATTACTCACATGGAGGAAAGTGCGAGTGGTGACTGTTGTATTCAATCCCGATGCAATTTCTTTGTTTCATCAACACTCTGATAGTCCACAGATTACAGATTGCCTCTAGATGTGCAGCGGAAACTACTCATGGTTTTCCAGGGAACGATCAAAAACGTAGACTCTTAGAGACATTACTCCCATGGAGGAAAGTGCGCATTGTGACTGTTGTATTTAATCCCGATGCAATTTCTGTGTTTCATCAACTTTTTGAAGGTCCAAAGATTACAGAATGCCTCCAGATGAGCATCGGATACTACTACAGGTCTTCCAGGAAACGATCCAACCGTAGAATGTTTGAGACATCACTGCCATGTAGGAAAGTGTGCACGGTGTCTGTTGTATTCAATCCCGTGGCAATTTCTGTGTTTCATCAACACTTTGAAGGTCCACAGTTTACAGAATGCCTCCAGATGTGCATCGGAAAATACTACTGGTCGTGCAGGGAACGATCAAAGCGTAGACAGTTTGAGACGTTACTCCCATGGAGGAAAGTGCGCATGGTGAATGTTGTATTCAATCAAGATGCAATTTCTGTGTTTCATCAATACTCTGATAGTAAACACATCACAAAATGCCCCCAGATGTGCATCGGAAACTAGTACTGGTCTTCCAGGGAACGATCAAATCGTAGACTGTTTGAGACATTACTCCCATGGAGGAAAGTGCGCATGGTGACTCTTGTATTCAATCCTGATGCAATTTCTTTGTTTTATCAACACTCTGACAGTCCACACTGAACAGAATGCCCCCAGATGTGCATCGGAAACCACTACTGGTCTTCCAGGGAACGATCAAAGCGTAATCTGTTTGAGACATTTCTCCCATGGAGGAAAGTGCGCATGGTGACTGTTATATTCAATCCCGATGCAATTTCTGTTTTTTATCAACACTCTGATAGTCCACAGACTACAGAATGCCTCCAGATGTGCATCGGAAACTAATACTTGTCTTCCAGGGAACGATCAAAGCGTAGAATGCTTGCGACTTTACTCCCATGGAGGAAAGTTCGCATGGTGACTGTTGTATTCGATCCCGATGCAATTTCTGGGTTACATGAACACTCTGATAGTCCACGCATTACAGATTGCCCCCAGATGTGCATCGGAAACTACATCTGGTCTTCCAGGAAACGATCAAAGCGTAGACAGTTTGAGATACTACTCCCATATAGGAAAGTGCGCATGGTGACTGTTGTATTCAATCCTGATGCAATTTCTTTGTTTCATCAACACTCTGATAGTCCACACTGTACAGAATGCCCCCAGATGTGCATCGGAAACTACTACCGGTCTTCCAGGGAACGATAAAAGCGTAAACTGTTTGAGACATTACTCCCATGGAGGAAAGTGCGCATGGTGACTGTTGTATTCAATCCTGATGCAATTTCTGTGTTTCATCAACACTCTGATAGTCCACACATTACAGAATGTACCCAGATGTGCATTAGAAACTACAACTGGTCTTCCAGGGAACGATTAAAGCGTAAACTGTTTGAGACATTACTCCCATGGAGGAAAGTGTGCATGGTGTCTGTTGTATTCAATCCCGATGCAATTTCTGTGTTTTATCAACACTCTGATAGTACACAGACTACAGAATGCTTCCAGATGTGCATCGGAAACTACTACTGGTCTTCCAGGGAACGATCAAAGAATAGAATGCTTGCGACATTACTCCCATGTAGGGAAGTGCGCTTGGTGACTGTTGTATTCAATCCCGATGCCATTTCTGTGTTTGAACAACACTCTGATAGTTTACAGATTACAGAATGCCTCCAGATGAGCATCGGAAACTACTACTGGTCTTCCAGGAAACGATGAAATCGTAGACAGCTTGAGACATTACTCCCATGGAGGAAAGTTCGCATGGTGACTGTTGTATTCGATCCCGATGCAATTTCTGGGTTTCATGAACACTCTGTTAGTCCACACATTACAGATTGCCCACAGATGTGCATCGGAAACTACTACTGGTCTTCCAGGGAACGATCAAAGCGTAAACTGTTTGAGACATTTCTCCCATGGAGGAAAGTGCGCATGGTGACTGTTGTATTCAATCCCGATGCAATTTCTGTGTTTCATCAACACTCTGACAGTCCACAGATTACAGAATGACACCAGATGTTCATTGGAAACTACTACTGGTCTTCCAGGGAACGATCAAAGCGTAAACTGTTTGAGACATTACTCCCATGGACGAAAGTGCGCATGTTGACAGTTGTATCAATCCCGATGCAATTTCTGTGTTTCATCAGTACTCTGATAGTCCACACATCACAAAATGCCCCCAGATGTGCATCGGAAACTACTACAGGTCTTCCAGGGAGCGATCAAATCGTAAACTGTTTGAGACATTACTCCCATGGAGGAAAGTGTGCATGGTGTCTGTTGTATTCAATCCCGATGCAATTTCTGTGTTTTATCAACACTCTGATAGTACACAGACTACAGAATGCTTCCAGATGTGCATCGGAAACTACTACTGGTCTTCCAGGGAACGATCAAAGAATAGAATGCTTGCGACATTACTCCCATGTAGGGAAGTGCGCTTGGTGACTGTTGTAGTCAATCCCGATGCAATTTCTGTGTTTCATCAACACTTTGAAGGTCCACAGATTACAGAACGTATCCAGATGTGCATCGGAAACTACTACTGGTCCTAAAGGCAACGATCAAAGCGTATTCTGTTTGAGACATCACTCCAATGGAGGAAAATGCGCATGATGACTGTTGTATTCAATCCCGAGGCAATTTCTTTGTTTCATCAGCACTCTGATAGCCCACACATTACAGAATGCCCCTAGATGTGCATCGGAAACTTCCACTGGTCTTCCAGGAAACGATCAAAGCGTAAACTGTTTGAGACATTACTCCCATGGAGGAAAGTGTGCATGGTGTCTGTTGTATTCAATCCCGATGCAATTTCTGTGTTTTATCAACACTCTGATAGTCCACAGACTACAGAATGCTTACAGATGTGCATCGGAAACTACTACTGGTCTTCCAGGGAACGATCAAAGAATAGAATGCTTGCGACATTACTCCCATGTAGGGAAGTGCGCATGGTGACTGTTGTATTCAATCCCGATGCAATTTCTGTGTTTCATGAACACTCTGTTAGTCCACACATTACAGAATGTCCCCAGATGTGCATCGGAAACTACTCCTGGTCTTCCAGGAAACGATCAAAGCGTAGACAGTTTGAGATACTACTCCCATATAGGAAAGTGCGCATGGTGACTGTTGTATTTAATCCTGATGCAATTTCTTTGTTTCATCAACACTCTGATAGTCCACACTGTACAGAATGCCCCCAGATGTGCATCGGAAACTACTACCGGTCTTCCAGGGAACGATAAAAGCGTAAACTGTTTGAGACATTACTCCCATGGAGGAAAGTGCGCATGGTGACTGTTGTATTCAATCCTGATGCAATTTCTGTGTTTCATCAACACTCTGATAGTCCACACGTTACAGAATGTCCCCAGATGTGCATTAGAA